>NC_143582.1:152180397-153412084 GCF_048544385.1 Mastigoproctus giganteus
TGTTTGACAGACTTCATATTTTCTTTCTCAAGAGAAATGTCCTGTTACATTGAAAAAAAAAAATAATAAAAATATTTCAAGATCCCTGATTGAAATTATGGTTATCATTTGCAAGAGATCAGTAAAAAGTTCTGAGAACAGAGTATGAAAGAGATAGGTACAAAATTCTTTTTTTTTTATCCCCAATGTATTCACACCAAAGTTTAATCCTTCAAAAAAAAATTGTGTACGCACCAAGCATGCATAGCAGAAGTTAAGTGAAACTTCTTTAAACGTTTATTATTTCAGTGTTACAGTGGTTTAATATTTTACAAGTTTATTACAAAGTTTTTACAGATCTCTACTTTGTACTCATTGGAGGTGGTTTCGGTGGTAGCAATTCAAGTATATGTGCTCTATACACCTTACAACGCCCACTATCAGTTTTCAGCATGTTGAATTATAAATTTTTTATGGAATATGGTAGAGAATGATGAAAGAAATATTTTGGACTACTAGAAGTGAGATATATGCATGCGAGTTACACCATGGCCATGTGTAGGGGTACTGATTGCATCATGTGTCGCTGCTATGTACAGAACTGTCACTTGTGCCTGGTATGGAGTGGTACAATGGTGGAGGGGGGGCGATGAATCATTTCATGGCTATTTTTGTCAATCCATGGATTGCATATTATTCTCATGCCTGGGGCAAGCCTAAAAAAGGCTCACATAAAAAAAAAACACAGACTTTCCACAGCTGCTTTTTGCTCTTTATCATCTTTAAAATGAGTTCAACAAAGATGAGACATCAGGATTCTGAACAAATAATAGTCACTTAGGGCCAGATAGGATGTGTATAGAGGGGAGTGGGTAATTGTTCAAATCCACATTCATAAATTTTAGCCTGTACAACCCAGGATTTGTACATGAGTGTATTGTCATGGAGAAGCAAAACCCAATGATTAACATCCTGCATTTTGTTTTCCCAGTTTGAGGAAATTAACTTTAGCATAAAGCTAACATAATATCCTCCTGTTATTATGGTTTTAGGTGCAAGGTAATCAACAACTATTCTTTTGTGTCTCAAAAAAATTGAGGCACAGACTTTTCCAGCTGATGGTTGGGTTCAACACTTTTTTTTTCATTGTTTCTAATTTGTATTCAGGATTATAAATATGTAGCTAATTTTCATTACTGGTCAAAACAGGATAAAAATCTTCCTGGTTTAGCAAGAATGAACTTTCAAATCTCTTTTGATGACTTTAACCCTCTGTCTATGGTTGTCTTTCACAATCACACTTCAGGACTGTGCAGTGGGTTCAAAGCACCTAGCAGTCTTGAACCAGCAGACCCTATCAAAAATTTGTTTAATTATAATAATGACTTATTCAGATGTTTGTCCTGTAACCATGCTATTTGCCAATCACATTAGAATTATTCACTAATCTGGCCACTATAACCAATGATCAAATGCAAGGGTACAGTGCTGCACTCATCTGAGTCGATTTGTTCTAGTTCACAGCTACTTCTAAATATGGTAATGTACTTTTATTCTGTCTACCTTGTAAATTCCTGACCCTGTGTAGCTGTCCCAGAGGATAAACAGAAAATTATTTATTTTAATTCAGGAAATTCAATAGTTGGACTTCAGTGGAAGTTCTTTCACTTGCTGTAGTTGTTTGTAATTAATGCATATGCAGTACTGGGGCTTTCAAATTGTTTTGAACCAGCTAAAAAAAAAAAAAAGTAAAGTACTCAAAGTACATTTATTTAAAACTTCAAAACAGCTGAAAATCACAAATCATTTTTATATACAAAAATAATTTATACGCTTGAAACATTTTGCAAAGACCAAAAATTAAAATTTATTAATAACGAATTGGTGATACAGTCTGAGACCAGCAAGGTAACTAATAGTTTAAGTTTATATATTCTTACTGCTTAAAGTACTCCATATGAAATCCACACCATGGAACCTTGAAGTACAGCATGAAGAACATGCTAACAACTTGCCACATAGATTAAAAAGCACAACAGGAGTAGAGGGTTATTTGCTCAATTTTAAAAGTATTCAATTTTGTTTTTTGTTCTACTTCCAAAGAGCAAGCTAGTTTGCCAACTTAAATCTCTTCCATCCAGTGCATTCTGATAATTATTATTACTAGAAATATTCATATAGTTTCTTTTGATAGAACTGCTACCATAGGTTTTCTTACTTCTTCAGAATTGATCCATATAAATGTTTCATAAAAAAAAAAATAAAAATATATATTGCTATTATTCTCTTTAAATAGATAGTGACAGCGAAGCTTCCAGAGCATGCTGCTTTGAAAGCAGCATAGAAAAGGTATAAATTGTTCCCAATTGCAAACATTGTGCATTCCTGTGTAGTTCATAAGTGAGGTACAATCCATCCCCGCCCACATACACGCACTTATTGTGCATATAATCATACCAAATGATGATTACCAGAAACAAGTTCTTGCTTCTTTGTTACATTATATTAGGCATATATTTTTGTTTTCCAAAGTATCCCTATGTAGAAGGCTCTGGAGTGAGTTCTAAAGCTAAAGAGAAATTTGGACAAAAGGTATAATAATGTGCTTGGCATTTACTGGGGGGGGGGGGGATTGTCACTATATGGCACTGTGGCAATACAAATCACTTGAACAGTGCTACAATTGTTCAATGTGTCCTCCATTTTGGTCAACAACAGTTTCCATTCAAAGAACAGCATTTTCTACAGCAGAACATAACATGGCAACTGGAATAGCCAACACATGACATCTAAATGCTGTCCTTCAGATCTGCCAGAGTTTGACATCCTTCCCAATACACCTGGTTCTTCAAAAACCCCACAACCAGAAGTCGCATGTGGTGAGGTCCAGTGATCGGAGTGGCCAAGATGCCTGGAAACAATGGCTGATGGACTGTTTGTGTGTAAAGTGTTGCCTTAGCAATCTTTGGACACAACGGTGGACATGGGGTGGCACACCATCTTGCATGAATATGGTATCCTGAAGGCACCCACATTGTTGGAGCTCTGGTATTGCAAAATTGGGCAACATTTCATAATATTGCTGTCCAGTGATGGAACAAGTGTGGGGTACAGTCGGTGTTACCTGTTAAAAAAAAAAAATGGCCCAATCATGAATGTGGCCATAAATCCACACCGTCACTTTTGGAGATGCAACGGGACCTCTTAGATAACTCAAGGGTTTTCTGTTGCCCAAATGCGACAGTTGTGCGTATTCACTTGTCCATTTAAGCAGAAGTGGGCATCATCACTCCAAAGGATGTTCCATGGCCAAATGATATTCACTGTCATTTGCACCAGAAACTGAAGTGCATATGTGAAACGAATATCTGCATCACCATGCTTTAGCTGCTGTAGCATGTGCATCTTGTAAGGATAGTACTGCAACACCTGATGCTAGCCTTACAGTGGAATATGGCATGTCCACTTCATGAGAAACAGCTGGCACACTTGCACTAACACACGGAGATTGACTTGATAAATCCATAATAGCCATAGCCACATCGTCAACACGAGAGGAGTTCACTCGTTTTCGACCTCTACCTGGTTGAACACCAAGATGTCCTGTCACTTCAAATTTCACAATCATTTTTCGGATAGCACGAACAGTCATAGGTCCACGCCTTATTCGCTTTTGATGCCGGAATTCTCTGATAGCCACAGCTGCATTGTTGCTGTTCTGATAGTACAGCTTCACTAATAGTGCCTTTTCCTGCAATGCTGCTGTAGTGCAGGCAAACATCTACTGTATGATTCTGAAGAGACTGCTTTACTTTTATACAGTACAGTAGAACTGAGTAGTGGCAATAACTTACGATTATGCAAATAATTTATGTTATTTGCATAATCGTAACTAAGATAGTTATGTGGCATACAGTGACACAGCACCATACAATGACAAATTTTGTAATTAATTTTTTATTTTTTCAATAAATGGCGAGCGCATTCTTTATTGTACCTGTTGTCCAAATTTCTCTTCAGTACGAGTCTTCGAACTCGCTCCAGAGCCCTCTACATAGGGATACTTTCATTTTAACAACCCTGTGTGTCTATATATATATATTGGATACATCATTCCTCTATCTTTTCTATACCCTTTTCTGTAGTTGACCACTGCTATGGTACTCTAACTACTCCTCAACTGCATGAATAATATCATTATTATTTGTTCACAAGTGTCCCTCTTCAGATGTGATTTTTTTTCAGTGCAGGAAACAGGTAGCAATCTAACATGAACATACTTGGAGAATAGGGCAAGTTAACAGCAATATAACCTACATTTGTTATTTTAGAATATGAATTGCTATTTAAAATTTCATGAGCAGTTTGGCCTTTCACTGATCATGAAATTATGTTCATTTAACTTTCAAATGAATCTTGTGTATGAGTATTAGCAAATGATGCAAGAAAGCAAACTTATAAAGCATCAGCCAAAAAAAAAAAAAGACGTACACACTTCACTCATCCATTATTATTTTGTGGATATAAAAACTTAAAAGCCAGCCAGTTTGAAGTCCTCTGTGTTCACCTCAGAATATAGCAACAGTAATGCTAATATGTGAGGAAATAAAAATTGAACCCTCCAAGAATTTTCCTAGTTCTTGTGAATTTATTCAAACCATCCACTTCCACAACAAAAGTTTGTTCCAACAATCAACCACCCACTGGCTGAAGGCAAATTTCTGCACATCTATCTTGCAACCACTCTCGTTTTGAATTTATGTTCCCTCATGGGTGTAGTCTCAGAAAGGGGAAGAATGCCATCAAAATCTTTATTGTACCTGTTTTTATAAAAAAATTTAAGACTTTAGGTATCTAAAGTCTTAAATACCTCAGTAATATCTCTCTGCAGATGCTTAGTTTCCAATTTGTAGAATTGAAGCATTTCTGGGTAAGAGAGCACCTTTTTGTTCCATTCACCAATCTGGTTGCCCTTCTCTGCACCATTCCAGCAGATCTACATCCTTCCTAAAATGAAGCCTTTATTCCTGTATACGGTACTCAAGATGTGGCCCAACCATGGCCTTTTGCAAAGGAACAATCACCACCATCCCTGATAGCAAAGTTTCTGTATATCAACAAAACCCCATGATCTTTCCTGGCAGCCTCTCTGCACTGCTCAGAGAACTTCATATCTGACTGCTCATTACCCCCATTTATTTTTAATTTTCCACTACCCCTGAGTGTAGTATCACACAGTTGGTATATTAGTCTGGGATTACTGTTATGCATATGCAGTACCCTGCATTTGTCAGTGTTAAACTTCAACTACCATTTCTCAGCCCATCAACATAATTTTGCCTAGATCTTGTTGCAATATTTCACCCTGATTACTGTCATTACCACTCTGCCAGCCTTTGTATCATCTTCAAATTTGTGTGTAGTTGATTAAGTTGAGCAAAAATTCTTAACTCCTCGTGAAATTTCATGAGTCCCTTGAGGAGTGGAAATTACTGCCTCCATCCGTGGCATGCAGTGGCATTTTGGGTTGCCCAGTGCTATGAGAGATCACATTCCACTTTGCTAACCATTACTAAAATGATGAATTTTTATGTTCATTTGTTTTATATAAAGTCAGATATCTTCCTAATTATTTATTAAACTATAGTGAATATTTTGGATTTTTTTTACTGATGTAAATAGACATATCAGTGTTTGAGGTAAACTCAAACTGAAAATGCTAGGTAGCAAACTATTTTTGCTACCTTTAGATTTACTTGATGTTGAAGCCTTATTCTTGCAGACACTGACAAAACATGGATATAAAAACTTAAAAGCCAACCAGTTTGAAGGTGTCTATATTCACCTTAGAATATAGCAACACCAATGCTAAATATGAGGAAATTAAAAAAAAAAAAAAAAAAACAGTTTGCTTGTGCATGAAATAATGAAGCACAGAAGGATGAATAGAAGAAATTTCAGATGAAAAACTCCAAAAGTGTCTGTTTTCTTTATCAGAATTAAGTTTACGATAAACTGCAATGATAAATTTAGCAAAATAAAGTCCACCTAATAAAATAATGAAAATCATCACCATATGTATAAAAGAAAATGCAAATACTGGGAAGGAAATAAAATATAAATTCAACTACTACTGATGCCGCATCTCCTCAAGGAAGCCATGGGTTGATTGGCTGTAGCCCTGCAAAACCAGTAAGCAAATGTATATAATTCCTAAAATTATTTTGTTGGTTTATATTTGAGTAATTATATGGCAGCTTTTACTTTGTAAAGTTGAAGTAGAATTATTATACACCAACGAGCCAAAACATTATGACCACCTACCAATTATGATGTTGGTCCTCCATGTGCAGCCAAAACACCTCGTACCCGGTGAGGCATGGACGCTACAAGATTTCTAAATGTGTCCTGTGGTATCTGGTACAAACACGTAACCAGCAGATCCTTTAACTCCTGTAAGATCCGTTGAGACATTGCAGATCGGAGTTGTTGTTCCAACACAAACCACAGATACTAGATGGGATTGATGTCTGGGGAATTTGGAGGTCAGGGCAATATCTGGAAGTCTTCCTCATGTTCATTGAACCAGTCTCGAACAACCCTGGTGGTGTGGTGTGGCGCATTATCCTACTGAAAGACGGCACCTCCAGAGGGGAAGACCATTGCCACGAAAGGGTGTACCCAGTCAGCAAAGATGTTTAGGTAGGTGGTAGATGTCAGAGTGACCGGCACATGGATAACTGGACCCAGGGTATCCCAGCAGAACATCGCCCAAAGCATGACATCGGCTTCTTTTCGTCCCATAGTGCATCCAGTTGCCATCACTTCCCCAGGTAAACAATGCACACGTACCTGGCGTCCACATAGTGCAACAGGAAACGTGATTCATCGGACCAGATGACCTTCCATTCACTCAAGGTCCAGTTTCGATGCTCACGTGCCCATCACGTTGTCGCCGGTATACCGCAATTAGCATGGGCACTCGGAGTGGCCTGCGGCTACACAGCCCCATTTTCAGCAGAGTTCAATGTACTGTGTGTTGTGACACATTACTTCCGTCACCAGGATTCCAATTACGGGAGAGTTGTGCCACAGTCACCTTTCTGTTGCAAGGTACCATCAGGGAGAGCTTTCACTCACCTCCAACATTGATGAGCCGTGGTCGTCCAACACCTCGCCAGCAGTTCAATGGATTCCCCCTCCTTGGACCATTTTCGGTAGTTACTAACCACGGCTGACTGTGAGCACCCCACTAGCCATGCCGTGCCATTTCAGATATGCTTTGACCCAGTCTTCTGGCCATTACAGTTTGGCCTCTGTCGAACTCACTTAAGTCTGCTGCCTTTCCCATCTGAAGAATAAGAGTAACACTGATTAATGGAGCTCGGTATCAGGCGTTTTTATACCATGTCCTGACCCACGCACATGCCATAGTTCACCTGCAGTTGCTTCAATTTGCATATCGACTCGCTGGTCATAATGTTTAGGCTCATCGGTGTATATGTCATCCTCACTAGAGCATATCTGTGTTCCATTCATTTTATAAGGCTACAAGTGCTTGCTGGACACATGTTTGCATATGACTGTCATGGTGTGGAGGCTCCAGCTGACGCTGCCTCTCTTAGGGAGATGTGGCATCACCAGTCGAATTAACTGTTATATTTCCTACTAGGAAATATAATGGTAAATCTGAAGAGTATGTGACCCACTAATATGCAAATGATCCCTGGATTCGTACTTATGTTCAGGACTTTGTTTATAGCTTCCCTACAACTAAGAATTATGTACTTGAACTAGAAGATGCCTAATGGATAGAAAAATGATAATGTGTGTCCTAAAGCTGTACCCATTATAAAAAAAGGACAGACTCATCCCAACTATTTAAGGTTTATGTACATTCAATTTGCACAAATAAAGTTAACAGATGCATATATAGTTTATAGCAGTTCACCTAGTTTTACCTTAGTATATAGTGGAACTCCCAAGAATTCTCACTTATGTGAGGGCACACTTACCAGGAACCTAACCCTTGTGTTCTTTAAGACCCAACTGTATTCACATTTTCTTTTATACATAAGGTGCATAATTTCAATCATTAATTAGGTAGACTATTTTTATTATTTCTCTAAATTTAATATTTCAGTTTCCAATAAACTTTATTGCTTATAAAAGAAAGAGACTGGCTTAACAGGCACCTTGGAATTTTTCATTTCTGAAATACCATTCTTGACCAAGGATAAAAATATTAGTGCAAGTGGGACCCCTTTTACCTCATAGCTATAGGTGTAGTTGAGATGATCTATCCCTGGTAAAAACAAATTCATTATCAAAAAATCATTGATGCTAAAATTAAGACAAGTATTCATTCCTTTACAGTTTATAGCATTAAAATAAATACATTTTCTGTTTATACTCCGGAACAACCAAAAGGTCAGGAGTTCACAAGAATACAAGAAACAGCACTGTATTTAGCAGTTCTTGAACCCTGATCATTCAAGGCAAGTGTACTTATGCACCCGCACACCTGACCACTCTGCTATGGCGGCCGTATAAAGTTAAATCTACGAGTATTTGTAATCCTATATTAGAAAAAAATAATTTTTTGTGTATTCAATACAATTTTGCTCTCTCTCTATTGTTTAAAAATTATCTTTTGGTACTTGCTGTTTGTAATTTTGCCAATGGGATGAAATGGAGGAACTTTGCATTTAGTAGAAAATACTTATTTTTTTTTTTTTTTTGATTTGGTAGTTGTTGGCGCATCGGCTTCTGTGGCCATATTGCACCTCCCAAGGTTTTTGCAGTACTTTGATCCAAGCCCGAGGCGGGAATCGAACCTGCGACCTTTGGGTTGCCGGGCAGGTACTTTACCCACTCGGCTAGCCCAGTCGGCAGAAAATACTTATATTTATTTCGATTTTTTTTAAAATCTGTATTGTACTTAAAGATCTCAATTTTTATTATTCTTCATATTATTATTAGGAAATCCCACTCTACCATTAAAAATATTTATATATATATTGTAGAATATGGTTCTCTAAGCTATTCTGAGTAGTTTGCAGAGTCAGTTCAGGCATTTCCAAAACTTGCTTAGGATTTCCCTAAAGGTAGTAATTTTCTGCTAAATGGGGGGGAAAGAAATAGGTGTGGCTTAGCTTTCAAGAGAAGGGAATAGAAATTGAAGTTCAGGGAGGTATACCGTGTTGGTGTTATTGTTAGATTTGTTGGTGCATCGACAACTTAGGCTATAATGCACTAACTACTGTCTGATTTCTTTTCGTTATGCCATGTTGTCTAATGCAACAGATGCTATTGGGTGGCAATTCTGCAAGGTGAGAGAGAGATTGAACTTAAAAAACAGTTAAAGAATGTTATGCTCATATGAATTAAAAAGTTTAAAAGCCTATCTCAGTGAATTTTCGGTGGCAATTTTTTATTTTCACAAATGCCTATATTTTGTGATAGTTCACAGTCAATGAAACGGTTTGGAACCCCCATAGTAACATAATCAGAAAATTAAATATAATAATTGAGGAAATTGTGTACATAACTTTGAAAGCTGCCTTCCATACTGGGAATTCTTAACTTCTGGAAATGACCACCATCAAATCTCAAACCTAAAATTACAGCTGGTATTTTAAAACCACATAGATATGTAGATGCTGTTATAAATTCTGTTGCAATAACTCTTTTTATATGTCATCCATAATATTGAATGCTGGTAAGTGGTTGCTATAATTCCTAATAAATTGTTTAAATGAACTGCCAACATTTTTGTTGGAAGTTCATGCATTCTCTCTCAGCACATGCATTTACATATCTGAAAAGCTTATAGTAATAAGAACACGCTTTTATTTGTGATAATGCCTTGGACATGTTCATTACTTCTATCTGTAATGAAAAAAATTTACCTCTACCAAATTTATATTTTTTAAAATTGTTTCTGTACTTCATTTGGATTTAATATTACTGAATAAAGCTGGCTTTAAAATGTTCTTGAAGGGAATCTAAGATAATATGCAAGAATTTATGTTTAAAATGTAATTGATGTTATATTTTAAACAATAGCTTTGCTCTGTTCATCTTCAGGCAGTATGTTTTTGTTAATATACAATGCTTGTTAACTGCTATATTTTGTAAATATATATATATATATATATATATATATATATATATATACACACACTGTATATAAATGTTCATTTTAAATATCTACTGAATTTATTGTAATATAGATCCTCAGCATTAATAAATTTAGTATATTATTAGAAATAGGAAAGGGAATCAGTACTGATGGCAGTTATCCTTTCTTTAAAAATAGAAAAAAAACGTATCCTTCAGTACTAAAAAAATCTGTTACAGATTTTTATTCTATATATACTTTATATAATTATTTGCAAACTGTGATCCGTCCACTTTTTGAAAATATGTATGGTGCGAGTTCCATTTTTTATTCTTGTTCTATAAATTAAAATGTTAAAGTATAAAACTTCGACTCCTGTGATGCTAATTTTGATCAAATATACTTCCCATTATCAAATTTGTTTTGAATGTTAATTACAACAGATACTTGAAATATCAAAAAATCTAGAAACTAAGTTATAGCCATTTGTGTTCTTTCTTTCTTTCTTTCTCGTTCTGAAGTTCTTTAACACTTTTTTTTAGTTATATTTTTTGGGATTCAAAACTATACTTTTCAAATAAAATGGTAAAATTCTTGTTTTCCTATAAAAGAAAGCGGCCATCAGTGACAGATATGAGGATTGTTGTTATGACACATTCAATTTGAGAAAGACTTCAGAAACACAATCTATATTTGTTATATTTACTATTATTTTTATAAAAGCATATGTATATGAGCTGTGCTAGCTTTACTAAGAGCAAAAATAGCAGCACAGCACATACACTACACCAGCGTTTCCCAAACTGGGGTCCGCAACTGGTCAAATTATTTGTTCTATGTACACACACACACACACCATTTACATTAAAAAAATATATATGAGGGGGTCTACAAACTTTTTTTTTTTTTATTATTTCCCAAGGGCTCCGTAAACTGGTTTTGATTGGTCCATCAATCTCAGTAGTTTGCGAACCACTGTACTAATGCCAAGGGTATTGTATAGTAAATGAATTTGAAGTATTCATTGTTATCAAATACAGAAATTACAGGGGTAATAGAAATCACTCCATCAATCCATACGAGTAACTCCATCAATCCATATGAGTAACTTCCTGCTGTCAAGCATCTTTTAGATGCTTGACAGTAGAAAGAAGATCAGACTTGTCAACTGTGATCATGCATGTAATGTTATGCTATGTTATAGGGTTTTAGGCACCATCGGCAACTTAGGCCATACCTTACCATATATAATGTTTGTATAAATTGAATGCATTCTGTGGTCAATTTGCTGTATGCAGGGCAAAAATGCTGAGTTTCTGGGAGAAAAAACCTTGCTACCCTCACCTCAGACTGATTAACTGAACCACACTGTGAAAAAGTGTGGTTCAGTTAATCAGTCACAAATTTTCTTGCGTCATTGATGGGATTCAAACCCTTTTTCCACCTTATGGTTGTATCTTCTGGGTGGTCTTTTCCACCCAGAAGATGCAACCATAGTTGAGCTCAAAAGATCTCAAGTTGCTGATCACATGTCAAAATGGCCAAAGTTCTTTCCGATAAGTAGTGCTAATTGCAAAAATATAAGCTTTATAAAGACTTTTCCAATTTTTTTACATCAGATCGTATTTCTTTGAACTTGAGGAAATCCGAAGTTAGTTCAGTTTAAAAAAAGGTATATCTAGTGAAGCATAGATTTTGATTTTATTTGATAAGAGGTTTGTGAAACTAAGAATATGACAGAATATAAGGCTCGCTGCAAGGAATGTGAGAATACATGATGTCGCAAAGATTATCAAAGGATTTGAAGAGAAAATTAACAACGGTAGAGGTAGATAAATTAATTATAACAGTCCATTCGACTTTTCTGAAATTACACTGATTGTCTGAAGAAGCTACATGATTAGTAATAAGATGCATGTTTTGTCCGATCACAAAGCGATCAGATGAAATAACGTTAGGAATCACTTCTGGCTTTATGAGTTCATCATAAGTCCAAGCAATTTAAACCCAGAGTAGGAGAGCAGCAAGAGTGATGTAAATTAAATTTTTCTATCATGTTGGAGAGCAAGAGGGAGGTCGAATCCAACTGGTGGGAGGCAAGATAATTCGTGGGAGATTCGAGTAGCCCATAGCAACAATGTGAGTAGATGGCGAGACTGCTATTAACAGATTGTCTAAATTACTGTCGAGAATGAAAACTGTGGAAGATGAGACAGAGGGGAGATAGATACAAAACAAAAGAAATAGTGCTGGGGTTAGATTTCTTGAAGAGGAGGTGACTTTCTTCTGTGTTTGTCGCCGAGGGTTCCTGAAAACTACAACCTCAAACATCGATGCCAAAGAACTAGGACACCCACAACTTCTGCAGTTGTGCCCACGTGCTTGGGAGTGAGGGGCAGTAAATATGCTGTCCAGGGTAGCATCAGAAAACCAGGTTTTTCACTAAATGTTAAAATATGATAATTATTATTATACTTATGTCTACAATTAAATTACTGTTGTAAAATACCCTGAGATTTTGGTAATAAAGAAAAATACTGTTTTGATTATTATTAATAGCTACCTGAGTAGGAGGTAAAGATAACCAGGATTGCTATGGATTGTTAACGTGCGATTTTGAATTGTGCTGTTGAGCATCAATAGAAACTCATTTTTACTGAATGGGTGAATCAGTGTCTGGATGACAGTAAGCTAAATTATCCACAATAGAGGAACAGTTAGATTCGCACAGTATATAATAAGATAAATATGAAATACTGTGTCAATTTAACAATAGAGAAGCTAATGTTAAATACTTCCAGGAAAAATTCAGTTGGGGTGGGGGGAAGGCCCAGAAATAAAAAATTTAGGAGTTGGACATCGAATTATGCTATAAATGCAATCTCAGATTTCATTAAAAAAAAAAAAAAAAAAAAAAATTGTGTGTGCGCTGAGCGCACATAGCAGAAGTTAAGTAGAACCCCAGGGGCTCACATCTGGTGAGTATGGGCTTGGCACACCCAGGGCCCTCAGCTGGATATCATCATTTTCTTGGTGATCTCTGTCTGTAATTAAGAATTTTTTTTTTTTTTTTTGGCTGGTGCAGCATAAGCCTCAGGCTTCCTTGCACCATATGGCTAATAATAATAATAATAAAAACTTCTTTAGGCGAACATTTATCACTTGACCAAGCATCGCTTACAGCATTCATATGGTTGATACCATATGAATGCTGTAAGCGATGAATCTGCATGAATGGGAGCTGAGATATGAGACGTTCCATTACCAAATCTAGTTTGAGCAAGTGCTGTGCTACTGGGTGATATTTAAAACCATTTGACTTCTATAGAGCCAGAATCACTTTGTTCTTGAGAGAGCCACAACAGCTGTTACAGGTTGACATTTGACTTACATCCTCATTTGGAAATGCTGTTTGAAGGTCTTGAGCTGCTACAATCTTCAGATCAGTCTTGAACCAGAGCTGATCACACACAGAAATGAAATCATTATCCAGGAATGTATTGTACGTTTCAACTATGCATGGATGCTTCAGCGTTTATTTAAAATTCTGTTGTGCATATCACGTGTTGAACAATTTGGTGGAGTACTTCTGGCAGTCAGTTTTGGCTTCTTCGCTTTTCATTTACAACTGAGCTTCAATGACTCTTCATTTGCAGCATCAACTTCCATGACTCCTTCCAAATTCACTTCTAACATTTCTGGGGAGATGTAAGGATCTGAAGATGTGGATGGACCTTCTCTGGCTTCCTTGCTCAACTCCATTGCATGCTGTAATTTCTTCCGCTGTCAAAATAGCTTAGATCTCTCCTTTGTACTCAATGGAGGTGGTTTTGATGTACATGCTCTGTACGCCGTACAGCGCTCACTATTAATCTTCGACATGTTGAATTATAAATTTTTTTTCTGCCGAAATTTATTTATTAAATATGGTGGAGAATGACTCCTGGTAGGGGTAATGATTGGGGCATGTGTTGCTCATGTCTGGTATGGTGGGGGAGGATGAATCATTTTGAAAATCCGATTTGATGACTCATATCGCATTTTCTTGACGATTTTTGTCAATTCATGGATGCACTGCATGTGTATGCATGCTATACACCTTACAATGCTCACTACAGTGGACACGCACTTTACGATTGGTTCACTGTGCGATCACTTTACGATAGACACTCCATAACAGAATAGTGATCACTATACAATATGTAGTTGGGGCCAGTCATTGTGATCACGTTTACGAATTGAATTTTAATTCCATTAACAGCGATTATTATAAGCAAGAAATAGGAGGATTATCTACAGGCTATAAAAGTAAAGATATAAAGCACAGATTTACGTTTTATCACCTTGCCAATTAACAAAATTAAATAATACGTGAAAATCGAAGAATATTTTCCGCAAGTTAACAAAATGGAAAAAAGAAAGTACACTGGGTATTCCCAGTTTGCCACCCTCCCAATTGCTAACCCAGTCACACTTCTTAAAGTTCGGTGATCGCAGGAAAACCGGGGCATTTATCCTAGTACGATAGTTAGCTATTCAGAGTACTTGTAATGCATTTACTTATGGTTACGTAAAGGTCGCATTTTCGTTGCGTTTTTCGTCAATCCACGAACGCAAGTTACTCCCATCTGAAAATCGCCTGGAGTGTGCCTGAAGTTTCACTTCAATAAGCGAGGTTGGATTTTTGAGTTATTACATAAAATTTATTGAACTGGGGGAAGGGAACTGTTTAGCCTTCAGTTGAACTATAGCCCTTAAAGCTTTACAACCTGGTACCCCCTTCAGATCGATCGTTGGGAGTAGCAGTGTGAATTCCCCCTCCCCCTGCTGCTCTTTTAAAATCAGGAACTTGTATTCCGATTTTAAAACAGCCGAAAGGGGGGGGGGAATAAAGACTAACTAAAACGGGTACAGTGTACCAAAGATGTCAGAGCTTCCAATCACTGCGAGCAAAGCAGTAGTAGGGCTAGGCCTGTCAATCACTGCTACTCGCAACGATCGACCGGAGGGGATACCATGTTATAGACCAGTGCTTTTCAACCTTTTTTTTTTTTAAAAAATGGCACCCCTAAGTAATTTATTTTATTTTATGGCACCCCTCTCAATTTTCTGCCTGTTAGATCCGATTCTCTGTGTGTGTGTATTTATATATGTTATATGATAATTATTACAATAATATAATTATAAAAATTACTTTTCATAATACAAATTATATATATATATATATATACACAGTATATTATTTTATTCTTTATATAGAGGTACTATGTAAACAATTATAGATCACCACAAAATTATAAAGATACTGTACACCTTTTTATAATGAAATAAACATATAAATTAAAAAATAATAAGTTTAAGTAACTTAAACTCAAATTACGTGGCACCCCGGTTGAAAACCACTGTTGTAGACTAACCAGTATAGTTACAAGAGACATTGATGGGTGAAGCCTTAAAGATCTTCTGGACTCATAGCATCGCTCAGAACGAAATTATGGGGAGTACGATTGTCGAACTAAGGCCTATTGTGAACAGGAGTGCCAACAGTGTGAAGGATGCCAATTTCCTGAGAAAGAAGTTGGGAATTATCAATTCCTGGTTTGACGGAAGCTGTGGTGGCAAAATTAAAATCTGCTGCTGGCGTTAGCCGCCGATTCTGGAAATTGCATAGTAGGAACGCTGTCTTTTGGCCAAATAGAAGTGCTAACAGTCTAAGAATCCAGTTTCTTGGATGAATCTGAATAATGTCAGTTCCTAGTAAAACAATCTTGTGCAGCAGAGCAAGGCTCGTTGATTTTGTTGATGGGTGATAAAGGAGGTCGTATAATAGGACTTCCACTGATCAGTAACGGCTAAGTTGAAGGATTTTGCAATTAATGATGTATTATTTTATCTTACAACATTAACAAAGACAGGCATTAAATTGTAAAATTGAGCAAGTTGAGACCTGAAGTTATTAAAGTAGATTTGTATTGACCTTGTGGTAATTTCGAGATCATTGATCGGCTTAGTATGCCCGGAGGCGTCATGTGATAGCTTATTCAGGTTTGTGCATATGCAATACATTTAGATTGCTTTTATTCTCGCTTTTAACATAACAGCTACTGAAATCCTTCAATTCTGTGAGAATAGAATCTAGTAGGGACATGAAGTTGAGTAATTTATCGTCGCTGTATTCCATGTGTACGGCAGGATCTCGCAAAAGCAGGTTCTCAATTTCATTCTCGAAATCTGTGGAATTGTCGAGCCGCTGATCTTAACTAGCAGGAATACCCGGCGTTTCATTTGCCTTTGATGTCGAAGGTAGGAAGAAAAAAAGAAAGCATTAGCGAGTTCGGTCTCGGATACTGTTCACAATGGAATGAAGCGAGGGAGGGGACGCAGATGATTTAGGAAATTTACAATGTCGCCAAGCAAGAACTCTGGGCATTATAATTTAGTTCTTTTTTTTTTTTTTTTTTTTTTTTCATGGCAGAACACCCCTAGACAGGAAACAAATAAGATAATTCGATGTTTGGACGTTGCACGAAATTCAGATTCGTGCATCCTTCATAATTAAATATAAAACAATATATTAAATCGAATTAACTAGGAGAAAGAGGAAGAGAATTAAAAAAAAAAAACACTCGAATCAACTTACCAGAGGCGGGGAGGGTTGGACAAAGCAATGAACGCCTTTTAGAAATAAAACTATCGAACGTAAAACACAGTGCAAGCAGATAAAGAACATTCAACAGGAATGAACACGCGCAACCACCAGAGGAAACGCCACCTTCCAACTTTCTTTCCCTCGCTTGCTACAATGGATGCATTTTTTTAAGTTTCTTTTACTACGATTTGTCGAGCCGTCCTAAATTTCATTAAAATGGGACCAATAAAAATCCGGAAATTCCCCCCCCCCATTCATATCACTGTACATTCCATTATATTAATAACATACTTTTTAATACAACACGTACTCGTACCTGAAGTACACGTTAAGTTATCGTGCGCATACTTCTACCTCCCATCGCTGATAATGGAATTGTTGCCTACCGCAAAAAAAAAAATCTGGTTTTAAGTCCCACGGATTACTTTCACAAGTTATGCGGGCCACACGTTGGGAAACTGCTGTAGAAACTCGTGGGCTGCTTTGGAGAGGAGCATTGCAAATCGTCACCTATACTCAAGAACTCTACAAAAACTAAAATCTTCCCTCAAAGAGGAATGAGTGAGTTGAATTGCCTACTAACCTAAATAAACTTGTTGGCAGCATGAAACTTGATGTAACACCTGTTAACAGGAGGAACTGCTTTTACAGGGATGAGATACACTTAAATAGAAAGGGTGCAAGAATATTTGCTGATGCTTTCGAGGCAGTGTTAGGTGGGTCGGAAACTACTATCTTCGGGGAGGTAACACAGAGAAATAGATTAACAATAGCCGCAGGCAGAGGCGAAAGTTATTTTTGCGCTGCTTCTATTGCAACACGCAGCAGCCCGAAAAGCAACATACCAGGGATGTCAAAGCCTGCTGTGGATCATCTTGGAACAAGGAAATACATGGGCTGTATTAAAGAGCACTAAGAGTAAGAACAGGTGCATGTATACCAATGCTAGGAGCATAGTGAACAAATTTGATGAATTTGAAGTGCTGGTTAAGTCATCAAATGCAGACATTGTGGGGATATCCGAGACGTGGTGTCACTCAGAATATAAGAGATGCAGAATTTGAATATGAGAAGAACAATGTGTATATCAAGGATAGACAGGACAGGAGATGGAAGGGGTTATGCTTTTAGTCAAGAAGGACATAAAATTTAAGATAGTGCATCCAGTTGACATTGATGGCCTGTGCAATGTTGGGTTGGTGTGGTGTGACATAAGGAGTGGAAAAGCAAGAATGAGAGTAGGAGTGTGTTATAGGACTAATGACTCTGATAAGTACAACGAACAACTGCACGGAGAAATATAGTGGGCCAGTAAATCAGAATGTCTTATAATGGAGGATTTTAACTTTCCAGATATTGACTGAAACTTGTGGGTTGGTCACTGACAGACTAGCAAGACTTTTGTGGATCAATGCTGATGGGATTTTTCCTCTTGCTCAGACTATGCACATGAGAGAACGTATATTTATATTGAGGGAGGATGATTGC
Organism: Mastigoproctus giganteus; assembly: GCF_048544385.1. Taxonomy (NCBI): domain Eukaryota; kingdom Metazoa; phylum Arthropoda; class Arachnida; order Uropygi; family Thelyphonidae; genus Mastigoproctus; species Mastigoproctus giganteus. Next base: position 152,198,637 of record NC_143582.1, read on the forward strand.
AAAATACATGTCAGGAAGTTTGGCTTCAGCCAAAGGATAGTTGATTGCTGGTACAAGATTCCATCCGTTGTTGTGAAAGTGGACAGTTTGAATAAATTCAAGGAACTAGACAAACTATTGGAAGGGATGGAGCCGAAACATAGGTTTTTTTTTTTTTTTTTGCGGATGCAGTATAAGCTTGCTTTCTTGCATAATTTGTCCCTACTAATACTAATAACTGTGAAGGGAAAATCACCTCCCCACTTAATCTTTGTGTGCGTAAACTCTTCTCATGGCTTTAGTTGCCTGAACAAAAATATCAATAATAACTTCATTAATTGCATATAACATACACTGGTGTTCAAATAAACTGCATCGCCCCTTAAAATTGTAATTGTCGTCCAAATAACATACGTATATGGCAATATTTCTTAGATTACATCAGATAATGTTGACACCCGTGCGTGTCAATCTTATCTGCGCGGTGATCTGATTGAGGTGTATAAGGCCTTGAATGAGTTGAGCACGCTGAATTCTGATGGGATCCTTCCACTTGTTCAGATTACGAACCTAAGGGGACATAAATTCAAATTAAGAAAGGACGGATGTAGAATAGATGTGCGGAAATTTGCCTTTAGCCAGCGGGTGGTTAATTGCTGGAACAAACTTCCATCTGTCGTTGTGGAAGTTGATAGGTTGAATAAATTTAAGGAGGAACTGGACAGGCATTTGGAGGGAATGGTGTGATTTTTGTTTTTTTTTTTTTTTTTGGCTGATGCTGCATAAGCTCATACACTTGCTTTCTTGCATCACATGCCACTACTACTGCTACTACGTAATGACGTAATATTGCATCAGCTGTTACTTTCAGCTATATAAGCACGCTCTGCAAGAGTTGCAGTCATTCCTTGTTTGTGTCAGGATGGCGAGTTATGTGCGGTTGACGTCACGAAGAAAGAGTGTTATTGTTACTTTACGTGAGGAAGGATATTCTCCTCGTCATATTGCTTATAGAGTGTCTTGTAATCAGTCGACAATGAGCAGATTTCTTTCCAAACTCAAGAATACTGGTTCTGCTGATAGGAAAAACAGGACCGCGTTTTGAAGCGCTTATGCCTTAAAAACCGTACAGCTTCTTCGTCTGAGCTGAAAAGAGAATGGGAAGAACATACAGGAGTGGTAGCAAGTGGAGTAACAATCAGAAGACGCCTCTTCAAAAATGGACTTTAGCCCGTCGTCCTGAGAAGAAGCCCCTTCTCACACAAAAAAAAAATGGAAAAGGCCCGATTAATTTGGTGTAAGGAGCATGTCAAATGGACCCCTGAGCAGTGGAAGTCAGTTATTTTCTCGGATGAGAAGAAATTCAACCTGCATGGCTCTGATGGGAGACAATCAATTCGCCGTAGACGTGGCAAAGATTACCATCCAGACTGTATGGTGTCTACAGTGAAATTCTCTACCAGCCATGATATGAGGGTGCATTTCGTATCGCGGAGTAGGTCACCTGCAGTTTATAAACGGTTCCGTAAATGCCACTGGATACCTGGCTATATTGGAAGGCAAATTGCTGCCAACCATTAGAGACCATTTCAACCTGCCAAGTAACTGCATCTTTCAGGAAGACTCTGCTCCTTGTCATCGGGCGAAAAGTGTAAGTAGGCACTTCTGTAGTTACTTTAGCTTCATTTCTGCATTAGAGGTTCGACAGTAATGTGTTTACATTTGTTACAAGTGAAAAAATGATTGGAAGAACGGTCCATTACAACTGTTAGCTGGCCAGGAAACAGCCCGGACCTGAATCCTATAGAGAACTGTAGGCATCGTGTGGAATCTGCAGTTGCCAGAAAGAAACCAAAGACCCTTCGTGAACTTCAGGAAGCCATAATTCGTGTTTGGAACCACGAACTATCAGTTGATTATCTTCAGAAATTGATCTTGTCAATGCCTCGACGGTGTGCTGCTGTCATTAGGGCCAGAGGCGGTTCAACTAAATATTAGTTTGCACCTGGTGAACTTTTAATTTTGTTTTCCATTTAAAATGATAAACTGAAGCAAAATGAGGGCTCTTCTGATAACATTTCAGCCATAATTGTTGTGTTTACCAAAACTGTTGTATAAAGGTTGACAATGCTCATTTTGGAATATTTTGAGAACACCTGTCAAATATTACTTAGCTTTGCCTTCACTATTAATTAATATCTTTTGTTTATATTTCTATTTGTGATGGCTAGTCACATACCATTGAGTAAAAGGGTTAGAAATGTGAAATTCCTAGGTGATGCACTTTCTTTGAACACCAGTGTATGTTTTTATGAGTTGGTGATTATTCTTTCATGACACATTCATTGAGTTTTATGTATTTAATCATTATAGACATGACAAGCGGTGATTAAATATTTCTAACCATATCTTCCTTAACGAGTGCAAATTCATCCCTTGAAACTTTTTTTTTTTTTACTGTTACCAAGTTGGTTTGACAAGATAAATTCTTATGTATTCGTGATCTATTTGGTTTATTTACACTTTCATCACCATTTTTTTTTTCTCCTCATCTTGGTGTATTAAACCAGACCATCTGAATACCTTTTAGAATTCTCATCTATTCAATTGGTTCTTCTGGATCTGTGCAATTAAGGGAATAAATTCTCCTGTTTTTTCCTGTACATATTTTATTTACCACATAGAAATCCCATCCAATATATTAGCACCATATTTTAATATTGCATTCAGTCTGCGCCTGTTGTCCAAATGTATTAACTATGGTCCTGTCATTGGTATATAAACATGTGAGAAACTATCTTTTTAGGCGCGTTAGCACATATGCATAAGCGCCTATTGTCTTCATTATGCATGATTTTCATGAAACTTTATATTTGGTTCATACAGAAAGACCGTCGACCAATCCCAAATCTTATTAAAATCGTACAAATAGAAATCCTACAATTATTATTTATTTACATAAAATTTGTATAGAAAAAAAAGAAATTCTCAGATTAAACGTAGTTAACACAGTATCTGTTAGTTTTAGACAATCCAGGCACGTTTTGCATTATTAAGTGTTCTAGAAAGTTATAATCTTAATTCATTGATAAAAAGTAACAATAAATCTACCACGCGATATAATAGTGTAGTTTCAAATAATTAATTATCTCACAATAACTGTATTTACTTTTCACTTCAGTTAATCACAGAAAAAGGGGAAAAAATCAATTTATTTTAAGAAAAAAATACGATGCGCCTGAAATGTAACGCACTGCCTATATTACCTAACTTATAATGGAAGTATGTTATCGGATATTTAGACTTTACATAATAAGAAAAAGTTCAATCGATATCAGATTTTCAGCATATGTTTCGTTGCTACCGAAAAGCTTTTAAGATTAATCATAGACCCCTCCCTGACCACAGAAATCTATTCACATAAATGGAAGTATATTTCGCATATTACTCTGCAATGAAAAGTCGTATCGAGACCAAGTTTTCAACCTATTCTGTTGGTCCTTGGGAAATTTCAGGTCCAGTTAAGATGTCACAGCCTCGTCCCCCTCCCCTCCCCTTCCACCAAAATTTGCTTAATTAAAGTGTTTTCGCATTAATCGACAAGAAAAATGTGGATTGCTACCAAATTTTCAACATATAATCTCTTGGCCCCTGGAAAATGGTTCTAAGTTCAATTCCGATTTCATAGCATTCCCTCCCCAGTTTCTCCTACAGCCCTTAACTTGCACCCTGCGATTTTTTTTTTTTTTTTTTTTTCCAGTTAAGTTAAAGAAGTCCTAGTATTATAGCAATGATATATGCATGAACAAGTCCAAAAAGCACGGTGGGTTGTTAAACCGCAATCGTTTAAGGCGTGAATCCGTCTTTGTGTTATTAGAGGAAGGGTAAGATGTATATGAATAAAGTCTTGGTAGTTATAAGTGAAGTATAATTTTATTTATCAAAGGCCGATGACAGGAGAAGTAAGATACATATGGCATAGTATTTACATCGATGTTTCTTACAAAGGTTAAAGCTATACAAGTTTTGCCCAGAGGGCGATGTAGAAATGTACTTCAAGTTGAACTCACGTTGCATATACTCTATAAGCGATTTGTTTTTAGTAACATCGACATTGAAATCACCGGTAAGCATCATGGGTACATTGGTATCTGGAATCATATTGGGTACGATTTTCCTGATAGAACCAGAATATTTACATAGCATTTGAAACATAAACACTTCAATCGAAGTTTGTGATATTGCGATGTATGTAGACAGAACCGAGTATGAAACGAGATTCACCGCGCACCATCACATCAAGCCTGGCTTTGATGCGCTCGGCTTTCTTAGGCTCTCTCTATACAAATGATATACGTTTCTTACATTTCTTTGAAATTTATTTCCTTTGAAATTTGTTCGACATTATGAAAATTTTCTTCAACTCAGCACACTTATCGGCTTATAACTTTACAAATTTTATTTTATCGGTTATTATTGCTAAATAATATTGTAGATTCTGTTATTCTCTACAAATCGACACTAATTTAAATGTCCTATCTCTTCGTAATCCAAAGTTACACTGCCCAAACGCCGCGCGGCGTCGCCATTTTCAGTGTTCACGAGCAAACGCAACCCCCCCCCCTCACCACTGCACACCCCAACTACCCACCACTTTAGATACGAACATAAACCCTCTATCCAACAAAATTTAAATCATTAGATTATCATTTATAGTTTACGAGATATAAGCGCGACAAATCTTGCCATTTTTTTGGTCGCTAGAGTTTTCGTAGAGACCCCCCTCTCCTATACCGGACCAAATTTAAAGACGTATTCACGTCAAAAATACTTTCATTCTACATGTTTTGTCTCAAGAGTAAAGATTAACACACAACAGAATCGACATTCCTTCTTTGTGATCGCACATTGGGCCGCGTTAAAGCTTTTTTATGCGCCCGGATATAAACAGAAAACTGTCATCCCTTCCCATTATTATATCAAATGGTTTCGGTAATACTGTATTCATTTTTCTGCTCCGAAAGCTGACGCCTGGCTGCAAAAGGTTCCAGGCTTACATTTTTAAACAGCCCCACCAACGCCGTGGAAAATTAGGATAAGTACGATCTCGTAAAGTAATCAATAGGAACCTGCTTTTTTTGTCAACATTCAACTTCTGAGAAACCGATCTTGTGTTCACTTTTGAGATGAACAACTCACTAATCTGTTATTAATGAACAGTTTCGACAGTATGCCTCCGAACGTGAAAATACTTGGCCTTTCAGATTTTTTTTTTTTTTTTTTTTTTTTTTTTTAAATCACTGGTTGATTCTCTCTCACCCTTGAACAAGGTGGACTGGCGTTTCTCAAACTGCGGGCCGAGGACCCCACAGGTTCGCGAATTATATCCGAAATTTCTTATATTTATAAGCATAGAAAATCTTGTTAAGTTTGGGGATCCATCGAAAATTTTTCAAAAAGGGAATTTATGTTACTAAAATTCGAGAAATGCTGATTTCTAACCCACTTTCTTGTTATTTCATCAACTGGCGAATTCCTTACAAAAACACCAGTTCTTGATGAACTTGTGTTTTTGTAAGGAATTTTGAACGTTGATGGCTTTCTCTTTTGCAATTAAATATTAAACACCACCCTTTCCCACATTTTTCTAGTACCAGTAACATGTTTTTTTATTAATGGATGCCGGGATCCAACAAGTTGAAAGTAGTTAATTGTATGGCTTACATACTGTATGCATGCATATAAGGTTAGAATCCCACTATTTTCACTACTTTATGATATACTGCACTTCACTGGACGATTTAAAATAGTACAACAATCGAATCTACCCTGCGTTTAGCCACTAAGACATTTTGGGGATCAATCACTTTCCCAAACTCCCTAACATTGCTTCATCAGTTGTTCAGCAAATATCCTTTCACCTCATATTCAAATGATTCTTAAATAATGTTTAAGAAAAAGTAGAAATTTGTCTTTTAAAGACATCTAAACTTCTGGCAGCCTTCCCTGACATTTGTATCTAGGTGTAGCACTACCTGTAATGCTTCAGGAAGACGAGCTGGGATATGTAAACTTCCTCCCAGGATCCATTGTATTAAAATCCCCCTTTGGGAAAGGAATGGGATCTATTACCACAAAGCCTCCGCAGCCGAGTGGTCAGGAGCGGGAGTGCAGTAGCATACGCTCCTTGAGTAGACTGGGGTTCGAGCCCCCTGACCGCTAAATATGGTCCATCTGCCAACCCGCACTGGACCAGCGTGGCAGATTATGGTCCATTCCCCTCAGCATGAATTGTTGAGAAGGCTTCCATCCTGCAGTGGGTTGATAATGGCTGCACTTTACTTTACTTTTATCACAAAGTCATTTTCATCAGGATTGTAAACAACATGGAAACTCGTTGTTCGGCTACCAGGGATGATTACATGCACTAAAATTCCAGCCTTGTGCTGGACTGACCTCTCAGGTTTGGGTAGGCATGATGTGATAATTACTTAAAATAGAAGCACATTTCTTTTTAAACTCAGTATAATTTGGTCTTATAATAATACCCTTCTATAAGACATTTGACAAGATTCCACAAAAAGATTTCCATGAAATATGTACACGTTTTTCTGGATATTTCTGATTTTAAATAAATTTTGTTGGACTCGAAAGGTGCCCCGAGTCCAATTTAGCTATTTAAAATCGGAAATTTATTAATAAGTTTGTCATTAATAATCAAAAATGTAATTAGAATTATTAAATAACTTATTAATTTCAACAGGAAAATTATGTAAAAAATTTTGCAATCGAAATTCATTCGAAAAACCTTATGGTAATGGAAACACAGAAAATGGCTGTTTTCTGTTGTTGCTCTAGCTACCAAAGAGCTGTGAATCATGAATATCCTCTGGATATCTAAAAAATGGCAACGACAAGTACCGATAAATAGTTTCTAAAAGTGGGCATGCAAATTTCAACACACCAGCGCCCTCTACTTTGGGGTTTATACCGTGACCTAAACATCCCGGTGCTTGTTTTCGATTCAGCGTCTACACTCCGGAAACTTTCAGAAAATCCCAAGAGGTGATTCCATAGCGGTAAGAGACACGCTAAGCCTCGTTAGGGTTAAATCAGTCGTCACGGGTCACGTTTTCCCCACAGGCACCTCCGTCCACTACGCCACGAGGACAACCGATAAGGCTAGTCACGTAAGTACAACTCCGACTGAAGCTCTACCAGCAATTTGCCAAACCCTGATACGAACCATAAACGAAGACATACGAACGTGAGGTGAGGCAATAGAGGCCGCCAGGGTCACTGAAGAAGTCTGATCACACGCCGAGACGACTGCAAGGACGGAGGTGGAACGCCTGCTTCGCATATTAAAAGTAAGATGACCACAGATTTACTTCTCCGGCATGCAATAGGCGTGCCTGGCTCGTTTCCAAGACACACAGTTGCCATTGGAAGGAAGACCTGAGAACGCACGCCTTACAAATGAAACGACCATCTTGTTCATAACATTTTTGAAAAGACGTGCAAAAATAAGCTCAGGCCCTTTCAGATGACGATAAAAGTTCTGAGTAATCACGACGATTATCAGGAAAGATATCTGCCATATCTTAATATTTAAGTGTCCTTGTCTTGTCAGCGAATCAAAGTTAATACCGTAAATCGGAATTCGGACTCAACAGTTATTTTCTCTCTGTCTTGCGACCTCCTCTGACCGTGTGGCCGTTCTGGAGTATAAACAGAAAATTTATTTATTTATGAATATTAAGTAGCTAACCAATGTTAACGTTTAAAACATGGTATATTGTAATGCAGTGGTAGGCAGCAAGTTTATAATTTAACTAAATGCATTGATCTAAATGCATGTTTGTGTCCTTCATTCATAACTAAAAGGAATAACTGATTTTCATAAATTCCAGAGACGTCTGGAATAATTGTGCTCGATACATTAATTTGGGCAAATGTTTTATATAACAAAAATGGTATGATGGCTGTAGTATATACGTAGCTGAGTGATCAGGAGCGCGAGTTCAGTTACACACACCAATTTGAGTGGACTGGTTCTCAAGCCCATGACTGCTAAATACAAATTAACATTTGTATTGATTGATTTATTATAAACTCCACTGACCTGGTGGTCGTGCCGGAGCATAAACAAGAACATGTTTTTTTTTTTTTTTATTATCATCTATACAATAGACTGTCGAAATAACAGCACCCCAAATAACGACACATTGAGATCGGATGTATACACAGCGCAGATGTCTTGCAGTGCCGAAAAAAAGAAAACGGCAAGTCACGTAATTACTATATTTGTTTACGTTCGCCATTTTCAAAGTGAATTCTGTACTGATATCACGGATTATACCGCTGTTTTACATTTATCTTAAATTAAAAACCACTCACTACGGCTCCTAAAGTTAATAAACCTCACACAGAGAGAAGAACAGCATTACAGATTAGTGACAAACTTGATATAATCCAAACTATTACATTAGACTCACATCTGGTGAGTATGGGTTTGGCACACCCAGGGTTCTGAGCTGGATATCATCATTCTTCTCTTTCTTGGTGATTCCTTTCTACTTCTCTCTCTGTGTCAGGGTAACTCGGAAATTTTGTTTGGCCGGTGCAGCATAAGCCTCAGGCTTCCTTGCACCATATGGCTAATAATAATAACAGGCTCACCCGGAAAGTAATTCATATACCCATGTGTATTGTATCTGCAATTTGCGTGTGTTCTCCGGTCCATTTGCCTCTTTCGCTGGACGAAAAACCCCAGTTTCTGTGGTAAGAATCTTGCTATCTACGCCTGCGACCTGCTTAACTCAGCCACAGAGCGAAAAAAGCCCATTAAAGTTCCTCGAGTCATCGATGTGATTCGAACTCGGGCCTTTTCCACCCGGTGTAGGGACGACGGTGACGATACCACTGTGCTATAATCCAAACTATTACATTAGGCTAAGTTTAGTCTTCGCTATCCGCGAAGACTAAACTTGAGATAATAAAGAAAATAGAACGGGGCGTAAGCAGAAGTGTATTAATGGCAGAATATAACATTAGATCGTCTACATGTTTATGTTTTTTTATGTACAGTTAATAAAATTGCATTCTTAATCTCTCTATTCTTATTTGGCCTCATTATTTTTGTATTAAATACATTAAAAATAAAACTTTCTAGATAACGGAAAATCAAAATAACGGCACCTTGAATACCGGAAGGTGCCGTTATTCTGAAAGTCTACTGGATTGTGCTTTAAAGCAACCACATACCTAACTTAAAAGACAATTACTGTATTCATATTGCTGGGATTATTAGAGCCGTATTTTTAAAATCTCCGCAGCTGTAGGAGATTTTTCAGGACTTCCTTAAGCAACTGCTTACTTGATTTGAATGGAAATCCAGTCCCCTGGATGAGTAGATGAATAGTGGCAGACCTGCTAACTTTTCAGATTTTGCAGAAAAGTTTCCGATAATTATCTTTTAACGGTTTTCTAGCAAGCTTTCTTCTCTTCCGGATTTTAGTCAATTTTTTTCTTCCACATACCTGTACGAGATAATTTATTTATCGATTAGTAAAAGGTTATTTATTTTTCATTAAAAGCGGTATTCACCACTACCTAGACTCGAGTTTCGATCCTTTTGAAATTAATGTGACAAAACTCAATACCTTAACTTAGTTCCGGGTTGATAAGTCTACCAAGACCCTGGTTTTGGGTCTTGGTAGAACCAAAACTCGGGATCGTTTTAGGATTAAAAAAAAAAAGAAAAAAAAAAAGCCTCTGGTTTTTGTCGTTATTCAGTTTTACGAGCACTGGTTACTTAGGCCATACTGCTACGTTTATATTGTCTGTGAATTGCGTTTCTTGTGAGGTCGATTTTCTATTTTGCGGGACAAAAAACCCGAGTTTCCGGGAGAAAAACCATGCTACCCTCGCCTGAGACCGACTAACTCAGCCACGTTGTGAAAAAGACCCATAAAAATTCCTCCCGTCATTGACGGGATTCGAACTCAGTTCTTTTCCCCGGTGTGTGGAGGACGGCGATCCTAGTAACTATGCTACTCACGAGGGTTAGGCCTCTGGTAAACAATAGATGAAGTGAAAAGGTGGTAGAAAGGAAAAATAGATATAAGGTGTGAGACACTCGATGAAACAGGGGAGGAAACACAGCACTCACGCCCTTTCCATTATAGGGACACAGCGATATCCAATCCAAAACACTTAATTGAGATATCCAATCCGATATCTCATCCATCAAGTATGGATGAGATATCGGATATTGATGGATGAGAATGAGAACCTAATAACCAAGGATGAAGAGGTTTGAATTGGTTTTCAGTCAGGAGAAGAGTGACGTAATGGTTCTAAAGAGTAGTGTTGAGCTTGACGGATACATTACAATGGTAGGGAAAGAGCTAAAAATGGTAAACAACTTCAAGTATCTAGGAAGCATCATCACAAAGACTGGAGTAATGGACGAAGAAATAAGTTGAAGGATACAAGCGGGCGGGAATTTCTATAAGCAGATAAGAGATCTGATCTGGAACAGGAACACACCACTGAAGTGTAAGAAGGCTATTACGCACCAATTGTGACGTATGCATCTGAAACTTAGACGATGAGGAAAAAGGATGAAAGAAGAATGCTGGGGGAAGAAATGGGATTTGTGAGGGGCATAGCCGGAAAGACAAGATGCAACAAAATCAGGAATGATGTAATGAGGGAGAGAATTCAGGTTGAAAAATCCAGAATATGATTGGAAGGTCCTGTTTGAAATGGTTAGGACATGTCAAGAGGATGAACGAGGGGCGTTTACCAAGAAGAATGTTTGATTTAGAATTAAGGGACAAAAGACCAAGGGGAAGGAAGCCAAGAATGAGGTAACATGACATGATAAAGACAGATGTCATTAAGAGAGGAGGAAACTGGAGTGAAATCAACGACGGAGAGAAGTACACGGACAGGGCATGGTGGCGAGGTTTCATACGTCGACCCGTGGAATAGCGGAACGATGACGGATGATGACAGGGTACACAATGAAGAGCGATTTTCTTTTACGTTTCAGTGTTTAAAATAAGTTTTAAAGCAGCTAATCCCACGAGAAGCCAATATATATTATGTAGTCAGTTTGCGAAGTGAAAAACTCGGATGTTCGGAGATGATACCACACAAACCTCGTCTGATTACTCTACCACGGTATAAAGAAGATCCATAAACGAACCTATTCGATTTCCATACAGCGTTGAAAAAAAATGGTATTAGTTACTACTAGGCACTAGTTTCAAACAAACTGTCAGTAAATTTAAGTAATTCTTTGATAACTGTAATTCTTTCCATATCAAGAAGCCTAATCTGAGAGTGCGGATTTAGGCTATTTTTATGGCGTTCTAATTCCACCTACCCTTAATTTTGAATAATTATTTGGTAAACAGCCGCGATGAAAATTCGCATACGCATTTTTTTTAAAAGAATCTGCAGGTGGTTAGTTCGGATAAGTGCCACCATGCCTCCACAGCGCACACTGCTTTTCAAATGTACAGTAGACTTGTTTCTTTTTATTACATTTTTCATTTTGGCTTAATTTATTTCTCTGCCTTTGTTTTCCATTTTATTACCCTTACATATTAGTATTAAGCATTCATATGCTTGTACACTATATTAGCGCACCATGTATTTCCATGAATTTAATAGTCCATTCAAATATCCATGAATTTAATAGTCCATTCAAAATAACGGTCTTAACTGATATAAAAAAGAAATTTAACTAGGGAACGGAAACAATCAGGATGAACTGAGAAATTTAACTGTCCCCTCCACCATCAACCACAAAAGAAACCACTGTAATATATTGTTTTTAATAAAATTATATATGTAATGCAATACTACAGCTCGCATATGTACCAGACAGATTTTTATTTATTTTAACCGATATTTCCGTTATCTGATACCAGCCCTGACTCGCTTAAGTGAGTTAACCGGACACTCGACTGTAATTTGACTGTGCTAATATCTTTATCAAGGCTACGGCACTGCAGTAATTATGATATCAGACGCACTTGCTAAATTTAACTTTCAGTGTTGGCAACTTTAGATTGTAACTCAGTAATTTACTGAATATTTCCAAATCATTTTAATATCTGATAGTAAAAGTAAAGTACAGTAAATTATTAGGTCAGCTGCGTTATGGAGCCTGTGTTTAGGTTTTTAAAGTACTGTACAGGCACCACAACGCAGCTGAGTGATTAAATGTAAGGGTACGGGTACAGCTGTACTCCATTTGAGTTGACCGTGGTTCAAATTCGCCTGACTGCTAAATACGGTGATGTCCTTGTATTTGTCTATATTGTAAAGTTTCTTTGATTTTCGTCTTAGAGTATAAAGGGGAGGTTTGTTTATTATATAAGAAAGAGTGTACAACGGAAATCGTACTTTAAATTTACGAACATTTCAACTTATGTGATCATCCTGGAGTATAAACAAAAAATGTACAATTATTATTTCATTTTATTATTTTAAGCCAACGCAGAAAGTTTACTACTTTAAGTGGGTTCTGTCATTACAGGATAGAAGGTTACCGAAGAGATTCATATTCTATTCTGTCTATTATTAATGGCCTTAGCATCAGATCACGAATCCTATCACTGTAAAATGAGAATATTTCGAACCACTCAACTGAACTTGTGAATTTATTTTTCAATAATTTTTATTACCATTCTAAAAAACCTGAGGTAAACTTCATTTTCCTTTTAAGAAAATGAAGGCCATCATTTTAAGAAAATCGACGCCCATATCAAAATCAGATACGAAAGGAGTAAAATCTGCGTTCTGGTGTTTTCAATGGGTAACAGCTAGGATTTGTCATTCCCGGGATTACGGGATGGAATTAAATAAATTACTGGAATAAGTTGCCTACATGGGTGGTAGAGGCTGACAGTTTGGGGAAATTCAAAGGTCATCTGGATAGTACCTTCGGGTGAGGGAAACGCATAGGATGATAGATTTAATTTCCTTTTCTTTTATTAATTATTAGTTGTTTTTTTTATCATTGTTTCATTCGGTTTTTTTTTTTTTTTTTTTTTGGCTGGTGCAGCATAAGCCATAGGCTTTCTTACACCATGCGACCATTACTAATACTAATACACAGTACTTATATAAATCTCAGGATCCCGGAAAATTCCTAGGATTCTCTTTAAAACTAAAACCAGGTAAAAGCATGGAAACAATGGAAATAACGCTTTTTTTTAAAAAAAAAATAAAAAATACATAGAAAATCATAAATAACATAATATATGAACAAAACGCATTCTTAGCAATGGCCTGCAGTGTTGATTTTAAAGGTAGTGATAAAAGGAGTCAAAATTTGTTTCTTAGCTCGAATTATTATTTAAATATTTAAACATACCAATTAAATTTCGTCGTTCTTCTCTGAGTTTTTGCACTAATCGTCTGATATGTGATGAAAAAATAAAAATTTTGTTTGGCCAATTTTCCAATATAAACACCTGCTGAAAACAATGTATCATCTCTTCTAGCAAGCCTTTCAATTCCCATCTTAACTGGTCGCAATGATGTTATAGTGGTGATAATACCATCAGACATGTTCCGAAATATCTAGAGATTGTTTAATATCAACCATTTCTTTTAAAATGCATGTTCTCAAAGCTATGAATCTTCCTCTAACATATCGAGTGAGCTGTTCCAGCTCGTTTTTGAATAATGTGTAAGTTGCAAATTACTATGCTCAAGTTTCACATATTTTTGTAAAACTTCATTTTTTAATAACGATTTGCGAAATATTTTGACAATTTTTTACTTTGAAAATTTCAGCAATTACACTAACATTGTTTTCAATCTGATCAGCAAATTCAATATTTTTAAAATCAATACATCATCTAAAATCGTTAACATCCTCTAAATCATTTGTTGCTTATTTCTGTAGCAGTTGCAAATTCGCTGTCTTCTGTTATTTCACCTTTATTTTCTTCTTTATTAGTTTCATTTCCTGGTAATTTGGTATTCATGTCATATTCAATTAAATGCTTCTTTTTGTAGAGTATATAACATACAGCCAAATGAAATCCACTTATGCTACCAAATTTTGACATAATGCTTGCACCGTTAGTTACAACAGCAAAAATGTGCTTCTTCATAAACAGATTAAACTCTGCCAATTTTTATTTTCTAAAATATCTAGAGTTTTCTCTGCTGGAAGCGACCGAAATATTAGCACCATACCCAAATTCCAGAATTTGGCATTCGAATGCACATTATATTTAAGGAGCGCCGATTTTTTTGAGATGTACATTCGCCTAATGAAATAGTAAATCTATCACCATCTGAAATTTTCTTTAGCTATTTCTTCAATTACAATTTGTTTCGCAATTGAGTATTGCTTCTGTACCATATTCATCATTTGGGTTTTTGGGCAAAATCATATGGGGTTTGGGGCAAAATTAAAGCTTTTATCAGATAGATTTTCTTGTGAACTCACTGTTCGTAACCGCATTAATAGGAAATCCATCGACGCAGGCTAATTTTGCAACAATTTCTTCCATACATTCTTTTTTTAATAAAGCATTTTAGGTTCGGTTGCACATACTTTGTTTCCAATGCAAAATTTTCACGGTCTTTTTGTGTTTATTAATTCAGTTGTAAATTCCTTATGAGCGCTTCTCGTAGACAACCCCTTACATTGTATTATGGCGTTACACTTTTTACATGTTGCAGTTTTTGTCCCTTTTGAGCGTACAAAATATTTCCACAACATTGGATTCACTCCATTGTAACAGTAGGGTTTTAGGAGCATAAGCGACTACGGCCATATTGCTCCGTGTATACTGTCTATACATTGCGTGCGTTCTGAGGTCGATTTTCTGTTTGCTGAACGAAAAATCCGAGTTTCGGGGAGAAAATCAAGATACCCTTGCCTGAGACCGACTAACACAGCCACGTTGTTAAAAAAGCTCATAAGAATTCCCCACGTTATCGATGGGACTCGAATCTTCTTTTTCCACCCGGTGTGGGGAGGACGGCGATCCTACCAACTGTGCTAGCCATGAGGGTGCATCACTCCGATTTATTGCACTTAACCCGATGGGTTAAACTTAATACAGTATTTTATAATTATAAAGATACATTATAACGTATAGTTGCCGTGTTCTCGCTTAAAGCCTAAAAGGCGATTGTCTAACCTTTAAACTTGGCTAGCACAATTTGTTTCGTATGTGAGAATGTTAAACCATCGCCTAAAAAGGGCGAATCTAAAAGAGGTATAGAGTTCGGATCGAGCAGTATAACAGCTAGAATGCACACAATTTTCTTGTAAGCATTTATTCTTATTTTAATTAAGTAACCGCATTTTCTTGAACCGTATTTGTTTAATCTAATATTATTCCTCACTTATCCTCTAAAATACTTTATCATGTAAGTAAATTAAATTAGTTTATTCTTAATTTAATTAATGAAATTTATTTATTAATTGTATTGATTAAATTATTATTAATTTAAACAAATAAAATTGCAAATTAATCTTACGGACTAGTTTAAAAAACGGAATTATTCCAGAATTTTTGACATTTTCCAGGGATAATGAATTGTCGATTTTATCACGGGATCCTGTGATCCCGATTGTTAAGCCCTAGTACTTAAGTTCTGCAAGATATTTCTGCTTTGGGCGTTTTAAGATATGAAATAATACAATAATGCACAGTGAAATGAAATGATCGTTTCATCATTTCATTAAACAAAATAACCAAAGTGACGAAAGTCAAATTCTGTACACCAGCTCCAACTATTGGGTAAGACGATAAATAGCAAATTTTTTTCTCCCTCTTTCGTGACTAACTCTTTACTGTCAAGAAATTGCGACCAACGTTCATCCACTTTTATACCTGTTGCCGTTACTTTAGCGTCCAATCGAGACTCCGCACGTGCTTCTGTTTCCCGTTCTTTCACCCTGAAGTTACTGCCGCCATCTGTTCATCTCCACCCACTGGACGTGGTGACGAACCATACTCCCACATTCCTGAAGTTCCTGTTTTCAGTTTGGGGCGTCGTTTTGCCTTTCCACAATCATCAACTCTCACACAGTCTCGGTCGTGTTTCGTCGAGTCCATCCCTGAGGGAAAGACCGGTTCCAGATGCAAGCCTGGGTAGTACTAAACTAATACAGAGGCAACCCACACATACACCCTGATTTTACCCTTGAAATGAATTGAGAGAGAGAGAAAATGGCTTGGAGAGAAATTCTCCACAAGAAATTGCTTCCAGCTCGACACTATAAAGATCTTTACAGAAAGGTAAGGGAATGGGGACAAAGCAAAAAAGAAACAGGTTTCTCAATTTCATGATCGTTTTGTAACTAGTTATGCAGCTTAAAGCGTAACACAGCAAGTTGCGTAAGTAATACTACTAGCCTTGTTTGTTGCAATACATTATTAGGTCAAAAATTCCTCGGGGAAAAACATTTGCTTGCCCTTGACCTTCGTATCACTTGGATTTGTATTAATCAATAGTGTTTGAAAGGCCCTAACTGATTAAGATAATGGTTGTCATAAAACTACATATAAGGAAAATACAATTTGAAAGTAGAATAAGAAATAAATTTGCAAGACACAAGTTAATCACTCTTCCATGAGTGGTGTTCTGAATCAATCTCATCAGAATGTATTTATAAACGGATGAGCGGTTATAAGAACTCATGCTGAGGAAACACGCATTTTTACTTTGCAAATAGATTGTCTATTTAAACTATCCTACCTTTAAATTTTGTCTATTAAATTATCAATTTATATTATACAGTATTATATTAATATAATAAAATATCAATAATACTAGCCTCAAGTGGTAAGAAACAGAGGTAGTCAATACAACCGGCGATCCACTGGAACACAGATATTATGTCATTTGTGTATTACAGTACTTTGCATCAGCGTCTAATACTGATTTCTTTTAAATTTATCCATATTTAATGTCTTTTAATCATTAAATATTACAAATATTTGTATTATTTAATAATGGCTCTGGAATTACTTTTCGGTTCATTCAGAGTTGGCGTTAGTTGTATTATTAGCCTTAGCTGGAGATGCATTTTTGAACGTAAAGTGAATCTCCAGTTCAACTGTAGGATGCTTCTTCACGTACAGTCACTAATATTTCTTAATATGTGTTACTTATTCTAAAGAAAACTATTCAACTGAATTAATTTATTTGACGTTGTCAACAACTCTGAATCACAGTCATTCAGATGGGCAACAGATATGCATTTATTTAGAGGAGGTACCAGTGGTATAAACGAATGGAGGAGAGGAACACAGTTTCCCTATTTATTTATTAAGAAAACACTGACCATTGTGTTTTTTTTATAAATCAAATGCTCATTGCTTGCGTGATGTCATAGAAATCCTATAATGCCAGCGTTCTTCCACATTTGAGAGAACGCGTTTCAAATCTTAAGGATGAAATTGAAATGAAACTAAAACTCAGTGCAACTAAAATTCCTAACTATTTTAGTTTAACGTCACCTTTGTTCGTAATCAGTATATGGAATTTCGATTTCTGTACTGGAAGAATGGTAAAAAAACAAAATTGAGTATCCCACCTTCTTTTTACCACGACAACCCTGGATATATGGTATAAAAAACAGAAATTGTATTCATAGTTAATTTGTCTACGACGAAAATTAAGATGTTCAGCATGCTTCATTTCGCCTTCTTAAAAGAGAAGTGGTAATTCCATCGCGCATTATGATTCAAATAATGGCCGGAAGCTCATATACTGAAAAGAAAAAAAAAAAAAAAAAAAAAAAAAACGAAAAAAAAATATAACTTTATATAAATGTATTAATATTTAAATTCGATTTTTAAAAAAATAAAATAATTTTATATAAATGTATTACAGTATTTAAATTCAAAATAAAATAAATTTTATTAATAATTAAAAAAATAATGTTATATAAATATATATAATTTATTTATTTTATTCGTTAATTTTTTTTATTTTGAAAATTTCGAACACTTTCAATGCAGGGAATCGTCGAAAACCCAGTGGGAAAAGGTTGGTTGTTTCGATTCCAAGTTCCTCCTCATCTTCCGTTAGAATTTTTACAACTAGGCAGACATATTAAATAGAACTGTACTGTACGGCCAACTGAAAAGTGTTGTGAAACAAATGGAAGTAACCAGCTGGTCCATATAAATGCAAGAAACGCTGATGATAACTTTTCTTTCTAAACATGGAGTAATCAATGCACTGCATACCTCATCTACAGAACAGGATGGGTGTCGACTAGTAAAACAACCTTAGTATATCTCTTTTTTCCCTCCCCATCCTGAAGTTCATGTAAGCAAGGAGCGGAGGTGGAGCTCGAAGATCAACCAGTTTTTCGACCATTGTATACAGGTGCCCTGGGCTAAGCAACTTTGCACTACACGTATCGTGTCATGGCTCTGTTCTCTCCTCTCCTGTATCGTTGACCTCAAAGCGTTTTAGGCCAAGTGGCGACTTTCTTCGAGGCCTCTGTGAATTTCTGTTGAGACATGGAGTTTAACTTGTGCATCGCTCTACATTACTGGACCAGCTCTGTTTGGCTTACATAAATACTATCTGAGAAGATGGGAAAACCCTTGGTTTTCATGCACGTAAATTTAGGGAATCCATTAAAAGCACCTCACAGTATCATTTATTTTTTTTATGAAAACCCCAAACACGAAAGGTATTAGAACTTACAGTACCTAGTACATGTACCATGGGGGTTGACGGTTTAGAAGATGAAAGAAGATGGTTGTTGACATTAGATATGAATTTCTATAGATTGTAATTTTCAGGATATATCTGTGAAGGAAAGTTGTTACACAAAACGGAAGTTGAAGCAATAAATGAGGAAGAATAAAAGTTGGTTCTGTGAGTTTGAAGTTGGACAGTTAAAGGATGCTGACTGGTTGTGGCACGTGTTTAGTTGTTGACTGGTTTGGAAGAGAAAAGGAGAATTACAGAAGCCAATTCAGAACAATGCCCGTGGAAGTATCGATAGAAAAGCATGCAGCAGAAACACAACGTCTATGAGACAGACGTTGGAGAGACTTTGTAAGAGATTGGTCATTAATTAACCTAACTGCCCTCTTTTGAATGAGATCTAGAAGCCTGAGATAGGTTATGCAGGCACAGCCACAGATGTTGAAATAATGTTCCACAGTAGTAGGGAGGATTTGAGATTTGTACAGAGTGAACAGCTGTTTATAAGAAAGGTAACACAGAGAGCGAAAGAGAAAACCCAGTATTTTAGATGCAATATTTGTGATGTGCTTATGCTAAGAGAGAGAGAGAGAGAGAGAGAGAGAGAGAGAGATTAGAAGTGAGGGCAATCCCTAACAGAGATATATGTGATATTGTCTAGAAATCTGAGTATCATCGAAGGTAAGCACAGGAGCAGAAGAATCCTTTTTGCGAGGTATAGCCTCACATGAAGTGGATGTATTAGAATAGACTGAACAAAATCAATAATGTTGTCCCAGTTCTTCGCGAATCAGTTTTTTGACAACTGATTCGCGTCGATTATTGTTTCACAAACAGTAATACGAGTAGCAATATGGTTTCTAAATTTTTAGCAGCCCGTTTGGTAGAACTAGCTGGTTAACACCAATGAATAAAGACCGCTATTTTGGGACAGAGTATAGAAAGAATCAATCACAAAATGCCCACGGAATATTCCGTTCCGACACTCAAAGCCCGACCAGTAGAACACATGCATTAACATAGCGTACCTGATACGCCACAAAATTCTCTCAATGGAGGAGGAGATAGGGAACGATAGCCAGTTATGAAGACAGAATAACAATGTTATATTACTCGTATTAACAGTTCACCGTTTTTATCTGTGGTTGGTATACTTTCCTGTAGAAAGCGTTTTTACTTGTGTTCCTTGACAAAAAAAAAGCAATAAATTTTTTATTGTTTTACACGTAAGAAAATATCCAGGAAACGGAGGAGAGAATTAAAGGGACAAATTTCTATATGAACTCTCCTGTTATAAACAGGAGAGTCCACAAGTACCCGAGAAATTTTGTCTCAATATGGAAACTAAAAAAAAAAAAGGAAAAATTCCATACAAGAAAGTGAACCCTCATTTTCCTTTACAACTTGATCCTGAATTGTGGGCTCGATTTCGTCACAAGATTTAACAGTAATCCTATGCCAAACTCAGATCTAGCTCTACTAACAGAACCCATCCAGCAAGAAGTGTTGAACAACATTCAGATTACAAAACAACAGCTGATGATGATGATGGAGTTCCCCAATTCATGCTCAAATGCCTAAGTCCGTACATTATTCAGCCACTTTTAATAATCTTCAACCAGTTACTCTCGAACAAAATTTTCCCACAGCAGTGGAAAAACTATCTCATCAAACCTTTAGCCAAAGTTCAGTCGCCATCGAAACCTAAACACTTCCGACCCATCTCCAACTCCTCCAGCCTGCTGAAGCTCCTGGAGAAGACCTTACTCCCCATCCTCACTAAGCAGATCTTGCCCAGTAATCCAGCCCAAATTCACTACTCCCTTACAAACAGATCAACGATCACCAATCTGCTAGCCACCACGAATACTATCTTGTCAGCATTTCAGAATAGGCAGGAACTAGCTGTGACTTACTTAGACATTGAGGCTGCATTTGATGCCGTCCAAGTAAACCAAATTCTCACTCTCCTGGAATGCCACTTCCAAATCACAGGGAACATATTATGCTTTCTCTCCTCTCTTCTGAATAACAGAGTTATAAAGCTTCATACAGGAGATCGCACCCTTACTAGATCCGTCACCGCAGGAGTCCCACAAGGAGGGGTCTTTTCGGGCCTTCTGTTTTCATCCATTATCTTCCCACTGGTTGCACATTCTCGATGTCTACTGAGCTATGCGGACGATTTCAAGATACTCACTCCCATCATCCCTGGTCAAGACCTAGATCTGATAAAAGTGGAAATTAACAACACTCTCACCACAGTCACATCTTACCTCTGCCAGTTTGGGCTCAAGATCATTCCTGCTAAGTCCGAATTCACGGTGTATTCATTGAAGCAAACTCCTTCTTCTCTCCAGCCTTCGGTCGGCAACACCCTCATCCCAATTGTGTCCAGCCATCGTGATCTGGGCGTTGTATTCGACCCAAAACTTCGATTCAACGCCCACATGGATATGCTCCTCACACGTGCTTCAAGACTCCGGTGGATAGCAAAACAACATCTCCTTCATATCACAGATAAAAAGATAACCGTGAGGTACATAAGAACAGTTATCTTTCCACCTTTACTCTATGCTGCTGAAATTTGGGCGTCAGCGGCACCGTCAATAAAGAAACCACTCTTTGCCACAGAATTCTGGCTCCTAAAGTGGGCCAACAGGAAGCACAACCTGGAAACCTCTAATTCGTACCACACAGCTTGCCAACTCTCTCGGAATTCCACGGCTTCCCATCTTAGTTGACGACCAACGCCTCCTAGCAACAGTCAAAATGATAACAGGCATAATGGCAACACCTTCATTCTGGGATACCTGTGGCTGGAGGATCCCCCCCCCCCTGCTGCCCTTAGGGCCAATCCCAAGCTCTACTCGCATTCAGCACGACTCCATCTCTCGGACAGGTTCCTCCCTCAGCAGATGCTCAAGCAAACCCAGGCACTGGACGCCGACCTGAACAAATTCGCTGCTGACCGGACTTACTAGCAAAAAATTATGACGAGTAGGACTAATCAGCAATGACTGATGTATACCTTGCATCTGTTCCTGTCTGATTGAGCTGGTGCTCTTATCTCGATGTTAAGCCAGCTCAATCAGACTTAACTCTCGTAAGGAGTTCTCTCCTTTGTATTATGATATGTTTTCTCTGTAAAATTACCTTTTTGTAAATAATTGTTCAATTTTCCCGGAAGTTTGGGAAACTGTAAGCCCCTGGCTTTATGGCCGTGAAGGGTAATAAAGATTATCTCTCTCTTTATTCCACCCCCTTTCGAATTTTCCCTTATATTTTATTCATTTGTTTTCTTACCGGGAAAAAAGAATTTGCTAGTTTCCTTTCTGAAAAATAAACAAAATTTTGCAGAACATTCGTGAATAAATTGCCAGTGCACAAACGTTATGGGTCAGGATCGATCCTCAGAAGGGCGCACGGATGTAATGCCCCCGGACTGAAAACGGCTAACAAGTGGAGACGTAATCCAGACAAGAACCGTTTGTCCCCCCCCCAACATTAATTCTCGCGCCTGGAATTAATGTTCATGCACTCGGACTGGCCCTATTCTGGACCGTAATATGAATAGAAACAGAATACAGCTCAACCAGAACATAGATGTGTTCAAAAAGAACTGTGAACAGCAGCATATTTTTAATCGTCATTAATAACAATATTTATCCGAGCCAAAAAATTATCCCACAAACATGAATTCATGTTTGTGGGATAGGCATAATCCCCCAAACCTAGTGATGGGCATAATGGAATGATTAGTAATCGAGAGATTTCAATAACTGAAATAACCAAGATATTCAATAGATAAAATTCACGTTAAGTTCATTCGAAATTCGGATGATACAGAAACTTAAACTGATTTATTTTAGCACAAAAATAAAAACACCACATATAAAAATAAAACACTCAAACCCTCTTGAAAAGAGTTAGGTACGTTGCAATTGAATAAAATTAAAGGTGTATAAAAATTATGATAATTAATACAGCGCTGAAATCTGTACAAAAAAATAAAAATGTGTACAACTGTTCAGTAAAATCAGTTCCTTCCAAATGGGTTTTCGCAAAATTCCTTTAAAAAAAATAAGCAATGAAAGACATCTCTATTATCGTTAAAATATTTACATGATTGTCTTCGTCTGAAGAGTCATATTTAATTTGTACCTTTGTATTTTTATGAAATAACAAAGCTAAAAATTTCACAAAAAAAAGGTGGGTTCTGGAAAATTTTCTCCCATATTTGAAATCAGCATGAAATAGGTTGGTGATGTGTGCATTGTTTTGCATTTCAGCCGCGTTCAATTATCAAAAGGAGTTAAAAACGTCTATACTGTAATCAAGAACACAAAAACATTTCGAAAGACTAGAAGAGCATATTCTGAAAAATTGGTGTCAATCTGACTTTTTTTTTTGTAGAGCAATGACCTTTGAAACATACTGAAATTTCTATTAGTCCAATTATAATGAAATTGTAAGCTGAATGTGACTCGACAAACCTTTAAAAGACCCAAACACAAAACTTCGTCGAAATCTCTCAACTGTGAGCCGAGCTGCTACATGTGTAGGAATATGGTGAAGACAATAGTTGCTTTACACATATGGAAAGACGCCTAAAAAAATTGATACTGCACGCATTTCATTTCAGACAGTTCAATTATCAAACGATGCACCTCTGGGATTAAAAAGTGCTATACTGTACCCAGGAAGTGTGTTCACCAAAAACTCACCACGTGAATATAACGTGGTGAACAGCTGTGTGACGAAATCTGTATAAGTTTTTTTTTATTATTTAAAGTGCGGCGAGTACATAGGTTAACCTATTACATGTTATTTGGTGCGACGCTCAGAAGAATATTCTACATAGGTACTGAACGTTTGAAAAGGATCTGAGATGCTCTTCCATATTCATCGCAGTTTCCGCATGGCGGGGAGAATGGGGGGAGTTAGAGCTACGAAATCGGAACTAACACCTCCACAAGGGGGCACAAAACGTGTGATAAAAATTTACTTTTTTACTTTTCCATCTGACTTTTCTTTCTAGGGTAATATGCCTGAGATAGTTTCATTTATATAGATTTCTTTTTTGGGGAGGAGTGCGGATATCGTAAATGGTCTTAAAAGCTTCCTAGGGACCAAAGAAATATGCACTGAAAATTCGGTGTCGATCCGATTTTTATTTCTCTAGTAATGCTCGGACGTCAGGCTTTGCTAGCAGGGATAAAGAGGTGATTATCCCTTTGTACAATGCCATGGTTAAGGCGCATCTGGAGTACCGTATACAGGTCTGGAGGCCTCACTTTAGGAAGGATGTAGACTGCTGGAACGAGTGCAGAGAAGAGCAACCAGATTGGTGAAGAGAACAAAAGGTGCTCTCACCTAGAAAGCCTTCAGTTCTGAAAATTGCAGGTTCTACAGACTAGGCATCTGCGCGGTGATCTGATTGAGGTGTTTAAAGCCTTGAATGGATTGAGTAAGCTGAATGTGAATGGCATCCTTCCTCTTGCTAAGACTACACATATCGGGGGGGGGGAGCATAAATTATGTTGAGGAAGAATGGTGGCAGGTTAGATGTGCGGAAGTTTGCCTTCAGCCAGCAGGTGGTTGATTGTTGGAACAGGCTTCATTCTGTTGTTTGTGGAAGTGGATAGTTTGGATAAATTTAAGGAAGAACTAGACAAATTCTTGGAGAGTATGGATGGGAGTGTGTGTGTGTGTGTGTTTTGGCTGATGCTAAATAAGCTTGCTTTCTTGCATCATTTGCCACTACTACTATTATTAAGAGATTTGATGGGGAGGGGTGCACTCGAGATTGTCATTGATCCGAAAATCTTTCCAAGGACTAAGAGAACAATACGCAGGATGGTGTTCCGTCTGACATCCCCCCCCCCGAGTAACCGTTAAATCCATCAATGTATAGAGATAACTTGAAATTTTAAGGAAAAAACATTTGCAAATTTCTATCGGTTCCCATTTTGAAGGGCTCGACAAAACTTTTGTAAACGACCAAAATATAAAATTCTACCGAAACCCATCCACAGTCCAGTTATTATCTGCGGGCGGACATGACGGCAGTAGGTGCCTTTACGCTTTGTGTAAAAGCACCTACTGCCTTCTTTTTCTTAGGTGCTTTGAAGCCGCCTAAGAAGGAGAAAACAATCAGATACACCAAAGAATATAAGAAAGCTAACGTTTAGTCCACTGTTGTTATTATATATATAAAATAAACTTGCGACGAAAATGTGAGGGGGGGGGGAACGATACAGTCAGGCAGGTAGCTTTCTCCGGGCATCCGCCACACCCGAACCATCAGACTAGTAAACCATGTACCGTGACTCCTCATTCCAAAGCACAGATTTTCATTGGTCTATGGTTAAAGAACGGTGGGCCTTACACCATACTAGTCGGCGTCTGTCATTACTTGGGGTGATTAGTGGCTTCTGGACGGCCTTTCGACTGCGGTAACTCATTCAGGGGCCTTCATACTGTATTGCTGCTGGCATGTGTCCCAACCATCGTACTAAGGGCTTGTGTTTGCTGCGACAGTGCCGACCAGATGTTTCTTTGCAGACATCTGCTGGCACGTTCCGTCAGATTTGCGGGTTTTGAGGGTGGTTTCGTGAGTTTCAGGACCAGTCCGCTTCTATTTCAGATCACATCACCACTCTTCAACTTAGTAATCTTCAGCACCGTTGAAAGGTCAAGTACCGACCGACTGCTTATGTGGCACCCTATTATCATTCCGCATTAGAAGTCTGTTAAATCCGTCGATCGAGGCATCTTGCAAGCACAATCGTACTACTCGCTCCATAAAGGCATATTTATAGTTGTGTCTGACACGTGGTACTTAGGCAGGACGTGACCAACTATCAACCAATGGCGTCTGGATATTAATGGTAGGGCAGTGTATATTCAAACCCAATAATATGCAAGTATAGTAAGCATACTGTCTTTTTCGATTGTGAACTCTTGCTTCTGGACTTCAAGGAATGTGCATTTCCTTGAAGTCCAAAAGCAAGACATGTATAACTGTCAAGAATAACCGTACGAGCAATCTCATCATTTTTCTATGATAATGCTATTCAACATGTCGTAAACTGAATGAAAATGGTGTTGCTTAAAAGGAAAGAGTAGGTGCTGGAAAAGCTCTCAGCTTCATGGCCTGATTATCCTTCCTGAGATTTCTATATCTTCGGACCTCTTAAAAAGATACTGGACGATGTAGTGCAGCCGAAAGAATTCTACGCCTAAGATAACCTGATATTGGAGCGCAATGTGTTAATTATCTTAACAGGTGTCCCATTAAGAAAAATGACTTGGTCTACATCAGCCAAATGCAATATACGAAAGTATCTTACATAACTGTTCACACAGAAAAAGTAATAAACTGATTATTGCACATCGCTATGAACGTGGTCCTAACACGACGTTTAGCTATGCACAGTGAGATGATTAACTTTGTAATATTTATTAGCTTTTTATATTTCACACAAGAGAAACGAATTCTCTTCCTTTTATATTTCACCGATTCAGAGAAATGATAGTAACAATGGATTCGAA
Organism: Mastigoproctus giganteus; assembly: GCF_048544385.1. Classification (NCBI taxonomy): domain Eukaryota; kingdom Metazoa; phylum Arthropoda; class Arachnida; order Uropygi; family Thelyphonidae; genus Mastigoproctus; species Mastigoproctus giganteus. The sequence continues at coordinate 152,224,902 of NC_143582.1, forward strand.
AACCATAAGTTTTTAGCAACAAGAATAAGAGAAAATGTCTGAAATAACTTTTAGTAACGCTATTTAAAACTACAGTTTGTCATTAAAATTTGACTACTGATTTGCAGGGCATTTGTCATGTTAATTAAGTGAATGCAGTACCTGCCTTTTCTTTAAAATGTCACAAACACATCGGGCCTCCACCCAAATGAAATAGTAAGTATGTCAAGGTTCCAACAGTTGATAGAGACGTTTACATCACTACGCTTAACACTTGTACCACTCGAATCAACATCATGCAGGCGACCTTCCTCCAGTGAAAAGTAATGCATTAGGGAGAGTTGTCATTTGTGAGGTGCAATTATCGAAAAGTAAACCAAACGGTTAACAAGCGTCGATCTGACGATAATACCTATCCTTTACACAATTCCTATAAAAAGTTTGTTAACACAGTTATGAAAATTGTGGAAGGGGGAGGGAAGGTGTTTTTGAATGGGGAAATGGTATATTTAGGTTTCAAGGAAATCGTTTTTTATTTAGAATTTGCTACAAGTCGATTGGCCATAAGACGTCAGTATGACCTGTTTGTCGTTCTGATGAATGAAAAACTCACAAAAGAGAAAAATTGTGCATACCTCGCCCACAACCAACTAACTCGGGCCACAATTATTATTATTATTACACTTCTCTACAAAATTAACAGAACAAAATGTTTTTCATGAATATTTTATTGTAAACAGTGTCGTAGAAGGCAAGTATTTGATATAGGCATCCTGGCATGCAAATTCCGAGTATCCGACAGAAATTGACCTTACAGAGTCGCATATTATGCAAATTATTCATGCCTATAAAAACACGGGTTGCGACCACATCACTTCATTCTCGTTTTTTTTTTTTTTTTTTTTTTTTGCTTTCTTAGTGGGATAGCCACATCTCCAGTACTCAAAATAGCAAATCATCGTCATTTAGATGATTCTTTGAGGTGACTGACCGTTGGACGACTTGAAGCCGGACATTCGCACGCGAAGGCACATTGGCTTGATGTGTCACGCAGTGCCGTCTTGGCAATATGGAAGCAGTTTCAGGAGACAGGAACCATTACAAGAACAGCTGGACAAGGTCTACGTCAACAGAACAGACCGCTATCTGGCTCTAACAGCAAGATGGAGCCCTACGATGCCCTGTCATCAACTGTTTCTTGAGGTTTCTGCGGCCACAGGTGAAAACATTTCCAATCGATTTTAAGAAGGCTCAATTCAAGTGGGCTCTACGCAAGGAAGCCAGTAGTTTGTATCCCATTAACCCCACCTACACGTACACACACTTGCTAGCCTAAGCGCTTTGCCTTGTCAGTTGCATCGGTTAAAGGGAAAACCCCTGGAGACCGCCATACAAACACAAATACCTTGATTCCTATTAACCCAAAATCACCACACAGCTCATCTAAACTGGTACCATGAACATCTGACTTGGAGCACTGACAAATGGGACAGAGTTCTGTTCTCTGATGAGTCCCCCTTTAGCCTACAAACAGATTCGAAACGTAATTTCAACGTTTGGAGACAACGAAGAATGCGGTACCATACCTTCAACGTCAGAGAAAGAGATACTTACGGTGGAAGCGGTGTTCTCGTGTGATGTGGAACAATGATCAGCACCTCTCTTCGTGTTTTTGATAGGGGTACCGTAACTGCGCAGAGGTACCGATAACAGATCCTCGAACCCTATGTGCGACTCTTTAGAGGTGCCATTGGCCCAGATTTTCTTTTCGTACACAACCATGCCGCTGTACATAAAATTCAAGTGGTGGAGAAATATCTTGAAAATGAAGATATCCAACGACTGACTGCCGTGACCAGCACGATCACCTGACTTAAATCCGATAGAACATGCGTGGGACCCCCTTGGACGTCGCATTGCACGCCAACAGCCAATTCCTCGGTCACTTGATGAGCTAGGGTCTGCGCTGGTGGAAGAATGAGATTTTGTTGCCACAGAATCTTATAGATACCCTTATATCGAACATGATTCATCGCTGTCAGGACTGCTTAGTCGTTGGAGGGGAAAATACGCCGTACTGATGATTTTCGAGAATCTTGTATCGACATCTGTAATGTGACCTCAACGGCACCTCTAAAGAGTCGCACATAGGGTTCGAGGATCTGTTATCGGTACCTCTGCGCAGTTACGGTACCTCTATCAAAAACACGAAGAGAAGTGCAGACAGGAAGTCAATGAATTGTGGTATATGGAACAAGTTATGGCCATCCCGATCACTGTTTCAACCACCAGAATGGTGCGAAAGAGCCTCCATACGAACCTAGAAGCAATAGGTATCCTAGAGAATACTTACATGGAACTACAGAAAGCTGCGATCCTGAACATCTTTAGGGTGGTAAGGGAGTTCCTAGAACAACAGTAAAAACAACAATGAAAGTAACCGGAGACAAAACTAACCATTCCATACACTCGGTACCGGTACCCGTTACGTGGTCTGAAAAATTCCATAAGGAGAAAAAGTAATAATAATTAATAAATAAATAAATTAGTTAATAAAGTTTACCATCCCGGCGGGAAGTATTTCCGCTGTTGAATGAATTTATAAATCATTGAAATTAAGTGTTTTCCACACGCTATCTTTTATAGCGTGTGGAAAACGTAAACAAAGAAGCTATCCACCACTATCACGAAGATAAGTCATTTGAAATTATAAGCATCAGAAAGAAATCTCAGTAGTTTGATTGTATGATAATGTCAATAAATAAATAAATAAACTGTTTATTTAGGTCGATAAGGACTTTTCACCTCATAAAAAAAATAAAATTTTCCATTTAAAAAGCAAACATTTAACTACTTCATCAGCTAACAGATGGCACATTCAAGTTGTCTGTGCAAGACAAAGTAACCACGGTTAGGTTTCCCTGTCTGGGAGGATAATTATCTTTAAAGCTATGATTAATACTGCGAAGTGTCGAATTAGTACATAATTTAGGATAAAGGATAAAGTTGGATCGGCAACACGCCAGCGTGACCTAACCGTAATGATAAAATAAAGCCGTACCATTACAGCGGTAGACTTAAGTTCCCCTGCTCACCTTTGTGAAGTGACTCAGTTTTGTGTCGTCATCATTCAATAGCTGCAATTACCGTGTGTGTAGTTGTTGTGCACCACTGCCCTGCTTTAGACCTTTTATGAAGTTGTCTCCTATTGGTAAGGTTTCAAGCAGGAATCAGCGAGGTGTGGTGTGCTCGCTTACTGTTCTAGAAGAATTTGATTCTTACGGGGTGTAAAAAGAAAGAGCCTCTCCCCGGATTAGTCAATAAAGTGGGCCCACCTGCAATGCATAGCTCACGAGCAACATGTTGCCTGCCAAAGACTTCTCTGCAATACTTTTACGGGATCTTCGGAAGACGTGGATCCCGTAAAAGTATTTTTTCAACTAGTAGACAACAATCAGTATAAGTGTTAACGAGTGGCATATTCATTAATTGTATAGCAGTTTAAATTATGCTTTTAGATATAAACAAGGCATAAATGAATACGACTATGATATCTTGTTGTTCCAAACAATACTGTATCACTATAATTGCAGTGGCACCTGGATATCAAATAACAAACCAAATAGTAAACTACTCTTTTCATAGCATGTCATACATTGAACTTAATGAAGAAAATAAGGATATCACTGAAATAACAGACTCAGTTGGTGCTTTTCACGAAGGAATGAACTCTTAGGCAGAGGTAAATTTTCCTATTTCTTTTCTTTTCAAAAAAGGATAAACTGTTTGCTTGAACTTTCCATGTTGAATAAATTGATAAATCATTTAAAAACTTTCAAAAAGCATTTTTGGTTTTCATCATAAGAAGCGTTTGTCAGAGTAAATTTCAAATCCTTTAAGAATAGGGAGTCAGATCTTAACTGTTTTCAAGCAAGATACTATTTTGTCAGAAAGTCAATGAACAGAGAACAGACATTCCACAGAAATCGCTGCCACTGCAACCAAAATCTCTGGTCTTTTAGTGCCTATTGAAAAATACCCATTTCTAGAAGACGTGTCTAGTGAAAATTATTAAATCAAGACACAATGCACAAGGACATTATTTATAATGTCCCAGCTTGTCATTCATAATTTGTCTGCATCTTTATTAAGTTTCCCACTTACCATAAATAAAAGAGGTTGGTTCGACAGTCCTACAACAAAGATATGCTCCTCCTTATAAGTGGAAAGATCTGAATTTTCTCGGAATTTTTTTTTTTTTTTTCTTTTCTGTTTGAGGATGAAGGGTGGAATGAGTTGGTTCATTCGGTCATTCAATCTCAAACAGAGTTTGTATGGTTGTTCATTTGTAAACCCCTTATTTTCATTCCACAAAACAAATGAGTCCACTTTTCAGAACAGCACAGGTGACGGATATAATATAAAGAATACTCAGATTTTCGAAAATATAAAAATAAACCATAAAACCCTTCGAATAACCAACGCTGGGTACTTCATTCCGACTAGCTCTCGTATGATTGCCCACGTGCCGCATGCGTTTTTTGCTCTTGTGTTATCGATAACACAAGGAATACTTAGGAAAGGTAACTCTACGCCCCAAGTGAGACCCAGATCTGTATGGGACTTGACCTTCTCCACTTGGCATTCTTGCACACTGATCTCTGTCATCTGTGACAGAGATCAATGTGCAGGAATGTTTTTTATTAATTTTTTTCTTCTTTGTGTAAGTGATCGGAGCAGATTTTTAAGCAGTAATTTAGAGTAATGTGTAAATGCTCGAATTTTTTGATATATTCCAGAATTCCAATAAACAATGTTGATTAAACAATGATTGATGATGTTTAAAATTTTCTTTATTGGATACAATAAACTTTTCAATCCCATTTACTGATAGGAGCTATATTTCACTCTCTGAAAAAAGCCCTTGTAATTGGAATTATCTTGTGTAGTAATTTTTTAAAACAACTCCTACTCAAAAGACCAAATTTAGTAAACTATAAAAAATTCAATAAAAGAGGGGAAAAAAAACTAACAGTTAAAATAACATGAAACTGTGATTTAAAAATAAAAATTAAAAAAAAAAAAAAAGTGTACAGCAAACAATCTGTAAAATGAACAGGTCACGATAATAAGGAAGTACGAAAAAACCGGACATTAAAAGGATTCGGTTCGCCCATCATCAGGACAATCTCGCAGGGGATTGTATTCATACCATATGGCAGTTTTGGCTGTTTCTCGTGAATTGTAACTGCTTCATCATCCAAAGATTGTGGCTCAATATGGTGCTTAGACGTAGAATGCAGATGGCCTGCTTTCCGAGAAACATCCTTCAAGAATGAGTTATGTACGGAGGGGAGACAAAATAATGGAAACAACTGTGACAAGAGTTACAGGTATGCACTAATATGGTGTTGAGACACTCTCTCCTTTTATAACAGCTTGTATTCTATGTGGAATAGATTCAAATAAACCTTGAATCTAAAGAGAAACGTTTCAAGCGCTCCTTGAGTGATGAAGGTGGAGGAAATTGCTTATCATGCTCCTCTCCAAATACAGCATGCCCATAGTGGCTCAATAATTTAAGCCTGGTGATTGAACAGGCTATGGGAAATGCTTAGCCTCAGTTTCATACTCCTCAAACCAAGATTGGACACATCTCGCTGTGTGTAGTGGAGCATTATCATCTTGAGACGGCATCATTTGTGGGAAACAATGTTGGCGTCATGGGACGAACTTCGTTACTTAGAATATCAAGGTAATCAGTGACAGTAATTTGCCCGTTCAGGGTGATGGCAGAACCTAAAGAATACAAAGATATTGCTGTTCAAACCATTGTTAATCCTCCTCTTCCGCGTTTGGCACAAGACAGTCAGAATGATGCACTTTCTTTGGCATTCGCCAAATATAAACTCACTCTGATGAAAAAGCGTTAATGATGATTCGCCTGAAAACATGACACGTTTCCAATCCTCTCGAGTGTCCAGTTTAGTTTTTGTACTCCTTACACAATTGCGTCCTCTTTCTAGCATTATCATCAATAAGCAGTTGCTATATATTCTGCCATAAATTTCAGTTTTATGAAGTTCTCGCCAAACTGTTTTGCTAGAAACCGGGTTTCTATGATTGCTGAAGCTCTCATTAAGTTCTGCAGTTAATTTTGAGGTAGCAGTTTTATGTTTACAGGCTACAATCCTTTTCAGTGTCCAGAAAACTCTCTCAGTCAGCTTCGATTTTCTGCCACAATTCGTCCTATCAGATTTTGTTTCCATACTTTGTGAATATAGATATCATTTCAATACAGTTGCACTGGATACATTAAACAAATTAGCAGTTTTAGTCACAGATGCCCCTGCTAAACGTGGACAAACAATTTCTCTTTGGAATTCAGGTAAGTTTGTCATTTGTTTCATGTATCTTTTTATATCACCTCTAAATAAACATCAGCTTTTATCGTCTTTCCTTCACAGTACACACAAAAAATAATAATAAAATAAAATAAAATAAAAATAATAATAATATATCATCTCAGCATGTTCATAAATACGTCATACAACCAATACAAAAACTACTACTTTCATATTAGGTGTTTCTATTCTGTCCACTCCCCATAAGTTAATGGAAGAGTACACAGTAACAGAGTGTCAGGACTGGTCATCGCTGGTTGTGTTATTCTGCCTCCTTACTGTAATGAATTTTTCCTTAAGTTTTCTGGTTGTTAGCAGCTGAAGAAGTGAGTATTGTGTTATTGCTGTGCGCTGATTGCTGTTTTTCTGTGCATTCTTTGCCAAGAAAACCAGCAAAGACTTCTTTACTCATAATATTAACTCTAGAAGGAAGGGGATGAACAGACTGGTACACTTGATATCGATGGTTCGACTGTTGATGATCCTGCTCAGATAGCTGACAAACTGAATGAGTATTTTGCATCTACATTCACACAAGAGGAATCCTATAGGGAAGTGGAGGACAGAAGCTTATTAAATTCTAACAGGAAACTAAATGATTTTGTAATAACTGAGAGCAAAGTGGAAAACAAATTGTTGAAGTTGAACATAAGAAAACACCTGGGGTGGATGCGATCTATCCAGTTATATTAAAGGAGTGAACTGAATTGCTGTTGTCTGCATCCACTTTATGTTCTTTATAGAAATTTTAAGGGATAATAATAGGTAGAAATAAAACAAAATTGCATAAACTCAACTACAGGTGCACATTTTCCTACTGCTATGTGATAGTACAATTATAACCTACGCTTCGTAGGTTATATTTTCTGTGCCAACCATCGTGGTCAGTAGACCACGATGGTTGGCACAGAAACCTATGCCATATTGTGGCTTATAACAACAACAACACTGTCTTTAGTGGATCCAATTTAAAATAATAAAAAATATATTTTATGTTTTCCAATTTTCACGAGGGCGGTATGTTTTTGTGTGCTCTATCTAATAAATTCTCTGACATTATATGGCAGTCAGGGAGTGTGAACAGGTAACATAACTCTTTAGAGGCAATGCAATTATTCATAATGAAGATTACTATTTTTTTTTATCTATGCATCTTCTCCCGTCTTCTATACAGTGTTTCAAAATTGCGAGGAATAAATGTTGGAACATATGTAGAGCTAAAATTAAAATCCAAAAGTCTTTATTTCCCAGATATTATACAATAATCATAAATTACAAAACAAAATAATAAAAAAAAAAAAAAAAAACCAGAAATAAACCTATAAAAGGGAAACATCTAAAGCAACTGTTCAAACTGACCTGAATTTTGTTTAATGTGGCATTCAGCGCGCCGAATCCCATCTTTTACCATTATAGGATTATTAATGGTTTCGTCAGCTTCCAAACTACAATTTCTCGGTTCGTCTTGCATGGGATTCACTACTGCCTGTTTGCCTGTGAGTGCGAATTTGGTCCAATAAGGACAATACAAGTACATTTGTAGCCCGCCTTCTCGTGGCGTGGAGCAGCGATTACCAGCCTTCCTGGTAATCGCTTCTTACTGGTAACAAAATGTCCAGAAACAACACAAAAACACACATTGCACAAGCATAGTGCAGTACTACATTTACACACAGCGATCACTGAATTAACCACCTAAATTAACCACCTACCTAATACTGTGTTAAGCTAGTGTTCGCACGGATAACAGCCGCTATTTCCCTAAGTATTGACTCCGTTAGATGTCTGAAGACGTCCATAGGGATCTGCAACCATGCTGCCTGTAAGGCTTTCCACAGTGAAGGAATAAATGATGGCTGCATGTCCATGCGCCTCACTTCCCATTCCAAAACATCGCACAGGTGTTCAATTAGATTGAGGTCAGGCGGATTTGGGGCCAATCAAGATGGGCGATATCTTCACTGTGTTCCTCGAACTACTCATGCACAATGCGGGCCCGATGACACGGCTCATTAACGTCTTGGAAGATCGAGTTTCTGTCCGTAAAATAATGCAACATGGCAGGGTGTACATGGTCTCCTAAGAGCTGCCGGCAGACCTCACCACTGAAACACTGGTCCATACGTAGCAGAGGTACTAGTTCTTGCCAACAAAACACGCCCCATATTAAGCAACCACTGCCAGCCGCCTGGATAGTGGGCACCATGCACGATAGGTCCATGGACTCGTGCTGCTTACGCCACCCACAAAGAGGTCCGTCGGCGTGTGTTGCATCAGGTATTTGGACTCATCCAACCAGCACACTCGTTTCCAGTCCTCCAGTGTCCAACTTGGGTCACCTGCTGTGGACCCCATACGCCTGAGTATGTGGCGCATCATCATTTGGGATATTGTTCTTGAATTCCCCATATTGTATTGCGATGTCAACTGTCGCACAGTGATCTGCCATTGAGCCCATACAAAGCTCACCACGAACATTCACTTTGCGTAATCCTTTACAGTTCCGTCAGTGGGAGGTGTTTGACCCGTTCGACACCATTCTTCGTACACCTTAACCAAAGTGGGCCGTAAGCAACCGATAAGGCATGCCGTTTCCGATATGGAAACACCCGACGAAGGAGCCCCCACAATAATACCTTTTTTGAAATTTCGTGATATCTTTACTAATTCCCATAATTGCACTTTGACTTGCAGGACCAGATGCAAATTAGCACTTCTTACGCTCTAGCGTAAGAAGCTGTTTGGCTTTCTATACTGCGAGCTATGCGGCATAGTCTATTACGGATGGGTGGTCATAATTCAGTGATCACTGAATTATAACTTGTGTTCCTTGCCATTTTACATAGTTAAGTATCATCACACATATACCACCGATTTGAACTGACATTCAGACCCAACACATGTCTTGTCCAGTTCGTCTTGTGATAATACCCGAAGAATAAACCGTGGATTCTATGTGATCCCACAAAGTAATTTAATATCCCAGAAATAAAGATTGAGACATAAGTTTATAGGAACTTTTTTCCCTTTATTTTTAGCTGTGGAATATGCATTTGTTCCATACAACTTTGAAACATCCTGTATTAAATTTACCAAATCATAAAAAAAAAAATCACAGTATTCAACTCCTAAAAACCAGAAGCCCACAAGTAATCTGAATATCTCCGGTGGGTGTCCCTATTAAAGCTCATAAATCACGAGATGAAAGAGAGGTGAGGATGTCCTAAAATGTCTATTAAAACCTCGTATAAGACAGCATATCGCCGCCCTTAAATTTTACCATCCTACGTTTCCCAAATAAGAAAGCATGTTGAAATCCTCTTTGATACTATAATTAATGGAAAATAAGAAAGCATGTTGAAATCCTCTTTGATACTATAATTAATTGAAAATAAGAAAGCATGTTGAAATCCTCTTTGATACTATAATTAATGGAAAATAAGAAAATCGATGTTACAACCCAGTTACTTTTTTGCAGAGTAGTTCAGATATCCACCACTGGTTCTTTCCCCTGAGGAGATGGTTTTCTTCACATAGTCGTTAGCTTCGATCGTTTGTAGCAAAGGTGACTTTTCACTAGCTCGTTCCAATCCAAAGTCGTTGACGCTATTGCCCTACTTACGGAATGTACACGCATTCCTAATAATATGCGAAGCTAACTGACCTCTCCACCCCAGCAAAGATAGCATGCGCCGTCAGGTGGGTTTATTCTGTAATCTAAAATTCATAAGGTAGATATGACGGAGTGAAACCCAGCGATCTCACTTCGGCCTAGTTTCGATGTATCAGCAGCACGCGTGACATTTAATCTCCGTCGGTCACAATTTCCTAACCGCTGCGGCAATGCCGTCAGGAAGTATTTTCTCTGAACTCGCCAGTCAGAAATAGCCAAACTTGGGATGGCTATTCACAAGTGGAAGCAGCCAATAGCAGGGTGTGTCTCCTTCAAATGTCAGAGGTTGGAGGTAATTACGATATAGTCTAAGCAAAACCTCCCGGGAGGTTCTCTGACCTTCGCTTGTGTCTGTAAATCACGCGAGTAAGGTGAGCACACTGTTGCGAGATGATTACCTATGCATAACGGAACAAAGTAGGAGTGGGGAGCCATGTACCCGAATGCCCCACACGTCCAGTTAGAAGTGCTGATGTGTACGGTTGCCCTTGGTTACCACGATAATTTTGTGTAACACTACACGTGCAGTTTAAATACTTAACCACGGTGTGTGTGTTTTATGTTTTCGGTTAGGCACTCACCGAGATTCACGTGTTTTGATACTCTTTAAAAATATAAACTTAATTTCTAAAAGGTGCTGTCCCCCCCCACTTGATAAAAAAAAAAAAAAAAAAAATGCCGATGCGCTATACCCAGCTGTCCCCATTCCTGAAAAATGAACCTTTCCCCCATCCCAAACTCAGATAGAGATGGCCTCGACTTTTCGCAAATATTATCTTTATGGCATTCGATCAGACCACGTATTTAGCTCCTGATGACAGATTCATGGTTGAAAAATATGTGGATTCACAGCCTGTGACTATCCACATAGTCTGCAACAGTCTTTCTATAGTAGTCAGTAAGAAATGGGCGCTCGACATGTCGATTCTTCCATTAATTGCCTAACGCGCCTGCGCATTCAGGAAAAAATACGCTTTCTCTGTCGATTATACAAACAACATCCATTTAGTTGCATTTTTCATACGTTACAAGAAATATGGATTAAAGAGAGCGGGTATTTTTGTAGTAGTCAATGTTTTTGTTCAGTATTCCGGAATACATTTTCGGGTACTTGCATACACCTAATTTTTTGAGACAGTCATAGCCCTGATACATTTTAAATTAAACTTAATATTAGATCAGTGTATCTACTGAGAATATTAAAATAAAATATAAATAACGTTTCGCATAAATAAATAAAACATAAATTGGTATTATTTTATCATCTCATGGCCAACCGTGGATAAACTACAGTTTGACTACTACTACCTGTAAAACTATTTATACTAGTTTATCCTTCTTCACATCACATCGCATCCATTAATTATGTAAAGCAACGAATCGTCATTTTTATATGTAACAACTACCTTGAGAGAAAATACATGAAAAAAAAAATTAACCAGGAGTTGGAAACCTTTTTCATAGTGAGTTTTTTGTTTATTACAACTATAAAAATTTTCATGCGTACCACTTGAAAAAATATATCCTAATTATAATACTGTATATGGAAAATTCAAATGTAGCATATATCGGGTGCTGCAGAAAGTCTTCCTACGTGCCACTAGGTGGCATGGGTGCACAGTTGCCAATGCCTGAAATAGACACTTGAGCAATACCTCAGTGAACTGAGTATTCCATTTAGGCATACTCGGAAGACACTCATTAAAGAGCAATAATTATCATAAGACATGGATTTAATTACCTTACTCATCTACCCATCTTTACTGAAATGAGAACACAGACAAATATAAATATTTAAAAAAAGGATTGTGGTAATCTCTCATTATGGGTTTTAGGTGATGATTATTTGATGCCCACTTGCCAAAGATTGACAAGGCCATCTGTAAATTTATACAACTCATTTGGATTCTGCAACACTTTAAAAGCTTGATGTCGTCAACATAAAATAATAACTACTACTCCTGAGCAAGGGTTCGGGGCCAGGTCATTAATGCAGATATTAAATAGTAGCGACCCGATAGATGATCTTGTGTTATCCTTTGAATCTCAACCTTGAGAAGTGCATGTTTTACTCTCTTCACGTTGAGGTTTATATAATTCTATGTAATTAAATCTATACTATATGAATTCAAGTTTTAGTGTAAGCGTGTTCGAATGAAAGAGACTTCAGGAATAAACAGTTCAGATACGCATCTGATTAATTAAAAGTAAGCTTCTGCAGCGTAAATAAGTCGATCACCACACGAGATAGAACTGCGTTGTTACTGGTCAACTCAATGTGTGACGATCTTCTTTCTCAGGAAGCCGAAATTTGGTAATCACAGTGGACCACAGAGCTTTAAGTTGGGTGTGCAGCCCTTCACATTTGTACCACTGAGCCTAGATGTCATCGGCTGTAACAGCTTATGCTGTCGTGGACAATCCATGTCACGATCAAGTTTCCTGGCCATTTTGCCATTATTTCGCTGTAATGATGGGCATTAATTGAGACGCTATGGAACAACAATATCAAAATAAAGATCGAGACGGGCCAATGGGAATCTTTTTTGTTGTGGAGGAGCTATACTACTTTCATTGAAAATTCTTGCACTTGGTCTCTAGGTTTAGTGGTAGTACCAAGATTTATCATTTGCGACGATTCGATCCAGGAAATGTTCTTCTTCCTTTAGGGAGTACAGCAGGCGTTCCACGCATAAAATTATGCGCAGCCTGGGCTTCAAGATGAAAAACAGCTTCAAATATTTTTAATATACATTTTTTTCCTCAATAATTAAAAAGATAAAAAGGTAAGATTAGGTCACTGGCTATTCTGTTCTGCAGATGCAATAATTCGTAGCCTAAATGTTTATTCCAAGGGGAAAATAAAAGCCCATTTCATATGAATGAGCCTTTCTAAATAAAGGAATCTCAATTTCAGACATTCCAGTCCATGTTCCAACAAATACGGTAGCACACTCAGAAAATTTGTTTTGGGGCGGGGATATGCTCGTGCGTTTCACATTAGTACTTTTACTAGCGTCACCACATGATAGTTCAGTTAAACAAAAAAAAAAAAAAGCAAATTTATACCTATATGCAGTGGAAAAGTGAAAATAGGTTAAAGGGCAAACAGTAATTCTCCTTGAACTTTCACCGCATACAGGTTACATAAAGTACATAAACAGTACTCCTCTTTGAATTTCATCTAGAGAACATTCATTATGTTACCAAAATATTAGGGCGCTAACGAATACGTATTTTTTTTTTCTTTTTTTGTAAATTGTTGATAATTGAAATATTGCAGAGAGAAATTAATTTATATCAGTGTAAATAACGATGCACAAGGCTGCACCACGCAGAAACTAACTGAGTGACTATGATCGTGGACAGGTGGCGAGATCACACTGAACGGGGCTTAGCTTAAGACAGACAACATTTCTAAGACCTCCATCTGGAACACAAGTGTAAGGAAGGCCTCCACGGGCTTGGTCCGGTAAACAGACCGTGCGGTCGGAATTCGGACTCAGGAAGAGTAGAGAGTTTATTTAATCAATTATTATCAAGAAATTTCGGGTTTTCGTTTGGGCTGAAAAGTAATACCTATTAAACATGGCAACTTTTTAAAATTAAGGTTTATTAATTAATTTTTTTTATAAAAACCTCAAACATCAGATACTAGAACCTACAGTATTCAATACCGTGCATGGGTTGAAGGTTGAGAAAATTAAGGAGAATATTTGTTGACATTATACTTGGACTTTTGTAGATTGTAATTTTTATGAAATACGTATGAAGGAAGGTTGTTCCAGAAACCGGAAGTTGAATGAATAAATGAGGAAGAAGAAAAGTTGGTTCTGTGAATTTGAAGTGGGAAAGTAAAAGGATGTTCGCTAGTCGCTGCAAGTGTTCGGTCTGCTTTAGAAGAGAAAGAGAGAGTGCGAATTATAGAAGCAAATTCAGAAGAACAGTAATCATGGAAGTATTTATAATAACTTAGAAGGGTGGTTTGTGAGAAAAAGATTGAGCGTGTTGGCTGTGTGGTTAGGATTGTCCGGTATTCTTGTAGGTAAATGAACAATCTGTGTGAGGTCATTAGTAATTGCAAAAGCCTCCGCATCTCGACCAGCTGGGTCTGTGTGACTACGAAATGGAAGCCAGCTGGAGTTGTGAACATTAATATCACCAAGGAAAATAATATCACCAAGGAAAGTTAGACTGGAGAAAGTCAAGTTTCAAAGAGAGGAAGTGAAAGAGTTCCAAGCGATTAGTGGAGTTGGTAGAACGATAGAGGCAACAGATGAATTTGACAGAATGTGGTAGAGAGAATAGAAAAGATCGAAAAGAGGAGATTCCAAATTACTGTCTCTGACTGACAGGGAATACCAGAACGGACATATGCACAGGTACCATCTTTGAAGCGAAAGGAATCATACAGCGAATAATTCGGACAACTGAGATAAGCAGTGTTTGAATCAACCGATAATTGGGACTATGTCAGAAAAAGTACATGGGGTGGCGTTTGCCAAACTATAAGTGGAAATGGACATCACTGAGGTTAGAACTGAGACCATGTATATTTGTAAAATGAATGAGAAAGTTTTTGGGAGGTTTAGATCTTTTCCTCAGATAAGTTTGTTTTCTTAGTTTGACAATTCACGGTGTATTCAGAAGGAACATGGCGAGGACATACTGTATGAAGTAATTTTACATGCTGTATGTAAAAATATTTGGATATGGCGTAGACACGGTAGGGTATACCCAGCTCCTTCATATAACGTAGCATCGACAATGTCCCCTGCGTACACACTACTCGGACTCCCTCCAGTCACTATCTGGCAGTGTAGAGGCAGTGAGATTACAAACTAGCTGATCCGGAAGCCTCCTACAGCAGGTTCGGTCCGGTGTACTATCTAGCGTCCGGCCTACGAACACCGTTTTAGAGCTGTACCCTGGAAATGTAAAGAAGACTGGATCTCGCCATGATGCCCAACATAACCTCAAAAGGCATCAATCCTACTGCAAGATGGAATAGATGGGGGGTGTTGCTGGAGCTTTGATCTGGAGACTAAACATGAGTTTCACTGCTTCAAACCTCCAATAGGTCCCACACCGGGTGGAAAAGACCCAAGTTCGAATCCCGTCCATAAAAAGAGGAATTTTTGTGGGCCTTTTTCACAATGTGGCTGAATTAGTCGGTCTCAGGCGAGGATATCATGGATTTTTTCTCCCGGAAACTCTGGTTTTTCGTCCAGCAAACAGACTTCAGAACACACGCAATTTACAGACAATATACACGAAGCAACATGGTCTTAGTCGCCGATGCTCCTAAAAAAAACAAAAATAATAATAATCTAATAAGCAGAGTGGTGGTATTGCGCCGATTGATGAGAGTCACCTACCACCTTGTACTACCTGGCAACACAGAGGGACGGCATTCCTCAGTGTGGTGTGAGCGCCACACCTTGACCCCTACTTATGTTGGTTTGCACCTGGGCAGCCACCTCCAGCATGCTAGGTGCCACATTTCAGGACTTGCACATGGGAATTATATCCGAGGATTACTTACAGTCCCACCATCGTGAAGGTGCAAGCAGAGGCTATGGCTGTCACAGACGAACCGGACTTTGCAGAAATTAGGTTCACTTGATTTGAGTGTCACCCAAATATCAGTTCAATCAGCGTTTTAGACTCCCAGCTAGCAAGCACAGCTTGCCATACCTGAGATAATGTCTTTGATAGCATCAAGGAACAAACAAAAGTAACATTTAGAAGTTGTTGCCACAAGGATATACAAGCTCAAGTCTGTGAATCAACTACACTGCTCGACAAAATTAACAGAACAAAATGTTTTTCATGAACATTTTATTGTGAACAGCGTCCGAATGCGAATATTTGATACAAGAGACATCCTGTCATGCAAATTCCGAGTATCCAATAGAAATCGACCTACCAACTTACAGAGTCGCACATTATGCAAATTATTCATGCCAAAAAAACACGCGTTGCAACCACATCATTTCATTCCCTTTTTTTGGCTTGCTCAGCGGGACAGCCACATCTCCAGTATTCAGGATGGCCAATCATCGTCGTTTAGATGACGATGACGGGCCGTTGGACGACTTGAAGCCGGGCAGTTGCAAGCGGAGGAGATATGTTGGCTTAATGTGTCACCCAGTGTCGACTCGGCACTATAGAAGAAGTTTCAGGAGACAAGAACCATTACATGAAGAGCTGACCAAGGTTGCCCGAAGGCTACGTCAACCAGAACAGACTTCTGGCTCTAACAGCAAGACGGAACCCTACAATGCCCTGTCATCAACTGTCTCTTGAGGTTTCTGCAGCCACAGGTGAAAACATTTCAACTGGACTGTGTTAAGGCTCAATTCAAGTGGACTCTACAGGGTGATTCACTACCAGTGCGACAAACTTGCAGGAGGTGTAGGGGCACAAAGACGAATCGGAATCACATAGCATTGCAGGGTCCGAAATGCCTTCGTCATGCGGTAGAGGACGTTGAACGGAAGGTCGCGTGAACAGCGATCCCGCTGGAAGTCAGCATTTGCGAACCGTTTCTGTTGAAGAAACCAAGTAGCAAAAGTCCTCCGGAGTGGATAATCCGCAGGCTCCAATGAGTGGACGCGTTGCAGATGGTATGAACTCATTTGGTTTGTTGACAGTATCCTCCATACAGTGGATTGGGAAATACCCAATCGTTGGCCTATCGTCGAGTACTCGTACTCGGATTGCCTTCTGCAAGACGTAGGACATTCTCCTCATTGTCTAGCGTCCTCGTCGTTCGCTCTCGATTCATGGTACCTCTCGTGAAACAACCAGTCTCACGTAACCTTCGGTGCACACGTGCGAAAATCGTATGATGAGGAGCACGCCTGTGCGGGAAACGTTTCTGGTACAAGCGCAGAGCGGCGCGCCCGTTACAGTCCGCAACTCCATACGCGAGGTGCATGTCGGCCAGTTCAACGTTTGAATACTCGTCCATCCGACTGCCTCGGGAACCGGTTCGCAAATGCTGACTTCCAGTGGGATCGCTATTCACGCGACCTTCCGTTCAACGTCCTCTACCGCATGACGAAGGCATTTCGGACCCTGCAATGCTATGTGATTCCGATTCGTCTTTGTGTCCCCTACACCTCCTGCAAGTTTGTCGCACTGGTAGTGAATCACCCTGGTACACAAAAAAAAGTCTGTGGTTTTTTATCCCATTAACCCCATAGCACAGCAGAGCTTGTCAAAACTGGTGCCATGAATATGTTACTTGGAGCCCTGGCAAATGGGGGTTCAGTTCTGTTCTCATTATATACGTTATTTCATCAGAGGACAACGAGGAATGCAGTACCATCCCTTCAATATCAGAGAAAGGGACATTTACAGTGGAGGCGGTGTTCTTGTGTGGGACGAAATAATGATCAACTGTTGCACCCTTTAACGTTTTTGACAGGGGATACTGTAACTGCGCTAAGGTACCGAAAAAATATCCTTCAACCCTATCTGTGGCCTTTTAGGGGTGCGGTTGCCCAGATTTTCTTTTCATGCACGACAATGCCACTGCACATAGAGCTCAGGTGGTGGAGGAATATTTTGAAACTGAAGATATCCAACGACTGCCGTGGCCAGCACGATCACAGACTTAAATCCGATCGTATGTGTGGGACGCTCTGGGCGTCACATTGCACGCCGACAGCCAACTCCTCGGTCACTTGGTGAGCTAAGGTGTGCGCTGGAGGAGGAATGGGATTTGTTGCCACAGAATCCTATAGGCACCCTTATATCGAGCATGATTCACCGCTGTCAGACCTATTTAGCCAATGGCGGGATCATACTCCATACTGATATCATGTGACCATATTTTCGAGCATCTTGTGTCGACTTCTGTAATGTGACCTTTTTGGTAATTCCTATACAGCCCTATAAACGTCCCTTGTACCTGTCCGAAGTTTCTGGCTGTCTCCTCATTTCACCGTTATTGTATAGTATACCACCATACCAAATTTTGTCTTGCTTCATCGCAAGCTGCACAGTTACACCGTGTCGTTAATTTTGACGAGCAGCGTAGTTGTGTTAATCTCCACAACCGTCCCGATTTTACCAATTCTGTTCCGATTCCAACATCGACAAAATACCATCGAGAAGGCATGAAAAATCCACTATTTCCAAAATAGTGGAATTAAGATATATTAATTTAAATTATTAAGGATATACATATACAGATATCAGATAGCCGAATGTACTTAATGATATTCATCGTGAGACATTAATATTCCAAAAATACAGAGAACGTGCCAATTCATCCTCACTTTGCCAGGTACTTTATTAGAAATTTTTGGGAATCAAAGAAATCACTCGATAACCATTTAAACTGTAAGATCTTTATTGCTTGATAATCCAAATGAACAGTCCAAGATGCGGTAGCGTAGTGGGTATACCCACTATGACACTCCTTTCATCTCGGGCTGAAAATGGTCGGGATTCAAATCGCCCCAATGAGATGAATAATTTTTAGAGATTTTTTTTTCATAACGTGGCTGAGCTAGTTAAATCAGGCAGAGCCGCACGGATATTTTTTTTTTTTTTTTTTTTTTCCTCCATGAAAGGCTGGATTTTTCGTTTAACAAACCCGGAAATCGACCGCAGAATACACACAATATGCTGTCGCCTCATAGCCTTAATTGCTGTGGTGCTTAACATACATATACACGTAGATTTGCCAAGAGATGTTTGAAAAATTGAGATGAACAGAGAATTAATAGTTAAGCTGAGTTCTAATAAACAAGGGTGAAAGACTCGCCATAAACTTCGGCAAACAGACGAATGACGAAAATAAAATTGTGAATGCTGTATTAACGGATGATAAATAAGCATTTTTTTCTATATTTTGTATTTTTTTTTCATGCTATTTTATTCTTTATGAAAAAAAAAAAACCCTCAAAAATCAGAAAAATCCTTTGCACCATGTCCTGAATTTATGTTACGTTAATTATTAATAACGCCACAGTCCATAGAGGTGAAACGTTCCAATTATTGTGATATTTATAAACCAAACAACCAATAAAATAAATAATAACAATAATTATAATAAAATAAAAAACCGAGCCTTAGCAGGGTGAGCGTAGAAAACACAAAAAAAAAAAAAAAAAGAAGAAGAAGTTGGGTTTCGATCAGTATGGATAACATAATTAATTTCACTCTAGGGCTCGAACCGGGTTGGGTTGACCCAACCCGGCTCGAGCCCGAGGTTAAGCTGGCCATCTGAAAGTTGCTCGTTGACTAGTGAAACCGCACATTTTGACATGAAATCTCCGAACAGTTCCTGGTGTTTCGAGAAAAGCCACAAAAAATTAT
Organism: Mastigoproctus giganteus; assembly: GCF_048544385.1. Taxonomy (NCBI): domain Eukaryota; kingdom Metazoa; phylum Arthropoda; class Arachnida; order Uropygi; family Thelyphonidae; genus Mastigoproctus; species Mastigoproctus giganteus. The sequence goes on from NC_143582.1 coordinate 152,244,294, forward strand.
CAAGGTCTGGATAAAGAATAGGAGCAATTGTGAGTACAAATATTACCACATCCGCGGTAATTCCACGGACCAGCTGCAATTAAGAAACCATTCATCATGAAAGTTAATACGTGTAACAAGTGCAACAGTATTATGCTCGAAGGAAACCTCTAAAGAAGCTGAAAAGGATTCTTAGAAGCAACTAATCCTCATAGATACTGTTTTTATCAGATGAAAATACTTTAATTTTGCACCGGCCTGGATAATTTATGAAAAGGACTGCACAGTACGAACTGCGCAGTTCAACTGCTTTCTGTGATATGATGTTAATTGATTAATCTTGTGCAGTTTAACAGAATAGAATTCAGAATTCAGTTCTGAATTCTGTTCTATTTCATTTTAATTCTTTTTTTTTTTATTTTAAGACACTATTTCTCATTCAGCACTATTTCTCATTCTTAACATAATGAGAAATAGTGCTGAATATAAAAGCGTGGGTGATACTAGTTCAGCTACTAATGAGAGCAACATACCCGACTACTAAAGACAATATACGGCAAAGATGACATCACATAACCCTCAATAGCCCACTGGTCTCTCGTAGGTTGAAAACCTCAACGGCCATATAGGGAAGTGTCGTGTTTGTGTTATCAGTAGCAATCTACTCATGCTGATAAACGCTGAGTAGGCCATGTAAAGCGACTGCCTAGTTTGAATAGACAACTGTTGTGACGTCACATAATTGCTACGGAAGCAACAGCTGGATGATTAGAAGAATTTCAACTGAGAGAGAGAGTAGAAGTCATTCTTAACTTTTAACTTTACACCCACATATAATCTATTCCTTGTATCATTTATATACAGAGTGATTATAATTCCTTTACTACGGTTTATGGCTACATACACTGCCTGGCCATTTTATTATAACCAGTCTATATCAAAAATCTATCAAAAGTATATACTGTACTTCGAAGAGGTCACATGTACAGAAAAGCGCTATAAAGCCATGTTACTCGCCTATTAACTACATCAGTTCTCCAGCAATGGGGAACGGCCACGATCTCGTCGATATCCGTGAGATCTTGTATGATGTATGATTGTCGATGCGCGTTTAGCAGGCGTTAGAGCAGAAAGAACGACTGTACTTGTCGAGAGTTCAAAGACCAGGAACAGGCACGGGGGGGGGCGAAAAGTCAGGTGAAGGAGTGGGGCACTCGACGATCAGAGCTTATTATCCTGTGTAATAGCTGCCAAACGAGGGAACAATTAATCTCTACATTTAATGCCAGAACATCACAAGACATCAGTACTTGACAAAGTGAAGAACAGGTAATAATGCACTACGGGAGGAAGAAGTTTGACGGAAGCCACGATCGCTGACACCAACCGAAAAACAAGCGGCATTGGCGCTACGAACAAAGGAATGACGCAGGAGGAGTAGAAACAAGTCATGTGGTCCGATGAATTTCGATTTGTGCTTTTCAGAACCGATGGAAGATTGCTCATATGAAGGAAATCACAAGAAGCCAGGAACCATAATCGGAATTCAGTATATTCTGAAACGCATAAATCAGAATTCACTGAACCATAGTACACTGGAGTGCAAAATTTAAGGACCAGTCAGGTTTTCAACTGTTGCTGCTCATAGCAGTGGCCTGGATATGGGAAAAGCATACCAAAGGAACCTCGTGAGGTACAGAAATGATGAAGGAAACAACACCATGATACAGATGCATCACTGCCAAAGATGGAACAAAGGGAAGAGGTGGTCATCAGTAGGAGATATGGCCACCCCTAATGTCGATGCAGGCTTTGCACCGCCTGTCCATACTTAGAACATCGTTGTTGTAAAGTTCTTGCGGTAACATCGTCCATTCCTCTGTCAGAGCCATCTTCAGCTGGTGAACATTTTCTGGTGGGCGTGGGCGTGCCGCTAGGCGTCTCCCCGGAACGGCCCATATGTCTTCGATGGGATTAAGATCGTCAGAAACGGGCAGGCCAATCCATACGAATAATGTCCTCACTTTCCAAAAGCATATCACAGCTGCAGTGCGATTGGGTGTAGCCTTATCATCCATAAACACCAACTCGGGGCCAATGGCACCTGGAAACAGACGCACATGGGTAATGATTACCTCAGTACAGTAGCGCGTACCGGTTACAGTACCGCCTTCCAGTATCTGGAGTTTTGTTCATCCATCCAAGATAACGCCTCCCCAGAGGCTTGAAGTGGTTAAACCCATGTTTAGTCTCTAAAGCAAAGTTTCTGGCATCCCCCTCCCCCATACTTCTCGTTCAACCCATGCATGGTACTAAGTACTATAGGTTTTGATACCTTTCGTGTTTGGGGTTTTCATAAAAAAAAAAAAAAAAAAGACGAGAACACATCTACCGCCATATCGATCCCTTTCAGTGATGACTGCGGGGGGGAGGGGGAATACCGTGTGGCAACCTCTCGCCAGATTAGCTGACGTCCAGAATCGCTGCTGAGACAGAATCTACTCTCATCAGTAAAGAGTACCTTAAGTAAAGATTTTGTGGTTGTAATCTTTAGAAATAAGTTGGTCCTTAAGTTTTGCACATCAGTGTATGATAACACACACATATACAGTACACACATATTCAGCATCTAACGCTATGAGGCATCGGTAAATTATCCCAGTAACTGCATGTATTCTTCCAGCGCCTCCGTAGCCAGGTGGGAAGGAGCAGGTGCGTAGCACACACTTCTTGATTAGACCGGGGTTCGAGCCCGTCACCACCAAATACGGAGGATGCGGAAAGGTCAGGAAATGATCACCGCATATCCCGGAGCAATATGGCCTTAGTTGCTAATGCTCTTAAAATCCAAATAACAAACAAGCATGTATTCTTCACCGGGTTGCCTATTTGCAGGACGAAAAACACATTTCCACGAGAGAGAGAGAAACATCACCTCTCGTCTGAGACCAACTACAGTAACCCAGCCATTGTAAAAAAAAAATGCTCGCGTTATTGGTAGAATTTGAATTCAAGCCTTTAGCAGCCGATGCAGGACATCGTTGTTAATGTGGGAACATCATACGACATTTTTCACTCAAATCAGACTGTTATTTTCCTTGAAACTTTAGCTCTTTCCGTGTGTTCATCGTTCAGTATACATATTTGAAATGAATTCCGCGCAAGCCGCAGATTACCTTTACAGCTTGGATTCGTCGTGGCATGGATTCCTGAGGTATCCAAAGTGTGCCAAGGGGATGCTTGTCCGTTTTAACTGAATTGCTTCCCACAGTTATTGCAAATTTAATGGTTGCGGATCTCTGCTTCGAAGAACTCATTTCACCTCATACTTACAGGTGCTCAAACTGAATTGAGATCTAGTGAACGGGAAAATAGTAGAATGAATTTACTCTCATGTTATTGAACCAGTTCTAGACTTGTGACTTAGGGCATTATTTTGTTGGAAGAACCCATTCGCAGATGGATATACAACATCCATGAAGGGATGAGCCTAGTCAGAAACCATTTCCAGATAATTTGTTACAACAAAATGGTGCTCTTTGGTATCAAAGGGCTCCAATATGCAGCATGAAAACGCTCCTTACACCGCCTGCAGTGTTGATACCCGAAAGGATGGGTCCATGGAATCATGCTAATTTCACCATATTCTGTTCCTCCCATCACCGTGAAACGTCAGGAAGCAGCCCGGACAACGTAACTGTTCTTTTGCTAACAGAAATGGAACCCGATTCGGTCGTCAACTGTGATACTCCACCCTTGACACGTTACGACAAGCTGCGCACTCTAAAATGCCTCTTTGGTTTCCACTGTTGTACTAGGTTGTTATTTCACTGACTGTAGCCTTTCTGTTTCCTTGCACAAATTTTAATTACCCTCTGTTAGCCTCTCGAATCAACGAGCTGTTTCCGACCGCAGGATCGCCGTTGGCTAGGTGATATTTAGTTACCTGGCCAATCGCGATAAATTCGAGACAGTGGTGTGGTATCGGAGCCGATACTCAAACCGGTGATCTGGCTCTGACTACCATGCCACTTTCAAAGTCTTTTAAATTTTTCGTCTCGTTCATTCTCGCACCATCCTGCACATACAGCAGCCGTAACTATCAACCCACCTGTTTTATATCGCAGGGTAGGAACACGTGATCTGCTGCTGTTAGCCTTTTACACCTACAGCTTCTACCATGCAATACAGAACGAAACACATATACACACCTCTCCCCTTCAGAGCAGCAACTGAGCAGAGGGTTCGTGACATTTGACGGTTCCTGTGTATGGTGTATGAAAGTCCTTTTGGGTAATAACACTGAAGGTGTTCCCACGTGGTAAGTGAAGGCTATTCAAGATGGTTATCCAAATCAGCATCTTTAACTTGAAGTGTATCAGATAAGTGATATAAGCGCAACGAACTTTCTTTTCACGGTCATAACCTTCTATAATTACCTTCGCCTAGAGTCATCAGAAGCAACTGAGGAGCTTTTCGAGAGGCGGAAAAGTTAGTCTTGAATGGGGATGGAGAATTTTTCTTCCCAGCAGCTGGGGTTTTTCATTGCGGAAAAGAGATGATCAACACACAGAAGGTTTGCCGTCTACAAGACACATGAAGTTTACAGGCACAATATACCGAAACTTCATGCCAACCACAAATGAGCTCTCGTTCTTTAACAGACACTCGCAATTGCATTGAACTGTATGTACTAGAGTCTACGTATATAACAACTTAAAAGGCTTTTCCCGTGAATGAAAGTTAAGGCCTTGGATCTTGCAGACTGCAAAAATCATTACGGACTTTGCCGTCTACAAGACCCAAGACATGCCTCTCTTGAAATTTTAAGATCTGATCACAAGGTGAGGTCTACGAATAAAATATTGTCCCATTTGTCATTATTACAGCAAGCGCCGTTTTTTTTTTTGGTTCATTCCTACTCTTCTGACAATTATTTCAGACTTAAGTGCCTTGGTGAAGATTATAATACTGTCGACAACAAAAATTCATTGTTTTTCAACGTGAGATGAGTTATCCAGTCTCAGAGGTTTTTTTTTTGTTTCAACAAACAAAAAAAAAAAAAGGAAGAAAACTGGCCTTTCTAGGATGGATGTAGTTTGATTTCACTTGGCGCTAATCCAAACAACCCAACTGTTTAACATGATTTAATGCAGAAGAGTTTTTAATATAAGAAAAAAGAAAGCTGATCTTTGAGTATTCATATCACAAAACCATATCCAAATAAAGCAAATATTAGTGAATTATCATTAATTCTGCTTCTGCTGATGCATTCGCAGTGTTGTTTGTCTCTTAATCGTTATCTTACAACCAACATCTCCTTTGACCTTTGAACTGCGAGGCGTTTGCTATTAATGATCTAAGACATGATTACCATAAACCCGAGCGCATTTTGCTAATGAGATAATTAGCCGCAGACGTGAAGACATGTGTCCTTGATTTAAATAGGGACGAGAAGATGCTGTGTTGGCAAACCAGTCTGTCTACTCATGTTGTTGCAACTTGCAAACATCTGCAATTTATGTACACTACTCTTCCAAAATATCAAACGAGAGAGAAAGAAACATGAACATATACATTAAAAGTAAAGAAACAAATACTGTAGTCCCAGCCCGGGCTGTAGTGGAGAATATATACCATATACCCTCTGGATTTTTTTTTGATGAATAGCGTATACCTTCTGGTTTTTGAAACACTTGAAAATACAAATATTATTAAAATATTTATTGAAAATTAAAAAATACACATATATATAGACAACACACTTCGGATAATATTATAAAATTTACCTGATATCAATAAAAAATTCATTATATATTATTTTATTTCAAAAAAATACGCACAACATAAATGTGATAAGCGCGACAGAAAAAAAAAACATATTGATGTACATATAGTACAGTTCAAAACAACGATCTGCAATTAATCAGATGGAATAATCAAATATGTAGTGTTGGATGGTAACAAAATGTTGCAATTCAAAACTCGAATTTAAAACGCAAAACAAAGGTTGTCGTCAACTGCTCGTTTCCGAAATTCTGGTTGAATATTTCAATCAGAATGGAGTTCTGGAAATGGCCAAATGACTCTAGTCTGCTGGTGTAGAAGGTACATGTATTCTGCTGACAGGTATGAAGCGAGACCTTCTCGCTTCATCTTCCAGTATTTCTGGTAAATGGATGCTTTCGATAAAAAAATGTCGTGAAGTCTGATTTGAGGATTATGAGTTTTCCTAGTTCACAGTGGTTAAAGCTACTTCCTGCACAGTTACATATAAAAAATATCAGCACAGTGATGAAATATCGGATAAATTCCTTGAAGAATTCATTGTTCTTGAGTTCAGCACAGTCGTATCATAGATGGGCGAAGCAAGCTATCCATAATCCCTTGTTGCCAAGTTGTTGTAATAGCTATAAACAACATTAACATAAAGCGTATCTTTGATTCTAGAGGCATGTCTTTTTTGATTAATCCGATCACTTTTGTTAGTCCTGATAACGGATTGGATAAAATCCTCCTTGAAACCGTCCGCATCGACGACTCTTAGATGACTTTATCGTCTCTCATAACCCATGTATCTTAAACAAATCACATCAGCCAAGCACTTTATCCAAGTATAATCTAAAAATCAGACAATTAGTAGGTCTCGCTCGCGTGGATGCCCTCAAGGATCTGTCCTGGCACTTCTGTTTTGGAACATTGTTTTAAATAGATAACTTATCAGGAAATTTGAGTTCATCCACCTAACTGCCTATGCAGACGACTTGGTTCTTTTTGTTTCTGGATATTCAAGGTCTCAGCTTAAAACCAGGGCGTCGAGAAGAGTCCTTATGGACCTAACTGCTTGGACCAAACAAAACAAATTTACAATATCTCAGGCGAAAAACCAAGATGATGTCCTTTAACCATCAGTTTAATCCGAACCGCCCTCTTGATATTAAGCTTGATGGCAAACAAATGCCCTACGTCTGTAATTTGAAATATCTTGGAGTCGTTCTAGATGACCAACTAGACCGACTTCACCCTACACATCGACAATCTTCTTGAGACGGTCAAGAAATTTACTAAGGCCATAGTGAGAATCTCTAAATCTGACTGGGGTCTTGGCAGGAAACCGCTCTTGCTTTACTACAAAGCTGTGTTTCTTCCAATTATCGCTTATGGTTGTCCTATATGGTTTGAGCGTGTTAAAACTTTCGAAGTTTCGACTTAAACTGTACTATCTTCAGTGAAAACATAGCAGGAGCCCCTGCTGTTTTCTGAATCCCTTCACCATCCCAATGATTTTTCATTGATCGCCAAAACGTATTCGATGTCTTCGCCCTTTCGGAAAGTGACAACCAATCATGCTTCTCATGGCCAGAAATTGTCGAACATTTTGTGCTACCGGTGGTGGTTGTGTGTGCTAAACGTCAAGGCAATTAAGTCAATAAAACAGAATCTATTGTTGTTGTTATTTGGTTTTTAGGAGCAGTAGCAACTAAGGCCGTATTGCTCCGGGGGGATATGCGGTGGTCATTCCCTGACCTTTCCGCATCTTCCGTATTTGGTGGTCACAGACTCTAACCCCGGTTTAATCAAGAAGCGTGTGCTACACACTGCTGCTCCTGCCCACCTGACTACGGAAGCGCCGAGTCTATTGTGACTTTAATAACTTATCCTGTATTCTTCGATCAGCATCCCTATTTTCTGGACGCAAAACTCGAATTTCGGGAGACAAAACGATGCAATCCTCGCCCGAGACCGAGTAACTGAACCACCAAGAAAAAGGGGCACTTAATGTTCCCTCCATCGAGAAGAGATTCGAGCCCAGGCCTTTTCTACAAGGTGTGGAAGGACGACGATTGTGTTTTTTTTTTTTTTTTTTTGTTAGTTGTTGGCGCATCGGCTTCTGTGGCCATAATGCACCTCCCAAGGTTACTGCATTACTCTGATCCAAGCCCGAGGCGAGAATCGAACCCGCGACCTTTGGGTTGCCAGGCAGGCACTTTACCCACCCGCCTAGCCTGGTCGGCACTGCGATCGTAACTACTATAATGACTACTTGTCTGCGCGCGTAGCACAGTGGTATCGTCACCGTCCTCCCCACACCGGGTGGAAAAAGCCCGGGTTCGAATCCCGTCGATGACGCGAGGAACTTTAATGGGCTGTTTACACTCCGTGGCTGAGTTAGTCGGTCTCAGGCGTAGATAGCAAGGTTCCGCCTCCCCCCCCCCCAGAAACTGGGGTTTTTCGTCCAGCAAACAGACAAATCGACCATAGAACACACGCAATTAACAGACATAAGACACAGGACGGCAGATGAATTTAATTATTCGGGTGGCCTAAATATAATACAGTAGTTTATTTTATTTTTATATTGACTACTACGAATGTCAGGCTGGCGTGAACAGGTCCGCTCGAATGTCACGTGGATGCCAATTGTGTTTTTTGGCATGGATGGTATCGGGAATCAAAAATTTATTCCACTGAGCCAAAACTACAATCAACATTTTCTACAAAATTCTGGACGGATACTAGGTGTACTAAGAAAACGTCTGAAGAATGGTGTGCTAGAGATTGATTATTGCACATGCTAGTCTGAACATATGACAGACTAGCATGTTTGTAGACTAGTTTGTAGCCAAGAGTAACACGTCTGTGGTAGCTACCCCTATATATCCCTCCTAGATGTCTTCCTATTCCCCATACACTCAAAAGACGGAGATTTCATATTTCTGAGAGGCACAAAAATTCACAGAATGTGCTGAAGGAAATCACAAAGCAAAACAGGGCACTAGAAAAAAATGGTACTAACAGCAGCAGCAGAGTCGCTGCATCAAGTCTCAAGAGGATTAAGTCAGGATTAATAGCATGGAATTCCAGGACGCAAACAAGGTTTTTAAATACAATTCGGAAATTTTCGGACCATACCTTGGGCATATATATCGATAAACACAAGTACACGCATCCCAATTAAATAAGAAAATAATTGATTGATTCTGTTCAGTTTTTATATAGGTCAGGTTGAAAACTGACCTATATACGCGAGAAGATATTAAATACATATTTTATATATTCTCGTGTATAGAGGTATAAAAAGTGAAGCTGTAGTTTTCAGTTCAAATTATACAGAAGTCTTTTGCTTCGGTGAGATTAGTTAATGGTTTGTAGGAGAACCAGCAACTCAGGCATTATGAACATCATGTCTGTACACGGCCGAACTGTATACATGGCATTATGTCATGTGTGTACATGGGCTGATTAGTGCTATGCAGGTACCCCCGTGGGTAACACAGTTAGTAAATCGTCGTCCTCCCCCACACCCTGTGGAAAAGGCTTGAGTTCGAGTCCCGTCGATGATGCAAGGAATTTTTATGGGCCTTTTTCACAACGTGGGCAAGTTAGTCGGTCTCAGGCGAGGGAAGCATGGTTTTTTTCTCCAGGAAATTCGGCCACAATGGCAATATGGCCTTGGTCGCTGATGTTACTAAAATACTATAACAACAAAAATAACATTTATGCAGGTGAAAAATTCGGAATAACTCACTGGGTAAACCACTACTTCCTCCCCTGTAATGAGTTAACTACAGCAACGACTCAAGAGACTCTTAGAAATTCGTTCGGTCTATGACCGAACTCGAACCCAGACCTCTCCAAACGAGTGAGAAATGGCGAAGCCACTGTACTGCCATGGAAGACGTTTTTTTCTTCCACGATCCTCTTAACGTGGAAGCTGCTGATGGCATATTGGTGGTTGATTCGACTAGCTCTTAAGTTTCCCCATAAATAAAAATTTTCAGGCAGGGTTGATGGGTTTTTCTCGCAAAAATCAGACAGAAATACAGAAACTGCTGTAGATGTGTTGCATGTAATTATGTTAGTCACTTTAAATGACATCATCACAACAATAAGAATTTACGTATTCTTATAGACGTTGATTGGGGAGTGTCCGTTAATGAAGATTGCAAATAGGCACACGCCCAGAAAGGATTCCCGTGAACCATCACTTCGTAAGTGACATGGGAAATTTGGTTTAAAATAGAGAAATTGCCGTTGTCGGATGGTGACCGGGTGACAGAAAAGTTTGAGAGAAAAACTGCACGAAACTTTCTGCTTTATTACATAAGGTTTAAACAGGATTATCTTCTATCTCAAAAAGAGTAGTGATGGCTGCAGAAGTTTTAGTGAAGCCTTTGATATAATTCAAAAATGGGCTAACATCTTCGCTGTGCATGCGAGAGTCGAACAGTTTGATAAACTGAGCACTAAGACCTTTGAATATATGTCATAGATTAATTAATTGGCTTCTGCTGGATTCCTCTCCTGTACCTTTTGCGACAACATATCTTGTACCGTTGTAATAAAGTGGTTTTATTTCATTCGTGAAGCATTGTGGATAATCATTATTATGAGATCTTAAAACTAAAATATCTGTACGCACAATGAATAAATCTATCATAATATATTAACTGAGCCAATTGATGTTATTTTAATCGAGAAGTGTAGAAGATTGAATAGTATGAAGAACTACATCAAGGAGAATCCACAACCGGTTTTATAGAAGCTCAGAGAAAATGGCTCAAGAGCTTTAGTGCTAGTATATGAATGGCGGTTTCATTCACAGAATAAGATGTTGTGATTCGAGGAGGAGGAGATGATAGGTAGTCCTACACACCGAGGATTAAAAAACCAAGCAGAACTAGGCTTTGCTCACTGTTCAGTTCAGACAAAGTTTCCCGAGTCCCAACATTTCCATAAGGTTGTAAAGAATTCTTGTGATTACGTTCGTTACCTTGTCCCAAGAGTGGCAGGGAGGTTACTGAAGTCGCCAAAATCATAATTTCATTGGAATGGTTGAGCATTTTCGCTGAGAACTATGAGTTTTCCAGAATCAAAATGTCAACTGGTGAGAGGAAGGGACAAATAAATAGCAACTAAAATAAGAGTAATCTTATAGAACTTAAGCTGAGAATGCAACCACTGTGACGGAAAGCGATTTGCAAATTAATATGTGGAACCTATTGATCAGAATCATAGCAATCCCTATAACTACTATAATTTCAGAATCAAATTCCTTCAGTAAACAACTATGTTTCTGTCAGAAGGTAAATTGCAACTTTTCAAATAAAATAATTCAAATTCTGTAAAACAGAATGTTTGATCCCATGAAGTTTGCTGGCAGTGCTGCAACAATTCAGTAAAACTTTAATCATTTTTAACTATTTTTAATTAAAGTAAAACTTTAATTAAATATAGTTTTCTTTAGAGTTTTTAAAAGCAACTGGTGATTTTTAAAACCTCCTTTAATCGAGAAAATAAGTTTTCCTTCTCTAAAATAAAGTTCTGTGGGCACTGGTGACTCCAAACAAACAAAAAAAAAAAAATCTATCTATATGTGGTGCAAAAATAAACGTTATATGGAAGCATAATATTATTTCTTTCTTCCACTCCATTAGGTTTCTTACTCGTTCGAATTACAGCAGAAACTAAACTAAAAATGACCTCTCCTAGAAGACGGAAATAACTTATCAATTTATATTTATTAGATAATGGAAATGTCGCCTCCTCCTTCCTTGTTATTTCTTCTGTCTGTATCTGATCGAGGTGAACTGATTTCTTCAAACAAACGATGACTAAAATGATATTTCTTAATTTCGCTTCATTTGCTCTTTACAGATCCAACCATCCTCTGATGCAACGTTGTTTATTGTTCGAATTCACAAAAATGTTTGAGCAGTAAATTTATTTCTTAATTAGCCGCTAATCGCTTGAAAGAAGAATCATCTTTGAAGGTCTTACTTTCAGTGATTTCGAAGGGGAATACCACTTTCATACTAGGTGTCTTTCACCAACTTAAATGCATTAGTTAAATAACAAAGTAGGCAACGTCATATAGATTGACTTCACAGGTTAAGTTTTTGACCAATTTTATATAGAAGTACTGTATTTCCTGGCACATTAAATTCTCCTTTAAGTATTTCCTGTGTTAATTACTCGTATAATGGCATTATAATAATTAATTTCTTGTAACTTAACAACCAAGCGGTTTAGGCCCACTTTAAAACAAACGGTGTTTTTTTATAGCTATAAACGACATAAAAAAAGAGGTTTTAATTCCGATGTCATATAGACTTTTGGTTGTTCACATCGATTGCTTCAATGTTAAATTGTTGAGCGTATTACATTTCCCCTTTCAGATGATAATAATAATAAGCATAAAAACTTAATTGGGTTGTTGACTCGAGATATACTCAAGGACTTATTGTTTGGCATTTGTTAACTGTCTTTGCCCTCGCAATCTTACTGAGCGTCCCAAGACATAAAGCTCTTCGTTAATGCTATTATCAGCACAAGCTGTATACATTCTTGTTGCAAAACAAACTACAAGTAATCACTTGAGGTGTTTGACTCCACTAGAAGCATGTCAGATGGTATATGCGACATTGCAACACTTCGAATCATCATTCTCTTCTTACATAAACATCCAGTTAGTTACTAGGGCAATTTTGAAACATAATGTACATGTACTTGAAAATGAGCGGAAAACACAAAAAGTCAGTCTGAATAAATTATTATAACAAAGACGCTTAATTTAATGACACATCTAATATTTACCATTTGAAGTAAGTAAATGAACAAGACCTAGGTGTATAAGATCAGGAAATTTCAGCTCATTTAACTATGTATTATCCAACTGACAAATATACATTTCTCGTACCATCAATTTTATTGTTATAATGGATTAAATACATTTTTTAAAAAAGGTTAATTCCTTTTTTAAGAAAAAAAGTAATTAATCTTTTTTTTTTTAATTCGAAAAGTTATCACTTCTCAACAGCGATAACCTCGCGAACCACAGGGTAAACTGGAGATGCAAAACAAAAATAAATGAATTTAATTTATCTAACTCTGCTTTATTTATTTAATTACTATTAATTTTTGTGTTGCCCTGGCTGCTGGCTTTATATAAAGTGCTTATGAATGCGCCTGGCTTCTATCAACATCTAGGTTTTTTTTTTTTTTTTGGTAGTTGTTGGCGCATCGGCTTCTGTGGCTATAGTGCACCTCCCAAGGTGTTTGCAGTACTTTGATCCAAGCCGAGGTGGGATTCGAACCCGCGATCTTTGGGTTACCAGGCAGGCACTTTACCCACCCGGCTAGCCCGGTCGGCTAACATCTAGGTGAACATGAATCATTTCTGAACCACCTGTCGTATAACTGGTAAATGTAAAATATCATCAAACTGTGCTGTTATCGTAAAAAAAATTATCAGTGGTTATGATATTCACCAGAGCGAAAGTAAAAGAAGAAAAAAAGTTGTTCAACGGATATCTTTGTTGTTCAACGGATATGTGATGAGGACATTTTGAGAGTTAAATGATGCATGTGTGAGAAATTTCCGAAAAGCACAATTATAGAATATCGCCAAAAAAATATTGTGAAGAGCGTAGAAGTGCAGATGGTGTTGTGATGAACTTGAAGCCCATAAGTTCAATATTTAGAATAAAATCATGAAAATATGATTTTATTCTAATAGCATTTTAAATATATTTACACTTATCAACACCAGCAAAATACATTTAACTTTCCAAAAACATGTGCAATATCAAAAATAGAGGCGGGAAGGTGTGTGCGTGGGGAGGGGGAATTAAGTTACACAGAGGATAGTACGATGACGGAAATGGTTAATTTTCGAAAAGGTTTGAGTGTCAGTAAACACATTTAAACAGTATTATTTTCAAATAGCATGATATTAGTCTTCGCAGGAGAGTGTACAGGCGCATAGATATAATAACAATCAACACATACAAGAACATAATGATACAAAGTATTATTATTATTATTATCTCATAACTGAAGACAACTCCCCAATCATTCAAATTTTTGTAGCACACCTGGAAACTGTTAGTACCTTAATATGTCATGCACATCTGTTGCAAAACAATGATATATTGAAACGTATTCCAGTTACGCATCGCTGGAATTTCTCTGTATTGACATCACATCCGGAAATGATGTATTCTACATGAACATTGTAAACAGAAATTTGAAGGGAAGTTACAAAATTTACGCACGATGGATATATTTCTCTGAAATATATAAAACACCATAAATACAACGAAATCTTGTTTTTCAACTGAAAAAAATAACTGTGCTGTGATTATCATAACCAAGTGGTTGCGTACCAGTACAGGTTAAGCCGCGTGTACCACAAATTACGGTAATGTTCTTGTACAAGATGATTCAAAATTCGAGCAACTTAAATATCAGTAATTCAAAATTTTGAGTGGCAAGAATTTTTAATCTCGATCAAATCTATTTTCGACAATCATCTACCCGACAGTACGATTTCCCTACACTAAATGACCGATGATACGTTTGCCAGACAAGATACGAGTTGCTTACAGTGCGTATAATAGACAGTGTCTGGTACACGCACATCAGTTTGTCATCAGTTTTCCGACATGAGCGTTTCCCTGATTTTACATTCAGTTTGTTAGTTTTTGGCAGGCCCAAATTTATTAGTTAAAAAAAAAAAAAAAAAAAAAAGTACTGAATAAAAAAATTTCGTACAAATGTCTATACTGTTTTACTCCTCCTTTCCCTAAAGATTAATAAACGTATTCGAGATCCTCTTCAAATTGAAACATAATTATGGTGTACTCTACAACAGACAAATATTTGTGGCTATAGTTAATTATTTCGGCCTCAGCCGCCAAATTTTCAATATTTCCATCAGAGAACAAAGTGGATTTTTCGACAATAACAAATTCACCAGAATGTCATCAAAATGGCCGACCTGGAATAGAAAACTGAGGACATTTCAATCGACAGATAAACAGATGCTTAATGATCTAATTTTTACTACCATAATATCTTCAACTAATGACGTATTGCTACGTCACAGAAAATAGACCACAATTACTGTGGCTTATCAAGCATTAAAACCAGCAACAACTGAACCTTGCGGCACCAGCCATTAAGGAGAAGACATAATTAAACTTTCATCATCAATCAAAGAGTCCAAGAGGAAACAGAAAGCATGTCACGTACTTTATTTACTACGGCGTGAATCATTACAATCACAAAGATGACGTGCGTTAAATAGCATATTACGTCATAAATAATGAAAGACTGGTGATAGCGCTTTATTATCGCGTGTTTTCTGGATAAGCGATAGTTTTCGCACCATGTGAGTACTGAAAGTACAGAAAGGGTTATCACCATGATGGTTCCAGTAGTTTGTAGTTTTCACAATGATAGACTGTGTAAATACCAAAGTTGAACGATAAAGGAAACCTGATAAATATAGCGATATGTGTAAATATATCTTAAAAACGTCACTCGGATAAGAGATACAAGGTCAAAGGAGTCAAACATTCTCGACTGCAGATCACAGCAACAACATCATTGGAAGACCCGGTCAAAACAATTGGTCAAATCTTGTCGACAGCTGGAGACACATTTTACACCCCCCCCCGCCAGTTTTCACCCAACTTTGAGACCGAAATTCTAAACGACCCTAAGCCGACAAACATTAGGTATCAAATGTATCGTCGTAGAGACATTATTGCAGGAAACGATGTCAAAACATCGTAATATGAAATCAATGGCAAAACTACCGTACCACAAAGAAGGCCGGATTGACTGAATAAATCCGCGCCACACACACACACACAGAATAAACGTAAGTGCCTTTAGAGAGCCTTTCTTGTATTAATTATTTCTTTTATTTTATTCTCTAAAAGGACTTGATTATCAGTGCAAATTTCCACACAACTTCTTTGGCATTTTTGAATCAAATATTCCACTCGACCTTTCTTAATTAAAAGAAGACAAGACGTCAGCTGTTAGGCAAACCCTCATATGTCTTCCGCGTTACAGCGCTGAATAAACTCTCGAGAAGGATGTCAACACTCCCTTCCGATTGCCACTTGCTCCGTGATGATCTATGAAAACGACCTTGGAAGAAATATGTTGCACCACAGGAAGCAAGTTAGACATATGAAGAGGCAATGCTTTGATGATAGTTCTCGTAAATAAGGTTCAAAATCGTGTTGATTGCTATTCCTTGCTGAGAAAGAAAGAGACAAGAAATGTAAAACTAATAATGAAGCACACACACGAGTACTTCACAAGAGCACTAAGGATAGCAATAAAGAATGCTACACGTGAATGTGTGTGTGTGTGTGCAGAAAGGCGAAACTAAGAATTACTCGTTTTGCTCGCTAATACAAAAGGAATACATATTTTCGTCCGCTTTGTAGTCTCTGTTCAATTTCTCAAATGAAGGCATAACACAAAAACGAAAACAGCCAAAATTTGAACCACTTTAGTGGTAAAAAATAAACCACCGAAAAATGGAAATGCAGCAAGACTACACAAAGTTACATGAGCATGAGGATAGATAAAAACTAAAGGAGAAAGGAAGAAACAGAACAGAATAGAAATGGGGAACGGGGAAATCAAAGGGGGTTGAATTAAGAAGAGGATAACATGGTGGTGAAATGAAGATCTTAAGAGGAAAGAGAAGCAATCTTAGGAATGAAAAGAGAATATCTCGCCTTACTATAGCGTCCCTTTGTAAGGAAGGAAACTGATTCAACGAGCACGTCTAGTAGGAATCTCGTATTTCCTGTTACCTCATGTTTACGGCAAATCGTTAGCCACCTGTCATAAACGAATACCCCACGTAAGGATTCAAGGCTGACGTGGCTACTTATCACGCACTACGTCGTCCGCTTTTACACGTCAGCCTTTACACCACACCCGGAAACAAGGAATGCAATTCGAGACTTGTGTCTCGTCCTTGGCAACGGCTTAGTAGAAAAGTAAAGGATGCGGGCAGGAATTCATGTTTCTTCCTCATCACGTGGTACCACGTTGTCACTTAAAGGTCAGAGACGCCCAGATGAAAAGAAAGTAAAAAGAAGCGTGAGTCATTAAGTACGAGTGGGGAATTAAATTGTAGCCAGCTTGGATCACCTCAGTGGGCCCGTTTGGCAAGGAAATTCTAATCTAGTAGTTGTTTGTCGCAGCAAACACCTGAAGTATTTACAGTCTTTTGAAGAACAAACGATCTCCTCATTTTAGAACCACTCACATACAACGAACAAAAATACAAAAAAAAGAGAGCCCGAGTTGTTTAAAATATAAGAGCAAAGGCAACTAAGGCCGTGAAGTATCAGCATAATTTGTCTGTAAACTGCGTTTAATCCATGGTTAGTCTGCGCAGAATTAAAACCATACATCTCCGTCTGAGACCGACTAATAACTCTGTAGCTCGTGAATAGCACTCGAGTAAATGAAGTTCACTTGAGTCTTCCATTTGATCAGCAAGACTATTGCTGCTTCAGTTTGAGTTTCATTGCTTCAATCTTACACTGGAGCAGCAAGGCTATTGTAAACGTTTCTATTCTAGTTTTCATGCTTCTCTTGCTAAGGTAATTTGCAGAAGTCAGCCTCTGATCATTTGACACAGTTGTTTCTGTTATAGTGAAAGGCAATAAAAAAAGAAAGACGCGAAATATTAATATAGCATATATTTTTTGCACTCTAATAATCAATTTGGAAATACAGTAACTGTTTTTTTTTTTTTTTTTCCTCCTTACCATCAAACGAAATTAGATGACAAATTTCATAAACTCGATCTCCTCATTTATTTGCGTTTTAGAATCGTTCAATTTATTTTTAGTAAGAAAAAAAAAATGATAATAAAAGCATCTGAGTCCATTGCCACAATCAAAATAAGACTAGCAAGATACAATTGGAGCACACACATCCGTACTTCTTCAGGTCGAATAAATGTAACTGGGGTATGCGAAAACTAAAGCTATAAACACCGAATGCATTGTAGAAAGCAACCCCGAAATATTACCGGGAGGCTCAAATTCAATATTACCTTGGTGATAGGCACAACTGCAGTGATACCCTGTGGCAACAACGCCCCAGATATTGTTAAGGCCCTTTGATGGTTGTGATGAGTGTTTTCACATAAACTCCAATACTGGTGGAATTGGAATCGCAAACTGCTCCTAGTGCCTCGTATACTTCTACTAATGGAATAAATTCTCGTTTTCTTTCATCTTCTGTAGCAACGCGAGCTTGTTTTCTTGTTACCATAGCAACGCGCTGGCACTTGGTATACCACTGCTGGGTTTTTTCCTACAAAGGATGAAAGGGATCCGCTGCTGTGGATTCTTGAAAAGAATTCCTCTTATTTATGCCACATTTTCGACAAACCAGAATTAAATCGCACAGCTGAACAGCTCGTAGATGTGAGGAATGCGAATGATGCTAATTTCTTACTAATTACGTGAAAGGGAAAATACCAAACTTGACTTAAAAACACTTACTATTCTAAATTGCTGTTTAGTTTTTTTTAAATGATATCTACCGGTTTTCTGTTTTCTTTCAGACAGTTCATTCCCATGTTGCCTTGGAAACAAAGATATGATAACAGATAATTTTTTTGTTGCCATACATGTAACAGACTATTTTCGCGTGAACATAGAAATTTTTTCAGCAATACATCTCCCAGCTCTTCGCGACATACCAGTTGAGAACCACTGGTACTAAAACGTTATGCTTATCAACGTTGTGTGAAAAAATGGATCAACAACTGTATTTAGTATGCGGCATAATTGAAACAGTTTGCGCGAAAACAGAACTTCATGCCTATACCAGGAACAACATTATTTAGATAAAATTGTTTATCTAAAATGGATACTATCTACGTATATCTCTAAAGTCGTAATTAAAAGTTTCAAGTTTTAGCAAAGATTATTAAGAATATATATATATCCTTACAAAAAAGTTGAATATTAACTTTCAGTGATCGCTCTGTTTTTTTGTCAAAAATAAATAAAAAATTAAAGAGAAACAAAAAGAGTTCATACAGTTTATCCATTCAGTAATTAGCTTCAAGGAAAAAAAAAAAACTAACTATATTATTCGTATTTCTGATTTCAATTATTTCGAATTTTTAATCAGAAGTTTTTTTAAAATTCATTTCTGTGCTAGTATCCAGCCATTCAAGGTAAGGATGCAATGAACGCAGACACCCCGCTTGAAACAAAGTGATTGATTCAACGATTGGTGTCATGGGAAAAAAAAAAAAAAAAAAGTAGTGAAACTACGAATTCTGTCCCCCTCGTAAAAATCACGAACGACCCCTATGCTATGCGTTTTAGCAACCAATCTAAAACAACTGTCTGCCCCCACCCCCTTCATAGCGGTGGAGTACCTGGCGGTATAGAAATTTCGCCATAAACATTCAAAACTATGGTGACTTGTTTAAACGCTTCGTACTTGAATTAAAATTTCAAATTCACAGATATTTGTATTTTTAATACTTGGAAGGGTCTCAAAAGTCAATCTCGCACACATACCGAAATAGAGCCTCAATGTAGTAAGCCCAACTGTTCCAGGTGATAAGCTTTCTAAAGCTGTATCATTCTCCTTTCTAGATGGTAAATTACGGGAAGGCAGCATTTCCACTGCATCATGGTATACCCGCTAGAAGCATTCTCTAATCTTTGCCAAAAATTTTTATGAAGCGTTTTCAAGAGCTAAAGGCAATTCTAGGATAGCGTAAGTAATGGTGTATTCTGTGTATTTGAATTCGTAGGTCTCCACAAAACTTGGCGAGCCTGCCATTAAAAATGAACAATTCTGTTCATATCCCGGCGACCACAAAGTCAGAGGAGTTCTTTAATTGTAGTTGCCTTAACAATCAAGTGGTAAAAACTCTTCTTTCCCGAGGATTTCCCGAAGTATAAAAATAAGCTTATCTTTGTTTTATTTTAAAGTTTACTAGGGGTCTTCGCTCGCTTCTTTTGATAAAATAAAATAAAATACTTACAGAAGCTTTCGACTCTGTGTATGTCTCTTCCTCAGCTATGAATACATAAATACGTTACTATAACTATATAACATCGGTGTAGATACACCATAGACAACTCTTAAAGAAAAACTACGATCGTAGTGTGAAAGGCATCACTTCATCTATATCTCATATTGTGCTCAGCCCTCACAACGAGTTAACATGTATTGCACTACATCGAATAAGTAGCGTTTCACTAATAGAGAAGACTACTATCACTTATTCTTGGTGGGCACCCCCACCCAGACTGCACCGTTTCAAAGCTAGTTGGCGTTTCATCGATGGGTGGCTTTCACACTACGATCGTAGTTTTTCTTTAAGAGTTGTCTATGGTGTATCTACACCGATATTATATAGATATGGAATCTTAAAATATTATGCCTTGTTGCATTTAATTTATTTAAATAAATAGGTTACATATGGAAATCAAAAATGCTACCTCGTGGTCATGTCAGATAAACATAGCGTGTAACCACACTTAAACAGAAGTTTGTTTTACCACAGTAAAACAAGCTTCTGTTACGTATTTTTGTATTTGTTACGTGTTACCACGTAACCCGCATATCTCTTCTCCCATTAGCTGAATAAATATCATTAGGAGGAAAATTATTTTAATGTATAGAAAGAAAGATAATGAACTATATGCCCGGGATGAACCCATTCAGAGGCAATCAATGAAGGAGTGGAAATGGTTATTTATGTTCTTCACGAGAAGAGAAGAATAGAGGAAACAGGATACATGCCATATGAGAGATCACAGATAGCGCACTGAAATAACTTAAGTTAACGTTGTTATAGTTTTCTTACCACTTAAATCACAATGAATAACGTTGTTTCTAAGTATTTTAATTAAACTAAATTAATTATTTGTGGAGTTACTCTTTACACTAATTTTAATATAGAATAATTAAATAATTTCATTGTTAGCTGACTATGTTTCCATCTTGAATGATATTTCATTAACAGACATACACACGCTTATGCAGTGAAACACCTGAACCAAAATAAATTTTGTGAGTCTGAAAATTTATGCATATAGTAGTTTGCTTAAAAGCTGCCTGCAGTGTAACACAAAACTTCGTTGACATACATTACTGCACATGAGTCGGCAGTTGTGTACATACCACTGAGAAAACAATTTTCTACATAATGCGCAGATCTGATATGATGAAGGAAGTCAATTAGCAGCTTCAGTGCATAACGGAAAGTCATCCGTTAGTAATTTAGGTATAGTCAAAAAGCAACAAATTTCTTTTGTGAGCAGTACTTTTCATTTGAAGTGCAATACCATGACAACTCATAACCCTTTGCTATATGAGCTCAACACATTTTGTACCAAACTTACTTTTTCTGTTATGTACACTGAAAGGACAGAATTTATGGGATAGCTGGTTCCTCGGCAACGCGATGCTGTCATCCCTCTCGCTAGTAGACGAACCCACCGATTGGCAGGTATATAGGTGTGGGGGGGTGTAATTAGTGTAGATTCTAGATTCTGGGGGGATAATATTTTTTCTTTTATTATTTATTATTTATTTATTTCTGTAATCATAAATCTCGTTATCTCACGTTATCCTTCCAGACCCACCTCTTTTAACTTTGTATTTCTCAATTAAATTTCCCCCTTAATTTACCTCCCCTCCACGTTAACACCTGACTTGTATACTGCACAGAAGATCACAGATTCTGGGGGAATAATAGTTCGTGTATGTCTCCTCTGGACTGGCTGAGTATTCAGAATGACTCAATACTACACATGATAACCATATACAAATTTGTTTATTTCACAGTATATACATTAAAGAATTGTATCATACAACATCAACTGGTATAATGTTAATAACTGGCATTATATGTGTGTTAAGATGTAAAATTAATAGCAAATGATATAATATGTCTCTTCGTGTCTTTCTGCTTTTTCTCCTTCTGGTTTAGGTTACATCTCATAACATTATTTTTACTTTCTAACAGTTAAACTTCCCAACTGGAATTACCTCAGTGGGCTTAACACCTCTATGGATATTGTCCTAGATTTATAAATCCCCGCTATAATCTTTCATTAATTTATCCCTTCCAAAATAATTCAATCTTAATATCTTGTAACGTTTCTAGTACATAGAACACCTTTACATCTTAACTTAGAACATACCAGTCTCAAGTACATGTATCTAATTCTTCCTTGCTTTAACTTATCATTGAGATGAAGTACATACATCTATGAACCCTTTTCTTCCTTTTATACTAATCAATACCAAATCTACTATCAACTAAATAAACATTTTTCTAAAGTCCTTCTCTTCAAATCTAGTTTAAAATTATTATCTCGTACTTACATATTAACTTAGGGAATCACTCCTTACACTACCTTTTCTCAGTTCAGGGGCGACTCATCATCGACAGCATAGGCCATCATCAGGCTCCAACTGGAAGTATTCATCGGCAAAGGAACTGCTGCTCTTCTACAGGGATTCTCCTACGTTCAGGAACTCGCTCTTCTTTCCATACGGCTATTAAATAAGTTGCTCCGGCCTGCTTTTTGGGCGTCTGATCAGTTCGACGAAACTGGGAAGCATAATAGGATTATCAGGACTCTTCTTACTGCTTTATTAAGAAGCCTGGCTATGTAGCTCTTCCTTATCGTTCTATGGTGAGGCTTTTCGATCCTTTTTTACTCAGCTCCAGCATAGGTGTTTCCATCTTTCAAGGATTATCTCCTTCCTATTTCAACAACTCTTAAACAGCATCTCCCACAACTCATTACTCTGGCGATTCTCCCGGCACTTCTCGGGATTTCTTTCCAGCCGCACATCACTCAGGCATCTCCACGGGAACTCTCCAAACTTCCACACTGCCAAAACTCACAACTCTCCCACAAACTCCTAACTCTCCCAATAAAACTCCTCACTTCCCTCTTGCATCTGCCTTTTGTTTCAGCCGCTCATTCTATTTTAATCCAATCGTCGTTCGTTCTCCATCATCTCATTATTCTCATTCGCTCTCTCCCACTTCTTCCGTTTTTTCTTGGCCCTCCCTCTACTGGGGTAACTTCCTGTTTACGAAATTTTCATCAACTTCGATGAACTACAGGGCGTCTAGAAATTTCTAGATATTTCCTTGTGATCATTCCCGATTCACTTACCGCCATTAGTCCACTCTGTTTCTTCTCTACCGCTCCTTGAAATCAGTAAGTGCTCAAGGAGTCGGTCTGTTTCAAATAGCGGCAGCCATTTCTACATAGTGTATATCGCATCCAGGGTTTTCTTCACCCTCCTAGTTCTTAAAATCTTCCTCTCCACAAGGGGGAGTCGGTTCCCTTGTTCTTTCCTTCCAAAGAGCTGCTCACTTTCTGTTTATGCGACCATGAACTGGCCTTGCGGTGCCCCCTTTGTACTAGTGTTCCAGTGCTCCCATTGTCTTGTGTACCGTCCTGCTACCTCCCGTTGTTACGTTAATCCTCCCCTACTTGACTGTAAGGTACAGAGCGATCGAAATCTGGTTGAAGATCATCCTATGTAAATAATATTATTTACTATTTACATCTTTTTTTTCTTGTTATGTTATAATATTTATAACATAACATTCGCTAGGATAAGTGTAAGAATTTTGTTCTTACATTCCTTCCGCCTCCCTCTAAAATTTATATCCCCATTATAAATTTTTTACAGGTTCCCTGCTTGTGCGTCTACTTCCATGGCCTACTTATTAACAACAACTCTATATTCCCTTTTGATCTGTCTTTAAGCAAGTACATGCCAACACCTTTAATTGCCCTTCTAGATTATCCTAAATACTATAATATACATGTACACTACTTAAGTGTATATTTTGGGCTTCACTAAAACTATTCCCATCCCATGTTCTCATTAAATGCTGCTCCTAGACACATTTGTTGTAGCCTGTTTGTCTCTTTCAACTTGAGGGCCCTTTTCCCATAGGAAGTTTCAGTTATGTGGTTCCATGGCCATTCGATTCTTTTCTGCTCTGTTGATTCATTTACCAAGTTGTCATTCTTTTCACCTCCACTTTCTTCCACTTTATTTAACATTTCGCTATCTTCATGTTTCTCTTTATCTTTCTCCTTTACTTCTAATGTTCCTACGTGTAGTGTTTTGGTTCTATTCCGCCGTCTGGGTCCCTTCTTTCGCCCTTTCACATCAATTTTTTCAGTCTCTTTCCACTTCTTTTCTTTCTTTTCAATTTCCGAGCTTGATCTCTTATCGTTTCTCTCACCTACCGGACTTCCATAATTCATCTCTCTCATTTCTGGCCTATCCTTGCACTCTATTGGACCAAATATGAAGTTTCTTGAGCGCCAAGGATAAAATCGACCTGTCTTGATCTTCCATGACTTTCTGGGATCAGTATTCCCATACTTGACTCCCTGATCCACCATCTGAGTCCAGCAGAATCTGGCTATATGCCCATATCTGCTACACCTATAACACTTCACTTGCCTTGGATGATTCCATTTATGTTCTAGGGTGGCCAAAACTATTGGTTCTTTATTCATAAACTTACTTCTAAGTGTGTGTGGCATCGTCCTTGTGCTGCCTGATTTATTCCCCCCTTTTCCACAGGAATTATTTTTCCAGCGTCTAAGATGCAGAGCATTCATGCTTATATGCTGCCCTTGATTTGTGCCCCTGTCTTGGCAGTGTTTATTTCTGTCCCCGTGATATCTATCCCTGTACCAGCAGTTCTTAGTCCAGTGATTGCTTCGCCCGCATATATAGCATTTCTTTCCATATCTTTCTCGCCTAACTTCTTTGACTTCTCCTTTACACCCCCTGCTGTATCCACCTCTTGTGATCTGCCCCGTTTGAGTGTTTTCGCCCCACTGTCTATTATTTTGATCTTGAGCGTTCTTTTTTGTGTTCAATTCTCCTAATAATCTATTTAATTTAACTTCCATCCCAGCTATCTGTCTCTCTAGCCCCTCTAGCTTATTTTCGCCCCCTTTTTCTTTAGTACTGCTTGGTTTTGTCTCTTCTCCCGTTGATACTATATTTATGTCCCTTCTAATTGCCCCCTGACTTTGTAAATCTAATTTTTGCTCTTCTACGGCTAGTTCCAGGGCCTCTGCTAATGAATTTGGTTTTCTCCTCAAAATTTCTTTTTTGTATTCATCCCTGATCCCCATCAAAAACTGCCCCATCAGGATTTTGTCAAAAGCGCTACTTTCTTTTTCCGATACTTCTGTATTTAATTTTACATTTATAAATCTTTTATGATACTCTTCTACTGTTTCCCGACTTGTTTGAGAGTAGTTATTTAATATACCTATTCCTTCTAGAAAAGAGTTTTTCGGGGAAAATAGCTTTCTTAATATCTTTTCAAATTCATCTAGGGTTTCCACCTCCATCGCTTGGGTCTCCTCTAAATATTTAGTCTGGGCCCTGCCCTCTAGCTTGAATTCCGCCATCATGACTATTTCCAGTTCAGACAGGCCTTCCTTTTCTTTAATCAGTTTTAGTCTCCGTAGAAAATAGTCTATGCTTTCTGATGGCTCGCCCCTAAATGTTTTTAAAAACTTACTTAGTTTGAGTGTCCCCCTACTATCGTTCCCTACACTGGAAATAATAGTTTCTACTGATGTCTCCCGTCCATTATTATTTTCCATTTCTCTATCCCTACTGCTGTTCGCTCTCCTGGTAGCCATGACTTATCTTTGGGGGTTTAACTTAACTAACAATCTAATTCCTCTTTAATTCCAAAATTATATATATCTTAATCAATTCACAACTATATGCACATTACCTCAAATTAATCAACCTATTATACTTACTATTCTTTTTTTCTGGCTCGCCAGCTGAATTTTTTCCTCAGTTTCAGCAACTGAATTATTTTTTATTTTGTCGTTCTGAACACCAGCCTTCCGTCGTGAGGATATATCCTGGCTTTGCTCGCCAATTGTGGGGGGTGTAATTAGTGTAGATTCTAGATTCTGGGGGGATAATATTTTTTCTTTTATTATTTATTATTTATTTATTTCTGTAATCATAAATCTCGTTATCTCACGTTATCCTTCCAGACCCACCTCTTTTAACTTTGTATTTCTCAATTAAATTTCCCCCTTAATTTACCTCCCCTCCACGTTAACACCTGACTTGTATACTGCACAGAAGATCACAGATTCTGGGGGAATAATAGTTCGTGTATGTCTCCTCTGGACTGGCTGAGTATTCAGAATGACTCAATACTACACATGATAACCATATACAAATTTGTTTATTTCACAGTATATACATTAAAGAATTGTATCATACAACATCAACTGGTATAATGTTAATAACTGGCATTATATGTGTGTTAAGATGTAAAATTAATAGCAAATGATATAATATGTCTCTTCGTGTCTTTCTGCTTTTTCTCCTTCTGGTTTAGGTTACATCTCATAACATTATTTTTACTTTCTAACAGTTAAACTTCCCAACTGGAATTACCTCAGTGGGCTTAACACCTCTATGGATATTGTCCTAGATTTATAAATCCCCGCTATAATCTTTCATTAATTTATCCCTTCCAAAATAATTCAATCTTAATATCTTGTAACGTTTCTAGTACATAGAACACCTTTACATCTTAACTTAGAACATACCAGTCTCAAGTACATGTATCTAATTCTTCCTTGCTTTAACTTATCCTTGAGATGAAGTACATACATCTATGAACCCTTTTCTTCCTTTTATACTAATCAATACCAAATCTACTATCAACTAAATAAACATTTTTCTAAAGTCCTTCTCTTCAAATCTAGTTTAAAATTATTATCTCGTACTTACATATTAACTTAGGGAATCACTCCTTACACTACCTTTTCTCAGTTCAGGGGCGACTCATCATCGACAGCATAGGCCATCATCAGGCTCCAACTGGAAGTATTCATCGGCAAAGGAACTGCTGCTCTTCTACAGGGATTCTCCTACGTTCAGGAACTCGCTCTTCTTTCCATACGGCTATTAAATAAGTTGCTCCGGCCTGCTTTTTGGGCGTCTGATCAGTTCGACGAAACTGGGAAGCATAATAGGATTATCAGGACTCTTCTTACTGCTTTATTAAGAAGCCTGGCTATGTAGCTCTTCCTTATCGTTCTATGGTGAGGCTTTTCGATCCTTTTTTACTCAGCTCCAGCATAGGTGTTTCCATCTTTCAAGGATTATCTCCTTCCTATTTCAACAACTCTTAAACAGCATCTCCCACAACTCATTACTCTGGCGATTCTCCCGGCACTTCTCGGGATTTCTTTCCAGCCGCACATCACTCAGGCATCTCCACGGGAACTCTCCAAACTTCCACACTGCCAAAACTCACAACTCTCCCACAAACTCCTAACTCTCCCAATAAAACTCCTCACTTCCCTCTTGCATCTGCCTTTTGTTTCAGCCGCTCATTCTATTTTAATCCAATCGTCGTTCGTTCTCCATCATCTCATTATTCTCATTCGCTCTCTCCCACTTCTTCCGTTTTTTCTTGGCCCTCCCTCTACTGGGGTAACTTCCTGTTTACGAAATTTTCATCAACTTCGATGAACTACAGGGCGTCTAGAAATTTCTAGATATTTCCTTGTGATCATTCCCGATTCACTTACCGCCATTAGTCCACTCTGTTTCTTCTCTACCGCTCCTTGAAATCAGTAAGTGCTCAAGGAGTCGGTCTGTTTCAAATAGCGGCAGCCATTTCTACATAGTGTATATCGCATCCAGGGTTTTCTTCACCCTCCTAGTTCTTAAAATCTTCCTCTCCACAAGGGGGAGTCGGTTCCCTTGTTCTTTCCTTCCAAAGAGCTGCTCACTTTCTGTTTATGCGACCATGAACTGGCCTTGCGGTGCCCCCTTTGTACTAGTGTTCCAGTGCTCCCATTGTCTTGTGTACCGTCCTGCTACCTCCCGTTGTTACGTTAATCCTCCCCTACTTGACTGTAAGGTACAGAGCGATCGAAATCTGGTTGAAGATCATCCTATGTAAATAATATTATTTACTATTTACATCTTTTTTTTCTTGTTATGTTATAATATTTATAACATAACATTCGCTAGGATAAGTGTAAGAATTTTGTTCTTACATAGGTACACTGCATTCACGTAGACGATAATTCGCTGTCAGTGTGAATAACGTCATGAGTTAACCGACTTTGAAAGACAGATGACAGTGGGAGCCCAACGCATCGGTCACTCTATCGCGGAGGCGGTACAGAAATTGCACTATCCCCGTTCGGTATCAAGAGTATCGGGAATACTCTTGATACCGAACGGGGATAGTATCAAGAGTATCGGGAATACTCCATTTCCGGAATAACATCTCAACGTGGACAGCGCTGTGGGTGGAGAAAGGTGGTGGATGAAAGTGGCCGTCGACGTTTTGTCTCGCATTGTTTCAGCTAACCGGAGAGCGACAGTGGCACAAATCACCGCCAACTTCAACGAGAGAGATGCCAGAAACGTCTCCACCAAGACCATCAGGCGATCATTAGCCTCAGTAGATTATAGGAGCCACTGACCCACCAGAGTCCCATTGCTAACACCACAAAACAGGACTCTACACCTCAACTGGGCAAAGAACATCAGCACTGGACCTTGGACGACTGGAGACGGGTCTCCTGGTCCGATGAGTCCCGTTTCCAGTTATTTCGAGGCGACGGGAGGGTGCGTTTCTGGGGGAAACTGCACGAAGCTATGCACCCGCCAGGTCAACAAGGAACTGTTCAGGCAGGTAGACGGTCGGTAATGGTCTGGGGCGTGTTCAGCTGACACGTTGGGACCTCTGGTACGTCTAGACGCATCTCTGAACGGTCCAGATTACATGTCCATCCTTGCAGACCATTTGCATCCCTTCATGGTCATCGTGCACACACAGGGCAATGGACTCTTCCAGCAGGACAGTGCGTCTCCTCACATTTCCGTGGTGACTAGAGACTAGAACATGGTTCGAAGAGCATTCTGCAGATTTTACCACCATGGAATGGCCTCCCCGTTCACCGAACATGACCCCTGTGGAGAATTTTTGGGATGCCGTTCTGCTTTGGACCCAAGAATGCGACGGAATTATGGACAGCGGTGCAGCAAGCAAGCATGGATGGAAATACCTGTGGAACGCTTTCGTGAATGAACTAGTGGATTCAATGCCTCGCCGTGTTGCTGCCCTTATCGGGGAGAAAGGTGGGCCTAACCGTTACTAGGTAGATATCCCATGATTTCTGTCCACTCAGTGCACATAAATGAGGCTTTTGCCAATTCATGCACAGTAATGCTTTGCACCTCTCGTATGCCTGAAGCTTTGTTTAAATTTACTTCAGTTTTGAACACTGTTGAAATTAATTACAAACTAAGGTACTGTATTCCAAATAAAAATGCAGTGTAATTTTTATTTGTAAAAACCACTTACGACTTCTTTTCTTCAGTCTAGGATGGGGGTGGGGGTCACGGGTTGGGTTGTTGGGGTATATTAAGCGCTAAAATAATTAAGGCCGGGAGACATCAGTACAGTATGTTGTGCATGTATTTTTCGGTTGGCTTGCCTATCGGAAAACTGGAATTACTAGAAGACAGGCCATGTCCTCGTCAACTCGGCCACGTTGTGAAAAAGGCCAATAAACGTTCTTCCCGTTGAAACTGGATACGTCGTAACCCTGGCTTTTAATATGGTGAGAAAGGACGGCAGTCAAAATACTGTACTAGTGAGGCAGGGTGTCACAGAAAGCAATATCCATTTAATCCAAACCGTTTATAGGATTACACAAATTCTCAAAGTATCTCTGGAAAAAATTCTGATCTCCTAGAACCTCCCTGACTGTTGTTGGGTTTGTTTATTTAAATGTACTGAGGTACAGAGATTTTATTTCGGGTTAATATTATTTCGCAATATTTATATTTTAATATATTTCAAAAATATGATACAGCTTTATTTATAACTGTTATTGTGGGTTTTTTTTTTTTTTTTTTTTTGGCTTCCAGTCTCGTTGATCTGCATACGAAAAAATAACAATAATAAATAAAAAACAAGGTTGTACTCTACTGTCCTAGGACACTAGTATATAACCTTGCTAAAATTCAAAGGAAATATAAACGCTAGCTAACGTGAGTTTACTTTCTTCTGGAAATAGCAGAATTTGCGAATCAAAATAACAATTACATAAACCTAAAACTGCAAAAGAAGAAATTCAAAAAAAAAAAAAAAAAAAAGGAAGACAGGAACTTCCACGGATATTCAAGTAATGTTGCTGCTAGTAGATGGCGCCAGCGTATATGCATTTTTCTTGATCAGATAGCATATAATCAATAAACGATGCATGCACTATTACCGAACAACAAGCCAGAAAGTCGTCTACAAAAGATACTTGTTGACATTAGGTTTGAATTTGTAGATCATTTCCAGTGGACAGAAATACAGGGGATAAATCAAGAAATGGAAAACTTAGTTCTGTAAGGTTTGAGTTTGGACAGTGAATGGACGTTGACTGGCTGAAGCACGTGTTCCTACTAGTTTGGAAGACAGCGGTGGAATTACAGGTATCAGTTCAGAAGAGCAATGCCCATGGAAATATCTATGGAAACGGCATGCAGCAGAAACTGAACGTCTATGAGATATTCAGTCACATAGACGTTCAAAAGCGAGTGGAGGGACTTGTAAAAGACGAGTCATTAACTTAACTGATCTCTTTTGAATAGACTCTCGGGCAGCGTTTCCCAAACTGTGGTCCGCGGAACCCTGGGGTCTATAGACCAGTTCCATGGGTCTGCGAAACAGTGGTAGATACATGCATGCATATAACATAGGAATATGTTATATATAGGGGTCCGCAAACTTTTTTTAATATTTGAAGGGATCCCTGAACTTTTTTGATTTTTGAAAGGGTCCGTAGATCTCAGTAGTTTGGGAACCACTGCTCTAGGGGGGTTTTTGAGCCACCGCCTCAGACATGGGCGCAAAAGTACAAGGTAGAGAGGATCTTAGATTTGTACAGAATGAGTAACTGTTTATAAGAGAAGTAGCGCCAAAAGCAAAAGAAGGTGTTTTGTTGTTGTTGTTGCAGAGGAAGCAATATTTGTGATGTGCTTATCCCAAGATAGATTAGAAGTCGGGTATTCCCCAGTACAGACTGAGTTGTCTAGAAATGTGAGTGCCATCGAAAATGAGCATATAAGCAGTGGACTCTTTTTTTCGAGAAATAAAACAGAACCGAGTTTCAGGATTGAAGTTAACTAAATTTTCTTCACCCCCCCATTGGAAAATCACCAAGAGACTGGCATTTAGGGAATCAGTGGTGAATATTCGAAAAGGCGAAGCTTTTTGTGCAAAGAAAAAGGTTTTTCAAATTAATGGAAGAAGGCGGAATGGGTTTACGTCAAGGCGACTCATATCACGAGTTCCAGAGAATCCACTCAGTAAATTACGATGTGTTAAAGACAGTTTGCTAGCTGAATAAATCTATCTAAAGTTGAGTTAGCAGAGATTGGTTAACTAACGGTCTGAAACGAAGGCATATAGGCAGCAGAACAACAGAGCAACTCACTATGCGAAAGAATGTAGGAATAAAAAATTTTGAACGTCAGCAGTGACGTATCATTACCAGTCTGGGCACTGGAGCAACGCAATCCATTTTCTTTCTTTCTTTTTTTTAATCTTACTTAATATATTTTTGCACTTCTTTCACTATTAGGCATATCATACAAGGAACCCACAGACCTCTGCAATATACCAGCCAAAACAAAATATTATATATATATATATAATAATAATAAATAAATAATAGAATAAAATAAAAATATATAAAAAAAAGAAAACCAACTTATCTCCTCACGTTGTAACTATCCAGGTGACCTTTGAAATTTTCCAAGCTGTTAGCTTTAACTACCCACGGAGGCAACTTGTTCCAGTAATTAACAACTCGCTAGCTAAAAGAAAACTTCCCACAATCCAGTCTAAATCTCTTCTCCCGTAATTTGAATTTATAGCCCCTAGTTCTGAATCATTTATAACAGTGAAAGTCTTCGTTATTAGCCTTCATTCGTTTTACTATCCCCTCTCGGTGCCTTATAGATCTCAATTACGTCTCCTTAAGTTGCGTGGTTATAAAGCTTGTGTAGCCCAAATATTCAAATCTTTCCTCATACTGGTGCCCTTTTGCAGATATCACAAAGCAGGTTGCCTGTCTTTGGATACATTCCGAAAAAAAAAATAATAAATATATTTTCGTTATACTCCGAGACGATCACACGGTCAGAGGAATTCACAAGATAGAGAAAATACAAAAACAGCACCGTATTTAGTACTCACGCCAGCTTGAGCCACGGTCACTAAAGTACAAGTACTTACACTGAGTGATCACTGAATTATGACCACCTCAATGAAAACTGAATGCAACCCGTTGACCACGTGAGGTACGAGAGTGCGGAGTTAGTCGACTACTGCTGAAGAGTTGATTATCCAGTACAACATGGGCCAACCCGGAACAATATTTGGCATGACCATGCGTCGCACGCTCGCACGTATGGGCTATACCTGCAGACGATCCCTACGGCATCCTCTCCTAACCAAGGTTCATCGGCATAAAAGACTCGCCTGGTGCAAACAGCATGCAAATTGGACGTTAGAAGACTGGAAGAAGGTGTGCTGGTCGGATGAGTTACGTTATTTACTCCACACCGTGGATGGTCGTGAATGGATTTGACGTCAACAACATGAAACTTTTGATTCATCATGCATGGTATCAAAAGTGCAGGCCGGTGGAGGCTGTTGTATGGTGTGGGGCATGTTTCACTGACAGGAACTTGGACCCCTGGCGCACGTGGAACAACGTATCAGTGATCTCCGCTATCGTCAACTGCTTGCTGGCTGTGTACACCTCGCTATGTTACACTTTTTCCCGAATGGCGATGGTATCTTCCAAGATGACAATGTGTCGAGCCATCGCGCACTTGTTGTACAGGAATGGTTTGAGCAACACAGTTCTGATTTTCAGCATATCGATTGGCCTCCGAACTCCGCCGATATCAATCCCACAGAGCACTTGTGGGACACTATGGAAAGGCATATCAGGCGTCTGGATACACCAATCACCTCTATACCTGCATTGCTGACCGCATTACACACATCGTGGTTGGCCATACCTTCCGAACGCTTCCGACATCTTGTTGAATCAATGCCACGTCGGATAGCTGCTGTACTGAGGGCAAAAGGAGGACCTACGAAGTATTAGGTAGGTGGTCATAATTCAGTGATCACTCAGTGTACGTACCTTAGTATATGACCACTCGGTTACGGCAACTCGATTTCTTTCTTTCTTCTTTAGATGCAATCTCCATACTTCGACTCAATATTTCAAGTGCGACCTTACAATTGTCATGTCTTATGCGGTGGGATTACGACCTCCCTTATCTCTACAAGCAAACGTTCAATACAGGACACCGTGGGCCTTCCTAGCGCTTTCTCTACACTTCACTTGTTCACTCGTATCGTACCTCCCAAATCCCTTTCATGCTTTTGTGTTCGTTATTGCAAACACTTCTGATCCTATGTGGTCATCGTCCCGTATGACCACATAGGGCATAGTGTAAAAAGAAAATTTATTTTATTTAAGACTGTTCATTCAAAGCATATGAATCAGAAACTCACAAAATGTCTTGCAAATTTTGAATTCTGTCATTTTATTTAATTATGAATGCTGAATCTGACAATTCACATAACTAACATTTTGATGTTAGTTATGAATGAAAACTCTCAGAATAGCAAAAGTTTCAACTCCAACCTTATAAAACGGTCAGATAAAAGTACTAAATTACGTAAGCCATCCTCGACGTTCGAAATTCTATATATGCGTTGTCTATTCTGTAAACAACTGTGACCCTCTGCATCCGCCCCGAAATATATACATACACAAGAACTTTCTTTATTATTTTCATCGCATCTGTGTAGTCATAAATAATGGAAAAGTATCTCTTTGTTCATTTGAAATGTCAGTTGTTAGAGGTTTCTTAGAAAATCCTTGTGGCTTATTGCACAATGGACTTCCCGACGTAATTGTATCGCATACAGTGTTGCAAACATTGGTTGGCCTTCAGTTTGTTAAAAAGGCAAATGACTTATCTACCCGTCGATAACGGTTCTTAGTATAAGGCTTTATCTATTTACTCTAAAATATCAGTTGCGTAAGATGTAATGTCTTGATTCCACAAATAGAGCTAATACTAATACTGCTCCCCTCAACTGGGGTCAATAAAACAAAATACTGTATTTGATCTTTAGTATGATGAAAAATCGGATAGTTAATCTGTATTCACTGTGGCAACGTCGCGTCCACTTATGATCCGGCAATAATTAGTTCTGTCCATTGCTTGCACAAATACCCAGGCAACCCATAAGAGAATTTCAATCAAAATTCGTTCGTGAAATTTAGAACGGAGCTTAAAGGAAGATTATAACAACTTCAGTTTGTTATAGTTCGGGAGGAAAAGAATAAAGGAAATAAATAATACCTATCCATCCGGTGTCCATGATATTCCCAATATGCAGGCTTTTTAGATCATTAAGATCCAAATGTACTGAATGCCATTGCCACGAAAATTGTATGGAATGGTTTCATAACTTTTTTTTTTTTTTTTGGTGGTTTTATAGGAAGGATGTGGGGTTTTATAGGAAGGGACTGCCATACTTGACAGCAAAATAACCCTTCCTAAATTGGCAAAACAAGCTAAAAACAATAAAAAGATATTGTATTTATAGCAGCCACATAGCAAGTGTTAACAACTTGTTACGACAGTCACACACGCATAGGACATGAAGATTTCTAAACAAGAGTGCTAACAACAGTCAACGAAAGCTGTTTACAGTACGTAATTTTAACAAATAAATAAAGCTCCATTTATTCTCTAGACAGCTGAGGCCAGAAGAGTTATACCTGATTAAACACTGTTATGTACACTGAGTGGACAGAAATAATGGGATATCTATCTAGTAACGGGTAAGCCCACCTTTCGCCCAGATAAGGGCAGTCATACGGAGGAGCATTGAGTCCACTAATTCACGAAAGCGTTCCACAGGTATTTCCATCCATGTTTGCTGCACCGCTGTCTATAATTCCGTCGCATTCCTGGGTGGAGGATTCAAAGCTCGAACGGACCTTTCCACAGCATCCCAAAGATGCTCCACAGGGTTCATGCCCGGTGAACGGGGGAGGCCATTCCATGGTGGCAAAATCTGCGGAATGCTCTTCGAACCATGTTCTAGTCACCACGGCTCTGTGGGGAGGCACATTGTCCTACTGGAAGAGTCCATTGCCCTGTGGGTGCACGATTACCATGAAGGGATGCAGATGGTCTGCAAGGATGGACACGTAACCTGGACAATTCAGAGGTGGACCTCTGGTACGTCTAGCCGTACTAGTTGTTTGTTGTTGTGTGTTTGTTTGTTTTTTGGTTTTTAGGAGCATTAGCAACTAAGGCCATATTGCTCCGGGATATGCGGTGGTCATTCCCTGACCTTTCCGCATCCTCCATATTTGGTGGCGACAGGCTCGAACCCCGGTCTAATCAAGAAGCGTGTGCTATGCACTGCTGCTCCTTCCCACCTGGCTACGGAGGCGCCTCAGCCGTACTAGAGAACCCAAAGTGTACCAGTTGAACCACAGACCATTACCCACCTGCCTCAACAGTTTCTTGGTGCATAGCTTCGTGCGATTTCCGCAGATACGCACCCTCCCGTCTGTTCGAAATAACTGGAAACGGGACTCATCGACCAGGAGACCCGTCTCCAATCATCCAAGATCCAGTGCCGATGTTCTTTTGCCCAGCTGAGGCGTAGAGTCCTGTGTTCTGGTGTTAGAAATGGGACTCTGGTAGTTCGGCGGCTCCCATAACGTATTGCGGCTAATGATCGCCTGGTGGTCTTGGTAGAGACGTTTCTGGCATCTCCCTCGTTGAAGTCGGTTGTGATTTGTGACACTGTCGCTCTCCGGTTGGGTGAAACAATGTGAGACAGACGATGACGGCCACATTCATCCACCACCTTTCTTCGCCCACAGCGCTGTCCACGATGAGATGTTACCCCGGAAATGGCGTATTCCCGATACACTCTTGATACTGTCGAACGGGGATAGTGCAATTTCCGTACCACCTCCGCGACAGAGTGACCCACCATCGGGTCGGGCACCCACCATCATCCCACTTTCAAAATCAGTTAAATCACGACGTTTATCCATACTGACAATGAATTACCGTCTATCTGATGCAGTGTACCTATACCCCTGCCAAGCGGTGGGTTCGTACACTAGCGAGAGAAGCGACAGCGTCGCGTTGCCCAGGAATCAGGTATCCCATGAATTCTGTTCTTAAAGTGTAAATCATATATGTTGCAATAAAGATCCTTTTTAAATAAATTTTATATACAAGTGTATAGTCAAGTACAAATCAGTACCACAACGTACTATGGACTAAACATTTTAATCAATTTATATCTGAATATTTTTTAACTTTTGAGGTAAGTGGAAAATGAAGTGCCAGGTAAACCTCCCCAGAAAAAACAGCACAACTATCGGTTTCACATATATCCCGCTTCTGGTTTCGTTTATCCGGAAATTTCGGTTTTGCGCATTCGCATCAATTATTTCAAAGTTGATAGGTTTTCTGGATGGTTTCCATAAAAATACTGAACACACGCAAGGAAAGTTCGGTAAAAAAAAAAAAAATAAATAATAATAATAATAATAATAATAATAAATAAACAATAAGTTCTCATTCAAAGGAGAAGGAGGAAAATCATAGTAATCTAGCAAGTAATATAGTAAGAAATACAAATTAAAAGACAGTGTCACTAATTTGAAACTTTATTCAAAATATGTAATAATCTACAACTTTATAATTTAAATTTGATTTCGCAGCTTTTATGAATTGAAATAACAGGTATATTATTCACAGACGGATTCATTGCAGAAGCTTTGTTCATCTGTCCAGAGGAATTCAAATTTCATTGAAACAGCTGAACTTTTATTCGAAAAAAATCAACCATAATGAAAACTGAATGTATCTAAAATTAAACCAACAAACGTATAAAATGATAATAAAAATTACTCAATTAGACAATACCAGATATTTACATGTTCCGTATTTGTTTAACGAATAGTAAGTTCAAATACTGTCGGGTCAAAACCGAACACCTGGCAACCAATTGGTAAAGTGAATGAATTTATGAATAAAATAACAGTGTGTGCGCCCGAATAACCAGCAGCAGTATTATGGCAACATAAACAAAACAAACAAAAAAACTTTGTACTCAGTAAACCTACTGATTGTACCAACTTTTAAGGTGCACGTAATGAAATAGTGACGTCACTTCCAAAAGGATCAAGTTTTCTAACCCTCTCCAGTTGAGGGATACCTGATCATAGATACAACATTCCATTTACCAAGGGAAGAAGAGAGGGGGCGAGAAGGGAGGAAAAGAAATATTACCGTCATGAGAAGCCTCCTTGAGCCTGTCAACAGCAAAACTTCATCACGACCTTCAGAGTGAGAGGTACAAGCACGTGTGACCCACATTAGTCTCCGCAGTGCCTCAGGTAGAATCGGCAACCAACCGTCACGGTCGGCGTTAACGTATCAAGGAACAGCCAACCCACAAATGTGAAGGTTGGAGTCGAGTAACTTAAATATGTGGGTCGTCCTTTAGCTTAATCTTTCCACTGGTGTGTACAAGAATATCAAGTAATGTTAAGAAGACTTCTTAATAACTCAAATTTGATCATCCCTGCCCGGCTGCAGTGTCTGGAATACTTTTGTTCTTTGTAACTGCTCGATTAACTCTTTCACGCTACTCGATTATCTTCGTGATGCTATTCCTCCCAAAAGCTCATATTTGGCGAGTTCAGTTATTATGGTGAAACCCATCAAAAAACAGAAAAGCCGTCCTTGGCTGAATGAATACAATGCGTAACGTCGTGGTCTAATATCAAAATCAAATACTTTCAAGACATAGTGAACAGCTGTGGGAGGGGATAAACAAATACTCACTGATTTTACTGTTTTTCTTTCCTTTAATTTAATTGATTTTTTTTAACCTCGAAGATAAAACTCGTGTTTAAATTCGAGACAAGGCTATAATAAATTTCAAACTGAATCTCAAGGGAAATATGCAAATGTTTATTTTTGAGAAAAATCACCAACCGTATTCCACAAAAATATGTCTCGGTTTTATTGCGAATAATTACGTATGCATTATAAGAGAACAATTCAACATTAAAATAAGTCTCACTGTTACAACAGTGCACAAAGAACAACTGAAAGCCCAAGATATCTTGAAATTACTATTACAGCGTCAAAAATAACCTCGGATGGCCAAGGCCTGAATTAGAAAAAATAAGTGCACATTACAGAATAACCTTTAAGGATAGAATATTAATAATCGCACAAACTTTACAATTCACTAAAAAAATATAAATTTTAATTTTTAGTACTGTATATTGTAATTATAATACCTTTGATATTCTCGTATTTGACTGTTTTTGCTCTGTTCAATCAAAGAACATTCTAATAACCCGACCATTATAGGCATTGGAGGCAGAGAATTGAAAATGAACAACTTCAAAACTTCCTCCATAGATGGCTCGAGATATTTAAAATACAACATTCATTTAAATAAAGTCATAAACGGCGGAGAAATATCTGTAATTAAGTTAAAGAGTAAAAAAAACATTTTTAATTGCGATGAAACGGGACTATTTTTCAGACAATCCTTCCCAGATAAAACAATGTATTTCAAGGATAAAATACGTAACAGTGAGAAAATCTCAAAGGAAAGGCTATTGTGCCATGCGTGAACATGTTTAAGGAGAATTTGAAACACCACTGTTAATGGGTAAGTACACCTCGTTTTTTCAAACTATTTAAATAAGTTCTACGTTATGTGGTATGCAAATAAAATGTCTTGGATGACAAGAGCAATAATAACTGAGTTTGAAATTTAATGGAAAAATAAAGAGAACCAACAGGAATATCATTTGATTTCTTGATGATGCTAAATCACATCCCGATTTCAGCCTCAAGAATGTTAAGCTTATTTTTCTACTGCCAAATACAATTTCAGTACGTCAACCATCAGGTCAAGGAATCATCGAGAAATTGAAGACTCAATACTGGCAATGTGTTTCACTGCACATACTGGCGAATTGACAGATTCAGCCACTGATTTGGTAAAATCTATCACTGCATTAGATGCAATTTTTTGCTTATGTTTTGGATAACAATTAAAAAAGTTTCACAAACTGTTTTAACGAAAGTACTGATGAAAACTTAAACTACAAACCTGTTCCAGAGGAAACAGTCGAAATCGCTGCTGACTTAAAAAAGAACTGACTGCACCACTTCTCCAGAAGAATACAAAATTGATGACGATTTAATGACAGAGGATAAAGCGGAATATTTAGTTGAAGTACAAAGCAGTGATGAAGAAAATTAAGGTAATGCAAAAAACTTTACCTGAACATTCAAAATTGCTCCGATGCTATGAACTGTGCAGAACAATTAAAAAGTTTTCTCTCTTGAAAAACGATGAAATGCATTAATTTGATATAGGCTGTACAACATAGGCTTTTCAAAAAAAAAAAAAATCTCTGCAGTTCTAAAGGGAAAAACTCAACGTACGATTACACGTTACTTTTCGAAAAGTAATTAACCTTATGTGTATTACATGTACTTTATTTTCAAATTACTGCATAGTACAAGTACAAATCAAGGGAGACACTACAGTTCCTCACTTCACTCCTTCAAAATAGAATAATCCGGCTTACTGTCCACAGCCAAACATACGAGCGATGTGTCTCTTCAGGCGTGCCACAGGGTGGTATCTTATCTGGGCTCTTGTTTACAGCGCTTATCGAGTCCAGGCATGATACTCTATGTCATGCTGATGATATGAAACTCCTCACACTGATTTCACCACATGATGATCTTCCCGTGATAACAGCATCAATTAACAATATACTCCTGGAATTTTCAAACTACCTCAACCAGTTTGGACTAAAAATAAATCCAGAAAAGTCTGAATTTATGATATTCTCATTAAAGAAAACGCCTTCCTATATTCAGCCAATTCTCGTATTCCCATCGTCAAGAAACATACTGATCTGGGAGTTGTTTGTGATCCTAAGCTCTGCTTTGGTAACCACATGGAAAAGCTACTCACCCAGGTAGCTCGACTCCGATGGATGGCCAAACAGCATTTGCATTATATTTATGAACGACAACCAGAAGATATATATATAAACCACAGTATACTCTCCGATCCTATATGCTGCAAGGGTATGGGCATCTGCTGCCCCTAGCACAATTCGACTACTCTTTTCTAATGAATTTTGGCTCTTAAAATGGGCTATAAACTTCCTCCACAGTTAAGGACAACTGAAATGGCCAGTTTGATAAAAATTCACAGGCTTCCCACGCTGATTAGGGTGAAGTGTCTTACCACAACTGTAAAAATGATCACTGGCAAGATTTCGGCACCATCATTCTGGCACCTGTGCTCTTGAAGAGTCCCTCAGCCTTCCCTCAGAGCGACTCCAACTCTGTACACACATCTCAGCCGTCTCCACCTATCCGATAGGTTTCTGCCATTTCAGCTACTTTCATGCGCCCAGTCTTTGGATGCTGACCTTAATAAGTTTTCTTGCGATAGGGAGTACAGACGCCGCATCCTTAAATTGTACTTCCCTGTCCCTGATCTTTTTTTCCTTGAAGCACCTTAATGCCGCAAGCCAGCAATATGACATGAAGATGGCTTACCAACGAACCTTGCACTTTTCCACCTATATATTCTTTGTACATTGTGATGTTTATAATTGTATTATACATTTGTACTTTGAGTGTTGAGCTGTATTTACTTTTATTCGTCCACATATGCATTTTTTTATGTTTAAGTTATTAATTTCTTTTTCTTACATATTGTTAGTACAATACTGTTAACCCTTGGCCGTGAAGGGCGACACTGCAATAAAGATTTCTATAAAATTAATTGATTTTTCATCGGTTTGAAAGAACATGGACGCCTTGTATTCAGACAAAACTCCGACTGAAATTAAAGTTTAATATCTGAAATTATGACCTTTAAGTTACCTATAGTCATCATCAATAGCTTATCTACTGCAGGATATCGGCCTCTAATACTTTCGAGCTTTTGCTTCTCTCATCCCGTGGACTGTCATCTTTCTTCTGTTATATATTTCCACCTGATTTTGGCGCTTCCTCTTTTTCTCTTTGTACGGGGTGTTTCTGGAGGACCTTGTAAAATATTGGAAGCATGTTCTACTCACCACAGGGATGAAAAACAGTTCATAAAGGAAACGCTTCCTTTCAGAATTATAACTTTGGGTTTTTTTTTTTTTTTTTTTTTCTCATAGAGTAAAAGCAGATACGCCCGTCAATAATTAAGATGATAAATAAATTTTAATCATTTGCTTATCTCACGTCATTGTACATGCATGCCAATTTTGAAACGAATACATCCCCTTCTGGAGGGAACAACTATTCTAATAAAAGTGAAATTTATCGTGAAATTCTATATTTTAAGTACAGTTTGAACCTCCCAAATCCGCAATCCATTTTCCAGTTATTATAATTTGCGTGAATAATTTGTTGCATGTAAGCGATGAAGCCCATTGCTCTTACGTATAATTTATTTCAATTTATTAGTTTAATACAGGGGTAGGCAACCTCCTGCTCGCCAACGTGCGTAATCCGGACCGCGGTCGTTTTCAAAAAAAAAAAAAAAAAATATATATATATATATATAAAAAAAATAACGTATTTGGAATTAATGGAATTTCTGACGTAAATTTCGAAAATACTCTTCGCACTGCTACAACAAATATCGATCCGGATATCGATTCACTGATAAAAATAAACGGTATCAAATCTCTCATTAAATATTAAAAAAATAAAATATTGCAATTTTTGTTACTGGAATTATATTTGTATTTTGTTACTATAATTGTAGTTTTATCTTGAATTTGTATTTGCTTTTTCTTATTAAAAAAATTAAGTATATGTATTTCTTCTTCTCTGTATGTCATCTCTTAAAGGAGGTCGGTGACCACCACAGCAAATGTCTGTCTCTGGTAGCTCTGAACAGCTGCTCTGTGTTCAGTACTGTCCAATTCTTAATGTTATCAAGCCACGATGTGTGTCTTTTCCCAGGCTTTCTTCTTTCTTCCATTCTTCCCTCAATAATTAGCCTTGGAATTGCGTATTTGTTGTTCCTCATCAGGTGTCCAAGATACGCTGTTTTTCTTTTCTTTATGTCCATCAGCAATCCGCGGGTTTTTCCAATTTTCCGCAGGACACTCATTGGTCACTCTTGCTGTCCATGGTATCTTTAACATTCTTCTGTACGTCCACATTTCAAATGCTTCTAGTTTTTTTCGAGGTGTTAGTCTTCAGTGTTCATGTCTCGGCACTATACAACAAAACTGACCAAGAGTATCATCTCATCATCGGGATTCTAAGGTGGAGATGCAGGTTTCTAATGCACAATTCAGGTCTCATTTTAAGAAAATACTGCCTGGCCATTTCAATCCTTGCTTTTATTTCCATATCCAGTTCGTTTTTGTCATTGATCCAACAGCCTAGATATTTGATTTATATGTACGTATATGTATAAATATTACGATAAATAATATAAAACTGTTTATGACAGGGGGACATTTACAATGGACGTTTACAATGCATAGCAAAGTACCGAATTTCCCAGAGAAAACCAGAATGCAGTTATGCTTGAGTTCGCCCAATCAACATGGGGTATACTATCTATGATAGGAGTTCCCAAACGTTTGTCGACTGTGAGCTACATTTAAAATTCAAAGCATTTGGTGAGGCACCATAGAGACATTATGAAAATAAAAATTAACACTGGGAATTAATTGTTGTATGAGACAACTTTACACTTTCCAGAAATTAAACCACCACTTTTTGATACTGAAAGCTATAAAATATTTTTCTCTCCCCGTTTATACATTGTTAATACCTTTAGGTAAAACGCAAAGGAGTTACGTGTTGGCGCCCAATGATTTACGGTATCATCATAGAGGATCAGAAACACATCATCCACGAAACATTTTCAGTATCTGATGTAGAGAAGGCGGAGCCTGTCCTTATCTTGAGTTTTATATGTTCCGCGACTGGGAAGACCATGGCTGTTCGTGTGTTTGTAGAAAGAATGGTTATAACAAGGATACTGAGGATAAGAGAGGTCTGTGTCTATGTTAAATATGCTGTATTCTTCTATGACGCTTTTATTGCTTTCCAAAGCTTGGATCGATAGAAATAAATGTGAACAACGAAAAAATGTTGAAGGACAAGATGATTTTGTTGAAGGTTATAGTTGGGTTAAAGATGAACCACATATGAGTGAAGAATCTTCTGAGAACTGATGTACTATGGCCACAGATGCCGATGCGCCTAATAAATCCCCATCTTATGAGAACCGAATTGGATAAATAAATAAGTTCTTTCAAGAAACGACCAACTGAATTCACAACTGAATAAAGCATGGTTAGATTTAGAACTAAATAGATGTAACAGACTGGAAATGACGTGTGGCAGTCATGCGGGTAACGCCTTATTCCGTGGAGGTAGTGGGGGGGCATTATCCATGGGTAAAAAAAAATATAAGGAAAGGAGAGAAGTATGAAGGGAACTAAGTAAAAGGAAGGAAAGAGTGGGAGGATCGTAATTTATGGTTAGAAGTTGGAAAGGATCCATAGAGAAGCTGAAAGTTACTGGTGTAATTATTTCTGATTTTATTATTCTGCCATGATATATTTTAACGCTCTTAACTAATGTATTTAAATTGATTTTTTGTCATAAATGCTTTTAATTATAGCTATCATTTTAAGCTGTATTTTCATATTAGGGTTACCTGAGAACAACCTCATCCACCCAAGTATGTTGTTATGTCTGTAAATTACATGCGTCCTCTGGTCGGTTTATCTGTTTTACTAACGAAAACTCTAGTTGCTAGGAGAAAAACTTTGCTATCCTCGCCTGATATCGACTAACTCAACCACAGAGTAAAAAAAAAAAGCCCATAAAAGTTTGTGTCATTAACGAGATTCAAACCTGAGACTTTTCCACCAGGTGTGGGAGAACGGTGATTATAACAACTGTGCCACCCGCCAGACTGTTTTAAGTTGAAGACAGTGTGACATGTACACATGTGTATGACGGCACCTGAACGTCAGATCTTCAACTTCGTCTTGATACACTGTGATGAATACAGAACTCTTTAAAAATAGGTGTGTGTGTGTGTGTGTGTGTGTGTGTGTGTGTGTGTGTGTGTGTGTGTGTGTGATCTACTAATCCCGCACTAGCCAAACGTCAATGCCAGCAGTGTCAATAGGAGTCTCCACTAGGAAGGCAGATAGGTAGGTATCCCGTGTTGATTGAGAAGACATCTCCGGCGATGAAAAGCATGGCGAGAAAATTCTTGCAGGGACTGGAAATTTTTTCTGGTGCTCGGGAATTCTGGTTGAGTTTCAGGATCAGTGACAACATCAGTAGATGTGAGAAAACACCTTTCCCCTAACACTATATGACATCAGTGGAGAAAAGAAGTTCCTGTCAAACTTAAAACAGTCTCGCAGGTGACAGTCGAAGATCTAGAATATATATTTCTATATTCTGGAATATATAAATATAGAAGATTTCTATATTCTAGCATTTCTATATTCTAGCATATATATATATATATATATATATATATATATATATATATATATATATATAGGGTGTTTCAGTTAAACGTTTCAGAACTTCTAAGAGGGGTAGGGTACATCCTGACAACTCGAAATCATATAGCAATGTGGGGTCGGAAATGCTTTCCTGAAGCGGTGTTGTACACAGAAGCACCATAAAG
The DNA here is from genome assembly GCF_048544385.1 of Mastigoproctus giganteus. Classification (NCBI taxonomy): domain Eukaryota; kingdom Metazoa; phylum Arthropoda; class Arachnida; order Uropygi; family Thelyphonidae; genus Mastigoproctus; species Mastigoproctus giganteus. Next base: position 152,289,031 of record NC_143582.1, read on the forward strand.
AAAAGAGACCGTAAGTGAGAAATCGTTTTAATAATACATGAAAAGAAGCAAAAGGTACATGGATTAAAGTAAGTGTTCGAAGTTTCTTCCACGGGCTACAATGCACGCCTCACATCTCCGACGCATGGACATCCGAACATTCTGGAATACTCCAGGCGAATTTCGAATTTCTTGAACAAGAACGCCAAGTTAGTAGGATGGATGATTACACGAACGCAGAGTTAGCCGATATGCATTTGGCGTACGGGGCTGCAAATTGTAGTGGGCCAGCCGCACAGCGTTTGTACGCGGAACGATATCCGACGAAGCGTATTCCCAGTCATAATTTCTTTGCAAGACTGCACCAGATATTAGCTGAGAGAGGTTCATTTGAAAGAGCTGACAGGGTAAGAACAGCACGGACTCCAGCCGTCGAACAGAATGTGCTGCAGCATGTACAGGGGAATCCAAGAACGAGTACACGAAGTCTAGCAAACGCAGTTGGGGTTTCCCATTGCAGCGTCTGGAGGATTCTCCGAGAACAAGACATGCATCCGTTTCACGTGCAGCGTGTCCAGACACAGCAACCGGAGGATTATGCACCTCGTATTGCTTTCGCACAGTGGTACCTTGGAAAATGTGCTACAAATCCCCTTTTTCCTGCTGAAGTGTTGTTTTCCGATGAGGCATCCTTCACAAGGGAAGGAATTTTCAACACGCATAACGACCATATCTGGGCGGTCGAGAACCCGCATGCAATACGACGTCGTCCAGCACAGATTCGATTTTCGGTCAATGTATGGGCCGGTATTATGGGAGATCACCTCATCGGACCTTACCTGTTACCGTGTCGTCTGACCGGATCTATCTACTTGATCTTTCTGCAGCAAGTATTGCCACAACTTTTGAGAGATGAACAGATTTCTGCATCGACGCAACAGACAATGTGGTTCCAACACGATGGAGCCCCTGCCCATTATAGCGGAGATGTTCGTAACTACCTGGATGTCACATTTGGTCAACAGTGGATCGGACGTGGTGGTCCCGGGCGTTGGCCTGCTCGGTCACCCGACCTATCATGTCTTGATTTTTATTTCTGGGGTCATATGAAATCGCTAGTTTATGACACCCCTGTTGACAATGCTGAGGAGCTGGTTGCAAGAATCGCAGTAGCTGCCGAAGAAATTCGAAATTCGCCTGGAGTATTCCAGAATGTTCGGATGTCCATGCGTCGGAGATGTGAGGCGTGCATTGTAGCCCGTGGAAGAAACTTCGAACACTTACTTTAATCCATGTACCTTTTGCTTCTTTTCATGTATTATTAAAACGATTTCTCACTTACGGTCTCTTTTCTTAATGGTGCTTCTGTGTACAACACCGCTTCAGGAAAGCATTTCCGACCCCACATTGCTATATGATTTCGAGTTGTCAGGATGTACCCTACCCCTCTTAGAAGTTCTGAAACGTTTAACTGAAACACCCTGTATATATATCCAATATTTTAAATTAAATAAAATAAAACATAAGCAGCTGTATGGCAAAAACTGTAGAGCGAAAATTAACATAAAAATAACCCAAATAAACAAACGAACGAAAAGAAAGAATAGACATAAATAGTAGCCCAGAAACCCTTGTATAATTTCGAACTTTAAATCCAATTAACAAAAACTATACAAAATTTAGGATAATGCCAATTACATATTAATTTAGCGGTACCCCCCCCGAGAGGTACCAGTTCCATACTACTGGCTTATGCCGTACTTTTTGCCATAGTACTGGCTTATGTTTTATTTTATTTAATTTAAAATATTGGATGTATTTCAGCTTCATATGGAGGAATTGCATGTCGCTGCCTCTAATGAATGCTTAATTATTTATTTATTCATTTTATTATAATTTAACTTATGTTAATATTTAATATAATTCAATGATAGTATATATATATATAGAATCAAATTACTAAAGCGTGGAACTGTAATGTTATATTTACTAATGCTATAATTACTAAACCATTGAACAGGGATATTATATGATAATATTAACCAATCGGATTAATGCCATCTGCGATAGAACATTACATCCGTTGTTATGTAGTAATGAAATAATGTTAAAATGTAGAGGCCATCCTGTGTTTAAAAACACGAAGCAATCCATGAACTAACCGGACCCTAGACAACAATGGTTGAACATCAATATTAAACTCAATAAAAATTATATATAAATAGCCGTCCATGGGAAAAGATACTTTGCAAGGGACTTTGTCGAGGGCTAAACCCCTACAAAATACCAAACCCATGGCTGGCAGAGCTATCAGTTTCTGTTGTCATCCGCCTGTATAACTAGGACCTAAAGAAATCCATAAGTACCCGTAAGATGGGCATAATATAATAAGATAGAAATTATAATAATGATAATAAAAATAATAAAATTAAAATAAAGAAATTAAGTAGCTTATTAATAGTAAATTTGCAGCATACAGGCTGGATGACATTTAGCCCGACCGATAGCTGAAAACAAAATAATAAATTAGTAATGCTGAGAACCAAATAATCTGCTAAACATAGTAGGCTAAATTAGCTAACAAAAGGAGAACGGAGAGAAGGCTAGTTACAGTAATGGTACCTCAATCCCCCTCGAATTGCTCTCATAGTTCATGAGGTATGAAAAAGAGAATAAGATAGTTAAAAGTAAAAAGTGAAGGAAAAGTGTTTATATGATTGTACATCGGATATTACCGGGAATGTAACATCCCGACCCTATTAGAAAGGGATCCTGGTATAGTAAGAAGAGCCGGTAAAAGATGGTATATCGAATAGTGGAATACTGGAATGGCTATTTGGTTCTCAGCATTACTTATTTATTATTTTGTTTTCAGCTATCGGTTGGGCTAAATGTCGTCCAGCCTATATGCTGCAAAATTACTATTAATAAGCTACTTAATTTCATTATAATTTCTATCTTATTATATTATACCCATCTTACGGGTACTTATGGACTTCTTTAGGTCCTAGTTATACAGACAGATGACAACAGAAACTGATAGCTCTGCCAGCTATCAGTTTGGTATTTTGTAAGGGTTTAGCCCTCGACAAAGTCCCTATTACCTGATAGTAATACCCAGGAAAGTCACAGGGACAGCGTGCCTGTTGTAGAAGCACAGGCCTTGGTACAAAAGGAAGAAATCTATGGGCAGTCAGCCGTTAAGCACCTGCAAGGCAGAAGTAGACAGTCCTACAGGCCCTGCACATTGCCAAAGGCAGTTAACGTTGAATGCCATGACGTTTAGTCTACACTGAAACCTTCTTAACGTGCCAGAACCAGGCGGCCGCACCATAGGACCAAATTGGTATTTTGTTATTTGGTTTTTTTTTTAGGAGCATTAGCAACTAAGGCCATATTGCTCCGGGGATATGCGGCGGTCATTCCCTGACCTTTCCGCATCCTCCGTATTTGGTGGTCACGGGCTCGAACCCCGGTCTAATCAAGAAGCGTGTGCTACGCACTGCTGCTCCTGCCCACCTAGCTACGGAGGGGGCTCCAAATTGGTAGAAAAACAGCTTTATCATAAAACCGTAAGGAGAGAGAGAGTTAACACGACTGTTTTTAGCCCAAGACTGTTTGGAGTGGCGCAGGCACAGATGTGAGAAAGTAAAGTTTCTGACCTTCTCTGAAAGAAATTCCAAGTGTTTTAGTGAATATAAGCTAATTATCAATGATCAGACCAAGAAATTTTTGAGAAGAGACTAGGGACAATGATTTGTTTTGAAGTTTTACAACAGGTGGCCGTGAAATATTAAGCGAACCCTTAATAAGAATCATCTTAGTTTTTGTGGAGGATATGAATAATTTATTTATAGTGGACCATTGAGAGAGAGATCTGATATGACTAAAATGGCAGTAGTTTCAAGAGAGGCACAGGAATTGCCCTGGATCAGCAAAGTGAAATCGCCCGAGTTAGCCAATTTGTAAATGGAAGGAAAAGTTTTAAGGAGACATTCGTCAAGAACGATGTTCTAGACGAGTGGTCCAAGTACAGAGCCCTGAGGGCATCCCCTAGCGACAGAGCGAGATGGAGTTAGATCCGGAAATGATAGAAACTGTACGATTTTCAAAATAACTTCTTAGAAGATTATAAAGAGGAGGACAATCAGCATAAGCGTGCAAACAGATTAGACCACCATAACAAATCAAAGGCCGCAGAGAAATCAACAAAAATAGCAAGAACGTTCATTCTGCAAACTAGAGTTTGCAGAATGAACTCGAGAAAGGAAGTCAACCAGTGCTTCAGTACCTCGTTTAGGTCGGAAATCATATTGATCATCTGATACAAGAGAGACATTAGTGAAAAGATAAGCCTTATACAGTGGCGGACAAAAGACTGCATCAACTTAAAAAAAAAAAACATTTGTAGCGAAACGAATAAGATATCGTTTGATTGCAGTCATTTTATTTGTCACAAAGCAAAGGTATTGCGTCAGATAACGCTTCTATTGCAATTACTGTCCGATTGCATCAGCCGTTTCTATAAATACGGCGTTGGAAGGGTATACACGCACATTAGTATCCTGTTTTGCGGAGGTGTAAGCATGGCTCCATATGTTCAGTTGACATCAAGAAAAAAAAGTGTAGCTGTTGCTCTGTCCCAGGAAGGGCTTTCTACGCGTGCTCCCTGATGAAATAGGATGCCACCAGTCAACAATATCCGGGTGCTGAAATTAAAGCGTGAAACGGGTGATGTAAAGAGAAGACCTGGATCAGGCCGTAAGAGAGTGACTACGCCTACCCAAGATCGACATTTGAAACGGCTATGCCTTCATAATCGCCATGCTAGTGCTCCTGATCTAAAACTGGACTTCGAGATGGCCTCTAGTGTTGAAACAAGTGCACGAACTATCCAAAGACGGCTTTGAATGTGGTCTGCATGCCTATCGGCCCAAGAAGAAGCCTTTGTTCACCCAACAAATGAGGAAGGAGACCGCAATAGGACACCGTCATCTTTTCTGACGGCCGACCGGGCTAGCCGGGTGGGTAAAGTGCCTACCTAGCAACCCAAAGGTCGCGGGTTCGAATCCCGCCTTGGGCTTGGATCAAAGTACTGCAAAAAGCCTTGGGAGGTGCATTATGGCCACAGAAGCCGATGCGCCAACAACTACCAAAAAAAAAAAAAATCTTTTCTGACGAATCAAAGTTCAACCTGCATGGCTCGGATGGGAAGCATTATTTCAGAAGACGAAAATCGGAGGCACACCACTGACTGTAAAGGTCCCCACCGGTCAGCTGCTCTGAGGATGCATAACAAACAAAGAGGATAAAGCGAATTAAGTTTATTAACGGAACGGTGAATGCATAAACCTACACTGCTATCTTGGAGGAGTGCCTGAAACCCGTTATTAGGGATCACCACACAGACGTCCAAAATTGCATTTTTCAACAGGACTCAGCACCTTGGCATACAGCAAAATTGGTGAGTTTTATGCCATTAGATTTAATGATGAGTTTGTCTTCTTGTTCACAAGGCTTAAAACAAACGTACACCAATGTTTTCCCTCGTTTTTCTTCCTTAAGGTGCAGTCATACCTCATAAATGCTGGCATTACAGTGCTGGACTGGCCCGGCAACGGTCAAGATTTGAACCCTATTGAAAATTGCTGGTACATAATGTCGTCTAAAATTGGTCAGAAGAAGCCAACAAGTAAGATTCAGCTGCAGGAGAGCACTGTAAGGGTGTGGTACCAAGAAACTGGGAAACAGTATATACAGAAGTTGATTAACTCTACGCCATATCATTGCGGAACAACAAATTATTGAGGACTTGTCTATTAAGTTAAGTTGCCATTTAGTTTGTACACGTAAATGCAATAAAATGCATGTTTGGTTGTCATGATTGCCATTTGCATGATTTCTTATATTTACATTAATTACGCATATTACCCTTTGGGAAGATATTTATGGCAATTAGGTATATCAGGTGGAGTCTTTTTATTGGATTTCATTCAAAGAGACATATATCCCATCTAACAAATACATTTCGAACATTTCTGCAACCCACAATGCAGCACATAACACATTATTTGCAAAATTCACAAGTGATGCAGTTTTTTTTTGTCCTCCTCTGTTGCAATCAATCTTTCAAGTGCTTTGGCCAAATGAGATAACAGAGCAATAGGACGAAAGGACTTTGCCACTCGGGATGTCGGAAGGTTTAGAGATTAATTTAAAAAGAGCTGTTTTTCAAATAGCAGGAAAAGTACTTTCATTCAGACATTTGTTGAATAGAGAGTAAGAACCATTGGACGGAGCTTGTGGAATTGCTTAATAGAGATGCTTTCACGAAGGTCGAGGTCTAGGTAACCAGAGTTCTTAATTTTTAGGACAGCTGTGTCCAACTCTAGCTGTAAATGGCTGAGATTCAGAAGCAATAGTGTAGGAATGGTTGAGTAGTGTTATTTGTTGAAGAATACTGAAGTCATCCTCTGGGCGATCAGAAGGAAGCAAAATGTCCAAGATAGTGTTAACGGTGTTGTTCCAGGTGAGAGTTTTTTTATAATACACAACTTATTTTAAGTTGTATATTTAATTATAATAATTTTTCTTCCGAGCCGATCGGTGTTTCAAAGAACTTACTTATGAACACAACACCTAAGCACTGACAACGCGGTCGAGTTCGTCAACCTCAGGGTGATGGGCGTTCGAGGATCTAATGATTTTTCCTCTCACCAAAAAACCAACAAAAAATATGGTGTATTTACAGACAGCATAGAGATACCTTGTGGCCTTAGCTGCTTGGTGCAAACATGAATGCCAATTTCAGCTATTGATGACAATGTGAGCTTGTGTTGTCTGTGATTGGATTTATTTTCGCTGGACATCTTGAAAGTATCTGAGGAACTCATGAAAAAAGCTATTAGACGGAGTGAAATACCCTCGTCAAGACAGTAATCACGGATAATAAATCCCGTTACAGATCAGAGATCATATTGTCAACAGGGTTGAGTTTATACAGTTTACCTTAATGAAACCACAGTTTCCAAAGAAGTCACCATTCTTTCGACGTTGTCTCGTTGTTTACATCTATTCCTAAACGTAAGGCAGGAGTCATCCTTGCCTGGACTGAAGGGGGCTTTTGTGTTCGGATTTGGGACCCTTTTAAATTTTGGGCCTAAAAGCGTTACGTTTACAACTGATATCAAATGAATATTTCATTGTAGCAGTACTCGAATTTTAAGGGTCTAAGAATCGGCTCATCCCCCCTTTTTTTAATTTAAAGTTCCTTGGCGAACTTCAAGGCTCCACACACACATACAGTATTCCTCAACGCAGAGACAAAAACAACGTGAAAACAAAAAAAATCTTAAATTATTAACTTCCTAGTTAATGCAGAGTCTGAATGCGCACGTTAGAACAAACTTTGCCTTCACAACGAGTTTCCCCCCAGAACTGCACTACTTTCAAACATTTGTTCGAAAGCAGTGAAATCCTGCGGAAATTCGTTGTTAAGGCAAAGTTTGTTCTGACGCGAGAAATTAACTAAGCAGCTTAAATCCTGCTCTCGGGGGTGGGAGGACCCCAAGAGGATCCTCCCAGTCCTCCTAATTCCTTATTTTATAATTTAATTAATATCATTAAATAATATGATATAACGATAATTTCCTTTGTTTAATTCTTCTTCTTATTATTATTATGTAATTGTTTCCCAGAAATATAGAATGGTGCATGTTTATTCACCACATTCTGTTGAAGCCATTTTGTCCTCGGATTTAAATGAGAAAAAATTGTAACTCTAGTCTACGGAAATAAAATATTTCGTAAACTCATCAATCTTTAATTTTTTTCTACGTACATGCATTAAATCTTATTGCAATTCAGTTATTTATTAAATTCAAACTCACAGATTGATATATATAAATGTTTTACTCTTCTCGTGCAGGATGAATGTAAGAATTGTACATACGTGTGCAAAGTGGAAAAATGTAAACAAAAAGTTCTCTAGCACATTACACGAGAGAGAAGTACTTGTTTGTTGGTTAGATAATAATTCTGAATAGGGATTTCCTCTTGTCTATTCAGGTGTAGAAAGGCAGCAATTTCGAATAATAAACAAAGGAAGGTTAGTGTACCTTTCGATTTATGACTTCCCCTATGACATCACTAATGTTGTTGTTATTTGGTTTTTAGGAGCATTAGCAACTAAGGCCATATTGCTCCAGGGATATGCGGTGGTCATTCCCTGACTTTTCCTCATCGTCCGTATTTGGTGGTCACGGGCTCGAACCCCGGTCTAATCAAGAAGCGTGTGCTACTTACTGCTGCTCCTGGCTACGGAGGCGCCATGACATCACTAATAGAGCATCACATTGTGAGTGATGCTCTATTATTTCTCTTTTTCTACTTTTGTGAAAAAGTAGAAAAATGAAAAAGTAGAAGAAAATATTTTTTATGCAGGAAGAAAAGGAAGGGCAAAAAAGAGAATGCTCATGCTGGTATATTCCAATATCAGTTGATAACTTTCAGAATAAGCAGGAGCGATACTAGTTTGCTCCACCTGCAATAAACAGTTAAAGCATTGCTTTCCAAAGTTTTGGAAAGCATCGTGTCCGAGAAAGGGTATCGCCAAACTTTTGCCCCATATCAGCATTGTTTTCACTCTGATTTCCTTTCACTGCATATAATGATGAAATTTATCGATTCAAATACAATTACAGAGTACATTAAAAAATTACGACTATTTTCTTCAAATGCTTACTCGGCGGTCGGTGAGCTCAGAACACGTTCAGTTTGAAAGCTGAAGTAGTCCGTTTTAGACGGCCTTGGTAAGCTTGTTCTTAGTACAGAATACTAAGAACAAGCTTACCAAGAATACTAAAAAAAAATACATTTCTTTCTTACTCCTTTTTAGAGGTTTTTGGCCCGAAACAAAGGAAGTTGCGTTTACCGTCAACTTAAAGATGAAGAACAAAACAGTGTCGAATAACCAAAAATTATGCATAAGGATGTCGCATTATTTTTAACAGATACATCAGACCTGATGTAGCCGAGTGGTCAGGAGCGCGAGTGCAGTAGCACATACTCTGAGTGGACAGGGGTTCAAGCCCATGGCTGCTAAATACGATTAACAATTTTTATTGATTGATTTATTGAAAACTCCACTGACCTGGTGGTCGTGCCGGAGTATAAACAAGAACATAGTGTGTCAGTGGCAAAAAAGTTTGGAAAGCAGTGAGTTAAAAGCGTTAGCATGAACAGAACTGTAAACAGTCAATTTTGTACCCCACATTTCGTATCCTCATTAAGTGGGAGCAAAGAAATGCATGTGCGGCTTTCTGACATGCTGTACTCTGGATAAGCCTTCTCCCACGCCTCTGCTATGGCTGTGAGCTAAATTTAAAATTTACTACAATGGAAACATTAATTTTGGTGCTTGGTTGAATCGACCATTTACGTTACCGAGCAGTTTGTTTCGTTCGTGGGTGATGTCGAGAAATGTGCGATTGTAAAATAGTTTATATATATATATATATATATATATATATATATATATATATAGGAATTACTAGTTTAGCTGTAAAGTATTATATAACTTTAATATAAAGCTTAGCGAGACAGTTACTACATTAAAATTTTCAGAATTCATGGGTTCACAAGAGTGAATAGTTCCTGTTCCTGTACATTCTATTATTCTATTTTATTTCTCAGCCAATCACCATGTCGTGCTTTATTTAGTATATATAATAAATATATATTAAATTTATTATTTCAATTCCGGGCCGGCCATATAGAGCCAGGAGAGCTGAAAATAGAGAATACAAGAACGTTATTGAATTTAGCAGTCGCGTGAGCTCGAACTACGTTCAATTGAAACGCTTACCACTCCCGCGCTGACCGCTCGGCTACATCAGACTTTCGACAAGTTTACAAAAAAAATCCACAGCAAAAAAAAAAAGTTTGAAAACAATAAAAAAAAACCATGATTACGTTCTTATTCATATTCTATTCAAACAATTCGATGAAATCTATTAAACGAGATCTAGACTAAGACTTAAAAGCAAAGGGAAAAAAACATCATAACTATTTCATTTTATCTTTCAGAGGGAAAAAAAAAACGTTCAGATGAAAAGTTAAGTAATGAGTAAGCTTATTCCACATTGAGAGGATTAATTTAATCCCATCAGTCTTCCTTTCTGTTGTTAGCGAAAGACCGCGCGTGCTGAAGCTTTTTTTTTTTTTTTAAACTATAGAATGCAAAACAATGCAAATGCCTCAGTACTGCATGCGTTATAAACGTCACACAAGAGGCCGCAGATGAAATCATCTGTATCGCTGGATGGTACGACAAGGTTGTTTTTTCACGAAGGTTCATTAAAGTGAGTGAGGAATTCATGTGATTGAATGAAATGCACGTGGAACGGATAACTATAAACACTTGGATTGGGGAATTATGACCATCCTCTGACACCAACGTCCATATTCTAACCTCTCAGACCATCAACTTAGCTAAAAATATGATGTTTGGCCACAGCTGGGACCTTCTGTCGTTCCGTCCTCCCCACTCCCCGACAATGTCCGAGTAAAACGACCCACACTACAATTGGGCGTGTTCGCTTCATGACGACGAAGAAGAATGGAGAAGGGGGGGAGACAAGCTATGTCGGAGAAGACGTGATCCAGCCGAACACCTGAGGCGCCTGAAGCCGGTTTGACCACCACTCGCGTCCTTCACTGCCGCAAAGGGTTGATTCAGGTTGCACTGCTCTGGGCGGTTCTTCTTGCACGTGTGGAGCTCGAATATGACGTGTGGTCCCGACTTCCCCTGATTCTTTCGGCTGTAACCAAAAGCAAGCTGGAGTGAAAGGTCGCAAGAGGGCACTGCAGTAGAATGCCAAAGTAAATGACCTAAAAGGTGTGGTATACTAACACGCTATTATTTGAGAAATCAAATTCGTAATGTAGGACAAGCCACGGAATAAACTAAAAAGGACACGCTTCCCCCCACCCCTTGGATATTGCTAACTCCGCTTTTAAAATATAAATGCTCTATTCTAATTAGTAGTTCCAAAATTGTATTTATGTAATTCACAATCTACAGGATGCTCTACTAGAGCGCAGAGAGAGAGAGAGAGAGAGAGAGAGAGAGAGTTTGTATGTGTAATCACCCTCATACGTCGATTGCTATGTACAGTATTACATATTTGAAAATCTCTATCGGTACATCTTTAATAATTCTGTGTTTTATTATTATTATTTATTTATAATCTAAGGCGCACTTTTCTTTATCAAATTAAAAACTACTTGCAAAGTTACTCCCACCCTTCTAATATTAGAAAATTTATTTTGAAATGTTTAATTTTTTAGGAAGAGGGCGGTTGCTCTGACTGAAAATAAAAGGTGCGCGGTAATGTTTAAAATTCAAGTGCCCCTTTTCTTCTGGTTCTGATGTTCTCTAGTAATGTCGAATGAATATTGCAATGCTCGAATTTTAATATCCTGAAAATCCATTGCCCCCCCCCCCCCCCCTTTTTTTGTTTTGTTTGCTTCAAAATCCTTCATGAACTCTGGAGCATAACGATATCCTTTCACATTTGAGATCTTAGAGAGGGAAAAAAAAAAAAAAAAAACGTGTTTACTGAATAGTGTGCTACCTGTTTTTCGGTACGACTCTATTCCAACAATAACAACTATACCTTTCTTATGTGATACTTTCTTTGTCTTGGCGATGAACTTCACTAAATCAAGCTGAGACACATTTATTAAACTCACTTATCTATAACTGGCCATCACTTCTTTGGCTCCTTCCTTATGGAATGAGGAGGCATTAGTTCTTCTCTAGTCCAAGGAATAATACCTGAATCTGATAATCCCTGATGATCTAACGTCACTAAATCGTTGGATGACGCACTGCCACCTCTTTCTGTATACAGTAATTGGATATACACTACTCCCTCTCCACCTCAGGCTTTGTCAACCTCAGCAGCTTTTCAAATAGGCACAATCCACAAGGCTTTCGTCATACTGCCTGTCAGAACTGCAAATACAATCACATTTTGACCTATCCTGCGATATTTTCCAGCATTACTTTATATTTCTTGACCAAGTTGTCAGTTTGATTTTAATTTAATTCATTGCCTTTCGCATGAATAACCATATGCCCTTTAATTCTCTTAAGAATGTCGCCGATTAGTAGCAACATCGATTTCAGTACCTGGTAGACATAACCTGGCTCTGTCTTTCTCCATTACAGAATATTCCCAGTTTCCCTATCACGCACTAACTTTACCTCACTTTGGAACCAGAGTACTCTCTATTGATGATCCATTTCTGATGCCGATCCTTCGACAGAGCATTCCTTAGCTTAGTACTGGACACTTGAATAACTGCCCACCCAGCCCCCAGATTTGTTACTCTCCAGGGCAACTACTCGCTGTTTCAGAGACTCAGTGTCGCCCATTAGTAAGCCAAGTTTATTAAACTACTAATCCATAGAACGGCGACAACGTTATTTATAGTACTGCTTCTATAAAGTTAAATTCAGTATACTATCTAAAAAAAAGATACGAGAAATATTCATAAATAAATAAATGAAATCTTTAAAATGATAATATGTATATAAAAGATGAGGAATGATGATAACAGATATATCGCTGTACAAATTTCTTAAAAGCTGTTACAATATCTTAAAGAAAATGCATTCAAAACATTTTAGTTCAATATACTACGAGATATTTTATACAAAAGAATTAAAATATCACAATCAAGAGATCCATTCAATACGGGCACCAACAGTGCTGTCCTAATAAATGTGGACGCCCTGGAATAACAATATCCGTCCTCTTATAGTCAGTGAAATACATATTTTTAGTGAGTAACATTAAATATTTATGTTAACTAAAGGAAATATGGATTCTCTTATTTAAATAAAAACAATAGAGATTCTTATAAAAACAACCAAAGAGAAAATATAAAAACGCAAAATAGGAAGGCACCATAAAAGGCTGGCGCTCCTGGGTGGCCTTTGGTCCAATTACCAATTTTAGCCCATTTAGTCCAATGGGTAAGGCGACATTGGAAAACTAATACGGCTTGTTGTCAACAATTTATCAAGAAAAAGAAGTCATTTTATCTTCTGTTGCACTATCCTCATTCAAAGAAGCATTCCATGAGAATAGACAACATGTTCAGAAGGAAGCATCCTATTTAAATTCCACCCCTCTACAAGAACAGATCTTTGCACATGAAGAAGATCGACGCGGCTCAATTCGTCATCATAAGCATACCGTACATATGCAGTCTGATTCGGACTTGGAAATGTAGCCGAAGAATATCCTCATTTGGAAGGAATTCATCGACTGGATGTGCCCTTTGTGGAGAGCACTGTCGTTCATGAACACGAATTCACAGCCTACTGTACGTCTAAAAAGCCTGGTGTGTATGTATATAAACACGCAAGGGTTCGAAGCTTTGTCCCCATCATTGAACAGTCAAAGCGACTTCCTCAAAGATACAGAAATAAGTCAGACGTTCACCAGAGTGTGGTGTGAGTGTTCCACTTTCTCACAAAAAAAACAAAAAAAAAACAAACCCTGTCATATTAGAGTTACTAGAGAGCAGCCTCCACCCATGAGTATTAAGCCCACCCATAAACTACGTGTGTTCTCTGGTCAGTTGGCCAGAGAACTACTTTGCTGGATGTAAAACCCGAGTATCTGGGAGGGAAAAACCTTGCTGTCCTCGCCTGATACCAACTAACTCAGCCACGGAATGAGAGGAAAAAAAAAAAAAAAAAAAAAAAAGCCCATAAAAGTTCCTCGCGTCATTGACAGGATTCGAGACCGGGCCTTTTCCATCCAGTGTTAGGGAGGAAAAGGCCCGGATAATCACTGTGCTACAGCGGCGTCCACTTTCTCGTGCCCTCGCGAGAAGAACAATTCATATAGTCACAGTCTTTCCCACAATGGATGGAAAAGACCAGAGTTCCAATCCCGTCACCAGCTTTCACTTTCACTTCCCGTCACCAGCTAGAGGAAAAGACCAATCAGGCAATGCTGATATTGCAAAACTGGACCAGTACCCACTGCCTGACGATATCAACAACAAAGACGTCCTCCATCCTGCTAAAAGGCAAGCTTGATATACGTAGACCGCCACAAATAAAGGTGGGACCTACCACAATAAAATTAGTGACCCAGTTAAAATATTTAGGGGTTATACTGGATGGTAATCTTACCTTTAAACACCATCTAACGTATATCAGAGCCAAAATTAAAAGATACTCTGGATTGGTGGCTAGGATCGCCAGGCAGGACTGGGGGTTAAACCAACGCACCCTGTCATTGTTTTATAAAACAACCTTCCTACCCATCATCACTTACGCCTCAGCAATATGGTTTCCCAAAACAGCAACTGTAGCAAACCGACGCATCCTTGATGCAACGCAAAGAACCATCCTACTGACAGTTACACGTGCTTGTAGGACACCCAGTACCCACGCACTGCAGGTCTTGGCCGGAGCTCTCCCCCTTAACTTAGAGATCACGCGCAGGGGAATGAATGAACTACCACATAGAGAAAGGAATACCTTGTACACACCATGGCTATACTGTGGACGTTAATGCACCACAAAAAAATTAAAAGACAAGACTGCAAAAACACCTGATGCAAGTTTGGCAGGCGCGCTGGGCCAACTCAAATAAGGGAAATATCACCAGGAAATTCATTCCGAACATCGACAGGATGTACCCCAGTCCCCCAACTTGGTTTCAACCTGGCTTATACACCACCTATTTATTGACTGGTCACGGGGCCTTTAAAGCCAAGCTGGCAGCGCTGGGGATTGAGGTGGATCCGAGCTGTGCCTGTGGGGAGCTTGAGTGTTGGGAGCACATTATGTATGATTGCACCCATTATGAGGACCTCAGGTGCAGACTGATCACTACAATACACTACCTCCCCAAGAACTTGGAATCACATCTATTGGACTCACTAGAGGAATACAGGGAGCTAAAGGAATATGCCCAAAAACTATTTGGTAGGCGTAAAACACTGATAGCCATCTACAGAAGATAAAAATAAAAAATAATAAAATAAAATAAATAAATAAATAAAAAGAGACACAGAACACGCGTGGAGAGGATTCAAGGAGAACCTCCCTCAGGAACCTGCTCACTACTAATCATCTAAAACCAGCGATCGCAAGAATAACCCCATGGAGATGCGGATCTTCCCATGATGAAGAGAACCACAGCCATTGCTAACAGACTAACAACGGACCTGACCAGTGTTCATAGCTGTAGGACAAATCTGGATACCAAACGCTACCAATGACAGAAGACCGATGAAGATAGAGAAACTCCAAGTTTCTGCCTCAACGGAGCCATATTGGCTCAAGGCTCTGCACTCTCTTGTGCAGTGCAATTCTTTTACTCCCACACCCGGCAGGGGAGGGAGGTGACGGCTTGCTGTCTCCTCTCTTCCCTGCCACACCATTCCTTCCCTCTGGTGTGGCATGGGCATGCCTCACTGAATAATTGGGGGTCACCTACCCTATCGACCCTCTTCTTCCTATTTCACCCCCCAGCCTTCACTCTCCCCTCCCAGCTCTTTCTCTTACACAGTGTATAGCCCTACACGTCCAAATTTAAAATACACCAAAAAAATTTCGCCCAACCTTTTAGGCACTTCAGAAACAGGCCTTCAGCGTCAAACCCCATATTAGCGCTTTAATGTAAGTGAATTAAAATCAACCGCGGTCGTTCCAATTTTATTTTAGGTCCTAGCCACTAAAATCCCAGGAAAGTAAGTGGCAGGACCTGCCAGAGTACAATTGACTCAATGGTAACACCCGGCTAGCCTCCACGTGGCGAGGTATGGGCAACGTCGGGTCCCATTAGGGGCCTGGCGGCCAATAAGCCGGATAAACAATGGGCACAACATATAACACTACTCATGACCCACACACTTCTAAATCTCTGGCTTTGACAGGGTACTGTCACCGATACATAGAACATTCGCGGAGATGGAAGAAATCCCAGGAGCCGCTAGACCCTCAATATACCTCATACCTCATATACCTCCCGTCAATGGGACGTTGGGTCCCATTAGGGGCCAAGCGGCTAAATGACCAGAGGAACAACGGTACACGACTACACGACACTACACATATACAAAATCCATACACCTTTAAACCTCTGGAATTGAGAGTGTTCTATTCACACGCACAATGTATACTACGTGGAGATGGGGATGGGGAACCCTTGGTGCCGTTTGACACTAAACACGCTCTACACTCCCGTCAATGACTCGAAGAAGTTTTATGAGTTTTTATCACAACGTGGCTGAGTTAGTGGGTCTCATGTGAAGTTAGCATGGGACACCCACTTTCTCGTCAACAAAACCCACTTTCTCGTCAGATAAGAACCCATCGAGTCAGTTTTAATACTGAATCTCAACTTAGCTATGGTGTTTCACTATTTAGGCCAAACAGGCGGTCATCCTAGAATGATGGAACTGTTGTGCGACTTGAAATTATCTTTCTTGGCACATTTAATAAGGGCTCTGGCACTTCAAACTGTATTGCCAGCCATCCGTCCACTGTTCCACACCCTTCAGACTTTTGCGTTGCATTATATAGAAAGGAAAAAAAAAATCTAATTTGAAGCCTTTTTTTTTTTTTTTTTTTTTGCTGTGTTTGAGTAGAAATGAGTGTGGCTGTTATAATGCGCACTTTTGCGGTCCCCGTCTGATTACGCATTTTAGGGCTTCAAAAGGTGTTTTGAAGCGAATTATGTGAAATCAATAGATTTCACATAATTAATTTTCACGCAGTATTGATTTTAAAAATTATATTTAAAACAAAAACATGGTTGTAACTTAATTTTTCAATATCAATGGGTTTCTCCCCACACTCCTTTATGTGGTTTAGTTCTCGGTAGCCGAAATATGTATGTGTATGTATATATATATATATATATATATATATATATATATATATATATATATATTATTTTTTTTTTTTAATTAATAGAATGCAGCCGACGTGCTTTTTTCACAATTATTTATTATTATTTTTTTTTCCTCTGAGAACTAAAAACAGTTTTTGTCATATGTTTCGAAAATATCCTTACATATGAGAAAATAAAAAATTCTGTAATAATCGAATCTATCCATCAAGTCGTTTAGATGTGAACGGAGATAGATGGTAAGGCAACAAGACCTCAGTTCTAACCAGTTTATCATCAACCTTAAGGGGCCGTCATGGGTGGATGCCTCCTGAGAAAAACCTTGACGAGCTGGTAAGACGTAAAAAGATAGCTGCTGTTTGTACTCGACAGGTTCCTAACTTTCGGTCATTTGCAAGGTTACTAATGCCCACAGGGACCTGTACGGACTTGCTACCCACCCTGCCCACCAGGAAGGACGAAACTGTCCAAAATTCTTCCCCCCCCCCTCCGTCTCTCTCTCTTTCTCTCAATCTCTCAGATGGGAGAACAATGAATCTTCCTTTTTTACCTCTGGGCATACTATATATAAAGAGCCCAGCCAAAATTAAATGAGTATGATCAAAACAAAGGGCAATAGCAAAGAAAAATAGCAACCATAACGATAGTGAAAATTTAGTATTCGTATAATCTCTAAATCGCCAAACACAGAGGGACATAACTTGGAATTTAACACGGCTTAAAATCAGATCTAGATTCAAATCCCACTATTATTTTTGAATATGCAATTTATTCCAATAAGACGGGAGAGAAAGTCGCATGGAGCACTTACAGACAATTAGGTGATTTTGATTTGTATCAGCATAATAAGAGAATATGTAAAAAAGCCATTCAAAGGATAAGATGGGTGAGAGCCAATTATGAGAAATCACTAGAAATGAAAGCTAAGAATGGAGACAGGGAATTCTCATGTGAACACAAATAAATAAATAATCAAACAGGTCCCTTAATTGTTTGCAGTAGGCCACAGAAAACCCGCAGGAAATGGCATACGAGTTGAACAGATACACTGCTCGAAAAAATAAGAGAACAAAATGTTTTTCATTAATATTTTATTATGAACAGTGCAGTCAAAGGGGAATATTTGATATAATAGGCATCCTGGCATGCAAATTTCGAGTATGCAATAGAAATCAATCTGCCACCTTACAGAGCCGCACATTATGCAAATTATTCAATCCAATAAAAACACAGGTTGTGACCACAACACTTCATTCCCCTTTATTGGCTTGCACAGTGGGATAGGCACAACTCCCGTACTCAGGGTGGCAAGTCATCCTCATTTAGACGATTCTTTGAGATGGCGGCCGTTGGACGACTTGAAGCCGGCCAGTTGCAGGCGGAGGTGGCACATTGGCTTAATGTGTCACGCAGTGTCGTCTTGGCACTGTGGAAGCAGTTATGAGAGCTGTCTCTGTGTTCGCCGTCATCAGAAACCCCCAAATCAATTAGGTCGACGTTTCTAGGGGCATTTTTTTTCACCTGTGCTCTTCCCTTCTCGCGTGACCTGTGGGGCTTCGCCCAAAACTTCGCAAAACGTAGCAAACTCCAAACATGTTCAGACCTTTATTACTGTGCACCCTGTTCACGATTATCCGCATTTATTCGGTAATCCGATAAACTAAAATTCCGGAAGAAACACAAGGAAATGCTGACAGACAAACTCCCGTGTCACAGCTGACCACCTATAGTGTTCCCCAAAATGATGATCCCCAAGAGGAACCTGATGACATAAGGCCTACTCCGGCTACTAAAAGAAAAAAGAAAAACTATCAATGCCCAAGTCACATCGAGAAATGAGGCCAACCTAAGCCGAAGGACGCCTTGGATGGCCAAGCACCACAAACTGATCAAAGCGAGGAAACCGAACAAGAAGAGACCACTGTTTCCCCTGGACCCCTCTCTTCCCTGCAGGCACCGTTTTGGAAAAGACCTTAGTTTTGAGAATCGCCATAGAAAATCTGCTAAAAGATGCAAACAGCAGGATCACAACGGGGTACGAGGACAGAATTGTCTCCATATGGACTAAACTGGAGTCGATCTTGATACAAACGCACCTTGACTGTGAGAGAGCCACAGCTAAGCTGGAAGCCTTTCTAGAGGGGGGAGGAAATAAATGCTACAGCGCGCCCCACCAGTGGCTAAGGACCGTAAACACTAATATCCATATGACCAGTAAACAGACACAACAGAAGGAAAAAGACCCTGATTAAACAACCAAACCAGGTTGATCCTAGACCGCTTGCTACTGAGGAGACCATTTCTAGCAAAAAAATTAAAAGCCAAGTCATGGAGAAATTAAACGATGGTCTAAAGACCACTCGCATCAAAGCAATAAGAAAGGCTAGAAACCATGGAATAGTTATCGAGACGGAGTCGAAGGAAGGGACAGAGAAAATAATGACAAATTCTAAAATTGCAAACCTAGGTTTGCAATTTTAGGATTTGGAGGGCCGAAAAGAACGGGTCCTCCATCATTATCTTTGACTTATAACAGCTGAACAAATAAAGAAAGAAATGTATGCTAGAAACCTAGAAAACTCTCTACCGGATGCAGATGTGAATGAATTTCTTACACCCAAGTAAGTAACCAAAGCAAAGACTGGAAGCACTGCTAACTGGATCATGGAGCTGAACCCCATGGCCTATCAAGTGCTGGCTAACCAAAACAAAGTCTTCATAAATTGGGGCAGCCACCGCTTCAGTAAGTACGTGGTCGTTCCCGAACGTTGCAAGTTTGGCCATACTTCGCACACTTTTAACCAGGCTGTGCCAACCTGTGGTCACTGTGCCGTAAAATACCATGACTTCAATAATTGCCCTAACAGAAGCGCTCATCCAGTATGCGCCAACTGCAAAGGCTAAAAAATGGATGCTGCACGCTCAATCACGGATAACAAGTGCCTCATCTACCAAAAAGCCAAAAGTTTAAACCAAACAAGAATCGACTATGATAATACACCGTAAAGGGCACACCACCACTGCAGTTAAATTCTTCCAGCTTAATGCGCAAAGGGCGAGGGCAGCGACCAACCAAGTTCATCTGAAGGCTGATCAGGAGAATGTGGACATTATCATCCTTCAAGAGCCTTACACCAACTCTAGACAAATCAGGGGTTATCCCCTAAAATATAAGATTATTCCGGTTGAGGATTAAACACCCTGGGCTGCCATCATGATCAGCAACACGGATATCACAGCCATCAAAATCTCACGTTTCTGCATTGCGTGGGAGGCAGGCCTGTGCTCAGGTCATTACTGCATTGGGGCCCTTTTACATCATCTCACTATACTGCGGACCTGGCTAGGATATTACCATGGCCACCAGGTACCTCGACAACGTTGTCAATAGACTCCATGGAGAAAAAATATTATTGGGGCCGATGTGAACTACAGGTCACCGGCCTGGTTTAGCCATACCCCTGATAGACAGGAAATAAGAAATGGACAGCGTCTGGATGAGTTCGCCTATTTCCGTTCTAAATAAGTCAAACCAACTCGTAACATTTTGCAATCTCAGATGAGAGGCGACTATCGATGTTTCCCTTACTACTAGGAATATCGCCAGCAACATCACCGACTGTGATGTTGCTGGACGGTTCAGGACGCCTGGACCACGTCCGATCATAGGTTTCTGACCTTCCAGCAAAATATACACCTTCACAGGCAACCAATGATAAGAAGAATGCTCCACCGGTAAGCTCTTCAAATTAAGAACTCTTCTCGTATACTTTGACGACCCTGAAGAACAGTAAGCAGTCTGAACTGGATAATGCTCAAAACCCGGACAAGAGACAGCAAACCATAACTGAAATTATCAAAGAAGCTGCCAACACAGCTATCAGAAGGAAACGGCCATCCCAAGGCACTGTTCCATATATAGTGTACTGTATAGTGTGTTCGTGTATAACGGCACCAGGGGTTGCCCCCATCTCGCGTTGCTTTCATTGTGGGTGTAACAGTTCACTGTAAAGGCCAGAGATTTAAAAGTGTATGGATATTGTATGAGTGTAGTGTTCTGTATCGTTGTTCTTCTGGCCATTTAGTAGCTAGCTGGGGCCCAACGTTGTCCACACTATGCCTCGTGGAGGCAGACCAGGTCCACTAGTATTGAAACATTTACTCTGACAGTTCCTGCCACCTAATTTCCTGAGATTTCAGTAGCTAAGACCTAAAAAAAAAAAAAAAAAAAATATATATATATATATATATATATATATATATATATATAATAAAATAAAATAAAATTTTCGCTCAGTGGGGATTAAGAAAATTGAGTAGAAATGCCAAATGAGTTTAGTGTGAACGCAACTAAATTTAGTCATTATTAAATTTTAAGTTATGTGGGGTACACACTTGCATATTAGGTAGAGTGGGGGGAGACAGAAGGCTGGGGTGAAAAGACAGAAATATGGGGACGATACAGAAGGCGACCCCAGATAATCAGTGGGGCAGGCCCATGCCCCACCAGTCGAAGAGAAGAGTGGCAAGGAGGTGAGGGGACGGAAAATACCGTCTCCTCCCCCTGCCGGGAGAGAGGGGGAAAGATAGGACCATGCAAGGGAGCATGGGTTGAGAGCCAAGATGGCCAGCAGCAAGCTGCAGTTGGTCTTCAGTGGTATTGGTGTTCCCATTTGGGATATCACTCATGGGACCAGGTCCCGTCCAGTTTAGCCAAGTCAGTTCTTGTCCTTTATTAAGTAGATTCAGTTGTTATTCCTGGTTGTCATGTTCAGTTGTGCTCCATTGCAGCGAGCACTCGTCTTCTTGCGAAGAGCTCTTGGGCGTAGCAGGAGAAAGCCAGGTAGTCTTGTTTTGTATCCAGTATGTTGTGCTCCCGTCCTCTAGGACAATATAGAATCTTTGTTATTAGGATGTTGCGGAGGTCGTCATAAAGCTGGCAATCATACATTAGATGTTGCCAACTCTCCAGACCGCCACAAACACAGGTAGGGTCCTCTTCAATTCCCAAAAGGAAAAGTTTGGCATTGATGACGCCATGTCCGGTGAGAAGGTATGCCGCATGGAGTCTAGGTGAGAACCACGATGGGAACTTAGGGTAGACCCTGCCGACGTCAGGTATAAACTTTCTGGTTATCTCCCCTGTATGGGAGTTTGTCCATCTCTCTTGCCACACCTGCAGCAGGTGAGCGTAGAGCCTCTTTTTTTCAGCGGTGCGGTTATTTGCAGGACAGTTGTATGTCCGAGACAAGTCCTTGAAGTGCCCCTTGCCAGGTGGTAAAGTAATCCTTTGCCCACAATCTCCAGGTCAAGGGGGAGAGAACTCCGGTCAGACCTGTAAAGCGTGGGTAAATAGTAGTAAGTAAATAGAAGAATCGATCTTTGGGTTGAGTCGATGATACGTCGATTGACTGCAGTAGTAGCCTTGTGATACCACACGCCAGAGGCATATGTGATGATAGGTATGAATATGGCTTTGTAGAAGATATGTAGCGTACGCCGGCCAAGGGTCCAGTCCCTTCGAGCCACCCTAGCAACGAGGGCAGCATATTTCCTAATCTTGGTTCGGATGTTTTGTATGTGGTCTTTGAAGGATAGGTTGTGGTCTAGGATCACCCTAGATACTTGAGTTGTTTGGAGAATTTTATTGCCGTCTGGTTTATCTTAATTTGAGGAGGCCGTCGTAGGTCCAAGTTCCCTTTCAGAAAGGCTGAGTTGGTTTTTTCTGGTGATATTCTCAGGTGATTCTGTTTTGCCCAGTTCTGCAGTAGCTTCAAGGCCAGGTTCGCAGATTCTTCCAGTTTTGCCCTTGAGTTCGCCAAGACGGATAGAATGAGGTCATCGGCAAATGCTTGAGCATCCACTTCTCCGAGGTCCGAGACGAGGAAGCTGTCCAAGACGACGTTCCATAGGAATGGTCCCAGGACCGAACCCTGCGGGCAGCCCTGGTGGATGCTTCTAGAGAGGGTCTGATAGGGCGCATTCACTACTATGAATCTGTTGGGTAGGTAGTTCTGTAAGGTCTGATAGAGGCTGCTGGGAAGATTTGCCGCTGTAAGTCTGGCCAGGACGCTCAGCCACCAAAGTGTGTCGAACGCCCCAGCGAAGTCCACAGAGATCACCAAGAAATATTTTCTGTTGCAGTTGGTGGGTATCTATGGCAGAATGACCCTGTCGAAAGCCGAACTGGTTGGGCGTTGTTAGTCCTGCAGTATTGTAGTGACATTGGAGACGAGCATGTAATAGGCGCTCGAAGAGCTTGCTGACCACTGAGAGCAAGGCTATAGGCCTGTAAGAGTCTGGGAGGTTAGGCGACTTGGAAGTATTTTTTAGGATAAGTTTGACATTGGCAACTTACCAAGATGTTGGAAAGATTTAGCATCAGATCAGGGGCATCTTCCACTGTCTTTTTAACAATTTCTGGTTCTAGCAGGTCTGGCCCTGGGCATTTGTTTCCTCTGATAGTTGATGCTGCTGCAGTCAGCTCCTCCCTGGTGAAAGACATTTCCATTGCTTGGTTATTGTAGGTCACATTATCTTGGCACATTTTCTTCTGATCGTCAATCTGCGGTTCAGCCGGTGGTCGAAAGACCACGTCAAGAATATTGTTTATGGTGCACTGTTCCATGATGGAATGCAGACCTCCAGCGACAACGAAAGGAAGTCTAAGATAGACGAAAGGTCTTTCTGCGGGCCAGACGGACATGGCCGGCGAAGGAAGTTGACGTTCTCAGAAACCTGTATTGAGAGGCAAGAAATGCTTAGACCACGCTAATACGCAGAAGCAAAAAAGAATCCTGGGAACGACTGGTTACCACCACTGGAAATTCCGACCCTAGGGGTTGTATAAAGTGACCACCAACAAGCTCCCCAAGGGGAGGTCCTCGCATCCACTATCATTCCGCAGGGTTTTATGACCACCTCCTGGGAGCGTGTCAAAATCTTGGACTCCAAGTTCCAATCCCATGTGAGCCCACAAACTCAGGAGCAAATACAAATTTGTAAAGAAAACCAAACGGTAAACATCGAGCATCAATTCACCAGAGAACTTCTTGTGGCCGCGTCGCTCACCTGTGAAAGGAAGTGTCCGGGTCCGGACCTCCTCGAGCCGGAGATAATTAAAAACAGAAAAAATTGTGTACCGAGCACGCATAGCGGAAGTGAATTGATACTTCTTTAGGCAAACATTTATCACTTTACCGAGGATCCTGTATTGACCGTATGAATGCCGCAGGTGACGAATCTGCATGAATGGGAATCGCTTTGTTCTTGAGAGAGC
Source organism: Mastigoproctus giganteus (assembly GCF_048544385.1). Lineage (NCBI taxonomy): Eukaryota > Metazoa > Arthropoda > Arachnida > Uropygi > Thelyphonidae > Mastigoproctus > Mastigoproctus giganteus. The sequence continues at coordinate 152,313,238 of NC_143582.1, forward strand.
CATGACAGCTGTTATTGGCCGACATTTGATTTACATCTTCATTTGGAAATGCTGCTTGAAGAAGAGCATGATCTCGAGCTGCTACAATCTTCACATCGTTCTTGAACCAAACACACGGAACCGAAATCATTATCCAGGAATATACGTTTAAACTGTGCGTGGATGTTTCGGTGTTTCTTAAAATCCTGTTGCTGCTCCAGCTGTGTAATACGGCCACTACGTGTTGAACGATTTGATGGAGTACTTCTGGCAGTCGGTTTTGGCTTCTTCGCTTTACGTTTACGACTGGGTTTCGAGGACTCTTCGTTGTTTTCATTTGCAGTATCAACTTCCATGACTCCTCCTTCCAAATTCATTTCTGGAGAGATGTAAGGCTCTGAAGATGTGGATGGACCTTCTCCGGCTTCTTCGTTCAACTCCATCGCATGCTGTAATTTCTTCCGCTGTCGAAATAGCTTAGATCTCTCCTCTGTACTATACGGAGGTAGTTTCTATATAGCACAATATGGAGGTGGTCGCATTGCACGTATACATGCTCTATACGCCTTACAACGCTCGCTACTAGTCTTCGACAAATTAAATTATAAATTTTTTTTCCGTCAAAATTTTTTATTAAATACGGTGGAGAATGACGAAAGAAATAGCATGGCACAATCCGTAGGGATACTGATTGGGTGATTTGTCGCTCGTACTTGGTACGGAGTGGTGGGGGATGAATCATTTCGTGTCGCATTTCCTTGGCGATTTTTGTCAATCCACGAACGCATTGCACGTGTACGTGCGCTATACGCCTTACAACGCTCACTACAGTTAACACCCCCCATTCTTTAGATTGGTTCACTGTACGATCAAGTCACTTTACGATGGACACTCCATAACAAAATACCGCTCACTATACGATATATAAGGCGCCTCCGTAGCCAGGAGCAGCAGTGAGTAGCACATGCTTCTTGATTAGACAGGGGTTCGAGCCCGTGACCACCAAATACGGAGGATGCGGAAAGGTCAGGGAATGACCCGCATATCCCCCCGGAGCAATATGGCCTTAGTTGTTAATGCTCCTAAAAACCAAATAATAACAACATCCGATATATAGTAAGCGCCGGTCATTGTGATCACGTTTACGAATTGAATTTTAATTCTATTAACGGCGATTCCAATACGCGAAAATAGGAGGAATATTTTCCACAGGTTAACAAAAGAAAGGAAGGCAAAAAGTCAACTACACCAGGCATTTACAGGTGATTACCCCCCTCCCAATTACTAACCATACCTAACGCTGCTGAACTTTTGTAATGGCACGAGAACTGGGGCATTTAACCTAGCACGATAGCTGGCTGCTTACAGTGGATGTAATGCGTTTGCTTATGGCAAGGGTCGCATTTTCGTTGCGTTTTTTGTCAATCCACGAACGCAAGTTACTATCATCTGAAAATTGCCTGGAGCGCGCCTAAAGAAGTTTTACTTCAAAATCTCGCACGTACTACCGTTCGAAGTTTGGTGGCATCGATAATCTCAGATTTAATATAGTTAACTATATTAAATTCAATTTGGAAAATTAAATGCACTAGGCATAATCCTTATGGGTTTTGATAATTAACTATATAATATCAGTGTAAATACACCATAGTTAACCCACAGATTTGAGCTACGATTGTAGCGTAGAAGGCATCGTTTTAATTGTATCTCATAATGTGGTTGCCTTCACAACAACATAATGTGGATATAACTTCGCAACTGAGATGGCTTGTTGTATTACCTGGGTACCTGCCCGCCCACTGATGACGAAGCCAAAAAGCTTCGAAACGATCGTCTGGGTGGTGGTGGTACCGCTGAAAATAAATAACAGTAGCCTTCTCTACTAGAGAAGCGTTATTTATTTGAAGTAATTCAATAGTAGCTATCTTGTTGTGAAGGCAACCACATTATGAGATACAATTAAAACGATGCCTTCTACGCTACAATCGTAGCTCAAATCTATGGGTTAACTATGGTGTATTTACACTGATATTATATAATTAAATTCAATATACAGTATATGGTGAACAGAATTATGGTATTGAGGAAGAAAAACACTTGCGAGAAGTCAGTCAGTATAGTGTTAGGTCATTGTGTGAGGCAAACAGCAATGTTGTTGTTGTTTGGTTTTTATGAGCATTAGCAACTAAGGCCATATTGCTCCGAGAATATGCGGTGGTCAATCCCTGACCTTTCCGCATCCTCCGTATTTGGTGGTGACGGGCTCGAACCCCGGTGTAATCAAGAAGCGTGTGCTACGCACTGCTGCTCCTTCCCACCTGACTACAGAGGCGCCTCAAACAGCAATGATTCGGAATCCACAAGACTGGGACCATCCTACAAAGATTTGGTATACCATTAGACGGGAAATTCACTAATTCATGTTGGCTGGACGGTGATTACGCATAATGTACCTTAGGCGCTGCTCCGGTAGCTCTCACAATTGTTCCATTTTTTTTTTTTTTTTTTTTTATGTGAACCCCAAACACGAGAGGTATTAGAACCTATAGTACTTAGTACCGTGCTTGGGTTGGAGGTTGAGAAGACGAAAGAAGATATTTGTTGACATTGGACTTGAACTTCTGTAGATTGTAATTTTCAGGAAATACGTATGAAGGAAGGTTGTTCCAGAAAACGGCAGTTGAATGAATAAATGAGGAAGATGAAAAGTTGGTTCTGTGGGTTTGAAGTTGGACAGTAAATGGATGTTGGCTGGTGGCGGCACGTGTTCGGACTGTTTTGAAAGAGAGAGCGGGAATTATAGAAGCCAATTCAGAAGAACAGTGCCCATGGAAATATCTGTAGAAGAGGCATGCAGCAGAAACAGTACGTCTATGAGAAAGCGAGTGGAGAGACTCCGTTAGAGATGAATCATTAATTAACCTAACTGCCCTCTTCTGAATGGAATCAAGAAGCCTGAGAGAGGTTTTGGGGGCACCACCCCAAATGTGGGAACAATATTCCATGGCAGGGCGGATTTGCGATTTATACAGAGTGAGCAGCTGTTTGGAAGAAAAGTAACGCTGAGAGCGAAAGAGAAAACCAAGTTTTTTAGATGCAGAGGAAGCAATATTTGTAATGTGCTTGTGCCAAGAGAGATTAGAAGTCAGGGTAATCCCCAAAAGAGATATATCCTTTTGCCTAGAAATTGGAGTGTCACTAAAGATAAGCATAGGAGCAGAAGAATCCTTTTTGCGAGATATAAGACAAGACTGAGTTTTAGAAGGGTTGAAATCAACTAAGTTGTCTTTGCCCCACTGGAGAATTACCTGAAGATCGGCATTTAAGGAATTGGTAGCAGATTTTCGAGAAGTTGAAGCTGATTGAGCAGGGCAAGGTTTCTCAAAATGGAAAGTTGAATGCAATGTGCTATCATCGGCAAAACTATGGATAGGATTTCCAGTCAATGGAAGAAGGCCCATTGATATACAAGAGGAAAAGAGTGGGGGAAAGAACTGAACCTTGGGGGACACCGGCATTAGTGGAGAAGTTAGAAGACAGAGAGCCATCTACCATCACCCTCAGTGAGCGATCAGAGAGAAAACTGGATAACCAATTACTAAAAACAGTTGGCAAACCATAAGATGGAAGCTTGTTTAGAAGACCTTTATGCCAAACACGATCGAAAGCCTTTGAGATGTCAAGAGCAACTGCTTGTGTTTCACCGAACCTTTCCATTGAAGTAGTCCATAAATGGGTAACATAAGCCAGAATATCACCAGTGGATCGACACCGACGGAATCCATACTGGCGATCGTTGATCAGACGGAAGGTTTCTAGGTAGTTTAAGAGTTGGCGGTTAATTGATTTCTCCATTACTTTAGAAAGAGTAGAAGTAATTGCAATGGGACGATAATTGGATGGGAGGGATTTGTCACCCTTTTTAGGAACTGGCTGGATATGAGCAAATTTCCAAGCAGAAGGAAAAACACCTTTGGAATAAGAAAGTGAAAAAAGGCGGCAAAGAATAGGAGTAAGTTCAGGAGCACAGATTTTGAGAACAAGTGGAGAAATACCATCAGGACCTGGAGCTTTCTTAGCATCAAGATTCATCAAAATCCTTCTGATATCCTTTTGACGGAAGACCACAGGAGGCATTGAATGGACCGTGTTGGGAATGGTGGGAGGTGTTTTACCAAGTTCATTAATACATGAGCTGGAAGAAAAATGGGATGCTAGCAGGTCAGCTTTATCCTTGGCTGAAGTGACAACAGAACCATCTGGTTTGGACAGAGGTGGAAGCAGAGATGGGCAAAAGTTGCGGCCAATAGCTTTGGCAAGAGACCAGAATGCTCGGCTACCATTAGGGCAAGAAGCAAGTTTTCTACTCTTAGCCTGTTCAAACTGTAGTTTGGACTGATTAATAACTGCTTTACAATTGTTGCGAGCTTTGGTGTAGGCAGAAAATGAAACTGAAGAATTAGAAACAAGCCAATTACGATATGCAACATTCTTCTCTTGAACAGCCTTAGCACATTTATTGGAAAACCAAGGTTTAGATAAAGGACGAGATTTTAAAGTGGAGTGTGGGATAAAGGATTCCATTCCTGCAAGAATAATTTCACTGACACGATCTGAGCAAACGTTGACATCAGGAGTTTTGAAACAGTAATCTGACCAAGGAAAAGAAGAAAAGAAGTCTCGCAGGTCATCCCATTTTGCATTCTTGTAATGCCAAACAACACGAGGTTGGGAATAGCCATGAGATAAAGGTTCCATTGGAGAAGAGACAATCACCAAGTTGTGATCTGAAGTGCCTAAAGGACCTCTCACTTCGACCGTGTACTTAGAAGGGTTGTTTGTGAGAAAAAGATCAAGCGTATTGGCTGTATGATTCGGATTGTCCGGTATTCTTGTAGGTAAATGAACAATCTGTGCTAGGTCATTAGTAATTGCAAAAGCCTCAGCATCTCGACCTGCTGGGTCGGTGTGACTAGAAAACGGAAGCCAGCTGGAGTTGTGAACATTAAAATCACCAAGGAAAATTACCTCACTGTTAGGAAAGTTGGACTGGAGAAAGTCAAGTTGCAACGAGAGGAAGTCAAAGAGCTCCAAGTGATTAGTGGAGTTGGGAGAACGGTAGAGACAACAGATGAATTTGACACAATGAGGTAGAGAGATTTTAAGCCAGAGAAGATCAAAGAGAGGAGATTCCAAATTGCCAAGTCTCTGACAGGGAATATCAGAACGGACATATGCACAAGTACCACCTTTGAGGCGAAAGGAATCATACAGCGAATAATTTGGGCATCTGAGATGAACAGTAGTTGAATCAACCGATAACTGAGATTCTGTCAGAAAAAGTACATGGGGTTTGGCAGACTGCAAGTGGAAATGGACATCGTTGAGATTAGAATTGAGACCACGTATATTTGTGAAATGAATTAGGAAATCCTTGGGAGGTTTAGATCTTTTCGCAGATAAGCTTGTTCTATTAGTTTGACAATTCATGGTGTATTCAATAGTAAGAAAAAGTGGGTGGGACATGCTGTATGAAGTAATGAAATTTTTGGATATGGCATACATGTGGGAAGAATATACCCAGATCCTTGACATAACGTGGCCTCGACAATGCTCCCCGCATACACACTACTCGGACTCCCTCCAGTCACTATCTGGCAGAGTAGAGTAGCAAGATTATACACTAGCTGATCCGGAAGCCTCCTAGAGAGTTACCAATAGGTTCGGTCCGGTGTACTAACTAGCGGCCGGCCTGCGAAAACCGTTTTAGAGCTGTACCCTCGAAATGTAAGGAATATTGGATCTCGCCACAACGTTCATCATAACCTCAAGAGTCATCAATCATACTGCATGATGGAAGAGATAGGGAAGGGTTGACCGGAACTTAGCTCTAGAGACTAAACATGGGTTCCACCACTTCAAGCCTCCAATAAGCAAAGTGGTGGTATTTCACCGGTTGATGAGAGTCATCTACCACCTAGTACTGCCTGGTAACATAGAGGGGCGGCATTCCTCCATGTGGTGTGGGCGCCACAAACCATGGAACTACTGTCAGGTAACTGTCACATGGACAACTTTATTCATCCATTTCTTCCAACCACTGCCTGACAGTACGAATCGCGTGAGGTACAGCAATGTCATCCTGCAAGCTCCTCCTGGACGGACAGAAATGATGCAACATGGAACAATGATCGCATAGATCGTCCCAGTAAGATGGCTGCCTATTCAGATGAGGGAAACCACTCCATGCCAGATAAACTTACCCCACACCATTTCAAAACCTTCGGTAGCTTTGACTATTGAAATTCGTAGACATTTCTTAAGGCACAGTTCCTTTATTTGTCATAAGGGCACACGTCCATTAGTAAAAAGGCTGAAGGATTTCAGCCTTTTTACTAAACCGGATATATTCAAAAAAAGTCAGTGTAGAACTAAAATTTGTGATACGTTAGTCTTAAACTTCGAGGATGCATAACACTTAGGGCTGCATTATGTAAAAGAATAGGCTACGCACGACCCGTAGGTTGGAAACTCCTGCCTTGGTGTTTCCCTTATTATCAACCACCTGTACTTAGCAAATTATTGATACCGAAAAAGTATGTACAACACATTATCGCTACTGTTATTTGTGGGTCTTGCGAAATGTGCTCTCGGCTGCAGATGCACAACCATAGTTAGGTCATTGTACTAACACAATATTACCAATCTGAAGCTTTATCACAATTCCGGCCTAACTGTAGCTGAAAATTTATATTCATGTTAGTAATGAAGGATTCAGGTAGTGTGAAGCCCTGGTACGTATTTTAAGACTGTTTTCTAACGTTTGGTGTATGGTTCTCCGTAGAAACTCAGTTGTCGCGATACATTGCCGTTTGCTACTCTTTTGGAGAACCCTGACATCTCTTTTGGAGATGTCAGGGTTCGATTCCAGTCGATGGCTGGAGGAATTTCTAATGGCCTCTTCAATCAAAATTGTAGTTTACTGATCTCAGGTGGAGGAGGGAATAGTGATTTTGGGGTTGTCAGCCTACACCATACCAATCGGCTCGTGAACACATTTCCGCACACATCAATATACTATTCAGATATGGACGATGAACTCGAGTAAGGCAAAATAATATTCTGCCACATACACAGGCATGCAGAGTATTTTTATACGAAAAAAAAAAAAAAAAAAAAAAATGGAGGACAGAAATAATTATATAATAAACGAAATATACAAAAAAAATAATAAAATTAAAAATGTGAAGAACAAACGAAAAGAAAACTACTTTCTCTCCTACAAACCGTACACCGTTTATTTCAGTCTTCTTTAAAGTACATGTATTCTATTTTTAATCTGCACTCAATGTAACAAAAACTACCCCACTCTAAAAGACATTTGTTGTGTTTTATGTAGGGCGGCCCCTAAACGTTAGTTCATCTCCGCCATGGTTCTCTGATGATATACAAAACTCTGTACATTGAAATGAGTGTAGCGCTATGTTTGCGTAGTGTGTCTTGTTGTGTTGTTTAATTGTTTCTGGCCGCTTAGCTACCAGAAAGCAGCGATCACCAGGAAGGCTGCTTACCAGTACCCGTCCACGCCACAAGGAGGCGGGCCCAAATATACACGCACTAAAATAAATGTAATATTTCCAGCGCCCATAGGAAGAAGCGCAAGTCATATGGGTGCAGCAATCTCCTATAATCACGTACGGTGGTGAATACCACAAAGAATCCCGCATCCACTGGGGAAAGTGTAATAGCAGTGGATGCCAGCAGATTCTCCGTACCCAGGAAGCCCAAATCTGGGTACAAGCAGGTGAAAATCCCGTCTCTAATAAACTGGAGACCAGCGAATCCTACCCCCGAAGGAGCTAGCATTAAAAAAAAAAAAAAGTTTCCAATATTTAAATAGACAAAATATTATTTAAGTTTCAAAAAGAAAAAAAATAATAATAATAAATTTAATTAGATAAAATGTTAAAATAATAATTATTATTAAAGAAAAAGAAATAAAATAATTAAGGGGGAAAAAAGAGACAGAGCGATAATAAAGGTTAACACGATCCTAGGGAAATAATGATGCTGAACTTTAACACAGGAGGGTCGTAAAAGTAGTTTTGTTGAATACAGAAGTCAGCTCAGTAATCCGCTTTGTCTGTTAAACACCTGTGTAGCAAATTCCTGTTGAGCTGAGAAGGCATTTTGATTTGCAATAAGATATCTTTCATTTCCAGAGGAGAAATTATGTACAGTATGTACTAGATAACGTTTGTTTTAAATCTTGGTAAACCGACCAGAGAATAAGACATGACTTCCAGTCTTCAGACGTGCCGCAAAAACAGGTAGCTAACGTAACTGGATTGAACTGAAGAAGACAACGAGCGTTCAAAGAACAGCGGCCGGTTAGAATGTATGATGTAACAAGGCTGGGGTAGAAACAAAACATTACTTTTTGAGGTAGTGAATTTAATATCAGGTATAAACCATTTGGCCACTGCTCCTTTGGTCGAGGAATTCCATCTCATTTGCCATCTTTTATGAAGCTCAGTCCAACATTTCGCTTTTTCATTTTTTGGATCGGCAGTGGGATCATAGGTCAAATCGGAAAAAGTTAGAGGAATATCCTTTAGAATATAGTAAGCAAAGCCTTTGTACGTAAGATACAGATCCAGAGGTAATAAGCCTACAATAGCTTGCAAAGATGCAGTTGAAACTGTTCTACAAGTTCTCAGGATAGTTAGTAAAAAGGTCCGTTGGATACTGTTTAGTTTGCTTTGAATTGTAATAAGTTTGGTTCTGTGAAACCATATGCTGGCTGCATATGTAACGATTGGAATAAATTGTGTAGTATAGAATTCTGAGGGTTCCATTTTTCAAAGCCCAGTCCTGCCGAGAGATTTTGAATAACATGGCCGTAAAAGTTTTCACTTTTTTGGAAAGATTCTGGATGTGTGGTAAAAATGACAAGTTTTCATCAAAATGATACTAAGGCGCTTATGAGTGGTAACAAGTGGCAGAGATACTCCATTAAACTTGACAACCGGAGGTCTATTATGCTCTAGTTTTCCCACTCTAAAAGAGCAAAAAATAACAGTATGAAATTCAATTAAACGATGAAAAACTTATAGGACAGCTTATAGTAACTTCATTCGCCCGAGGCTTGCGACCGTGAGGAGGGACCTGGAACAGTGGCTGCTGCAGCTCTTAAATGAGCTTTTCCAGCTATCTAGCCTTCAGAGAATAAATTACCGTTTGAGTTTTCTTTACTAATAGCATGGGATAAAATTTCTCCTATTGGAAATAAAACACGATAAATTTTGCTTCTTTATACTGACCAGGTGAGTAAATCAAAGATATTTTGCAGTCAAAGAAGTGAAGAAACATAGATGCAAAAAAATAATAATAAATAAATAAAAATAAATTTGCAATTTCAAAAAGAGATAACGCCAACTGGCTTTTTGGGTCAAATATATATTTTAAAAGATAAGATTTGCGATTTTATTTGCGGATATCTTAAATTTACGTATATGAAAAATAATTTTCAGTCTGACAAAATCACATACAATCTGCATTTGTTAACGAATCCTGCCTCTTCCAGTTGCCTATTGATGGTGATTCTTGATACAGAGTTTCCCAAAAGATTTAAGAATTTATCAACGGCTGCGCCTGCTGGGAAACACTGAAAAATTGCTCACTGCTATTGCCTACTTGAGTTCACCGCTATAGCCATTCTCTTAGCTGAATACTATTGCCTCCTTGATGCCCTACAAATCGTACATCTAACATTTTAAACCATGGTTAATTATTTTATTTTTAATCGTTACTGTGTCAGAAAAACTACTCCACTCTAAATGGAAATGTCTGAAAATTTGCATGCCAGTGAATTGCGTGATACTATCAAATGATCAGAGAGTTACAGCAGAATACAGAATGACACCAGAATGGACACTGCTATCATTATCCGTTTATCAAACACCCCTACACAAATCAATCAATACTTAATTAAAAAAATAACACATGACCATATATATAAATTAATACATACAATTATGTATTAGTTGGAAAAGAAATCCACATATTGACAAGTCAATTTGTAATTTAACAAATAGATATTTATTTAAAGTATACCCAGTATAAAATAAAATAAAATAAAATAAAATATTTCAGTAGCTTTCGGAACTCGTGTCCCTTCGTCAACTGACAAATTTGAATACATTACAAGCAGAGTGTGGCACGTTACTCATTCGTCATTGTTGTAGCACGGACGTGTGCTGCCTTGCGCCAGTGATCATCCATCAATAAAACGGTTGTCTCCAGGATTGGATGTATACGCATGCCTTTCTGGCGATTTAATGCCTTAGGGTTGTTCATTATGTTTAGTGACTCTAGCCATAGGCGGTGGCGAAAGTGTCGCGCGTGGTCCACTATCTCAAAGTCGCGCTTGGGGTCAAGATCGTGGTTGGTAGCCCAAAAATGTTCTGCAAGCGCGGACTGGTCAGTTTCGGCAAGCCGGATTGCTCTGTCGTGTTCCGTGAGGCGATCCTGGAGACGTCTCGATGTCTCACCTACGTAGCAACTGTTACAGGCCCTACAGGTGATACGGTACACTACATTGCTGCGTAAGACAGGTGTGACAGGGGTCTTCACACTGGAGACAAGTGAACGTAGGTTCCTACCTGGTAATTGTACACATTTGATGTTGTAACTTCTCAGGATCTTCGAGATACGTCCTGACACTCCTGGATAGTACGGAATGTAGGCGGATGATATGCCGACTTGCTTCGGAGGTCTTGGGTTGGAAGTAAGTTCTTGTGCCTGTAACAAGCATCTGTTTAGTACATGGGATGGATAACCGCATCTGGTTAGGTCCGCCTTCACACGGGAGATCTCGTTACGTCTAATTGTGTCGGTGCTGGAATGGCTCCAGGCCCTGGAGAACAGGGTGCGGGCAGTGCTATTGAGATGGCTTGGAGCGTGGCCGGACCCGTAGTTGGTGAATTGACCGCACCACATGGGTTTGCGGTATACTGAGGTCTCTAGATGTGGGCCTACGCGATGCACTAGCACGTCCAGAAACGGGAGCGAACCGTCCACCTCTGATTCTACGGTAAACTTGATGAAATTGGATAGAGAGTTGAGGTATTCTAGTAGTACGGTTTCAGAACCACGTGGTATTATGGTAAAAATATCGTCGACATATCTACACCACGTTGTAATAGGTGTAGGTGGGTTCTGGTGTATCTGCTTCTCCAGATCTTCCATGGCGATGTTAGCTACTACGGAACTGACAGGGGCACCCATAGCAGTGCCATGTACTTGTTTGTAGAGTGAGTCTTCAAAAGGTGAAGATGCTGCTAGAGATGCATAGGTTGAGGGCGGTACAGATGTCATCAGTGGATAGTGACGTCCTGGATTGGAGGCTTAAGTCGCTCTCAAGGAGCCTTCTGGCGCAGTGCACGGCCTGTTGGACGGGAATCGAGGTGAATAAAGAAACCACGTCAAATGATGCCATGACAGAGTTATCAGGGATTGAAATGTCCTAAATGGTGTTAATGAATTCACTGCTGTTTTTAACGGTGTGAGATGTATTACCTATAAGAGGCGAGAGGAGGCTCGCGATGTGTTTGGACAGTTCATACGTTGGGGCACTGCAGCAAGACACTATAGGTCTGAGAGGAATACCCGGTTTATGGATCTTTGGTAATCCGTAGAATTGCGGTAGTTGGCAGCCAGTAGCACGTAGAAGATGGTGAGTCGCGGTCGGGATCTTCTTATCTTTAAGCCATGCGTGGACAAGTTTATTAACATTTGCTTCCAGACGTTTCAAGACTTTAACGGGTGGATCAGGTAGAGGTTCATATACGTTAGGATCGAGTAATAGGGCCAAGGCTTTCTCTCGGTAGGCTGATCGGTCCAGCACAACAGTCCGGCGCCCTTTATCCGCAGGAAGTACAACGATGGAGTTGTCTTTTCTTATAGATGACAGGGCGGCACGTTGGCGGTGGTTGAGGTTTGAGCACGTTTTTCGAGTGTTGCGGAGGACTGCGGCAGTCTTGAATCGGATCTCGTTGGCAGTTTCTTCGGGAAGGTTGGTAATACTGGCTTCTATACCCATAGCGAGCTGTGTGATGGGAGGTTTCGATGGTATAACGGCGAATTTCATACCGTTTGATAAAACACTCAGCTGCTCGTTGGACAGTTGTTTGTTACTTAGATTCAAGACGAAAGAAGTCGTGTCGTCTGAACGAGTGTTCGTCTTTAAGGAGTTAGTTTCTATGCTCAAGTTTATGAACTTGCGCTGTTGGCGTAAACGGTAGGTATCCGAGGTCTGACTAGCCCGATGGCAGATGGTATGTATAAGGTTTGTAAATACAATAGGCGAGACCTTACCTTGTAGATGTTGTAACAGTCTGGACTTGTTGTAGTCAGCGTTCCTGATTTCACGGTGGAGATGGGATATCCATAAATTTAACGTGCGTAGGCTGAAGTTAAAGCAGGCACGATCCATATGAGAGTTGTGGAACGGGGCTTTGTATCGGAACCCTTTAGGTATAATTCGATTGCTTTTGCATCTGTGTGAGGAAGCACTTTTGCAACTGTGCACAATCGTTGTAGGTATTATGGCCATAAAGTGATCGAATAGTGACAAATGGGCCTGGAGTACTGGGGTCCATAGTTTAACAAATAGATATTTATTTAAAGTATACCCAGTATAAAATAAAATAAAATAAAATATTTCAGTAGCTTTCGGAACTCGTGTCCCTTCGTCAACTGACAAATTTGAATACATTACAAGCAAAGTGTGGCACGTTACTCATTCGTCATTGTTGTAGCACGGACGTGTGCTGTCTTGCGCCAGTGATCATCCATCAATAAAACGGTTGTCTCCAGGATTGGATGTATATGCATGCCTTTCTGGCGATTTAATGCCTTAGGGTTGTTCATTATGTTTAGTGACTCTAGCCATAGGCGGTGGCGAAAGTGTCGCGCGTGGTCCACTATCTCAAAGTCGCGCTTTGTGCACAGTTGCAAAAGTGCTTCCTCTCAATAGCTCGCTACAGGCAACATTTACGCTTCGCACACAGATGCAAAAGCAATCGAATTATACCTAAAGGGTTCCGATACAAAGCCCCGTTCCACAACTCTCATATGGATCGTGCCTGCTTTAACTTCAGCCTACGCACGTTAAATTTATGGATATCCCATCTCCACCGTGAAATCAGGAACGCTGACTACAACAAGTCCAGACTGTTACAACATCTACAAGGTAAGGTCTCGCCTATTGTATTTACAAACCTTATACATACCATCTGCCATCGGGCTAGTCAGACCTCGGATACCTACCGTTTACGCCAACAGCGCAAGTTCATAAACTTGAGCATAGAAACTAACTCCTTAAAGACGAACACTCGTTCAGACGACACGACTTCTTTCGTCTTGAATCTAAGTAACAAACAACTGTCCAACGAGCAGCTGAGTGTTTTATCAAACGGTATGAAATTCGCCGTTATACCATCGAAACCTCCCATCACACAGCTCGCTATGGGTATAGAAGCCAGTATTACCAACCTTCCCGAAGAAACTGCCAACGAGATCCGATTCAAGACTGCCGCAGTCCTCCGCAACACTCGAAAAACGTGCTCAAACCTCAACCACCGCCAACGTGCCGCCCTGTCATCTATAAGAAAAGACAACTCCATCGTTGTACTTCCTGCGGATAAAGGGCGCCGGACTGTTGTGCTGGACCGATCAGCCTACCGAGAGAAAGCCTTGGCCCTATTACTCGATCCTAACGTATATGAACCTCTACCTGATCCTCCCGTTAAAGTCTTGAAACGTCTGGAAGCAAATGTTAATAAACTTGTCCACGCATGGCTTAAAGATAAGAAGATCCCGACCGCGACTCACCATCTTCTACGTGCTACTGGCTGCCAACTACCGCAATTCTACGGATTACCAAAGATCCATAAACCGGGTATTCCTCTCAGACCTATAGTGTCTTGCTGCAGTGCCCCAACGTATGAACTGTCCAAACACATCGCGAGCCTCCTCTCGCCTCTTATAGGTAATACATCTCACACCGTTAAAAACAGCAGTGAATTCATTAACACCATTAAGGACATTTCAATCCCTGATAACTCTGTCATGGCATCATTTGACGTGGTTTCTTTATTCACCTCGATTCCCGTCCAACAGGCCGTGCACTGCGCCAGAAGGCTCCTTGAGAGCGACTTAAGCCTCCAATCCAGGACGTCACTATCCACTGATGACATCTGTACCGCCCTCAACCTATGCCTCTCTAGCAGCATCTTCACCTTTGAAGACTCACTGTACAAACAAGTACATGGCACTGCTATGGGTGCCCCTGTCAGTTCCGTAGTAGCTAACATCGCCATGGAAGATCTGGAGAAGCAGATACACCAGAACCCACCTACACCTATTACAACGTGGTGTAGATATGTCGACGATATTTTTACCATAATACCACGTGGTTCTGAAACCGTACTACTAGAATACCTCAACTCTCTATCCAATTTCATCAAGTTTACCGTAGAATCAGAGGTGGACGGTTCGCTCCCGTTTCTGGACGTGCTAGTGCATCGCGTAGGCCCACATCTAGAGACCTCAGTATACCGCAAACCCATGTGGTGCGGTCAATTCACCAACTACAGGTCCGGCCACGCTCCAAGCCATCTCAATAGCACTGCCCGCACCCTGTTCTCCAGGGCCTGGAGCCATTCCAGCACCGACACAATTAGACGTAACGAGATCTCCCGTGTGAAGGCGGACCTAACCAGATGCGGTTATCCATCCCATGTACTAAACAGATGCTTGTTACAGGCACAAGAACTTACTTCCAACCCAAGACCTCCGAAGCAAGTCGGCATATCATCCGCCTACATTCCGTACTATCCAGGAGTGTCAGGACGTATCTCGAAGATCCTGAGAAGTTACAACATCAAATGTGTACAATTACCAGGTAGGAACCTACGTTCACTTGTCTCCAGTGTGAAGACCCCTGTCACACCTGTCTTACGCAGCAATGTAGTGTACCGTATCACCTGTAGGGCCTGTAACAGTTGCTACGTAGGTGAGACATCGAGACGTCTCCAGGATCGCCTCACGGAACACGACAGAGCAATCCGGCTTGCCGAAACTGACCAGTCCGCGCTTGCAGAACATTTTTGGGCTACCAACCACGATCTTGACCCCAAGCGCGACTTTGAGATAGTGGACCACGCGCGACACTTTCGCCACCGCCAATGGCTAGAGTCACTAAACATAATGAACAACCCTAAGGCATTAAATCGCCAGAAAGGCATGCGTATACATCCAATCCTGGAGACAACCGTTTTATTGATGGATGATCACTGGCGCAAGACAGGACACGTCCGTGCTACAACAATGACGAATGAGTAACGTGCCACACTTTGCTTGTAATGTATTCAAATTTGTCAGTTGACGAAGGGACACGAGTTCCGAAAGCTACTTATTTTATTTTATTTTATTTTATACTGGGTATACTTTAAATAAATATCTATTTGTTAAACTATGGACCCCAGTACTCCAGGCCCATTTGTCACTAATTTGTAATTTGTAGGAAAAAGGTTTAAAAATGCGCTGACCACGTGTACAACTATTGCATGCCCTCCACTTTGAAAATATTGCATGAACTTTCTTCACCACATCTGATCGTAGTGTATAGCCACCGATTGCCCTAGATTAGTGAAATTGTTTGGAGAACAATAGAAAATGCGAAAATAGAAATGTGCGATTCCCTAGTGAAAAAGGTTTCGCACGTTACTCGTTTGGAGAAGTCTGAGTTCGACTCCTGTTACAGAGTAGCATAATTTCAAAATGGCTTTTCAATTGCGGTGTAGTTAGCAGATCTCAGGTGGCAGGGTTCTCACTGATTTATTTCAGGTTTTTTCATATTGGCTCGTGAACACACTTGTACATTCATAATACATAATAGCACAATATGATCTTAAACCATTATGCGCAAAACTTCGATTTGCATGCCTGTATTCAACAAAAGGATCACCATGAGTCACGATGTTTTGATTTTTGGCAACTCCAATCAATGTAATCAACTGGAATTTACATAATGTACACCCTTCTAGCCGAACAAGGCTGTTCCAGGGATGTCCACTGATGTGGAAATAAAATTATGTTAATGAAAATAATAATATGGGAGATCCTGTTCAAGATAATGTCACGGATCGACGACATTATGTGGAAAATGTATTCAGACCTGTCTTCGGCTATAACCCTTTATTCCAACAATACAGTTGGTGGTTCCGTACTGTTAATATTGTCAAACAGTTTCTCTGCAACGTCTATATGCTTTCCTGCTAAGTCCCCTGCCGTGTCTCCTGTTGAGTATGTCTCTAGTCTAATGATATAGCAACTTAGATTCATGCCCTAATACTAACTCCAAACGTAATGGTTTTAAGGAAACAGTTATTGAGTTATGTTCCTCAAAACAATATTGGGCGCTTTTCGTTTCTCCCCCCGCCATTCCATACCAAGATGCATAAAGGCTTGCATTGCTATCGGAGTCACATTTTGTACAAATATATGCTGGGTATTCACATTACATAAATATCTTTTTTTGATTAATAAATTGATTATTTGAACAATGGAATGATGAAATTTATTTTTTGATTAATTTATGTCAAAAGTGCATCTGGGGAGTGCTATGGTATATATGCAATTCAAAACAACAGAATTAAATTCAGTTTTGTATTGCAATACAGCATATTTCATATGAAAATAAAGTGTTTTTAATTATATGAATATTTTAATGTCGTACCCTCCCCTATTAAATTATACCACTCAACATGAATGGGAAATGAATACAAAGGATCTCATCTGAATGAGGATCTCATCTGAATGAAGATCTCACCTTCCAGGAACACGTCATGCATACCAGGAAAAAACCTATGCAGCCTTTTGGATTATCCGTGAACTAGAAGGTTGCCAGAACTTGACGATAATAAGCCAGTATATGAAGAGATGCTTTACAACCATACCACTATATCGAGATTTGGTTCCCAGCACACACATACATGTTACCAAAATTCCTAGCCATGTAATACTGGATCTTACGACGGATGAACCGTATGATGAACCTCAGTTTGTCTGTTAGATGGATCTCCAGATCCATCTAACAGACAAACACACAAATATGACAAGGTACATTTTTATCACCAAGAATATGTCCACTCTTGCAAAACTGTCTGGTCGAACAGGATTCCGCCCCCTCCTCTCCCAGCTGAATTATCTGGGGCAGAAGAACCACAGAAAATGACTAACCAAAATGGCACCTTTGCCTCAAAGGATGAAGCTTATAAACATTCCAAGTCATGTGTCTAGGGGATACCGTAAATCCTGATAAATTTATTAGTGACACGATCTACAGGCGAAAAATACTTAAAAATAGATATCAACAAGCCAGCCTATTTAAAGAAAAATCACCGGTAAGTTAATTCACCGGTAAGCTGAGCTGGCAGATTTGCTTTTTCAGAGATTGTATTATAATTTGGACCGGCTCAGCAAGAGAATAACTTACGTTATACTTTTGTCAGCAGATTTCTAAAAGGTAAAAGGTGTTAAATAATTATAAACTAATCTCTCTAAATGAATAAGAATATATGCACTATAGGTGACAACTGTATATACAAGTATGTAAACTGTATAAAATTATTGAATTATTCTATTAATTTTACACTTTAATTTAAATTTTTGCACTTTTAATTTTCACATTTTTAATTTAATTGGAACTTATTTTTTTATTTAATTTACAGTTTAAAATTAAAGGTGTAAATTTAACTTTTGCACTTTTTAATTTAAATCTGACACTTAATTTAATTTTTCATTTTACACTTAATCTATGTATAAGAATTTGCTCCTTACTCTGTTTTCTTAATATAAATTATGTATATATTTGAATTCTAGTTTTATATTGATTATTACTCTTTTGTATTCTCAGCGTTCTCGACAGTATTTAGAGTCTGTGTGCCCGTGAGTGAGAAGTATGTATGTATATATATAAATAAATAAATGTTGTTATTTGGTTTTTAGGAGCATTAGCAACTAAGGCCATATTGCTTCGGGGATATGCGGTGGTCATTCACTGACCTTTCCGCATCTTTCGTATTTGGTGATCACGGGCTCGAACCCCGGTCTAATCAAGAAGCATGTACTACCCACTGCTGCTCCTGCCCACCTGGCTACAGAGGCGCATAAATTATTGCATGTACATACAATTCAATAACTATTACAGGGGATATATTGTTATTATATAATCCTATTATAGTTTCATTGTTCCTAATACTGCACGTCCCTATAGGGTGTTCAGGAGATAACCAGAATAAAACGGATTTAATAATAAAACTTAAAAATTAAGAAAGCAAAGTTACATATGGAAAATGGTAGCAATACCTCCTACAGAAAACGTACTTCACACGAGATTTTCTGCTGCCCATAGTAGTATAGCATCTACAGTATAAAGAACAAATAAATGCTTTAAAAGACAAGCCGCATATTTAAATAATATTTGCTACAATTTTCCTTTATTTGTTTCAGATTTTCTGCTGCCCATAGTAGCATAGCATCTACAGTATAAAGAACAAACGGACAAAAAGACTTATGCAAGGCAAGTACTGCACAGGTTTCTTTTTTGTTTTTTTTTTAACAGAAAAAATTTAATATCTATTAATCAAACTGAAATACCTCGATAATTAAACTACTGTACTGGTACACAACATACAGTGGGATGGCAGGAAACCTCTCTGTTAATCATTTTACTACGACTCTTTCCTACTTCGTAAATTATCTTGGTAATAACTAAATATATATAAGCTGATGATATAAATAAAAAAAAAAAAAATGATTTTTATACTCCGGGAAGACAATAAGCTCAAAGGACTTCACAAGATAGAGAAATTACAGAAACAGCACTGTATTTAGTAGTCATGCCGGCTTGAATCACGGTCACTCAAAGGGCGTGTACTTATGCATCCTTCGGCTTAACCACTCGGCTAGCGCAGTGTTAGAAATCAGGGTAAATTTTTACGTCTATATGCTTTCCTTGTTCTGAAAATAAAATACTAAATGCTTTAAAAGACAAGCCGCATATTTAAATAATATTTGCTACAATTTTCCTTTATTTGTTTCAAAGTTACAGCAGTTGCACCAGAAAGAGATATCGTCTCTGCTCAATAATAAGGGCAGTCAAAATAACTCTCAGCGTGTGTGCATGCCCGGAATACGTTGTTTTAAGCTCTTCTCGGTGACTCACAATTTAAAAAAGAAAAATTTATTCCTTTGTAGACGTTTTGCAATGGATGGAAGGATAAGAAGATAAGATTCTTAAGGTTCACGTTTTATAGGATATTTTTTAAAATCTGATCCATCCAGCTTATTTAAAAATGTGACCAGTTTCAACAAAACTGGAAAGCTTTAAAAGAGCTTGCAGCAACCTAATGGAATTTAGTTACTTCGATAACACTACTCATTATCAATATGCGCGGAGATTCTATCCTATTACTTTAAAGGCAGTCATCAGAACCCAATCTTGTTATTATTTATATCTCTCTATACATTAAAAAAGTTTTCCTCCTAGTGATATTTATTCGGGTGAATAGGAGAAGAGGGCGGAGCAATTACGTCACTTATTCGAACCAATGGGAGAAGAGGGCGGGACAAATGCATCACTACAAATGTGCAGGTAAATAATTACATAGATCATTTCCTGATTAGATTTCGATCAGTGCGTTACAATGTTAGTATAATGTTATTATTATACAAATATATCATTATACAAATAATAACATTATACAACACAAATATTTACAAAAAACTAAACTATTTACAATTATACCATTACTATATCGGGACGTATCCCTTCATCAGCTGATATTAATATACAAAAAACGTTACAATGGAACATCAAATGATGCCGGGAGTGGTCATGTGTTAGACAGTGAAGCACATGCACGGTGAACGTTAAATGGAAGGTACACAAATGGGTTACTGAGCAGAATCAGTCGCTTGCTGTTGACAATGTAGAGCACGTACGTGGGGCACATTGCAAGACAACTGCCTCCATAACGAAGGAACCCGATATAGTTTGTATATTTGTAAATATTTTAGCCCTGTTCTTTCAGATGCAACAATATTCCTCATGCATTATGGAACCAGAAGCAAAAGGCCTTTTGCTGAGTGACCTATGTAAACGCAGGTAAATAATTACATAGTGATATTTATTCAACGTTGAAAATGCCGCGTGGTGGTGGTGGGGGGGGAGGTAGGATAGCCAATGGGAGAAGAGGAATGCGGGTCACGTCGTATAAGTGGGCGGGCCAAATTAAGTCACTACAAATGCACAGGTAAATAATTACATAGGTCATTTCCTAATTAGATATCGATCAGTGCGTTTCGACAGGTGTCTTATACGTAGAAAAGATTTGACTTACTCCGTCATACCTCTGCATTTTATGTAGAAAAGCGTGCGCGGGGATTGGCGAGCATGGCGAGCAGGGGGTGGAGCCCCTAGTAGCACACTATTTTCCAAACTGCATACAGCTGTGGAGCTATTTATATTGTATAACTGGAGATCCAAATTTCGATATACTGTATTTAGGGACTGTTTCTTTAACGCCTTTTGTGCTGCTTAAAAATACACAAGTATCAAAAAACAATACAATTACAAAAAAATTTTCACTCTTTTATTGGGTGTCCATTTTATAGCTTTTAAATAACTAATGCGAAAGATGATATTTTACATCACATGGAAAATTTATGTAAGGAGCAAAAGAAGACAATTTTATCCTTAAATCTGATTTAATATTCAAACTATATTTAGTTTTGAAGAAAATCAAAGACGAGAAACGACGAGAAACTAGTTTCACGCTCATACGACATGACTCGCAGCGCGGCGTTCATAAATGTTGCGCGATACTTACGATCATGTGGCTATTTGTATACTGGTACTCCACCACACTTTGAGAAACGCTAATATAGCATCTATGGCCATACTGTGCTGGTTATATAACGTCTGTATAAGTGTGTGTGTGTGTGTGTGTGCGTGCGCCCACGGCCATTGGTACTTAAAACATATCTTTGAGCCTACCATATTTACCTTTATCCGTATATTAAAAATCACCTAACACAGCCTTAAAGACCAGGAAGGGTACGCCATATACTATTACAAATTAGTTGTGTGTGTGTGTGCGCACACACACACACACCTCATGCATTCTCGCACATATCTCTCACTCTCGCACATAACTCATGCATAACGCGCGCACGCACACACACACACACACACACGGAATATATATATCCTGTTTTTGTCGAGGAAAAAAATGCAACATCGCATTGCGCACATCGTTTCCTAAGAGCTGTCATCGTTTCCTAAGAAGTGTAGACCTCTACACTTCACCAGTAAAACGTTGTTCCATAAGCAAAAGGAGTCCTGGTTCTTGTCAACAGAACATACCCCGTATTAAGCAAACACCGCCACCTGCCTGAATAATGGATACGACGGACGATGGCTCCATGTATAGTGTTACTTGCCTCACACAGGAAGGGGTCCGTCGGCGTGTGTGGAAAGGGTCCGTCGACATTCGCCGTCGACGATGATCAACGGTGAGAAGAGATGTCTCTTGGGTCATCTGCTGTGGACTCCCCCCCCCCCACACACGTCTGAGTGTGGGGCGCATCGTCATTTAGGATATTGTTCTTGCATTCCCCATATTGTATTGCGATGTTAACTATCGCCCAGTGATGTGCCGTTGAGCCCGTACAACGCACTGCACCCTTTGCTCTCACGAACATTCATCTTGAGTAATCCTTTACAGTTCCTTTCCACAGCGAAGGAACAGATGACGGCTGTGTGTCCATACGCCTCCCTTCCCATTCCACAGGTGTTCAATTGGATTGAGGTCAGGAGAATTTGGGGCCAATCAAGGTGGATGATACCTTCACTGTGTTCCTCGAACTACTCGTGCATAATGCCGACCGATGACACGGCTCATTAACGTCTCGGAAGATTGAGTTTCTGCTCGTAAAATAATGCAACATGGCAGGGTGCACATGGTCTCCTAAGAGCTGCCGGTCGACCTCACCAATGAAACGCCGATTCATACGTAAAAGCGGTACTAGTTCTTGCCAGCAAAACATGCCCCATATTACAAAAAACCACCGCTGCCTGGGCAGTGGGCGCCATGCATGATAGGTCCATGGACTCGTGTTGCTTGCGCAAAACATCTCATCCGACCAGCACACTCGTTTCCAGTCCTGCAGTGTCCAACCAGCGTGTTGTTGACACTACAGCATTCGCCGTCGACGACGATCAACAGTGAACAGAGGGTGTCTCTTGGGTCGTCTGCTGTGGACCCAATACGCCTGAGTGTGTGAAGCATCATCACTTGGGATATTGTTCTTTAATTTCTCATATTGTATTGCGATGTCAACTGTGACCTGCCATTGAGCTCGTACAATGCGCTGCACCCTTCGCGTAATACTTTACCGTTCTGTCGGTGGTTTGACTAGTTCGACACCATTCTTTGTACACCTTAACCACAGTGGACCGTTAGCAACGGACAAGACATGCCGTTTCCAATGTGGAAACACCCGAAGCACAAGCTCCCACAATCATGCCCTTTTGAAACTCTGTGGTATCTTACTACATGTCATAACTGCTACTTTATCACTTTGATTTGTGCGATCAGATGCAAATTACCACTGCTCTAGCTCAGGGAGCTGTACGGCGTTTTATACTGCGAGCTATGCGGTTTAGCCCATCACGGATAGGGCGGTCAAAACACACACAGTTAGCTTTGCATTAGAACACCTAGCTAATACCTTGTGGGACTACATATTCTCCGTAATACAGCCCGTATATGTCCGGACATGAACGCCACAAAGTGTTGCAGGGTGTCCTGTCGTAGTGCTACCTATGCGTTGCATAATGTGTCCAGTACTGCTCACATATTGTCAGGTGGATGACAGTAGCATCGAATGTCTTTTTCAAGTAGGTCCCACACATGCTCACTTAGATTGAGATCGGTTGAGCTGGGCGGCCATGCCATGGAGGAGCGCAGAATGCATTGTCATGTTCCTGAAACCATTAGCAACCTGCTGGACCTTGAAGCATGGGCGCGTTTACTTGTTGAGGGACATCAAAGTTGTCTGGATACGCTGTCATCACGAAGAGGTGTACTTGTTCGGCAACGATACAATGGCAGGTGTTCACATCAAGTCGTTGATGTGAACACCTGCCATGTTGTTGATGTGAATAACGAAGTTCAGAGGGCCCAGGACATGTCACGAAAACAGTCGCCAAACCATAACAACCCGCCCCTAGCGCCTGCCGAACTTGAACAGTGCATCCAAGTGCCATCATGGCCTCACGCTGCATTCTCTAAATGTGGATAAGTCCATCATCATTTCGAAACTTGATTAATCAGACCAGGCGACAGTTTCCACACGCTAGGTGGCCAGTTTTGGTGCTAACGTGCCAATGCAAGGCGCAGTTTCTTTGTGTCTCGGTAAATACTGTCTGTAAATTGCGTGTGTTCTATGGTTGAGTTTCTGTTTGCTGCACGAAAAACGTGAGTTTCCGGAAGGAAAAACTATGCTACCCTCGCCGGAGACCAACTAACTCAGCTACGTTGTGAAAAAGACCTATAAAAATTCCTCACGTCATTAACGTGACTCGAAATCAAGTTTTTTCCACCCGATGCGTAGAGTGGAACAGAACTTTGTTCTGTTCCACTCTCCACATTGGGTGGAAAAAACCTCTGTCCACATCGGGTGAAAAAAAAAAAGTTCTGTTCCACTCCCCACATCGGGTTATTCTGTGGTTCCATAAGTCATTCTGTTCCAACTTTGTTCTGTTCCACTCTACGCATCGTGTGGAAAAACATTGGGTGGTTTTTTCCACCCAATGTGGAGAGTGGAACAGAACTTTGTTCTGTTCCACTCTCCACATTGGGTGGAAAAAACCTCTGTCCACATCGGGTGAAAAAAAAAAAAGTTCTGTTCCACTCCCCACATCGGGTTATTCTGTGGTTCCATAAGTCATTCTGTTCCAACTTTGTTCTGTTCCACTTATAGAATAGAATGACTTATGGACAGTGGAACCGAACAAAGTTCGGTTCCACTGTCCAAAACTGTGGCTTAAGCGCCTAAGAACCATAACTTCGAAAATTGCCCTTATTAATCAGCCCTGGTACCCATATTCTTGCCACTTCTACCAGTTTAAAAGTTATTAGCTTGATAACCCGAATCAAACCCACTAGTAGGAGATTCCATGTCTTCCCAAATGAAGTTTCTTAACACTACTGTAATAACTTCTTTAATAAACTTGGTTAAGTATACTGAAAGTTCTTTCCTTTGCTATTTTCTTTTTGTATAAAGAGTTGTATAGATAATTGCATAAGCAACAGATTTGTATAAAACTTACTAGTAACAGATTGGATGTTTGCATTAACACATTAATAATTACAATTTGTTTCTCTGATGATGGGTTCGACATGATTCCCAAAACGTTACCTAATTGTACAGTAATTTAGTCAATGGGCTAAATAAACTAATAAAAAAAAACCTCACGCGGTTTAAAACAGAATATTTTCTTTTTGTTGTATTGCAACCTCCATACAAAATTTAATGCTTATGGTCTCATTTAATTTTCATTGGCTTCTACTGTATCTCCCTGGCTTCTACTTTAAGAAAATGAAAAAGCAGATTGAAAATATTACCGCTTCTCATTGGTGTTCCGTCATCTTCCCTGAGGTTTAAGCTGCCGAATCTTTTTCGAGTTGTTTGGTTTTAGACCATATTTAGTACGCATGTATGTCTGTAAAAGTGCGTGTTCCCAGACCGATCTGCACGTTATGCTGAAAAACCTACCAAAAAACACATAGAAAATGATAAAGTTACATACCTACAGGTGTCAAGTTAACGTGATTGTTAAGGGAAGAAACCATGTCCAACGCCAGAGAAAAGAGACGCGCGCCATTGACTAGATGGATACGGCGAGTATTAGAATGGAGCCCGATTTTAAAATTATGAAAAAGGATGTTAACTTTATACTAAATTGAAAATGGTGATCTATTAATTATGATTTGCTAAAGCCAATTAAAAATATCGATCGAAAACAAACGAGAGGAACAAATAGTAATAATTATAGTTTTTATTGTATTCTTTTAGAATTTAAGGTTACTGACCCCCCAGATTGAAACTCAGACATTCGCGTGGTGCCTTGCAGTAGCAACGTGAACATCTGCATTTTTGTTAGATGTTCGCGTTTAGCCGGTGAAATTAAATCATTTTAAAAACACCTGTCGCTGGCGTCTCATAGACACCATGTGGGTATGGGAGTTGCCTAAAAAAAGGTAGACGCTTTTCTTCACATAGCTCTGTTAAACCCCAAACAAAAATTTTGTTTTAATTAATAGTATTCACGAGAACGAAATGAAAACAAAAACGCAGTATAACTAGTTAGAGAATGTTGGTGGGAGAGGTACACGGGGGATCTGATTTTATTTCCAGATTTAAAAATATAAAAAAAAAAAACTTTTTTAAAAAAAGTAGCGTCTGTAAGAAGCCATGCTAGCAGATAAAGTTAAGCCTGTTGTGATTTCAAATTCGGGTAGAGCTGAAAAATTGAATAAGAACTGCATATAATTTTCGCCTGAGGGCAGAAGTGCTGGAAGGGCGCCTTACTTGTGGTATTCTCTATTCGAAATTATTAACATTGTTTATTAATGATATAGTAAAAATGAGCAAAATTGAGCAAACTTGTTAATTTTTACTTAACCCTTAATTAGCTAACTTAAAACGTAACTTTTCCTTAACATAAAACGCAATTAGCATTAGTAGTGGAAAATGATGCAAAAAAGCAAGCTTACAGCACAGCCAAAAAAAAAAATTCTGTGTATGTCTCGAGCATGCATAGCAGAAGTGAAGTGAAACTTCTTTGGGCGGACATTATCACTTGACCGAGGATCCTGTATTCCATACAGATCCCGAATCTGTATGAATGGGAGCTCAGAGATATGAGACGTTCTGTTACCAAATCTAGTTTCGGCAAGTACTGTGGCATCTCATGCTATTTAAAACCATTTGACTTCAAAAGAACCGGAATTACTTTGTTCTTGAGAGAGCCACGACAGGTGCTACAGGCCGACATTTGATTTACATCCTCATTTGGAAATGCTGTTTGAAGAAGAAGAAAAGCGTGATCTCGAGCTTCTACAATCTTCACATCGTACTTGAACCAAAGCCGATCACACACGGAAGAGACTGAGCCTAAATTGTTAACCAAGAATGTACACTTAAACTGTACGTGGACGCTTAGGTGTTTCTTAAAATCCTTCGGCTGTGTATTACGTCCGCTACGTGTTGAACGATTTGACGGAGTACTTCTGGCAGTCGGCTTTGGCTACTTCGCTTTTCGTTTACGCCTGGGCTTAGAAGACCCTTCATCGTTTTCATTTGCAGTATCAACTTCCATGACTCCTCCTTCCAAATTCACTTCTAACATTTCTGCGGAGATGTTAGGCTCTGAAGATGTGGATGGACTTTCTCCAGCTTCTTTGTTCAACTTCAGCTGTCGAAATATCTAAGATCTTTCCTTTGTACGGAGTGGAGGTGATTTCGGTTGTCGCATTGCACGTATACATGCTCAATACGCCTTACAACGCTCACATTAGTCTTTGACATGTTGAATTATAAATTTTTTTTCCGTCGAAATTTTTTATGAAATACAGCGGAGAACGACGAAAGAAATAGCATGACGCAATCAGTAGAGGTACCGACTGGGGGATGCGTTGCTCGTGCCTGGTACGGAGAGGGGGGGGGAATCATTTCTTGTCGCAATTTTTGGTGAATTTTGTCAATCCACGGACGCATTACACGTGTATGTCCGCTATACGCCTTCCAACGCTCACCACAGTGGACCTCGCTTTAAGATTGGTTCACTGTACGAGAACACCCCATGTCAAACACTTTACGAGACACCCCATAACAAATACCGTTCACTATACAATATGTAGTAAGCGCAGGTCATTGTGATCATGGTTACGAATTGAAAGTCCATTAACGGCGATTCTAATAAGCGAAAATAGGAGGAATATTATCCACAGGATATCTTTACTTTTATAGATTTACACTTTATTACCTTACCAATTAACAAAATTAAATGATACATGAAAATCGGAAGAATATTTTTCACAGGTTAACAAAAAAAAAGAAAGGAAGGCAAAAAGTCAACTACAACTGTGTATTCCCAAGTGATCACCCTTCCAGTTGCTAACTGTGTTTAACGCTGCTTAATTCCGGAGATCGCGTGAGAACCGGAGAGTTTATCGTAGTACGATAGTTGGCCGTTCAGAGTTTTGTAATGCATTTAGTTATGGAAACAGTCGCATTTTCGTTGCGTTTCTTGTCAATCTACGAACGCAAGTTACTCTCATCTGAAAACTACCTGGAGCGCGCCTAAATAAGTTCACTTCCAAAAAAAAAAAAAAAAAAAAAAACACTTCCCACTTCACCTAAATTCATGAAAGAACTAGAATGTATAAGTTTTCAACTTCCACAACAACAGATGGACGCTTGTTCCAGCAATCAACCACCCGCTGGTAAAGACACTTCCGTACATCTATTTTGCAACAGTCCTTTCTCAATTTGAATTTGTGGCCCCTCATGTGCGTAGTCTGAGCAAGAATCCCATCAGCACTTAATTTGCTCAATCCATTCAAAGCTTTAAACACCTCAATCAAATCTCCCTGCAGGTGTCTAGTCTCCAGACACTGCAATTTGCAGAATTGAAGCCTTTCTTGGTAAGAGCACCCTTTCGTTCCACTCCCCATCTTGTTGCCCCTTCTCTTTACTTATTCCAGCAGCTCTGCATCCTTTCTAAAATGAGGCCTTCAGACCTGTATGCAGTACTCAAGGTGCGGCCTGACCATTGCCAATGGGATAATCACCTCCCTGCTAGAAACATTCCCTGTACTGCTCATAGAACTTCATTCATATCTGACTGCACAATCCCTCCTAAGGCTTTTTCATTTTCCACTACCCTCAGCGTAGTACCACACAGTTAGTACGTTACTCTATCCATATACTGTACTGTGCATTGTCAATGTTAAACTTCAATTGTCATTTCTCAACCCATCTGCCTAACTTTTCTAGATCCTGTTGCAATAGCATACCGTCATTATTGCCATTAACCACCCTGCCAACCATTCCATCATCTGCAAACTTGAACATTAAAGCCTGATATGCCTTCATCAATATCATTGATAAATACAGAAAAACACAATAGGCCTCTTCTCCTACTCAACCATCCCTTTAATCAAAGCAGCAACTTGCCCTTAATGCCACACTGCTCCAATTTGTACAGCAGTCTTATGTGCAACAGTATCAAAAGCTTTCCTGAAATCCAAGTATATGACAACAAAATTGTTTTCTGCATCTAGTTCCTTTGTGACCACATCATAGTATCCAGAAGTACAATTGCATTACTTCTTTAACCAATGAATCCATTATTTTCCCTAGAACACAAATTAAACTAACAGATCTGTAATTACTCGTGTCACCCTTTGTCCCCCCTTTGTGAGTTGGAGATACATTCACACATCTCCAGTCATCTACTTCAGGTGCCTTCCTTATGTTTAACTTCAACAATTTCTCTTCTACTTTCCTCTCAATTATTAAATAATAAATAAATAATAAATTTTCTGTTTATACTCCGGGACGACCAAACAGTCAGAGGAGTTCACAAGATAAGACAGAATACAAGAAACAGCACCGCATTCAGCAGTCGCGGGCTTGAACCCCGGTCACTCAAGGCACGTGTACTTATGCACCCGCGCGCCTGACCACTAGGCTACGGCGGCCTTATTACAAAATCATTTAGCTCCCTTTTAGATGTTGATAAACTTCTGGCATCCACGTCCCTAAAGAATTTTGCATGTGTGAATGTAGAGGCAAAACACTCACTCAGTTTGTCAGCAACCTGAGCAGGTTCATCAACAATATCATGTGAACCAATTTGATTCATTCCCCTTCCTTTTAGTGTTTACATAAGTTGTGGCTTTGCATCCTTTGTCAAAGATGTCTCGTACTCTGTCTTCGCTTGCCTAATCGCCTTTGTGACATGATTACAGACTAGCTTATATCTACCATAATTTATATGCATACCATGCATTTTTCTTCTCTGCCACGAGTCTCATTAGTTCATCTGATACCCATTAGGCCTGTGCCCTAAAGGGTATTTGTTAGTTGGTTCGAAAAGCCTAGTAGATTCTGTGATTAATTCACTGAATGCTTCCTATTCAGAATTTGCTGATGGTAACACCCTCAGTTACTCCTATAATACAGAATTTAAAAACTGTCTGAGACCACTGCAGTCGCCTTTACGAAAGCAAAAACCCTTCCCTTTACCCCTGATGGTAAATCCCACATCAGTCAGTATACTGTGTCAATCCACCTAGTGGTTCCTTCATCTGCAGATTCCTTTATCTGCAGTGGTTCCTTTATCTGCATGAATAAACACTGCTGACAATCCAGCCAAAGAGTATTACTCCCTTTTGTTGCCTCTCTCACATGCTGTTGTAGAAAACAGTCATTAATAAATCCAGAAACATGTTGCCAGTGGCCAACCAACAAATTCTAATCAATATTTGGAAATTTAAAATACCCCATTACAGGGCTGGCGCTAGCGTTTGTGGCGCCTGAGGCAATCCTTGTAACGGCATCTAATTCACAACGTATCATAACATCGTATTTTAGGCGGCGCCTGTGCAAATGCCTCTCTTTCACATCCTTAGCGCCGGCCCTGCCTCATTATAAGACATTCTGATTTACTGGCTTACTATTTCTTGCATACAAGTTGTTCGTTGTACTTAGTCATTCAGCTAATTAATTAACTAATGTTGCTTAGTATCGCGAGGAAAACGTTCAGATTTAGTTCTGATGTGCACCAAGAATTTTTCTTTTTTTTTTGGGGGGGGGGGGTTGACGATCAGATCGTCAGTTTTGATCTAGAGAAATTTATTGTGAAATGCTGCTTTCAACTAGAGAAATTTAATATTTTCGTTCTGACAGTCATTGGGGAGTGGTTACAGCGTCCCCCGTTTTCGTTACAAACGGGATGGATACAATGAAATCTAATCAAAGTTGCTAACAATAGCGTCTATTATTTTCCGTAGCTTTTCTATATGCAAAAAAAGACAATATTACCCATACAAACAATATTATCACCATGGTAATAAAAATAGCATTACTGTAGTTAAAAAGAAACGATGGCTTAATTTTATGGTTATTGCTGTCAAATGATTATTTGCAGTTAATGTTATCGTAGATGGCAGCACTTTACTAGACTTTCATAATGATTACTGAGATTTAAAAGTTCAAGTTAGAATGACATGTTAATCAACAAGTCAGTAACAAATAAACAAACGAAAGGAAAAGAAAAAAAAAAAAAAGATAAAGTCCACTCTCCCTGCCAATGATGAGGGCGAATTTAATGATAATATCTACCGTTTTAGATAAAAATCAAATCAAGGCTGACTTGGCGAAATTACACAATATAGTAGTGCGCATATGGTTTTAATCGTGCCTAACACGAAACATATGTGAAATCATATCAGACAGTGAATAATTGCTGGGATTCTGCATGGATATTTCCCATGTATTTCTAGTTGCACAACAGTCTGCTACAGGCAGACCCGATGGTGTGCGCGAAGGAGGGAGGGGACAGCGTAGAGCTCCAAAACCACCACTCTTTTTCTGAAAGAGTTTCATGGGGACGGCAAATGACGACAGTTGATTACGGACTCTTTCGTATCCATGGCTGAAAGTGCCGTCTGGAGAGTCGTACGATAACATCTGAGTTCTTGAAACTGATATCCCGCCTACAGTTCTATTTTTATTTTAAAGGACTGTTCCTCGTAGTGGTTGGCAGGAGTGACTGCCTCCACGTGTAGCTAACTAAACCCACTTCCTAATAACATCTCGCTAGTTTTTATTCTTCATACTATAGTCATCCTCAACGCACGCGATGGATTTAAGCCATTACGTTGTCATTATGCTCTTGGCAACAGTGTTTAGTAGGTATTTACTACACTGAATAAAATTTTCTAGCGTATTATTGTATTCGAGATCTATAGTTCTCGGAAACAGTTAAAACTTATTACTTGCTTGAATCATTTGCAGAGGGAATTAATAAATGCTACATTTCTGCAAATTGTTTCATGTAAATCAAACAAATGATACAGTACTTTTTTTTACAAAACAGACCAGATGCTCAATAATTAGTAGTTCTTAATTTGATAAAGCCAGAACTCGAAATAGAAAATTTAACGGAACTCTCACCGGGATAATGCAGAAAAGGATTTGCAGACCATGCAAAAAATTACCGATACATATAACCAACCGAAACGGCGTTCAGGTGACACTTCCACGCTCTGGATAAACATAAGAACCATGGTGATGTTGTGTACACTAATGGCTTCATTTTGAGTTAATACTGCTAAATAAACAAGAAATATTTATGTTGGAGACGAACGCATCCATTTTGGAATGAGAGAGGTGAAATCCAAACAATTTATAACTTCGGATTTTTCTGTGCACGAATAAGATAAAACGCAAGGCACGACTAGGAACGCTAACATAAAATTCTCATCCATCTTGCAAAATAACAAATCATAATAATGCTTCTGCATAAAAACATACGAATAAAATAATTCAAAGCAAAT
Organism: Mastigoproctus giganteus; assembly: GCF_048544385.1. NCBI lineage: Eukaryota > Metazoa > Arthropoda > Arachnida > Uropygi > Thelyphonidae > Mastigoproctus > Mastigoproctus giganteus. The sequence continues at coordinate 152,344,983 of NC_143582.1, forward strand.
ATGTGAAACATCACACATTTACTTTGAGTTAATTATTGGAGTGGCAAATTCTTATTTTCCTGAATTTTGTGGTAAGCGACAGCAATTAATTGAATTTTGCCTAATCTAAACGAAATATGAATATAAGCTAAATTCAAATTTATTCAAGTCCATATTTATAACTAAATTAAATTTTACTAATTTCACTGAAAAACGCGGTAAATTCAAGGGAGGGCCTTTTTTTTCCCCTCCGCCTGAGATTGCCTCATTACAAACTCATTGGAGGAAGCCTTCAGATATTCCTCCAGCGTGTGACTGGACTCGAACCGAGATATCTCCAAATGGTGAAATCCTATACTGTTCCGGAGGACTGTATAGGATTTCACCTATAGTAGTATTTTATATGAAAGTAATATGCTGGAGCTTGAAAAGTAAGGAAACGTCAGAAATTACTTAAAACATTTTTACCCCCTTTTCGAACCACCATCCCAATCATTACGTAACGAAATACTTCAAGTCATATATATATTTTTTATTTTGTTTGTTTCTTTGTGTTTATTTTGGTAACATTCCTGCGACTCAGCCCCATATTGATTAAGCACTAACATTTTCTGCCCACTTGGGTAAAGTAATTTATGAATGACCCCCTAAAAAGCTAATGCAGTATGTTCTAAGCTTACAATCGCATAATTTATATTTTTAAAGCATTAAAAGATTTTACATAATATTTTAATTCACATCCAAATTTGAAAATATATATATATTGAAATTAATAGTGTGATTGTAAGATGGCAGGACACTTAATAACATGGCCTCGTTCACGTTATGCTTTATAACAACTACTACTATTAACTTAATTACTACAAAAATTTCAAACAGGATGTAATTTTAAAAAAGACACGGAAAAAAAAAAAAAAAAAAGAGAGAGAGAGAGAAGCGGGGGGAGATTTAAGACTGATTGCATAACTGGTGTAACGTACGCGGACACTGGTATGTACGTAAAATCAGCTTTTACGCTACCAAAGAAAATGCACTATTCTCTAATTGCTGCGTTGGTATATTGCCCGTAATAAAACTGTTATAATAAAGTTTAACTCCTATGTCCCTAGCCGTACCCTATAAAAAAAAATGGAAATTTATTTATTTTAAAAAAAATAAAAATTCCTCGTAAAAAAGAATGCTGTCTAGTTAACTTAGTGGAACGCCAAATTATCGCCGAAGAGGACATACACGGGGCCGGCGAAACACGATTAACTTCATAAGTAGGGCATAGGGGCGTCAAAATTCAAAATTTTTATTATAATAATATTTAATAAAAGTATCTCAAGGGTGCCAAATACATTTCTGCCTAGGGGCGCCAAAAACCCTAGGGACGCGTCTAGATATACAATGTCACTCTTTCAAAGCCTTCTTCGGTTTAGTTATACAGTATTTCCCTTTCTTTGTTTATCATGTAGGAGTGTAGCCTTTGAAATGATTACTAGCCCTACTGATAGAAAGGGAAGAAAGAGTTGGTACAACGTTGTACTCATTACTTCTGAATGCCTGCCGTGACTCGCGGTTGGCCTTATTAAGTTCCAAATAGTGGAGCCTTTCACTGTGTCGACCAACGCCGACGGCAAGATGTACGTGCTGAGCGTTGATAAACTTCGGTAATTCACTCTCATAAAAGGCCATCTGTCCACCGGGACTTGTGTTCGGCTGTCACGAGAAACGTTTAGCCTTTAAACTATTTTTCATTTAGGTTTTTTTTTTTTTTTTTTAATATAGATATATTTTTTATGGCCATTGTTTATCCTGGAACTATCTCATACGTATGAGGACTGAATACAGAGATCTCATACGGATGAGGACGGAATACAAACAGACTAATGTAGTACTTTATCGATATTCTTGACACTAGGTCCAGGAATCCTATGCAGCCCGATGCGCAAGTTGTTTTAATAAACCGTGGAATCAGTACAGGCTGTGAATAACAGCTGCACTATGAAAAAGAATTTACAAATTAACACGTTGAAACTGAGGACGGATATTCTTAAATCCTTCAGAGAGGAAGGGGAGACCGAGGCCTTATAATTTTTAGAGACGTTTTGTCTAATATTACCCATTTCTCCCGCTTCAAGTCTGCAACAGTATAACTATTTCGCTACTTTTCAACTATTTGGAGAAGTTATGTTCAAATCTATGCCTGAAGTTGGAGGAATTCTTAAAGGCCTCTTCAAAGAGGTTGTAGTTGGCCGATCTCAGACAGAGGGTTTCCTCTACGAGTTATTCCAGTTTTTTTCAGCCCGAACAACTTGTAAATCAGGTGCACCTTATCTGAAGTCGACCTAGGTGAAGTCATTAATCCACTCCTGGGAAAGCAAGATTCAGCCAAGTATTCCAACCAGGTATGTTTACTTTTTTTTATAAAAGCAAGGATATTTGTACGGAGAATCCATAAGTAATCGTTTTAGGAGCACCGAAAAGCATAATCATGTATATATGTTTATATTTAATTTAACAATGCCGCCAGATGTAAAGACACGCGATTCCAAGCCTTAACAATTACTTCATCTACAGCTTTCCACCGTTATGGCTGATTTATCAGCCCAGGGCTAGTTTAATAATTAAATAAAAAAAAAAAAGGCACGTGAAGCATGCAAACCACTTACTGACTTCTTATAATTGAAATACGCTTCGTACCAATTTTTCCCCCCATTTTATCCAGCTTTTTTCCCGCTGTAACGCACAAAAATTAGTTATTTTGTCTATTTCCTAAATATCATCCTCTCCTCCAAACAGAAATCTTGATGCACTGATTCCGGATTGGAAGTTGGGGGGGAGAAACAGAGAGAAATCATCGATCCTTTCCGGTATCCATGAAACCTTAATTTACGTCTTATTTCAAAATAACAGTGGTTTTTAGTCTATTTATAGTTTAGGCTACAAAGTTCATGCAACTTCCTCTAAAAGAGAATTCTCACTATAGGAACATCTAGAGGAAGCTTATTTTCGATCTGGATGCGTGTTAATTTCAGTTTTGCCTGCAAATGCTTAAGATTTTCTTGGACGCGTGCAAGGAAATCCAATAAATTCATACAATGGGTTTTACAGTATCCAAAAAATCTTGGACAATTTAAAACATACTGAATTTATTTGAACGAATAAAATCAGCTGTTGCGTAAAATAAAACGCAGAGCTCGTGCAAAACTACACAGTCTTGTCCTGTTTCCAATCCGACTTTACTTGAAGACGCCTACTATAATTAATCTAGCAGGTGTGTACATTTGCCGCATACATTGCTATCCAGTTTGTAGAAAACACGTCGCCCTTGAAGCAACCTTCGCTTGTCTTGGAGTTCCAGTCAGCGGTCGTAACAGGAGGTGATCGATTGACTAACATCCTGCAACGCTCGCCACGTCACCGTCAGTAACGTTCTTTCTTCCCCCCATCTCCCGTGTGTGTATGACTGAAACCCCCATTCACTTGTATCTGTGCCCCTTAAATAACTGGGATTTTTCATCCTTGATGGTAACGGATACTACTGCAGACAGTGACATACTCTCCCACATCAGGTTTGTGTCATGCGCACTTTCTCGTCACCCTCGCTCCGTCTCTCTCTCCATTTTAAGAACACACTACACGTCCATCCGGTCTACCTACCCAACTTCGCGCTGTTCCGTGGAGGGACGTCACGTTCTTGGCAGTTTGCCGCGAGACATCGTCCTGGCAGACGATCAATGCAGTGACGTCAGCAACGCAGTCAACAGCAGCTGGGTCCAGTGCTTGATTTGCACGAGGCTATGCTTCTTGGCTCTATGCCAAATGTCTTGGCGGTCGACGTTGAAGCAGAAATGCAACTCTGGGCAGGTCCATCGAGCCCGGATGGCTGAAAGCGGATGTCATTAGAAGGGTAGCATTGTAATGGCGACGTTCGGAATTGTTTCCTCGTTTGTTTTCCATCTGTTAAAGGGGTCAGGGATTTATCGGACAAATCCCTGAGGTTGCAGTAAGATATACCGGTAGCTTCCTGTCGATGAGGTAAATCGTCAGTTAACGCATTGATATAATAGAAACAAGAAAGCTAGAATAAATATAGCCCCAAATCTCTACACATATACTTCTTCATCATAATGAAGTGGTACATGATGATTCTGTTAAAATCACTAACTTATCATTTTTAGCAGAGAAATAGAGTAAATAAAGTTAACCAAAAACAGTCCCGATGGAAGTTGTGAAAACACTATCGTTATGAAAACAAAACTAAGATAGAACTGACATGAGTAAGTGGATTATAAATTATGGGAACTATCGTCGTGATAGCTATTAGCGAATTTTTGTCTGCCCTTCTCAGGGAAGGCCCGAAATGATACATTTTAAACAGGTGCTTTTTATAAAAATAAAAATTAATTTATATATGTATGTAAACACAGACAAACTAGTTTCCACCACGCCATGATATTTTCAATCTGAATTGCCGCTCTTCGACGACCATACCATTAGGAACCCTCTCCCAACTCGTTGTACCTCTTTTCATCACTGCTAGTATAGTAGTTCCAACAAAATATATATAGGAAAAGATTCAGTAATATAATTTTAATCTTGCGTATTAAAAAGGGGTTTTAAAAATAAGCAGTCACAGGCTTTCAACGTTTTGTGCAGATTGGTACATATCACAGTAGTGTACCAATTAGCCACAGAATAACTTCTTATTACATGAACAATGCAATGCATCTGGCGAGTACACAACCGCGAGCATTAATAACATTTAACTGCCCTTTGAAATACATGAGTAGGCACCTTCACAAAGCACTCTTCGTACTTATTAGCCACGCACAGTTGTATGTGATCCTATGGTGCAGAGGATCCAGGGCCCTGAGCTAAAGGGAAACACAAAAATAAAAATACAGAAAGGTACCTTTAAAATAATAATAAAATCCCTTGCACCAGGGCCTTAGCGCAAACAAATACATTCTAATGTATTTGTTACGAGCAGTACCAGAAGTGTGAAATATCAAACCAGAACGGCAATATTTACCATCAAAAATGCGATTAAACAATTATTTTCGTCTAAATTTCATTAAGCAGATACAAAGATTTCTCCCAAATTTATTGATTATGTCGGGTCGGATGCCACCACCATTTAATGACACCTCATTTGCTAGTCTTATCTTGCACACCAATACCTTCTTAATTTATTCACTTCACATTCCAAAATAAGAGCCAGCTGATGGGGGAAAGAGAATGAAACCTCTACGTCAAGAGAGCAACCATCAAGTTGGATCAGATCAACAAAGCAATGTTATTATCCTTATGGAAAAGTGTGCGGAGCAAATCGCGATTTTAAAGTTATGTACCTCGTTTAGAGAATTCTTACAATTTTGTAACGGAAATCACTTAAATTGGGGCACAGACTGCACAGACTCTTGAAACGACGGTTAATAAAATCATTTATTAAAGTTACTAAACTGAATGGACCTACTAATCTGTTGGAATCCGAAACACACGGATAATCGGATTAAAATACACAGACAATGGAGTCGGAATTAGTAAAGACTCGTTATGCTAGCCATGGACGGTATTAGTATGAACGAACTGATACAATTGATTTGCCATACAATAAGTGGCGTTCCGCAAGCACGGTGGGAGTAGCGTGAACTGTCTCATGCGCACCGTGACGTTGCAATGACCTTATGGAGTAGCGAGGCGTACCGAACCGTGTCGAAAGCCTGCAAGCGTTGCTTTAAGCGGTTCGCGTTGTTTTGCAGTAGTAACGCAGGCAGTAAACCAAGAAAGTGACTGTGCTTTCCTCCACTTCTTTCCCACCCTAAAACCTGCATCGCATCCCTTTCAGATACAGATTATGCAGCATGCATGGACGCAAAGCATGCAACCCTGCGACCCACTGCACTGCCTATAGAATTTCAGGAATGTTTTTGAAAGCGCGGCGCGTTCGAAAGTAGAGCAAGTTCGACATTTGCATCCTGAAGTAGGTCATAGCACGACTTCGTTGTGTTCAAATTCGTAGTGGGCACTAGCAAAACAAACTACAGGTTCTGGTGTGCAACGACAAAAACATTCCAGACAGATGTATTTTGCAGGATGTCCCGCATGCAGTCTACAGCCGCAAAAGATAAAAAGCGAACTAGTCAGTCAACCTCATTCTAATTATAATCGTCGTCCACTTTTCGATGCCCTCTGGTGGACAGAACTGGAAATGAGGTTGTAAATCAGATCGGTGACGCCGTAGCCATTTCGTTTCGTATGACATCACGCAGTAGTGGTACACGTGGACTGCCTTAAGCTGTTGTTGAATAAAGGAAGTTTCATTGCGCATGCGCGGGATACTCCTCGGTCGCCCTTCCATTCTGGATGCTTCAGTTCGCAGCCGCTTGTCGCATGGTTGGATCGTTCCCAGAAGCGTGAGTTTTGTGCAAGCGAAATATACGTCGCCGCCCAGTGACGGCTCTATCGGTACTGTTACGGCATCGAGTCCCTGCCAGCCATCCATGGTCAAGATGTCGGCTCTACCTCGCGGTCAGAGGCAGCACTGCTACCTCTGCGACCTTCCCCGCATGCCGTGGGCTATGCTACACGATTTTTCAGAAGCCGTGTGTCGTGGCTGTGTAAACTATGAAGGAGCGGATCGTATCGAACTCGTCCTGGAGACTGCTCGTCAGATGAAACGTGCGCACGGGTTCCAAGACAACCGCCAACCTTACAAGTCAGGACCATCGTCCGTCTCCCGCAACTCTCACGAGGCGATTAATGGAGTAGCGGTGTCAGCCGAAGGGGCCGTACTACCGCCGCACGCCAGTACCACCGTATCCAGGTCTCCCATACCCACCGCACTGTCCGTTGAACGCTACTCTGCTCACGACAGTCGAGCGCGCGCTGCTGCCATGCTAGAGTACAGCAACACCCAGCGACTGACCAACAGCCTTCACGGTCATAGAGTGGAAGAAGTGCCACATGATACGGCATCCCTTAACAGGGGTAGCCCGAGTTTAGCAGTTCGAGCCGTCGGAGTTATGCCTGTAGCACCGCCGCCGCCACCGGCTCCTCACATACCCCTCTCCACTACTCGCCAGAACTCTGTGTCCAATAAAAGAGCAAATGAACGGGAGGACGATGACAGTTCAAATCATTCCGCTGGATCGGATAGTGCTCCCAAGAGGCCTATGTTGGATGAACATGGCGTGCGTCCTCCCCTCACACGCGGAGAAAGTCTCCCTACTACTGTGATGGGAGTGCCATACGATGCCCGGTACAAGAAAGAGCACGCCATGGTTGGGCGGGTGTATTCGTTCGATGCTGCGACTAACATGAAAGCAGGTAAGACAGGTTGATTATATTTTTCCCTTTAGAAATAGTTACAGAAGCATTTATGATTTGTTTACTTCAGATACCAAATGTTTTCTTCATTAGTTGTGTTAGTCCATATCGCGAATCTTACTGAAGTGTCGCTATTTTTTTTTTTTTTTTTTTTTAACAACATTATCACCATATTAATACTTTAATATTAATGTTGGTAACGAGATGGCGCTTATGTACGAACTCGTTACGTAGGCAACTAGGCAAACGGATGGATCAGTTTTTATATACGAATACCGCACTTTTCTGAGTAGCCATTCGTAACAGACAGTTATTATTAAATAATGACATCACCGAGAAATTAAAAGCACATAATAAAGTGACATAATAATGAGTTTACCACATGTCACTCCTTTGGAAAGGGCTGGGTTTAAATCCCCGAATTCCTTCGTTGGAGACTGGAGGAATTTCAAAAAGCCTCCTCAGTGGAGGCTGTAATTAGCCGATTTCAGTTGGAGGAAAAATCCAGAATAGTTCTAGAATTATTCTAGATTTTTTTAACGCGGTTTAAACATGTTCATAGATAAAATACAAGAGAGAGAGAGAGAAAATAAGCAGTACAACCAAAATTAGTCGAAGTACCGAAAAAGCAACCAACCAAATAAAGGTGGTGTAAATTTTTGTTGTGCTCTGTAGACCAGGACTTGAAAAAGTCATATTTAAGAATGTTTCAGGTACTCATGACAACCCTGAATGAGCCCGCAGGGTTATTTCTAGGACAACCCTAAATATTACACGACAGACGTGAGAGGGGAAAAAAAAATTAACGCAATAATTTGACTTTTTTATCAAAATTATTTGGTCAAAAGATTATTACGCAGTGTGCATTGCTGAACACTTAAAATTGGAATTATCGTTACATTTTCAATTATTAGTGTAAATACCAAACATGTCTAACTTTTAATTGAATTTTCTGTTAGATTATACAGATGTCTTCTGCACAGGTTTAAACTTGTCTCGAGCAGGGCCACCTTTTGGTGACATTAAAATGTCCTTGAATTAATGTTGTTTCTAAAGAAATTTGAAACCGTTTCTTCATAAATTTGGTTTTGAAGTTATTTCCACAACACTTATTCCAGCATTAACTTAACTCGCAATACAAAGTTTCACGTTGACGTTGCAAACAAAAAACGCAGAAGAAAGAATTTTTTACAAATTTGTATTTAAGTTTCTAGAATTTCACTGCTCGAATAAAATTGTTGAATTATATATTTTTCTGACTCCCTTTTTTTTTTCCCCTTAGGCCCTAGGCACTGTGCCTAATGGAAAAGATGATCAGTCTCCAGAGCATATATAATTCAACGAATTTAATCCTTCGTGATAAATCCATGACTGAAAAAAAAAACAGATCAAATTTAAGTGATCCTAAATTATACCTCTTCCCCCGTATTTTCGAACAGCAAAGAAAACAGACAGAGAAAAAGTAATATTAATACAGCGTGGAAGAGCCGGGGAAAAAAGTCGTTACAAGATGGGAGACATTTTTAACTTATGTGAAGAGGAATAAAATTGTATTCTTAACCTGACAATCATGAAAGTACGCCACTAAAAGCTTAGTTATGCTACTGGATTCACCTGTACAAATGTTACCGAGGATACTTATCACTATAGCTAAATTTACTTTTGTCTGAATGTGGTGGACCGAATGAGTAAAAACGAGATCAATCTAGAAATATATGGTATAGTACATGTAATAATTACGAGTCCTACGTCGTTGTAAGCAAGTTCAGCCTTGCTGGATGTTCCCAAGAATTAACGGATCCTCCCTGGATTCATACTAAAATGAGTAAGAAGCGCTTAATGTTGAATAAACTTAAATTTTCTGTTTGCTCCGGGACGACTACACGCAAGAACATTCATACTGTATTCAGTAGCCACGCAGGTCTAAACTGTATGCACTCTTGTACCCACTGACTTGACCACTCGGCAACGGGACCTACTCTTTTCTTTTGGCGAGGATTTTCTTGCTCTTGGCAGAAATTTGTCAGCCTTTTACATCCCACTTAAACGGGATTAGCTTTCCATGGCGATTAAATTTATGCTTAACTGACCAGAAGGGCGAGGACTGCGTATACTTACGTTCCTAAATTGATTGTAGGTCTTCCCCCCGGGTGAAAAAGAATCTAAGACTGGTTAACTACAAATATACAGTGAAAAAGACCCGAAGTGCTTTCGATCACGCATATGGGAACGAACCTAGACCTTCCAAAGCGTGCATGACGAAGGCACTGTAAGTAGAGTCACTGTTTTTGCAATATCCGACTTTGTTCTGAAACAAATTGTGAGCAACAACAGGTGCGAGTGAGTGGATATCGGAGTTGCTAATTTTATTGTTCACGGTAGCTAATAGAACACTGTTCAGTTAATCATGACTTTTTTTTTTTTTTTAATGGTGGCATACTGAGCAGAACCAGCGACGTGCGGTTTTTTTTTTTTTTTTTTGTCTTACATATTATATCGTTCTGCAATAATATACAGTATTAACAAAAATTGATCGAAACTAACGCTGCACTTACCTGGAATCATGGGTGTTCTTGTCTCTTTGTAAAATATTATCTACACAGTAATCTGTTTTGGAACTCAGTTCGATTAATGTAGCAAATTTGGTTGAATAATCTCCAGCCATTTTGAGACTAACGTTCTGTTTCTGAAAGCAGAAACTTAAGGCAGTTCTGAAACGGGTGATTTCTAAAAATAACCAAAGGTAGGCGTCTTATACAAAACACTGCAAATAATCAGGAAGGAAAGCGAGAAAGTAGTCGGCAACGGGGAATTTTAAAATTGATTTAAGGTAATACGTACTGTTAACAAAATATATTTAAATATAATATGAAAGAGAGAGGGCGTGACAGTATACATGTACAGCTGAACCTGAGGAGTTGTAGATATGCATCAATTGAACCGGAGGGGTTGCAAGTTTTGCCGTATGACCTTCATTGAGTCTGCCAACGAATTTCGTTGTCTCCAAAGAAAAGTGTGCCCCAGGTCTAAAGAGACAAGCTTGTACTTCTGACCCAGTTTTACTGGATTGCTACTCTAGTCTGACCTGGCACGTGTTGTAAGGAGGACTTGTATTTCTGGCATTCGACCACCTGATGGATGTAACGTAAGCAACCCTTTAATACCACCCAAAATACCAGTCCAGAATACTAGATTTATTTAGCCTACGGCTTGTTTTTCTGTTTAGCACTGCATGGCCTCAATTATTAGCTCTTGGGATTCACTAGCATTAAACTGGTACTTTCCCACTTTTTTTTTTCCTTCCCTCAGTGAAATTTATTTGGAACCACCTTGTACAGCTAACAGGCACTGGGATTTTGAAAGTATTACTCGCCCAATGAAGAATTATTCCTCTAGTGTTAATGGAATAAAGCACTTACTGTCAACTGGGGTGCTGTAAACTTCTCAAAGCAGCGCCGCAAGATTAGGAAAACGCCAGTGAGATGGCAGTCACTTATCGAGGTGCGCATATATACCGTAAGGTTAATTCCAAAGCGTTGTGTCAAGAGAAGAAGCAAATTTTACCTGTGCCATTTAAGGAATTTTTTAAATTCCAAAAGTGCCTGGAGTGATAACATGGCACTATTTTAAATACTGATAACCGAAAGAAAAAAAAAAAAAGTGTGTTAGCCCATAATTTGTTACCGATAAGTTCATTTGTTTTTTTTTTTTTTTTAGTTGTTAGCGCATCGGCTTCTGTGGCTATAATGCACCTCCCAAAGTTTTTGCATTTTACTCTGATCCAAGCCCGAGGTGGGATTCGAACCCGCGACCTCTGGGTTGCCAGGCAGGTACTTTACCCACCTGGCTAGCCCGGTCGGCAAGTTCATTTGTAAATACATGTATTGTAACTTAAAACTTAATATGGAGAGAAATAGATAGTTGGGAAAACGTCTTCGATTCTTGCTAAGAACTATTGTAAGATGAAATGATAAAATAGATACGACAAAAATTCAAATCATTTCGATGGATCGGTAGTGCTACCAAGAGGCCTTAGTAGGACTATCAATGTTTGAAGGAATATCCCCCAAAACTGCACATTTATAAAAGCAAATACTTCATGTTAACTCCATATTAAAAAAAATATATAATACAAAGAGAGAGAGAGAGAGAGAGAGAGTTAGATTGATTTTGACCATTAAAAAAAAAACTGCACTTTTTGCCTGAATAAATTCTGTTTCGTCACTGGTGCTGAGCGATCGGATTCTGCACTGAGAGCCAACCGTGTTCCTGCCGTTCCAGTCCAACACTGGGTAATCAGCTGGGTGGCTCTGAGTCACGTCCAATCTTCAACGTTCGTGCAGCGTTTAGGCCCGTGCACACAGCAAGAGGAGAAAAAGGGTCAACGGGGGTAAAAAAATGAATGCATTTATGGAAATTAGGAATTAAGCAGTTCGTGCACATAGTGGCAGAGAAGCGAAGGATTTAACGCTGACGGGCTGTAAATGAATTCTTTCGCTGAGCACGAACATAAATTAAATTAAATTTTGAAACTATTCTTAATTTTGAAAATATTCTTATACTAATTAAGACTGAGCAAAAAAAGGTAATATATATCCTGTTTTAATATTAAGAAATCGTCCCAATGAACTGGATTTTCTAGTATTTCAAATCCCCTGTCCTCCACACGCCTCTGTAATATGTAACTTTAGATTTCAGCAGTTTCATACTAACAAGATCGCCATCTTATAAGATGTCCTATTAATTATCACGAAGCTTGTGATTCAGTTTGTCTATACTTGTTTGCCCCAAAGGCAGTTAATTTCAATGACCTGCACTGGTGTCCCTCAGACACTTAAAGTGGGTTCCGTTACAGTAAATACGGCGAATCACGTCTACTACTTTAGCAGGATAACGGATATTTCCTGTTTTATTGTGGGACAGTAAAAGAGGAAACATGATTCGATGCATAGGGCACGGCTAGTGTTTTGAATAGCTCGAAATCCTGTACTCAATTATATTATTCTATAAATAAATTGTGATAAAAAAAAAATTACACATGGATGATTTGCACAGACGCTGCTATTGATTAATTACGCTCCGGAGACATTTCCATGTTACATTCCGAAGCAATTTTTAAAATTTTTTCTTTGCATAGTTAAGAGCTATTACTTGAAGTTTAATGGGGGTGTATACGATGGCAAGCATTAGAAGTTAGTAACTCCAAATGACCTTAGTATATTTCGCTAACTTGGGTGTATCAAACTGATCCCAACTGTTTCGTGTCCGATCGCAATTTCCCAACATGCATTTCGTCACGATTGGTGAGGTTCGTTAGCTGAGCAAAGTATATTTATTGATTTATGAGTCTATTTTGGAGCGCATTGACTGAACGGGCAACAGGCCTTCCTTGTCTAGCTTGCACATTTCCCTGTTGTATTGTTGCCTGCGTGCGTTGCTTCTCACGTTACGAGCAGCTAGTATTAAAGATGAAGCATGCATGACGTCATTGGATTCCGGTTAAAGGTCAGCCAGCTTGTCAGGTAGCGGTAGTGCCTGGATGTTTGCACGTAGCACTCCTCTAGTAGCAAATGCCAACTTTATAACTTAGATTGGTGGTGTTATTTTGCAACAGCATAACTTAATTGAAAATGGAGTCAATTAGTCGGCGTGATTTACCAAGCCATGGGCTGTAAATAGTTAATAGAAAAATAAAGTTGTTTCGTGTGTGCATAAATTTTTACATTTAAGTGCATTATGATTTTACAATCAAATCCATGGGCGTTTTGAATTTTCTTTTCCCGTGAACACGTATTTTCTTCGTGAATTTCTTGAAATGTTAAAAAAAAAAGATTTTGAACAAGTATGGGAAGTTGTCAGTGTGTGAATCAATTGCTGTTGGCCAACGTGAATTAAGCATGTTAAGGATTTTTTTAATTAAACGCTAAAAGACCAGTGAATAAAAAATAAATAAAAAATAAGACACTTGCGTTACGTGTCTTAAGAGCGAGAAGCAACTATAGTATCTTAGTCTTGCTATCCTATATTGAGTAGTCAAATAATAAATCTATGAACAAAAATAATAATCCAATAAAACCAATTCGTTACTTTTGTGCACTTAATCCGTCATGCATATCGTCTTAAGATATAGGCGTAACGTGTTTCTAAAGGTTAGTTGTCTAGTTTGAAAAAAAAAAAAAAAATCTTCGGGTGAGGAACCATATAGCCTCCGCCTGAAACTGTGTGTAATATAAAGACAAGGAAAATGGACGAAATTGTTGTCAAAAGCAAGGTTGTCTCAGTCGTATGCGTACCACACGTTGAGAAGAAAATTAGACGAACTTGATTCAGGCTAGGTTGTTTGCAACATTTATGGAACATCGACGGCTTCGGCTTAGTGTAGTTCATATGGTGTGTCCTGGATTATGGCTACACAAACGTGTTTTTATATGCCGGTCTGATTGTGTAAGCTGAAACTCCTATTCCTTCCATTCGACATCGGTTAATTTTAGCCCCGATTTAAAGAGGCCTTTAATTAAAATTCTTCTAGTCTCCTATGCCATTTGAACACAGACCTCTCTAAAAGAGAAGCATCAGGTTTGTACCCATGTAGTGCGCTGTCCTCTGTCCATCACAGTCAGGATGCAGACAACTGTACAGTTAGGTTCACTGATTGTTGTGCAAGGTACAGTGAATATCAAACGGTTTCTCGCTGTCACCTCGTCTACAACGTATGTGATGAAAGGAGTGATTAATTTCAAAACAATGTTGAATCGCATCCCTTCAATATCTTGAATAAACCTAGTTGAACATTGGGAAATGAACAAGAATTTGTAGTTTCGCTACAAATCCTGCCATCCCCTGCAAGATTTGTAAACGCCCCTCCTGTACTCATTAAAAAACATACGATACAAGACTTCTTGATACTTCGCCCCTACTATGAGTGGGATGAAGAATCACGAAGTATGGTAATTTCGCCGCTGAAACGAACTCAACTAGCATATCAACCAAACAGGTCTCTGTCTCAATGTCAAGAACCGAAAACGAATGGAAAGTGTTGCTTAAGATTTTTCCAGAGGCAACTTGAGTTCTTTGTCATACTGCATTATTTTCTCCCCCCCCCCCACCAACACACCATTTGTCGAATAATTATAAAAGCGGCGGATATTTTGTGTATATTACTAAGAGAACTGTAAATTTTATCTGAAAAATTAAGTTTTGCAGTAATAAAGAAAAACTACAAAGGGGAGGAAGCAGAAATATTCCTACCTCATTTGGTTAAAATAAAAACAGTAATGCCCATATTCGTGTATGCAGGAGACAGCAATAAAGTAGACATCTTTTAGATTAGCAGAAGAGCATTCTCAATCTAGTCTTGAATTCTGAATTACCAGACTTGGAAATCGAAATGCATGCTATATGCAGGATTTAAGCAACCTGAGATAGTGCACTAGATTTGCTGACATGTAGGGTCTTAGTGCTAGTGGTGAGTTTCTGAAATTAGAGGATTAATTTTGTTTATCTTAAATAGCGTATATTTAAGGAAACTATTGTAGTCACATCCAATGAGTGAATGTTTCTGAAATGCATTCAACAGTCTTCACTTTTAAATTCTTGTAACGCGGCTACAGCTGCTTGTTTTTGTGATAGGTTTTGTGACAATGTTTTATTGGGATGAATACAAAGTCGAAGCATTTGCGACTGCGCCTCGCTGTCTCGTGGTGATATTTAAAGTAGTCTGTGCCATCTGCAGCAACTTATGGCGCAGCACAGGTGTCATAGATTGCTAACCCTTGTGTTAGGGTAAAGTAGGAATGGCCAGTTTCTATTACTCTAGAGAATTCGCTATTGTGAGATTTTTGTCGGCATATTAAAAAAAAAAAAATCAATTGCCACTTGAGCGAAAGTTAGAATGGAGAAGATTGAATGAACGGAAAAGTTTCGATAAAAAATTATGGTTGCGGTCTGCCGATTGGTTTGCCATTTGTTATGTAAAGCAATGAAACATTAAGGGGTAGCTACGAAACGAAATGGTTAGAGACAGGAAATGGCAAAACGTAGCATAGTACAGTGTATTCAGTATTCCAATCTCTTAAAAACAGTCTTGGGTCTGATATTTTCAGGGGCTCGCGAAAAATGTGCTACAACAGTTATAGATATATGCAATAAACAGTGTTAGTGAAAGGCGAAGTCGCGTTTCTTCAAATGATAAAAATATATATATATATATATATATGTTAACTTTAATATGAACAGTTTTTATATTACCAGCATATAATAATTTTAATTTTTATTAAGTTTTTCCATGTTAACTTTCGTTATATAATTGGAATCGCTGGTATTTGAATGACACAAGGGCGAAAGTATGAACACTGTAAGGACCGAGCCATTACACTGCCACAAAAAATTCACGGTCCACTGTTAACTGGCTTGTTAGTATATAAGCTTCAATAAAACGAGATAATGGAGCTGTCAATTTTTCTGGCCACGGCCGTACAGAGTATATACCGAATTATTGACTTTACTCTCTCTAAAGGAACGTAGTGTAGTGTGTTTAGTGTCAAAGGAACATCGTCTCATGCATAAAAATTGTCAGTGAACTCGAAGCTGTTGAGGTCATGACAAACTTCTCCCACAAGAACAGATGTTTTGGATCGCTGCGTAAAAACAGTTTAAGCACCACTGTTCTATACATTAAAAAGGTTCTCATTTTCACAGGCAAACAGTTTTTTGTGGTCCTTGTAAAAGATGACTGTGAAAAATGCATACTAAAACACACTTTGGATTAAACCGCTAAGCTTGTCAGAGAAGTCGTTTCCTGTGGATTCGTTTTAAAGAATAGCAAGTGTCACTTATCTTAAGATTTTCCGTGTGACGTGATTTAGGCTGGCATAAGTCCAACTGCCTCCTTAACGACTTGCAAAATCTCTGGAATACAAGTTCTGAGTAACACGTTGCACTAAATACCAGTCATTAATATAGCGTCCTTAGTGCAATGTCATATTTATAACTACTGTACTTAAGGATAGCAAATATTAAGAATTTTAAGGTGCGTGTTGACTTTACGCTTGATACAAGGTTACTGGATATAGATTAAAGCGAATGGAGATTTACAAAATTAATCATTTTAGTTGGCCAACTCCAAAATACTGTAATCAGAGCAATAGTTACGGCCTCTAAGAAACTACCAGCTACTAATGTATCGACCAGAATTCAGAGTACCACTGGAAGCCTGCAATTCAATAATTGAAAGATAATTTCAAAGGGGACATGCTTAAACATTTGATGTATCTACGTATGCGATTACTACAATTTGCTTGTCAAGTATAAGAATAGTGTTTAATTATGGATAGTACTGTTGGAATTCACTTCCAAAACAAGTTTTAATTCAGCTGCATGATATAGAGTAAAAAATTGTCTGAATAAGAGACATTTACTAGTCTAATCTAGCTGAAATAACAACGGAAAATTTAACTGTACGTAAATGACTGGTATTTTAGTCAGGACTTTATTATTATTAAGCATTTTAAGTGATGGAAAAATCATGATGCCATTTGGGAAGTTTGCATCTTATCTGTTGGATAATGTTAATATCCAGTTCAGCGTGACTAAAGTTTGTGGCGTCTCTTCTTTCTCAATTTCTACGTATCATTGCCCCTTTGAAAGATGTTTTATATCATTGGGGGAGTTTTTTTTAATTCGCAGATCTCTTTAAAATAATTGGTATCTTTAAATTTATGTAGCGCTCTCTCTCTGGACATTTCACGGGTGCAATATTCAGAGTCTGGTGGTATCACTGTTTTCGATGAATTTTAAGTGTAAACGCCCAAACGAGAACAAGAGAAGCTATATCTTTATTGTAAACATAGACAAGTCGAATACAGTAGTGTTTCAAAGGCCCTTTCCGGCCATATGCTTATAGAGGGTCCATTAGACTTTTAGCTACCCCCCTCCCCCAACTTTGCTCAAAGTGATTTTATTTTTTTAACTTAGCTTCTCAACCCCAAGTTATTATTTTTCTTTTTTTTTTTTTTTTTTTTTTCTTTTATGTCTGGTCTCATCTAGCACGGCGTAATGGAGTGTGTGAGATACGCTTGCAGCCGTATGACGTTGCTAAATACCGGTACATTGTCACGGCGGTTGCCCTGGGGAGTGAAATGCACAATGTGAGCGTGCGCACTGGAATGACGAACAGGTAGTGGTAGACCCAGTGTAGCGGCATGGTATCACTGGTCGGATGACTCAGTGTTCCATAGGAGATGGAAACGACCGTCTTAAATAGATGTTCGCTAGCCTATGTTGAAAGCACTTCGGTCACTCGGCTGTTGCTAAATGAAGTTTCTTGACCCAGAGCGCTTGGTGAGGGAACGGAAAACCAGCAGGGCTTATCAAAAGAGGAAATCCTAGAAAGAATTTCCTGTTTTGCATGTGCATGGAAGCTGACACATTTAAGTTTCACTGCTAAGCGAGATGTTAGTTGCTATTACCGTATTTGGCCCGAAGACTTATTGAACGGACCGTTTTCCAATTAAATTGGAAAACTGAATTGTTTTCTACTTAAATTATGCCTAGTAACGGAATTACAGAATCACGCAGCCAAGTAAAATAGCTTTATTAACAAGTAAATTTTGCACATTTGGCCGGAAAAAACTGAAGTGATCATTCGGTTGTCTATAAAATTGTGGTAATTAATCGGTCTACCACATTTGGACCAGAAAAATCGGATGGGTCTCCGTTTACCACAATTGATTCATAATCGCCAAGTTACTCAGACTTTTACATCGCTACACTGACGGGCTTTTATAGGTATGATATCCTCACAAATTACAAAGCGAAACGATGCTAAAGGTTGTTTGAGGCTGTACACACACTAAAAAGATAAAGTTGTACATGTTTCCTTCAAAGTGAACAGTCTCATTTTGGTAAAAACAGACACGTTCTTTGTTCGAAAATAGGGCCCATTTTGTTCTACACTTTTAAAATTAGCATAATATTTGATTAGCAAAACAAATATTGTTGGGCAGTCCGTTTTTTTTTTTTTTTTTTGGCATCTTATGATTTGGAAATGACCAAATATATTCTAGACACACAGCACAACAATATGAAAATAGGGGGTCAATTGATAAATTATGCTGTTAGATTTGAATTTGATTAAATGAAGAATTATCGATACCATTTATTTATTTTTGCCTCCGAATATCATTGGTTTCGTTCAGTTGCACAGAATTCTTTTTGTACAAAAGTTGTCGAAATCTTATGTACTCTATTTCTGCTTGGTTTACACGAAAGTAAGGATGTGTGTGTAATTTTCTTCAGGTGTGATATTTCGTATCAACAGATAAACTTGACGTATCATCACACGATAGAACTACTGTAGTTATTTTCATTTAAGCAACCATTTATCATACACATACATAATTAAAATTTATGCTTAAGACTAAAACCAATTTAGTGTTCCATGGGGAATATTCAGAAATAAGTTTCCGTATATCAGTAAGAAATACTCGACAACATTTGATTTTTACATTGCACACAGAACATTAAAAATTGCTCAACTTAAGGTTTTAAGGATCATAAATGATCTTAATACTGATCCTTTTGCAGGATTATGTGCTTTAATTAAAAATCTGTCATTTTAAATTATCATAAAAGTTCTATAGAAATGTTTTGTTATAGGATTTATGTTAAAAATTATAATTCACTTTGCACATTTTAATTGGGATTTTCCGTGTTTATATACATTAAAATGAAATAAAAAAAAAAAAAAGATGCATGAGTTACCATTGTAGTTGTGTGTAAGAAGGAATTTTCACATCTGCATAAAACAGGGTTTTTCAGCTGTCCCAACACCGCTGAATGATGCAACCAAAAGAAGCATACGAAGTGCCTGTCAGAGGAATACTTTAGTGGAGGTGATAAATATAGCTCACCTTAACTTTCTGAATGTAAATTGTTCGTTACACATGAGGAATGCAGTCATGCACGATATCGAGGTTGTGCTAGCTACGTATTACATATGCACCTGAGCGCATCACGATACGTGTAACATACTGTTCTAAGTGCAGTAGTTCGGAAAGAAAAATAAATCGTAATACTCAGACAATATACGGACATTTTTCTCTTGCCTTTTGTGTTGAAATACCAACAGCTGTTCGGTATGTTACGTCTTCAGATAAGCCACGTGTCGCAACGTCATAGAGACACTTGCGTTACGTAACTGCCGCAGTACGCAATTCACTTTCTTTACTATGAACCAGATCTAAACTGTTCTTGGATATTTGAAAACATCAGTGGACTGTGCTCTTGTGACTATTTACCTGGGTTATCTTTTGAAAGAGATGTTTTCTCTGCCTACAAGCTAAATGGAAAAGATAAGTACAGTGAATCATTCTAATATAGTATCTTTGATTACAGTTAAACTTGGCAGCTGTAATCAATAACATTTTCTGTGCATGTGTTCAAATTGACCAACTTGAAACAAAGCATTTCTTGAATGTTTGTTTCCCTAAAGAAGATAATCGAAACCACCTTATGTCCACGGATAGAAGAGGCTTACGCGGCGAAGTAATGTTAAGTTGGGCCGTACAACAGGTTTCAAAAAGGCAGAGATGGTCATGAACACCCTTAAAACAGTCGCCTGTCACCCATACATCTCTCTCTCTCTCTCTCTCTCTCTCTCTCTCTCTACATATATATATATATATATAGAGAGAGAGAGAGAGAGAGAGAAAATTTATTTATTTAAATTATTGAAATGCCGATTTGGTTTCTTTGGTCGAACAGCAGAAAACTTGGAACTCGATGAAAACAAAGTTTCTGACAAGACTGTGCCATGCAATGTGAACGATGAAAAGAAATAGCGAAAATTCCACATTTGTTGTAATCTTTCGAGGGAATTATGACAAATCGTGCTTTTGATGAAAATCGTAACTGATGATGTGTGTTCGGTATCTCTGAAACAAAGTTTGTCTGCAGTAGAAAACCCCGACGTCCCTGAGACCCAAAAAGAGCACATGTCAAAATCACAAGTGAAGACAGTGTTTGACTATGTGGCATCTACATTACTATTCGTGCAGAGCTCATTATCAAACAGTCAGAATTATTATGCAGACATTCTAGCGTTCGAGAAATTCTATGGGATGCAAAAAGAATAAGCCATGGTGCCTTCATCATGGCAGATTACCATCTACTAGTACGCTCTCTGTGAAGCTATTTTTCACCATAATTGGTATAACTTATCTAGATAACAATCTCATTCACTGTGTACTTAGTTTAGCGCGGCTTTTGCTTTAAAAAAATAAATACAATAAAATAAAAAGTGATTTGCCATATCATTGAAGACATTTAAAAAGAATGATGCAGAATGCATTTCAAGCCTGTGACTGCTAAATACGATGCTGTTTCTTGTATTCTATCTATGTTGTGAACTCCTGACCGTCTGGTCGTCCCGGATTATAAACAGAAAATTTATTTTTTATGTTCAAAAAGAAATATTTTGAGCAATCACAACATCGTTGGAATACGTGCATAGCTTCCCAAAGCGCCAAATTTGAAGGCATGTCACATACAAAAAAATCAGTCCCATTACTTTAGAACCAACACATCACAAGCTTTAGGTGTCTGGAGGCTCTGTAAGAAGGTAACTGCGTTTATTAGCTTAACAGAAAAACTTGGCAATAACTTTTCAGTGACTTCAAAAGAGGTTTGGCTGTTTGTAAGTACATCTAGAGAACGTTAACTGTGTAGAAAGGACGTCTGAACTTCCACGTGAATCAGAAGAAGTTATCTAAGGTGATATCGGCAAAATAACACAGCTAACCATATGCAACGTTGCGTATCCATTACAAACAACGAAACACCAACTTAGTGTAGTATATGTCTGGTGATATTCATTTCCACCACTGTTTAGGTTGTCGATGTCTCTTGAAGGGAGACATCGCACTTTATCACTCCATTGAGGGGAGTGATAAAGTGCTTTGCAACGTACCCCACATTATATGAAGTGCACAGTTGATGTGTTGTACTGTAGTGAGCATAGTCAACCAAGACGAGTTCATATGCCTCATCATAGTCTGCACACAGGTAGTAAAACAAATACTTTGTCGTTTATACTCCAGGACGACCGCACGATCAGAGGAATTCACAAGATTGGGAATACAAGAAAAACACGCGGGCTTTGAACCACAGTTACTCAAAACGCGTGTACTTATGCACTCGTGCGATGGAACACTCGACTTACTGTAAGCTGGGCATAGAACAGGTAATTTTGGAGGATGCATACTTCTGACTTAATGGAATATTTGGAGGGGGGAGGAATACAATGATTGAAGTCAGGAGGTGTAATTGTACTCGACTCTGCCTCTTCGTCGATTAGGAAATGTCCATTTCAAGTTATCTTGCAAATAGAGAGGCTTTCATATTGCTATTAGATTCGCTCCCTCCCATTAATCAAAACTTCACTTCGAAGAATGTATTCTTAAACTAGTTTCAAAAACAAATTTGAAATATTAACATTGAACAAAATACTCATATGTAAAAGTTAATGAAGTTCTATTAACGAAATATTTTAGCATAAACAGTTGATTTAAATTACACTTTGTGGACAACTATAAAGGAATAACTAAACTATAAAGGAACAACATATCGATTCATGTAGAATCGTGAATTTCTTACCATCAGCAGCTTACACACAACGATAAATAGGACGTGTTCATCCCTTGCTGCTATAAAATTCTCACGCTTAGCCCACATGCTATCAGCAAGGTTATTCAGGTGGTCTAGGCAAGAAATCATTCCTCGTTGAGGACATATTTTAATTTATGTAGTATTCCTTGGGGAAGAGAAACCTGAAATTCACTTTCCAAAGCATTCGACTCGATTCTCTGGAAATATCTTCCCTTTCCAGAAATTAATAAACCGACTTCAGCCCTATACAGAAGTCCGTTATCGTTCATAGAAAGCAACTTAGCGCCAACTGCACCCTAAAACAGCTTTATCTATTGGTCTAAGATAATCTCCAAATCGTATAGCATACAAGCTTCCGCCATCGAAGAATCTGTTTTTTTTTGGGGGGAGGGGGGGGGGAACATAATGCCGATATTCTTCCCATCACCCTAACTGTTAGTTATCTCTCTGTTAGTTCCCATCACCCTAACCGTTCTCTCTCTGAGTGTAGCACTGTTGAAAATCAGAGAACAGGACTTCAGTTTATTGTTAAAATAACCAATTTTGGTGCTCCATAATTCATGATAAACGGACACCTTTGTGGAATTGGATTAAGCCTGCGACCACTTTTGTATTCCTTGATACAACACCACTTATAGCTGATGAGAGTTGCAATGGGCTGATATGCCGACATTTTTATCGTGTTTGACTCTTGAAACTAAATATTTGTCTCTTTCGATATTTGTTTCACGTGGACTGCTTTCACAGTTACATTTTCTTGTCTACTGAAATTTTTTTTTTTTTTTTTTTTTGTACATAGGAACTGTATAGTTAACCTGTATTTTGTTATTTTGTCTGATTTACAAAGATGTGGGAATCTTACCATCGTATATTTAAGCATATATATTATTTTAAATATTGGTTTCCATTCTATACAACTGCATATTTAATCGCTTCCTCTTTGTTTTTTCAGCATTTACAGCTGTGAATAGCGTTCCCACCTCTGCACCAAGTTCAGTATCTCCTCTCAGCAACCGCACCACAACTCCACCAGAGGGCAACACGCCCTCAAGTACGCAGAATGGACCGTCGCCAATGGCAGCACTGATGTCTGTTGCTGACAACCTTCCTCCTAGTTCACCAAGAAATGGAGTTTCTACAGATGCTAACTCTGCTCCAAACGGAGGTAGTCGTCCTGGTTCTGCTCCACGACATTCACCAAATGGTGGGCCCCCAGGTTCTGGCAAGAAAACTCCCTCTGGTGGTCGTCATAGCACCGGACCCCCTGGCACAGAGTCGGAAAGTGCTACCACCACCACAACAACCACAGCTCCAGCCACCACCACAGCATCTGTTGAAGGTCAACTTTCAGCTCCTCCACTGAAGTGCACTTTGTGCAATGAGCGATTGGAAGACACCCATTTCGTGCAATGTCCTTCTGTTCCGCACCACAAGTTCTGTTTTCCCTGTTCACGGGAGAGCATCAAGAGCCAAGGGGCAGCTAATGGCAATGAAGTCTACTGTCCCAGTGGTGAGAAGTGTCCCCTTGCTGGCTCAAACGTCCCGTGGGCCTTCATGCAGAATGAGATAGCTACCATCCTAGGAGACGAATTCAAGATTAAGAAGGAACGCGAAACGTAAGACCAGCAATGAATCCATCCATTGGATCACAGTTGTTTCCCTGAAGCAAGGTAATGCTTCCGACCATTTGGGCTCTTCAGCCTTTAAATAGTTAAGGTTAGCGCGAGACAGGCCTTGGGTTGATGTCTTTGACAAATTTTGGCAGAGCGAGAGTTTGGGTTGAGATTCAAAAAAAAAAAAAAAAAAATCCTATAGAGGGGTCAATTGACCACAGAGTTTGGGACTGGTGTTTTTATTTCTTTTTTTTTATATATATATTTTTTTTCTTTCCTTCAGTTTAAAAGGGCTAGGGCTGCTCAAGGTTGCTCTTTACCTTGGCGCCAATAACGCACGATGCTTTATCGTCAATTGGTCTCGTGCATATGGACCACATAGGCTCTATTGTAAATCGTGGTGTACAGTTATTTGTTGTGTTGTAAAGAAAACAGTGTCCGCCCTTCCTATATCGTTACTTGCACGTTGTCGCGTGTTTCTTACTTTTTTTTTCTCTCCCTCCCTCCCTCCTTATTTCTCTTAACTGACATTGGGGCCGAAGATTTAGTGCTATCATCGTTTCTAGGCCATGTTGTACACTGTAGGGCAAACAAAGCCACCATTTTTGAATGTTATTTTTTTGTTTTCAGTTTCAGCTACTTGTTTTATCTTTTTGAATGGCTATCGAAAGCCATGAATACTCTGCTTTGTAACTAGTCACTGATGTCCAGTGTTATAGTTTATAATAAAACAGGGAATATGTCTGTTTTCCCCTGTCTATTGATTCCGAGCTCCAGTATGTATCTGTTGTTATTGTATCTTTGGGATATCCTGTAAATAAAGTCTGCTTAAAGTTACCTATTGGCATATTTATTTCATGCATCACTGAAACTTCCTGATATAACTTATTCGGGCTCGAACGTCAAAGCATAATTACAGGGTGTTTCAGAACTTCTAGGAGGGGTAGGGTACATCTTGACAACTCGAAATCATATAGCAATGTGGGGTCGGAAATGCTTTCCTGAAGCGGTGTTGCACACAGAAGCACCAGAAAAAGAAAAGAGACCGTAAGTGAGAAATCGTTTTAATAATACATGAAAAGAAGCAAAAGGTACATGGATTAAAGTAAGTGTTCGAAGTTTCTTCCACGGGCTACAATGCACGCCTCACATCTCCGACGCATGGACATCCGAACATTCTGGAATACTCCAGGCGAATTTCGAATTTCTTCGGCAGCTACTGCGATTCTTGCAACCAGCTTCTCAGCATTGTCAACAGGGGTGTCATAAACTAGCGATTTCATATGACCCCAGAAATAAAAATCAAGACATGATAGGTCGGGTGACCGAGCAGGCCAACGCACGGGACCACCACGTCCGATCCACTGTTGACCAAATGTGACATCCAGGTAGTTACGAACATCTCCGCTATAATGGGCAGGGGCTCCATCGTGTTGGAACCACATTGTCTGTTGCGTCGATGCAGAAATCTGTTCATCTCTCAAAAGTGGCAATACTTGCTGCAGAAAGATCAAGTAGATAGGTCCGGTTAGACGACACGGTAACAGGTAAGGTCCGATGAGGTGATCTCCCATAATACCGGCCCATACATTGACCGAAAATCGAATCTGTGCTGGACGACGTCGTATTGCATGCGGGTTCTCGACCGCCCAGATATGGTCGTTATGCGTGTTGAAAATTCCTTCCCTTGTGAAGGATGCCTCATCGGAAAACAACACTTCAGCAGGAAAAAGGGGATTTGTAGCACATTTTCAAGGTACCACTGTGCGAAAGCAATACGAGGTTGAAGAAACTTCGAACACTCTTTTTCTCTTTTCAGGAAAGCATTTCCGACCCAACATTGCTATATGATTTCGAGTTGTCAGGATGTACCCTACCCCTCTTAGAAGTTCTGAAACGTTTAACTGAAACACCCTGTATATCGAGAGAAGTCCGTTGCAAAGTCATGCCAACAATTTGAGAGACCAAGAGCTGTCATTCTTTGCTGAATGACACATTTAGCGTGAGATCTCACAGTTAATCTTGCTTAACCATACATCAGATTAAGTGAAAAAATATATACATATATACACTGGTGTTCAAAGAAAGTGCATCACCCCTTAAAATTATAATTGTCGTCCGAATAACGTAAGTATATTGCAATATTTCTTACAGATTGCACTGATAACATTGGCAGATAAGATTGACACGCGTAGGTGACGACGTAATATTGCATCAGCTGTTACTTTCAGCTATATAAGCACGCTCTGAAAGAGTTGCTGTCATTCCTTGCTTGTGCCAGGATGGCGGGTTACGTGCAGTTGACACCACGAAGAAAGAGTGCTATTGTTGCTTTACGTAAGGAAGGATGTTCTTCCCGTCATATTGCTTATAGAGTAAGATACAACACATGTCCACACACAGTGTCTTGTAATCAGTCGACACTGAGTAGACTTCTTTCCAAACTCAAGAATACTGATTCTGCTGATAGGAATAAAGGAACTGGACGCAAACGAGCCTACGCCAAAACAGGACCGCGCTTATGCCTTAAAAACCGTAAAGCTTCTTCGTCTGAGTTGAAAAGAGAATGGAAAGAACATACAGGAGTGGTAGTAGGTGCAGTAACAGTCAGAAGACGCCTCTTCAAAAATGGACTTGTAGCTCGTCGTCCTAAGAAGAAGCCCCTCCTCACACAAAAAATGAAAAAGGCCCGATTAATTTGGTGTAAGGCATGTCAAATGAACCCCAGCAGTGGAAGTAAAGTTATTTCTCGGATGAGAAGAAATTCAACCTGCATGGCTCTGATGGGAGACAATCGATTCGGCGTAAACGTGGCGAAGATTACCATCCAGACTGTATGGTGTCTACAGTGAAATTCTCTACCAGCCATGATATGAGGGTGCATTTCGTATCGCGGAGTAGGTCACCTACAGTTTATAAAAGGTTCCGTAAATGCCAATGGATACCTGGCTATATTATTATTATTATTATCTGTTTATTTCCATAAGGAAACCACCCCGGGACGGCAAAGTGCCAGGAGGGTGCTAAGTACATATCAGGGTACGAGATACTATGTGCAGTGGGTTACATATACTGAACACGTAGTCTCGTCCCGAAATATTATATACACATTTTATGTTTAATACATACAGTATTTACACATTTATGATTGTGTACAAACATTATACAGCTCATATATTTACAATTCATTAATAATTCCACATATAACTTACATATTAACATAACTGTTACAGAAGGTATATTTTTACAGTCAACAGATTATTATTGTTCTTAAAGCAGAAAGCTTCACTTTTATTCACAATTCTTTAGTACTTTGCGGCCGATTCATATTTCGGTAAGTCTGTACGAATCCTGGAAGATCTCTTTCCGGTATGTTGCATCCTCACACAGTTTTTCGGCATCTATCTGTAGTGAGTTAAATATTCTCGCTGCATTTGATGGGAAGAATCTTTGCAGGCTACTAAGATTGGAAGGCAAATTGCTGTCAACCATTAGAGACCATTTCAACCTGGCAAGTAACTGCATCTTTCAGGACGACTCTGCTCCTTGTCTTCGGGCGAAAAGTGTAAGTAGGCACTTCTGTAGTTACTTTAGCTTCATTTCTGCATTAGAGGTTCGACAGTAATGTGTTTACATTTGTTACAGGTGAAAAAATGATTGGAAGAACGGTCCATTACAACTGTTAGCTGGCCAGGAAACAGCCCGGACCTGAATCCTATAGAGAACTGTAGGCATCGTGTGGAATCTGCAGTTGTCAGAAAGAAACCAAAGACCCTTCGTGAACTTCAGGAAGCCATAATTCGTATTTGGAACCACCAACTATCAGTTGATTATCTTCAGAAATTGATCTTGTCAATGCCTCGACGGTGTGCTGCTGTCATCAAGGCCAGAGGGAGTTCAACTAAATATTAGTTTGCACCTGGTGAACTTTTCATTTTGTTTTCCATTTAAAATGATAAACTGAAGCAAACTGAGGATTTCTGATAACATTTCAGCCATAATTGTCGTGTTTACCAAAACTGTTGTTATAAGGTTGCAAATGCTCATTTTGAAATATTACTTAGCTTTCCTTAATTATTAATAAATATCTTTTGTTTATGTTGCTATTTGTGATGCTAGTCATTAATGTAACATACCATCGCGAAAAAGGGTTAGAAATGTGAAATTCCTAAGTGATGCACTTTATTTGAACACCAGCGTATATGAATATAAATTTATATACAAATACTCATATAGTAACAAACCATTATCGACTTTGGCAACTGACTGATATTTCTACAGGCCTAAAGCCATCATAAGCTCCTTTACTTAAAAAAAAAAAAAAAAAAAAAACATTTTAGTGACTACCAATCGGCATCTGTCATGTTGCAGTTCAAATCGCCACGGTTTTGCAAAGTATTGCAAGAAAGTCCTTGTCCACCTTCTGGGTTGCCAGTACCAACAAAACCGCTGTCAGGGTATTGTTACTACATTACGAGTAAAATTTAGTGGGTAATCTCTTTAAAAGAGACACATTTTATTTGCAAGAAAATACATGGCGGTATATGAATCGATAATTCAATCATTGCTTTTATTCAGTATTGAATATTGAAATATTAATAAATCCCTCCGATAAGAGCGTAGGTTAAATAAGCAGGTCTTGTGTGAAGCTTATTTTATTTTTTAAATTAAACCTAGTATTGTTATTCCATATTAAATATAGTGTCATGGATGCTTTTGGCTGCTTAGAAGCATCGTGTTCTAACAAGAAACAGTCCTCACTTCTAATCAAAGGACAGCTCTAATAATAATTTATATGTACTGTTTTAGCGTTCAAACAATTGCATGACTGGAATTAGCTGATAGCATTCGACTAATAAATAACAAAAATATATATATATATATATTTTTTTTTTTTGCTATTTATTTTCTAGAGAACAGTATTAAACTTCTGAGAAGGGCTTCATACTGAATAAAAGCAATGATTGAATTATCGATTTAATAAACAGAGCAATCCGAAATTAGTTTACTATTACTGATTAATGTATCCTCGAGCGAGGGTTAAGATAATTGCGAAAATAAAAAATGATAAGGAATGCTAATAAGATAGCTAACTTCGTTGAAAAACGCAGGTACGATAACTGTGTCATGGTATACCGTGAGAACGATACTAATCATAGTAGGAATTATAAACGGTATAGTTCACGGAAAACCGTAATCTCTTGTGACGCCACTTTGTGCACTCAAGCATGGAATGTTTTGCAAGACCACTAACGATTCGTCCTACCACTAAATAGCGGAATCATTCCGATACAGATGAATGGGAACTAGCAATTAAGATATGAAACTATTCAGTTTTTATCTGTTCCTTGCGGCCGCCTTTAACAATGAAAGGATTTTTTTTCCTTTCTAATTGTAGATGCCAAATACATTCATTTAGGAATGTATAAGCAAGCTGAAAATACGTAAAAAAATTATACTGAGAAGTGTTATCCTCTAGTTTTTTTTCTAAATATCTCGTATATAATATACAAGGAGACGAGTAGTGTTGTTATTATGTATAGGCACTCATCTCTGGACCTAAATTTAAGGGACTTCGACAAGCGAGCTCAAAATTATAACTTATGATATTACAGTACAAAATACATTTTATTTTTAAAAGCCGAGTTATTAAAGAGAAGATATATACTAATATAATCCAGTGACAACCTGTAAGCGCAGTTCTTATCTTTCCAGTAAAATCGAAACATCTGAAATTAAAAAAAAAAAAAAAAAATTTTTTTTTTTTCTTCCTTTGGAAGCTGGTCCCAAAACCATAAAGACGACACTGACAACGAAAATGACTGAAATGGAGGGAAGAAATACAGTTTCCAGTACTACAACAGAGTTCTTTCTTCAGTGCAGGGGTAGTTGGTAGCTACCGCAATGGGGTACAACTATTTATTAACTTTTTATCCCTTATCGATCGTACGGGTTCGGGCGGGTGGGTGGGAGAAATCAGCAAACCTCTCGATTCCCAAAGCCCGCAAATAAAGTAACGGGAAGGTTATGTATCTACTTTAAAAATACAGAAATGCAATATCCAAACAGAATTAGGAGAAACTAGTGATGTAAATTATACATATAAAAATGTTACCATTAATCCAAAAACTACAACATTTGAAAATAAAGCTGGTTTGTCGATAGCCGGAGGAAGAAATCAGTTTTAAGAATTGTATATTGAAAGCTGCTTATATTTCTCTAGGGAGTTTTTTTATATATATAAGGTAATATAACAGCTTTGAGTTTATCAGTCCCTACAACATGCGAACCTGCCTGTGAATGCACACTTGCCTGGACATAGACATGATAAACTATGTGAATCAGCCCATATGACCAAAACAATCGATGCAACAAAAATTCCCAAAACAAAAACAAGTATAACAAATTTATATCTTGTTACCAGCATTTTTTTAGAAATTTAAGCAGAAAGTAAGCTGAGTTTAAAATTTGTGCAATTCAATAAGTCTTACTGCTCATAGCCGACGAAAAGGGGACCCACCAGGAAGTGTCTCAGAGTTCAATCTGCACAGCTTTGGCGAGTACTAAATTGTAGAAATCAGCAAAATTTCACTACTATTACATGGCTCCGGTCGAAAGGCACATTTAATTCAAGTTGGTTCAATGAGAACTTGAATCATAACTTTGATCACAACGGGTCAAAATGTAATTTAGACACTCATCCACCCACTGGCTGTAGTATTAAAATGGTAATTAAAATACTGAATATATGCTTAGTTAGGATTTCGTTCTGTAGTTTTGAATCTACAAATATATCATATCATTCGAAAGACCTTGAAATAAATCCCTACAACAGTTTATGACATTAACCAGAATTAAATTAAACTTTTAATTGAGAAATTACATAATTAAATGCGATTTATGATCGCTTTCGGTTATATCTTATGGAATGTTAAGCAATTCGTTTTTGATTATTATGATATTGCAGTAGACTTTAATGCATACTAGAACGCTCACTGAGATTTGTCATGCCAATATCAGGTGACCAAAAAAAGGTTCGTAAGGTTTTTTTTTAAAAGTTAATATTTTCACAAAAATTACGTGGAAGTCATTGTAGATGGCAATTATCCATCGATGAACTTTGAAAGTACAAGCGATACTTGAGTCAACTGATGCCTATAAAATGTGAAGTGCGGTTCGAGAAAATAGTGAAAATGAGAATGACGGGTGCTCTAATTAGTGTTTCGAGCAAATTTATAAACTGGGCACACACGCAATCCGTAAGATACGCACGCAATTTCGCAGAAGATAGTGAGTAAACGCATAGCCAAAAATGCTTCAAATTTAAATCGGGTGAGAGCCTCTTGATAACGCCGTGAGGAACGACTGACCATTACTGGATCAGATTCAAGCCAAATGTGCCAAGTGCTTGCAAAAAGATTCAATGTGAGCGATGAAACCATTCTTTTGCATTGACTGTGATAAGTGCACAAACTAAGCAAATGGATTCCACAAACTCAAGGGGCTTAATTTTCTTTCGCGTCACGATAATAAGCACACTTTTAGAACATTAATGCACTCGCAACGATAATAAATATAGAAAACAAAAAGGAGCCTAGCAAGCAGCCCAAGGGACCACCCACTGCCACTCTATCTTCTACCATTAAGTTTAGTATCTATGGAAAAATATAAAGTATTTTGTTTTGCCAATGAATTGATGGTAGATGTATATCACTGGAAGCGTACAATCTAATTAACCATCCAAAGGAGAAAGAAATGGAACTGGAAGAACTGCATTGGATTTATCACCCTGTGCAGCACAAATCTTCACCACAAAGAGAATTTGCTGCGTGTCTGGTGGAAAGCAGCTAGTATTGTCCATTACGAGCTTCTGCCCTTGAGCCGAAAGACCACGACATAATAAAGTGTTTTTGTTAATTTTATGTAATGAAAGTTTGTAAGATATTAATCGGATGGATGAAAGAGTTCAGTAGAACCACCATATGTGTTAATTTAAAAATAAGCAAGATGTCGAGATCGACATGTAATAATTTCAAGTGTCTCTGCCTTATCGCAAAATTATAATTACAATTCATAAGTAGACATTCAATAAAAATACACTACACAGAAAAATATCCATTAGAGTTCAGGTAACAGAGGAAGAGATTCACGCATACAGGGTAAAAGGTGGTCCGCGAAAAGATAACAAATTTCAAAAAGTTAAGATTTCGGAGTTATATTTCGACGCAGGCATTGAAAAAAAATGGAAGCTAAGCCAGCTCGCTCGCGACGATTGACATTTTGTCTGTCATCACTGGCGAAATCAGTGTTTCACCTTGGTTTCGCCAACGATGGCGGTCTTTAGTTTCGGAAATTGAATGCACCAATTGTACAAGAATTTCAAAGTTTTTAATCATGTTATGTTAAATCGCAAATGAATTTCATTCTAGGGCGACAGATAGCTATGAGGACAAGTGAATGCATGCTGGAGGGAGTAGCTCAGGAGGGCTCGCGTGAGCCCCTTGCTAAAAAAATTTGCGACTATGAGAACCCCTTGTTAAAAAAAATTAGTTTGATAAAATTTAATAGACTCTTTTAAGAGGAGGCTACATTCAACATAACTCGGTATGATCCTTAGCTGAAATTCTTTTCGAGCGAGACCCTTGTTAACAAATTGGCAGTATGAGCATTTCAAGTTCAGTTTCCTTCCGACAACACTTCCACCAACGCATTTCATATTAATTGAAAATAACAGAATACCTGAATTCACATTATCCTAATCACTGTATTACGGTTATGAGAATTCAACAAACCTTGTCACAAGAACCCAAGCCCCTTCATTTCTTCTCGTGGCAAATGATATTTATCTATAAATTATTCTGATCATCTAATTCATAGATAAATTACTCATTAATTATTCTGTTCTTTTGATGCGGAACGAAAATTACTATCACCTACTCCTACTGTAAACTATTAAAGAAAATCAGAAATTCTTTGTTGAACTAAACAGGAAACAGAACAATCGAAATAAAATATAGAAAAATTAGTAGATCTGCCCTAAACGGAAAAAAACAAAACTTGGATGATTTTATGGGTGCATAAGATTAGAAGAGCAGAGCAGATTGTTGGTCAATGACATAAATAGATTAAAAAAAAAAAAAAAAAAAAATTCCAACTGCGTAGAAGCATGATGCAAACTTATGTGACATCAACAAAAAATAAAAGTACCCAATTTTATCTTTCCTCACTTCACTTACCCATTTCCTTTACGTATTTATACAACCTCTCCTTTAAATTTAGATAAACTTCCAACCTCCACAATAGTAGGTGGGAATTTATTACAACAGTTAATCACTCTTTGATTAAAGGAAAATTTTCGTTTTCTTTCTAAGATTATCCCTTCTCAATTTAAATTTATGCCCGTTGTGTATACCATGTGACTAAGAAAACATTCCCTCAGCATTTAGTTTACTCAAACCTTTGGAGACCTTAAACGTCTAGATCAGGTCACCACAAAGATGCATGGTTTCCAAACTCGAACTCGAAATTCTAGTTTCTTTTGATAAGAATGCACCTTTGTTCCCTTAACCCGGTGGTTTTCAACCTTTTTTTAATAACGGCACCTCTAAGTAATTTATTTTATTTTGCGGCACCCATACTCCATTTTCTGCCTGTTAGATCCGATTCTCTCTCTGTATATATCCGTGTATATATATATAGAGAGAGAGAGAATAATAAGTATATATCCAGTAAAAATATTTTAATTACAGATAACTACATCGGAGCTTTCGAGACAATCGTGTCTCTTTGTCAACAAATTTGAAATTAACGTATACAGTTATGCGTGCAGTGAGACGAGTGAAGGCGTTATTCATTAAATTGGTATCTATTGTTGCTGCACGGACATGCGCTGTATTACTTCAACGTTTGTCGAGGCATAAAATGGTTGTCTCTAGGATGGGGGTGCAATCTCATGCCTGTGCAGCGGTTCATGGCTCTCGGTTTGCTCAATATATTGCGTGACTCTAAACAAAGGCAGTGGCGAAAGTGCCGGGAGTGGCCTATTATCTTATAGTCCTGTTTGAGATTGAGGTTGTGGTGGGTAGCCCAGAAGTGCTCCGCGATTGCGGATTGGTCGATCTCAGCAAGGCGGATTGCTCTGTCATATTCGGTAAGGCGGTCTTGAAGACGTCTTGATGTCTCTCCTATGTAGCAGCTATCGCAGTTTCTGCAGGTTATGCAGTATATTACATTGCTGCATAAGAGAGGTGTGACAGGGGTCTTCACACTGGAGACTAGAGAACGTAGGCTTCTGCCGGGCAACTGTACGCATTTTATGCGGTATTCTCTGAGGATTTTTGAGATCCGTCCCGATATGCCTGGATAGTAAGGAATGTAGGCGGTAGGTAAATTGTCCTGGTTCGGGTTTCGGGTGGACTGTGAGCTCCTGTGCTTGGGTAGCCACAATTGATTAAATCTGTCCTCACACGAGAAATCTCGCTGCGTCTAGCTGCATCAGTGCTTGAACGGCTCCAAGCTCTGGAGAACTGAGTGCGGGCAGTGCTATTGAGATGACTGGGGGCATGGCCGAATCTGTAGTTTGTAAACTGTCCGCACCACATAGGTTTACGGTATACTGAGGTCTCCAGATGTGGGTGCACGCGTTTTACCAGGACATCCAGGAATGGGAGTGACCCGTTAACTTCCAACTCTAGAGTAAACTGAATGAAATCAGACAGGGAATTGAGATATTCTAGTAATGTTGTTTCAGAACCACGTGGGACACGTTGAGGTCTAGTAGGAGGGCCAGGGCTTTCTCAGACAGAGAGACCAACTCCTCAAGAGCGAACACCCATTCAACTGACACGACTTCCTTCGTCCTAAACCTGAGCAGCAAACAGCTAACCATGGAGCAGCTTAATGTCTTGTCCACTGGCAAGAAGTTCGCCGTCATACCATCTAAACCGCCAGTCACACAGCTCGCTATGGGAGTGGAAGCAAGTATTACCAACCTCCCTGAAGAAACTGCTAACGAAATTCGTTTCAGAACAGCCACCATCCTCCGCAGCACTCGGCCCACTTGCTCAAACCTTAACCATCGCCAGTACGCCGCCCTTTCCTCTTTAAGAAAGGTCGTCATAAATTGGTCTCCGTTCAGGAAGCTCAGGCGACCCTGACGGAGACCTGCCAGAGAATAAAATCAGCCTGGCTACCTCCTAGTGGTGTGTGCGGGCAACGTGGGGTCCATCAGGGATCCCGCGGCCAAATGCCAGAACACACAACAGAACCCAACACAATACTACACATTCAACACACTACACTTTTTCTGGCCTTTACAGTGTTCTGTATTTCTTCATAGTGTACATATGGCACAGATGTGGGAAACCACAGGTGGCACCCGACCCTAACACTATGCACACTATGGTCGGACCACTCTATGAGCAATATGTCGTCAGAAGATTTTTTACACACCTGTCTGAAGAAGGTAAAACACGTAATAATCTGCAATGGCGACTGCGGCCGATCCCTATGCGAAAATTGCTCAGGACGGTCACTAATTTCTAAAATGACAAAGGTAGCTAAAGAACGTTACGTTTGTGCCCAATGCCAGTGCAAACCTGCCCCAAGGGCCGCCACAGAAGCTAACGTGCTGCCAGAGCAGAATGACGACCCCGAAGACTCTACATCACTGAATACAAATGCTAACGCCATACAGTCACTAGATGGATCTATAACAGAACAAATTCATTCACTGCGCCTAAACCTGGAGGCGATAATGGCAGAACAGAGCAATCAAATCACTACCATTGTCAGAGGATAAATCATAGAAGTATGGTCACGAATGGAGCATGTTCTGATAAATCTTCATGTAGAACATGAGAGAAACAAAGCTAAGCTAGAAGCTTACCTTGAAGGAAGGGGAAAAGAAATGCCACAGCGCCCCCTATCCTACGCCCAAGCGCTGAGGATAACTCCAGATACAACCGCAAGCATAAAACCACCATCAACAAAGAAGAAAGCACTACTCAGCACACCACATCTGGTCATAAAAAAGCCAGTGGAAAACTTGACTACAGACAGTAGCGAAGCAGTAAAAACTATTGTTGTCCAGAAACTGGCCAAGGACTTTAAAACTACAAGAATAAAGTCCATTCAAAAAAACAAGAAATGTTGGAGTAATCATTGAAACAACAACCAAGCAAGAGGCTCACTCTATCATCACCAATCCAACAGTCAGCACCCTAGGTCTCACAGCAGAAATCCCTAAAAAGAGAGGCCCATCCATACATATATTTGATGTGGGCAAGGATATCACTCCAGAGAACATCACAAATGAACTCTTCAACATAAACTTCCAAGAATTAATTGACATAAGTAATGCCAAGGAACACATCAAACCAAAATATCACACTAGCTCCAAGTCTCCCCAGCTATACAATTGGATGGTGGAGCTTTCTCCACAGGCATGGAACATCCTCAAACTACAGGACAGAGTCTTTATGGGTTGGAGCAGTCACTGCTTCAAGGAGGACGTACCTGTTCCAAAGTGATTCCGATGCTGCTGTTTTGGGCACACCACCCACACACGCATGCAAACCTTGTCTACCTGTGAGCACTGTGCCCAAAAAGGGCATGACTATAATTCTTGTCCAAACAGATCCACAGATGCAGTTTGCGCAAACTGCAAAGCAGCAAAGCTTGATGCAGCACATTCTCTCAGGGACAGTAAGTTCCCTGTTTATCTAAAAGCTAAGAGGAACCAACAAATAAAGACCGATTATGGCAGCACGCTCTAAATCATTCAACAGGAATATCATAAAGTTTATCCAACTAAACGCCCAGCGAGCCCGTGCAGTAAGTGCCCAGATTAGAATCTGGGCCGAAGAGGAAAATGCTGCCATATTAATTCTACAGGAGCCATATACCTATTCAAAGCTAGTCAGGTGATACCCCCCCCCCTGACTTTCAAAATCATGCATACAGACGAAGACACGCCCTGGGCTGCCATAGCTGTCCGTAACCCTAACATCATGGTTACAAGGATTTCCTCCCTATGCACTGCATGGGCGGCGTGTGCCCATATAATTTGCCCGTTGGGAGCCTTCTACCTCATCTCCCTCTACTGCAGACCTGGCCAAGATATCACTCCAACAATAAATTATCTACATACAGTCCTTGCTACACTTCCCAACAGCAAGATTATCTTTGGGGCAGATGTAAATTGCCACTCTCCTACCTGGTACAGCCTGACCACTGATCGCCCTGGATGCCACAATGTGCAGCTTCTTGAAGATTTCCTGGTTCTGAACAAACCCAATAACCTGCCTACCTATTCCAGCACTCTGTGGGAATCTACAATAGATATCTCCATAGCCATACGATCCATTTACAGCAAAATTTCTGGGTGACAGGTCAATGAGGCCTGGACCACCTCAGATCACAGAGCTATTACATTTCAACTCACAAGATCCATTGATCCAACTCCACCACCTCACTACAATATTAGTCGCTATGCCATTAACAAGGCCAATTGGGAAATCTTTTGCTCCACGCTGCAGACCATGATCCAGGACCACAACTCTTCTGATCTTCCAGCACTGGACCCCGACCAAAATCAAAAGCTCACAACATAAATCATCATCCACGCCTGCAATCAATCAATTAGAAAGAAAAGACCAATGCCTAATGCCTTCCCCTGGTGGTTCCCAGAGTTGGAGCACCTTCGCCGAATTGTACATTCCAAAAGAAAAGCCTTTCAGAGAGCTCGTACCTCTTGGCCCCCAAATGAGGTCAACACCCTCCGTGAAGGATATCGAAGAGTCAGAGACGACTACACCTCCCTTATAAGGCAGCGTAAAAGATCATCTTGGGAACAGCTCGTGAAAACGACTGGCAATACTGAACCCTGGGGGGGGGGTGTACCGCATCACCACCAACAAGCTCCCCAGGGGCGAAGTTATCCAATCCAATCTCACACTACAAGGCACTATGTTTCAAGTAATAAATATACAAAATACGTTAAGGTTATTAAGATAAAATAAATCAAAAATGACAAATACACTAAAAACGATAAAATAATTTAAAATCACCGAACATAAACGAGGATAAAATAAGTTAAAATCACAAACATAAATAAGAAGCTTTCGAGGCAGTCGACTATTTTTCAATTAATGCATAACACAATACGACATAAATAGCAGATTTGTTGTGACAGAGGGCTACCATCACGCAATGATTCTCATCAGGATTTTGCAACGATAAACGACGAGCACTGCAACAATATTCCGAGTGCACCAGTGCTCGTCATATTGGAGGTTAGCAGACACCATAATGGGGGGATGCGGGTACCTTTATTATGGTTGGGGCCCGCCATAAAAATATAGAAAGCCAAGAATGGAAACGGAAATTATGGGAGCGATTAATAATCTTAACGTTATTGAGCAGTTCAAGCTTATCATGTTGTTCAGTCCAGTAATGCTCTGCAACAGAGGATGAAGCAAAACAGCAATGCCGATAGCCTCCTCATGCTCATGTTTGCTGAAACAGAAGTGAAATTATCATTTCTCTTTGAGTTGCCTAATAGGACAGATATTTGCACGTCTTCAGTCTATTGAGAATTCGTCTGACTCCAAGGGTGCTCTAATTATAATAGTTAAAGGTGTACTTACCTGTTTTGCTGTTTCTTTCAGTATAATTGGATAAATTTCATCAGTTCCTGGTGCCTTTTTCACATTTAATTGCAATAATTTCGTTACTTCTGGTCTCTTCTCAGTATCTAAAATCATTCAACATCTAATTAGTATTTAATAGACTTCAACTGTGAAATTTTCAAATGTAAAAACTTGCTCACATGTGAATGCAAACTATTTCTTTAGCTTATCAATAACACCAGATCATGATCATCCATATTGGCATCACAGGTATCAAGTGGCCCAATATGGTTGATTCCTTTCCTCTTATTGCTCGTAACATAAGAATTCCTCACTATCGTTCTTTGTATGCTTAGCTAAAGGACTTCCCGTAATCTGCTTCAGCATGCCTACTTCCCTCCCCAAGTAACTTTATTATAGACTAATTTATATGAACTGTAGGATTCAAGATTCCCTGGATAATTATATAATCATGCCATGCAACTTTCTTCTCGGCCATTAAAGCTATCAGTTCTGTTGTATCCATTTTGGTTTGTACCAGAACAATACTTTGCATTGATAAAAAAAAAACTGAAATTTCCTTAAACATTGCTATTTAGCATCGGTATTTGTTAAAGTTACCATTTTGTCAGGCTAAAAATAAGTAATAATACAATCATAAATAAATAAATAAAACCAAAACTTAAAAGATGCCTAAGATTCCACGTCTGAAAGAAAAAGCCCTCCCCTTTCATCTTATAGTAGTCATTTATGTTACATCAATACACTGTGATTGATCACTGCTTCTCCCTGGTTCCTTTATTTGAAAAATCTTAATATTTGATGATCGAGAATATTTCTTTTCCTTGTAGCATCCCTAAAATGCTGAAGTAGGAAGCAGTCATCCAGCATTTTTCGAAATTTCCGGCTACTAGACGAGTCACTAATCCACAAGTTCCACTCAAATCTCTGGAAAATTAAAGTCCCAGATAACAAGACATTCTGATTTGCTGGCACACTTACATTATACTCATTACAGCCATTTTGTCCATAGCGCACCCTCAGTCTCATTATTATTTTTCAATGCTTAAACACACATGCTTCCCTTGAATCTTATGTACTTGGCAATTAAAAGCATAGCTTCAGTCATTTTGTCCTTCCTATAATACACTGATATTTGTTATATTCAAATGCAGCAACCAATATATTAGAATGATACCATATTTCTGATGTTCCTATGATGTCCAAAATCTGATATTTCTTCTCAAAAAGTTTCTTACAAGGAACATCAGAGCGGAAAACCTTTAAAGCGAAAGGAATAATTCAACGAATAATGAGGGCAAATGAGATAAGTGATGGTTGAGACAACCTATAATGGAATGCTATAATTGGGTCTTAGCAGACTGTAAATGGAAATGGACATCATTCATTACGGTGAATGGTGTCGATTTGCAAAACGAATGAGGAAATATAAGTAGTTGTGAACTTTAGTTCTTTTCTCAAATAAACCTTTCCGATTAGTTTGAATTAATTTGTATTAATGACAGGGCCATCTCTAGGATACACAGGCTCGGGGCGGGTAGAAGCTG
Source organism: Mastigoproctus giganteus (assembly GCF_048544385.1). Classification (NCBI taxonomy): domain Eukaryota; kingdom Metazoa; phylum Arthropoda; class Arachnida; order Uropygi; family Thelyphonidae; genus Mastigoproctus; species Mastigoproctus giganteus. The sequence continues at coordinate 152,384,754 of NC_143582.1, forward strand.
AGGGCCTCTGACCTAAATACATAATACACAGCTCAACAAAATTAACAAAACAAATGTTTTTTATGAACATTTTATGGTGACCGAAGTCGAATATTAGATATAATAGGCATCCGGACATATAAATGCCTATAAAATCACGGCTGCGACCACATCACTTCATTCCTGTATTTTGGCCTGCTCAGTGGGATAGCCACATCTACAGTACTCAGGATGGCTAGTCATCGTCGTTTAGATGATTGTTTAAGATGGCGAGCCGTTTGACGACTGGAAGCCATTTCCAAGAGGACTGTGTTAAGGAGGCCCAATTCAAGTGGACTCTACTCAAGGAAGCCAGTGTTTGGATCCCATTGACTGCACGCCGACAGCCAACTCCTCGATCACTTAGTGAGCTAAGGTTTGCGCTGGTGGAAAAATGGGATTTGTTGCCACAGAATCTTATAGGCTGTTTGTTTGTTTGTTTGTTTTGTTGGTTTTTAGGAGCATTAGCAACTAAGGCCATATTGCTCCGGGATATGCGGTGGTCATTCCTTGACCTTTCCGCATCCTCCGTATTTGGTGGTGACGGGCTCGAACCCCGGTCTAATCAAGAAGCTTGTGCTGCGCACTGCTGCTCCTTCCCACCTGGCTACGGAGGCGCCCCATCTTATAGGCATCCTTATATCGAGAATGGTTCACCGCTGCCAGGCCTGTTTACTCGGTGGAGGGGATCATACGCCGTATTGATGCCATGCGACGATATTTTCGAGCATCTTGCATCGAATTCTGTAATGTGATCTTTTTGGTAATTCTTATACAACTCCTACAAATGTTCCTTATACCTTTCCGAAGTTTCTCACTGTCTCATTTCATCGTTATTCTATAGCACATAACCATAACAATTTTTTTCCCGCTTCATCGCAAGCTGCACACGAGTTACACCACATTTTCTACGTGTTCTGTTTATTTTGTCGAGCAGTGTATATAAGCACCACCTTTCCCACACCGAGTGGAAAAGGGTCGGGTTCGAATCCCGCAAATGATCCAAGGAATTTTTCAAGTCTTTTTTTCACAACACAGCTGAGTTAGTTGGGCTGAAGCGTGGGTTGCATTTGTTCTCCGGACAACTAAGGTCTCTAAGGTTTCTTCTCCCGAAAACTGAGGATTTTCATTTAGCAAATAGGCAAGAACACAAGTAATTTACAGACATAATATATAAAATGCGGTGCAATATAGTCGCTAATGTCACTAAACCCATTCAAAAACAACTATTTCCTTCTGTCTACAGCCTATTCCAATCAAATTATTTTGGCTTCTCTATATTAAAAATTGAACAAATAACAACAAATAATCGAGAAATAATGCACTTCTCCGTATTTATATATCTTTTTAACTGTCACATGTAAATGTGACAGTTAAAATGCAACAAGTCAATTCTAGCATGTAATAAATCAATAAGATAAAAATATTTATTATTTTAAGTTTGTAGAATTTTTGGTGATCATTATAAACCAGTTTTTACTAATATAATAATTATTTAAAATGTAATTATTTTTACATTTTTAAGTAATTTACGGTCTCGGCCGGCCCATTAGAAAATTTTAGACTCGGGCACTGTCCCCACCACCTCCTCCCTCATCGGGCCTCAGTAATCTGCAAATGAAGATTGATGTAACGGAAAAGTTACATGTCCTTTTTTCAGAATACAAAAGGTCGCCTTTCTGCTTTAATATTTTAAACTAATTTAGGGTCTGGGATACTGATTGTAAACTGTTCCTTATTGTTCGTGAGACCTCGTGGGTAGCACAGTTCATAGATTCGCCATTCTACCCACACCGGGTAGAAAAAACCTCAGTTCGAATCCCGTCGATGACGTGAGTAATTTTTATGGGCCTTTTTCACAACGTGGTTCAGTTAGTCGATCTCAGGATACATGCAATTTACAGACAGCATATACACTGAGTGATCACTGAATTATGGCCACCTACCTAATACTTCGTAGGTCCTTTTTACGGGATTTTTCCCGCCCCGTGACGGGTACTGGTACCAAGTGCATAGGATGGTTGGTTGTGTCCGATAAGTAATAGTAATATTATTATTGTTACTGTTGGTCGAGGAACTTGCTTACTGTCCTACAGGTGTTCAGGATTGATTCACTGATCCAGGTAAGTGGTCTCGGGTAGGCCTATTGTTGCTAGGTTCTCTGCTAGCCTAGACGTCACAGCCCTTCTCAGACTCCTGCAATTCTTCTTCAGGATTAATGGAGACCTACTAGCTTTCCTCACCGCCTTATTGAAGAATAGAAGTGTCCACCTCACTTTGAAGAAAACCCACTTTACAAGAAAAATTAATGCAGGAGTCCCACAAGGTGGTGTTCTGTCTGGCCTTCTCTTCTCAGCTATTCTGATTCCTTTCATGATGATGATGATGCTCTAATATATGCCGACGATATAAAGTTTCTTACCTTAATCTCACCGTCTGCAAACCCAGTGGAAATTACGTCTTCCATCACAGAGAACTTGACCACTCTTTCAACTTACTTGAAGATGTTTGGATTAAACCTTAACCCGTCAAAATCTGCAATAATGACTTACTCATTGAAACAGCAACCAACAATAATTCAACCTTCAGTTTTAGGTACTCTAATTCCAGTGGTTACCTGCCATAAAGATCTCGGGGTCTATTTTGATCCGAAGCTAAAATTTAATGATCACACAGAATACCTCCGGAAGCGTTTTAACACCCTACGCTGGAAAGCGAAACAACACTTACTTCATTCCAACGATGCCGCAACCACTACCAGATATCTTCAAGCCACTGTTTATCCGGCTATTTTATACGCTGCTGAAATTTGGGCATCTGCGTCGCATTCACTTCAAAAACCGGTGTTCTCGTGTGAATACTGGACCCTGAAATGGGTCACAAATAAACATCGCCGACCCCCTCAATTGAGAACAACTGACATGGCTGAGCAGCTAAATGTACCCAGGCTCCCGAGGTTAATTGACAGCATGTAGACATGTATAGTATCTTATGTAGGACGGCACCTGAACGAAAGTTCATCTCCGTCTTTGTACACTGTGATGGTTACAGAAAGCACTGTAACAGGCCAGAAATGTGTGTAACGTTATGTTCGTGCAGTGTGTGTGTTGTTGTGTTGTTTAGTTGTTTCTGGCCGTTTTGTCACCAGGCAGGCGATCACCTGGAAAGCCTGCCCAGTGTCCGTCTACACCACGGGGAGGTAGGCCACAACTGCGCAAGAACCATGGCCAACCTCAACAGTCACGTACTGAATGTCCAAAGAGGATTTGGAGCCATTCAAAAGAACCCCGCGCCAGCAAGCCGGCAACAGCGCGCGCACACACACACACACACACACACACACACACACACACACACACACACACACACACACACACACACACACACACACACACACTCCCAGGAGAAAGGACAGCAGAAGACGAAGAAATAAGGATGAGAATAGCATAAAGTAAAAAAAAAAAAAAAATAAAAATAAAAATAAAATCTTTATCCATTTCTTGCCCACATCTGTATGCAGTGCTGCCCAAAGTGGTCCACAAAGAGAAAAGGTGTATTGTCAAACAGAAGTTGTAATGTCATTCAATCATGATCGGCAGGAACAAGTTCTAGATATAATTCTGAATTCTGTTAATCTGGAGTGGTGTCAGAAGTCTCTGGTAGATGACGGTATCACTGAGCAGAGGTTTAGTTGAAGAGAGTCTTGATAAAGGATGAGTCAGAGAAGTGCAGCATCTGTCAAAATCTTTGTGTGTTCTTGAAAGCCACAACAATTTTGTATATGACGTCATCAGGACGACGAGGCAGCGCACAGTTGTATTATGATTTATGATGCATTTTCAGTTTCATTTCTTGAATTAACATTGAGGTTGAGAGCCTTCCTGCGATTAAAAGCAGCATTGCAGAAGGTTTGAGGGGCCTGGAAATTGTTGACAGAAATGAGTATCTTCTCACCTCCGGGACACAAGTTTGGTACTGTTGCCTTAAGAGCCGATCTTAGATCATCGTAAATGGAGCATTCAAAAAGTACGTGAGGAGAGTCTTCCGGTAGCCCACATCGACAGGAGACTGTATTGGAAAGTCTGAATTGGTAGAGTTTTGCGTTAAGCGAACAGCAGGCGTTTAATGACTTCAGTAAAAATGTACACAGGAGTAATAAACGCCCCAAACATCTGGGATTTCTGTCAGTGGCACAATCCTACGCCATCCTTCAGGTCAGAGCCCACACTAATCCTCAAATCCAACCGGTTGAAACTGTGTAGTCGGTTCCTACCTGCCCAGGCACTCCCCAAAATTCAGGCACTGCTCCGTCTTGGAGTCGACCTTCAGAAATTAGCTACCGACTACAAATACCGTCACATGCTCCTCGAGCGGATTCCATCTGTGGAACTGGGATAATTTCTTCCATATGACGTTTAGTCCTAATTTTTCATTATTATAATTTACATGTTTGTAACTCATAATTTCCATGTAACGGTGTTTTTTTTGCCAATTAATTTCATTTATAATTTCATTTATAATGTAAAACTCCTGGCCATGTCGCCGTGTTGAGTATTATTGTCTCTAGTACATGTCCTGTACTTATCAGCAATAAAGAATTTATTTATTTATTTATTTATTTATTTCTTATGAAGGCTCTTTGGCACCATGCAGGTGGTTGACACGATGATCGAAATGGTCATTACTTGTTCCATATGCCACCTATCTTTGACTTCCTGTCTTAGATCCTGATATTTTTCTCGTATGTTTTCTGGAGGTTGCTTACTGTTGGGCGCCACTATGTCGATCAGGTCGGTAGCCATTTCCTTCTTGTCGGTAAGGGTTATGTCTGGTCTGTTGTGCTGGACTGCCTTGTCCGTTATTATGGCACGGTCCAAATACAGTGTGAATAGAGGTCTCTAGTACGGCCTGAAGCTCGTATTTGTATTTTTGCGCTAGCTGCTGCTGATGTATTATCCTAGCCATCTGGTCGCGTCTGTGAGTGTAATCTGTCTGGGTGATCATCCTGCGGTGATGTGCTGGATTGTTTCTGGGGCCAGGAGCAATAATAAGAGCAATAATAATAATAATATTATTATTATTATTGCTCTTATATTATTTCTCCCTGACTTGGGGTTCCACCTCGTGAAGGGTATTGCTACCAGAGGGTGGTTGTTGTTGTGTCTGGTGTTACTGATGGCCGAGGAACTCTCTGACTGTCCTACAGGTGTTCAGGATTGCGACTTTCTGGAGTTCCTTGTATGTGTTCGCTGGGAGACCTATTGCTGGTAGGCTGCTATGTAGGGTCTTTGGCACCATACCGGTGGTTGACACGATGATCGGGATGGTCGTAACATTGCATATGCCACATCTCTTTGATCTCCTGTCATAAGGTTCGTGTACTTCCTGATTTTTTCCCCATGGGTTTTCTGCAGGTTGCCAGTGTTGGGTACCGTTATATCAATCACATAGGTAGCCTTTTCCTTCTTGTCTACAAGGGTTATATCCGGTCTGTTGTGCGAGATTGTGTTATCCGTTATTATGGCACGGTTCCAATACAGCTTGTGGGTTCGGGTCTCTAGTACTGCCTGGAGTTTGTACTTGTAGTACGGTACACTCTCTTCGATCAACTAGTATTTCCTTGCTAGCTTCTGATGTATTATCCTGGCTACCTGGTCGTGTCTATGAGTGCACCCAGTCTGGGTGATCACCTTGCATCCCACAGTGGATCGTTCCTGAGGCCAGGTGGCATCGTCGGCATGTGACCATCGGACACTCCGGGCTCCTTACCGATGTATTTTCTATGGTTTCTGGTGTTGATTAACTGGTCTTGGATGGCGAGAATGAATCCTCCAGTCTCAGGGAAGAGCGTCCCGCTCGTGAGCCATGCATTGGAAGCAATTTTATCTATGTGATCTTGATGGAGATCATTGTAGTGTCTACCTGTAGAGAGCGTTCTCGGCCCATCTTTCTAGCTTTGTTTGTGCCTCTTGGTTGGGAGGGGACTCCTCGCTGAGGTTCAGTGGGGTATACTGCTTGTTATATATCTTCCTTATGGCCTGGTGGAGTTCTGCTGTGTGTTTCTGGAAGTAATCCTTCTGGTTAGCAATCACTGTTTTCTGTTGCTCGATGAGGTCTATCAGACCCCTTCGTCCTTCTTTCCGAGCAATTGTCAGTCTCTCCATGGCTGACTTCGGGTGGTGTTGGCGGCTCTTAGTCATCATTATCCTTGTCTTTTTGATGATATCCTCCAGCTCGGTGCTAGTCCAATCTATGACCCCGAAGGAGTACGTTAGCAATAGGTCTGCATAGGTGTTTATGGCTTTAACTGTGTTCCCTCTGTTCAGCTTTGCTTTCAGCAGGCTTCTGAGTCTCTGAATGTATTTTTCGGTCGGGCAGGCCTTAATTTCTTTGTACTGTAACTGCTGAGCCTGCATCATCCCAAAGTATTTGTAGGCGTCTCCTTCTGCCATAGCTTCGATCTCTTTACCAGTCTACAGCTGGTATTTTCAGTTGACTAATTTTTTCCTGGTGCAATCCGTGGGTCTTGCATTTGTCTAGACCAAATTCCATCCTAATATCATTGATGAATTCTTCAGTGATCGGGAGTTGTTGCTGGAGCTGCTTCTCGGAATGATTATTATTATTATTATTTAACATAATAAAATAAAAATATATTATTATTATTATTATTTAACATAATAAAATAAATATATATTATTATTATTATTATTATTATCTATACATTAAAAATGTTTTCCTCCTAGTCATTTATTCGAGCCAATTACGTCACTACAAATACAATTAATTATTGACAACTGCCTCCATAACGTTCACAACCTCGTGCATGTGATTCACAGTCTAATATTTGATGTTCCATTGTAACGTTTTTTTTTGTATATTAATGAATATTGCAATTTGTAAATATTGCAGTTTGTATTTTGTAAATATTTAATTTTTATTTTTATTTTTTTCGCCTTTTCTCATTATGTATATATGGGGTCAGCGTTTTTTTATTGTTTTGGCATGAAATTTTTTTTTTTTTTTTTTTTTTTAACGGCCGGATGCCCTTCCTGACACCACCTCTCACTCACCCTTTATCCGGGCTGGGGATATGCGGTGGTCATTCCCTGACCTTCCTCATCCTCCGTATTTGGTGGTCACGGGCTCGAACCCCGGTCTAATCAAGAAGCGTGTGCTATGCACTGCTCCCAATATTTTAAGTATTTGTATAGTTTGTAAATATTTCAGTTAAATATTTTACTCCTGTTCTTTTGGAAGTAATAATATTCCTCATGTATTATGGAACCCGAAGCAAAAGGCCTTTTAAAAAATCAATAAATTTTCTGTTTATATTCCGGGACGACCAAACGGTCAGAGGAGTTTACAAGATACACAGAATACAAGAAACAGCACCGTATTCAGCAGTCACGGGCTTGAACCCCGGTCACTCAAGGCACGTGTACTTATGCACCCACGCGCCTGACCACTAGGCTACGGCAGCCTTAAGTGACCTATGTAAATGCAGGTAAATAATTACATAGTGATATTGGCTGAAGTCCAGTATAGTATACAAGAGCAGGTACTTCGATGAAAGCGAGGAAGACGGCGATAATTGACAGGTGAAGGCACCTTCCTTTCTGATTGTTTTGTGTCGTCGAAGAGGGGCGCTTAGCTTAGGTAGGTTGTTTATCCCTCCATCCCGCAGTTTTAAAATGGAAAAAAGAGTTCTCGATTTAAAAACAGTGGCAAATGTGAGGAAAATCAACCTAGGAGGGCATAGTGGAAGGCGCCACCGGTGGTTTCCGACATCTGCGCCAACCTAAGAGGACATTGGGCGGGGAAAGCAGTGGCATCTGCCAATCATTGCTTTGTTCCTCTCCGTTTGTCGAAATATGGGAGTCACAACTTGTCAATCGCTACTTTCCCACTGTTTTGCTTGTCGCCATGTTGGAGGGTGTACACGGTTCTGGAATTTTACAGTGATATTTAATCGATCTTGAGAATGCCGCACACTACAAATGCACAGGTAAATAATTACATAGGTCATTTCCTGATTAGATATCAACCAGTGCGTTTCGACAGGTGTGTCTTTTACGTAGAAAAGATTTGACTTACTCCGTATACCTCTACATTTTACATAGAAAAGCGTGCGCGGGGGTGAGCGAGCAGGGGCGAACCCCCTAGTTATTATTAATATAATAAGATGATACCCGTCGATAGAAATGATTTCTGCATGATTCCTTCATACAGCATGAGAGAAGAGATTGGGAGGTGCTGAAACTGCTCTGGAAGTTAAACATGGTTTTCGCCGCTTCAAGCCTTTATTTAAGATAGTTGTGGCACTGCACCGGGTGATGAGAGTCGTCTACCGCCAGCATACCTAGTGCCAAAAGCGACACGACACTACACACACACACACACTCCTGCATGACACTGCAGGATGATTTCATTCAGTCATACCAAGGTACTGATAAACAAGTCAACACGAAGGCAGACAGACAGGCATTCACCTCCTAATTTAATATCAAAATGAAGTACTGTACACTTAAATCATTGCAAAAGCTCTACTCATATACATACGCTCAGTTTTGGCAATAAGTGCTAGTAATTTCCTTTCCATACATGATATTTCCCCCTCGCACGATTTGAAAAGTTCACCGCTGTCACTAAGATTCCAGACGAGAACAAATCCAGCACCAAAGGCCATATACACCTGAATAAATCCGGCACAACTTTACCCCTGTAAAGTTGATGACCGCGTAGTGTCACAAAGACTCGGTGCTGTGGATAGCACATTTCGGTTCCTGGTGATGTTGGGTCATCAACATAACCAAAATACTATGAATCAGCATTCATAGTATTTTTATGCCTTGAACGTGCGTATACAAACAGAGTTACTAACAATTCAACGACCATGTTGTCACAAGTAGAGAATTTCCTTGACGCAAATCTCCTCTACTTGCAGCAGTTTGTAAAATCACCTTGTCGCAAAACGATAGATATTTATCGAAATTCGACGGTTAGTCACAAATGGAACCTGAATAGCAGCTTCATCAGCTTTTAGACTTTCAAGCGGCAGGCTATCATCACTTGAATAATGTCCGCAACAAGCTTAAGTCATTCATAAATTGCCATTCTTTTCCAAGGTTGGCATTAAGAATATAATATAGCAGACGAGGTAAAAAGGATATGTATTAGCGGAATAGAATGAAGTTGATCACGGAATTCTAGTTGAAATTTTAAGTTCTAACCCAAACAATCGTAGTTATTTTAACTCTTATAGAACCACATTTCTTACTTTAAATCTGAGATCGAAATAAAATACGTCTGTAGGACACGGTTATCCGCTGACCGTCTAATCTAGTCAAGTCTATAAATAAGACTGTGGAATGGGTCACAACCTCCGACGTAAAACTGTATATCAAGTGAAAATAACTTTGCACCGGAGCCTTGGCCACCATGTTGCAGAGGCAGTACTTCTCTGAAAACGCAACTCCGAAATCAGTCCAGACTTATTGCTATTATTAATATCAGTTTATTTACAAAGAAATGTAAATAAACTGATATTAATATCAGTTTATTTACATTTCTTACATGTCCCTTTACAGCTATCCAGCTAGACACGAGTTACATGATAATATTGAATAAATATTGCCACGCTATTTACAATTTAAAAAAGTCTCATCCATGCAAACTGCCAAAACAAACCTTGACGAAATAACAAATCAAACGCCCCAGATTCATACCTTGAAATTTCTGCATCGTATACAGGTATCATCGTAAGGGAGGTCATAACGACCAGGATTTTGAGTGTTTTTTTTTTTTTTTTTTTTAAGATAGACTTAGGAATACTTATACGCATGGTTAAGGGGGATATGCCCACTGCACCCACCCCTGAATACACTCCTTGCACTCACCCCCTGAATACGCCCCTGCCTTGAATATTTAATTTGTTTTATTAATATTCGTGATATATTTGTTTACTGCGGAATTTTCATTTCAACTTAATGATGGAGCGGTATATTTAGGTTCGCTGAACACTGACCACTGAACACAAAAGCCTCAAGTATAGCGGGTCTCCCATTCCAGTTGGTTTCCTATCCTGAAGTGAGTGCTCGACAAGTTTTTCTTCACTTATCCTCCATGTGCATTCTGCTGATACCAAATCACACAGTTTTTTTGTATTCGTGAACGACTGAAAGTTTTCGATGAAAAGATAATGAACAACTGGGTAAAGAGCTTAGCACAAATATCCAAGGAGCAATGAGTGATGAAAAATTGACAAAGAAACAAAGTACAAATGGGGGGGGGGGAAGAGACAATCGAAATAATCTGAATGCAGAATATAGTATTTTTGAATAAATCACTTTCAATAAATCATCCTCAATAAATTACATTAGAACAATCAATGATTGTTCTAATGTAATAAGAATTAACTTCCTCTTTTGGCATGTAGGATTTCGCTAATGACAACTACTCTCCCTTCCTTTCGGGGGCGGGGGAGAGAGAGACAGAGAGTCAAAGATATCAGCAGATGAGGCACCCATCTGATAAATTAAAAACGAGAAGCGGTATTATGTTCGTAAAACAAACGCAGATACAAGCAGAAACATAGTCACCATCAGATATGGGTTTTAACTGAAGATGAAACTGAAATTAATAATGCCGTTCTGTTCCTAAAAATAAAAAACCAAGCACACGAATTGCACTGTCTTTTCTCGACGTTATTATTTTCACATTAAATGACATACTTGAACTTGGTGCCCCACACCGGAGGCCACCATTTTTCTTTTGTCAATTTTCAGCTATTCGAATTCCTACAGACGACCTTTTCGTCTTTCCCACCCTCCTAATCGCTTTCAGGCAGTCTGCATGACCTACTGGACTCCCTGTCGCCATGCTCCCACTTCCACGCACCCTGTGACTACGTTCCCTAACGTCAGAGTAGAAGCAGTCATGACGTAGTTAGTGTAGTTCCGTCATCGAATCCAACATTCCGTAACGTCCCCCCCCCATTCCTTCCCTCAAGCACTGTGCTTCGCTGGAAGAGAATTTTGCACTCAAGTAAGAGGTATTCTTTTCTTGTGAGGGGTTGGTACGGTTGTTGGGTGTTTTACCTTTTCAGGGAGGGAGAAAGCAAGGTGCGTGACCTCACAATAAACCGTACCTTCCATCGCCGCCGAAAATATCAGCATTCCTTTTCTAAATGGACTTTTGGTTGCAGACTGAATAAGCTTTTCCACATCTATTCAGTAAATTTCAGAGGACTTATTGTCAATAATTAAATCAATAGAAAGTGTCCTCTGAATAATACAGTGAAACGTTCTAGATACAAACATATTTCTTACGCAATGAAAAAGCTTTAATATCAATTTAGTAATTGGTTTAAACGTTACAATTTCAGATATTCTAATTCCCAGTAGCTTTATATATATATATATATATATATATATATATATATATATATATATATATATATATATATATATATATATATATATATATTATTCTTTAGTAATATGATAATTTATGTTGTATTTAACTTTTAATATACTTTTATAGTGGTTTTCCTTAAATTATTTCTAGATTTTTCTGTTGTCCCAGTAGCTGTTTTAGCAATGCCCGGGTACGAACAGAGTACATATTATTATTTTATCTTTCTATTGTGGTTTATTGTGTTTATTTTCTTAATTACGGGTGTTTTCTACTCATAGGTATTATGGTTAATACATTACTGGTCTTTAAGCTAGCCTAAACTCGGTTATCTTAAATGCCCAGGGCCTATTCATTTATTATTTTTCAACTTGTTACGTATTGCTAAAGAAATTGTCATATTAATTATAGATGAAAAACTGTAGCAATACTACTTTATGACAAAATGATAAAATATTAAACATTTTTATACATTTATTGTATTACATCTTTATACATATTTGTATTACATCACATGGTCGTCAATCCCCTACTTCATCGGGGGCTTTGAGCGGATTGACGGTCCATTCGATGTAATGCATTACTTACTTACCCGTTTCTGTTTGTATCTATCACAGCTTTGCTATTTTATCCGATACTGAATTCTAAGTTTCTTTTAAATTCCCATTTTTGTCCCTTTCCCATTGCTATTAGTTAAATAGGTATTATTTATTATAAATTTATTATGAACCGAATTAATATCCCATAATTTCTACAGCAACTGTGATAGAATACACAAAGCCCTCACAGTTGCTGTAGAAATTATGGGATATTAATTCGGTTCATAATAAATTTATAATAAATAATACCTATTTAACTAATAGCAATGGGAAAGGGACAAAAATGGGAATTTAAAAGAAACTTAGAATTCAGTATCGGATAAAATAGCAAAGCTGTGATAGATACAAACAGAAACGGGTAAGTAAGTAATGCATTACATCGAATGGACCGTCAATCCGCTCAAAGCCCCCGATGAAGTAGGGGATTGACGACCATGTGATGTAATACAAATATGTATAAAGATGTAATACAATAAATGTATAAAAATGTTTAATATTTTATCATTTTGTCATAAAGTAGTATTGCTACAGTTTTTCATCTATAATTAATATGACAATTTCTTTAGCAATACGTAACAAGTTGAAAAATAATAAATGAATAGGCCCTGGGCATTTAAGATAACCGAGTTTAGGCTAGCTTAAAGACCAGTAATGTATTAACCATAATACCTATGAGTAGAAAACACCCGTAATTAAGAAAATAAACACAATAAACCACAATAGAAAGATAAAATAATATATATATATATATATATATATATATATATATATATATATATATATATATATATATATATAATTCCATATTACAATTTCCAGCGCAAAACTTCTGAAGCTGAATGCTAAAGATAATATGGCAAAGTCAGTTAAGTAATGGTATTGTATAAATTCCCAGGAATACTAGAAGTATAGGATATAAGGAAGAATGAAGAGTAAGAATAAAAGTGCGGTATAAAGAATTTGAAGACCTAGTTGCGATGTGAAAAAAATGATAAACAATACTAAGAAATTAGAACTAAATAAACAGTGATAAAGATTAACAAACAATTAGCATCATACATATGCAAAATACTAGTGCTGTTGCAAGTGGGGTTAAGAATAAAGGTTACGTTTTGAGCCACGAATGGAATGAAGAATTAGAACCAAAGTGATCGTAAAAGTATAGAAGAAGAGTATAATGACAGTAACAATATAGTTAGAAAACAGTTAGTAGGGACGGAGCTATAGCCAATGTGTTGTCAGGGAACCACAACCGTAATAGCCTAACCAGGACTACACAGCGTTTCGAACTGTTGTTAATAATACATCATATTCTATACACTTTTATAATCACTTTTGACTTTAATTCTTCATTTCTTTTTTTTTTTTTGCATTTACATTCAAGTCTCAAAAACCTTCTTTACTTATTCTTATATACGTTTATTCTTAACCCCCACCTCCAACAGTACCAATATGTTACATATTTATTATGATAATCCTTTATTAATTTTATTACTATTTCTTCAATTATAATTTCTTATTAGAATAGAATCTTTAATTGCAGCAATGATAGACATACAATTAGTCCCGTCACGGCATGGTGGTGCCAGGGGTTAACAAAACATATTTACAAAAGAGATACACTGAGTATTGTTCATTCGATTTTTTTTTCATATGTAATTCACTTAGGTATTCAAATTCTTTATACTTTTAATCGAACTCCTTATTCTTCCTTCTGTCCTATATTTCTAGTAGTTCTGGCAATAAATATGCAATGACCAGTACACCTAAATAACTTTGTCATATTACATACATCTGTAATATGTATATATAGAAGATTTTACCTTTTTATGGTATGTATATATACACTATTTTTAGAACGCAATGGCCTTATAAGTCTGGCCTGGTATATATAAATAGAAAAATAAATCAAAACAGGCAATGAATAAGAAAAAAAATTTAAACTAATGTTTAATAACGTGCGCAGCTGCACTTTTTCGGTATGAAAAACGTTATCGTGATACTACGCAAGTTGTAACAAGATGAAGTTCTTAGCGCTTAGCTATTGAGGTTTAATAGGTACCAACTGTATGTACAATTAGTTTTACACGAGTGCGAGAGGATCAGACACTGCGCTCATAATGGAAGCCTGAAATTCAGTTTTTTAACGGAACGTGAAACCTACGAGAGTCATCCAGCATTTTTGGGTTTGTTGCAACTGTACCTAAACTCCTTGTATCTAAATTAATCCCATGCACTTATGCAGTTAATTTCACATTTTAAAAATCCAATATTTAAGCTTACAATTATGCCTACCGTTTTTATTTCTGTGATGATACCACGGATTCTTATACGGATTATGAATTCTGCTACTTTTATTTTGCAGTATTTAGTTATTCAGGGAAATTGGAGGGCCGCTGGAGAAAAGTGAAATGTTCAGAATGATCAGCAAACCATCTGTATTTATAATAAAAGTTAATTAACGAATTAATTAACATCTTAATTATATGTTAATTAATTCGTTAATTAACATATAATTACGTTAATTAACATCTAATTTAGATGTTAATTAACGAATGATAACGAACAATGAAGGTAAAGTAAAGTAAGGTGCAGCCATTATCAACCCACTGTAGGATGGAAGCCTCCTCAACAATTCATGCTGAGGGAAATGGACCATAATCTGCCACGCTGGTCCAGTGCGGGTTGGCAGATTGACCGTATTCAGCAGTCAGGGGCTTGAACCCCGGTCTACTCAAAGGGCGTGTGCTACTGCACTCCCGCTCCTGCCCACTCGGCTACGGACAATGAAGGTATTTTCCTTCAACTGGGCAGTGGCCCTTATACCTGCTATGTTAACTCTCTTATGATGGAATTTGGGAACAGTATCGACCAAATTCTTGATCAACATCTGGGAATGGATCATTTAATTGTTTTAGGGGACTTTAATATGCCACATGCCTACAATGGATGTAATACCAATCCAACTAATGTTTGGACACTTAAAGGTAGATTTCAAAAAATCTTCATTTCTTTAAATTTGAATCAGATTTGTGAAATTACAACTAGAAACAAAAACTACTTGGATTTAGTCTTCACCAACTTTTCTTTGGTGATCTTTAAGCCAACTAATCTTTTCAAATCAAATCACGTTCCCGTGGCTTTTTCCATCAAGAAGAGATCAGTTAAACATACGGATTTAGAACGAAAACAGAAGTTCAATTTCAATAAAGTGAAATGGCCTGATATGAATTATGCATTTAAAAACTGTAATTAGGAATTACTATTAAAAATCAGTGATCCTCAAGAAGCACTGGACTGCTTTTACCAAATCATTAACAAAGTTACAAACAACCTTGTTCCATGCTATAGTGTTCCTGATCCAAATTACCCACACTGGTTCTCTAAGAACTAAAATCACTACTGGCAAAAAAACGAAAAATGCATAGTAGGTTTAAGATAAATAAGGAAATAAACCTTTATAATAAATATTCTTCCTTAAGAAGACAGGTTAAGATGACATTAAAACAGGACTACAACAAATACTTGGGCTTCGTCGAAAGAAGAGTCTTTGAGGCAAAAAAATATGAAGCCTATATTCAGCTATTTCAAGGCAAAAAATCAAAATGCGGCTGTAAACACGCTAGATATGCCCAATGATTTGTCATCTTTGTCTGAGGCGGACTACCTTGCTAGCAGCTTTGAAGAAATTTGCAAAACAGATACAGCAGATGACGGGATGGAAGGTAACGAAAATTTCCCTCTCAACTACATTCATACACTAACAGTATTTGAAATCAACCAAGCAGAATCGTTGAGTACAATCCACAGCATGAAAAAGAACCTCACACGAGGCTCGGAATGTATTCCTACTGTTTTATGATAAAAATGTGGAACCACACTTGTAAAGCCATTACTTCACTTAATAAAATTGTTCTTTGAGAGTGGAATCTATCCAGCTCAACTGAAAAAGGCCTTTGTTACCCCCTCTTTACAAAAAAAGGAGACCCATCCTCACCCAACAACTACAGACCAGTTTGTCAATTAAATACACTCTCAGAGATAATTGAATCCATTGTAATAAAGCAGCTATTTAACTTTACGAAACTTAATTTGTCGGATTACACTCGCGGATTTAGCAAGGGTCGTTCCATCTGCACATATATGATTTCGTTTGTCTCGAATATATCCCAGGAGCTTGACGAAGGAAAACAAGTCGACTCCATCCTTCTTAATTTAAGGCAAAGCCTTCGACAAGGTAGTCCATCAGAGACTAATGAATAAACTGCATTGCTATGGTCTCAGAGGACAGGCTACCATTGTTTGGCGCATAATGGCCTTTAGCTGCCGTTGCGCCGTAAAACTTCTAACAACAACAGAGGACAGGCACTAAACTGGATTGGAAGGTAGAGAAATGTCAGTGACATTTAAAGGTAAAATCTCATATCCTTTCAAGCCTGAAATTGGTGTCCCACAGGGTTCATCCTTACGCCCGCTATTATTTCTTATTTACACTAACGACCTACCAAGTATCCTTGGAAACTACCAAATCAAAATCAACATATTTGCAGACGACAAAAATTTATAAAGCAATTCGCAGTACCAATGACTGCATCATCCTAAACGAAGCTCTTTAACAAGTTATTCAATGGCTGAAGGAGAACAAATGGTAGTCAATGAAAATAAGTGCGAGCTGATGAGTTTTGCCAATGCACACGCAAAAAAAAAAAAAAAAAAAAAACCTTAATTTTTCTTGCTGTATCAACAACAAGGCAATCAAAAAAGTTAGTTCAGCCAAAAATTTAGGTATCTTTAATCAAGAATCATTTTCCTCTAATTTCCATGTCTCAAACATCGTGAAGGTAGCTAGCAAAAAACTAGGTTTCCTGAAAAGAATTAACCGAGACTTCAATCAATTGGCACTTTTCATCTTTTACTAAGAAATTTATGTTAGGCCAGCCCTAGAATTTTCCTCACAGGTCTGGTCCCCACATGCAGCTTACCAAAAATTAGAAATTGAAAATATTCAAAAAAGAGCGATACAGTACGTTTGCTTTAAAGTTGGCCTTGAATACAATGAGAAAACTTACCAAGAGTGGTGTGTATTCTTTGGATTTGAAACGCTGGAAGAAAGAAGAGATAAAGCCGACTTACTCCTTTTTAACCAGCTGTTAAATGGTACCCTGAATTGCCCTCATCTCGTCTCACAAATAAACTTCAACGCACCGAAAAGAGCTTTATGAAACCATCCGCTGCTGAAACCATCCTATGGCGAGAATAAATTATGGATACTACAACTTCTATAACAGGACTGCAATATCAATAAACAAAGCAAGTCTGGAGATATTTGACACCCCTGGACATTCCAAGAGGCAACTGAAATTGCTAACCTCATCCGTTACCTGAACCTTAAAACTGACTCTTCTTGAAAGTTCCAAGACTCTGTGTAATGTGTGTGAAGAAATACCAGTGCTCTACCTGTTCACTTAAATCTGACTGAATCATCCTTTTTTTATTTATTTAGCTTATCTGCAGATTTCAATTTACTGTTTTGTGTCCTCTTTATGTACATTTACTTTTCTCTTTACTTTGGAAATGTATATTCCATGCTTTTGCTTTGTAGTTGCACCCTCAGGCATGTTTGATTGCTGTTAACAATAATAATAATAAAAAGAAGAATACAAGTTGTTTTTCAATATATATAATCCACACACTGCAATAAGCTGAAATATGTTTCCTCAACACTGGAAAGACCAGACCTGTATTCGAATCCTGTTTCCTTTTTTTTTTTTTTTTTTTGCCCTACACCGTGACTGAATTAGTGGGAGGAGATGAGAATTTTCGATTTCTCCATCTAAACAGAAAAAAATGACCGCAGAATACATTCAATTTAAAGACAGAATTCAGTGACACTGCATAACCTTAGTTGCTTTGGTACACAGACAAAAAATATATATATATAATTTATTTAAGAAGGATCTTGATTGCAACATATAGATGATGATTTACACTTTAAGGATAGAATTCATGAGATACCTGGTTCCTGGACAACGCGACGCTGTCACCCCTCTCGATAGTGGACGAACCCACCGGTTGGCAATTATCACTGCATTCACATAGACGGTAATTCGATGTTTTTTTTTTTTTTTTTGTAGTTATTGGCGCATCGGCTTCTGTGGCCATAGTGCACCTCCCAAGGTTTTTGCAGTACTTTGATCCAAGCGCGAGGCGGGATTCGAACCCGCGATCTTTGGGTTGCCGGGCAGGCACCTTACCCACCCGGCTGGCCCGGTCGGCGGTAATTCGATGTTAGTATGGATAAACGTCGTGAGTTAACCGACTTTGAAAGAGAGATGATAGTGGGTGCCCGACGCATGAGTCACTCTATTACGGAGGTGGTACAGAAATTGCACTATTCCCGTTAGACAATATCAAGAGTGTATCGGGAATACGCCATTTCCGGAATAACATCTCACATCGTCGACAGCGCTGTGGGCGGAGAAAAGTGGTGGATGAACGTAGCTGTCAACGTCTATCTCGCATTGTTTCAACAAACCGGAAAGCGACAGTGGCATAAACCACTGCCGACTTCAACGAGGGAGGTGACAGAAACGTCTCCACCAAGACCATCAGGCGATCAGTAGCCGCAATAGGTTATGGGAGCCGCCAACACACCAGAGTCCCATTGCTAACACCAAGACACAGGACTCTATGCCTCAACTGGGCGAAAGAACATCGGCACTGGACCTTGGATGATTGGAGACAAGTCTCCTGGTCTGGTGAGTCCCGTTTCTAGTTATTTCGAGCGGACGGGAGGGTGCGTATCTGGCGTAAACTGCACGAAGCTATGCACCCGTCATATCAACAAGGAACTGTTCAGGCAGGTGGACGGTCGGTGATGGTCTGGGGCGTGTTCAACTGATACACGTTGGGACTTCTGGTACGTCTAGACGCATCTCTAAACGGTCCAGGTTACGTGTCCATCGTTGCAGACCATCTGCATCTCTTCATGGTCATCGTGCACCCACAGGCAATCGACTCTTCCAGCAGGACAATGCGACTCCCCCACAGAGCCGTGGTGACGAGAACATGGTCGAAGAGCATTCTGCAGATCTTACCATCATGGAATGGCCTTCCCGTTCACCTCTTTGGAGCATCTTTGGGATGCTGTGGAAAGGGCCGTTCGAGCTCTGGATCCTCCACCAAGAAACGCGATGGAATTATGGACAGCGGTGCAGCAAGCATGGATGGAAATACTCGTGGAACGCTTTCGTGAATTAGTGGACTAAATACCTCGGCGTG
Source organism: Mastigoproctus giganteus (assembly GCF_048544385.1). Taxonomy (NCBI): domain Eukaryota; kingdom Metazoa; phylum Arthropoda; class Arachnida; order Uropygi; family Thelyphonidae; genus Mastigoproctus; species Mastigoproctus giganteus. The sequence goes on from NC_143582.1 coordinate 152,404,067, forward strand.
TGACTGCCCTTATCCGGGCGAAAGTCGGGCCTACCCATTACTAGGTAGGTATCCCATGATTTCTGTCTGGAAGAAAGAAGAGATAAAGTGTACATAATAGTGTAGTTGCAACTGCCCGTCAGGGCACAGTGGCCAGGGGTTAACATTGTACTATAAAGACAAGGTTGCCTCAATAAACCAAACAACATAAAAAATAATAAATAAATAAAATAAAGTACTAGAAAATGAAGAAATGAATTGAGTATACTGTATACAGAAAATATTAAGTGAGTGAACAGACCAATAGTTACAAAATACATAGCATAAGAATATACATTGAATTGCATAATTATATACATTAAATTGAATTGAGCAAGATTATACATTGCTCTAGACTCATGTTATAATAGTGGTAGCATTGGCCACCCACCACGGAGTATCTTTTTCTATAAGAAACCAGTTTCTTCACTTCAATTTAATGTTAGATCTTTCAAAACATTTTTCACAAATTATGAAAAAATCGAGTCCCATTATTTTTTGTTGAATTTACAGTAACTGCATATTATTTCAGTTGCTGAAAAACTGTCTAACTATATTTTCTCTTAAAATTTTTTTAAGTTGTACCCATGTTTTTTATATTGTAAATTAACTGTTTAATTTAGGCGCATTATGGCCTTGCTGCTCTTGCGCCGTAAAGCCCATAAACAAACAAACAACTGTTTATTTTTTGCACACATACAGCTTACATCCTGTTAAGTGCAAATTAATTAAATAAAAACATTCAGCAACAAATCATTCTCTGCACAATGCAATTTACATAAAACCTTATTACCGACTCAAATAACTTTTGTTAAAAAAAGTCCTGCAACACAAATGGATGAAGAAAAGTAATTTCGATACTATCAACTAGAGTTTATATAAAAGGTTAAATATATTGATAATTAAGTAATCTGGTCTGTCTGACACCTTTTTGTTTAGTGCAGTGTCAAACAAACCAGATTTAATAATTATCTAATTTATTAAAGATAACAGCCATATTATTCATATATTCTAGTATTTATTTGTCTTATTCTATTATTTATTTACTTTTTAATAGTAAGGCGTGACAGTTCCGGATTTTTTTTTTTTTTTTTTTTTGTTAGAAGAGTAGCCAACCGCCAGAAAATTTTATTTATAAAATTACCGAATGTCATAATTAATATTATGTTATTAAGTTCGTCCAGAGATTGTTAATATTAGGCACAAAACACAAAAGTAATTCTGGTTCACCACGTAGGTCACAAAGAGAAAATAACACTCAGCCAATTCAGAAGTTTATTATTTAAAGAAGTTTATAGAGAGCAAGTGTATATTAAAAGTACGATAAAAGCGGTCGGGTTAATAAAAAAGAATCATTCAAGAACATTCCAGTTCTAAAAATATTTTTTAATCAGATATCCACAAAACGAAATGCACAAAATATCAAAGCAGTGCATGAGAAAAATTTTGAAATTTTGTATTAAGAATATTGCGTTTACTAGACGCTACAGATCTCTCTATAAAACTGAATTTGTACAATCTATGCAGCGGTTCCCAACCTTTTTTGACTCGCGAACCCCTTTCAATGTAATATTTTTAAATGCGAACCACTAAGCCTATATTCTCTGAAATCGTATAATATTTCTGAATTTTTATTATAAAATATTTCCAGTACTACGTTTTTATAAGCGACATTGCATAATAATAAAATTATTATTAAGTATTATTTATACTTTGTAAAGCGGTTATTAATAAATTCAAACTAGATTTCGAACAGGCTAAGAGTAGAAAACTAGCTTTTAGTCCAAATGGTAGCTGAGCATTCTGGTTTCTTGCCAAAGCTATTGGCCGCATTTTTTTCCCATCTCTGACAAAACCAGATGGTTCTGTTGCCACATCAACCAAAGATAAAGCTGACCTGCTAGCATCCTATTTTTATTCCAACTCATGTATTGATGATCTTGGTAAATAACCTCAAACCATTCCCAGCACACTCCATTCAATGCCTCCTGTGGGCTTCCGCCAAAAGGACGTCAGAAGGATTTTGATGAATCTGATGCTAAGAAAACTACAGATCCTGATGGTATTCTCCACTTGTTCTCTAAACCTGCGCTCCTGAGCTTACTCCTGTTTTGTGTCGCCTTTTTTACTTTCTTATTCCAAAGGTGTTTTTTCTTCTGCTTGGAAATTTGCTCATATCCAGCCAGTTCCTAAAAAGGGTAACAAATCCCTTCCATCCAATTATTGTCCCATTGCGATTACTTCTACTCTTTCCAAAATAGTGCAGAAATCAATTAACTGCCAACTCTTAAAACTATCTGGAAATCTTTTATCTGATCAACGATCGCCATTATGGATTCAGTCAGTGTCGTACCACTGGTGATATTCTGGCTTATGTTACCCATCTATACACAAATTCAATGGGAAAGTTTGGTGAAACTCAAGCCACTTCTCTTGACATTTCAAAGGCTTTTGGTCGTGTTTGCCATAAAGGTCTTCTAAATAAGCTCCCATTCTATGATTTGCCAGCTGTTCTTTGTAACGGAGTATCCAGTTTTCTCTCTAACCGCTGACTGCAGGTGATGGTAGACGGCTCTCTGTCTTCTAACTTTTCCACTAATGCTGGTGTTCCCCAAGGTTCAGTTCTTCCTCCCACTCTTTTTCTCTTGTATATTAATGACCTTCTTCCATTGACCGGAAATCCTATCCATAGTTTTGCTGACGATAGCACATTGCATTCCACCTTCCAGTTTGAGAAACCTTGCCCTGCTCAAACAGCTTCAACTTCTCGAGTATCCACTGCCAAATCCTTAAATGCTGATCTCCAGATAATTCTCCAGTGGGGTAAAGATAACTTAATTTCAATCCTTCTAAAACTCAGTCCGGTCTTATATCTCGCAAAAAGAATTCTTCTGCTCCTATGCTTACCTTCGATGACGCTCCGATTTCTAGGCAAGATCTTGGGGATTACCTTGACTAATAATCTCTCTTGGCATAAAGCACATTACAAATATTGCTTCCTCTGCATCTAATAAACTGAGTTTTCTCTTTCGCTCTCTGCGTTACTTTTCTTCCAAACAGTTGTTGACTCTATACAAATCACAAATCCGCCCTACCATGGAATATTGTTCCCACATCTGGGGCGGTACCCCAAAACCTCTCTCAGGCTTCTAGATACCATTCAAAAGAGGGCAGTTAGGCTAACTGATGTCTCATCTCTAACAGAGTCTCTCCACTCTCTGTCTCATAGACTTTCTGTTTCTGTTGCATGCCCTTTCTATAGATACTTGCATGGCATTGTTCTTCAGAATTGGCTTCTATAATTCCTGTTCTCTATTTCAAAGCAGTTCTTCCTCATTTATTTATTCAACTTGTTTTCTGGAACCACATTCCTTCATACGTATTTCCTGAAAATTACAATCTACAGAAGTTTAATGTCAACAAATATTTTCTTTCACCTTTTCAACCCATTCACGATACTAAGTACTATAAGTTCTAAAAAAAAAAAAATAATAATAAATTACCTATACATACAATGATCCTTGAGAATGAAAAAAAAAAATTAGTATGGAAAACATATTTAGTTAACATGATATACTGTAAGACAGTAAACTAATTATGGGAGATGTGGTTTCTTTCTTTGGCAATTTTTACTTTTTATTTAATTTTATTTTACTTTATTGTTTATTATTAGTTATATTTTGTAGTTTACAATAATATACCTATGTAAATCTAAGCAGACGCCATTACACAATTTTTATTGCGAACCCACTGGAACCTCTGGGGATTCGCGAACCACCGGCTGGGAACTGCTGATCTATAGGAATAACTATACGATATATCGAAGCCCATAAAAATGCCTGTGTTAAACGTCGCCCCTTATTTCCCTAAAGTTAGTGCGCGAGTTTCCAATCCACGGTCCATTCCTTCACACCGTGTGGTCCGTAGCCATGTAGAGGTAGCCCCAAACGTTATGGCCCCAAGACTTAAAAACTAGCATGTCAAAAAATATATTTTTTTCATATTGACTTTAAAATATTCGTTTTTATTAATATTCGATTTTTATTTATTTATTTTTTATTTTTGTTCTTTATGATATTTTATGCGTCTTCCTCGGTATTTAACAATATTATTATAACTATTTAATAAGAATACAGTTTATTGTCATGTAATAATAGTGTCGGATTTTTATATTTAATTATTAAATCGAAAAATAAAACTGTAAATATAAATTTTATCACAGATTAAATTAAAAAATGAAATCTATTTTGAAAAATACATAATTAGTAATAAGGAACTGTCCTTGCGTTCTAAATGACTTCCTGTTCATGCGAACCAATGCGGCCTGCGACTCTCAGAATTTTATCTATTTTGGCCCTTATCCAGAAGAGGATGGATGCCCCAGAACTAGAACTCTGTTAGAAAACCTTGCTCCCCCCCCCCCCCAATTATTTATTAGAAAATTGATTAGCAATTTTTCTAATCTGAAACATAGTTTGGGAAGCGCTTTTTTGCCCTCCTAAGCCAAGACTAGTTGCCAAATTTGGGAGGAATGGTACACCAGTTGTTAAAATTTTCCAGTTCGAACACTCCAAGCACTACACTGTTCGCAGCGTTGGGTTACATAATAAATACGTATACAGGGTGTTTCAGTTAAACGTTTCAGAACTTCTAAGAGGGGTAGGGTACATCCTGACAACTCGAAATCATATAGCAATGTGGGGTCGGAAATGCTTTCCTGAAGCGGTGTTGTACACAGAAGCACCATTAAGAAAAGAGACCGTAAGTGAGAAATCGTTTTAATAATACATGAAAAGAAGCAAAAGGTACATGGATTAAAGTAAGTGTTCGAAGTTTCTTCCACGGGCTACAATGCACGCCTCACATCTCCGACGCATGGACATCCGAACATTCTGGAATACTCCAGGCGAATTTTCGAATTTCTTGAACAAGAACGCCAAGTTAGTAGGATGGATGATTACACGAACGCAGAGTTAGCCGATATGCATTTGGCGTACGGGGCTGCAAATTGTAGTGGGCCAGCCGCACAGCGTTTGTACGCGGAACGATATCCGACGAAGCGTATTCCCAGTCATAATTTCTTTGCAAGACTGCACCAGAGGTTAGCTGAGAGAGGTTCATTTGAAAGAGCTGACAGGGACAGGGTAAGAACAGCACGGACTCCAGCCGTCGAACAGAATGTGCTGCAGCATGTACAGGAGAATCCAAGAACGAGTACACGAAGTCTAGCAAACGCAGTCGGGGTTTCCCATTGCAGCGTCTGGAGGATTCTCCGAGAACAAGACATGCATCCGTTTCACGTGCAGCGTGTCCAGACACAGCAACCGGAGGATTATGCACCTCGTATTGCTTTCGCACAGTGGTACCTTGGAAAATGTGCTACAAATCCCCTTTTTCCTGCTGAAGTGTTGTTTTCCGATGAGGCATCCTTCACAAGGGAAGGAATTTTCAACACGCATAACGACCATATCTGGGCGGTCGAGAACCCGCATGCAATACGACGTCGTGCAGCACAGATTCGATTTTCGGTCAATGTATGGGCCGGTATTATGGCAGATCACCTCATCGGACCTTACCTGTTACCGTGTCGTCTAACCGGACCTATCTACTTGATCTTTCTGCAGCAAGTATTGCCACAACTTTTGAGAGATGAACAGATTTCTGCATCGACGCAACAGACAATGTGGTTCCAACACGATGGAGCCCCTGCCCATTATAGCGGAGATGTTCGTAACTACCTGGATGTCACATTTGGTCAACAGTGGATCGGACGTGGTGGTCCCGTGCGTTGGCCTGCTCGGTCACCCGACCTATCATGTCTTGATTTTTATTTCTGGGGTCATATGAAATCGCTAGTTTATGACACCCCTGTTGACAATGCTGAGGAGCTGGTTGCAAGAATCGCAGTAGCTGCCGAAGAAATTCGAAATTCGCCTGGAGTATTCCAGAATGTTCGGATGTCCATGCGTCGGAGATGTGAGGCGTGCATTGTAGCCCGTGGAAGAAACTTCGAACACTTACTTTAATCCATGTACCTTTTGCTTCTTTTCATGTATTATTAAAACGATTTCTCACTTACGGTCTCTTTTCTTAATGGTGCTTCTGTGTACAACACCGCTTCAGGAAAGCATTTCCGACCCCACATTGCTATATGATTTCGAGTTGTCAGGATGTACCCTACCCCTCTTAGAAGTTCTGAAACGTTTAACTGAAACACCCTGTATAGTGGTCATATCCTTTCCATATGAGCAATACTTAATATAGGCATGAAAATTAGCTTCTGCATTCAAGAAAAAAATAAATAAATACTCGCATATAAAAATTGACATAATAAAAAATGCAAAGAATAGGCATATTGAAATAAATTCGTGTTCCTGTCCACAATTTTTGTCAAGTTATGTTGAGCAATAATAGACGAGCTGCACCATCACGAAATAACCTGACGTTGCAGACAGTAACAGCAGTTTGTTGGAAATAGTCTCCTCAAAACGCTACGGGCAAATCTAAAAATATGGCATAAATTATCGAACTAAATGTTTGCCTTGAAAACGCGCCGTTCCCAGAAGGAGAAAAAATAACACGGACGTGTCTCTTCTTCGTAAGGTCATCCTAGATCACTCCTCCAAATGTACGGGTGGCAAATCTACCCTCTTACAGTCACGTGTGCGCAAAACTTGTTTACCAAACAAGTTTTTGTTACACGTAGTAGCAAAGTTATGGCTACGTAGTTATGGCTACGTAGCCTAGCAACAAGCTCGCGCATACGCCGTCAAGGTCACTGTTACACTTCGTTCCACTCTACCAAGGAGTACTTCCTTCTTGGGAGTGACGGACGTGACGTCATCGACATATGTGGAACACACTGTTGGCAAGCGGAGATAGCTACTCGGTGTCATGACGATGTCTTTCCGTTTCACGCGGTCGTTATTGTTTGGCGAGCTTATGTTACTCTGTTAACAGCTGATACCAATAATAGAGGGGAAAACAGGTGTTACCTATTTTCCTCTCTCTATTACAAGTGACAGCAAATAAATGGGGAGGATAGGGAAATCCCCTCAATGTACATAATTACAACGTAGTGGTTATGATGTAGTATGGCGCAATTTTCTGAAGGAATAAAGAGGTGCACGGCGTCACTGGAGTGATGGTAATGACACACTAGAACAAGAATAACTTTGTCATGAGTCACACAACAGACGACAACAAATGGAAGATAAACTTAAGGGTATTAGAAAAGTGGAAGAATACAGAGCACCCAAAATGCACATGTTAAATAAACTCACTATAAGCAAAACGATTTCTGGTGTTTTGTATCAGAACCTAAATTTCATTAAAATTGATTATTATTAATAGTGAAAGATAACATTCAAACTTAAAAACACCTCAAAGTTCAGTTGTCATGTTACTGTATTTCCATAGAGCATTAACATCTACGGCTACGCTGCACAATGTATAGATTATAGATGTCAATAGATTATGCATGTAAAGCAGTGTATTTGCGTATATGAATTATATCTGTACAACTGTAATTCAGGGGAGGATCTGCATGTTGTGCTGGCTGAAAACCCAAGAATAACTTTCTTCGCTTGAGATAAACTACCTACGTGTCCGACTGAAGGGGCTTTTAAGAATTCGTCCTGCATCTGACGGAATTTGAACCCAGACCTATTCAAAGGAGTGGCGAAACTATTATACCGTCACGAGGAACTTCACAAGTGGTTGTACTAACTAATAAAAGATTGGCTTTCACTTTTTTCCCCCTTATACTTTTAAGTTTAGTACATATTTACTGAGAATGTAGTTTCAGTTAGTGAAAAATTCGGTTTGTTGGTACATCTCGCTCTCATAAGTTGCTCTAATATAATACTCAGAAAAGTGCTTAATTCTTTTTCCAAAAGAGAAGTTCCTTTCTCTTTTTAGGAGAGCTCCACCAACTTGTAGTTGTTTCACTAATAGTGCAAATGGCAAAGATTAATCCGCGCAGTGATCAAAGTGATGAAGTAGCAAGAAATGATATTAAAAAATCTCAAATCTTGACATTCGGGGATCTTAACTTCATTGAGGGTTTTCACACTGATTCTGCCGCTTCATCTAAACCACCTTCCCCCACTCACCATTCCACACCTGATGATGATTTTGGAAAAATGGGAAGTGTAGTAAGAACACACTTATGATGGAAGACAAAACTTTTCTTTTGGTTGAAGAGTAACCAATTGTCGTAACTCAATATCAAGGCAAATCGGTGAAAAGGTACGCATATGGTCCTGGTAGTAGAAGAAAATTATTTAGTAATAGAACTGGTACATAGAAAAACAAAGTAGGTATTTTTTTTTATTTTTTTTTTTATCATAAATAAATTTCTTTCTGTAATTGTGTACAGTATTTATTTTCACAGGATGAAAACGATTTTGTACTACATATTAACCGAATTTTGTAATAAACGAATATATTTACATAGAAAAGCCCATCATTCGAAGGGGGAATGGTATGTGATTCATATAAACGAGTACTTTGTATAAACCGAGTTTGTATTAACCAGATTTTACTGTAATATGTAGAAGGTGGTTTAAAGTTGTTGTTCTTTGAGGGTGATGTTTCTTATCCTGTACTTCAATATATAGATTTATTTTTCTTTCTGTATGGAAAACTCTCGATTTATTTATTGTGATGAAACTGTATCTCTTTTAAAGAAAACGAGTTATGTATTAATAACAGAATAATTGCAGCTGAGTCACCAAACCAGTTATGCAGAAGATTCTTAATAGCACTTCCAGTTATAATTCCAGTTGTGTCAATTTATTGATCTTATTTGTCAATACGCATACACTTTCGATTTTAAATAGATTACCGTGCCTAGTAAAATGCACATGCGTGTTAAAAGTATAAACATTTGTTCTTATAAAATAAAGTACTAGTGATAGTTATTTATTTAATTAACGCTTGATTCTCGCGTCAACTAAAGGCCTAAAGAAAAACATTGGTCAAAGCATAGAAAACGCTACACTAAAGAGCAGTAGCGTTAACTAGTAATTTTAAGGCGCCTGAGGCCGTGAAGAATTGCGCTCTTCGTTAATTTTTTAAAATTATTATTTAATCGACTTCACGATGCAGGTAATAACACGTAATTATTCTTGGAATTGAGAGTAAATATTTAATTTTTTTGGTAGACAAATGCTCAATCCATGGTTGTGGTTACGTTTCGTAAAGAGGCCCAAATTTCGGAACGGTACCGTTTTTTTTTTTTTTTTTTTTTTTGTTAAGAAAAAGACTGTACAGGATATTTGAGAAAATGCAGATAGTACAGTTGTTTTCGTTCCAAAGGAAATGAACAGCTGTACCGTCACAGAAGTCATCACAATGCGAACCGTACAGTATTGCTAAAAAGCTTATGGTAACTATGAGGATTAAGGGATCCCGAACATGGAACAATTTTCTTTTGCGTCATCATGGCGCCACCTAAGCAGAGAGAGAGAGAGAGAGAGAGAGCTTAGTGGTTGCCAAGTCAATGTGGCTGTTGAATGTCATTTTGGCATCAACGACCACGCCTAGGTCAGTGTAGTCTTGCACATTCGGAATTCCAGTTCTTCTAAGAAAGATTCAGTTGTGAAGGGTTGTATTTGAATGATAAGGCCATATGTGCGGACTTCAGCGGATTTATTTCTAGATTAAAACAGGATAGGTATTCTTAGGTGTTCTTGAGAGTCGTATTTATAGTATTCGTAACCTGTAGGAGATTATCTTCAGAGGTGATAGGTGGTCTAAATAACTTATAGTATTATCTTTGGATAAGATCGTGGTGCTAGTAAGAGGACACCAGACAAGACTTCTCACTGAGGAATACCTGCGGTGATTTTACCAGAGGGGTGTGGTTATTGGCTTGTAGCACAAGTTTCTCTCCTGAAACAAGGCGTCTAGGAACCAAACCATGTCTCTCCGTATATTGTAGGAATTGTAGAAATTGTGTAATAGGTGAAGCAGCTGAAATGGAAATTGCATCAAAAATTGTGAATATTAAGTAACCCAAATTTAAATTAAGGTCTAAATAAAGATGGAAGGACACAATCAGAATGGAAAATTGAATGGATGCAACAAGCCTATAAGCTTGATGCTAAAAGGAAGAAGAGAAGAAGAATAAGAATCAAATTAAAATGATGTATCAATATAAAAATTTAAAAGCTGTGAGTTTCACTGCCCGCTTAACATAGTACGTTGGATTGGCATATGCAAATTGGCACACATGCGTATACTAGATTGTCAAAGACGAGAATGAATGCCATGTTTTCATATTATTGGTCTCTACAAACAGCTGGCCAACAATTAGTGTGTCGTGTCGTAAGCACAGGAAACGTGGGACTGACTTAATTAGCACGTGTTATCACATCAGCGTAGTGGGTGTGAAACGGAGCTGGAGCGTGTCAAGTGGGACAACAATGATCATTATTTACACTAACTCTATTCATAGCGGAGGGAGACAGGAAGAGCTTTAAGTGCCATAAAGCTCCTTAAGTTTCTTCTAAGTGAAGGACACCAAAGGGTGTCCTACGCTTAGAAATTTTACGCTAAACGTTAACTACGCTTAGAAATTTAGTTTCTACAGTTTTCTTTACTTTTCCCTCCAGGCCCCTAATCATGTGTAGTAAAGAGTTTAGATTATCATTAAACAGAATAATTATTCTGATGAACATATATATTTTCGTTTGAATCGAAATTAAATCTGCGAAATACAGTACAATTATATGGTGTTTCATGAACTTTATGTGCGTTTTTTATCGTACGAATGCTTATATTGCAGGATAATAAAACTACACGACAGTTAGAGATAAGCTGGACTGAATAGGAATTTTCATACGGTAACAAATGTCGCATGGTGCCCCCCCCATACTTCTCCTTCAACCCATGCACGGTACTAAGTACTATAGGTTTTGATACCTTTCGTGCTTGGGGTTTTCATAAAAAAAAAAAAAAAAAAAAATTTTTAGCTGCATGCATCCCGAAAATTTGTACGCCAAAAAAATCTGAAACCACCCAGACCTATTTAGTACGGTTTTATTATCCTTTAATATAAAAATTCGTACGGTAACAATTGTTCTGTGAAATGAGCCTTAGAGAGAGAGAGATGAGGGGAGGGGGGGAATATATACACTGTGCTGCCACTTTATTAGGCAGTTGTGCACACAAGTGGTTTGTCCCACTTGTTGTGCACACAAGTGGTTTGTCCCACAACGCTGCAAGTCATATGACCACAGCTGTGGATATAAATTAAATGCAGCAGAACAACCTTTCTAGTGTCAGTTAAGCCTACAAACCGTAGCAAGAATGGGGGAAAAGGAGTGATCTAACCGACTTCAAACGTGGCATGGTAGTAGGTGCAGACGTGCTGGACAAAGCATCTCTGAAACGGCAGTTCTCCTGAACTTTTCACGCACTACAGTTTCAAGGGTGTATCGAGAATAGTGCAGCGAACAGAAAACATCCTCTCAACGGCACTCCTGTGGAAGAAAATCGCTTGTTGTTCAGAGAGGTCAGAGGAGAATAGCTAGAATTGTGCAAGCAAAGACGGGCCACAATGTCGCGCGTCACTTCAGTATACAACCTTGGTGCGCAGAACAAAATATCGCAACGGACCACTAGTCGCAATTTTTCGCGAATGGGCTACAACAGCCGACGGCCACATCGCGTACCTTTTGTTATCAATGAAGAACAAGAGAGCATACCTTCTGTGGGCGCAGCAACACCAGCACTGGACTATCGAGGATTGAAAAACAGTTACTTGGTCTGACGAGTCGAAGTTCCTGGTGCATCATGTTGATGGAAGGCTCAGAATTTGGCGAAAACAATATGAATCCATGGACCCGTCATGTTTGACGACTACTGTGCAAGGTGGTGGGGCAGTGTTCTGATGTGTGGAATGTTTTTTTTGGCACACGTTGGGTCCATTGATATCCATAGATTCACGTCTGAATGCCACATCGTTGCTCACCAAGTGTATCCGTTCATGTTGACAGTTTATCCTCAGTCATATGGTTACTTCAAACAGGATATGCGCTGGTGCACAAAGCCCGAATCACTATGAAATGGTTCCAGGAACATGACAATGACTTTTCTGTACTGCAGTGGCCCGCTCAATCCCTGGATCTCAATCCTATTAAACATCTTTGGGATGAGCTGGAAAGGGCTGTTCGCTGCAGGCCTACACATCCTTAGAATCTCAAGGAACTGCGTGACATACTCATGTCTGCATCGTACTCCATTCCTGCACAATGTTTTCCGCATCTTGTTCAATCCATGCCTAGATGAATTCAGGATGTTTTTGAAGGCTAAATGAGGCTCAACACGCCACTAGGTAGGTGGTGGCGCCTCCGTAGCCAGGTGGGCAGGAGCAGCAGTGCACAGCACATGCTTCTTGATTAGACTGGGGTTCAAGCCCGTGATCACCAAATACGGAGGATGCGGAAAGGTCAGAGAAGGACCACCGCATATCCCCGGAGCAATATGGCCTTAGTTGCTAATGCTCCTTAAAAAAAAAAAAAAAAAAATAGGTACTTGTACCTAATAAAGTGGCAGTACAGTGTATATATCAAGCATAACAGAGTTATTGGTATCTTTATACCAGGATTTTCCTTTCTAATCTTTTTTTTTAATTAATTTATTTTTTTAAAATCAAACACCATTATCGAAAGAATACAACTTACAACCATTTTTTTCTAATTAACTAGATAAGTATGTATTTTACTTTTGTTGTTACTATTTCATAACATCGTACATCCCACCAAAGGTAAGCGTATCATATACGTATTGGGCAGAGTCACTATACGATTGTAAAAGGGTACCGTTTTCTGGGATTCAGGTAGTCGGGACACCACAACTTTAGTTATTAATACTAATATTAAGCAACCTATTAGTAATGATTAAGTTTCAGTTTATAGGCATTAATAATTGCATCTTAATATATAAAAAACATTCAACAGTACAATAGTTTAGAGATGCAAACCTGTCTAAAATTATACCTAACGTTCTTATGGAATATTCCGAAAATCATGAAATATTTAAGACATCCTACAATATAGCGGTAATTGTTCTCACTTGCTTCTTAAAAATAATGAATCTAATGTGAATTAATTTTTTCCCCCTTTAAATCGATCCAGTTTTAAGAGGGGCACAAACAAATTTATGCCTAACTAAAACCACGGAAATAATACATGGAAGATCTTACAGAAAACATTCGGGGATATCTATAAATCTGAACCTTGCCATCATTTCCTCTCGTTCCTCCTATATCTGATCTACTGCGCATACTCAGATTTTTTGCTGGATGGTGTACAAAAATGAAATTTTACCATAAAGAACACTATCATAATTTACAGCATAAATTCTTTCATCCAAGGAAAGTTGTGTTACGTATAAGGGGAAATCTGCAATTACATTACGGATCAGTGTATAGTTATACCACTTTCATATTAAAAATGAGATTACAAAAGTCCACTGTACGCAAATTCAGAGGCACTGAAAAGATTTTTGTTTTTCATTCCTATTTTGTTTTAATCACAAGTCTTGTGATTAAAATAATTACAATAGTAAAACAAAATTAAACACTACTGTATAAAGAACAGCAGTGCTGTTCTATATACAACAGTAGCAAGAACGAAATCAGTTGATGTCGTTTAATTCCCAGTCATCAATTTAATCCTTACAACTCCTCTACCACTTAGGTCTATTGTTCACTTACTCTTCCTTTTTCCATTTCCCAAAATTCATTCAGTCAGAGTGTTTGTAAAGACCACTTTCCGATAATTACTACCATTGTGTTATCATGTGAGATGAATTGATTATTAAGGATTTAAGTATGATCCGAAAAGTGACGAGAGAGAGACGTTGATTTTATTACTTTCTCAGATAAGCTTCACAAGCAGAAAATGAAAGCCATCGCTCCACTGATATTCTCTACAGGAGATGTGAATAAAAGAAAATCACACACAGCGAGCAATAGGGAGCACGAGACATCCACTGAGCGTTACAAAAAAATTCCGCTCTCCAGGAGAACCCGCTTTAATCAGTATCTCAGTGAAGACAGCGCACCATGTTTCATCGTTGTGGGTTGCTAGGCAGCGAAGGCATGACCACGGTAGAGAAGAATTCACGAATGTGATCAGACCACTCCAGTAGTTTGACAGTTTTATTTTGATCTGCTTGTTTCACGGAGTAACTGATTATTTGATTTTTTAAATAAAAGAAGTTCACTGCAAAATTTCACGAGATTTCTTTTGTTGAATCTGTATTATTAGGATACCGTTTCTGTTTCTCGATTAAGGCTTTAGGAAGAGCAAAACTCACAACTAGCGCCTTTTTAGTCAACCGCAGAGATACTGAACGTCCACTTTATTAGGAACATCTAAGTAATAGTGAGTAGGTTCCCTTTATCCCGCAGAACAGCCTGGATTCTTCGTGTCATAGACTCAACCAAGTGCTGAAAGTGTGCCACAGGGACAGTGGTCCATGTTGACTGAAATGCTTCCCACAATTGTTGCAAATTGGATGGCTGCGGATCTCTACTCTGAACAACTCGTTTCACCTCATCCCACAGGTGCTCATTTGGATTGAGATCTGGTGACTGGAGAGACCACCGCATTAGGTTGAATTCACCCTGAACTCAGGATGAATTCAGAATTGCATCGTTCGGTACAATTCTGGCTTTGCAGCATGGCGCATTATCCTATTGGAAAACTCCATTTGCAGACGGATCACTCCAGCCATGAAGGGATGCAACTAGTAAACAAATTGCAGTTAATGACCAAATGTTTTTTCATTAATATCAAGGGACCCAACGTACTAAGAAATAGTCCCCAAACCACTCCACCGCCAACAACAATCTGCATTATTGATATATATAAGGATGGATCCGTGAACTCATATTGTTTTCGCCATATTCTGGTACTGCCAGTAACGTGAAACAGGAAGAAGCGAGATTCGTTAGACCAGACAACTTTTTTTGTTCATCCTCCCTTCCGGAAACTCGGGTTTTTCATCCAGAAAATAGGCAAATGGACTACAGAATACATAAAGAATAAAATATAGTCGCCTCATAGCATTAGTTGCTTTGACGCGTAACACAGGAATTCACTCGCTAACTTCTGAAATATCCTTTCGATTACTACTGTTGTACTTGGTTGTTATTTGAATGAATGTGGCCTTTCTATTAACCTGCACAAGTCTTGTCAGTCTCCACTGACCTCTCGCGTTAACCAGCTGTTTTCGACCACAGGATTCATTAGCTGGATGATATTTGGTCAGTGGACCAATCTGGATACATCCGAGACATGGCCGTACGTGAAAAACAACAGCAGTTGTAGTTTCCGATACTAATATAGGTACATTGAGTGTATAATAGTAGGCGTCTTGGCGCCGACCTCCTCGCTATGTTTAGTCACTTAAATCTAATAATTACATAGTGATCCCCCTGAACGTCAGTTAAACTAATCCGCATATGCTGATGATATAAAAATTTTCAGTAATTCTAACTTCTTTGAGTCCTCCCTTCTCTGAAAAAAGACAAACATACTGTAAAAATATTTTAAAAATTCGAGGATTATTCTGCCCTGTTTAATCTTTTAATAAATCCTTCTAAAACTGAGTCTTTTCAAAATTCTTTCAAAAAAGGCTTTTTGACATTAGCGTCGTTTTGAGCCCTTCGTAACAGTCTAGTTGAAACGATACGTCGCCGTCTGCTACCCATTTTGTGAGAGGTCTTGGTCCGATTTTCGTCGACGACTAGAGGAATTTTTAATTTCCTCTTCACTCGAGACTAGTCTATCTGATCTCAGGTGGGAATATAGGGTTTTCTTCGAGTTATTCTGAGTTTTTCAGCCCGCATCTTTTTGACATTAGTGGCTCGCCGGACCTTTCATCATCACGCTTTCAGGGATTTTCAGAGGAAGAACAAAAAATATTTGCCACACCTGAAGACAACAAACCTAAGAAATTTAAGCAGACTTACATCTTGTTAAGGTGTAAATCCTCTTGTCTCATTAGCTGTTTCGGGGTATACCATTTGTTATTTGTTATGATACCCATCTCCTTGAGGCTGTAACTGTTGCTTTAGAAACACTTGGCTTGTTATGTGCTCCAATCTGTTACTTGTATTAGTATGTCTATCACTGAAAGTTAAGAGTTCTGGAAACTGATACTGATTGATGAGTAATAAAATTCTTAAATAACCACTGTTTCACTATAATTCCTATTACAGATTGTTTTTGCTACACGGAGTCACAATCTTTCTGGGTGGTGATCGATAGACTGTTTGTTGGGTACCCTAGTGTCGACATAAACAATTTTCCAAAATTAGAGGGGTGGCTGCTCAATGGGGGAAAGTCCCTATATTTGACCAGATCTTATAAATAGTAACATAACTGGAAAATATAATAATGAAGTATTGGAAAAAAATCACAGATTAATAAATTATTATACTACGTGTGTAAATAGTTTCAATAAATAAAATTTATCCAGAAAAAAAAAAAAAAAAAAAAACGTGGTACCAAATACGGTGTTGTTCTTGTATTCTCTCTATCATTGATAGAGAAAAAAACCAGATTTATTTTTATTTATTTATTTTATCTGTCCAATTTAGAAAGTGGATCCCGAAACTGGACTACTGTTTCAAAATAAACCAATTAATAATTGAGTCGATTGTTATTTTATAAATACAGTATAATACAATTGAGTTGCATATGGCTCCAGGGCTGCTAGTTTGGCGAGAGTGTTTAAATGGGCACTGGGCCTGGGCTTGAGTCTCATCAAGACGGGAGAAATTTTTATGGCTTTTTTGTTTTGTTTTTTCCACATCACAGCCGAATTACTCTGCCTCATCAACGTTTATCTTCAAGAAAGTTTTATGTTCATGCAGACATCGACACACCAATGTTTTCACGTCATCAATGCGGAAGAACGGTCTACTATCTACGTGCAATATTACTTCGACATATCGGACACTTTCGACTGCTATGTGAAAATTGCTCCCTACTGAACAAATGTTAAAAATTATGCAAATGGTTTCAGGAAATCTAACTGTTTCCTTTTCAGAACATTATAACCGTTATAAAAGGGGGGGGGATGCAATTTTTAATTTCGGAATTACTCCCATATACACAAAGTGGTACCCAGTTAATCTGAGCCAATGCAAATCTCCCAAAATAACATTTTGGGAGATTTGCATATTTATTCGCCTCGTAATAAAGAAAATAAGCAGAATATTTAATAATTAACCGAAAAATGAAAGAAGCTGACGTTAGGAATGGTTACCATCAAAACAGAAGACCACATCAGCACAGCAATTTCCGGAAACTGTAAACGTGACTCCAATGATTCATGGAAATACAGCCCAAGAGACAGACGCGTCATTTCTACGAACCAGTGAAAGGTATCAGGAGGGGAAAAATTCAAGTGTGGGAAAACCATTTAGAATTAAAGATGTTATTACCGACTTATATTATTTGGCAAATCTAAAGGAAACTTCAAATGTGAAGTTTTTCGTTTTCTTTTTTGTTTGTTTATTTCTTTATTTATTTTTTTAAGTTTAATTTTCAAGCGGCTCTAATGAAAATCTTTTCACGTAAAACAACGTGAAAAGATTTTCTAGGGAGTAACCTTCTTTTTCTTTTTTTTTTTTAAATCCCTGGGACTGTCACACACCTGCAGTAAAAAAAAAAAATCAAATAGGCCACAGTAACTGTTTTAGATTCAATACACCCACAGGTTTAATTAATTAATAAAATATTTAAAAATATTTCATCTTAAGGGTATCCAAAGCAAAATTTAAATTTTCTGTTTATACTCTGGCGTCAGCGGCACCATCAATAAAGAAACCACTCTTTGCCACAGAATTCTGGCTCCTAAAGTGGGCCAACAGAAAGCACAACCTTCCAGCTCTGATTCGGACCACACAGCTTGCCAACTCTCTCGGAATTCCACGGCTTCCCACCTTAGTCGACGACCAACGCCTCCTAGCAACAGTCAGGATGATAACAGGCATAATGGCAACACCTTCATTCTGGGATACCTGTGGCTGGAGGATCCCCCCTGCTGCCCTTAGGGCCAATCCCGAGCTCCACTCACATTCAGCACGACTCCATCTCTCGGACAGGTTCCTTCCTCAGCAGATGCTCAAGCAAACCCAGGCACTGGACGCCGACCTGAACAAATTCGCTGCTGACCGGACTTACCGGAAAAAAATTATGACGAGTAGGACTAATCGGCAATGACTGATGTATACCTTGCATCTGTTCCTGTCTAATTGAGCTGGTGCTCTTATCTCGATGTTAAGCCAGCTCAATCAGATTTAACTCTCGTAAGGAGTTCTCTCCTTTGTATTATAATGTTTTCTTTGTAAAATTACCTTTTGTAAATAATTGTTCAATTTTCCCGGAAGTTTGGGAAACTGTAAGCCCCTGGCTTTATGGCCGTGAAGGGTAATAAAGATTATCTCTCTCTCTCTCTCTCTCTCTCTCTCTCTGGGACGGCCCCACAGTCAGAGGAGTTCACAAGATCTAACGAATACATGAAACAGCACTGTACAGTATTTAGCAATCAGGGGCTTGAACGGCAGTGAGTCAAAGTACGTGTACTTATATACCCTCCCGCTGCATAAGTTTTTCAAAGAAGAATAAGAATTGACTTCAAAACGACAAACGTTTACCAGATTTCACTAATTACGTTATTTCACTCCAGTCATTGGCCAAAAAATAATGAAATCGCTGTCTTTCAGTAGAAACGGAAAGTCTCTGTGTCCCTGTGCCAATGCGCCATAAAACAACAAACAAATCTGTTTCCTTGGCGGTAGGATAGTGGTTATAATCGCTGTCCTCCCACACCGTGGAAAAGGACTGAGTTAGAATCCCATGAATGACGCAAGGAATTTTAATGGACTTTTAACAACATGGCTGAGTTAGTTGAGCTCATAAGGGTTGGATGGTTTTTCTCCTGGAAAGCCGAGTTTTTCGTCCAGTGAACAGAAAACCCAAAAGAATGCAGGCAATTACACACATAATATACTGAAGCCATACAGCCTTAGCAGTTTTACCTCTCTCTCAATCTCTCTCTCTAAGTGCATCTTTTTATTATTTCATACTTGCCATTAATATCATAATACTCACTCCATATAAGAAAACAGATTATTAAATTACACCTTGGACAGTTTCCCATAAGAAATTCCGGAGTTGGTGTGGATCAGTAGGATTAGGAAAATCGAAAACCCAGTTTTCGACTGTCCTAATCGAAAACAGTAGGATTTGAAATCCTAATTCAAAAAATAAAAAATCCTATTAGTATTAATTATATACCGTATATGTACTTTACAATTCCATTCCAAATGCTTCTTGTTCATTTATAATCCTTAGGATAATCAGCGGTCAGGAAACCTTAGTACAGTGATTCACAACTTTGTAAGGCTTGCAGACCTCCACAAATTTTAAGCCACATTTCAATAACAGATTACTAAAATTAAACAATAATTAATACTTCTATACTAATAATGATTTATTTAATTTCGTGTCTTTAATAAGATACTTAGATGCAGTAGCATTGCAGAATAAGCTCATTCATTTTATAGCTTCTGCTTCTTTGATTATCATTATTATTTTTTAATATTTATTATTGTATATACAACGATTGTTTTAAAGTCCCACTCTGGTCCAATCGTTATCATGTTTACATTTAACCAGTTATTTAATCAGTTATGCCTGAAAGAATCAGACACACACCGAATATCGAAAGCTTTCAAATGTAAAAACTGATTCTGAACAAATGAGATACATATACTTGCTGTTTACGTTAACAAATACCCTATCTTATTTTACTAAAAATAATGGGATATATACTGTATACGAATAGTTCAGAATAGAATGTGGTAAGATTTTTAATAAAACGTTAGCCATAATTACTGTAAAATTACGTCGTGGAGGGCTTTACACAAATTTCCGGGAAAAAGCCAGTGGAATATGACGCTGCATTCTTCTTTCAAAGCACCAGTAAATTCTGAAAATAATATATATGTGTGTATACATTTATTTATTTATTGCCGCCGTTTAACTTTTAAATTCCGAAATATCAGTGCGCCTCACGCGAATTTTGTAATATTTCGTTATTCATTTATTGTTTTAAAATCATTTTTATTTATGGGGGGAATAGAGGGAGGGGTGTAGCTCAGTGGTAGAGCGTTCGCTTTGCATGTGAAAGGTCCCGGGTTCGATTTCCGGCACCTCAAGAACTTTTGAGGTTCCTCCGTAGCCGAGTGGTCAGGAGCGGGAGTGCAGTAGCACACGCTCTTTGAATAGACCGGGGTTCAAGCCCCTGACTGCTGAATACGGTCGATCTGCCAACCCGCACTGGACCAGCGTGACAGATTATGGTCCATTTCGCTCAGCATGAATTGTTGAGGAGGCGTCCATCCTGCAGTGGGTTGATAATGGCTGCACTTTACTTTACTTTTTTTTTTTAGAGGGAAGCAAATTTTTAATTTTTCGTGACGCAGAAATATGTAGTTATGGCGGAATTGTTGCATACCTGAAAGGGTGGTCGGTTGGTTGTTGATAGTGTGAAGAGACACAGCTCAGGGCGCGAAATTATGATATATCGTCTCCGTAAATTGCGGATATTTTGAGGGATGTTAACCCAATTTCAGAATGGAGAGAAATCATGTAACTTTCGCGAGACCAATTAACTTGATTAGGTGCGGGGACTGAAAAAAAAATCATAAAGTTTCTCTCATTCAGAAAGGAAGTTTTTTGGGGGGGGGGAGAAGAGAGGAGGAATAACAGTGACACGAACCTGCTATGTTACCAACAAAAGTAATTCCAGAATTGAAAGGAGTGGATTCTTGGGGACTGTCTTCTAAGGTGAAAAAATTTGTTTTTATTCTTTTTAAGCAAAAAAGTACGTAAGAATTTAACGTACATGTTACACTGTACTTAAAAAAAATTTCATCCAGTGAAACTAGACAAGGAAGAGTGCACAAATACTGGGTAGGTTGATTGTTGGTTGTTTTTAAGGATTTTTGGCATCGACTATTTTGGTCATAGTGTGCCAATTCAAATAATCGACTGTCTATTATTGCGTACAAGTGGTTGCGAGTCGATTTGCACGTTGTGGGTAGCAAAAATGCAGAATAACTCAAGGAATCGTGCTTCTTCCACCTGGGATTGGCTAGCTACGATACCAATTGAAAGTCTTTTAAAAATTTTTTTAGTCGTCCTCGGATTCTAACCCAGACTTCTTCAAACGAGTGACAACTAGTTAATCAACTCTTCTGCCACAGAGGACAACTGGGACAACCAGGGTGAGAATAATAGAGCCATAAACTAAGTGCTACAGACTGTGTTTTTGGTAGCAGTGTTCGATGTCTTGCATCTATTTCTTTTCTCATTTTTATTTTATATATGCCTTTGTCTTCGTTTGGTCCTCCAAGACAATATAGCAGCTTCACCCGTCAAATATTCAGAGTTTTTTGCGGCCAGCGTAACGTGCAAATTGAACACACTTGACATAATACACTGACTTCATATGGTCTCTGATAATGATGAATCATAAAATAAACAACAATTGTCCTCGCGTTTGAAATATTTTCTATAATATTTATTATTTTTAAAGAATGAATCAAAACTGTCCGAAGGCAACATAAAATTGGAAAACCATGGCCGCCTACAAACAACATGTGGCAAGTGGGTCGCAGTTTTCCCCACCCTTATTTTGAAATGGTAACTCGGACCAATCGGCATGGTTTAGCTCTCTCTCTCTCTCAAAAAAAAAAAAAAAAAAAAAACTATAGTTACTTTCTGAAAATATCTGGTTGTTATCTTTATTCTGTCAACGATCTTAAAATTCTTAAGGTATTTTGTAGCATATGATACAGTAAATGACATTCCAATGATTCTGCACTATATTTTAACCTTTCAACGTTATCCTGAGAGGTTTGTATCAACGAGACCCTGAGTCGCTGTTTAAATGTTCGCCTCATTTTTGATCAGCGGAGATAAGTCAGTCCAGTAACTAATCTGCCGTTAACCTTTGATGTATTAGCTAATTAACTCTAGTTAAGTTATCTTACACGTCTAGGAAGGTAACTTGTGATTCGTCACTTAATCTTCGCGTGATCCTGGTAAATGAACACACGAAAATAAACTACGGTGCAGTCCCAAACAGTCATGACCCTGTAGAAAATGTCTTTCTTTCTGCTGATACTGAACAGTTTACAGGGACGAACCAATTTTTTCCCCAATATACAATGCTGGCGTTTTTATTGGCTGTGTTATCCATGCATTAAAAAAATTAATAACAAAATAAATACTGCCCCGTGTGTTCTCACGTGCTCGCCTAACTTTGCAGTTGACTCACATTACACTTGGCGCTATCTCAAAATTACAAGCTCACTTATCGAGTAGTTGTGTCGTTAATATACAAAGCATACCCGTACCACGAAATGTTTCATTTCATTCTTGGATTAATCACTCCAAAGGTGACAAAAGAAAGGGCACTCAATTCTTTGCAAGTTGTCACTTTGCAGCCGATTCATATTTCAGTAAGTCTGTAAGAATTCTGGAAGATCTCTTTCCGGTATGTTTCATTCTCACAGATTTTCAGCATCTATGTGCAGAGAATTAAATATTTTTGCTGCATTTGATGGGAAGAATCGTTGCAGGCTACTAAGATTGTTCAGGACTGGACGCAGTGGATTATTTACTTCTCCGCAACGTCTAGCAATGGCACGCGGTTTGACTATAATATTATCCAGGACTGGAGCATCCACTCTGCCAGTGAGCATTTGCGCGAGAGTGTGTATGTTGAGTGAGACAATGCGGTAAAAATTAATTTGCTGTGTATTTTGTGGTTCCTAATATACAATATAGTTTCCTAATATAAGTTTAATTTAATAACGATATAAACATGTTTTCATTCCCCATAATAAATTACACATAATAAAAAACGTCTGGGTTTCAATTCCATGAAGGAACTTTTATAGACTTTTTCACACCGTTGCTGAGTTAGGAGGGTTCGAGCGAGTTATACTGTTTTTTTTTTGCTGCTTAACACGCTGATTTTTCATTCTGAAAACAGGCACGTAATATGGACACCGACCTGACAAAGACATTGTGCAGTTTGCTGCCGAAACATCATTAGGCGATCGGAACCGGGTACCCTCACTCGATTCGCTTTTTTTCCCTTCCCTTGGCAGGGGATGGTTACTCTGTACCCTCCCCCCTGCCATCCCCTATCTTCACCTGGTGAGGCATGGGCCTGCCCCGCCGACTTTTGGGGTTATCTTCACTATTGACCCCATATTTCTGTCTTTCACCCCCCCCCCAGTCTTCAGTCTCCCTTCCCTCTCTAGCTATCTTGCGACTAGCGTTTGACCCTTGCCAAAACTAAAATTAAAATTAAAAAATCAAACAAAAATTTAAAAAAATAAAAAATAAAAAATAAATGAACTCTAACCCGTATAACTTATATCTCTTTCGGCCTGACCCAATTTCTAGCGTTTCACCCCCCCCCCCCTCCACTTTTTTTTTTTTAAGGTCCTAGCCACTGAAATCTCAGGAAATTAGGTGGCAGGACCTGCCAGAGTAAATAGTAAATTTCTAAAATACTGGTGTACCTGGTCTGCCTCCACGAGGTATAGTGTGGGCAACGGTGGGTCTCATTTGAGACCCAACGGCTAAAAGACCAGATGAACAACGGTACAAAACATTACACACAACAATATCCACACACTTTTAAACCTCTGGCCTCTACAGTGTTCTGTATGACACCACAATGTATACTACGCGGAGATGGGGGAAACCCCTGGTGCCGTTAGACCCTAAACACACTATACACTATACTATATCGACATTGAATCTAAAACAAATCAATCCATCCCCCCCCCCACACACACACCACAAATAAATTGGCATTAATTACAGATGTTATATGCATTCCAAATACACAAATAATAATAACAGACAAAGATGGGTTGACTTAGTTGAAGGTTTTAAAAGTATAGTCTTCATGTGAGCTCTAAAGTGAGCATGGACAGTTTAAAGGGGTCATAGAGAGAGAGATCGGGGATGTTACTTTAAATTTTCAGGCTTTCCTGTGGGATTATTCTAACCATTTTCACAAATGTTCCCCAGCTTCTCTGAGGGTGAAGAAGACAAGAAGACAACTGCTGTAAGAAAAATCGGATTTTCCGGGAGAAAAAATCATGCTACCCTCGCCTGAGACCCATTGACTCAGCCACGTTGTGAAAAAGGCCCATAAAAATTTCTCACATCATCGACGCGACTCGAACTCACGTCTTTTCCACCTGGTGTCGGGAGGACGGCGATTCTATCAACTGTGCTACATACGAGGGCGTCGTGTAGCAAAGAAAATACAAGAGGAATGTCACGGCCGTTGAAGTAGCCGTGTACTGAAATGAACTGGGTAAAAAATGTACGTAGTAATTGAACGTCTCATCCATATATACAGTTTACGACGTTCATTGTATGAATTTCTTTTCGAATCCATATTTCAATATGTTATTGGTGTATCCAGAAGCCTGATATGGTTGGTTGGTTATTTGGTTTTTAGGAGCATTAGCAACTAAGGCCATATTGTCCTAATATGCCTTTCCATAGTGTCCCACAAGTGCTCTATGGGATTGATATCGGTGGAATTCGGTGGCCAATCGATATGCTGGGAGTTAGAACTCTGTTCCTCAAACCGTTCCTGCACATCAAGTGTCCGATGGCTCGGCATTGTCATCTTGGAAGACACCATCGCCATTCGCGAAAAAGTGTAACATAGCGGGGTGTACACAGTCAGCAAGCAGTTGACGATAGCGAAGACCACTCATACGTTGTTCCACATGCACCAGGGGTTCAAGTTCCTGCCAGTGAAACAAGCCGGCCCCACACCATACAAACCGCCTCCACAGGCCTGTACTTTTGATACCATGCATGATGGATGAAGAGTCTCATGTTGTTGACGCCAAATCCGTACACGACCATCCACGGTGTGGAGTAAATAACGTGACTCATCCGACCAGCACACCTTCTTCCAGTCTTTTAACGTCCAATTTGCATGCTCTTTGCACCAGGCGAGTCTTTTACGCCGATGAACCTTGGTTAGGAGAGGATGCCGTAGAGGTCATCTGCTGGTATAGCCCATACGTGCGAGTGTGCGACGCATGGTCATGCCAGATATTGTTCTGGGTTGGTCCATGTTGTATTGGGTAGTCAACTCTTCAACAGTACTGCGCCTGTTTGCCTGTACGAGTCGTCGGACCCGGCACTCACCTCTAACATCAACCTTTCACTGACCTTTACAGTTTTACCGTCGAGTCGTTGTTTGACCATTTTAATGCCAGTCCTGGTACACTTTAACTGCAGTGGCCCTCGAACACCCACCAGTTCAGCCCTTTGGGAAATCGAGGCACCAGCTCGTCGAGCTCCCACAATGTGTCCTTTATCAAAGTTCGATAAATCCTTCCGTTTACCCATAATGCCCTGAATTTTACTACCCACTGAACCACTGACACCTTATCTATGCCATGTAGGTCGACTAACTGCGCACTCTCGTACCTCACGTGGTCAACCGGTCGCATTCAGTTTTCATAGGGGTGGTCATAATTCAGTGATCACGTAGTATATATACACCGATGAGCCAAAACATTATGACCACCTATCTAATATTATGTTGGTCCTCCACGTGCAGCCAAAATAACTCGTACCCGGCGAGTCATGGACGTTACACGATTTCTAAATGTGTATTGTGGCACCTGGTTCCAACACGTAACCCAGCAGATCATTTAACTCCTGTAAGGTCCGTGGTTGAAACGCCGCAGTTCGGAGTAGTTGTTCGAACACAAACTACAAATGCTCGATGGGACTGATGTCTGGAGAATATGGAGGCCAAGGCAATACCCGGAAGTCTTCCTCATGTTCCGCGAAACAGTCTCGAACAATCTGTGCAGTGTGGCGTGGCGCATTATCCTGCTGAAAGACGGCACAGCCAGAGGGAAAGACCGTTGCCACGAAAGGGTGTACCTGGTCAGCAATGATGTTTAGGTGTGTATAGTGTGTTCGTGTCTAACTGCACCAGGAGTTTCCCCCATCTCCGCATTGCTTTCATTGTGGGTGTAACAGTTCACTATAAAGGCCAGAGATTTAAAAGTGTATGGATTTTGAGATGTGAAATGTCGTGTACCGTTGTTCTTCTGGCCATTTAGCTGCTATACCCCTGCTGGGGCCCAACGTTGTCTATACTATGCCTCGTGGAGGCAGACCAGGTACATCAGTATTTAGATATTTACTCTGGCAGGTGCTGCCACCTAATTTCCTGAGATTTCCGTGGCTAGGACCTATTTGTAAAAAAAAAAAAAGGGATGAGACGCTGTTAGGGTTGAGAGGCTGAGAGAGTTTGCGCATTAATTTGGATGCTTTAGATTTTGGTTGTGTGGGACATTCACTTTGACTTAGACAGAGGAGGGAGAGAGAGAGACTGAAGACTGGGTGGGGGTGAAAGTCAGAATAGGAGGTCGATAGGGAAGATGACCCCTGGGAAGATCAGTGGGGCTGGCCCATGTCCCACCAGGCGGAAGAAAATAGGGGGGAAGACAGTCTGTTCCCCCCAGGTGGAGCAAATTGGGTGAATGCCCTGTAGTATTCTTCTTCCTGTATTATTAGGTGTTCCTGGTCGCAAGGAGTGGATCCTTGTGACCAGCTGGCATCGCAGGTCTTCATAGATTTCACAGTTGTGTATGAGGTGCTCCCATGATTCCTCTTGCCCGCAAGAGCATTGCGGTGTTTCCGAGATTCCAAAGTCAAAGAGTTTTTTTCCTGAAAGAGCCGTGTCTAGTCAGGAGATACGTAGTGTGTGGTCCAGGTGAAAACCTGGCCGGAGGATGCGGATATACCAGATTAATCTCAGGGATGAATTTTTTGGTAACTGTGCCTTTTGTCGAGGCTGACCATCTGTCCTGCCAGGATTGTTTCAGGAATGTCATGGGTCGTGTCTTTTCCAGGTTCTTGTTGCTTGTTGGGTCTGTAGTGAAGCCAATGCAAGTGGTTCTAGCCGGGTGGGTATAGTGCCTGCCTGGCAACCCAAAGGTCGCGGGTTCGATTCCCGCCTGGGGCTTGGATCAAAGTACTGCAAAAACCTTGGGAGGTGCATTATGGCCACAGAAGCCTATGCGCCAACAACTACCAAAAACAAAAAAAAAAAAAAACAAGTAGTTGTTCTCCCTTTTGACAGTTGAGAAAGCAGCCCACAGAGGACAATTTCCAGGTGCAGGGAAAGAGTACCTGCGAGGACCCGTAGCGCGTGGGTGCTGACTGTACAACATGCTCTAGTGATCGTTAACAGAATTGAGCAGTGAATTGTTTCCTGCTTGCGTCTATTCACTACTGTAGTTGCCCTTTTTATACCATACACCCGATGCGTAGGCCAGTACTGGGACGAAGATGGCCTTGTAAAAGAGGGAGCGTTTTCCTTTTCAGGCCCCAGTCCCTCCGGGTAATCCTAGCAATGAGTGCAGAAATTTTTCTTATCTTGGTTCGTAGAGAGCGGTACGGTGTGTAGGAGAGATTCTTGTCCAGAACCAAACCAAGATATTTCAGTTCAGTTTTCAGCTTTATGGTTGTCCCTCCGACCTTGATTTGTGGGGGCCTTCTTAGGTCTAGAGAGCCTTTTAGAAGAATTGAGCTTGTTTTCTCTGGTGAGATGATGAGGAAATTTTGGCTGGCCCATTCTTGTAGAGTGAAAATAGCTTGGTTTGCCGTGGTTTCCATTTGGGCTCTGCTGTCAGATGTAAGCATCAGGACCAGGTCATCTGCGTACAACTGGGTTCTGACGCTCTGAAGGTCAAGGTTAAGAAAATCATCCAGGACCAGGTCCCAGAGGAGAGGCACTAGGACAGACCCCCTGGGGGAAAACCCCTGTAGACCGGCTTGGAAACCCAGCAGTATGGGGCACTAACAGTGATTTATCTGTCCTTAAGATAGGAATTGATGCATTGATAGAGGTTACCAGGTATATGAGCTCTCTGGAGCCTTCCTAGAATGTTTAGGTGGGTAGTAGACATCAGAGTGCCTGGCACATGAATGAGCAGAACATCGCCCAAAGCATAACAATGCCGCTACCGGCTTGTTTTCGTCCCACAGTTCATTCAGGTGCCATCACTTCCCAGGTAAACGACGCACACGTACCCGGCCGTCCACATGGTGCAACAGGAAACGTGATTCCTCAGACCAGACGACATTCTTCCAATCACTCAAGGTCCAGTTTCGATACTCGCGTATCCACTGTAGGCGCTGTCGCCGGTGAACCATGGTTAGCATGGGCACTAGGAGCGGCCTGCGGCTATGCAGCCTCATTTTCAGCAGGGTTCTATGTACTGTGTGTTGTGACACATTATTCCCGTCACCAGCATTCCAATTACTGGCAAGTTGCGCCAGAGTCGCTCTTCTGTTTCCACGTGCCATCCGGGAGAGCCTTCACTCACCTCGAGCATCGATGAGCCGTGGTCGTCCAACACCTCGCCGGCGGTTCGTGGGTTTTCCCTCCTCGGACCACTTCGGTAGGTACTAACCACGGCTGACCGTGAGCATCTCACCAGCTGTGCCGTTTCGGACATGCTCTGACCCAGTTATCTGGCCATTACAATTTGGCCTTTGTTAAACTCGCTTAAGTTCGCTGCCTTTCCCATCTGAAGAACAAAGGTAACACTGATTAACGGAGCTTAGTATCAGGCGTTTTTTATACTGCTCCGACCCGCGCACGCGCCGTAGATCCCTTTCAGTTGCTTCGATTTGCATAACGACTCGCTGGTCATAATTTTATGGCTCATCGGTGTATATATATATATATATATATATATATATAGACAATATGGAAAAGGTGCGGAAGAAAGAGAGAAGAAACGAATAAATAAACTAGGAGAGAAGTATAAGGAAGGAGGTGGAGGAGAAATCTAAAGAATAAATTTTAGACCGGCGCCAACTGAGAGCGCCGAGGCCAAAGAGTGTGAAATATCACAAATATGATACGATAAACCAATCACAAAAGAAAGATACGGGACAAACATAAGATAAAACAAGAAACAAATAACAGACGATTGCAGGTGTTTTCTATTTTTGTCGTAGGTCATTACCTAATTTTGTCTTCATTCAAGCATAATGCTAAACATTTACCTCTGACGTTATGACCAAAAAATTTTAGACAAATTCTAGAAAAATGGAATACCTAGAAACATGCAAAAAAAAAAAAAAAAAAAAATATATATATATATATATATATATATATATATATATGGAATTTGCAGTGATCTTTCTGCAAAAATTACTGCTTTATTTTTAATCGTCTTCATAACATTTAAAGTCTTTCTATATACACGTGCACACAAACACTCATACAGGTATATATACAAATTATATACAATTTGTATTTAAGTGATTCAGCGCAAGAGACTATCTGCTAGGCTTGCGCATTGTAGTAAAGATAGAGCGTAATATAGGCAGATATTCCATTTTTTCTAGAATTTGTCTAAAAATTTTGGTCATAACATCACAGGTAAATGTTTAGCATTTATGATTGAATGAAGGCGAAATTAGATAAAGACCTAGAAAGAAATAGATAACACCTAAGATCATGTAACCTAATAGCCCAGTGGTTAAAGAATCCTCTGAGGTTGGGAATTGGACGCCTATATCAATTCTTGTAGACAACCGACCAAACCGAAACAGTATTTATTAAAAAAAACAACAACAAAAGGTTATAAAATATTTATAGTTAGAACTCATAAAAAATAGAATACATTGAATGAAAGCAATTAAAATTAATTGGTTAAAAGCGGTAAAAATATACGTGAAGAAATAAAAACAGAATAAGTATACAGTAGCTTTCGGCTGTTGTAGACAGCCTTTACCAACTAACGTATGAGTAGCTGGAGGTGATTTGACTACAGGGTATGAGCATAGTTAATGATGTGAGCAAGCGCAAGTAATGCAGGGGAAGGAAGGAAAAAATGACACCCTAAAGACGTCCATATCATCACTAAGAGGAGTGGAGAAATTTATCGTATAATCGGCAGGGACTGTAATGCGGGCTACTACATCGGCGAGGCGAACCGTTGTCTGAAGGATCGACCAAAACCACTTCGATTCCATTAATTAAGAATGCCGAATACGCCCAATCAGTGGAAGCCACGCATTACAGGAAGACGGGCCATAACTTCATAACAAGTGAAGCCCGCATAATAGATTATGCCAGCGTCTTTAATATCGCAGCTGGTCAGAGTCCGCATACATCGTACCACTCAAGCATCAATTAATAGGGTCCGCGTACACTCTATTTTTGAACTTTTGGTGTTTCCTGAAGTAAACAGAAGCTCCGGTTATTCCACCCATCCGTTTTCCTTCTCTCTTCTCTGCTACCACCTTGACCAATGGTCCCTAATGCAGTACCTATTGGCACCATGGCGCCCGTCAAGGCTCTTTTGGGTATTCGCGGGAAGAAGTAAACGAGTAATAAAGACTTATGAACGTACATAAGATAATAAATTCGCGGCGTACGCCAATACTATCTTTTTGCTAAATTTTCGCGGTAGCACAGTGGTTATAATGACCGTCTTTCCCATATCGTGTGGAAAAGGCCAGGTTTTGAAGCCTATCAATGATGCGTAGAACTTTTTAAAGACTTTTTTCACCTCGTGGCTTAGTTAGTCGATCTCAGGCGAGGAGAGCAAGGTATTATTGTCCGAAGACTTCGTATTTTGTCCAATAAAAGAGACAAACCAACCAGAGAATTCACGAAATTTACAGACACAACACACACGTAGCTGTTCTCGAATCACCCTAATATAACAGGGTTTTTTATTTATTTATTATATTTTTTTTATTAGTGTGCTAAGGCATATCAGAGTGTTTGTAATCAGTAGTTTATTCCTGGTGGAATGCTAGTATCTTGTAATGTGCACTACGCAGCTAGTGGGGGAATACTTCTTACCTGTCGTTACTAGTTAAGCTTGCGAGACCACAGGCTATGCGTGGTATGTGGGCTGTTCTACAATATCCTAATATTGCTGTTTTCTTACGCTCTTTGTGGTTTGTTATACTTGGATTCTTCTCTGCACTAATTGCGCTACTTTTTGATACAGATTGAGTGGTTCATGCCCTCCACTCTCTCACAAACTTCAAATATGCCTGTGGATACAAAAAGATTGGGGATCACTGATCTAGACCTTCATTCTAGTTCGGTATATCACTTCTTCTTTCCCCATCCCTTACCTTCCATGACTCATGCTTCCTCACGTGATTAACTATGCTCATAGACCCTGTTAAAACCACCGCTAGCCGCTCATACTTTAGTTCATAGAGATTGTACAGTACAGCAGAAGAGCTACTATATACTTATTTATTAAATACTGTACTTATGTAAAGAATCTTCACATATGTTTTTAAGCTTTTAACCACTACATTTTAACTGATTTATTCAGTGTACAGTACTTGCATTCTGTCTGCCTCACTACCCCCTTTTTTTTTTTTTTTCTTCTCTCTCTTTTTCTTCTTCATCTCGCGTCCGCGAATGCCGAACACTAACCCCACAAAAAAATCTACTTTAACCCATAAATCTAACAAAAAATTGAACTTCTCCGAACCCTTTTTTTTCTCAGCAGTTTGAATCTCCTCTCTCTCTCTCTTAATTGGGTCCTATTGTTTACGCTTCTAGTAAGGCATTCTCGCCTGTTCGCAAATGACCACTCCTTCCCTAGTACGGACCACTGTTTTGTTTACACTGAATAGACAGAAATCATGGGATACCTACCTATGATTTCTAGTAACGGGGAGGCTAACCTTTCACCAGTCACGCAGCGAGTCCATTAGTCCACCAAAGCGTTCCACAGGTATTTCCATCCATGCTTGCTGCACCGCTGTCCGTAATTCCGTCGCATTCCTGGGTGGAGGATCCAAAGCTCGAACGGACCTTTCCACAGCAACTAAAACATGCTCCACAGGTTTCATGTCCGGTGAACGGGGAGACCATTCTATGGTGATAAAATCTGGGAATGCCCTTCGAACCATGTTCTAGTCACCGCGGCTTTGTGGGGAGGTGCAATGTCCTGCTGGAAGAGTCCAATGCCACGTGGATGCACAATGACCATGAAGGGATGCAGATGGACTGCAAGGATGGACATGTAACCTGGACGTTCAGAGATACTAGACATATGACGTCAAGACGTATCTCAAAGTCGGTAATGATCTGGGGCCAGTTGAACACGCCCCAGATCATTACCGACCGTCCACCTGCCTGAACAGTTACTTGTTGACATGACGGGCTGGCGCACTATGGCCATAGGTGTCGATGCGTCTAAAAAATTCCCAAACAAACAAACACATGACGGGTGCATAGCTTCGTGCGGTTTCCGTCAGATATGCACCCTCCAGTCCGCTCGAAATAACTAGAAACGGGACTCATCGGACCAGGAGACCCGTCTCCAATCATCCAAGGTCCAGTGCGGATGTTCTGTCGCCCAATCGAGGCCTAGAGTCCTATGTTGTAGTGTTAGCAATGGGACTCTGGTGGGTTGACGGCTCCCTTAACCTATCGCGTCTAATGATCGCCTGACGGTCTTTGTGGAGACGTTTCTGGCACATCCCTCGTTGAAGTCGGTGGTGATTTGTGCCACTGTCGCTCTACAGTTGGCTGAAACAATAAGAGACAGGCGTCGACGGCCACATTTCTCCAGCCACAGCGCTGTCCACGATGAGATGTTATTCCAGAAATGGCGTATTACCGATACAGTCTTGATATTGTCAAACGGGATAGTGCAATTTTTGTAGCACCTCCTCGATAGAATGACCCATGCGTCGGGCACCCACTATCATCCCTCTTTCAAAGTCAGTTAACTCACGACGTTTATCCATACTGACATCGAATTACCGTCTACGTGAATGCAGTGTACCTATAAATCTGCCAATCGGTCGGTTCATCCACTAGCGAGAGGGGTGACAGCGTCGCATTACCCAAGAACCAGGTATCCTATAAATTCTGTACTTTCAGTGAAAGTTCGGACTGAAAGTGATGATGGTTTTTGTTTTTTTTTTTTTGTAAGTGCAGACGAACAGGCATCATGTGTTCTAAACTATAAAGGAAACGTGAAAAAAAAACCTTCAGTCGTGTGATCGGCATGTCTAGCAACGAAATCGCATTATGTATTTCCGAAGTCTGGAATGTGTAAGAAACTACGAGTGGGTCGAGATCCGTTCCCGTCGAGAGTGAGCCAGATATGCATATAATTAAGTCAATAAATCTACGTGAGAAGGAGCGTCCAGTCCAGTCCGCGAAGAGATGATAGACCGCCATTTGAACTGGATAAAACTAAACCTGTCTGCCAGAGTTGCCGGAGGAAACCAGAGTGCCAAAGAAGTGCATGCAAGCCTGTCTGCTACGAAGGAACCAGAGTGCCAAAAAATTGAGAGTAACGGCCCATTTCCTAACGTAAGTCTGTTCCAGTTTTTATTGAACCCCGAATCACAGACTTCTAAGCTAAACTCAGTGAGAAATTGTTTGAGTTTCTTTCAAAGGAAATATTTTTTTTTTTTTGTACAAGAGAGTTATTCAGTTGGGTTAGATTATAGATAAAGTTAATGACCATGAAATGATGTAAGGGTACTAAAGGGGCAAAGAAGAAAGAAGGAAGAAAATATAAGGGTATTAAGAATAGATTAAGTCATAGGGGTAGTGGAATGAGAATGTGACACCCTATATTATTATTCTGGACATTGGGTTAATAGATTATAAAATAACAGATATATTTCTAAGTACTGTGTTGTGTTAATGTGTGAAGGGAAGAAAAAAAATATATTTTATTCGGAGACCTTGAGAGAAAAGGGGAACCCTGCCCTGTATTAGAAAGGGGGAGTATCAAAATGCTACCTAAGGGAGTAACTAAAATAGAAATAAGAAATATGTAAGGTGATGAAAATAGAAACTGATTTGATAGGTGTTGATAGATATGTGATTTGTAATCAGTACTACTGATGTAAGTGATGCAGATAGTAATGATTTGATAGACATTGGTGATTTGTAGTAAGTAAGAAACAACTGATGTAAAGTGATACGTGTAAACTTGGAAGAGAAGCACTTTTCCTAAGAACAGTTGATAATGTGCGTGAGCAGATGAATTATCTTGCATCATAGTTCCTATACATGAAAATTTAAATTTGGAATTTGTATGTGTATATGTAAATTTTGTTTTATATAAGTCTCAAAAAAATTTTGTTATTGATGCTCATTAATAAAAGTTTGTTATTTATGTAAATTTTGTGTCGTCTTCATGCTCTGCTAATTTACTGTTTTACACACTCTAGAATTTGCAACTTTCTGAAAATTGTAGTCAGAGTTGTGATTTTTGTACGCATGTGTTCAGTAGGGTGGAAGTCAACAACACAGCAACAAACAACAACATTAATTTTAAATTAACAAACAAAAAAATATACAATTGTCGAGCCAACCAGGGATGTTACAAATGGCTTATAGTTATATATAAAGAAAATAATAATAAAATTAACGGGCGACTACAAGCTTGACAAGAAATAAACATACCACTTACTTTTAATAATAACGAAATTTTAGTCTGAATATCAAATAAAACTATAACTTTATAAGATTTTTAACTTTATAACTTTACCAATTTATAAGATAAAACTGTTACATTGGAATAAACAAAAAAAAAATTACAATTAAAACCTGAGGCAAGTTTTAAAATAATTTGCGATCTCCTGCTTAAGGTTGTTTGCAAACTATTGTGGGGAAAGAAGTCTCAAAATGACTGACAATTTGAGAACTCTCCTAATCTAAGAATGAAGTACTAATATATCCATATTGGAACTGTAAAAAGTTATAGAAAACATTTACTTTTCTGTAAATTTCATGCATTCTATGGTGCACTTTAGTTAGTTAGGTACCATAAGATTTTGTGGCCCTTTTTGCTACAAAATTTTGTCTATTTGGATATATATTCCAATTGTTGGGGCCCAAATATTGCGGGAACCTAGGCACACGCCTCGTGTGTCTATGGTGAAGGCACCATAAATATGCATGCATTCGTTGCTTTTTTATACTGAGGGACAAATAAGAGCCTCTGGAAATAATTTCAAGAATCTGCACTCCCTCAGGAACCGATCAATTAAGAACCCATATGAGGCAAGAAACAACTTAGATAACCAGTGCACCTGTTTATCTTATTTCATTCTTATTTTTGAAGTGAACTATGGAACACCATTTACCTTTTATAATGGTATATTTTAATTCTCACAATTGATGAGAGCAAGAACACAACTGAAATTTACATTCGGATAGTAAAATATAATTTTAGGGCAAACTCTTAAGTTCATTTTGATATCAAGCGGCCCTGCTGCACTTTAGGAAGTAGCACGCAGTGGCAAATAAATCACAAACTGCATACACCTGCTGGTTATCTCCTAAAGTCCAAATTGACTGCGACGTCACCAATCAAAGTGGTGACATAGCTTCGTGTAATGGGTACACTGTGTTGGCGCAGTTATCACCTCCCAGAATAATCTCCAATAACTGGTTCCTAGTAAACGGCAGGATGTTGAAGCACCTGTATAGCTGGAAAGAGAGGTCAGGGGGAAAACAGCACGAGATATCAGGAAGATTACAAGTAGATGTACACAAGTTTATCAGTGGGTAGCTTGTAAAGTTTGTGATATGTAGAATGATAAATGGTCAAAGAGCGTCAACTACTGCTTAATCAGCGCCTTCTCAATAGCCCCAGATGTGCTCATCGTACAAAGTCTATTAAGAGAGTAAGCAAGAAGACACGTTCGTGTTCCCATGCAATAAATACCTGAAATTTGACAAGAGAGAGAGAGAGATGGCTAATATTAATCTTAAAAATAAATAAGGAACTGTATACAACGAGCTGTTGACTATAGGAAGTCAAATAAAAAATTTCATAAATAGTATATTCTGCAATCGGATGTAATCTTCCTGTTTTTTATTCCTTTCTAAAATGATTTAACATAATTTCGTGTTATCCCCGTAAGCTTCCCAATAAATCCTATCTGGCGCTGAATAAACCTAGAACTTCAAGACTTGATCGAACTAATATTAAATATATTTTAAATTTAAAACAATGTCCGATATTAATACTAATATTAAATATTAAATAAAAACTAACGTTAAATACAAGTACATATAAAAATGGACGCTACAGAGAAGGCAATGTCAAATTTTATTACATGTACTTGTATTTAATATTAGTTTTTTAAACTGGTAGAACCAAATATAGTATAAATTTTATATGAAAGTAAGAAGATGTCCCAAAAGTAATGTAGCAAG
The DNA here is from genome assembly GCF_048544385.1 of Mastigoproctus giganteus. Classification (NCBI taxonomy): domain Eukaryota; kingdom Metazoa; phylum Arthropoda; class Arachnida; order Uropygi; family Thelyphonidae; genus Mastigoproctus; species Mastigoproctus giganteus. Next base: position 152,440,451 of record NC_143582.1, read on the forward strand.
TTCTTGTGAAAGAATTTAATCACAAAACAATGAAACGACACATAAATGAAAACAGTTAGCGCACTAACTGTTTGCACTAACTCGATAGAGTCAGGAGCGCAGCCATAACTCTGTCATACAATTGAGGAACATTTCTATGACCAGATTTAACTTCGCAGTCATCACCGAATCGGTTCTCCGCCAGATTATTTTTTTCAAAGTTCCGAACAGATGAAAGCCAAAATGGGCAAGATCGCATGTGATAGATGGGCAAGCACCACCCTGTGATCGGACTTACATGAAGACGGTAGTATTTATGTTGTACTGGACTGTTTTAGCAAGGTGCATCAAAACAGATCAATTTCTTAGGCACGACTGTTGGTCCAGTAATATGGGACAATAAGTAATGTGGCTCACAATTGCTCATTAATTTCAGTCTGTTCAGAATGCGAAAGTCGAATAACTGCTCACACTTCATCATTTTCCCACGTTTCAAACAGCGCAACCATTGAATTAGTCGCCTAACATTAATAAAAGTCTACAGAGCTCTCTAATAATAATAAGAAGAAACGTTAGGTATGTGCATTTATTCATGTGACGTTTCACTACTGGGAAAGGTACGGTTTCAGTTCCAGTAAACCTGTGACCTGATCGATCAATAATCAGTGGCGCGAGATACTTAAAAACCTCCACCGTATATGAATAAAAGAGCTGTTAAATGCATTCATATCCAGTATTTGGAGTATTTCATTAATTGTTGGTAAAAATTAATACCGAAATATGCATTGGAAATAAAACTAAAGGAACTATACTATTTGCGCATGTGCACACCTTTCCCGTAAACTCTCCAATGGAGAATAGATGCTGTTAAGTACAGCATCTGTTCTCTTCTGCCGCTCTAGAGTTTTGGAAGCCAAGCCTTTAATACAACTTCAATATCACAAAACACTGGCTAGGCTGCCACTGCTCTTGCGCAGGCGGGAGCGAAGGTGAGCCCCTAAGAAAGGAAAGCAGGTTTTGAGATAAGACTGTTGGGTTAAAAGGGAAATATAGAGACTGGATATTAGGAGACATCCCCAAGGCGAAAACAGAACAAAGGAAAACAGAAAACGGAACCTGGAGCAGGGGGGGACCCTAAAGAAGGGTAGGGATGACACAACTGCGTGGGGAAAAGGCAGAAAGTGCAAAAGTTTGTGGTTGATGTTTGGGCGACGTGAAGAGGCCACTAGGAGGAGGAGGAGGAGGAGAAGAAGAATCCCACATGAAGCAGGTTTTTGACGTCACCAGTATTTCCACTTCTGAGAAAACCCAGGAGGTAGCATAGCGCGATCCTCTGGAGGGCCGCATGCAGGAAGCGATAGGAATCTCCAAAGAATAGCTCCACCTGAAGAGGACCTTGAATCCCACAGTGCTAAAGCAGCCAGGTCAGCAGCAGAAGGAAGGAAGATAGAAGGGGATAACCAGAGACAGCGATCCACTGGAGATCCAACACAAGGAAGGCTTCTCGGTCCGCAAGTATCGCCACTAATACTTAGAACAATGTTGTTGATAAGTTCTTGCGGTAACGTCGTCCATTCCTCTGTCAGCGTCATCTTCAGGTGGTGAACATTTTCTGGTGGGTGTGGACATGCCGCTAGGAGTCTCCCTAGAGCGTCCCATATGTGTTCGATGGAATTTAGATCGTCGGTGGAACGGGCAGGCCAATCCATACGAACAATGTCCTCACTTTCCAAAAGCATATCAACAGCTGCAGTGCGATGGGGTGTGGCGTTATCATCCATAAACACGAACTCGGGGCCAATGGCACCTCGGAACAGAGGTGCCATTAGGGAATGATTACCTCAGTACAGTAGCGTGCACCGATTACAGTACCGCCTTCCAGTGTCTGGAGTTGTGTACGTCCATCGAAGATAACGACTCCCCAGACGAGAACACCTCGACCGCCATATCGATCCCTTTCAGTGATGTTTGCGGGGTGATACCGTGTGCCAACCACTCGCCAGATTTGCTGACGTCCAAAATCGCTGCTGAGACTGAATTTACTCTCAACAGTAAAGAGTACCTAACCCCATTGCGCTGATGTCCAGTCCTTATGTTCGATGCACCACTGTAAACGGTGTCTCCGATGGGCCGATGTTAAAGGGACACAGCGTACTGGCCGTCGGGGAAACAGTCCACCTTTGTGGAGTCGCCTGGCCACAGAAAACCGCGATGTCCTGTGCTCCTGTGCAGCTGGTTTTCAATGGATTCGCTGTCTGGTGTCGGTCCCTCTTGGCCTGTAGGAGCATATAGCGGTCATCATTGGGCGTTGTTTTTCGTGGACGACCACCACTGGTCCTTCGAACAGCTGTACCTGTCGTTCTGAAGGCCGACCACGCACGTGAGACGATACTATGGGCGAAACCGAACCCTGCAGCCACACTCCTCGCAATTCGACCTTCCCAATTATTCGACCCCGGGTAAAGTCATCCAGATATTGTCTTCTGGCCATTTCTTTATCTGTAGCACTGTATGAAACCAATCGAACGTCTGTAACAATCGTGCTCACTATTCGGTAATTTGCACATAACTGTTGAACTGCTGCATTTATGTGAGCCCTCTCATCACGATTTAAATTTTTACATGTGCACCAGCTTTCTACTGAACGGCCACAGTTGTTTCGTTTGATTTTGTGGTTGTAACCTGTAGAAATAGTGTTGGTCCTTTTGCACACCAGTGTGGTTTAAAAGCCAATAAACCAGCAACCTAGTTAAAATGAAACGTGTATTTTTTGTGAGGGCCTACGGATTTAACCGCGCAACGGGAGTATCAGTGGCAATCTATGCTATCGCAGGTGTGACCAGCCTTTCATCTTGACAAATTTGTAATTGGGACAATCTGCTTTTCGACGTCGTTTAAGAGACGCGAGTACTCTGTTTTAAGCTGTAGAATTTCAATAATCTAGATGCTCAATTTTCATTTTTCGTGTATATATATATACACTGCCCCACTATTAATATCCGGACACCCCTTCATGGATGGGGAAACAGATCTTTTGCATGCAACACGTCACAGAACCTGCTATAAATATGCACACTGGGCTTCGAACAGACAATTTCAAAAGTGGGCATGCAAGATGACATGTTCAACACAATTACTTCAACAGTTAAAAGAATTGATCACCTCAAAAAATGCTAGACGCCGATTAACATATAAGGAGCGCGAATCCTGGCCTGTACAGCATTGGAAAACAGTCCTATGGACAAAGGATCGAGGTACGCACTCTATCAGTCTGATGAGCGTTCCTGGGTGTGGCAAATGCCAGGGGGAACAGTTCCTTCCTGATTGTATTCTCCCAACAATGAAGTTAGTTGCATGCAGTGTCATGATATGGGGCTCCTTTGGCTTGGGCCCATTAGTCGTTATTGACAAAACTATGACTGCTGTGTAATACCAGGACATCTTGGACAACTATGCACTTCCAACATTGTGGCAATACGTAGGGGAAGGCCCATACCTGTATCAGCAAGACAACGCGCCATGTCATACTGCTCGGGTCGTAACAGAATGGTTTGAAGACATGAGTGTGAAAAAGTTGGATTAGCCAGCCAGAGTACTGACCTGAACCCTATCGAGCATCTTTGGGATGTACTGAATCGTCGGGTACGTGCACGCGAGATCACCCAAAGAACAAGGCCGAACTGGTGGCTCCGTTGAAGGCAGAGTGGAGGAACATATCACCTGACATTTATAGAAAGCTGTTTGAGAGTATGTCGCATTTAATTTAATAAAATTAAAGAACATTATTAAATTTTATTAAAGAACATTTAATAAAACTATAGTTTTATTAAATGTTCTGTTCTATTCTAGTCTATGTTCTATTCTATTCTATATTAAAAATAAAAAATCGCACGCGCCTGAAATATAACGTACTACGTACATTAAATAACTTGTTTCTTCTCTTTTTATTTTCTTTAACAGCTTTCTTAACCTACAGTGTTTGACATGCATATTGATAACAGAACATTCAATTACATTAAGTTACTAACAACCGAAGTCTGAAATGGGTTAGGCTGTTGGAATTTACGCCAAGGCATCGGGGTATCCACAGTCCCTAAGTAACGATGGTCATTTGGAATAGTTAAGTTGAAGGGAACAATTTTTAATCTAAAAATGTCTATTACTCTTCCTGGAATAATGTGATGAGTGAGATACCACAAGGGTCACTGTTGGGTCCTTTACCGTTTTTAATATTTATTAATGATACTGATGTAGGTATTTCAAGTGTGAGGTCTAAGTTTTCTGATACAAAAGTGAGCGAAACGGTTAATTACAGTAATCAATGGCATGCTACTTAAAAAGTTACAAGTTGCATACTCTGATGGCCTGAAACATAGCAACTGAGGCTTAATATTGATAAAAGCAAGATACTGCATTTGGACAGCCGTAGCAAACATGCATGTGTACTAACACAACATGTTTAGACATGATCTGTTTATACTGCTGTCGTCAACAGTCGCGTGATGAGCGATGACTTCTTGTGACTAGTGTGCAGGCTGACTTTGTTTCCCATGATCCTTTATGCATCAGCCGCCACCATTTTCTTACCATCGCTAGGTGGCGCAACGTATTTATTTAAAATATTTTCTACTACTGGATGGCGCCACAATTCATAAAAGGCTCATTTTTAGAGAGAACTCAAACTTGGGTCAACAAACTTTATGAGCAAACACTGAAGCCACTGGACTATTGAGACTACTTTTAATTTTACGAAAATTATATGAATGAATCTATGACGACGTCACTCAGATGATTTTCATTATTATTTTTTTATAAATAACCAGTGCTAAATAAGCTGAATTGAAAATAAGTTTTCTTTTTATTCATAAGATGTAATAGAATATATTCTGAAAAACATTTCCAGAAATTTACCGTTTTTTTTTTTTTTTTTTTTTAATTTCCTTATATAATTTATTTTTCCGAGTGTAAAATCTCTAAAACAATAGCGTATCTTCGCTTTTTTTTTTATTTTCAAGCAGTAATGGAATGTTTTTCTGAAAGTTTACACACACACTAATTCACTTTAATTCACTTAACACACAATAATTCACTGAGTGATCACTGAATTATGACCACCTACCTAATACTTCATAGGTCCTCTTTTTGCCCTCAGTACAGCAGCCTATCCAACGTGGCATTGATTCAACAAGATGTCGGAAGCGTTCGGGAAGTATGGCCAACCAAGCTGTGCGTAATGCGCCCAGCAATGCAGGTATGGAGGTGATTGGTGTATCCAGACGCCTGATATGCCTTTCCATAGTGTCTCACGTGCTCTATTGGATTGATATCGGCGGAGTTCGGAGGCCAATCGATATGCTGGAAGTCAGAACTGTGTTCCTCAAACCATTCCTGCACAACAAGTGTCCGATGGCTCGGCACTGTCATCTTGGAAGACACCATCACCATTCGCGAAAAAGTGTAACATAGCGGGGTGTACACAGTCAGCAAGCAGTTATCGATAACAGAGACCACTCATACGTTGTTCCACATGCACCAGGGGTCCATGTTCCTGCCAGTGAAACATGCCCCACACCACACAACCGCCTCCACCAGCCTGCACATTTGAACCATGCATGATGGATCAAGAGCCTCATGTTGTTGACGCCAAATCCGTACACGACCATCCACGGTGTGGAGTAAATAACGTGACTCATCCGACCAGCACACGTTCTTCCAGTCTTCTAACGTCTAACTTGCATGCTCTCAGCACCAGGCAAGTCTTTTACGCCATGAACCTTGGTTAGGAGAGGATACCGTAGGGGTCGTCTGCTGCTATAGCCCATACGTGCGAGCATGCGACGCATGGTCATACCAGCTATTGTTCCAGGTTGGCTCATGTTGTATTGGGTAGTTAACTCTTCAACAGTGCTGCGCCTGTTCGCCTGTACGAGTCGTCGGACCCGGCGCTCACCTCTAACATCAATCTTTCGCTGACCTTTGCAGTTTTGCGGTCGGGTCATTGTTTGACCATTTTGACGCCAGTCGTGGTACACTTTAACTGCAGCGGCCCTCGAACACCCCACCAGTTCAGCCGTTTGGGAAATCGAGGCACTAGCTCGTCGAGCATCCACAATCTGTCCTTTATCAAAGTCCGATAAATCCTTCCTTTTACCCATCACGCTCGGAATTTTACTACCCACTGAACCACTGACACCTTAAATATGCTACGTAGGTCGAATAACTGCGCACTCTCGTACCTTACGTGGTCAACGGGTCGCATTCAGTTTTCATAGGAGTGGTGATAATTCAGTGATCACTCAGTATATATAATAAAAATTAAAAATATATTTTAATATTTTTAATTTAAAACCTGTAATATACTGAAAAATATCCCGAGAATTATAGTATGAGAGTAAGTCAGAAAAATAAAAGGAACATGAATTCTTCATTTAATTTCATATTATGGAAATATGGGCATCTGTTTAATGTAAGTGTGTGTGTGTGTGTGTGTGTGTGTGTGTGTGTGTGTGTGTGTGTTGACATCAATGTTTTTTTTTTTTTTTTTTAATAAAATTGTAATTGACTTTTCTCGACAGTGCATTTCATTCAGAGAAATATTTTCAAAACGTCTTTAAATTAATATATGAATTAAATTTATTATTATTTTTTTAAATTTTCATGGTATAGTATGTTTTTCAGGATGAAAAACTTATAATAACAGTATATTTTCTAATCTGCAATGAAATTTTTATAGAATGCATTTCGTTCTTGCTTCTTCCCTAAATTTACTGAGACTACCCAATTTCACAACACCAGATGGAAGTTTCTTCCAACAATCATCTACTTCTAGCTATTATCATTCCTCAATTTAAATTTATGCCTCCTTACGTGTTGCTAATGCTCCTAAAAACCAAACAACAACAACAACAACAACAACCTTACGTGTGTTGTCTGAGCAAGAGAGATTAGCATTTAATTCACTCAATCCATTCAAAACCTTAAACACGTCAATCAGATCTAGCAGGTGCCAGTTTTCAGACGCTACAATTTGCAGAATCGAAGCCGTTCTTGGTAAGAGTACTGTATTGTTCCCCCTCACTAATATCGTTACTCTTCTCTGCACATGTTCAAACAGATCCGTATCCTTTCTAAAATTAGGCTATCGGAACTGTATGCAGTACTCAAGATGTGGCATAAACTACATATTGGATACAGTATGCAGAACTGGAGGCACATCTTAAGTACAGTATTCATGTATGGAAGTACATCTTCAGTACAGTACAGTACGCACATATGGAAGCACAACTTGAGTACAGTACTCACGAATGGAAGTATATCTTGAGTACATGTATGCAGTACTCCAAGTCTAACCTAATGGGATAATCAACTCCTTAATGCTGCTGGCACAATTCCTGTATATTATTGACAAAATCCCATGAGCTGTCCTAGCAGCCGATCTATTTTTATATGAAACCCCAAACACGAAAGGTATCAGAATCTATAGTACTTAATACGGTGCATGGGTTGAAGGTCGAGAAGAGTCTTCTCGCCCTGTGTCACCTTCTGTCTTCTGAGAAGAATGAAGGTGATATTTGTTGAAATTAGACATGAATTTCTATAGATTGTAAATTTCAGGAAATACATGAGAAGGAAGGTTGTTTCAGAAAACAGAAGTTGAAGGAATAAATGAAGAAGAATAAAAGTTTGGTCTGTAAGTTTTAAGTTGGATGTTTACCGGTTGGGGCACGTGTTCGGGCTGGTTTGGAAAAAAGAAGGAGAAATACAGAACCCAATTCAGAAGAACAGTACCCATGGAAAGTATCTCTGGAAAAGGCATGCAGCAGAAACAGAACTTCTATGAGAGAGAGAGAGAGAGAGAGAGAGAGAGAGAGAGAGAGAGAGAGAGAGAGAGAGAGAGAGAGAGAGAGAGAGAGAGAGAGAATTTGTAAGAGAAAGTCATCATTTATCCAGAGAGGTTTGGGGGCAGCACCCTAGGTGTGGAAACAACAGTATTCCATGTTAGGGTGGATTTGAAATTTGTACAGACTGAATAGTTGTTTAGAAGAAGAGCGATGCCGACAGCGAAAGAGAAAATCCAGTGTTTTAGACAGAGGAAGAAATATTCGTGATGTGCTTATGCCAAGAGAGATTAGAAATCGGGATAATCCCTAATAAAGTTATATGACTTTTTTTAAAAAATCAGAATGTCATTAAAGATAAGCATTAAAGATAAAGTGTGAAGGGCTTGCGATTATGGAAATGTGGTAAATGGCTAAGCTTTATGAAGCTTACTGGGCTTTTTGACCATATGTCTTTATCACAGGAATAGGAATATGAGTGTCATACGGAAGGTTCTAGGTATCATATTGAGATAAATTTCTCTTATTCTTCTACAAATAAGATGTCTGCAAATTGCATCTGTTCTCTGGTTGATTTGCTCTTTGCTGGACTCAAAAACCAAGCTACCCTCTACTGTGAGAATTAAAACTATTGCATTTTCTACGCAGTTTAAATCCTGCTAGTCCCAAAAAACAGATGAAAGGACAACATAGTCCTGCAAACATCTTATAAAGAAAGAAATATAAATTGACTTTTCATAAATTCTTAAAGATAAATATGATCCTTAATACGAGTGCCGAATTGCATTCTTAATATTACTGGATTTTAAAATAGTAATGTTTTTGTAAAATATTCCGGATTTTAAATTTTCGGATTTTACAGAATTTACTATATTTTTGAATAAAGCTTCGCTTAACCATTCACTTCACACAAGGAAAAACCGACTGGATACGTGAAATTTTTATAATCTACGACTTCACTCAATGACTTTTCCGTAAAGTATAAGAGCCTAGGACAGCAACTCTCGAAATTTCAGGATGTATATCGACGTTCTTTGCACATTCAAACGGTAAAATCTGAGTTGAGGTCTTCAAGTTATAAACTTACAATCAGATTACCCCTTTTTCCGATTACCATGTGAAAAGCTGAAATATTTATAATTTCACTTAATCATGTTTAAGGCATGCATATAAAATGTAGCAAAGAAACTGACAAAAATATTGATTACAAAATTAAATGAAATTTTTATAATTTCGAGAAATACAAGGGCGGTTCAATAAGTAATGCGCATTACTCATACACGCGCGTACATAAGGGAGAGGGAGGCAGGAATTTATAATGTATACTTGTACTACCAATTACCATTAACGAACTTAATATCATTTTTCTGGTGTTGTTAGATCTGAAAATAGGGATAGACAAAGTGACAGCCGTTTCCATCAAAGGTGTGTGATGGAGTTCCTGTTCAAATTGAGTGATCAGTCGGCAACATCTATCCATCGAAAACTCCTGGCTATAGGGACCAGAAAATTGATCGAAGTAATGTCCGGAAGTTGCTCCACTGGACATTACTTTCGATTAACGGTTTCAGGAAAGTTATTTACATGGGCCTGACGTAGCCCAGTGGTCAGGAGCGAGAGTGCATAGCACGCGTTCCTTGAGTGGACCGGGGTTCAAGCCCGTGACTACTAAATACGATAAATATTTGTATTTACGATTTATTGTAAACTCCACTGAAGTTGGTTGTCGTGCCGGAGTATAAACAGAAAATTTTTAGAAGGCCGCCGTAGCCTAGTGGTCAGGCGCACGGGTGCATAAGTACACGTGCCTTGAGTGACCGGGGTTCAAACCCGTGACTGCTGAATACGGTGCTGTTTCTTATATTCTGTCTATCTTGTGAACTCCTCTGACCGTTTGGTCGTCCCGGAGTATAAACAGAAAATTTATTTATTAAGGACAAACCAAGAGCCAGAAGACCAACGTCTGTCACAAACAGTGAAAACGAAGAACTCATGATCAGCTCGTTTGAAATGACAGCTGCATAACCACCAGACAAGTGATGGATGCTGCAAAAATGTCAAAGGGAAGTGTTTTGACCATCATCAACAGACTACAGTACAGAAAAATCTGTTCTTGGTGGACGCCTAAGTCTGCTCACATGAGAGATGGCGGCTTCCAGGAAAGAGATCTGTGAAGATCTTCTGGAGAGATCTGGTGCTGGCTGTCCTGAGTGCTTTAAAGGGGTCGTCACATGTAATGAAACATGGCTCTTCCATTATGACCAGCAGACCGAATGGCAAGCCATGAAATGGGCATAGTCGACATACCTGTAAACAAAAAGCGAAAACATTCCAAATCATCGAAAAAACTTATGGCCATCTTCCTCTGGGAGCAAAATGGCATCATTTTTTTATTGAAAGGCTGTATCTTCCTAAATCTGTTTCCAAACATCTTCACAAACTTGGAGTCTCCTCATTCTTGGATCTTTATTCAAAATTTTTGGCACCATCTTGGCATAGACACACTTTTCTCATGCCAAAATTTTTTAAAAATTTATGTGTTTTTGTTCATATTGAGTTCTGGTGTAAGCATTCTAATGCGTAAGTAAACGACGATCATTTACATAATTAATCAATGTCTTTACCCGAACACGTTTTCATCAGTTTTCATAGATATCGGACGGTCTGGTCGTTCATCGTCTTGCACATTCTCTCTTCCTTCTAATAATCTTTTTATGCCATTCAAACACACGAGTCCTTGACACAGTATCTTCCCCATAAACTTGAGTAACAACTCATAACTTTCAGTTGGTAGTTTCTTTAGTTTTGTTAAAAATTTGAGACTGAGCTCGCAACCACTACACACCAAGCGCCACCTTCACAGGTGGCGCTTGGTGTGTAGTGGTAGCGAGCTCAGTCTCTTATTTAATTAATGATCACATATTGTATTGTAACGAAAACATTCACAACTCTAGATTACAGCTGTTTACACAAAGTAAACTCAACGATCTCGTGAGAGATTTAAATCTACCCAAAAAGTCTGCAGAGCTTTTAGGGTGAAGACTGAAATCCAAGAATCTGCTGACTCCAGGAACAGTCTTTTCATGGTATAGACACCTTGAAAAAGAATTAGTTCCCATTTTGCCGAAGAAGGCTCAATGATATATTGCAACAACATTCTTGCACTTATGAAATTTATTGACAATTTCTACCAACAAACAGGTGGAAGCTACTTATTGACTCATAGAAGCAAAGCCTCTAAGGAGTTCTTCATGAAGGAAACAAGTATCATTCATTCACTCTCTAGCTCATTCGGTACACTTAAAAGAAAATTACTAAAATGTTACGCTTCTTTCGGAAAAAAAAATCGGCACAAGGATCATGGTTGGTTAGTATATATAGATTTTAAAGTTATTGGTCTGCTAATTGGCCAACAAGTTAGTTACACAAAAATGCTTTGCTTTCTGTGCGAGCTGGATAGTCAAGTAATAAGTGAACATTAGGAAAAGAAAGTATGGCCACCAAAATAGTCTGACCAAGCTCAAAGAACGTTAAAGAATAGCTACTAGGAGGTAGAAACAAAGTACTGTTTTCTCCTTCGCATGTAAAGCTGTTTTATGAAACAGTTCATCCAAGCCCTGAATAAAGAAGGAAATTGTTTCATGTATTTTTGCACTAAATTCCCATCGCTTACATATGAAGAAATCAAACCAGAAATTTTTGATGAACCTGAAATCCACAAGCTGCATTTCACGAATCCATGAACCAAAGTGACAGAGATGCTTGCCCAGGCTTTAAACATGAAGTATGCAATTTTTTGGGAAACAATAAACAACCATTTTATAAGACGATCATGAATGACATGCTGGTGAATTTCAGAAAAACTAAGCTGCAATATGAGTGTTAAGATACATTTCTTGCACTCTCATCTCAACTGTTTCCCATAAAATTTAGGTAGTTTAAATGAAGAGGAGAGGAAAGATTCCATCAAGATACAAACGAAATCGAAAAGAGGTACCAATGGAGATGGAATGTCAATATGTTGGTGTGCTACTGCAAAATGCGAGAAAGAGGAACAGCCACTGAAACTAGCTGCCTGAGGAAACCAAAAAGGCGAAAGTGTAATCCAGTATAATCCAATTTGCGACCATCTATTCTTGACAGAAGGAGCCTTTGACAGTTCTGTCTCACGTATTTTTATATAAAAATAACCTATTTATAAAATCTATAAAAATACAAAATAAATCAGAAGCACCTATACCAATATTGTTTTGTATTTGTAAATGTTTCTGACGTGATAGAGCAAATTTCAAGTAACTTCCAAAATTTCCACTAGAAATGTAGTTTAGATTTCTTATCAGCAGTAAATCATCAGAGAACTTTCAATAAAATGCAGAAAACTTATTAGGATTACGAAATACGATTAGGAAACTTATTAGGATTAGGAAACTTATTAGCAGTAATATTAGAATATTAGCCAGGAATAAATTTACAATGTTTAGAAACAAATGAAACTCTTGTGATGCAACACTAATTCGTGAAATTATTATTACATTTATTTTACTTTCGTATAATCTTCACTCTTTTATATAAACTTTTGGTAAAGGGGAGAAGGGGAAAAAATCTCTTTACAGAGATTACTCAGTTTCATTATCGCTATATATCTTTAATTTTCATTTATTTATTTATTTTACTAGTTAATTTATCATTACCATGGAAATTCTATATTTCATGCATGGCAAATGGTAGCCTTATGGATTCGGATAAGCTATTGGCATTGTAGATCACGTAATACCCTCAGCCTCCTACCCCAATACTTTAGATTAAAATTTTATCAAAAAAAAAAAAAAAGAAAAGAAAAGAAACTTGCTACTTCTGTAATAATCCAGCAACGGGATTTTTAAACAACTGAAAGCACTTTGGTAGTCGATCTGCAGATCACATTGCAAATAACTGTGCTACATCGTTTATAAATAACTATGCTACATCGATGAATAACTTGAATAATTTCTAAATGATTTTTTTACACAGAGTTGACTACTACCTATTGCAATGATCCAATAATATGTGTCCTGGAGGTCAAATTTTTAGATTGAATATAGCCTAATAATTTCTCCTGAATGAAAGAAGACAATGTTCAGTTGTACGGATTATTATGGAATTCGAATGCATAAAGGAGCAGACGGACAATTTTTTTTATTTCATATGGTAGGGGGATAGTGCCTAGATACCGCAGGGGTAGGATGACGCACCACGTAATTTAGTTTGAAGGTGTTGAGCACACACAATTGAATGAATGGTGTTGGAAGAGAAGGCTTCGCTGTTAAATTTTTTTGTGCATTAGCGAAGATAGAAGACAATCTGCCATTTTGTTCTCAGTCTGGCTTTGTGCAGCGTCTGATATTGTAACGTTACATGATATTGGATAGAGGTAGATACACTACAAAACAGCGATTTTATATTTTTCCTGTTTTCTTTAGGGAAATACCCAGAGTTTACAAAAGGAAAAGTAATCGAGGGTCACAGACACAAGACAACCTACATAATATCATGCAAGCTATAGATGAAGAACAGAATTAAGATTAGGGAAGCAGGAAGAAACTTCAATATGCCAGAAAGAAAACACTTTGTAGGAGGCTAATATCAAAAAAAAAAAAAATAAAATAATAATAAATAAATAAAACCTGAAAAATATGAACTGGGTCCATAAGCCATCATTTCTAACAGCATTTCGGCATATCACCCACCTACCCAGGGAAAGATGCTGAAGCTGACCAAAAGCTTCTTTTTTTTAAAATACATATTTTTCGAATAACTTTTCAATAAGTTATTTCAAATCGTAATGTAAACGCCAGTAACTCTAAATTTAATATGCAGTATTAAAACTTGCTTAACATTGCGTTTTTTTGCTTGATTTTCAGAGAGTGCCGCAACTATCTCCCCTCCCCACCCCACCCTATATAAGCATTATTGATTGATTTTTGTGAACATTTATGTCGGATATATATATATATATATATATATATATATATATATATATAAACACGAGTATGTATTTAACTATAAGTAATCTTGGATAATCTAATAAGTCAACGTCATATAAAAACACGTGATGCAGAATTTTCCTCATTGTTTTGTTTTATAATGAACTTTCTTTGTATGCCTGAAGTTTCTGAAATCTGATCATCTTCTGGGAATACATGTACCCTATCATTAGGATGTTGATAAGGTTTAGTTGAGCTTTGTCTCCTTACTCTGCGAGCTCTGGTGCTTGACTTGGAGAAATGAACTAGAAGACAGAGTAGAGTGTTACTGCAGAACGAGTGCAAAGATTCGTCTTGATCAGCAGGTGATTGGCCTATTTACACTGGGGACCAATTACAAGAAGAAGGTTCCACTAAACTACCTCCGAATCTCTCTTATCACGTGATTTATTTTTCTTTGATTCGCGCACTGTTAAGGGAGTCTCCAGTGCGGAAAGGAAACATTACTATCTGGAAATGTGATCGCTTAAAGCTAGCTCTGTACTTTATTTTAATCAATAGGAAGATAACCATCAGCGAAAGAACACTGATCAACCCAAGAGTGAATACTTTTATGGTTTCATCCTATACGTATACAGCAGATTATTATTAAAGTGCGAATAAACGACAAATCGTCGTATTTATATATATAAAAAAAAAACTGTCTTTATTTTATAATACTCATTTCTTCATTACGAAGATCACAGGCACATATTTCTCCATTTTCTACGTTCTGCAATTTCTGAGTTCGTTCCCGTGAAATTCTCTGCCGCTAATTGGAGTAACTTCGCTCAGTGGATATCGAACAAGCGTGTGTATTTAATTCGTCGCAAAAATTACCTCTACAAAAGGTATTTAAACCTCAAAACTAACTTTAGCTACTTTTCCTTCTCTTCCCTTAGACTCAATGTTATGAAAGTTACGAAATCTCAATATTCTCATTATATTCACTCAGTTGAAGCTGAATTTCGGAATTTCAATTCCAGATCATTATGGTGCTTTCTCAAACGGCTATCGAGATCTTCCAGAATTCCCATGTTAAGAATTCCCTTTTTGTCAGGCTAATCTTTTTTTTAAAGTCAGGCTAATCTTTTTGTTATCCATTTTTCGAAACTTTCAGAAACATTCTATTTCCTGTTATTCATTTGAATATAATACTAGTGACTGTTTTGATAGAATTGTTTGCTTTACTGATGATGTCCAGTCATCCATTTCTCAGTTTAAACATTTCAATGCTCCTGGTCTTGATACCCTCCCTGCTCTTTTCTTCAAGAAAAGTATTTCGGCTCTAGCTCCAGTTATTAGAAATCTCTTCAGTTACTGTCTTCTTCATGGTTGTTACCCTTCAGCGTTCAAAGAGGCCTCTATCATTCAGATATATAAAAAACAGGATGAGAAAGCTATGCCTAATGACTACCGACCTATTACTATACTGAATACAACTGCGAAAACTTTTGAACGCCTACTTTATAAATATCTTAGTTCCCACCTTCACCCTTTTATCAATAATCATCAGTATGCTTTTCTTCCCAGAAAATCAAATGTTCCAAATCTGGCCTTGTTCTCTCATTTCCTACAAAGTAATTTGGACAAGAAATCAAATTGATTCGCTTTTCCTTGGTAGTTCGCACGCATTTGACTCTGTCCACATCGATCTTTTGCTCTTCAAGCTTTCATCTTATTGTCTACAATCATCCCCTTTACTAGATTTGCTTGATTCACTGCTTAGAAATCGTAAATTATCTGTAATAATTGATGTTATTTCTTCATCAACTCCGTTTACTGTTTCGCAAGGTGTTTCTCAAGGCTCACCCTTGGGTCTGCTCTTCTTCATTGTTTACATTAATATTCTGTCAACTTTATTTCAGTCCGTTAGTGCTGATGATATGCAGATGATAATGTCATCTACAGATGATAATATTTAATAACATCTATGCAGATGACATTAAACTTCACGAAGTTATTTATTCTTCAATTGACAGCGATGAACTCCAGTCCTATCTTGATTCCCTTTCACTCTGGCTCAATAAAAATAACTTGTTTCTAAATCAATTAAAACGTAAATTATGTCGCTTTCGCTCGAATTGTACAGTTAGACTCTCCGTCTTTACTGAGTATTATATTGGAAACTCCCTAACTGCAAGTAAAGTACTGATTCATTCAAGGACTTAGGTGTCCTATTTCGATCTGACCTTCATCCCTCTTCCCATGTTGATCATGTAATATCTCAGACTTCTAAACTTCTTGGATTAATTAAACGTTCTTCCTCGATTTTCAAGAGTGACAAAGTTATAATTCTTCTCTATAAGCAGTTTATACTTCCCATTCTTGATTATATTGATATTATTTGGTCCCCACAACAGGAATATCTTTCTCACAGACTTGAGAGAATTCAAATTAAATTCATTAAATTCTTGTTTTCTAAATCGACTTGCCTTTCATCGTCGAAACTATGGAGCTCTTCTTCGTTGCTTGAGAATAGTTTCTCTTCACTCCAAGCGAAAACTCCATGGATCTCTTCTTGTCTACAATATCAAAAACTCTATTATTGATTCTCCATCTCTTCTTGAACAAATATCTTTCACTCTACTCCGCTTGAATTCTCGTTATAAAACTAATTTCTCACTGGCTGTTCCTCGTACTCAACACTTGTTTGAAAGTCCTCTGTTCCGTTTCCTTCAGGTATCGAATAATCAAAATACTGATTTTACAAGTAAACCGTCTATGTATAAGAAACTGCTCTTTACTCTGTTTTGTTAATCCATATTTTGTATATATTTTAAAACAAATTTTGCATTGATTAATACAGTTTTGTTTTGATTCTATGTAATTCTCAGAGTTCCCACCATTATCTAGGGTCCGCGTGCCCCCTGTAGGTGAGAAGTTTTAAATAAATACAGTATAAATCAACATTGATCTATCGAGATAAATAATCCCGATTGTCTACTTTCCGGCATGGCTGACGTAACGTTATGTTGCAGATGAAAATACAGATGTAGTGCATCTGAGAGGCGTTAATTGTGTGTGTTAAATATAAAAGCAATTAAGCCTATGAGGCGCCAGTATATTAAAACTGCAATTAAGTGTATTCTTCGATCATTCTGCCGTTTTTTGGAGGAAAAACCCAGGTTTCCAAAGGAAAAAAAATATATATATATATGACACCATCATTTCAGATTGGGAAAAAAGAAAAAAAAGAAAGCTAAATTCCTCACATCATTCACAGGTTCGAAGTCAGGCCTCTCCCACCCTTTCGAGAGGACAGTATAACCACTTTGTTACCGGAGAGGTACATCTGAGAGATAGCACATAACATGGGGTCAGCTTATAAGATTAAAAAATGATGGAATCCTCGCCCTAAAACGTCTTGTCTGTCTTGTCTATGGTTTTATCTCGTGGATTATGGTCCAATTAGCTGTAGCGCATTTTTGTTGATTTATTATCTCTCTATACATTAGAAAAGTTTTCCTCCCAGTGATATTTATTCGAGCCAATGGGAGAAGAGGGCTCGAAAATTACGTCACTTATTCGAGCCAATGAGAGAAGAGGGCGGGGCAATTCGTCACTACAAACGTGCAGAAAAATAGTTCCATAGGTCATTTCCTGATTAGATTTCGATCCGTGTGTTATAATGTTAGTATAATGTTATTATTATACAAATAATAACAAAATTATACAAATATTTACAAAAAACTGAAATGTTTACAAAACACTAAACCATTTACAATCATACCTCTACTATATTGGGACAATGGGGTTCCTTCATCAGCTGACATTAATATACAAAAAACGTTACAATGGAATATCAAATAATGATGGGCGTAGTCATGTATTAGACAGTGCAGCACGTGCACGAGGTTGGTGAACGTTAAATGGAAGACACACAAATGGGTTACTCGGCAGAATCAGACACTGGCTATTGACAATGTAGAGAACATACATGGTACACATGCCAACGTTAAACGCATTGCAAGGCAACTGCCTCCATAACGTCCACCAACCTCGTGCACGTGCTTCACATGACCACACCCAGCATCATTTGATGTTCCATTGTAACATTTTTTGTATATTAATAAAAGGGATCTATCGACCCGATACAGTTTGTATATTTGTAAATAGTTTATATTGTAAATATAAACTATTGTAAAGTATAATAGTATTTTGTAAATATTTTAAATATTTATATAGTTTGTAAATATTTTAGTCCTGCTCTTTTAGATGCAACAATATTCCTCATGCAATATGGAACCTGAAGCAAAAGACCTATTCCTCAGTGACCTATGTAAACGCAGGTAGATAATTACATAGTGATATTTATTCGACCTTGATGAGATATCGATCAGTGCATTCTGACAGGTGTCTTTTATGTAGAAAAGATTTGACTTACTTCATCATACCTCAATACGCAGAGGTCGGCGAACAAAACGAGCAGGGGGGAAAAGCCCCTTAGTTATTATTATTATTATTGTTGTTGCTCATATTAATTCTCCCTGATTGGGGTTCAACCTCGTGACGAGTATTGCTACCAAGTGAACAGGGTGGTTGTTATGTCTTGTTACTGTTGGTCGAGGAACCCTCTGACTATCCTACAGGTATTCACGGTTTTGACTTTGTGGAGCTCCTTGTAGGTGTTCTCTGAGAGACCTAATACTGCTAGGCTGCTGTGTAGGGTCTCTGGCACCGTACCGTACCGGTAGTTGACACGATAATCAGGATGATTGCCGCGTACAGCTATCATCCATGTACATCAGGTGGGCAAGCGTGTACAGGCTCTTCCTTCTTTGAGGTTATATCCGGACTTGCTGCTGTTGAGCATGGTGGATAGCGGGTTAAGGGCTAGACAGAACCTCAGTGGGCTCAGGGCATCTTCCTGAAAGATTACTCTCCTGATGGGGATTGGTCTGGTTGTGATGTTCTCGACCTTAATGGTGGTACTCCATTTCGCCATCATTGCTTCTAGGGAGTTTGTCACTATCGGATTGATATTTTAGATCTTCAGCATCTCTATTAGCCAGCTATGAGGGACGGAGTGGAAGGCCTTGCGGGTAATCGACGTAGACCGTCACAGGTTGTTGCGCTTCTTGTAAGCTTCCTCTATAACCGTGGCATCTATGGTTAATTGTTCCTTGCATCCTTTACTCATCCACTTGCATCCTTTCTGCTATTTGGCCATTATGTTCTGGCTCTCCAAGTGGTCTGATATCTTCTTGGTTATGCAGCTGGCCAGGATTTTGTAAATCGCTGGTAGGCAGGTAATTGGCTTGTAATTCATTGAGTTTCTTTTATCTTCATCTTTAGGCTTCAGATATGTGATTCCTTGAGTGAGAAACTTCGGGATTGTGTTTGGAGGCTTATCATTCGGGTGAACTGCTCTGCTAGGTGCTTGTGTGTGTGTGTGTGTGTGTGTGTGTGTGTGTGTGTGTGTGTGTGTGTGTGTGTGTGTGTGTGTGTGTGTGTGTGTGTGTGTGTGTGTGTGTGTGTGTTCGCCAGTTGTGGGAATTCCTGGTCGACTGTTTTATTTCTTCCTCTCTAATCTCTCATACGTCTCTGGTTTTTTTCCGTTCTAGTTCTATCCAGGCACTCGGCTGGTATGTTTTACTTCCCTGCTCCATATGTTGCCCCAGAACTGCTCAATCGTCGGCGCCTCCGTAGCCAGGTGGGCAGGAGCAGCAGTGCGTAGCACATGCTTCTTGATTAGACCGGGGTTCGAGCCCGTCACCACCAAATACGGAGGATGCGGAAAGGTCAGAGAATGACCACCGCATATCCCCCGATTAATATGGCCTTAGTTGCTAATGCTCCTAAAAACCAAATAATAAACAAACAAACAGCTCAATCGTCTTCTGCTCGGGTGGTACGTTCCCTTCTTTCCCACTTTTTTCGAGACTCCTGTAGAAGGCTATTCGGTCCTCATTGAAGATTCACTTATTTATTTTCCTCTGGGAGCTCTCTTTGTATCGGAATAGTCTCTTGCTGATTGCGAGGAGGTTCTGCTCAGTGTGTCCAAGTATTCTCCTATTCTCTAATTTTTTGTCATGTGTTTGCTGTGGACGCTCTCTCTCTTCAGGATGCTCTTCACTTTTCAATCACTTTCTTACTTCTATTACCTCATTGGTACTAGGTTAATTGGCCTATATTGACTCTTAATTCTATTATCTGTTGAAGTCTAAATACTATACTGGTGTGCAAAACGTAAGGACCAACACTATTTCTAAAGGTTACAACCACAAAATCTTTACTTAAGGTACTCTTAACTGATGAGAGTAGATTGTCTCAACAGTGATTCTGAACGTCAGCTAATCTGGCGAGAGGTTGGCACACGGTATCACCCCGCAAACATCACTGAAAGGGATCGATATGGCGGTCGAGGTGTTCTCGTCTGGGGAGGCATTATCTTGGATGGACGTACACAACTCGAGATACTGGAAGGCGGTACTGTAACCGGTGCACGCTACTATACTGAGGTAATACTTCCCCATGTGCGTCTGTTCCGAGGTGCCATTGGCCCCGAGTTCGTGTTCATGGATGATAACGCCACACCCGATTGCACTGCAGTTGTTGATATGCTTTTGGAAAGTGAAGACATTCTTCGTACGGATTGGTCTGTCCGTTTCCGCTATCTAAATCTCATCGAACACGTATGGGATGCTCTGGGGAGATGCCTAGCGGCACGTCCACACCCACCAGAAAATTTTCATCAGCTTAAGATGGCGCTGACAGAGGAATGGACGATGTAACTGCAAGAACTTATCAACAACATTGTTTTAAGTATGGCCAGGCGGTGCAAAGCCTGCATCGACATTAGGGGTGGCCATATCTCCTACTAGGATCACCTCTTCCCTTTGTTCCATCTTTGGCAGTGATGCATCTGTATCGTGGCAGCCATTGCTAGGCTGCCATTTTTGAATAAAGTCCCTCTATACCGTTTTGTTTCTGTTGTTTTGTCAGTGTTGTTTCCTCATCATTTCTGTACCTCACGAGGTTCCCTTGGGATATGCTTTTCCCATATCCAGGCCACTCCTATGAGAAGCTACAGGTGAAAACCTGACTGGTTCTTAAATTTTGCACACCAGCATAGAAGCAACGGGATGAATCACATTGGTCCACTTGCTATCAATAGTTTAACTGTTGATTCTGCTCAGCTTACTGACAAACTAAATAAGTATTTTGCATCTACATTCACACATGACGAGTTCTTTAGGGAAAAGGATGCCAGAAGTTTTTCAAGAAGATTTACAAACTATACCAAGGAACTAAATGATTTTGTCAAAACTGACAAGAAATTGTTGGAGCTAAACAGAGGCAACTGCGATGAATGAGATCTATCCAATTATACCAAGGGAGGTAAGCAAACCATTAGCCATAATTATGAGATCATCTTTAGATTTAGGGCAGGTCCCTGTGTACTGAAGACGTGCGAATGCCTTTCCAATTCACAAACGGGGAGGGACCTGTTAGCTTAACTTCTGTTATGGAGAAAATAAAGGAGTATCTGGTTAAAAGAAAATAAAGGAGTATCTGGTTAAAAGAAATAATGCAGGACCATCTACACAGGACTGTAGTCAGACAAGATCGCTCCTTAACAAATCCATGCTGCAGTTACACAACATAGATGTTAATCCGCGATCTTGTCTGACCAATATGACTGGTTACTGTGATGCAGTAACGAAGGGAACTGGATGCAAAAAAATAATTTTGATATTATATACTTGGATTTCAGGAATGCTTTTGATACTGTTGCACATAAGCCTGCTGAACAAATTGCAGCAGTGTGGCACTAAGAGCAGGTTGCTGCTATGGATAAAGGGATGATTGAGTGGGAGAAGATAGAGGGTGGTTATCAATGGCCATTGCTCTCCGTAGCCTATTGTTATCAGCGGTGTTCCCTGGAGCCCATTCCTCTTTTTTATATTTATCAATGATACTGACGAAAGTATGTCAGGCTTAATGTCCAAGTTTGCAGATGATACAAAGGTTAGCAGGGTGGTTAATCACAGCAATCAAGGTACGCTACTGCAACAAGAGATAAAAAATTTTGGCAGATGAGCTGAGAAGTGGCAATTGAAAGTTTAACAGGCGGTGCAAAGCCTGCAGCGCCATGTGCAGTATACCTTGCATTAACAAATGCAAGGTATACTGCACATGGGTAGCAGATTAACGTACCAAATGTGGTGGTCTCGGGGTAGCAGAAAATGAAAAAGATATGGGGCTATGCAGTCAGATATTATGTTTTCTGAGCAGTATACACAGGCTGCAAGAAGAGCTCATGGGATTTTTTGTCAATGCTATACAGGAATTTGATAGCAGGGATAAAGAAGTGACTATCCGATTGTATATAAGTCAATGATTAGGCTGAATCTTGAATACTGCATACAGGTCTGGAAGCCTCATTTTAGGAAGAATGTGGGTCTGCTGGAACGAGTGCAGAGAAGGGAAACGAGACTGATTAGGGGAACAAAAAAAAAATGCTCTTACCAAGAAAGGCTTCAGTTCCAAATTGCAGCAACTTGAGACGGGTCACCTCCAAGATAATGTGATTGAGGTGTATAAGGCTTTTAATGGATTGAGCAAGCTCAATGCTGATGGTATTCTTCCTCTTGCTCAGTCTACAGAACTGAGAGAGCATAAATTCAAACTGAAGAACAATGGTTGCAGGATGTGCGGAGGTTTGCCTTCAGCCAGTGGGTAGTTTATTATTAGAACAAACTGCCATCTGTTGTTGTGGAAGTGGGTAGTTTCAATAAATTGAAACAAAAACTAGACAAACGACTGGAAGGGATAGATAGGTGAATCATGTAGGGTGCGGTTCTTTGTTTTATTCATTATTATTAATAAATTAATTAATTTATTTATTTTTATTTTTTGCTGATGCTGTATAACCTGCCTTCTTGCATCATTTGCCACTTTTAATACTGATATTAAAGTCGCTAGATTTTTTAATTTTAAATGGCAACAGGATCACATTAAAAAAAACTATTGCGTGTGTACCCTGTACGTACAAAAGATGTTTTATATGAAAACATCCTTGGCTTGGAAGAGGTTAGCGAAATGCATTTTTAGCATAGTATGACATCCCTCTAAAGAACCATTATTATGGTTCTTTTGTGACGTCATACTTCCTTAGTATGATTGTGTAGGAATGGACTGGTCAGTAAGAATGGTAAAGGCTCAAAGTCGGTAACGGCTGATATAAAATTGTAGTCGCACACGTGGGGACTACAATACTGAGTGTCTTTTGAATGTCTGCGAGAAAGAATGATTTGGCGTCAAGATCTTTCCGGCTCGAACGTGGAGTGACTGTGGGGGCAAGATGGGCAGGTGTTAATATCTCAACGACAGCCAACGTGGTTATGTTCTTTGGTGTCACGAGTCTACCGTGAATGGTTCAACAGAGGTCGAACAACTAGCCAAAGGTTACACGTGGGACATCCACGTCTGGTCGACGCCCGTGGTGAGGGTTGTGTACCTCGTTTCGTAACCAGTAGTCAACTAACCAACAAAATATAATGTAAAAATAGCAAAGCTAACATCCACATGGACTATACGCTGAACTCTTATAGGCTATGGCAGCGACGGCCGTCACGGGCACCCATGCTCACTACGAGACAAGAAACTGCGCCTTACATAGGCACGTCAGCACCAACACTGGACCACCGATATGTGGAAATCTGTTGTCTGATCTCATGAATCTCGTTTCCAACTCATTGCTGATGGGCGTGTCTTCACTTGTAGAAAGAAACATGTGGCCGTGGCACTTGGATGCACTTTTTTTGTTCAGCAGGCTGGAAGCTGTGGTGTTTATTGTTTGGGGCCTGGTTTCGTGGCATGCCCTGAATCCTCTGATTACCTTTAATCAACCGCTCGATGTGAAAGCCTACTCCTCTATGGTCTCCGACTCAGTGCACACCTTCATGATAACAGCGTAACCCGACAACTCCGGCTGTTATCAGCAAGACAACGAGCCATGCTACAAGGCCGGACAGGTTGCTAAGTTAGCAACCTGTCCTGACAATGGTGAGGGGAATGAAGGGATCCTCTTACCAAGAGAGGCTTAAGTTCTGCAAATTGCAGTGGCTGGAGACTAGGCACCTGCGCGGTGATCTGATTGAGGTATATAAGGCCTTGAATGGATTGAGCACGCTGAATTCTGATGGGATCCTTCCACTTGTTCAGATTACGAACCTAAGGGGGCATAAATTCAAATTAAGAAAAGACAGATGTAGAATAGATGTGCGGAAATTTGCCTTTAGCCAGCGGGTGGTTAATTGCTGGAACAAACTTCCATCTGTCGTTGTGGAAGTTGATAGCTTGAACAAATTTAAGGAGGAACTGGACAGGCATTTGGAGGGAATGGTGTGATTTTTTTTTTTTTTTTTGGCTGATGCTGCATAAGCTCATACATTTCCTTTCTTGCATCACATGCCACTGCTACTACTACTACTACTACTAATGTGTGGGCATTACTGGACACATTGTGCAACGCATGGATAGCACTACCAATATCACAGGACACTCTGAAACACCATACCGAGTCCATAAGATGTATACGGGCTACATTACAGGCAAAAAGTGGCCCGACAAAGTATTAGGTAAGTGTTGTTATTTTTATTTTAAAATTATTTTTTTTCCACAGACATCCCGTACACATTCGTCTATTATAATTTAATTATTCATTTGTAAATACCCCCACTCTCCCTGCTGAGAAGAAGAACGAAGAAACAGTTTTTATAATCCATATTTTGAGACAGATATTACAAAGTATAATTATCCTTAGCAAGAGGCCTTACAGAATTTCAAAGAAAGTCAATCCGTGAGTGCCATATCAGCAATTTGTCACTGCGTCCGATTCCCACGCATTTAATTTCGATGATCTTTAATTCACATGACACATACGAGCAATAACTTCCTAATATATGGCGATGCTAGGTATTTCACTGCCCTTGTAAAGTAGCGATTCCCGGTGCCGAAAGAAGTTTCTCAAAATTGAAACTAATTAAAACCTTTGGTCCACAATGAGAGAGGAGATGCTCTTATTACTGGGCGCTATGTTATCATTGGCATAATTGCTGTCAACCTAACATCAACCATGATGCACTTAGTTGGGCGAATAACTCAAAATCTAATTTCATTTAGTTTTAAAATGTGTGTATTGTTTTTTGTATTTTGTTTCTTCTCAATTTTATAGCCAAATGTAACTATTGTCGAATAATTATAATTTATTTAACAAAAGTTGTTTTTATTGTCAAGCAAATATTTATTCCCCTGAGGTTTTTTTATTATTTAAAATTGATTTTAAAATAAATAAACTCATATTTATTTTTTCTGTATTATACTAAAAATATTTTTTTTTTTATAAAATGGAAGACAGGGTGCAATGCAACCACCCGCGGGCTACATTTATTATGTTACCGTAAATTACATAATAAATTAGAAGATATCTAAAGAGAGTACTTTTACATTTATCTAATACTTTTTTTAGCAATAGTAGTTTATTCACTGCCTCTCTATTCATTCGACAAATGCAATATTTGGTTTTCAGTTTTTATTGCTTTTATACACTGTTTTCTTATCGTGTTATATTTACTTACTACTGTATTTTGCTTTCTTTTTACGTCACAATATGTAGAGATCTTGTTAAGAGCTATTTTGAGCACAGTGGCTAACATATTGCTGAAATATGTTTTGTATTTTAAAACTGGTTTCGAATTGTAAACACGAGACATTTTACTATGTTGCAATAAGCAAATGAATCTGCATTTTGCTCAAAGAAAAAATTCAGCCTGAACATAAACCGGCAATATAATTCAGGTTGGTAACAAAGAATCATTTGTGACGTCAATTAACAAAATTCATACTACCAATAAAGCAACAATGGATGGGGAATCTTGTGTTGTAATACACCATGTAGTAGTTCTTAGATAACGCGATGTACATGCACAGTATATTTGAAAACATACAAACGAAGTCGTTTGCGTGTATTTTGAAATGAACCCACATCGACGTCATGATGTAGGGTACAACTGTGGCATACAGCCAATTTATCATATATAAGTATTGTTTGTTTGTTTGTTATTTTGGTTTTTAGGAGCATTAGCAACTAAGGCCATATTGCTCCGGGATATGTGGTGGTCATTCCCTGACCTTTCCACATCCTCCCTAGTTGGTGGTGACGGGCTCGGACCCTGGTCTAATCAAGATGCGTGTGCTACGCACTGCTGCTCCTTCCCACCTGGCTACGGAGGCGCCTCTTATATAATTAGATGTAAACTCGCCAAAGTAAGATTTATCATATCTTCTTCTTTTTCTTCGATCAATGTGTTCGTGGAGTTCTCGCGGATAGCTCAGTGGCTATGGCAGCTGTTCGTGCACACTGTATTAAAAACGCTTGGATATTTTTCATACCATGGCCGAATTAGTCCTGGCCGAGAGTTGCTCGTTCTTTACCCTCTCAGAAAATGGTGCTTTTTCACACCACACCGCAAACATGCAATATACATAAATTGATGTATTTATGAAAACATGCAGTGGGTTTTTTTTTTTTTTTTTTTTTTTGTAAGTAGTACTGCGAAGGAGAGAAAATAAAAAGCTGATGTTTATTTAGAGGTGATGTAAAAAGGTACACGAAGAAAATGAACAACCTTTCTGAATTTCAAAGAGGTCAAATTGTTAGTGCACGTTTAGCAGGGACATCGGTGACCAAAACTCCTGTTTTTTTTATTATTTATTTATTTATTGTATCCAGAGTAATAGTATAGAAAGTAATATCCTGCATTCACTAAGTATGGAAAAACAAAATCTGATAGGACGAATTGTGGTAGAAAATCGACGATTGCTGCCTGAAAACATAAAACTATTGCCTCAAAAATAACAGCAGAAATTAATGTTATTCTCAGCAATTCATTTTCTGGAAAAACCTGAAATATTCATAAAGCTAAAATTTATGGCACAAACGCCCTTGCCAAGCCACTCGTTGGTAATGTTGATGGTAATGTTAGAAAGAGGATGCAATGGTATAAGGAGAGACAAAAACTGGACTCTTGATGATTGGAAACAGGTCATATTTTCACGAATCATCATTCACACTTTTTCCAAAATCTGTGAGTTTACATTTGGCGAATGCCAAAATAACTAGCATTCGCCAAGCGTCATCCTGACTCTTGTGCCAACCGTCAAACATGGAAGAGGACCAACAATGGTTTGGGCAGCATTATCTTGGTATCCTTCACGTCCTATCATCTCCCTGAACTGGCGAATTACTGTTACGGAGTACCTTGATATTCTGGGTGACAAGGTTCAATCCCACGGTGTAAACATTGTTTCCCACAAACGACATCATGTTTCAAGATGATAATGCACCAGTTCAAACAGCCATAAGTGTCCAGTCTTCGTTTGAGGAACGTGAAACTGAGGCTATGCATCTCCCATGGCCTCCCAATCACCAGACTTCAACGTTATTGTGGGCATATATTTGGAGAGGAGAGATAAGCAGATTTCCTCCACCTTCATCACTCAAGGAGCTTGAAACGTTCCTCCATGAAGAATGGTCCAATATTCCTCTTAAGATTCAAGATTTCTTTGAATGTATTCCACGTAGAATATAAGATGTTTTAAAAGCAAAGTGTGCCCAACGCCATATTAGTGCATACCTCTAACTATTATTAAAAGTGTTTAAGTTATTTTGTCTATCCCTTGTGTGTATATATACAGTATATACAGGGTGTCTCAAAAATATTGGTACAAACGTTTAGGGAAGGTAGGTAACATCTAAAGGAATGTGAATCGCATAGAAACCCATAACCGAAAACGTCACCGTAAGTCGGTAGACGGCGCTGTTCATCAGTTCGCGAGAGGAAAAATTTCTGGTTTACTCATTCAAGCAGTAGTCGCCGCACGAAGAGCATGCATCGATATACGAACTGTGAGCTGGCAGACATGCACCTAGTGTATGGATTAGCAGAGGTCCCCACACGGTGTGCGCCCCCATGCGGCAGAACATCGCTTCGCAATAAATGTGTGGGCAGGTATGGTCGGTGACTGCTTAGTCGGCCCATACCTGTTACCATCCCGCATGAACTCCGCTAAATATCGGATCTTTCTTGAAAAAGTTCTATCACGGTTACTTGACGATGTTCCAGCAAATGTGAAACGCAACATTTGGTTTCAACATGACGGGGCGCCTGCCCATTATGGAAGGTGTGTTCGTGACCATTTGAACAGGCGTTTTGGGCGTCGATGGACCCGTTGTCTGGCCCCCACGCTCACCTGATTTATCGAGCCTTGATTTCTTTCTGTGGGGGGAGGGGGGCCTCAAATCTATCGTGTATGAATTGCCTGTGGAGACGGAAATGGATCTCGTGGCGAGACTCGTCTGCGCTGCTGCTACTGTCAAAGAAACTCCAGGTTTGTTCGACCGTGTCCGCCAATCCATGCTGCGTCGGTGTCATGCATGCATCGCATCTCATGGTGGAACCTTCGAGCATCTGTTGTAACATCATGAAATGCATCCATCTCGTATTCCATTGTTAATATTATGTCAAATAAATGTTTGCCACTAATTACTGTCTTGTGTCATTTCTGCTTCTTGTGCCTCTGCTACTACTTTCCCGTGACGTTTCCAGTTATGGGTTCCTATGCGATTCACATTCCTTTAGATATTATCTACCTCCCCTAAACGTTTGTACCAATATTTTTGAGACACCCTGTATATATATCTTATCGATGCATATATATATATATATATATATATATATATATTTTTTTTTTTTTTTTTTTTCGAAAACGACATATATATATATACTCTTGATGGTTGGACCACCCACCTAATACAGTGTTGGCACCGTTCGCACGGATAACAGCTGCTATTCGTATAGGCATTGACTCCACTAGATCTCTGAAGACGTCCGTAGGGATCTGCAACCATGCTGCTTGCAAGGCTTTCTAGTGTCGGAATAGACGGTTGCGTGTCCATACGCCTCGCTTTCCGTTCCAAATATTCCCATCGGTGTTCAATTGGAATGACGTCAGACGAATTTGGAGGCCAATCAAGGTGGGTGATATCTTCACTGTGTTCCTCGAACTACTCATGCACAGTGCCGGCACAATGACACGGCTCATTAACGTCTTGGAAGATCGAGTTTCTGTCCGTAAAATAATGCAACATGGCAGAGTGCTCCTAAGAGCTGTCGGCAGACCTCACCACTGAAACGCTGGTCCATACGCACTAGGGGTATGGTACTTGCCAGCAAAAGATGCCCCATATTATGCAGCCATCGCTACCTGCCTGCGAGCTATGCGGCATAGTTCATTACGGATGGGGCAGTCACAATTCAGTGATCACTGAGTGTATACACACACACACATACATGGCGTTTCAAAATTTCACGGAACTACGGCTAAAAATAAGAAAAAAGTTCCCATAAACATATATCCCAAAATCTTTATATTCGAAATAGTAAGCATTCATCATATTCATTATGAGCCAACTTTTGACTTTCGAAAAGCATAAGATCGGGTAACAATAAGCAGGAGGGAAGGAAAACAGGTGTTTTGGCCAAAACAGGAGCATTTTCGCAAAACACAATTAAAAAAAAAAAAAAAATAGGAAAAAAAGCAGATAATTTCGGAAAAATCAGGAGGAAAGCTGAGCTTATTGGGGGGTGGGGGGAAGTGGCTAAAGTCCAAAACTGCACTATAAATTAAATTTCACTGACAACAGACACATTTTTATATTAAAATACAGCCGTAAGTTTGATTACAAGTTATAGTATGCTTTCAAACTTTAGCTCACCTAGGATTTTTATTCTGTGGATTTCTGTTTAGACTGTCTCTTAGATATCAAGTGATTATGCCTGCCTCAAAAAAGATACTGCTGCAGACTTTGCCCTTTTCAGAAATGGTGATTCAAAGTTTTGTTCATAACAATGCTCCTACTGACCGGTAAGATAATTTACCAGACTTAGCCGGTAAGATCATTTTCAATGCTTCACCAGAAAGAACAGATCTGAACTTGGGTTTTGTTTCTCTCATCTAACTGAATGTTCTCTCATACTCAGCATTGCTATGGAAAAATTGTTAAAATGCCAAGCATTACCTGGGATAATTTGTTGTATTTCAAACTTCCTGGAGCACTTGTCAGTTCCTCAACCAACAACTCCACTACATCAAAAAAGAAAAAAAAAAAACTTGTGTGTGTGTTAAGCGCGCCAAAGCAACTAAAGGCATAAGGTGTCTGCATACTGTATCAGTAAATAGTGCGTATTCTTTGGCCGATTTGCTTTTTGCTGGAAGAAAAAGTTTCCGAGAGAAAAAACCATGAGACCGACTAACTTAGCCACGTTCTAAAAAAAAAAAAAAAAAAAATTCCTTGCGCCAGACGGCGATTATATTCACTGTGTTGCCGCAAGTCATTGTATATCAGTTCTTTCTGCTTTTATAATAGCGTCTGATAAGTTTGCAAACTGACAGAACCGATGCTGCTGTCTGCGCAGTAGCACAGTGGTATCATCACCGTTCCCCTCACACCGGGTGGAAAAGGCCCGGGTTCGAATCTCGTCGATTACGCGAGGAACTTTAATGGGATTTTTCACTCCGTGCCTGAGTTAGTCGGTCTCAGGCGTAGATAGTAAGGTTCCCCCCCCCCCTTTTTCGTCCAGCAAAATAGGCAAATCGACCAGAGAACACACGCAATTTACAGACACAAATATGGGTTTATATAATTAATTACAAGTATCCCTAATATAATAATAATAATAGAACCGATGCTGCAAAACATCTATTGGAAACCTGTCTATTAAAAAATACAAATTTGGAAACGCAGTGCCAAATGATGAAATATGTGCCACTCCCGCATAAGAACATCATTTATCAATAGAAGCTTGTGCATCATGTAGTCACATGTAACAATAAAGCATTTCCTCACTGAACAAATGAACAGAATTTTCTCCTCTTGTTTTAGATTTTCCACAACCTTGACATTATAAATGCTTATGACTAAGTCAGAATCATCCTTCTGGTTTAGTCTGCTATTCTATTCAACCTCCAAAATAGAGGGGATGAGTTAAACCCATTGGTAGAATAAATTTTCACCTAACATTCTTTAACATGTCTAGCTCAACCTTTCCAAGGAGAGAGAAAATGAAACTCAATCGCCTGGGAATAAAAAAGACTCAGAATCTTTCTCAAGTAGCAAAACCAAATAATGCACCAAATCATACAGTGGAACTGTAGAGGAATTCGCAGTAACATTGATGATATCCATGAGTTAATTGATCGTTACCATCCCGTAGGCATCAAGAGACAAATTTAACACGGCATGTGTCACTCTCAGTTAAGAATTATGCACTCTTTAGGAAAGACAGAACTGCTACAAATAATGCTCACGGAGGGGTAGCCATACCCCTCCGGGAGCATTATTTGTTGACTCACGTAGATGAGTAGTAGATTTTTTGTAGACTCACGTAATGTTCTACACTCAATTTGTAGAGCATTATTTGCAAGACTCACGAGTATCTTGCAGATTCATTCCTTTACAAACCTCCATCGAAGCTGTTGCAACACGTATAGTGATTGGTATTACTTTGACACTTGTCTCTATCTACCTATTGCCCAATCACTCCTATACCATCCATGAACTGGAAGATCTTATTCAGCAGTTGCCAACCCCTATCTGTTTATTGGGCGACTTCAATGGACACCATCCACCGTGGGGTTCTCCCAATGCAGATGGACGAGGACAACTTATCGAACAGCTTGCTGACAGACAAAATTTGACTTTACTAAATACTGGCTTGCCAACTTACATCCATATCTCTCTCTCTCTCTACGGGTAGAACTTCTGCAATAGATCTTTCCATATGCTCTCCGATCCTCTTTCCTAGTATTGAGGAGATGGCCCTCGACAACCCGCTCAATAGCGATCACTTTCCGCTAATATGTAAGATTCAAACATCACATTCCATAATTTCCCAAAACTACGCAAAATGGAAATTTCCCAGACAAGATTGGGCAAAATTCACTTCCCGAGTGTCCCTTGATGAACAGATCATCGAAACCTGTCCTATTAACACAGTTACCGATCACATCACGAGACAAATATTGGCTGCTGTATGCACTGCAATTCCACAATCACAGTCAACAACCCATAGAACCATAAACTATTGGTGGAACGAAGAGTGCAAAGGTGCAAAAAAAAAAAAAGAAAAAAACCGAGCATGGAATCTGTTTCGAAAACATCCCACCACCGTCAATCTTATAAACTACAAGAGACTCAGAGTCAAGGCCCGTCACATTAGGAAGAAAGCTAAAAGAGAATCTTTGATTCGATTTGCGAGCTGGATTAATAAAAATACTGATTCAAGAATAATATGGAGGAAAATAAAACAACTAAATGGCAAAGTTCCCCCATTATCCTCCCCACTTCTCAACTGGAATGGGCAGCAGAGAAAATATCCTGTGATCCGAGCAAATGGCTAGTTGATCACTTGCATGGTATGCCCAGAATGAACCTTTGGCAAGAGTCCTGATTCCAGTAGATTGATTTATAGTCCTGATTCTAGTCATCAACCAAGATGCTAATTTTGGTGTAAATTCGTGGACAAACAATATGCAAATAAAATTACATGCTACATAGGGAAACCGGAACCACTTGTGGCGGCAAGAGATTGGATTAAGCAGAATATGTTTAGGAAAAATATTAATGAATATCATCCCTGATGAACTCATGAAGCAAAAGGCACGAATTGCCAAAAATGGTGGGCTATCGGAATAGTAGTTGATGACATAGTAGCCGATCAGATACGAAAATAAATCCATATTAGGCATATTAAATATGGCCGAACCTACATTTCCGTTGCTTAAATACATGAAAAACTGACCAGAGAAGATTACCCTTATTTTGAGCAGATTCAAATACGAATCAAAAATAATAATGGTTACCGGTTTTTGTTGAACTGAGATTAGTAGGAACATCAGTGAGCTTTCTTTCTGCAATAGCCAACTTAGTCCGTCTCGGAAGAGTATTGCATGGCTTTATTTCTCTGTTTTTCTTTTTTTCTTTTAATCCCCAAACAGGCAAATCGAATAGACGCACTTTACAGACATAAACATACTGGTGCCTCATGCCCTTAGCTGATTCGGCGCCGTTAGAGTTGGATTCCTTATCCTAAACAATCCAACCCTAACAGCAACTGCAGCAAGGGATATAACGCAGAAAACTTAAAATGTCAGCCAGTTTTACTGTATTAAATTAATATGGTCCAAATCGATTATAAAAGGGAAATCCAAAAGTGAGTACCAACGCAGCAGTGGATTTAACTCTGTGAGAGCCCTAAGCAGTCTATTTGCTAAGAACTGTTGTTGTGCAGTACCTAATGGGGTTATTACTTTTAACGAACCAATCAATCAAATTTAAAACGTATTTTAAGCGAATGTCTCAACGTTATTGTACTACTGATATCATAATTTTCAAGATTCCCTAAATTTTGGGGTTTGTTTTTGTTAATCACGAAAGCAATCTAAAGTTATAGCATACTAGGTGCATCGTGGTCGATTTCCCTGTTTGCTGGACGAAAACCCTAGTTTCCGAAAAACCCAAGAAAAACACCATGCTACCCTTGACTCAGACCGACTAACTCAGACACGTTGTAAAAAAAAGGTCATAAAAGTTCCTCGTGGCATTGGCGGGATCGAACCGAGACCACTTCCACCCGGTGTAGGTAGGACGGTGATTACGTCCACTGTCCTATCCACGAGAGCCCACCTATTTGGTGTAGCAAGCAAAAGAAAAGAAAAGAAATCAGTTGACATACCTTTCCCATTTTATTAAGTCATGTAAGCAATACATTTCTCCACTGTCATTCAACCGTTAGTTGCTTTTCTCACAGTGACTTAGAAATGTAATGCTTTTGAGCGAACCAAATCAAAACGTTTCCACTGATTTCTGGGTTAGAAAGAGAAATACAAGTTTTATCAACAGCGACAATATGGCTCAAAATCCGCTGGAAAAGAACATCAGAAACGAGTACTGTCACTAATTAGAACTCAGTGGTTCACATGAACTTTTATAATGTTGCATCTGTTTATGTACATTAACTACTCAATTCTGAGAAAAGTTCTTACACTTGGAGTTATTATTTACGGCCTGAAATGATGGCATTGATATAGTTCGTATATATACATAATTGTACATTATGAATTGCTCCCACACCGACTTGTATATAATGAATATGCATCTATTATAAAATTTATATGTATATATTTATTTGTATGGTTAATTATCATTCCGTCGCCCTGCTTAACTATTCATGTTCAACGGCCTGAATCAGCTATTAAACTGAATAAATAAACTGAAGAAAGGGGACGCATTAACTGCGTCCTGATCCGGAGTCTCATTTTATTTATCCTAAAGACGTTCGATTGGATTCAGTTCTGGACAGGGGACCGGTCAGGCGAGTTTCCCGGCTTCATTTTTCGCAAAGCGTGTTTTTACACTGTTTGCCAATCACGGGATGGAGCATTATCGTGCTGGACATGGTGGGCTCATTTTCATAGAATTGCCAGAGTAGGAGCAACGCAGAATTGTCCAAGATATCACTGTGCAATTCACATTGGTTTTTAGCACCACAACGAACTATCCGAGTTTGAACCCCGAGAAACAGTCCCACATCATGACTCCACCTCCTCCGAATTTCACCATGGGCACAATACACTGAAGAAAATGACATTTCCCTAATATTCTCCAAGCCCACACTCGATAGACTTATCTGAAAACTATATACCATGACTCCTCGCTCCACGGGCTTGCCACCACTGCAAACGACGTCCGGATACATTCACGGACACTCCTGAGGACACCTGGCGCTTCACCACAATGAAACTGCACTATCCATCAGTTTTTTTGTTTTGTTCGTTTGTTTTTTGTTTTGCATGCCTAACCGATTGCGCATCTACATTTCTCTCGTTCTTCTAACCTTTAATTACATCGGCTACAGTAAAACTTTGCAAGGTTCAAACGTGTGGCTGTTAGAAGCAACGATAAATTTCTAACATGGCATCTGCCAGTTAAGCCTATTTGAAACACTGAATATGCCTTTCCGAGACACATACTGATGGTATATGATATTTACTTATTTATTTAATAAAAAAATAAAATAATTAAATTAAAAACGTGTACAACTTAAAACCAACCAATAAAAAAAAATGGAATATTTTCAGAACTTCTGGAATCCCTTTGATGAGTAAGCCGTTGTGCGGAACACACTTTGAAAATTACTACTACTACACAGTTCTAAATTTCTATTAAAATATTATTAATTTACCGATCTCAAAACCCAGACTTGTTTTCTATTGTTATTTGCCTCTCTTTCATTAACACAAAAAAATAAACATAACAAAAATTGTAAAATCATCTCTCTCTCCCTCTCATTAATTAAAAATCTCACAGAACCCCAACGAACTCTCAAGAAAACCTAGGGTTCCGCGTAAGCTATATTTAAATGCAACCACTTTTAATTTGATCCCAACTTGAATTTCCGTTGCCAAGAATAACCTACTGCCATTTTGTATTTAAATTAGCAATCCATGAATACTTAAAGGTGAATTGTAACATCTATTCAATAATAGAATAAGCATCATATACTCCGCTTAGATCTCAGTCATTTCAGAATAAAATTCTAAACATTAGATAATAATGTAAATCAGAGATCTCTGCATATAATGCCCGACAAATAAAATTGTCGTAGCCGAATCATCAATCTAAAGTAGCACACGCTGCAGCTGACAGTTGTTTGAATCCACGTGACCACACAATACGGTTAATAATACTCTTGTTAATTAAATAACGAGTTGTAAACTCCTTTGATCTAAATGGTCATTCCGAAGTTGAAAACATTTTCTTACCGTTCTAGCACTGAGTACAGAGTAAAACAAGTTAGTTAATGTACGCAATGTGTTATATTTCAGGGGCTTTAGCAACTAGTAATAATTCATGATTTATATACTGTATAACAAAAAATAGCAAAAACCGACTTTTAAGTATGAACCGAAAACATTTCGTTTCTGCGCATCTGCCATATCCCCATTCACCCACACAAACAGCGCACGACAAAATTTGAGGTACAATATGCGGTATATATGGAAATCCTAGGTTAGCTTATGTATGAAAAAAAAAAAAAAAAATAATAATAATAAATAAATAAAATAATAATTTCCGATTTTTAATTAGTCCGATTTTAATGAAATTTGTGACGCCTCAATAAATCGTTCCAAAGGATTCAATTAAAAAATTTCATGAAACTCTATCCACTAGGGAGTCGAGTTTTTGCATGAGGACGAATTGTTGTTGTTGGATTTTTTTTTGTTTGACCACAGTAGGGCTACTATGGTCATATTGCGGCTGCATGAGAACGAAGAAAATAAAAAAAAATAAATAATAATAAATAAAATAAGGAAAATAATGACTGCCGGATTTTTATTGGCCCGGTTTTAATAAATCTGACATAGATTAATTTTTCTAAAAGAGCGAAATATAAAAATTTTATGAAAATTCATCCATCCATTAGGAGGATAATTATTACATGCGGACGGATAGACGTTGTGAAGACAACAAGCGCATTACGCATATATTCTAACTCCCTAATACAATATACAACCAGTGATATTATTTTATAAGCACTAGATATTTTACTTAAGTATGCTTTCGAATATATTTGAAATACCTCTACTCATCTGGAGGTCTGAAACCGTACCAAGAATAAATTTTACAATTGCTGTACTAAAATCACATAGCAAATTTTCTTCTCGAATAACGCAAACTTCGAATTCTGGTTAGTGAATAAAGTAACCAGGGTGATATGTTTCTAAATATAGGATATCTGTATGAAATGGAAGTCTTTTTGAGTACAGTATTTAGTAGCACCAACGGAAACTTATTTTATGCGATCCAGATGAAATTAGAGTTGTTACACGAAAGTGTAAACTGGAGACAATGGAAAAGTGGGTCATCTATGGAAGCCGATTTTCAAGATTGGCTGCAGTAGAGACATATCGTTTCAGTCGCTGAAAGGTCAAAAGTCAGCGTCGATACAAGGAACCCAATTATGACAACGAAGAGGATAAGGTAAAAGGAACAGTAATGTTTTCGACAACAGCATACGGGGCTGTGAGTAACGGCATAAGGACGTGGGTGATAGATGCAGCGCTTGGAAAGAGGACTACTGCCAATTATCTGTATATACCAGGAGTGGCCAACTTAATTTGTGATGCGATCTACTTTTTTCCTTCAAAATGTGCCGCGATCTACCATCTCAAAAATTTCATTGCACAAGGTGCACAAATCGAGGGATGACTGTATATTTAAAATTCGTCGTGATCGACCGAAATTAAATCCGCGATCGACTGGTAGATCGCGATCGACTCGTTGGCCACCCCTGGTATATACTGTGTCTGTCAGGTTACGGACATGATATAAAGGTCAGGAAGCTTCTTTGAGCATGGATCAATGATTCGGCAAAATGTGACAGGTCAATTCTAAATTTCGAATAAAACTTATACATCAGACTTAAATGTCTATATAAATTAGAAACATTCTAATTATAAAAGTTCAAACCTAACTCGTTATGTTTTGATGGTTTTGATTTTTAATGGTTGCCTAGGTTCTGACACCTTGGCTAGAAATGATATTTTACTTAAGTACTGTATACTTTAGGATAAAACTGAAATATATATATATTTCATTTACGAAAATATTTGCTCACATGAACAGCTTCAAGAAATTTTGAATTATGTCGAAAAATTGCAAAGCCCCCCCCCCTCTCTCTCTCTCTCTCTCTCTCTCTCTCTCACACACACACACACACACACACTTCGATTATCAATATTAGTGTTATGTTATACTTCTTAGTTATGAATGGGTTTTTTTTTTTCCCTCCTATAGAGTGTGCCTGAGACTGTGCAAAGTACTGGATACAGTATTATAACTGTTTTTTAAAACATACGTTCATTCTTGTTATCAAGGCTTAAAATTGTTAAGAACTGTTCTTTGAAGAACATTAAAAATCTGATGATCAGTAAATGGAATTACCATGTGGAGAATTTGGCAAAATTTCTCTTCTACGTGCCAAAACGTTCCTGTCACAGGCTACGGGGGTCGTATGTAGGTGGATGGATGCGTTCTACACATCCACAAATATA
This sequence comes from Mastigoproctus giganteus, assembly GCF_048544385.1. Lineage (NCBI taxonomy): Eukaryota > Metazoa > Arthropoda > Arachnida > Uropygi > Thelyphonidae > Mastigoproctus > Mastigoproctus giganteus. The sequence goes on from NC_143582.1 coordinate 152,478,456, forward strand.
GTTCATTAGTTTGTATATAGAAATGGAGGCAGAAATAGTTTACCTGCCATACATTTCAACACGTTTGCAGACGGGAGTATAGTAGTGGAGAAAATATACATACATTCGGTCGTTGTTCTTTCCATTAAAACCCCTTCAGCTACGATCTCCATTTCACGCCGCTGAAGTTAATTTAAGCCTAACAAAGCGTTCCAACTCCAGCGTTCCTGCACGCGGCCAAATCACTCCTTGACCTTGACATTGCGCAGGAACGAAGCGGCATAGTAATGTGTTTATAAAAGCCTCGTGCTACGTTTGTGTAAGAATGTGCTCTAGCGACATCACTCTCTATAAGCAACCCGAAGATAGGGACGGATGATGTCGTAATTACTTTGTTGGCTTGCTTCAGCAGTAGGAAGGAAAGAATGAACGTAGAAAATATATGATCCTGGGAGACAAATATAGAGATGAAAAGAGGAACAGAAGGGGTCAGGACAAAGACAACGCTAAGGGTAAAAAAAAAGAGACAAAAATACAAAACTAAACTAGATAATGATAAAATGAGAGAGAGACTGACTTTGAATTAGTAATATCTCTGCAGTTAATATCAAATAAAGGTGAATATCATTTACATAACATTACTTTGAAATGTGACCAAGAAACATAATAAACAAACATATAATATGGAAAATAAGTTTCTTCACCTCATCGAGAAATTCTCTTTGACTGCAATCAAGGGAAATTCTTTATATAAATGCAGACATAAAAAAACAGACGTTTCCGGACTGAAAATGACTTCATTCAGAAGCTTGCTAGTATGTACTGTACTTCCATTATTCTCAGTGAAACTTGGGAATAAAAATTAGAAATTATTCGATTCGAAATCTTGAACCAAATGGTAGTTGGAGAAACAGTACTGTATAAATTTCTAAATAGAATCAATTCATTATCCGATTAATATAATCCCACATATTACTAAAATCAGTTTTACCTAATTTTGTTCAGGTGCTAATGAATTTTGTTCATATTAATCTCATTTTTTATAATATTATGTATATAATTAAGGAATGTAATTACAGGGGATCCTCGGTATCCGAGTCATGAGAATTTGAAAATTAAAGAATTAAAAGCTTTTTCCCTTGAAAAAATTGACCAATTTTTTTTTTTTTTTTGTGAGAATATTTTTTGTGAGAACGATCTTCTTTATGATCGTGCAACAAATGTTAAGTGCGAAGTTAAAGACATAACTAAATGCTACGACGCAATTTTATCTGCAAAAATACGACAAGAAAAAAAAAAAGAAAAACACGAACAACTCTGGATTCATTCTTTATTCGTACAACCGAAAAATAGTGTAACTTCAATAAACTTTACTTAACCTTACATTGTGTAGCATATTATAATAAAAAATGTCTAATAAAATAATTTTTGCATTTTTCAGTTCCTTCATCCATTTTTTACTATGTACAAGTACATAATAAAACATTATTATATAATATCGGTGTAGATACACCATATCTACTCATCCTTCACAACGAGTTGCCCATGTATCGCACTATTTCGAATAAGTAACGCTTTACTTGCAATACCAGGGTACCTGCCCACCCACCGATGAAAAGCCAACTAGCTTTGAAACGGTGCCGTCTGTTTAGTGCTATTTATTGCATTACCTCGAATAAGCGTTACTTCGAGGTAGTGCAATATATGAGCACCTCGTTGTGAAGGATGGTTTGGTTTGGTTTTGTTTTTAGGAGCATTAGCAACTAAGGCCATATTGCTCCGGGATATGCGGTGGTCATTCCCTGACCTTTCCGCATCCTCCGTATTTGGTGGTGACCGGCTTGAACCCCGGTCTAATCAAGAAGCGTGTGCTATGCACTGCTGCTCCTTCCCACCTGGCTACGGAGGCGCCTGTGTGAAGGATGAGCACAATATGAAATACAGATGAAATAATGCTTTTCACACTACTATCATAGTTTTTCTTTAAGAGTTGTCTATGGTGTATCTATACCAATATTATATAGATAGAGAATCTTAAAATATTATGCTTAGTTGCATTTAAATAATAAACATTACGAAAATTGATCCCCGTTTTAAGTGGAATTTTCTGGAACCAATTATCCTCGGATAACCAGGATAATTGGTTCCAGATATTCCAGATATTCATCCAAATTAATTTCTCTCACTATATTTTAACTAATCTGCAGGCCTGAGATGAGAAACAGTGATTTCTCGCCAAACGTCGAGAAGACACTCGATAGAAACATTTAAACGTTGGCAAACCGTTTATAAGTATTTCTATTGAGGTGTATAAAATTTAATTTCAAAAATTTCAATAAAACAATTTATTTTGTGTGGTAGATTAATGATTTAGTTCATTCCCACAAAAGGAATAATTACGCAATGCCCCACTTTCAACCAATTATGTTTTTTAGGCCGCCGTAGCCTAGTGGTCAGGCGCGCGGGTGCATAAGTACACGTGCCTTGAGTGACCGGGGTTCAAGCCCGTGACTGCTGAATACGGTGCTGTTTCTTGTATTCTGTCTATCTTGTTAACTCCTCTGACTGTTTGGTCGTCCCGGAGTATAAACAGAAAATTTATTTTATTTTTTTTATAAGCGTTTAAGTTCACAGTTCATTACATAAGGGAAGCTACTAAGCGCTCGCGGACCAAAGTTTAAGAAATACTGCTCTAGGCGATCGTCTACTTTGCCCTCAACGGGTCTGTGCAGTAAAATTTGATCAGTGGCAGGTTACATTACATACTGCAGTATAATGTCTCATCATGCAAGAGCATACAAAAATCAAACGAATCATGTTTCTCAAATTGTACTCCGTCCAACAGGCGAATCGGTAACTCGTCAGTAAATTAATGTTGAAATAACCTTTCTTAGTTTTCGATGAGCCCTTCTATAAAATGCATCGCTACTAAATTTCTGGCTCCAACATGGCTAAGTTTTTAAAAGTTATTTTATCAAACGTTATTTATTTTGGTATCGCAAAAGCATCCTCTATCAACTCAACCACGAGGCTCATCCACTGTGCAGATGATCCTGGGAGACCGTAGTTTGCCGCCTCGCCAGTGAAGAAAATACAGTACTTCTGTGAACATTACTGTATATGTTGAGTAAATAATACCACTTGTGTTCTTTTTGTTATTAATATTTTTGGATGTCTTCAGGCCAGATGTGTAAATATATCATAAAATATAAATAGTCTGTTCTGTAATTTAATTGTAATGTAATTAATGTACAAATAATGGAAATGTAACGATGATGCTCATTACTTCAGATAGTCCAGGAAGCACTCTCACTGACGCTCAAGATCTTGATGAACGACGTTCACCCTTTCATTAAATTTTTTTTTGTTTGGTTCATGTTTCTGTATCCCTATTTGCTTTATTTTATTGTAATTTATTTAACTCTTATTCAATTATTGTTGCTTTCCGAGTATTAAAGCAGCTGTCATCATTTGACTGTTACCCATATTTTTTATTATTATGATCATCTGTATATATAATGTATACGTTACATATACATGTATATAAATCCCTGGCTACGATTATTCGGACTGTGATGAGTAATATTGCTAATGCTTTCTCCTGCACGGTGAAGAAAATAGAAAGCTGTTGCAAAGTATTTAATAATATGCATTTGGTTTAGCACATGGATATTAACAAGGAAACCTGAACTTAATTATAAGCCACTTCCCCAGGAAAATGTCTGGGGAATTCAGGATTTAAGTGGAATTTGTCGGTCTTCAGGGTTAATTTTTTTTTTTTTTTACCATAATGCTCATTTACAATCTGTTCGAGATAACGACCATTAAGCAAACCTGATGTATGAAAAATGTCAGTAGATTGTCTTGAATGAAGGAGACGTCCAGCAACGACACTTCTATTGAGTTTACTTAATCAATGACCACTGCAATCACACTGAATATATTAGTTTAATTAAAACATTAAGCACTACACTAAGTCCAGCGGATGTTGGCGTTTTAGCCTTCTGGGAATTTCACCGTTATCCAAACGGTTCATCGCCAGGTAATTTGGATACATTTCTAGTCGTTGTTGGTATTTCTCACTGTAATTGCGTATTTCTTCTTTTACCGTTGGCATGTTCAGGTCTCTATGTATCATTTTATTGGTAATGGTTCTCAGCATCTTCGCTTGAAAGCGTTGTAGTATTTATACGTTTGAGGTGCTGGCGTTATCCCAAAGCTGGATGCCATAGGTCCACACGGGTTTCAGTATGACTTTGTATATAAGTAGCTTGTTTGCCAATGTTAATTTGGAATCTCTTCCAATTAGCCAATACAACTTGCTAGCCTCTAGCCCAAGTTGTTTCCTCTTTGTCCAAATGTGCTTTCTCCAATTTAAGCGTCTGTCTAGATGGATACCAAGGTACTTAGCATCGTCTGCTTGCGGTATGTAGTGGCCATTTAATTTCACTGTTTTTTTTTTTTTTTTTTTTTGGTAGTTGTTGGCGCATAGGCTTCAGTGACCATAATGCACCTCCCAAGGTTTTTGCAGCACTTTTATCCAAGCCCGAGGTGGGAATCGAACCCGCGACCTTTGGGTTGCCAGACAGGCACTTTACCCACCCGGCTAGCCCGGTCGGCGATTTCACTGGTTTTCAGGGTAGAAGTGTATAAGCAGATCTACGAGTAATAAGAATATTTCTTGTTTAGATTTTGTTATACGGTCAATTACAATTAATAACAGTGAAATTGTGTGCAATGCTTTTAAGGAGCGTTCTGAAATGAGTAAAGCAACGATTAGCTTCAGTGTGTCCGCCCATAAATAACCCAACTGACAAAGTAGAGATTTTATATTAGAAATTATATGTTTAGCTCTATTAGAAAGAATTGTCGAGCCATCTCAAGTTTCGCTAAAATCGGATAAAGAGAAATCCAACGATTTTTTTTAATACATCTCTAAAGTGATTAAATAATATTCGTTATGTAACTCAGCGTTTCCCAAACTTTTTTTAGTCACGGAACACTTTTCATCTCACAATATATTCACGGAAAACAGTTTAGCGGGAGCCAAAGAACTGTTTGTAATATTTTATTACATACGACGCACTCTGCATCAGGAGCATCTTTATTTCCAACACATGTAAAGTCGAAATTCAAATAACTGTCATCTTACTTTCGTTTTGGTCTTTTATTAGTTGGTTCTAGTTGTTTCACTTCGGTTTTTTGGGGAACAAAAGGCTGCGATGGTTCAGCCTCACTTTGAAGTGTGACAATATTGTGTTCGTTTTCATCGACCACAGTTGCAATACTAGAAGTACTTGCTTCTCGTTTTGAAGTTCCTATTTTCAACCACAAATCCATGGTCATTTATTTTAATAATAGTATTTTGAAATACTGATAATTATCAAAAAAAAAAAATTTTAAACAAGAAAGTGAGTTTAGTTATGATATCGGTTCGCTTCTCCCTCTCCTTCAACCCGTGTATTCTAGGCCAAATCGCATACGAAAAGCATATTAGATCACTACATTGCTACTTTTTCGTAGATGTCATTACTCTACGCATACTTTTCTATGCAAAAGCGAGCCAAAATAAAGAGTTCCGCGGTCCATTTGATTAGTCTATGCCAGTATATTAATAATCGAAAAAAAAATAATAATGTTAAAAATTATGATACAAAAGTGGTGTCCACTACAAATATGCAAAATTTATTTATTTTATTATTATTTTTTAATTACGATTTTTCTCGGAACACAGTTTGAGAAACGCTGATGTAACTAAACAAATTTCCAGTGTATGTTCTGCTAGGTCCAATTCAGATTCCATAATTTGCAAGCTCTTCCAAGTTTTCCCGCAGAAAAATAAAAGTACTATAAACCTGGACAGACAGTAGCTCCCATCCTTTCCACTTACTTACTTTGAATACTCTTAGGTACCTCTGTATAGGTTAACCCATTTCCCCTGTACACATGTGGTCAAACGAGACAGCACAGTACTGCAAGTTTGAGCTGAAAGCGGTTCTAACACACGTGACTGCTAAATACAGTACGGTGATGTTGTATTTTCTCTGTCTTGTAAACTCTTCTGACCTATGTAGCCGTCCCGAAATACAACAGGAAATTTATTTATTTAATCTCACTTCACGGCTACTCATTACATGAACATCACGTCGTGAAGTTTTGGTAAACGTTTCTTCAGTACAGTATAGGAATTTTTAGCCCATTTAACCCCTGGGAACTTTATTCGATACTTCTATTGCTAGAATATCAGCAAGCGATGCCCTTAAACATGTTAAACAACTTCTAACTATTTGCAATCACACGTTAGTGGTATTAAATACAAAAAAATAACAATAAAAAGTTAGGCATAGCAAAAGCAAGTCCTCCATAATCATCTGATGCATTCCCCTATTCCTTGAATAGGGGCAGATCTCGTCAGAAAACCAAGCTTGCTCACATTGTAGATCAAGGCTCAATCTATTTCTCTGCGATCACGATACCTATGGCCATATATTCAATACCTACATTTCTACAGGCGAGTAATTAATACACCACTATTGACTATAAGACTTATTCGAGGTAGTACAATACCATGGCAACTCGTAGTGAAGGCAGTCACAATATGAGATATAACCAAAACGACGCCTAATTAATTAATTTAACTACTTCGGTAGATAGCTATGTTAAAATGATGCATTTGCACTAACCTACATATTACACCAATATTTTGAAGGCTGTCAATATCTCCGGCTAGCATCCACTTGGCCTCCACCAAAAATTCAAATTCAGTTTATTATTTTAATTTTAAGGGCTCTGGAGCTCATTGCTCATATTCGTATAGTTTACATTTTTTGTGTCATTCGGCCGATATGATTAGAGAAATTCCTCTAGTCGCGGAGGAGAATCGAACTCAGACTTCTCCAAACAGCGGAGAAGCAGACAGTGATGTATCTTGCCTACCAAGTTGCCACGGAGGAATCTCATTAATCCGTTCATGCGTTTATTTGTGATGACGAGTCAGGTGGTGGTAACCTTAGAAGAGTCGAAGTCCCATCGTTAGCGTGTAATCGGTCACAAGTGAGGAGGCTGCGTACAGGCAGCCTCCTCACAAGTGAGGAGGCTGCCTGTACGCTGCCACAAAAAGTGCTCAGCCCATTGTGAGTGTGGCGCTAAAAATCTAGCTGCCCACAGTAATTCAAAATGCATGTAATCACGACGAATTTTTAAATTCTTGTGGCCTCGGAAATTTAAAGCAGTGGTTTCCAAACCCCCAGGGTAGCGTGGATGTTTTTGAGAGTCGCAGGAAGTCCTCGGGGGAAAAAAAAGATTGGTTAATAATGGATAGGATTATACGGCAGAAAACGCCGATGAATACATTCCTGGGTCAGGAATGTATTCAATGCGAATGAAGTTGAAGGCATCGCAAGATTTAAAGAAAAACTTACCATAGATCTCTACGGAAATGAAACGCAGAAGCAAAGTTTTATAAGCCTTTCACATTCGAAATTTTGGACCCAGCTCATGGATAAGCCGACTGAGCAATCTAAAGAAGCTGTTCTCCTGCTTCCAGCAATATACCTCTGTAACAAGGATTTTCGATTCTTATTACAATCAAAACTAAACTAAGGAACCGCGTGGATCTCAGCATGACTTGCGTTCTGCTTTATCCATTAACATATAACCAAGACTCGAGGAGCTCACCAAAAAAATGAAGACAGAATCATGGTAACCAATGAAAAACCGTTGTAAGTTTCATTTTTTCTAATTAAAAACATACTGGAATTTATTCTGTTTTATACACTCATGAGCCAAAACATTATGAACACCCCTGTTTCCACGATTGAAGGCATCTCACATCACATAGGAGTGACGTCACCGATGACACATATCCAAATAGGATTATGCAGCAGATACGCCCCGTGTCGCAAGGCGCGCATTGTGCAGGAATGGTTCGCCGATCATGTCCAAGCATTTCGTGTACTTCCTGGTCGCCAAATTCTCCTGATATCAGTCCCCCTAAAACATTCGTGGCCTGGCGAACGCAGCTGGTTGTAGTAGGGTTCGCTAACCCATACATGGTACTAAGTACTATAGGTTTAATACCTCTCGTGTTTAGGGTTTCATAAAAAAAAGTTTTAAGCGCATCAGCGACTTAGACCATATTGCGCCGAAATAATATGTCTGTAAATTACGTGTGTTCTGTAGTTGATTTGCTGGATGAAAAACCCAAGTTTCTGGGAGGGAAGCCATGCTACCCTCGCCTGAGACCGACTAACTCAGCCACTCTGTGAAAAGCCCATAAAAATTTCTCGCGCCATTGACAGGATTCGAATTCAGATCTTTTCCACTCGGAGTGGGGAAGACAGCGATTATACTAACTGTGCTACTCCCCGAACGCAGCATCCGCCAGAAAACAGGTAAAGTGGTTGCATGGTTTGGGGAATGTTTTCAGTGATATCATTGGTTCTGCGCCCCACCCCCCATTGAACACACCCTCATCGCCAGATCTTACTTGTTGTTGTTGTTGTAGGGTTTTAGGAACATCAGCGACTAAGGCTATTGTCCTGTGTATGCTGCCTGTAAATTGCGTGTGTTATATGATCGAATTTCTGTTAGCTGAACGAAAAACTCGAGTTTCCAGAAGAAAAACCACGTTAGCCTCGTCTGAAACCGACTAACTCAGCGAAGTTTTGAAAAAGGCCCATAAAATTTCCTCACATCATTGACGGGGCTCGAACTGAAGTCTTTTCCACCCAGTGTTGGGTAGGACGCCGATTCTATCGACTGTGATAGCGCGAGGGAAATCTTACCTCGGAATTGTTTCAGATCAACTTTTGTCTTACAAGGCGATTGTGTATCCAGATGGCAATGCCTCGTGTCACAAGACCTGCATTGTGCAAGAATAGTTCGAGGTTCATGTCCAAATATTTCGTGTGCTCTCCTGATTGCCAAATTCTCCTGACATCAATCCCACGAACATTCGTGGACTGCCGAAAGCAGCATTCGCCAGTGCCCCAAATTCGTGATATCCTCCTGTTCAGCTATTCCACGATACTATTGAAATCGTTAACATTTTAACGATTTCAAACTGGGCGCCTCCGTAGCCAGGTGGGAAGGAGCAGCAGTGCGTAGCACACGCTTCTTGATTAGACCGGGGTTCGAGCCCGTCACCACCAAATACGGAGGATGCGGAAAGGTCAAGGAATAACCACTGCATATCCCGGAGCAATATGGCCTTAGTTGCTAATGCTCCTAAAAACCAAATAACATTTTCAAACTGAATAGACGAAAAGCCATATGCTGGCCACAGATTTTTTTTTTTTTTTTTAACTAATATGCACAAACGCATGGGCCGCTGGACCAGAAAAAAGCCTGTTTTCAGAGTCAAGATCAAAAACGCTTGGGAAACGCTAATTTAGAGAATAAACGTAAATTTATTATTTCCGACACGACGTGTCTCAGTCAGGTGTAGCACGGTTTTTCCTCCCGGAAAGTCGGATTTTTTTCGTCCAGAAAACGACAACAGAACACACGCAATTTACAGACAGCATACGCGAAGCAATATGGCCTTAGTTGCTAATACTCCTAAAACCTACAACAACCGAAACGCTGTTCTCCACACACAAAAAAAAAAAAAAAAAAAAAAAAAAAGCTTCCCGAGCCGAGGGATCAAACTAGAGGGTATTAGCGTTTGACCTTATCGTGGGTCAAACGCGCATGACTGCTAAATACGGTGAAATTCTCTCAATCTTGTGAATGACTTTACGTGGTCGTCTCCTAGTCCGAATTTACCTTTGAGCATCCCAAGTTATGGTATTATTCATGTGTTTCAAAAATGACTTTTGGAAGTCTGAAATTCGAACGAATTTTAGACTTTTCTGCAAGAGGACGATTTTGGCATCTGCTATTGATATTTTCCACCTACCAGAAGGACTTTTAAATTCCAACATAATAACTCTTGCTGATCAATGTACAGGAACGGCTACATTCAGCATTAAATGGCTAACCCTTCGAGGAATAAAATTAAAGCTTTAAAGAGGCAGTTGATTCAAAGTGGCTAGCGATATTATAAATTTATAAGAAATATAAAATAATAAATAATATTCTGAATCCGTTGATACATAATGTTGCGGCTATGTATAGATTTTTAATTGCCAATTACAGAGCAATTATATTCAACATTGTAATTTTCGGATGGGTGGCGGGGAACTTTTTACCAGAACTGTAACTCAACCAAATCACTTCACCCAAGCTTTACAGTTATTTAACTGTACATATGAGATAACAAAACATATGAAAAACATGAACGCCAGCCTCATCTCCTGTTTCACTTTGCCGTCCATGCTTTCTTTCCTTTTTATTTAATTTTTTATTTCGTTCCGACAAATACACTATTTGGCGAACTGGTCCTTTCGCATGAGCGCAAAGCAATCGATTGCACGTGGGTGTGTGGTAGCGTTCAACTCTCGTGCTCCGCGATGGGGAGACGTCAGCTGACAAGAGGAGCAATCCATACGGGCCACAACGAATTGGACGAAGGGAACGCAACACAGCTCATGCAGAACGTGGGGTTTGATAACGTCGTAAAGGTGAGGGTGTTCCACTTGTCGGCAGGAGGGGAAGAGGGGATGCTGCTGAGTGCACAACACGAGAACTGTGAAAGGTCAGAGGTAGAATCGATGGCAGAAGATACTTTGTAGGCAGGGATGCTGCGATGAATGTGAACACAAAGGAATGTAAGAGTGAAACTACAGAGAATGGGATTTGCGTGATAGCATGGAGAATAAATAAATAAAACGGAGGCAGTGACAGCCACAGAATTGAAATGATCATATATGAAAAGGATTACAGTTTACTTGAAGTAAATCAGCATTCACAGCATAAAAAAATAAAACTTTAATTCATTTAAGTGGAATTAAAATTAAGATGTCAGGTTATTTATTTATTTTTTTTTATCTAAATGAAACTTACATATGAAAAAAAAAATAATGAAATCTGTATACTAGAAAATACAAATTTCAAAACCATTTGTTTCAAAATCATAATTAATAGTTTTGTTTTAATTGCATTCAGTGATCGATAATAAATAGAACCAACATATTATGAAAAAAATGGATAATATAAATTTCAATATACTGTAGCAAACATTGACAAACAGTAAAAGAAAGGAAAGATTATGACAAATCTCACTCCGTTATCTCACTAAGCAGAGGTAAGGATTATTTGATTTTAGTCTGTTTATGGAGATTCCTCCCCTTTAATTCTTTCAAAAGAATTAAGGGTGAGTCTCCAATTTTTATCAACTGTTGGTATTTTTCTAATAAGAAAAAGCGGTACTATCTACATAATATGCATCAGGTCTGCATGGGTGGTAGATACAAGCAGTAATGAAGCAGCGGACATGAATTTTCTCGAAAAGATGTCAAAATCAAATTATTCGGTATTTGATGTTACATCAGCTGATGTTTAAGAGTTTACATTTCCTGTTATCATTTGAAGTATGAAATATTCAAGTCCATATTCCTCTTAACTCGCACTTCAAATGTTTAAAAAAAGAAGACGAAAAGCAGTATGCGAGCTATAATTTATACAAGTACGTGGTTTTCCAAATAAATTTAATTAGCTTTATTTTATTCTTTAATTTTCAAATAGCCTTTGCACAGGTTGAGTGAAGTTGAAGCTAGAATAATTTTTTAGCTCAAATAGAGTAAAACTCAAACTACCAATAAATGAGAAGGTTATGAATGAATGAAAGCGACCAATATGAAAAGTTTAGTGAGCTAATTTCCTTTCTAAATACTATAGAATACGCCCATAATGATTTATACGCCCAATTCTATGGGGCTTACTTGAAACACATATTGCATTTTTTTTTTTTTTTTTTTTTAATACGCTCTGTATAAGGAATCCTTAGTTCATTCATAGTGAAACGTCCTGTATGTTGCTTCCTCCGAAGTAAATAACAAATAACACATGAATTCGAATAACGAATAATAAATAACGAATAACACATGTTGTCTTTAAATAGAATTTGTTCCCATTCGCATGGCATCACTGCCAGTAACTCAGATGGCTTAATCACGTGACAAATGATGTTTTTAAAGGGAATATGTCACAATAATAAAGGTGAACATTGGTAATATGCCCAAAAACTTTCCAGACGCTAATTACATTTCAGTTCGAGCATTACCAGTTCACCTGTTTTATATAGCTGTTACTACGTTCAACAAATTTTAATTAAAATTTATTCCCTTAAACTTCATAAATGATGAATATATCAATTTATTTATTTATAATTGACGTATTTTTGGCTAGGTCACGTTTGTTTTTAGTTGAGATTCAGGCGGACGACCATCTCAGCTGTTATGTATAAATCAAAAATCTTTCAAACGTTTGAGAGCACGTCTGGGAAGGACGCGTTCTTGGAGAGCCAGCGCACAACCCTCTCCCCCCCCCCCCACCAATATCCTACAGCTGGTCCTAGATGTTGCTACAATGGCTTTCTTTCGCTTCATAATCGAGCCTGCCTGCACGTGCCGTTTCCAAGGAAACCATTACTGGGGAATAGTCTCGGTGCTTTTAGCTCAGACAGTTTATCAGGTTGATCGATTCTAGAGATAACAGGTGCCGAGAGGAAGGACAGAAGATGGCGGAAGTCTAGGATTTCTTTGACCTTACAAGGAAAATAAATCTTAACTGAATTTTCGTGGTAAACAAATTGAAGCAATTGTCACGTTACAGAAGGCTCTATTGATAAGGTTTGTGGGTATTAGCAAGTTCACAAAGAAATGTAATACATAAGTATATTATTTATGAGGTCCCCCAGAGAGGCCATAATGCATCGACTATTTTTATGTAAAACTTAATGAATTCAACTCTGCATGTTTCGTACTAATAGTACATTGGATAGTATTTTTCAGGCATGGTAGGCATTTGTTTATACGATATAGTATCAGCCGAGTGGAGAGTATGTGACAAATTATATGAAATAGATTCCCCCCCCGCCCCCTCTCATGTAAATGATATATATGAAAATTGAACAACATTGAGTTAAGTAATAACTACAGTTCATTAGCGTATCATGGAATTTATTAGTATAGATAACTAATTCACATTAAAATAAAACGGCCTTACGCGCTCTCCCTTTCTCTCTTTCGAAATTGTATCATCCGAGGAATTCGAACCAGTAAACTTTTCATTCCATTTTTTTAAATGTAAATTTAATTATTTAAAATAAATTCCTTGTTACACGCAATGTGCCTTCCGTGGCAACTTACTCGGCATGATACATCGTCGTCTACCTCTTGTTCGGTGAAATCTGGATTCGATTCCTGTCAATGATAGGAGGAATTTCTGGTCCTTTTCAATTAAGGCTGTAGTTAGCCCATCTAAGGAGAATGATCTTTCCCGTGTGTTTCAGTCTGCCCATCAGCCATTTTCAATCCACTGCAGGATGAAGGCCTCTCCAGCAACTTTCCGGTTCCTTCTGTTTTGAGCACTGGCCATTCAAGTATTACCCACAAACTAATGTCTGCCCATGCTACATGAAAATCAGCCTGTGTAGCACAGGCGGATTGCAGTTAAAATAAAAATCTTGATTTTTTTTTATACACAGTATAGCCACGTTATTTTTGTGATATGTTTTTCATCTCCATCTACAGTAATAATTCAGACTGAAAGTTAATGCATTAACTTTCACGGTCTGAATTATTAACTTTTATGGTCCCAAGTGCACGCGGAAAAAGAACGTTAAATAATATCAAATAATTAAATCAACGTGTTAAAGGGATTTCAGTATGGTATGAACATACAATGAGAGATAAATAGTGAGTAATCCCTTTTGATTAAGTGTCCAACAGCTGATTGCTGAGATCAGTGCTATTTCCATGGCATGTTTGTACAAAGAGACGTATAGTGCTACCTGATAATGCAGCACTATCACCCAAACTGTTCTAACTGGCTGACCAGCACTTCATTAATGTAACACCTGATATCTCAGATAATACATAAATAACCATAAGAAAATTTAAATGATATAGAAGCCTGATGTAGCAGAGTGATCAGAAGTGAGAATGCAATTGTGCACACTCTTTGAGTGGACCGTTGTTCAAGCCCGTGACTGTTAAATACGATTAACGATTGTATTCATGATTTATTGTAAACTCCTCTGAACTGCCGGAGTATAAACAAGAACAACTTTTTAAAAAATATTTTTACAGAAATAAAAAAAAAAAAAAAAAACAGTTAATAAAACTTCTTTTCCTATATTATTTTGGCTTCTCTCTTATGGTACCCGTCGATCTATCTTAGCCAAAAAGGCTGAGAAGCGATTTATGGGCGGATACTGCCTGCATGTTTGTTTGTTTGTGTGGGGGGGAGGGAATTACCCCACCTCACTGGCTGCCGTTTTTCTTTCATATTGCAATTTGTATCGTCACTTGGGTATTAGCTGCTGCACCGCTAAAGTGCCGATGGATAAGCCCAATGAATCCCAAATATGGTATAATTCTTGTATTCTTTCTATCGTGTGAACTCTGACGTTATGTGGTGGTCCCGGATTTTAAAAAGAAAAAGTTTATTTACAATGGCAAAAAAAAAAAAGTACCCATGCAGCGTAATTTGTATTGCACATTTTTATATTAGGCATTACAATTTAAGAGCATCATACAGTACTTCCCTTATGAGAATAGCTATTTATTCATAAAGCGACACCTAGTAAACACGATGATGACACAGAACTTTGAAGGATAACGAATTATTAAGATTCAAAAATTGCAAAGGTACAAATTTGAATTAATGGTTATTTTCTTTCTTTCCCCTCCCCCTTTTTTTAAAATAAATTCTTGAGAATAGTTTTTAATTTCAGAGAGGTATCATCAGACTAAATTTAACGTTGCACTACGATGTTAAACAGGATTAAAAGAGGCGAAAAGGCAGTGCTGATCCGTAATAACAGCTCGCTTCTAATAACAATATTCTCCGAACAGAACAGCCTTGTTTATAATTAAAAAAAAAAAAAAAAACCTTTAAAAAATTAAATAAAAATTATCAAAAAAAAAAAAAGTCGTTTAAAGAAGTCATATCAAGAATGCATATCGTTTTAGGTAACTGGCTTTAGGTAACATTTATGCCATAATATAGAAAGGAGTTCGATTATTTAAAAGGATTCATAAATAGTGAAATTTCCAAGAAAATACTACAATACTTTTAGACCACTATGTTGTCTTTAAATAGCATGCAATAAATTTTAAATGCAGTAAACAATACTTTCACCCCGTATTGAATCACTATCGCACGTTTGATTTACAGATACTACTTATTTCTAGCAGATGCGGACTTAATCGCTATTATACCCACGTGTCACCTTCTACACGACAACACGAGCCGGTCTGTTTGTGGAGTGTGGAAATGATAGCTTTACCGTTGGGCCTTGTGAACTAAAGAGAACCAGTTAAATGTGTTGTCTGTCCCCTTTTTATGGGTTATTTTTATTCCCTCCCGAAACTTATCGTAACTGTACGATCACGTAATCAGCTCGCGTGACATTCCTATTCGAGCAACGCCCTTAGAACGGCAGCAAATGACGTCATGAAATGCTACTTTCCGTGACATTTAGGTCGCTCACATGAGTCAGCCAGCACAAAAGATTTACGTGCGAGTCTCTCTCTCACTCGGTGTGAGTATGTATGTGTGCGCGCGCGCGAAGTATTTGTACGTAGTAAACAGACTCCTTTGCGAAGGAACAGTATTGATCTCAGGTCTCCGCTGACTGCGGCGTCTTGCTATGGCCAAGAGAAGAAAAAGAAGATGCCCACAAACAACGGAAGTCGCTTCGTGGAGTGCACACGCATCACTTTTTTTTTTTATATATGGCTGAGTGGAGTTATTTTGGAGAGACGTGCAGCGTACCGATTGAATGTATGGAAAGGAGCACGTACACACAGCGACCTCTATTAAATATCTAATGTAACAATGAACTTCAAACATATACCGTATGACTTCATTCTGTATAGACAGGGCCTTCGTAGCACAGTCAGTAATGACTTGTTTGTTGATTAGAAAGGCTCTTTCATATTTGTATGGAAGAACTTAATTTTTAGATTCTTCTTCTAGAAGCTTAGCAAGTCTGTCTCAGATGGAGATTATAAGGTTGTCCACGGAGAAACTTCAGTTTTTAACCGGAAAAATATAAGTGAACCACCCTAAATTTAGAACATGCAATTTACAGACACAGTACATTGACCCATCACGGTGAGTTGTCTTTACCTTAATCTCAAACAATCCACTCAACAATAAGTAATGGAAATGCTTCAACTCCGTGTCCTAAACTTAGCATTTTTCTGGGACAGATTAGCTCACATAAATTACAGAGTATTTGATTTTGTTGATCCTGTTAATTTAACTCGATTAGCATCCATCGTAGCTAATTACGAAGTACTTGATTTTGTAGAAGGATTTCAGTTTTAAGTTTTAAAAAAAATTGTATTTTTCCCCTCCTTTTTATCGTAAAATGCGTATATTTGTCGAATATAAGTAATACAGTATTTGCATATTCCTATTGTCACGCCCAAAAATTGAGCTCAGTTCTAAAACAGTTTTTAAACATTTTGTGAGTAACGGACACTTTGGAATGGTAGCCATGCCTTGAGCGACCGGGGTTCAAGCCCGTGACTGCTAACCATTCTCAAATATCCAGATTGCAAAATCACAATTAAAATTCTTTCTTGCACATTTCTCAGAACCGCATCTAGCTTATGTAGAAGCTTAGCTTATCTTTAATGAAGAACAAAAATTATTTTTTATTTAGCGCTTTTAGGTTTTTGCCAAATTAAATACGATAGAAACCCAAATATTCGTCATTCAAAAATGAGGCACTTTATGAATATTTCTTCGAGGGTTAGTCGACTGGGAAAAGAGAGAAGAAAGAGGTGCGAGAGTGCATAGCACGCGTTCCTTGAGTGGACCGGGGTTCAAGCCCGTGACTACTAAATACGATAAATATTTGTATTGACGATTTATTGTAAACTCTACTCACTTGGTTGTCGTGTCGGAGTATAAACAGAAAAAAAAAAAAAAAAAAGTTATCCGTACTTAAAGAAAAAAAGTGCCTCGGGTGATCCAGCACCTCATATATTAGCTATAAAGTTCCACTGTTGATGAAGGAGGCGGCCACCTTTGAAAGCTTCGGTGTTGGTTTTATCGTTTTTAACACCATAATATTCCTATTTTAATTTTACCTATTTATTATTTTTTTATCACTTTTAACTTCATAGTTTTTAGTTCATTTTATTTTTAAATTGAATATACAGCGTTAAATTGTATTTTATTTTATTAGTCCTTGTCATATATATGGGTTTGTGTATTTATTGCAGTTTGTATGAGTTATTATGCATCATGTTGCATTAATAATTTCCAAACACCAATTTCTTTCTGTTTTTTCATATTTCCTAGAATGTGTACCACTGTTACTATGTATTTGCAACGTATAAAATCATTTATTTTGCTACCATTCAATACTAAAATAACACTGGATAATAGTTAAATGATACAGTAGTATGTATTTACTTTTCAAGGAAATTCGATTGCTGAAATCAAGTCCCCTACTTATAGTAAACCTATTTAAAAAATATGATATAATCTCAACGCCCATATCGGAAGCAAATCCGAACCCGATTATTTCTTAAACAAGTACACATGTCTTAAGCGTTACCAACTGGACCAAGCTGGAAGGGATTATATGCATAACCTTCAATAATCCGAAATTTTCAAAAATCCGGCATGTGCTGCAGCATGCTCGATTTATGAGGTTCTACTGAAATTTGACGAAGTGAGGACTGACAGAAGAGCTCATATTTACTAAGAAAACGAGTGTGGGGTTGGCTTCTTTGTCTCGTAAGCACACACATTCGAAATAGCGGTTTGGTTTTTCTTTTGGGTCATAAAGAAATAAAATTCCAAAAAAGTCCCATTGGAAAATGATTATTTAACTTTCTGGATCTCATCTTTACTTTCATTTGTTTATGGCCCAGGGAACGGACGGCTGCATGTCGTTAGCCTGTGGGAATGCCTCAAACGAAAGACGTATTTCCTGCCTTATTTCCTGTTTAATCCAGACACCCATTTGTTATGTAGAGCTAGCATAGTGATTACCAACTATCTAAGAAAAAAAATTAAATAACAAGCTTTTTACAAGATTCAGATTCTTATGAATTTGAATTGATTCTTCCCTGCAATATGAATCTTCACTATAATTGGCAGTAATGTAAGGGCTATGGTTGTCAAATAAGACTACAGGAAAAGAAAACAAAAGCACGATTTCTTTCCCCATATTTCTCATAAAGCAACATCATAAATGAAATAATTTCATGAAACGTTTCGCATGTCCACACGATATAGGTATTTCCTATAATATGTTAACTGCATGTATATAAACTGAGGTGGCTTTGCATTAGCAACACCGCCTTATGTAGGAATGGACTGCTTTAACTTTAGTGAAGGCTCAAAGTCGGGAACGGCGGATATAAGATTCTAGTTCGCACACATCACGATCAGTTTTTGAAAAACTGCTAGAAAGAATGAGTCTGCGTCGAGATATTTCAACATCTCCATTGATCCAGTAAAGTTCGAAGTCAATAAAACATACAAAAGCCAAATTATGGACCAAATCTGGACTAAATAGATAATCATATTTACTTAATTGCAAGTTACAATTCACTTTAAAATAAATTTGGTCTCAATAATTTAAAGAGATAAATATACTGTACGGGTTGACTTGTATATCTTTTCTTCAGCAACTGACAACAAATTTACTTATTTTTCATTATATTATTGCATGAAAATTGTTTACGTCATGTAAATTTCTGATAAAAAAAAAATTCAGCTCAATTTTCATGGCAGTCCTGGTGATTTAGTCCAGATTTGGTCCATAATTTGGCTTCTGTATGTTTTATTGACTTCGAACTATACTGGATCAATGGAGATGTTGAAGTATAGTATAAACACACTATACACTGACAGTGTATGACTCGACTGATCTCCACACAATCGAGCACGTTAGGGACCTCCTGGAAAAGAACATTCAGTGTTACAATCATGACAATGCGGGCGTTATTCATTGTGCAATGAATGGATAAGCACTACCACAGGACTATCCTGCAACACATTGTAGAATTTATGCCAAGAAGTACACGATTGACTTACGGGCAAAAGATGGCCACACGAGGTATTAGGTATTGTTGCCAATGCAAAGCCAACGGTGTCCATATTCAATGATCCATTTATAGGCAGATGTTAAACGCTTGAGCTAAATGGATCCTTTAAGCCGCAGTAATGCCTTGCAATTGAAGAGCCTAGTAATGTAAGGAACTTGTAATTAGTACTATTATGACCACAGATATTGACATACCTTGTATGAATGATTCACGCGAAGAGAATTGACAGGTTGTACGTAATAACACTTTAAAACTGATATGTTTAACAAAAAAAAAAAACTGAAATTTTATTGTGTTTAAGTGGTTTAAGACATTTAAGTGGTTCATGTAGAATCTGTTTACTACTTGTTTTTTTACCTTGCTTTTGTTACATTGTTTTTGTATAGAATGTAACCATCACACTCCTAGCAACCCTCGTGAGTAGCACAGTTGTTGGTATAATCATCGTCCTCAACATCGGGTGGAAAAGACCCGAGTTCGAATCCTGTCAATGACGCAAGGAATTTTAATGGGGCATTTTCACAGCGTGGATGAGTTAGTCGGTCTCAGGCGAGGGTAAAATGGTTTTCCTCTCGGCAACTGGAGTTTTTTGTCCAGCAAACAGCAAATCAACCACAGTACACACGCAATTTAGAGACATTATGTACGGCACAATATGGCCTAAGCTGCTGATGCTAAAATCCGGAAATAACCAACTGTCCTAGTTGTACAAGGGGTGTTTATTAATAAAGTTGGAGGTATTTATTCTCCATCAAATACTTTCCAAAGCAGGGAGGAGGATTTCACTTTCATGAGAGTGAAAACTTTATATACTACAAAGTTTACATGGGACCATTTTAGCTGTAACCATCTTTTTATTAACCACAAAAGAAACAAAATTACTTCAAGTATCGCGACTCTATTATTCCTAGTATGAAATATGCGAATTTTATACAGCGGGGCCCCAACAACCGATGGTAATTTGTTCCACAAAACTCATTGTATGTTGAAACCAATAATACATTGATTTCCTCTAATTCGTTCCAAACTATTGGCAGGTGACCCCAACAAACACATAAAATAGGAATTTCTTACATTATTCTTGATTTTTACATTAAAAATGAATGTTTTATAAAGATTATTTAATAAATAGTTATAGAACATCTTAAAAAAAATAAATTAGCATTTAACTTAATGAAGTGAAGGGCTGATGAAATCAATGGTGACATAGTGGTGGTGCGATTAGATCAGACGTCATGTGTCTTTTCAGTCTTTTGTTTTGCTACTACTGGCAAAGAAACTGTCCAAGTGGACTGTTTTTTACGACTTTTTTTGTAGACTCCTGAAGTAAGAAATGACTGTCTTCCCTTTTGCACATCATGACTTGTGTTTTCAATGTTGGGGTGTTTTTTTTTACCACTTCTCTTAAACGCTCACAACAAGAAATGACAGTCTTCAACTCTTGCTGACACTTTTTGAGTGTCCTCTCCAGTGTCACTCTTCGTAATTTTCTCCAACTCTTGTAGCTCTTCTGTCGTTAGCTCACGCCCATGAACGTCAATAAGGTCCTCCACACCCTCTTCGTCAACCTTCCCACTGATTTACCAAGAGTGACAATATCATCTGTCAAAGCACCATCCTCTTCAAATCAGTCAAAGTTATGGATGATTAAAGGCCAGATGTTTTTCCAGGCTGAATTTAAGCATCTGGTGGAAGCATCATTCCAAGAACTTACGATCAGCCTCACACAGTCTAGGACGTTGAACTTCGACCTCCAAAAATCTTTGAGAGTGACAGCATTTTCAACAGAGGTCGCTGAAAGCAACTTGCAAACATTTTCTTAGTATAGATTTTCTTGATGTTTGCAATCACTTGCTGGTCCATTGGTTGAAGCAGGGGAGTGGTGCTGGGTGGCAAAAATTTGACTTGAACAAAGTAAAATTGTGCCTCGAGATTGAACAAGGTTTGGATCATGGCCTGGCACATTAGCCAGCAAGAGCAGTGCCTTCGCAGGAAGCTTATTTTTCGCAAGATAACTCTTCACTGAAGAATAGAAAACTTCAAGCGCTCATTCATTGAAGTTACATATCTTGTAACCCAGGCCTTCTTATTACTGCGCCAAAACTGTTCGAAGTACTGTAACACGCGGGAATGTTGTGTTGAACAAAACAAAGACGCTAATTGGTTGAGAATAATCGTACGAATGATGTTCCGCGCGCACGCGTCTTCAAATTTCCACTAATGCATCGTTCCAGCTATATCGGAAAAGCATCGGTTCCTGCAAATATCATCGGTCCTTAAAATAAAAGATTGTATGGAAGGTAAATCGGTTCCTGAGAATATCGGATGTCGATGCCATTAGAAGTTGAGGCCCCACTGTACGTCAGATTTTTAGCGAATTAATTCTGGTCTGCTTTTTTCGGTGACTGATATTTTTGCTCGTGTCGTTGTAGGGTTTTTTTTTTTTTAGGCACGAGGGCAACTTAGGCCATATTATCGTATATAATATGTCTGTAAATTGCGTATGTTCTGTGGTCTATTTTCTGTTTACTGGGCGAAAAATCCGCGTCTCTGGTAGAAAAAAACATGTTACCTTCGCCTGAGACCCACTAAATCATCCAAATTGTGAGAAAGATCCATAAATTCCTCGCGTAATTGACGGGATTCGAACTTAGGTCTTTTCCACCCAGTGTCGGGAGGATGGTGATTATACCAGCTGTTCTACTCACGTGGGCCTTTGCTTCTACTGCTACACAATAACACATATATAAATACATTAATTGAACAAACCTTGCACAACATGCTGATGATACGTATTAATATTAATCTATTAGTACGATATACGCTCCCGCCTAAAAGTTTGGAATCACAGCGTATGGCAACAGTTTTCGGTGGTTTTTTTTTTTTTTTTTTCTTTTTTGAAATTAGCTATGATAATGTAAGGTTTACTATAACACACACTGGCCAAAAAATATGAACCTCTATATTAAGACAGCCCCAGACAGAAGAAATGCAAATAGATACAAAGAAAACTGTGACGTGAGGTGATGACGTGTTGCCTCGCTGAGGGTAAAGACTGCACAGGCTGTTCATAGGGAAAACGCGTGATCTATCAGACTTTGAAAAAATGTTTATCATGGGTACACGTTGACCAGTAACCAAAATTCAAGAAACGAAGAGAAAACCTGGTTTCTCAAAAGCATCCATTTCAAAGGTTTCTAATAACTGGAAAGCAAGCGGTTCTTCTACACCTCAAATGCGTAAAAGTGGCAGAAAAACAACACTTCAAGACCGAAAACATCGTACTTTAAGAGGACTATACGGAAAAATAAGAATTCAACCAAGCCCAGAACGGCCCTATTTTCACATGTACCATGCAGAAATTGGGTATTAGCAGTCGCCTGACCATGCAGAATCCACTTGTTTGAGAGAAAAATAAAATTCTTTATGCAATGGTGGTGAGAACATCATGAATGGACAGGGGAACAATGAAAGGAAGGCATGTGGTAAAAAGAATCCCGATACATTTCGTTTTGCACTGATGGTTAGCAGAGAGCGTAGCGAAAAACTCACGAAGCGATGGACCCTGCTTACTTTGTTAAGACAACTCAGGCATCTGGAGGTAGTATCATGGTATAGGAAAGGTTTTGTTGGCGTGGACTGGGTACGTGGATACCAATGGAAGGTCGAATGCATCCATGGAGTGCCTAAATTTTGTATCAGATCTACTGCATCTTGCAATGTTACACTTTTATCCTAAAAGTGATGGACACTATATGGACGAAAATGCAACAGCGCATCATGCCAGAATCGTGCAAGAAAATTTCGACTAACATGGCACAGATTTCCACCATCTTACTTGGCTCCCACATTCACTGATCTCAATCCTACTGAGAATATATGGGAAATACTGGAGAGAGCTATTCGGCAACGAAGTCATCTAATTTTGTCGCAGCTGAGCGATATTTTGCTAGAATGGTTACAATTGATCAAAACGCACTAAAACACCTTAGAGAATCCACGCGGCGCCGCATACTTGCTATTATTCGATAAAAGGTGGCCTGATTCGATACTGAATAAAGATTCATATATTTTTGGCCAGAGTGTGTATTTTTAAGATGTTTTATTAACCACTGAAAAATTTACAGCACAAATATATTGAAATGATTAATATTAACAACTATACAGATTTTTCATCAAAATTTCCTCCACTAGATTTTATAGTAGATAGTCTTGACTAACATTATTCCAAGTGATCTGCAAGGTTTCTCATAAATTTTGTGAAATAGGAAGACCACAGATTTGAAGGGCTAGATGACCCCATAAAAACCCTAATCGGTTTAAGTCAGGCGATTGGGGTGGCCACACCATAATTTGTAATACACCCTCCGTTTGTTTAGTTTATAGAAAGTCCCTGCCCACTTTAGAGCTGTGCTTTGGGTCATGTTGCAATATAAGATTTCTTCCAAAGTCGAAGTCCAGAAGATATTGCATTATGTTCAAGAATGTCTTTGCAGTCTTCTTTTCTTAAAATTCCTACATTTCTGACGATGTCACACGCTCCAGAAAAACAGAAGCAACCCCAGTTCACGATGAAATCAAGATGCTTGACTGTAGGTTTATCTTCAGTTAATCGTCTTACATAAACTCCACGCTTGGATCCAAAAATTTCAAATTTGGATTCATCCGTCCACAGTTCGATATTCCACTCTTCAATTGTCCAATGTTGATGGCTCTTAGCCCTAGCCAACCGTTTCTTTTGATTTTCCGGTTTTAATAAGGATTTTCGGGCCGCTACACGACCATGAAGTCCTGCTTGTTTAAGACGAAGTTTCTCTGCTCCTATTGAACTCATCTCGGATTTCAGGTGCGGTAAGTCGTCGTTTGTCTTTAGAAATCAGTGTTATGGTATTTTATTGTACTTCCATTGTTACGCGCGCTCGTCCTGATCCTAGTTTGTCCTTAAGCTGCCAGTATCGTTGAATGGTAGTTTGTACTTTTTTAAATGAAACACCTAGATTTTTGCCATTACTTCTCATGGAATACCTTTCTTTATACAGAGGTATAACAGCACTTCCTTTTTTTAACACAGTTAATTTATCACGAAACACACACAAAACTTAACACCAAACACTTTTTGGATGACTGATGTTCGAGTTTATAAATTACAGCTCTTGCTCCTCAATTTATATTATTGCAAACTATTCTAGAATAATTTACAACGTTCTATAATATTAGAGCAATACTCCCACTTTATAGAATCATCTACAATGTTCTACCACATTCACGAGTCCCTTACACCTTTCTAGAATATTTTCGAATATCCAAATTTAGTTTAATTTTGAGTAAAAACAAAAAAGAAAACTTCAGATACAGTATGATGTGTCTACAATGGCAAGAGGCATGTATTTAAATCAGAGGTACAAAAATTACGAATATTTCTCTACCGTTTTGTACTTCAAATTTACTCATATCTGAGCGTAGGGGTGTGTGATTTGTTCACCCATTTGTTCAGTAATAAATCCTAACCTGGGAAACTGTTAAGTAAAACTCTAAATATCATTATGAATACATGAAGAAAATATTAAAACTGTATTTAACAGGATTTTGTTCTTTCTGTTCTCAAAGGTGTTTTTTTTTTATTTTTTTTTTAAATACCGTACAACTGTGCTGGAATACAAAATATTTTGTACCCACGAGTTATATTTTTGGATCTACAGTTTGCACAGTACTGCTCTAGATCGGTGATTTTTAACTTTTTTGACCTTAAGGACCACATTTCAATGGAACAAATTTTAAGTGGACCACTAATATCTTTTTTTTCTCAATTTTAATTTTATTAAAATAGTATAAATAATTTTAATTTATTATTGTGGAAGTACTGTTAGTATGGATTACGACAGATACTAACGAAGGAAACATATTTGTTCTAAAAATTAATACAATCTGTCTTCTATTTTTGAAAAATAGAATCGGTTTACTAATCATTGATTAATGCACGGATCATCATATGTTAAGAAACTGTTTTAGATCAGTCTTCCTAAGAACAATCTTATTCCTAAGACAACCCACCTAAACTCTAAAATAAATCTGCGATCCATCATTTTAAAAGTTGTATTTACAGACAGAGTTCATCATTCTTTCTCAGTTTTCTCTGAATTTTTCATATCTGAAGTATAAATAAAATCTAAAAAAATATTTAGATGTTATTTTATTTAATATTTTATATTTCATTTAATCACTCAATTTCCCATAATCAAATTATATATATAATTTACAAAAAAAGTACTTATCTATTATTGCAGATTATATTTTATTTTTAATGAGTTATTTATGGCTTATCAAAAATTAAAAGATCCATCCAGAATTTCTGTGGCCCACTGGCGCGGTTCGCGGTTGAGAAACGCTGTTTTAGATGGTCACTGTACTGGCAGCAATGACGTCATTTGGCATTTTCATTGTAGGTTTTGAGCTGTTACTGTGTCACTTCTCTTCTTCTGACTGACTAGTGTATTTAAGCGATAATCGATAACCTCATTTTCCTGAATAGTTTTTCCTTAGTGACGTCATCGTTCTTTAGATATTCTACGGTTTCCTTCACCGCGAAACTGTTATGCGCACACCTCGTCATGGAGGAACATCTCAGATCGATCATTACTCCTGGAAACGTACGGTCTGTAGAAGGCATGACGTCATGGTTAGTGGTTGCTGTGGGTAATGTTTACATTCCATGTTCAGTATCAGAGAGAGAGAGAGCATATATTATACGTTAATATGCTGACGTCATGTACAAAAACGAAAGTTTTTATCCCTTTGGGATAAACGGACTTGGCACACTAGAACGATCAGTTAGTCATATTCATTGGGCAGCTGCGTGTCAGCTAGTACTGGCACGTCAGTAACAAAAGAAACTGCAGCCATTTAATAATTACGGCACAATTTTACCGAGTGCTGATACCTTCAATTCCAAACACATGTTATCTGCTTGTTCACTGAGATTCTAATTCGAAATTAAGTTTTAAATGAGAAACTTTGTAGAGAGATAACTGTAGTGCCTAGACAAAAAAAGAAGAAAAAAAATTAAAAATTGACAATATGTGCCAAAAATGATCCTCACATGTAATTTGTGATGCAAATCCATGCATCATTTGCATACGGCACTCGGGGAACTACAAACGTGCACGCTGTGGCAAAGTGTCATTCAAGGTAAGCAGCACGAGTGGAGCAGGTGATATCATTGACCTCCAGAGGAGTCTAATTTGTGAGACTGGCGGATTTAGGACAATTCTACACATTCAACGAATTTAGCAGGTTTATCAGTGAAGACAGCCTCTAACGCCGCAGTGTCTCCAACCCGTGGGCTGCATGTGACCCACTACTTCACATTGTGTGGCTCGCGGCCATGTAAACAGCCTTCAAGCGTTATGCGTCTCAAGAGAAATTCAGCGTTTCACAAAATATAGTTTCACATGGACTTTATGAAAATATTCGTTTTTATTATATCCATGTTTCTATATTGCTTTTTCGCTGCAAGACCAGCTGCTTAATGTACGGAACTAATCTTAAGGCCGGCAACCCACTTGTCGCGACAATCAATGTCGCCCGCGACTCTCAACATTTTATTTGTTTTGGTCCCCTAGCAAAAAAAAAAAAAGGTTGGAAACCCCTACTCTAACATATTTCTAATGTGGAAACCGGAATGACAAACGTGCAACCACAACTCTGGCCGAAAAACGAAGCTCAATAACAGGGATCGTCGATGTTTTAGATGAACTGTTACTACAAACAGGCAAGCTAGGTAGATAATCTGACCATGGAATTCATGGAGTTGAAATAGTCACTTTGACTCCAAGGTTTCAAAGTGACTATTTCAACTCTAACATTGCGTAGAGAACTGAATAAACAGAGAATTCACAGTAGCGTATACCTCTTCGGAAGTCTCTCATCTCGTGAATAAATGCGAAATGCAGTATAGATTTTGGACTGCTGACATTTCAGCAATTTGGTCCGATGGATCAAAATATATGCTAATCCACGTTGACTACAGGGAAAAATTTGGACAAAATTAAAGTTTGCATTCAGAATATACTAACTTGATGGTTCAAGCAGGTGGTAGCTCTGTAATGGTTTGGAGTGCCACTGGTTGGCAAGACCTCTAAATAGTCACGTGCCTTCTTAAACGTACTTGGATATCTTATCTGACTATGGACACCCTAAGATGACCCTCTATCCCATAGATGATGGAATCTGCCGTGATGGCAATGCTACTCCCCATCGATCCACCAAAGTTCTTGAACGGATTCAAGTGAATGACAGGGAACTCCTCCACACATGTTCTAGCCCCCGCAATCTTCTGATATGTTTTATTGAACCCATGTGTGGCATCATGGAGAGAAGAATCAGGCAGCTGGAAATCCCCTCTCCTTTCATCTCACGTTTGTGCGTATGCTACTGAAAGAATGGTCCCAAATTCCCCCTCCCCTCCGCTCTCGTACAGCGTCCAACCTCTTATTGGATCTGTAACAGCATGCCATTTAACCAACAAGAATTATGCATATTAAGCTCGGGGAGCCCCAAGGCGTTATTAGCTGCTATTCTCCTTTTTCCCTGTCTATGCACTATATTGGTAACATACACATATAAGATAAAAATAAAATAAATTTTGTGTTTATACTCCGGGACAACCACACGTTCAAAGGAGTTCACAAGGTTATTTGGTTTTTTAGGAGCATTAGCAACTAAGGCCATACTGCGCCGGGATATGCGGTGGTCATTCCCTGACCTTTCCGCATCCTCCGTATTTGGTGGTGACGGGCTCGAACCCCGGTCTAATCAAGAAGCGTGTGCTACGCACTGCTGCTCCTTCCCACCTGGCTACGGAGGCGCCGTTCACAAGGTAGAGAGAATACAAGAAACAGCACCGTATTTAGCAGTCACGGGCTTGAGTGACCCCCCGGTCACTCAAGGCACGTGTACTTATGCACCCTCGCGCTGACCACTCCGCTACGGCGGCTGATTATATGTCAACATATATAAGAATCATATCCTATCACCTAATCCTTCATTTATAGATTAACTGAATTAAAATGTTAATTCAGTTAATCTATAAATCTGTAATCTCCCACTCAACTATCCTTTTATCCATTGTAGAAACTTACCCTTAATACCATACTGCTCCAATTTGTAAAGTAGTCTTCCATGCGCAAAAGTGCCAAAAAACTCATTAATTACAGAACATAATGCCTCGTGCGCCATCTCTTATAAACTGGCGTCGCAAAATCACGTATGTGCATGAGAGTGCACCAGAGTCAATTTTGAAATTGGGACATTCTAGTGAAGGTTAATTCAATTCTTTACATTAAACGTGTCTTCAGATGTACTTCCTGTAAGGGAAGGAAAGAAAATATTTTACAGAAATCAAACATCACTAGAAATGAACTGTTTCCCAATTTCTTCGCCAATTTTGCTTATTGTTTTTAAATATCTTTCTTCCTTTCAATTTTAATTTAACAGTTCAAGTCTAATGAAGTTCAAGCAGAAGTTCACGTCTAATGTCAACAAATCTTCTTTTCGTCTTCTCAACCTCCAACCCAAGCACAGTACTAAGTACTATAGGTTCTAATACCTATCGTGTTTGGGGTTTTCATAAAAATAAAAAACTAATAATAAAAATTAACAGCGGAGAACATACCTCTTTTAAAATTTAGCCAAGTTATTTCCGGAGTGCGTACGTAAATGACGGTTGTAACAGAGGTAGACAGCAAAAAGAGCCACAAGACCAATCGCATATAAAAAAACATTGGAGAAACGCCAAATGCGAACTGACTTCACTGTTATTTTAGCACTTCGGTACAAACGATTAGTAGCTTGCTGCATGGTAGACTGTACGAAACCGACTATACGCACTGGTCACGCCTACACATTCCTCCCCAAAACACGTTTTATAAATACCTTAAGATATTGTTTAATGAGCTTCTATGTTTGTAGATGGTGATTGAGATGAATCACTCTTCTGAAGTTTTCTGTTCTCCTTTTAGTGTTTTCAGAGATGACTTTTAATGGCTGTTTTATTCTTATTCTTCATTCACCAGCGTGATGAACGGGATTTGCACGCAGTACATATGATAAGGGGAGAGAGAGAGAGAATATTTTAACAAGTGACACATCCACAGAAACTCGGCCCCAATGCAAAAATATTAAAAAAAAAAAAAAAAAAAATGGTTCTTCAAACCTGTCTATAATTGAAAGTTTCAGAATTAGTAGCATTCACCAATAATGTAAAGCAAATAATGGGTCCTTCCTGACAGTACATTGGTTTCGTCAGTCATTTGGAGAGGTCTGGGTTCGTGGTCCATCAATGACGGAAGAATTTCTGAAATCCTCCAGTCATCGATTCAGGTGAGTGGACAGGTTTTTACCCTGTGAGTTATTCCAGGTTTTTAGCCACACAACATGTGTCAAATCGTTCCGTGAGAATTCGTTTATTCCGAAATAAAACACGATTACATCAGAGGCGGATTGGGTCAAAAATTCTTACCAGGGAAAATTTTATGGCCATATTGTTTATGCCAAAATCGTATCGGCCTCCATCAGCCTCTGGCCTACCGGGTTATTATCTAGTAACGCTATAACTAATTTATAACATTATGAACATAACTGTATAATAATATATATACAACATAAACATGAATAGATATATATTCAATACTCTATTCATGTTATATATATACATAATAAAGATATAGTAGTTTTATAACTACATTTCGGTATATATTAGTTTAGTGTAGTATTCTCAAATTAAATTGAATTCAAACAGAAATCATGCCCCAGACTAGAGCAACAAAGTAGTGGGAATGCTATGGCTTGGTGGGGGGGGGAATTCTCCCACGAATCAGGGCCTTACAAACTGTGCTACTTGTTCGATGTTTGCGAATAATACGGTACCTGATACAGACAAGGGGGACATCTCTGTGTGTTTGTGTGTGTCAATGCAAAGAGTGTGAATAAATTAAGAGCGAATTCAGCATTCTGATGGGAGTTTATGAGAGTTTGAATAACAGGGTCGATGCCCTCGCAGGAATTAAAATGGGGCCCATCAAGCTATCAACTGCCTACTTCAACACCATAGTACACACGTGTTTTATGCAACACAGCGGCAATCCACAAAGCAGAATGCGCTGGTCCCACAGGAGGTCATTACTGTCAGTGACACTATTATCAAGAAACAGGAAATATATCGTACAAAAAAGGATAGGTGGAATAGGATCAGGGTATGCCTGCCAGGGACAAAAGCTGATGACGTTGCAGAGCAGATACCACCTTCTAAGGGCACGAAAGGTAATATTGTTGTACACTTTGGCAGTGAAAATGAGAATAGGGGATCTGAGGACTTACTTAACAAGTACATGGCATTGTTAAGAAAAAGACGCGAGTTAGGATTAGATTTGAAAGTGTCTGCAATTCTGTCCACACAAGATAGAAGGAAAAACATTATGACCACCTTTGTCAATAAGTTCAGACCTGGAGAGGATGCTGGGTTTATGGGGTAGAATTTTTCTCAGTGGTCTCTGCTTGTTTACAAGCAAAACTGTTTTTTACAGGGGTAGGATACACTTAAATAGAAAGGGTGCATGATTATTTGCTGATGCTATCGAGGCAGTGTTAGATGAGTCGAAAAACTGCTAGCTGAGGCGGGGTACAATGACTAATAGCAGTCGCACACAGAATTGTAAGTGATTCTACACTACTTCTACTGGAACCTTCAGCATCCTGAAAAACAGGCTGTCGGGATTTCAAGGCCTGCTGGAGTTCTTCATGGAACAAGCAAATACATATTCTCTGTTAAGGTAACTAAGAGTAAAAACAGGTGCATGCAAACCAATGATAGGATCATGGTAAATAAATCTGAATTTCGAGTATTGGTTAAAACCTCAAACGCGGGCTTGTGGGAATATCGGAGACATGATATCACTGACATAACGGTTGCAAAATTTGAATATGGGGAGTACAATGTCTGCAGAAAGGAGAGACAAGATAGGAGGAGCAAGGGATTATATTCTTAGTTAAGAAGCATATCAGATCTAAGGCAATGCATCCAATTGACATGGATAGCCAGTGCATGTCGAGTCAGTTTGGTGTAACAAAACTGGGAAAACAAAAATGAGAGTAAGGGTATGTTAAACGCAAGGTGGCTGTGATCAGTGTGGCGAAAGTTAAAAATCCCACCCATTTATGACATTCTGATTTACTGACCCAAATAGTGGGTCAGTAAATCAGAATGTCATAAATGGGGGGATTTTTAACTTTCCAGATATTGACCAGAAATTGTGGGTTTGTCACACACTAAGAAGACTGAATTTTTGGATGACTGTTTTCTATAGTACCACAATAAAGAGGCAATTAGAGAAAGCAATACTATTAATCTGATTATCAGCAGCGATTCTTCATACATTAAGTATGTGCAGATAAAAGAATCACTAGGTGACTACAATGGTCTCAGACAGTTTTGAAATTCTATACAGTGTGACCAATTGATGGCCAGGACTGAGCCCTGTGAGAGATGGGGTATAGGGATATCGAAAAGTAAATGATAGTCCTTATATTATTATAGTTTAATTTATTTTATTTTATTTATTTTATTTTAATATATTTTACTTTATTTTATTTATTTTAATTATCTTATTTTATTTTACTCTACTTTATTTTAATTGTTTTATTTATTTTATTTTATTTCATATCTAAGGGGAAATAAAACCAAAAAAGTGTGCCCTGGTAATTCTGAGGGGACCTTCCCTGATGCATTACCCGGCCACACAGGATTAACTTGATGGGACAACAGACGTCCAAAAACTTAACCACAGGACCGGATCAGTCCGTGTCCTCTTAAGATACAGTAGATCCTGGCTGCCTCCATGTGGCTAGGGATGGGAGTGAGGGGCTGTGACACAAACCTGCCACAGCCCCCTACTGCTAAATGCCAGGTGCCGGCTAACACACAACGCAAACACAACACTAATGCACACCTAATTACATATTTCATCTATCAGATGCATTTTTTTTTTTTTTTTTTTTTGAGTTAAATATATACGTGAAATTTTGATGCTCTTTTAAGTTCTTTTCTAAGCCGGCAACTTGGCAAAAAGCCTAACAAACGGCGGATATAGGGGAAACCCTGGAAGCCGCTAATAACTTACAAATACACTTTATCTGTGACCAATTGATGATGTTACCAACAGCAAATTCTAAAATGGGAAGCATTCTGGAAAGTAATCGTAGAAGTTACTAGGAATTTTATGCCAACTAAGAAATATTGTTCAAGGCTAAGACCTAAATAAATGTCAGATGAAATAATCAGACTCGTGACAGAGAAGAAAAATGCATGGGATGCATATAAATTATCAGGCGATACAGAAGTCTACTGTAGATAGAAACTAATCTGCAATCAAGTCCCAAAGAAGGTTCAGGAAACTGAGGCTGGTGATGATCCGTCTTTGGTACAGGATGCAAAGAAAAATAAAAAAAAGGACTTCCTGACTTGTGTAAACACTAGAAGGAAGGGATAAATCACATTGGTCCACTTGATATCAATAGTTTAACTCCTGATTAACTCCTCTGACCGTTTGGTCGGCCCGGAGTATAAACAGAAAATTTATTTATTTACTGACAAACCGAATAAGTATTCTGCATCTACATTCACGTATGAGGAATTCTTTAGGAAAGAAGATGCCCGAAGTTCATCAAACTTAACAGGAAACTACATGATTTGTGATAATTGATAGGAAAGTGAAGAGAAATTGTTGAAGCTACAAGTAAAAAGACATCTGGGGTCGATGGGATCTATCCATGTATCTCTAAAAGATTAATCTGACCGGATTGCAACCTTTTAAGCTTACACCTTGGTATTTTAATATACTCGACATTGTTAAAGATTCCGATTAATCATTTGAATATTGTTATTGTATTAGTTACTTTGTGAGTAATTTCATCATCCAACATGCAGGATTGTGCAAAGGTATCTTGAAGCCCGAGTGCTCAGTTAATATTAGTATCCTCTTTCCTTTTCCTTGATGCTGCTCCTTTTTATATTTTTTGGCATCTCCAAAATATTAGAATTTTGTTTAACACTTTCAGTATGTCTGAAAATGTAAAAAAAAAAAAAAAAAAAAAACCTGACATGCTTAATATTAGTTAATTTGTTAAACATAGGCCCTAAGGCAACGTTTCTTTAAAAATAACTTCTCAATTTTCTATTTTCCTTTAGAGATCCTGTGAGCTCAGGACCCTGATCATCGACTTGCAGCAGTTGAGACTTCCTGAATGGTACTATGATAGAGACGATTCATTTAATCACATATATGCTGTATTTATACTCTGAGACGACCACATAAATCGATCTCTTTTTTTCAGCAGTTATCAGTCGCATTTCGCGTTATAGTGTACCACAGTAAAACTGATTAAGAATTACTGTCCACTTTTTGATGCAACTATTTTTTGCTCTTTCTTTTAATATTAACATTTTATTACACTACACAGTAAACCGTAAAAGAAGTAGTAGGTATACAGTGCTTCGCACGTCGAAAGTCATGAAATCCAACTACACATATAGGTGACAACTTGACATCGCTCTTATTGATGCTACTATATATGTGTACAAGGAAGGCTTTGATTAAGTAATCGAACCATTTCTTGTTGCCCGTTTCCTGCACAACAAACTGAATTCTTTCTAAACAGTGCTCTAATATGCAAGCGAGTTTGCTAAAAGAAATCGACCATCTCGAAAATTTACTTTTCGTAAACAATACTGTTTGTTTAGTTTACAGCAGAAGTTTTGTTCATGTTCACGAGAAAGGTCAGACGGATGAAAGAGTGGGCTTAAAATTTTTAGACGAGTTTTATTACTTGAAAGCAGGGCCGGCTTTAGAGCAAGGACGAGTAGCACTGTCCCATGGGCGGCAAGGTTAAGGGGGCGCCAACGCCCTTAAACCTTGGCGCAAATTGATAAAATTAATCATTCTAAAAAATTAAAATCTTCGCATCAGCGAGAGGGGGACGCCATCAGTCAATGTGGGCTAGGGTTGCCATATCATATACCCTTGAGTCGACCCTGATTGAGAAGTCGACTTACACGCCGGAATAAACGGTATGTAATATATACAGTAGACTCTCGATTATTCGGGTTGCGGATTAACTGGAGCCTCTACGGCCCGCGGAAGTTTTAAGTCAATATCAATCGGATAACAAAAAGAAATACGTTACGTATACTCTATTGCAGTTGTTGTTTGTTTACATTTTGCAATGTTCCATTATAGACAAGACCCTCGAGTTTCTAAGAAACTGCATCCCTGCGTTTGCTTTATGCCCACTAGTTACATTTCAGTAATAAATAAAATAAATTTTCATTTTAATCCATGACGGCCACATGAGGTCAGTAGTTCGAAAGATGGAGAAAATAAAAGAATATCGCTATATTTTAGTAGTCACGAGCTTGAAGCAGTCACTAAAATGCGTGTTCTTCTGTACCCTCGTGCTTGCCTCCATTGAGATACGTTAAAATTTTATTAATGTATGGTTAATTTTAACGATATTTTCCGAGTTTTTATTATTATTATTTTTAAATTTCCGTCTGTGTGAGTCCATCACGTTACACTGCAAATGGGTTGTTCTCTGTTGAACAAAAACTTCAGCTCGTCAATAACCATGAGAAGCTGCTAAATGTTTGAACTTTAATGAGTCTCTCTACTAGACTACATGGAACAACAAGGAGACGCCGCTCTTTCTGACAAGATGATGCTTTGAAATTTACGTAGTACCATTCGCAGGAAGGCAAACCAAAGGAAAAAGCGAACGTTATTGTTTTTCTCTTTTCAAAAAATAATGTGCATGTCAATCTTCCTACGCTATAGTTATAAATACTGTATTTCCACATATAAGTATGAATACAATATCTGTATTCACACCTATAATAAATTTGTTTTTGTCACATTTACCAGTTTTTTTTTTTTTTTTAATTTTAAGGTTATTCACGGTTTCAGTTAAAGTTATTTCCCGTCCATCCCGGATAATTGAGTGTCTACTGTATACAAAAATTAAGTGTCTTAAGCTTTTTACAGGACGTATAAATCGATACACGGATTTATAGGTAATTTTTTGTTTTCAAAGTTAACTTATAAGCCCAAATATACGGAAGAAGTTCAGATGACTATGGCCTTTCAAAACTTTTTCGAGGAATTGCACCCAGCAGGAGCAGCCACCTGTTCCGTTAGAGCACAAAGATATCATCACATGCTGAGCAGTTTCATTATTCCTCAACTGCAGCAAAGAGGATGCCTGGATGAGACAATTTTATGCAAGATGGGGCTCCTCTTATCGCACGACCAGTACAGCAGCTTCTCCAGCATCACTTTACTGCAGAAAGGGTCATTAGTTGTTTGTTTCCCCTTGCATGGCCACCACGTTAGCCTGATCTTACACCGTGTGATTTTTGGCTGTGAGGTCACCTCAAGGCCAATGTCTATCGAGGAAGTGTCCCTAACCTGGCTGTCTTAAAGGACAACGTAACGCAGCATGTGCGGAACATTACTCCAGAGATGTTGCATTCTGCAGTCAAGCACACTGTGCATCGAATGCAATTTCTGGTCCAGAACAATGGAAATCACATCAAAAACCAACTCCACCATCAGCGATATCATCGACCATTGGAAGTAAACTGTGAGTGAGTTTGGAGCTGTGAAACCATTTCCTCCGGCAGTTTAGTTCAGATTCTTTCTAGTTTTTTTTTTTTTTTTCGCAAAGAGCACAAATAAAAATTTGTAATTTCAATAAGGTTTGTCTTATTTATTTGTTGGTACTTTGTCATGTATTTCCTCTTGTACGGCGCCATATTATCCCCTATCGTCAGATTTTGGAACTAATTTTTTTTCACGGGATTCTTCTCCCCATGCCTTGAATAAAATAAATTATCTGTTTATACTCCGGGACGACCAAACGGTCAGAGGAGTTCACAAGATAGACAGAATACAAGAAACAGCACAGTATTCAGCAGTCATGGGCTTGAATCCAGGTCACTCAAGGCACGTGTACTTATGCACCCGCGCACCTGACCATTAGGCTACGGCGGCCCCTTAATAGTTTACTTACTAATTTTGGTGCCATTCCGCTTATTACTTACAGCTACATAGAGCTCTGAATAGGGATATTTTGATTATGGCCACCCTGTACATGTGTATACTTGAATAAAGGCAAATTAAGTTCAGCTAATTTTTTGTACGTGTGTATGTGTGCGTGCGCCCCCTTAAACCTACACTGTATATGTAGTTTAAAGTACGAACTCCATTATTTTTAGAGCTTCCCTAGAAATCTAACATTGTTTTGCAGTAGGGTTTTTCGTTTATCAAAACGGGCAAACCGACCAGAGAACGTACAAAATTATAGATATAATACATAAGTTGGATGTGTTTGTTCTCTCCGGTTACCCTAATATGAAATATTTTTATGTTTTTGGATAAGAGTAAATCAAAGAAAATCGTGTGAGAGTCAGAGTTCAACCTGCAGATTTTAGATGCCGATTGCCAAAAAACCAACAAGCTGGCTACTACAGACCCATTGCCATATAGACATAGCGATATGGTTATCATTCATGACGTGACTGATACACTGCACTCGTACAATAAACACATGAAAAAGAAACGTGCACCAAAGTTCAGAGACGGGGATTGCGATACATCATCTGTTATTCAACCACTTACACAAAAGTTAGTATCAACTAGCATATTTGTGCAAAGATAAGAATCAAACATATCGTTGGACAGAGAGAGAGAGAGATTCTTCCCTTTAAAGAAACAAAACGTGAGTGCAAAGAGGAAACGAGGATTGACTGGAGAGAGAGAGAGTCTTTTCTTTTGGGAAGAGAAAACATTTAACAGATGTAGAGAGAACAGAAAAAAAAAGATAGAAAGAGAAATGAAGTAAGCACGGACGGAAAGAGAAGAGAAATATTATATTAAGAGGAAGAATAAAAAGGAGAAAAGAAAGTGCAATTCCATTACTAGAGATATTTCCTCCCACGTAATGTTCCTTTCTTTACCTGCTGACGGCTGCTGTTGCACTAGTATCTGCAACAGTAATAAGCGTTTAGGTATCGATCAGAGAGCTAACGCGGCGCTCCAACGCAGTGAAGAATGTAGTTAGAAGAGGCACGTGAAGAAAATGGTGAGAGTGTAGATCTGCCGCAAAACATCTAATTTATCATGATGAAGGCGAAAGACCGGAAGTGTGCCGTGAAGTGGAGGTTTGGAAAAGAACAGAGCATAATAATGTCTCCCTAGAACGGTGAGAAAGTTTTTGTAAATGAATATAAATATATTACATTATATTATATAATAATGTATTTATATTCATTTACAAAAAACTGAATAGCAATGAGCATGGTCAGAACGCGTGTTTATATTATTTCCTATATTTATTTCCGCAATGGAAATTTCCATTCAAAATCTAAAAGCTAGTTCTCACCAACATATACTTCACGTTGTAAGTCAGTTTTACATCGTATAACTCAAGATATCTGCAAAGAATACAAGTACCTATGCACAAAAGTGTACGCTCATGTTCACACATGAGCGTACACTTTTGAACATAGATTTCTCAAGTTAAAAAATCTACTGGGAAGAGTGCAGTACTTTGAAATGCGAGCATTAGTTAACAGCAAGTGATGCCTCTCTCGGACCCAGGACAGCGAAGAACTGGTAGCTTTCGACTTGTCCTCATCACGATAAGTGTGATATTTAACTGCAGAACTACACCTCACTAGCTTCTTCAAACACTCCTTCTCTAATTTAGAAACTTATTTTTTTCATTCTCTCATTGTTTGTCTCTCTTTAGAAATTACCAGATATGCTTGCCAACGACAAACAACGTGAGTATCAATTCAGCGGCTACGTTATCGATATAATTATGCAATTACAATCTAACCCGTGGCAATATATTGTTCACAACGACGCAGTAAGTCTCCAATCAGATTAAACAGAATATATCTGTCTGCTACGTCAATTATAATATTGACATCGTAGAACACCGAAAATCTACTATGTAAAGCAGTGGTGGGAAACACGTATTACTGCCACATTAATAATGCATTTCTTATTCTGCAATGACCCTTTTCTTAATTTTTGTGACTCCAAGCAGCATCTGCAGACTTCTGTATTTGTCATAATCATCTATTTTGAATTTATCAGTGGGATCACATTCTCTCCTGTAATCTTCAACGATCTTTAAAATGTCTCTAATCTGGATTACAAAGAAATGTGAGCATTTTTTTTTCTCTCTCAAAATGAAGTCGTTATTTCGATTGAGCAACTCTTCTCCAAAATGAAGTTGTTATTTCGATTGAGCAACTCTTCTCCAAAATGAAATCAATTTCAAGATTTTTTCTATTTGGTTTTTTCAGAAGAACAAACAAAAATTCGATGCTGCCAAACTACGTGACGTACCTACAGAATCAGTTAGGAATAGCTACGATTAACATTTCGACAAACATTGGCACTCTTATGAAAAATGTCCGAGTCCAAAAGAGCACTTAATGAGTTTTATTTCTACATTTTTGTAGCAGAAAAATTTATGTGGTGATCTGACATAAGAAATTATTAAACATCTGTTTTAGTTGTATATTCCTGATTTCTGTATATAGCCTTAGTAATTCCTGTTGTTATAAAATATCCTTGTAAAAAGCGTATAAATGAATTTGGAGACTTACTACAAAATTATTCCTTCACCTTTTCTAATGTACGCGCTGGAAAAAAAAATAGAACATGCCATACACCATATGACAATGATAAGTATAATGAAGCGAATCTTTAAGACAAAGTGAGCTAACAAATCTTCTAGAATGCCTTATTATAGAGGTCTTTTAATTTTTCAAGGATTGATACGAAATTTATTGGTTGGTTAGTCACCTAGTAGCTGATTAGCAGCAAGGTATTTCTGAAGTTGCTAGATGACTGTTTTTTATATCACCATGTTAGAGATGCTATAAGGAAAAGAAATATTCTCGAAATGGTTATTAGTAACGATTCATTACATATTAAGAACCTTACAAAATGGATCCACTGACAATCAGTGATCATAGTGTATTAATGGGATCTATCTAAAGAAATAACTACTGTCAAAGGAAAGGGGCAGGGATTTTTTTTCCCCTTTCTTTCCACAAGTATGATTACCAGTAGTCTTTAGAAATTTTCTAAGTTCTTTCCGGGAAGAAATGGCAATTTTAACAAATACAAACGCTAAATGGGAAATGTTTAAGAAAGTTATTCTGGAAGATACTAAGCGTTTTTTAACAATGAAA
This sequence comes from Mastigoproctus giganteus, assembly GCF_048544385.1. Classification (NCBI taxonomy): domain Eukaryota; kingdom Metazoa; phylum Arthropoda; class Arachnida; order Uropygi; family Thelyphonidae; genus Mastigoproctus; species Mastigoproctus giganteus. Next base: position 152,517,939 of record NC_143582.1, read on the forward strand.
CGACATTGTTCATGGTGAAAAACCCCAGGTGTAAAGACAACGTTTTTTAACGTCACAGTTTTTTTATAAGTGTATCTCTTATTCACTCTTTAAGAAATTTACTACTTTTTCACAAAAAAGGATTATATTAAAAAGTATAAATATTTAGCCGACCGGGCTAGCCGGGTGGATAAAGTGCCTACCTGACAACCCAAAGGTCGCGGGTTCGAATCCCACCTCGGGCTTGGATAAAAGTACTGAAAAAACCTTGGGAGGTGCATTATGGCCACAGAAGCCGATGCGCCAACAACTACCAAAAAAAAAAAAATAATAAATAAATATTTAACATTAACATAGAATCAAATTTTTAATTCTGTACCTACAAAAACTGTGATGTTCATTTTTGGTGGAATGTTTGAATTTTTTTTTTTATGTGTAGGTATATTTTTATTTCTGTGCACCGCGATCAACCAAAACATGCTGTGCGATCGACCACTTCCTGGCCGCCAAAATAGATGTCAAAGGAACTGACAACCTTAGTGGCAGAAGAAAGATGAATAGAATAATTATAAATTATCAAGGGACCTTGAATCCTACAATAAATATAAATCAGTCCGTAATAAAGTTACTCGGACGGATTTAGCATACTAAGGTAGCCTTAGCTAAAAGCGTCAAGAATTATTGCTCATGTCAATAGTAAAAGGAAAGGAATTAACTATGGTAACAGTTGATTCCTTTCCTTTTACTATTAACATGACCAATCAATTATGGATAGCTATGGTAACAGTATCGATGATCCTGAAATGGATCCTGATAAACAGAATAAACATTTTGCATACATTTCACACGTGAAAAAGTTTTTCAAGTTGAGGATGCCAGTGACCAAACTAATACTGACTGAGAGTTCCACGATTTTATGATAACTGAACAGGAACTAGAAGCGAAGTTATTATAATTATAAGTGAGCAAGGTACCAGGAGTTGAAAACTTCTCGATTATATTAAAGGTAGCAAAAAAAAAAAAAAAAAAAAAAAAGGTAAGAAAAAATCTCTGGCTATCCATTCGCCTTAAATCGTTGGATTTAAGGTAAATCCTCTATAAAGTAGAAATCTGAAAAACGTCTTTCCTATTCAGAAAGGTGGCTCGAAGAGCGAAATGAGGAAATAAAATAAGTTTTTTAGTTCTGTGCTCAGAATAACTATGGAGTCCTCAGTTAAAGCTGTAATATAGGGTAATCTGGGGAGGAATGGAATTACACTGTACAAGAAATCACAACATAACAGTTGAAGAGCAATCATGTCTTGTCTAATCAGATACCACGAGGGTGCTGCTAAAGAACTTGGCGCAAATAACAATTTTTACATAATTCAATTGGACTTCGGTAAACCTTTTCATACAGTCTCACATGAACGATTATTGGATAAGTTGGAGTAATGTCGCATTAGAGATAAAGAGATGATTATGTCTGGTAACCAGACTAGTCATAAATAGACACACTGTTTTTCATGGCTATGATATGAGTAGATCACCACTCGTAATTCGGTGCTGGGCGCCTTACCTTTCCTAATATTCATTAATGATATTGATGTAGTATTTCAAATTTGTCTAGTTTGGTGATGATATAAAGTTAATGTAATCAGAGTACGCTATTTCAACAAGACTTAGAAAAATCATACGGATGAGTGAAAAATGAGAGCTGCGTCTAACGCTGGAAACTGCAAGGTCTTGCATCTGTAGCAGTAATCCTAGAGTAACCACTTGGATAACACCAACCTCAAGACAGCTCATAATGAAACGGACTTGGAAGTAAGTGTACAATCTGATATGATGTTCTCTAAATAGTATAGACAGGCTAAGGACAGCTCATGAGAGTTTGCCAATGATTAAAGAGCATAAAGTAAATGGTATATGAAAACCTAAAGGCCGAATGCTTGAGGAAAAGTAAGAGACTTAAATACTCTGGGGCATTCTTTTTTAAGGAGTAATTTACAAGCTATAAAGCACAAATGTTTTATCAATTTATTGTTTTTGGTCAAATGTGTATGATATGACCTCTGTACATCTCAAATTTTTGCCCAGGAAAAAAAAAAAAAAAAAAAATAGGCAAATTAACTACAGAACATACACAATTTACAAATAATATATAAGGCGCAATATGGTCTAAGTCGCTCATTTGCACCTAAAACTCTACAACAATGAACTGCTTTTTATTTATGATAATTTTCCTAGTCTGATGGTTCATTAAATTTTTATATTTCCAGAACGGAACGTCATCATGTACTCTCATGAATCACTTTTACTTTCGGAGAAATGGCTGAATCTTAATAATGCAACGGTTGTACCAAGATGAGGACCTGTTTGCCTGTCAATCGTGTATCATTGAGTATTTCGAATGAATATTTCATATTTAAAAAGTAACCCCTGCTTCTTTATGTGTATTTTTATTTATAGGTCTCGGACCAATACTACGGAAATTAAGCTAAAACAAAGAGTCATTATGCAACTCCTTTCCAAGGAAGGACGTTCCTTTATTCAATTTCTCTCTAAGGAAGGTCGTACTGTCATTGATATCCGCAGCAAGCAGAATATGTGTATGGAATAGATAGTTGTTGTTCTTCTCTTTTAGGCGCTTCTGCGAATTAGATCATATTGCGCCGTATATACGAAGTGTGGCTATTAAATAATGAGATCGCGCCCGTAGCCACTGCACACTAAACGCCACCTGTGAAACAAAGGCACAGCAGTTGACTTTGAACCTTTCTCTAGTTGCCTGCTAAGCCATGTTCCAACACACTCATTCGCTTTGCAGTGAGACAGGTTTTCATTATCTTGTGTTTTTGCAATTTGTGGAAAAAATTACAGACGAAAGAATCGAACAACACATCAACCTCAATTTTTGAACAAAACTAAAGTTATGAGTTGTTACGTCACGTTTATGGGGAAGACACTATGTCAAGAGCACGCGTGTTTGAATGACATAAAAGGTTTTTAGGAAGAGAAAATGTGGAAGACGATAAAAATCTGGACCAGGTAAGGATTAGAAGTGACTGTCTTTTAAGCATTAGAATGTTTGCATCAGAACTCAATATGGACAAAGAAACAGTTAGATAAATTTTAAATTAAAATTTAGGCATGACAAAAGTGTGTGCGCCAAGATGGTGCCAAAAAGTTTGAATAATAATCAAAGGATAAGAAGTTTGTGAAGATGTTTTGAAAAAAATTGAAGAAGATCCAGACTTTCTGACTACTGTAATTATTTGCAACGAAAGTTGGGTGTTCCAATACGACCCAGAAACTAAAAGACAGTCAATGCAATAGAAGACAAAACTGCCCCCAGACCAAAAAACAAGAATTTCAAAATGCAAAATGAAAACCATGCTTCTCGTTTTCTTCGATATTAAAGGAATTATAATTGCTGAATACGTCTCACCAAATCAGACTGTCAATCAACATACTACATTGAAGTTCTGACATGGCTGCGTGAAAAAATTCAGAGACCTGTATTGTGGAAGGATAATTGGATGTGCCAAAAAGACAATGCTCCAGCACACAAAGCTCTTTCTGGCAAAGTCCCAGTTTCTGGTAAAAAAACTAAATCCCTGTGTGTGAAAATACACTCTGCTCGCCAGACCTAGCCTCTTGTGACTTTTTTCTCCACCCTAAACTGAAAAGTGTACTTAAGGGAACCATTTTCAGTCCACTGAAGACATTCAGAAAAAAAAGACGAAGTTTTAAAAGGACTTACAGCAGATGCTTCCAGAAATGTTTCTGTGCTTGGAAGAACGTATGGAACAGTGTGTGTGCAAGCCCAAGACAATTATTTTGAAGGAGATACATGTAAAGTACGAAATATTTCATTATATTTATTATTTTATGGCAACCGTCCCGTTATTTAATAGCCACATCTTGTATTATGCCCGTAAACTGCGTTTGTTCTGTGATCGATTTGCCTGTTTTCTGGACGAAGACCACAAGTTTCCGGGAGACAAAACCCTACCATCCTTGCCTGAAGCAAACTAACTTAGCCGTGTTGCGAAAACGGCCTATAAAAAAATTCCTCGCGTCATTGAGCAGAATTCGAACTCAGGTCTTTTCCATCCACCGGTGAGAAGGAATGGTGATGATATCAACTGTTCTACCGCGAAGGCTAGAATGGATACTACGACATCAGCTATCGCAAAGATTCCAGTGTATTTATTCTGATCACGATGTTCACTTGGGTTGAGGGCGAGGCGCTGTGCTGGGCACTATAATGTTCCAGATAATTTTATCTGGCTGAAGAGATGTTATTCTCTCTTGCCTTAAAACATACAAAATATCGATTTCATTCGCTATTCTTCGTTACTGACTCAGAACTCCTGCTTTATCACTATCATATGACAAGTTAGCTGCCCCACTGCAGCCTATTTATAGCGCTGCTGTATACAGCCCTCATAGGTAGCACAGTCGGTAGGAGCGCTGTCCTCCCCACACTGGGTGGAAAGGACCTGAATTCGAATCCCGTCGATGACAGGAGGGTTTTTTATGGGCCTTTTTCACAACATGGCTGAGATAGTCGGCCTCAGGCGAGGTTAGCATGGATGTTTCTCCCGGAAACTCGGGTTTTTTGTCCAGCAAACAGAAAATCGACCTCACGCAATTTATAGATAATATACACGGAGCAACATGGCCTCAGTCGCCGATGCCCCTAAATCCAACGATAACGATAAGTGAGGTATAGCCAATCTAGAGATGTTTAAATGTCATTAATTAGAGTATTTTTACTCTTATATTAGGATAAGAGTATATATAAAGTTATAGTGAGAACACTAATTCGTTTTCTGGGTTGCTTAATCCCATAACATCGAAAAGTCATTCATTCCCCCCCCCCCATTTTCTTCTATCTTCCCAATCTCCGTCCACCAGTCCTCTTCTATTCATGGCTTGCCTCACACCCTCTATCCACATCCTTCTTGATCTTCCTCTCTTTTTTTCTTCTCCATGGCATCCATTCCACGGCTCCTCTGGGCAATCTGTCGTCATCCATTCTCTTCACATGGCCAAGCCACGCCAATCTTTTCTTCTCTATTTTATCAAAGATGGTTTTTCGGACGTTCATTGTATTCCTTATCAACTAATTCCTTGTTAATTATTACAAAACAGTAATCGATTCGTTTAAGTGCAGCTTTTGATGAAGAATAAAACTACTAAAGACATGCAGAAATGCAAAGGAATAACTTAAATAGTAAGGATGATCAATAACCAATACGAAAGGAAAGCTTTAATTTTTAAAACCTGTTTTCTGTGCAACTCTCTCTCTTTGCATACCATGTTTTGGACGACGTTGTTCTGTACACACAGGTACAGCACACACTTGCGCGTTCGAAGTACGTACAAATTAACACCTAGACGGGATTTTCATTTCTCCTGTTCAGTGTCGTAGAAAATTTTGGTTTTCTAGAGGAACAGTGATGTACTCTAAACTTGGCCTGCTTTCCTTGGACCACTTATCTATATGCCATTTTGCATTAAAGAACAAGGTCCAGATTTAGCATCGCTTCTGTCAGTTAACATGCAAATGAGGGTGTGGCCTGCTTCTTTTCACCGGCTGTTCTCTATGTACGTAGAGTTAATATGCTACGTACTTTTCCTCTGACGATGAATAATTCAAATCACGTGTCCAAGTAATGAGCACGTGCCTGTTACTACTAGCAGCGAGCTGTAATCGGACCACTAGAGTTACACCCATCGATTCTTACCCCCCCCCTCCAAGCTCTCGTAAGCTCAGTCTGGGGAATAACCCCAACAGCGATTATTCATTTGTTTATTTATTTTTCTGTCAGATAACAACACGTGTTTGGGTCTTCTATTTTAGGAATGTTCTTTCTTCATTTCGTCACTGTTTCATTCGTTGGCTAGAAGTTGCCAAAAGAGAATCGAATACAACTATTACAAAAAGGCTCATTACTAAAAGAGCTTATTACGAAAAGGATCATTGCTGTGCTTCATTTCATTTTATTTATTATTTATTTATTACGTTAAAATAAAAAAATAAAAGGAAGAGGGTCGAGTAATTATGACAAAAAAAAAAAAAAAAAATTACGACAAAAAACTGCAGCAAGATAGCAGAGAAATGAAACACTAAACCATTTTCTAGACGCCTTCTGAAAACTTATCCTGGCAGCTTAATTTTTTTGTTAAACTGCTATTAATTCGAACACCATCATCAGGTGTCTATATATTCCGTAAACGTGCAAAATCTACTTGTACCATTGCATAAACTTAAACTGAATAGCCAAGATAACATAGAAACCCAAGCGTAATTTACCATCTGCAGTTTTCTCCCAAACGTGCCTATTCAGAAAACCACTTTTTTGTTCCTCCACCACAGAGAACGCTTTTTGACAATCACCTTAATGTGCCCCAGCGCTTGCGCGCTGACAGAATGTAAATAGGGTGAAATTGATTTTAAAATAATGTATTTTAGCTGTCGACGATGAACAAGATTTATTCTAAAACGTATAAATTTCTGATAATTTAATACTTCTTAATTAAACGTCAAATTTTAATTATTTATTTATCTATGCTAGGAGAATCGCAACGTTTGGGATGCTGCGTGATGTGGGATTCCCCAATCAAAAACGCTCCGCTCCTATCTCAAGCATATAGGTTACATTTAATGATGTTGCTTACAGGTTACATTTAATGGCTTGCTTCCAACCTTATCAAAAGTTCTATGTAGCTCAATCTTTGGATGTTGATTTTTGTAAATTTGTAGATGACAAGAAGTATAGACTTAACATTCTTGATGAACTGCACCATCAACCCAACCATCAACTGATTTGAGATAGTATCGGTTTGGCAAATGGATTACCGGCAAGAATTTGTCATAGAAAAAAGGAAATCCCAATTCAAGAGCACTGTCATGTCTAACTCTGACTTCTTTTGTCTTTCGTGTTTTTTTTTTTTTTTTTCTTTTAATAACTACTATATTTTATTATTTTTCTCCCTTTCATTTTATTTTATTATAGCTCTTGCAGGTTACCCTGTATAATAATGATAAACAGATAGCATTCATTCCGGGATGCTGAAACTCTGAACAACTTCTAAATTGCTTTCAAGATACCTTTCCTGTCTTCTGATGTTGTTGCCACAACCCTGAAATTATCATTATTGATACATTTGGGTCTCTGACGATCTTAGCTTGTGGTTGTCGTGCCATTATCTTCTAACAGTGCCTTCGCGAGTAGCACAGTGGTTATAATCATTGTCCTTTCACGACGGATGGTAAAGGGCCCAATTCGAATTCCGTCAATAACGCAAGTAGTTTTTATGCGTTTTGTTTCGCAACGTTACTGAGTTATTTGGTCACGGGTGACGGTCGCGTGGTTTTTTCCCTTCGGAAAAAAAAAGCATGCATTCGAATTTTTCGTTCAGCAAAGAGCAAACCGACCGAAGCGTTTCGTTGTTTTAGGAAGCAACTGAGACACGCACATAGCCTCACCTGCTAATAGCAATCCATAGCTCCTAATCCTTCCATTCGTATAAATTTGTCTCTACAAAATAGGTAATCTTGGCTGCGTATTGTACTGTGATAGATTAGAAATGAGCAGTGTTATCGAAATTAGCACTTTTATAGTCTGTGATGTAAATTTTTATGACCAAGGGATCATAATTATACATCAAATTTCATGCAATAATTGGGACCACTACAAATGTACTGGTGTCCCAAAGTTAAAACATTGTTTCTGCTTAGCACTTGGGTAGTCAGGTGTGCCTACTATGAGGACGTTTACATCCTCTTGCTAGATATTTATAGCATCTTTGAATCATACATACAGAAATATTCAATAATCCAGTATATGAACATGAAATATCCAGACTGGCTAAGCCCCACGTTCTCCGTGACAACGTAATTCAACATTTCGCATTCTGCTCGGTAACGGAAGAATTCACAAATCTCTTCAATCGAAGCGTTACTTAGTTGATCTGAAGCGTACGGATAGGATATTTTCTCCTGAGTTAACCCGGGTTTTTCGACCCACAAAATTTCGACTGCAAATCGGTCTGTAAACACCCATTCTACTGGTATGCTATTGCCAAAGTATTCGATGAGTCGTAACCATGAAAGCAAATATGCAAGCTAAGTTTGGGAGGGCATCAACATGTGAAAAAAAAATAACCTATTAAAACTGGGACAAATAGCAGAAAATAAATCAGGATGAGACGGATAGGTATCGACTTCGCACGTAACGACCGCACCTAACGAAAGACATCGAGCTTCTTGAAAGGGTGCAAAGACGGGTAACTCGCCTGGTGAGATTAGCAAAAGGGCGCTTATGAAGAAAGACTTCGAATATGTGGGTTACAGAGTTTGGAAACTAGACATCTTAGAGGAGATTTGATTGAGGTGTTTAAGGCTCTGAGAGGCATCAGTAAAATGAATGAGGACGAAATTTCCAAGATTATAAATGATGCTAAAACTAGGGGACATAAATTCAAGTTACGGAGGGAAGATGTTTAGATTGGACTGCAGGAAGTTTTATTTTAGCCAGCGAGTTATAAATTACTGGAATAAGTTGCCTACATGGGTGGTAGAGGCTGACAGTTTGGGGAAATTCAAAGGTCATCTGGATAGTCAAACCCGTCAAAACCAAAAGCTATGACAAATACCAAGCTAAAGCAAATATAAAAGAGACGGCTACTAATTCACAAGTTTTCGAGAGCATTAATTATCGATTCTTTAGCTAATTTAGATATAACAGCTTGTTCTCTAATGCCGCCTTTACCAAATTTATCACGCAATATTAGAAGTTGGAGGCAAAAGAAGAATCAAGCTCCTCCTATTCCCAAAAAAAGAAATGGTTACGTGATTCCTGATGAGTATAACTTTCTTGAAAATAACAAAATTTTTTTGTTATTTGATAGTGGAGAACATGATGCAGACAGAATTTTCGTATTTGGCACAGAATCTGGCTTAGATGATTTGGTGAAATATAAGGACTGGGCATGTGATGGAACATTTAAATGCAGTCCAGATATTTACTACCAGTTATACACATTACATATAATGATAAGAAATAGCAGCATCCCTCGTCTGTTCGTTTTACTTCCAGGGAAATCTGAAGAGAATAATAACAGCAGATTTTATTATATCGTAAAGAACTTACGTCCGACATTAGATCCTGAATCCTTAATGATCGAATTTGAGAAAGGAAGTATCGTTACTTTCTCTAACATATACCCAAATACAACTATAACCGGCTGTTTGTTTCATATAGCAAAAAACATTTACCGCAAAATCATTGATATCGGCCAAAAGTTGCGCTATCAAACAGATGCCGAATTTAACATGAAAATTAAATACATTACAGCGTTAGCATTTCTTTCAGTTAGCGACGTTATTGATGGCTTTATCGAGCTGATTTGCCCCAAGAGTTGGTTTCTTATTTTGAAACACATTACATTGGAGGAGAAAGAGGCCGAGGGCCTCGAATGCGCAGAGTTGAACCCACATTTACCATAGAACTTTGGAACGTCTATCAACGGACATGTGACAATATGGCAAGAACGAACAACACTGTAGAAGGCTTTCACAAAGCAATACAAAGCTCAGTTACAAATATGCATCCTAGTAGTTGGAAACCGATACCTCTCTTACTGCAGGAAGAAATTTTAGCGAAAAAGAAAAAGTGCGATGCCGAACGAGGAGACGAATCAACAAGCAAAAAAAAATGTATAATACTATGAACGAAAGACCGAAGACAAGTGTTTAGGTACGATCCACAAAATAAAATCAGTTATTTGCACAGTACTGCCAGGAATCTACATACATTTTAAATGTATTCAAATATTTTGTATTTTCATTTTTTGCAATAAAGTCTTTTTAATTTTGTTATTAATTTTTCATGTTTCGTCTTTTTTAATGTCCTCTTTTATTTTTCGTTATTTTATCTTTTACGGCAAAAATGTTATGCGGCGAAAATGTTTGCGGAAAAAATGCTTGCGGCAAAAATACTTAAAATCATTAATACTTTGATTTCTAAGTTTTTATAATGACAAACTTCGGTTTGCTGTGGTCGATCCTGAAAATATCGCGCACAAGTGGTGCTATTTAATGAGTCTGTACAACTTTTGGAAGACACAAACAAATTAGCATAATGATGATTTACACTATTACTGTATAGTTGATAGTTTTTGTTGTTGAAGAGTTTAAACCATTAATGAGTTATAATATAAGTGTTTAATTTGCATTTCAGTAAAATTTGCGTAAGTGTTTAAAATGTCTTCATGAAAATTTGTAATATAAAGGGCCTAGCATGCACCATTCGATCGCAGTTAAAAATACTTTGGACCAGGGCCGGATTTTAATGTTTGTAGGCCCTAGGCACTTTTATTCTGAAAAGTTGGAAAAGAGAAAAAGTAAAATATTTCTTATAATAAATTATACTATTAACACACTGACTGAGAATTACATCTTTTGATGTAATGCAAGTATGAGCAGTTGATCAGTGCAGCACTGCATGCACGTATGAGCGTGTATGACTGTTGTCTCATGCTTATCTTGTTAAACTGACTTGTTTCGTCGAGAGTTAAACGTGCATTCTCCTGTTAAAAATTTGTACTCACAAATATGTACATGTGAGTTATTATTATTATTAATAGACATATGGTGCAAGCAAGACTGATGCTTATGCTGCACCAGCCATAAAAAAAATTTCTGAGTTTCCCTGAGAGAGAGAGAGAGAGAGAGAGAGAGAGAGAGAGAGTAGAAAGAATCTCCAAGAAAGAGAAGAATGATGACATCCAGCTCAGGATCCTGGGTGTGCCAAGCCTATACTCATCAGATGTGAGCTCCTGGGAGTTATATGTAAAGAGAGGCGGTAGTAAATAGTGGAATAAGTTTGTGGTGTGACATTTAAAAAAAAAATTGTGTAAATTTTAAAAGACTGGTGAGCTGTATTTTCAATTTTTCATATTCTGATCCTAGAATAATTGTTAGTTAGTTATTTGGAGCATTAGCAACTAAGGCCAATATTGCTCCGGGATATGCGGTGGTCATTCCCTGACCTTTCCGCATCCTCCGCATTTGATGGTGACGGGCTCGAACCCCTGTCTAATCAAGAAGCGTGTGCTACGCACTGCTGCTCCTTCCCACCTGGCTACGGAGGCGCCTTAGAATAATTGTGTTTGACGTGATTTAAAATGTCTGACGGATATATGCGAAAATACGAATCTGGTTATGAAAAAATAAAAAGCTTTGGTAAAATGAAAAATTCAATGCTGAAATACATAAATGTTCCAAACCACTCCTGCAATAAGCCTACTCTTTCTCAATCTGAAGATTTCGGTGGTGGCATTCATAGGCCTACCTCTGGACCTACCGACGAAGAAACAAATAAAGGCCAAGTTGACAAAGAATTAGAATCCGACCAGGTAGATTCCGTAGTGTCGACATCGACAACTGATGTAATTGTAAATAAGGATGAATCAGAGCCTGTGAAGGACATAAGTACCCAAAAAGCATCTGTTACTGTTTCACTATCGGATTTCAGTACTGATCTAGCTAAATGGAATCACGTTCCCCAAAATGTGCCATCTCAGAATTTAGAGTGCAATTTGAAATCAACGTCTAAAAAATTTGGCGAAAGAGTAAGATATGCAAGAAAATAATTGTTTTATAGGAAAATGGGAAATGGCAAGGTCGTTAAAAGAGGCTGGCTAATATTCTCAGAATCTACTGGAAAAGTTTGTTATGTGTGTATGTTATTAAAAGACGGACTCAATGAGTGTATTCAATTTCAAACTGGATTCGACGACTGGAAAAATGCACATGCAAGAATCATAACGCATGAAAAATCAAAGGAGTATTTCACTTCTATATCTAATATGTTGCAGTTCCAAAAGTCTACCCGGATTGACACAAAAATTAAAATCGAGAAGGAAAATGCAATTAAATACTGGATTGAAGTTTAAGAAGAGTAGTTGCGGTAGTAAAATTTTTGGCAGAAAGAAGTATAGCTTTTCGTGGTGAAAATGAGCAACACAATAATCCTAACAATGGCAACTTCCTTGGGTGTATTGATCTTCTGTCTGAGCTTAATCCTTTTCTAAAAGAGCATATAAGAAAATACGGAAATCCAGGAAGTGGAAATGTTTCGTACCTGTCTTCAACCACATATGAAGAATTTATCAATTTATTAGGATCAAAAGTGTTGGCACACATCACATCTGAAATTAAAGAAGCTAAATATTACGGCATCAGCATAGATTCAACTCCTGATATAAGTCACACAGATCAGCTGTCGGTCATTATTCGTTATGTATCAAAAGATGGCGAAGTACATGAGCGTTTCTTGATGTTTGTTCCCATTGTAAAGCATGATGCAAAATATCTTTTTGACACATCAGCATCTGTTCTTGATAAACATGGAATAGATGTAGCAAACTGCAGATCTCAGTCATATGACAACGCTACTAATGTGAGTGGGATGTATTCTGGAGTCCAAGTCAGATTCAAGGAAGTCAACAATGTGCTTCACACAGTCTTAATTTAGTAGGGACCACATCCGCAAAAAAGCTGTTTGACTGCTGTTAATTTTTTCGGCATTTTACAGTTGCTCTACACGTTCTTTGCAGCCTCACCAGTTGCTCTACACGTTCTTTGCAGCCTCACCACAAAGATGGTCTGAATTGAGTACAATGGAGAATACAATCTCGGTAAAAAAATCTATCAGACACAAGATGGTCATCACGTTACGATGCTGCGAGATAACTGAAAAAAAATTACAGTAAAATTCGTGCAGCACTCGATATTTCAGAATGCGAAGAACAAAAATCGACAGTGGTTCATGAAGCAAAAGCTTTAATAAATAAATTGAACAGAAGTTATAAATAACATTAATGGCTGTCATTTGGGAAGATCTAAAAAACATAGATAGAATGAATAAAGTAATTCAAGAACCTGTAATTGAGTTATGCGTAATTGTGAAATTATATAATGCTCTTCTGGATTATTTGATTGCTGTTCGAGACGAAGACAAATTTGATGATTTTGAAAAAATGGCAAAAGAATTCGTTCCAAATTCTGATTACAGACAATATGAAGACCGAAAGCGGAAAAGAAAAAGACTGTTTGATGAAACACCAGAGGAATTCGTACCAGCAGAACTAAGTGCAAAAGATACATTTCGAATTCAAATTTTTTTTATCGTATTGTAGACATATTAGTTACAGAAATGACAACGGCGTGATGCATACAGTACATTGCATGATACCTTCAGTTTTCTTATAGATAAATCTATGTCAAAAGAAGAAATTCGATCCAAAGCCACAGCATTAATCAATACCTACTCGTCTCGTCCGACTTAGAAGTAGACTTCGTTGATGAATTCCTATTGTTTTCGGCACTATACAAGGACAAAACGTCTGTAGCAGAATTAATAAAAGCACAAATAACAGATAAACTGATTACATGTACCAGTTTCCCAAACGTACACACAGCTTTAAGAATTTATCTATCCATAATTGGATCGAATGCTGAAGGAGAGCGCTCATTTTCGAAACTTAAACAGATCAAGAACTGTATACGCTCAATTATGAGCCAGGATCGCTTATCGTCGTTGCCTCTTCTATATATAGAGAACGATATTAGTCGCCATATGGACTTCAAGGACGTTATTAAAGATTTGCTACGAGAAGCCGAAGCAAGAAACTTTTGTAATTAATCTTAAGAAATGTTACAAGTAATCTAGATATTGACGATATTGTAGATTTTATTTCTTTTTAATTTCAACTATAATGTTGAAGTTTTATAGTTGCATTATTTTTAAGTCTGAAAACCTTTTCTCCCTATTTTTTTTTACCTTTTTTCCCTTCCTTCGTAGGCCCTAAAACTGTCGTAGGCCCTAGGCCCAGTGTCTAATGGGAAATCCGGCCCTGCTTTGGACCAGCATAGACATAGTGTCATAACACTATATATACATATACAATTGACTCTCATTCTCAATATATAATTGAGAATGAGAGTAAATTAATGACAACGAAGTACTAAATAGAAGGGATTTTAATTTCATGGTGATGTCTGGGAAGGGGTTAAGAAGGGAAGGGGGCAGCGATGCCCCTTCCCTTCCCCTAGAACAGCGATGCCGAAGTATTGGGATCAACTGAGACTTTTTGGTAGACAGAAGTAGATAGTATCCATTTCCGTATCAAAATTTTGACTGTAAATCAGAATAATAAATATATTACATTAAAAGAAGAGTATTACGTTGTTCATCATACTGAACCAATTTGAAATGTGAATAAAATAACCTATTACTGTAATTATGATATGTGATTTTAATAGTAAAATTATATTTTTATGATTTCTATTTTATGTTCTCCATATTTATGGTTTATGTAAAAGATGCACTAACTTAACCAGCCATCATACCAAACACCACCATCTCCTACTTACATGATGTTACAATAAAATCCGACATACGTCCCTCTGGGATAGCACAGTTGGTATATTCGCCGTCTTTCCCACACCGGATGGAAAAGACTTGAGTTCGAATCCCGTCGATGACGGAAGGAATTTTTATGGGCCTTTTTCACAACCTGGCTGAATTAGTCAGTCTCAAGCGAGGGTAGCATAGTTTTACCCCCCAGAAGCTACAATTTTTCGGCCAGCAAATAAAAAATCGACCACAGAACACATGCCATTTACAGACAATATACACTGGTCTTCAAAGAAAGTGCATCACCTAGGATTTTCATATTTCTAACCCTTTTTCGCGATGGAATGTTACAGTAATGACTAGCATCTCAAATAGAAATATAAACAAAAGATATTTATTAATAGTTAAGGCAAAGCTAAGTAATATTTGACAGGTGCTTTCAAAATGAGCATTTGCAACCTTTATACAACAGTTTTGGTAAACACTACAATTATGGCTGAAATGTTATCAGAAGCCCTCAATTTGCTTCAGTTTATCATTTTAAATGGAAAACAAAATGAAAAGTTCACCAGGTGCAAACTAATATTTAGTTGAACCGCCTCTGATCCTGACGACAGCAGCACACCGTCGAGGCATTGACAAGATCAATTTCTGAAGATAATCAACTGGTAGTTCGTGGTTCCAAACACGAATTATGGCTTCCTGAAGTTCACGAATGGTCTTTGGTTTCTTTCTGGCAACTGCAGATTCCACGCGATGCCAACAGTTCTCTACAGGACTCAGGTCCGGGCTGTTTCCTGGCCAGCTAAGAGTTGCAATGGACCGTTCTTCCAACCATTTTTTCACCTGTAATAAATGTAAACACATTACTGTCGAACCTCTAATGCAGAAATGAAGCTAAAGTAACTACAGAAGTGCCTACTTACACTTATGAGGAGCAGAGTCGTCCTGAAAGATGCAGTTACTTGGCAGGTTGAAATGGTCTCTAATGGTTGGCAGCAATTTGCCTTCCAATATAGCCAGGTATCCATTGGCATTTATGGAACCTTTTATAAACTGTAGGTGACCTACTCCGCGATACGAAATGCACCCCCATTACCTGGTATGGAATTTCACTGTAGACACCGAAATGTACCCCCATTACCTGGTATTCATCACCACGTCTACGGCGAATCGTTTGTCTGCCATCAGAGCCATGCAGGTTGAATTTCTTCTCATCCGAGAAAATAACTGACTTCCACTGCTCGGGGGTCCAATTGACATTCTCCTTACACCAAATTAATCGGCCCTTTTTCATTTTTTGTGTGAGGAGGGGCTTCTTCTTAGGACGACGGCCTACAAGTCCATTTTTGAAGAGGCGTCTTCTGACTGCACTTGCTACCACTCTTGTATGTTCTTCCCATTCTCTTTTCAGCTCAGATGAAGAAGCTTTACGGTTTTTAAGGCATAAGCGCTTCAAAACGTGGTCCTGTTTTGGCGTAGAGACTCGTTTGCGTCCGGTTCCTTTTTTTCCCTATCAGCAGAACCAGTATTCTTGAGTTTGGAATGAAATCTGCTCACTGTCGACTGATTACAAGACACTCTATAAGCAATATGACAGGAAGAACATCCTTTCTCACGTAAAGCAACAATAACACTCTTTCTTTGTGGCGTCAACTGCATGAACTCGCCATTCTGACACAAGGAAGCAATGACTGCAACTCTCGCAGAGCGTCTTATATAGCTGAAAGTAACAGCTGATGCAATATTACGTCATCACCTGAACGTGTCAATCTTATCTGATGCAATCTGTAAGAAATATTGCATATATTTACGTTATTCGGACGACAATTACAATTTTAAGGGGTGATGCACTTTCTTTGAACACCAGTGTATATCATTGCATATAATATGTATGTAGGTATATATATCGAATCTGCCAGTTTCTGGTTAGGGGCTGATTGTTGATGATGTTTTAAATAAATAAAAAAACTCGTCAATACAAATAATAATAATAATAATAAAAAACCACGATTCGCACCGGAAGATGTTTATGCCTAGTACAAGATTATATTTCTGCCAATATATTAACCCACTGTCGTGTTTCTTATTTTGAGTTGACAAAGCGGCACAACGTCTTGAAAGCTTCTTCAAAGGTTTTGTGTATTTTATTTTAGTTTGTTGTACACAGTTTTAGCGCTTTTATTTATATAATTCTCAGTCTTTAATTTTTATTTTATATGTAATTAAATTCTCAAATCAAAGTTACTTGTTTGCTAGTTGGTACAATATTATTTCATTATGAACACATACTACTCATGTTTAATTATGGAATGATATAATAAAACACGGTTTTGATTTAAAATTTTTTAACTGAAAATGTTTCCGAGCTGCTACGTTAACTATAAAGTTGTTTCCCACATTAATCACAATAATTTCAGGGTGCAATATCATCCAAAGTGTTTTGATTGTATATTTTATTAAATGAAGCAAATATATAAAATAAAATTTGATCTTAATTGTATGGAAGAATAATAACGAGCACTGTACATGGTTTCTATAGCAACTTCAAATTCTCGCAATATTGTTGGTTCTGTGAAAAAGTAACCATAGGATGGCCTTCGGCAGGTTTCTGTGACACATTTTTCTGTTTCATGGGGAGGTTTCATAACGCACTCGACATGTAACCATCTTGCCACCTCTACTTGGATTTGATCTCCCTAATGTCCTTCACCTCAAGAATCATATAAACGATGTCGCCTTAATATTAATATAAAATGTTTATGTGAGAAAGTTTACAGCGTGAATTCTAAGGCAAAGGTAGCATAAAGGGAATCAATTTCAGCGTATTTTTCATATGGCCGTCTATTTCGCAGGTCAGAAAGAACGAATATGCGAATGGATTATATTCAGCAATCTCTATTAATATTATTATTATTTTATGAAGGCACTATGATTCTTATTTATTTAGCTTGCTTAGTATCGACAACATATATTTTGGGAGTTATTGATAACATTTTATCCTGAGTTTAACTTTAGGAACCAATGCACATCATCAGGTTTATTATCATTACTGATAGTAGTACGAGGGGGTATCAGAAAGTTCGTACCCTGACCTAGATAAAAGATCAGTAAAAAGATGCTTGTTTGTTATTAGGAGCATTAGCAACTAAGGCCATATTGCTCCGGGATATGCGGTGGTCATTCCCTGACCTTTCTGCATCCTCCGTATTTGGTGGTCACGGGCTCGAACCCCAGTCTAATCAAGAAGCGTGTGCTATGCACTGCTGTTCCTGCCCACCTGGTTACGGAGGCGCCAGTAAAAAAGATGCCGTTTTTATTATAAGTTGTCTACATATTCAATAACTAGCATGTGAAGTTTCATTCCCATAGGTAATCCGTACACCAGAGGTAGAGCCCGGAATCTGAGGAAAGACTCCATGGTTGGCAAAAAGAAGTATCGAGCAGTGATCAAATTCCTGCATTTGCAGGGTAAAAAAGCTGAGGAAATTGACGAAGAAATGAAAGTTATGTATGGGCAGAATTGTCCCTCCTATGACACTGTAAAAAAGTAGAAACTGGAATTCCAGTGCGGTCGTACAAGTATCTTTGACGAGTCAAGAGAAGGAAGGCCATCAACGTCCAAGCCGGTGAGATGGTTGCAAAGGTTGAGCAGCTGGTGCTGAGTGACTGACTTGTGACAATTCATTTCATCGCAAATGCAGTGGTAATTAGTTATGGGTCTGCCCACAACATTTTACATGACAAAATTATGATAATAGGGTCCCCTGTAAATGATTACATCTACCCATATATTTATTTTGTCTGTAAACTGCGTGTGTTCTCTGGTCGATTTGCCTGTTTGCTGGACGAAAAACCCCACTTTCTGGGGGGGGGGGGAGAAACCTTGCTATCTATGCCTGAGACCGACTAACTCATTTTACATGACCATCTGCACAGGTCTAAGGTCTCCGAACGATGGATTCCAAGATTACTGACGCCTTTGCTGAAGCACTGTCGGATGCAATGTTCTCGCAAACTGTTGGATTTGTGCTACTGCAGCACATGCCCTATTCTTCTGACCTAGCACCGTCAGACTTCTTGTTTCGAGAAATGCAGAAACCATTGCATGGACGCAGCTTTAATTCGTCTCAGGAAGTCATCAATGAAATGGAATCGTGTTTTCACGCAAAAAAGTGCGGATTCTATGATCAAGGCATTAAACAACTGATCCATAGATGGGAGAAATGTGTTACTATACATGGAGAATACACAGAAAAGGATTAAAGTTCCTGTGACGTTTCACCTTTCTAGAGCTATTATTTCTAGGTAAGGGTACTTTTTGATACCCCCTCGTAGAACTGTATTCTTTTATTATTTCTTCTTTAGTTATCCTATTGACTCCACTCTTCCCACTCACTGAGAAATATTTTGCGCAGGGCCGAGTTAATGCTACGGCCAAAGCGGCCATGGCCGGGGGCCTCGCCCGAAGAGGGGACCTCATTTTCAGTGTAAATATTTTCTAAAGTAGTGATAAAAATTTCCAACAATAACAATAAACCAAGAAAACGTGTAATATACTTAAACTTAAGTTGCTAAGTGTTTAAATTTTATTGTACAATAAATAAGTTAAAACGTTCTATTAAAAATTGTTTTTATTATTACTTTATTTTTCAAGTAAAAAAACATAAAACATTTTTGACCTCTTATTTTACATTTTATCAAGAAATTATTATTCACAATATAAATATAAAATATTTGTATTTTATATTTGTAATGTAATATTTGTATT
Organism: Mastigoproctus giganteus; assembly: GCF_048544385.1. Classification (NCBI taxonomy): domain Eukaryota; kingdom Metazoa; phylum Arthropoda; class Arachnida; order Uropygi; family Thelyphonidae; genus Mastigoproctus; species Mastigoproctus giganteus. Next base: position 152,537,109 of record NC_143582.1, read on the forward strand.
TTATATTTATATTGTAATATTTGTATTTTATATGTATGTGCAATACAGTATATATTAAAGGGGCCTCAAATTTAAATATGGCTGGGGGTCTATTTCATCCTTAATCCAGCCCTGGTCTTACGCCTAACAAACCTCTAACTTATGAAGAACAGTCATTTCAGAGAGAGAGAGAGAGAGAGAGAGAGAGAGAGAGAGAGAGGGGCATAACTAGTTCAACAATACGCTCCCCACCTGTAGGGTGGAGCGGGAAATAATAGATGTCCCACAATGTCATTGCAGACTTTAAGGCACAACGGTACATATCAGCAAGCCAGCACGAAACGAAGAGCTCCTCGAGGCTTCTCATTTTCCGTAGTATCCCTTAATGAGAGATTTAGTTAAGTAATGAAAGTCTGTAAAACTGCTTCATCTTTTTTAAAGCAAGAACGCAACATAGGCACGTACTTATCATTTCCATTTAGAAATTCTTGTCTGTGGGCAGGTGAAAGAGAGCACGTGAGCTGGCAAGAATTCTGTGCAACGAAGAGAGAGTTTCGAGAGTACGTGCCCTAGCATGGACGCATTCAGTTTCCGAGCAATCCAGAGTAGCAACTAGATGGGTGTTCGGAGGTACTTTGGCCAAGGAGAGTGTAGCGAGAACGACGTACGGGTCACGTTCACCTTGCGCTGCATGCCGTTGCACCCTGCTTCAGGCACGCACGGGTGCCGTAACGGCGGAGCGGCCCCGCTGAAATTACTAGCTCGTGACACGAGAGGCGACTCGTTAGTAAATAAACGGACTCTGGTATGTGTGTGTGTGTGTGCGTGTGTGTGTATATATATATACGTGTGTAGAAGAGGAGTGGGTTGGACCCTTGCGAGTGGTTTTATCGCCTTGATATGCTTAGACACTTTCGAGTCTTTTATTTAAAAGACTTGAGTCTGTTCTGATATTAAATAAAATAAATTTTAAGGGTTAAATTTGCGAGAAAAAAAATAAGCACTTTCCAAACGCAACTGAAGGATCTGATGTTGCTCAAGTTGTTAAAGGAATGCAGTGGTCAAAACAATAAATCTGTCACTTACTTCCTCTGAGAAAAACTAGACTAAATTATGCTAACAGTAGCAGCAGCGCAGACAAGTCTCGCCACGAGATCCATTTCCGTCTCCACAGGCGATTCATACCCGATAGATTTGAGGACCCCCACAGAAAGAAATCAAGGCTCGATAAATCAGGTGAGCGTGGGGACCAGGCAACGGAACCACCACGACCAATCCATCGACGCCCAAAACGCCTGTTTAAACGGTCACGAACACATCTTCCATAATGGGCAGGCGTCCCGTCATGTTGAAACCAAATGTTCCGTCTCACATTTGCTGGAATATCGTCAAGTAACCCTGGTAGAACTTGTTCAAGAAAGATACGATATTTAGCGGAGTTCATGCGGGATGGTAACGGGTATGGGCCGACTAAGCAGTCACCGACCATACCTGCCCACACATTTATTGCGAAGCGATGTCGTGCCCCATGGGGGCGCACACCGTGTGGGTTGTCGTGAGCCCACACATGAGCATTGTGCTGATTGAATAAGCCTTCCCGAGTGAAATAAGCCTCATCTGTGAACAAAACATAGGTTGGAAAATTCAAGTCTTGAACACTTTCTGGGAGAAACCACTGCGCAAAAGCCACACGTGCAGGATGATCTTGGGGGAGCAGTAACTGAACCCTTTGGAGATGAAAGGGATGTAAGGAATCGTCGTGCCAGACACGCTGTACACTGCAACGAGACGCTCCTAAGGCAGAGGCAACGGCACGTGTGCTGGTAGAAGGATTATTCTGGACGGCATTCAACACACTTTCTTCCATGGCGGGAGTTCGTATCGAACGTGGTCTGCCCGCACTACTCCTGTTACCTCTAAGTGACCCATAATCGCACAAATTTTGATGCACACGCGCAAATAAACGGTGGTCAGGTACATGTCTGTCTGGGAAGCGTTCTCCATAAATTCGTTGAGCGGCTCGTCCATTGCCCTCTGCTAATCCATACACTAGGTGCATGTCTGCCAGCTCACAGTTTGTATATCGATGCATGCTCTTCGTGCGGCGACTCCTGCGCCGTCTACAGACTTACGGTGACGTTTCCGGTTATGGGTTCCTATGCGATTCACATTCCTTTAGATGTTACCTACCTCCCCCAAACGTTTGTACCCATATTTTTGAGACACCCTGTATATTGAGGGAGAAAACAACAGGGAAAAAAGTAAGGCATCTCATTATAAAAATAATGTTTTGCTTCATTAGATTTTTTTTAAATTAAAAAAAAAAAAAATTTAATCAAGTACCTTCAATAATTCGTAATTGTGTGCAAACAAATTCGTGAATAAATTTTTAATGGTGTCCACCTGGGGATGCCGGAAATATATTCTGTAATAAAGACAGATAGATCAAAACTAGATTGTCTGCCATGTGCGAAATTGGTGATATAACTAATCATCTCTCAATTTTTAATGGCGCTAAAGAGCTTCCGTGTTGGTATTAATGAGTGTCTTAAAACATAAACGAACGGATCACTTGCTCCCGAAGAGATTATGCTGTAAAAATGTCGCGAGAAGGGACAAAATGTTCTTGTGTCCGCAATTTCGACATGGCAGGAAGGAATATATGATCAAAACCACGTTGATTAACTCTGGACTTGAGGTACTCTGCAAGGCTTAATTTTTATTTTTCCCCCTCAGAGTGGGCTTCCCTAACTAACAGAAGAAATCTGGCTTGCAAATAAGGAATTCATTTGACTAGAAGAGATGCAAGGGTTGTTGCTAATGCCGCTGGGCAGACCTTAAGGGTTCTGAGGGAAATGACTAATTCGTGGGGGGGGGGAAATCATATGAATGACGCAGGTGAGTGATATTGGCTAAAATCACACTTGCACCTCCCTCACCTGAGTACTCACTCCCTATGAGTACTTGTATTCAACCTTATGTATGAAACTTTGAAATACTGCATCTGCAAAAACCAACAGCAGTCATATACCACAAGAAAAACGTGTTTAAGCACCTGGGGTGCATCAGGGTGTAAAAAGCCAAAAAATATAAAATCTTATTTATTTGTACTATAAATTAATTAAATGAATTTGAGATAACGAATTTGAGATTTTGATTAGGTTTAGGCCTATTAATTCTGATATAGGGATGAGACAGGTTATGAAGAATTTCATTATGGTGAGTAGAGTATGTTCAGGACAGACAGTGGGGGTCGAAGGAGAATGAATCATGTTTCTTATCAAAAGTTTTCTAAAAGCCATCAGACTGTACCCAGACTCAGATCAAGTTCAGATGGAGGTTGAATCTATGTGCAAGATGACTGGAGGCAAAAGGATGATGACAGTATGTTACAGGCAAAACGATTCTGAGAAGAATGACAAAATCTCTTTAGGAAAGTTGAGTGGGCAGCCACACTTAGCTGCCGACCCAAACTGCTTCTTACATAGGGAATTGTGAACTGGTAATACGCCATGTGCAAACAGATTTTTGAAGACATCTTGGATGACATGTTATTTATTCCTACATGTCAGAGAAGTACAAGGGATTCTAATATCCTCGATTTAGATTATTACTATATTTAATACCACTCATATACCAGTGAAATTAATAATATAGTTTATTAAGCTATTCGCCTAAACTACTATACACTAAGGCAGGGGTGGACAACCTCCGGCTCGCAAACGTATGTAATCCGGCCCGAGGTCGCTTTCAAAATATATATAATAAACGGTCCGCCGTTTATTATGTATTTTTTTTTGAATTAATGTAATTTCTGACTTAATTTAAAAAATACTCTGCGCATTGCTACAACAAATATTGATCCAGATATCGATCCACTGATAAAATTAAACAGTATCAAATCTCTCATTAAATTTTATAAAATATTGCAATTGTTACTAGAATCGTATTTGTATTTTGTTACTATAATTTTATTTTTGTAAGTTTATCTTGAATTTGCATTTCGTTTTTCTTATTAATAAAATTAATTATATGTGCATGTATATATAAATACTACAATAAATAACATAAAACTGTTTATGACAATTTTTTCATTAAATACCATTTTAATAACCTAAAAATCGTGGAAAGCTAAAAAAAATTTGGCCCGCGTGTACCTCACAGACATTTTATTTGACCTGTCATTTATAAAGGTTGCCCATCCCTGCATTAAGGTTACGTTTTAGATATCTTACCGATAATCACACCATGCTGCTAACAGACTCCCCTTAGCAGCATGCTATGATGATGGGTATCGGTATGATGCCCGAAATGACTATATTTTAGTAAAGTTAATAAACTATATTTTTAATTTCGCGTGGTATATGAGGGGTATAAACTATAATGGAAAACAAACACATAAGTCCTTCCCCAACTATATTAAATCCTCGATTTAGTTATTAACAAAGATCGACACTAAGATTAGTTGTATGCTATCAACAGCAGATAGTGATAAAATGTCACTATGTGACTAATGCTATATCGAAAACTTATAGGATGTGTATGAAAAAACGAAACAACTTCTGGATTTCAATTTGTCTGATTTTAATGAAATTTCAGATGACAAGACAAATCTTTCAAAAAGTGCCAAATATAAAATTTCATCTATTAGAAGTTATTAGTAGTAAAGGGAGGGGAATTTGAAACAATTGGTGGTAGTTTCGCTACTCGGATAGGAGCTGGAAAAAATTTGTTTACAGTCGCCATTTTGTATTTTTTATTTATTATTAATTTTTTTTCGTTAGATGGCATTAGTGGTATTTTTAGAATTTAATTCTTATTTTTACCTTGAGCTGATTTTGAACAGGGGTTGGCGTGTTCAGTGGCTGTTGGGTCCCCCGTTAGTTTCAGGTTAGATGTAGCCTTTGAATGTATTGGTTGTGATGTCAAAAGCAGGACTTTGAATTTTTGTGAATATTTTGAAAGTTAATTTTGCTGCAGTGCATTCTGGGGTTTAATTAGGAGTATATATTGTGGGATTTGTGATTGTCCGTTTGCTTCATAGACGGTGTAGACGGAGTCGCCGGGCGCCACTGCCATCCTTATGCACAGCAGAAGGTGGAGTGCATCTTCGTGGACGCTAAAGTTTATTTATTTTTTTTTTTTTCTTAACAGAGCAGAAGGTGGAGTTCATATTTGTGGCTGCTAAAGCTTAAAATTTTTGTTTTCTTGACAAAGTTCCTCTTTGGTTCCAACTGTTGTTGAGAACAGAAAATAAAATCTGGCTTTTTTTGTGTTTGTAACTTTGAAATATTTTCAAGTGTGTTGTTCTTGCAATGATTGTGTTTTCTGAGATTACTTAAACTTCCCAAAAGTATTAAGAAGGTCGTTAAGTTATGATTGTCCACAGCTTAGCAATTAAAAGATTGTTTTTTCTCTCAATAGTACTTATGCTAAAAAATAAGGAATCCCACGTCCGTAGCCTAGTGGTCAGGCGCGTGGGTGCATAAGTATACGTGCCTTGAGTGACCGGGGTTCAATACCGTGACTACTGAATATGGTGCTGTTTCTTGTAATCTGTCTATCTTGTGAACTCCTCTGCCCATTTGGTTGTCCCGGAGTATAAACAGAAAAAAAATATATATATACTTTTAAAGTCTAGATTTTTTTTTTTCTTCACAAAGTTCCTCTCTGGTTCCATCTGTTGTTGAGAGTTGGAATCAAATATTATGTTTTTCAAGTGTGATTAAAATTGTATCTGCAAGTGGATATACTTAAAAGTTTAGAATTTTTTCTTGACAAAGTTCCTCTCTGGTTGCCTCTGTTGTTGTTGAGAGCTAAAATACAAATCGGGTTTTTTGTTTGTAGCTTAGACACCTTTTCAAGACTACCTGCAATGAGTGTGTTTTCTGAAATCTCTGAATCTACTTTATTTTAGTTTTTGTCAAACAGCTAAGCTCTTTAGAAGTAAATTTTAAAAAGTTTTATGCGGGATGAAAAGCTAACTTGCCTGCACCGAACTTTGAATTGACGTCCAAACAATTAAAGTATGTATGAAAGCTGACATGTCCTTCTTTAAGCGAACAGTTAATAACAGTTTTTCTGAAAAACTACTTTCTAATTTCCAATTAACTCAGCAGTTAAGGTCCTTACTGTTGTTTTTCATCTGTTGGTCGCATTTGAAACCTGAAAAACTCCAATCCAAGTTGGTACGAAAAAAATCCTAGCTAAGAATAAAAGTGCATACCACCAAAGAAGTGTGTTTTCTGAAGCTTAAAACTCCATCCGTTGTTATGTTTGAAACCTGAAAAAAAAAATTCCAACCCAAGTTGGTAGAAAAAATCATACCCAAGAATAAGGTGAATATCAACAAATAAGTGTGTTTTCTGACATTAAGTTTTCTGGTTTTAACATTAAAAAGAAAACAAATTTCTTTTCAACATGAAATTAATGTTATTTTTTCAACAAATAGTTTTCCTTAATGACGACGATGAAACTGTTTAATTTACACAAATAATTTATTTCCAAAAGAAAGGTGTTAGTTACCATTAACCTAAATAGGGTTGAGTGTCGTACCCATCATCTGTAAAAAATACGTCGATGCTCTGGTCACTCCAATTGATAGGAAGCATTGACGCTCCTGTGGAAAAACCAGTATCATCGGATAGTTGGGATCTGATGCTGTTTTCGCCCTGTGACAGTTCTTCGAACGCATGGCATCCTCCTGCAACTAGTGATCAACATCAACATGGCCGGGTGATGGAGTCAGGGTATCTCTATCAGGTTACGACGAAGCGCTGGAGAAATTATCTCCTTCATAACCATAGTTCGTTGGTGAATTCGTTGGTGCTGTTTCTCTCACTGGTCGGAGTAGAACTAAGTGGGGATGAACTCCGTAATAATGAAAAGGATACTGGCCCATCACAGTCCGAACTACCAAAATTAAGTTCAAATTGTTCTACGATTAGCAAAAAGTCGACATCATCCCCTGAATCCAAAGCACCACAACACTCCGATTCAGACATATCAGCACTCGAGCTGACGAAATTAAAGTAAGACTGGATTAATACCAACTAGAACAAACAGTAACATGAACAGAACACATACATAAAAAGAACACATGAAACCACAACCAAAATATACCCTTTTAAACCGAGCCATGGATTCAAACGTTCAGCATCTTGGGCCAATCAGTTTGTTAGGAATGACGAAAATTTCAGCCAATGAGATCTTTAGATCTGTTTACAAACTAGCCATTTACACGCTCTGTTCATAATTCGCCTATGGTAATTGGTACCGATAGCTACCTCCGATGTCCTTGTAACTTGTAAGAAATCCGCTACATCTTATCGAGGTATAAAGGAAACTATGCTCATTCGGTAACTTTGATCAAACTACTACTGATAGCTGCAATAGGCTAAATTCTGTTTCAAGTGTTTATCTGTTCTCATGTTGGTTCTGACGCTGGCTCAGGTCAAATGCATTTTTACTGAAAGATATCTAAGACAATTGACTTTCTCCCAGCATTTAAAATTGATCGAAAATTAAAATGCGCTCTTACATATATCTCAATGAATCATTAACTGAAAACGGCTGGAGTTTAATTATAACGAGTTTAAAACAGCGATGTGCATGTTTCGTCATTCTTTTTTTCCCTTAAGCTCATTTCTGGAAGTCACTGCCACAAAACAATAAAGCGTGTGAATGCACTGTAAACTTTTTTCCAACAAGATGTGGATACTCAACAAAACAATCGTTAAAACTAGCAAACAAACAAACAGAGTTTAATTATAACAGAGTTTAAAACAGCGACTCATATGTTCAAACGAATTTAAATTGTTGAGAATCACAAGTTAGCCTTTTAAACGTCTAACAGAACATACAAAAAAAAACCATCTTACAGTTGAACGCATCAACATGGAATGTAACTTCCACTTTTCAACCTGCTTATATTCATGTTGTTTTTAAACTGAGAGTAGAATTAAATGAAATGAATTCAAATGCAGCTGAGAATCACAAGTTAGCATTTTAAGCGTCTAACCAAACACACTTACGCAGCTTCGATGCCTCATTACCTGATAGAGTTCACTTACGTTGTTTTCTTTAAATGTACATTTTTTAGAATTATAATATTCACACACTTCGTTAAACAGTAATAGTCTGTGAAGCTCTGAATACAGTACATGCCTTTCATCCATGTCAGCAATGAAGTTGTCGCTAATCGAGGTGGTCTCTATCTCTTGATAATTTTAATCAAACTACGCACATTTCTATGCTTAACTCCTTAAGTGTTCACACTAAACTCACGTTTACTTGGTTTTTCCCATTTGTTGTTATCGCTTTGCAGGGAGAAGTGACTTGGAGAAAATTGTCAGAGAGAGAGAGAGAAAGGAAAAAATCCGTTAACAAGTAGTTAATGTTACCACAGAGAAAAGATCCTCGACAGTGTGCATCTCCAGTGATAACTAACGATATGAGAATCAAATCTGGTCAGTGATAATGATCCCACACATTACACATAAATATTACATTTTGCTGTTAATAACATTTTCAATAGCTTTCCGTGTATTTTCTTTTGTGTCAGGCATTTAGCGGTATTCCTCATATTAGTATGGATCTCTAATACCTTTTGAGCTTTGGCTCTGTTGTTTTTCCCTGGAATAGAAGTCAAAACCAGATTTCTGAAATTAATCACCTTCTCCAATGATAGAAGGAAATTTTCAATGATTGTAGAGAAATTGAAAACAACAATCATGCAATTAATTTTTAAGTTTCTCAAGGTTTAAAACTAAAGCAACCACTGATGTTCAGAGTTAAACACCAAAACAATATCTAAAATAGTCGTACACCCATTTTCTGAGGAAATCAGTTCACTAGATATGACACAAAATACACACGACTGCTGTAATTTTAAACCCAAACTGTTTTTTTTTTTTTTTTTTTCTTCTCCGGTATGTTCAGAGGTTTAGACAAGATTAGCTTGTAGGTGTGTTATTTTTGACAGTAACTTGTTGACGGTAACTGAGATAATTTACCAATGCAACTAGCTGAAGGAGTGACAGTTTGAAGAAATTCAAAGTTTAGTTTTCAACGTGAGTTTGCACTTTTAACATGTTATTTTGCTGTGTCATTAATACACAATTTGATTCTCAATACCAATATTTACATTTTCATCGCAAGAGAGGAAATAACAAACTAAACAAAATGGGAGTTTCAATCCCATCAAATTATTGATGTCCAGTTTTAAGTCCGCAATTTTTTTCAAGTGCATATTTAATTTCATACTTAGAATTTTCACAAAAACAATTAACGATCTTTTTCCCCTGTTCCAATGTGGGAAAACGGATGTGTCACTTCCATCATTACGTGCGATCACTTTTTGTAGTCGGGGAAGTGGTAGGGGTAATGCTAGAGTCTATGTATATATGTGTTTTTCCCTTTTTTTGGACCTGATTAAAATGTGGCTCGCATTTAAACTAAAAGAAAACTAAACAAACTATCAAAATTAGATTGTCCCAGAATACAACCTACCAATTATTATCTTTCAAACCCCTGGGGGCTGACTGTTTTGATTGATGTGCATGTGGAAGTGCACCTCTATTGCCATCATCAGTTGAGGCAATCTTTACCAGATCAAATTAATTCACATGCGAAATCAAAAGAAAATATTAATTCATACCATCATTATATTTGTATCGTTTCGTTTGACTTTCAGATCGGAACATACTATCATCTTTCCAAAATCAGAGGGTGGGGTAGTTGATAGGAGAATAAAATCGCATTACATATATGTCGGATGATGTTTCTCTATTAACATAAACTGTCTGTGAATCAGATTTTCGATGCATAGTGTGTAGATATTCTTTTCGTGAAAAGACGAAAATTTAATTTTCCAGATTGTATTTCCTTTCAAGGTTAGAACTGAAGCTCAACTACTTCGTATTCCTTCTCTTCAGTATTTTGTTGTTCCCAATTTTTCATCCCGCATCACCCCTATCAAGATGACAAGATTAATAAACAAACTATGCAACACAAAGAAACGTTATGCGGGATGAAAAACTGAAAAAAAAATCTAACTTGAGGTTCTTAAACTTAGAAACCCAGCTGATGACAGTGGGATGAAAAGCCGACACTGTCTTCTTGTTTGTAGGTATTTTACCAAAGTGCTATCTCATTATTATTATTATTATTATTATTATTATTATCATCGTATGGTGCAAGGAAGCCTCAGGCTTTTGCTGCACCAACCAATAAAAAAAAATAAATAAAATTCTGAATTACCCCTGAGAGAGAGAGAGAGAGAGAGAGAGAGAGAGAGAGAGAGAGAAATAGAAGGGAATCACCAAGAAAGAGAAGAGTAAAAAGCAGGAGGATTTATAGGTGGTGTCGCGGGCTATGCGGTTTGTTCTTGCAAGGGCCATCTCGCCGCTAGCGTGGAACTCTCTTACAACAACAGCACAAATTCTCGGCGGTGCAGTGCACTCTAGCAGAGGATGCATTACTGATTTTTTTTTTTGCTCCGCACCATCCTGCCTGCCTGCACGTGGGGACCGAATGTGGGGGTCCTTGTTTTTTTTTTTTTTTTTTGCTATGTTCAGAGGTTTAGATAAGATTAGCATGTAGGGCATTTTCTTTTTGACAGTCATTTGTTGACGATAATTGAGACAATTGACCAATGCAACTAGCTGAAGGGGTGACAGTTTGAAGAAATTCAAAGTCAACTGATTAATTTTGAACATGAGTTTTTCACTTATAATGTGTTATTTTCCTGTGTCATTAATACACAATTTGATTCTCAATACCAATCTTTACCATATTATCCCAAGAGGGGAAATAACAAACTAAACAAAATGAGAGTTTCAACCACATCAAATTATTGATGTCCAGTTTTAAGTCCGCACTTATTTTCAAGTGCATATTTAATTTCATACTTAGAATTTTTACAAAAACAGTTAACGATCTTTTTTCCCTGTTCCACTGTGGGAAAATGAACGTATCATTTCCATCCTTAAGTGCCATCGCATCTTGTAATCGATGAAGTGGTAGGAGTAATACTAGAGTCTATATTTATATTGTGTTTTTCCCTATTTTGGACCTGATTAAAACGCGGCTCATATTTAAACTAAAAGAAAACTAAAACGAAAACCTAGAAAAATTATATTGTCTGGATGTGAAATTTCTGTTCATTCTGAAACTCTACATCCCAGAACACAACCTACTCATTAACTTTCAAAACCCTATGGGGCTGATTATTTGGATTGATGTGCATGTGGAAGTCGGTCTCTATTGCCTTTTAACCATGGATATTGTTATTCACTTTGCTTTCCGTTGTTACAAAAACATTACCTCTTGAAATCAAACAGCGTACATTTCTATGCAGGTACATTTCTCTCAGAAACACATCAGTTGAGGCAATGAACACCAGATCAAATTAATTTGCAGTACGAAATCGAAAGAAAATATTAATTCATACTATCCCTGTATTTGTAACAGTTCGTTCGACTTTGAGATCAGAAAATACTTTCATCTTTCCAAAATCAGAGTGGCGGTGGTTAAAAGAAGAATGAAATCACGTTACATGTTGGATAATGTTTCTCTGTTAACATAAGCTGTCTGTTAATCACATTTTTGGTGCATAGTGTGTAGATATTCTTTTCGTGGAAAGAAGAAAATTCAAGTTTCCAGGTCGTATTTACTTTCAACGACATCCAGCAGGCACGTGGTGTGGGCCCGTGGTGAAAAGACAAGGGACCCCACCACGGTCCCCAAGTCAGGGCAAGCAAGATGGTGGGGAGCAAAAAAAATCAGTAATGCATCACTGCTAGAGTGCACTGCACCGTCGAAAGTTTGTGATGTTGTTGCAAAAGAGTTCTGCGTTAGCGGCGAGACGGCCCCTGCAAGAGCAAACCGCATGGTTTGCGACACTTCACCTATAATTCCTCCTGCTTTTGAAAATCAAGTTGATTTTTCAGCTTTTCATCTCAATATAAGGAGATAGCACTTTGGTTTTGGTAAAATATCTACAAGCAAGATAGCAATGTCCGCTTTTCATCCCGCTGTCATCAGCTGGGTTTCTAAGCTTGAGGACCTCAAGTTAGATTTTTTCAGTTTTTCACCCTGCATAAGGTTTCTGAGTGTTGCATAGTTAGTTTGTTGATCTTGTCATCTTGATATGTGGGTGATGCGGGATGAAAAATTGGGAACAACAAAATACTGAAGAGAAGGAACACGAAGTAGGTGAGCTTCAATTCTAACCTTGAAAGGAAATACGATCTGGAAACATTTTTTTTTTCTTTCCACGAAAAGGATATCTACACACTATGCATCGAAAATCTGATTCACAGACAGCTTATGTTAATAGAGAAACATCATCCAACATACGTAATGCGATTTTGTTCTCCTTTCAACGACCCCACCCTCTGATTTCGGAAAGATGAGAGTATGTTCTGATCTCAAAGTCAAACGAAACGATACAAATACAGGGTGTCTCAAAAATACACGGCATAACTTCAGGAATGAGTTCCTCATATGTAGACAATAAAAATATTTTATATCAACTTAGTTCTGGAAATGCTTGGCTTCCGAGTTTTGAAGGTCTATCTATGACACTTAACTGCTCACATCACCTTATAGTAATTGTTCAAAATGTCCACCTTCTGCCTGAATACAGGCCTCACATCGACGTCTCATGGACACGCGAAGACGATGTCAAATTCCTGGCATGTTTCGTATTGTCTCACAACCTGCCACAATACGATTGCGGAGAGTTTCCACATCAGCTACCGGAGTCGAATACACCAATGACTTTATATGGCCCCACAAGAAGAAATCTAGTGGGTTTAAATCAATGAGCGTGGAGGCCAAGCAGTTGGTCCACCCCTCTACTTCACTACTTCAGGAGTCGTAGATCTTGGTCGTCCTCTGTCGGTAGCACGAGGTGTAAAGGTCCCATGTTCACAAAGGCGGCGATGGATACCTTCAAACGTTTTCTTGTCTGGACATCTTCGTTCTGGGAACCTTTAGTGGTACAAACGACGAGCCTCCAGAGAATTGTCGTGCACCAAACCGTACATAAAGTGCATATCCGCTTGCTCCTGATTTGAGTAATGGTCGCAATGGAAAACCACCAGAATCTGTCAGTACCTTGTGATGAAGGAAATCACCTGCGAGAGATAATACATTCCGGTTAATAACTCGGGAATCAAGCATTTCCGGAACTATGTTGATATAAAATATTTTTATTTTCTATATACGAAGAACTCATTCCTGAAGTTATGCCGTGTATTTTTGAGACACCCTGTATAGTGATGGTATGAATTAATATTTTCTTTTAATTTCTTATGTGAATTAATTTGATCTGGTGGAGATTGCCTCAACTGATGTGTTTCTGATATAGATGTACCTGCATAAAAATGTACGCTGTTTGATTTCAAGTGATAATGTTTCTAACAGTGGAAAGCAAAGTGAATAACAATGCCAGTGGTGTTAAAAGACAATACAGATGCACTTCCATGCACATCAATCCAAACAATCAAAATCCCGTAGGATTTTGATTGTTTGATTTCAAAATCAAATTCCAATTTCCAAAATCAAATCAAATTCCGATTTCAAAATCCCGTAGGATTTTGAAAGTTAATAAAGGGTAGGTTGTATTTTGGGACAATCTAATTTTGATAGTTTTTCGTTTTAGTTTTCTTTTAGTTTAAATGCGAGCTGCATTTTAATCAGATCCAAAAAATGGAAAAGCACATACCGGTATATATATAGACTTTAGCATTACCCCTACCACTTGCCCGACTACAAGAAGCGATAGCACGTAAAGACATAAATGACACATCCGTTTTCCCACAGGGGAACAGGGAAAAAGATCGTTAATTGTTCTTGTGAAAATTGTAAGTATGAAATTAAATATGCGCTTGAAAAAAGTGCGGACCTTAAACTAGACATCAATAATTTGATGTGGGTGAAACCCTCATTTTGTTTAGTTTGTTATTTCCCGCCTTGGGATGAAAACGTAGAGACTGGTATTGAGAATAAAATTGTGTATTAATGACACAGCAAAATAATACGTTAAAAGTGCAAACTCACGTTGAAAACTAATCAGTTGACTTTGAATTTCTTCAAACTGTCACCCTTCAGCTAGTTGCATTGGTAATTTCCTCAGAAAATGGGTGTATGTCAGACATTGGTTGGGTACTTAACTCTGAACATCAGTGGTTGTTTTAGTTTTAAACCTTGAGAAACTTAAAAATTAATTGTATGATTGTTGTTTTCAGTTTCTCTACAATCACTGAAAATTGCCTTCTATCATTGGAGAAGGTGATTAATTTCAGAAATCTGGCTTTGACTTCTGTTCCAGGGAAAAACAACAGAGCCAGAGCTCAAAAGGTATTAGAGATCCATACTAATATGAGGAATGCTGTTATCAGGTTAATAACTCATTGAGGATGTATGTAAGGATGCATTTTAATTTTAACTAAACTTCAAATGCTGAGAGAAAGTCAGTTGTCATATATATCTTTCAGTAAAAATGCATTTAACCTGAGCAAGCTTCAGAACCAACATGAGAACAGATAAACACTCGAAACAGACTTTAGTCCCCTGCAGCTATCGGTGATAGTTTTATCAAAATTAACGAATAAGCATAGTTTCCTTTATACCTCAAAAGGGTGTAGCGGCTTTCTTACCAGTTACAGGGACATCAAGGGTAGCTATCGGTCCCAATTACCACAGATGTTTTCTGAGCAGAGTGTGTAATTGGCTAGTTTGTAAACTTTACAAACTTTACATGAGATCTCGTTGGCTGAAATTTTCTTCATTCCTAACAAACTGATTGGCCCAAGACGCTGAACGTTTGAATCCATGGCTGGGTTTAAAAGGGTATATTTTGGTTATGGTTTCATATGTTCTTTTTATTTATGTGTTCTGTTCATGTTACTGTTTGTTCCAGTTGGTATTATTTCAGTCTTACTTTAATTTCGTCTGCTCGAGTGCTGGTATGTCTGAATCTTAGTATTACGGTAATTTCGATTCGTGGACGATGCCGACATTTTGCTAATCGCAGAATAATTCGAATTTAATTTCTAATTCAGCCATGTCAGCTCGAGTGCTGATATGTCTGAATTAGAGTGTTGTGGTGATTTGGATTCGTGGGATGACGTTGACCTTTTGCTAATCGCAAAACAACTCGAACTTAATTTCGGTAGTTCAGACTATGATAGGCTGGTATCTTTTTCACCATTACGGAATTTATTCCCATTTAGTTCTACTCTAACCAGTGATAGAAACTACACCGACGAATCCTCCATCGCATCCATGCGCCTCCGTAGCCAGGTGGGAAGGAGCAGCAGTGCGCAGCACACGCTTCTTGATTAGACCGGGGTTCGAGCCCGTCACCACCAAATACGGAGGATGCGGAAAGGTCAAGGAATGACCACTGCATATCCCGGAGCAATATGGCCTTAGTTGCTAATGCTCCTAAAAACCAACAAAACAAACAAAACAAACATCGCATCCATATGAAGTTAACCCTCAGAAAAATCACAAGAACATTCAGACTATGGTTATGCAGGAGATGATTCCTCCAGCGCTTTGTCGTATCCCAATAGAGAAATCCTGGCTTCATGACCCAGCAACGTTGATATTGATGGCTGGTTGTAGGAGGATGCATTCGAAGAACTGTCCCAAGGTGAAAACAGCATCAGATTCCAACTATCCGATGATGCCGGCTTTTCCAAGTCGGGAGCGTCAACGGTTCCTATCAATTAGAGTGAACAGGGGATCGCTATAATTTTCACAGCCGATGGGTACAACACTCAACCCAATTGAGGTTAATGGTAAAACTTTTCTTTTGTAAATAAATTATTTGTGAAAATTAAAAATAGTTTCATCATCATCATTAAGGAAAACTATTTGTTGAAAAAATAACATTAATTTCATGTTCATAAGAAATGTTTTTTCTTATGAAAAAGTTAAAACCAGAAAACGTAATGTCAGAAAACATTTATTTGCTGATTTTTTTATGAAAAAATCATACCCTTATTCTTGGGTATAACTTTTTCTACCAACTTGGGTTGGATTTTTTTTTTCAGGTTTCAAACACAACAACAGATGGAGTTTTAAGCTTCAGAAAACAAACTTATTTCATGGCATGCACTTTTATTCTTGGCTAGGATTTTTTTCTACCAAATTGGAATGGATTTTTTCGGGTTTCAATTATGACCAACAGATGGACACCAACAATAAGGACTTTAATTGCTGAGTTAACTGGAAATTAAAAAGTACTTTTTCAGAAAACACTGTTATCAACTGTTCACTTAAGAAGGACATATCAGCTTTGCATACACCCTTTAACTGTTTGGACAGAAATTCAAAGTTCAGTACACCCAAGTTAGCTTTTCATCTCACATAAAACTTTTTAAAATCAACTTCTAAAGAGCTTAACTGTTTGATAAAAATTAAAATATAGTAGATTCAGAGATTTCAGAAAACACGCTCATTGCAGGTAGACTTGAAAAGGTTTTTAAGCTACAAACACAAAAACCAGATTTTATTTTTCAGTTCTCAACAACAGAGGCAACCAGAGAGGAACTTTGTCAAGAAAAAATTCTAAACTAAGTATATCCACTTGCAGATACAATTTTAATCACACTTGGAAAACATAATATTTGATTCCAACTCTCAAAAACAGGTGAAACTAGAGAGGAACTTTGTGAAAAAAAAAAAAAAAATCTAGACTTTAAGTATATCAACGTGTGATTTCTTAGCATAAATACTATTGAGATAAAAAATAAGCTTTTAATTGCTAAGCTATTGACAAAAAATAACTTAACTACCTTCTTAATGCTTTTGGAAAGTTTAAGTAATCTCAGAAAACACAATCATTGCAAGAACACACTTGAAAAGGTTTCATAGTTACAAACAGAAAAAAGCCAGATTTTATTTTCTGTTCTCAACAATATTTGGAACCAAAGAGGAATTTTGTCAAGAAAACAAAACTTCTAAACTTTAGCAGCCACAAACATGAACTCCACCTTCTTTGTTAAGAAAAAAAAAAAAAAAAAAAATCTAAACTTTAGCATCCAGAAAGATGCACTCCACCTTCTGTTGCGCATAAGGATGGTGCATAGCCCGGAGGCTCCTTCCACACTGTCTGTGAAGCAGATAGACGATCACAAATCCCACAATTCATACTCCTAATTAAACCCCAGAATGCACTACGACATAATTTTAAAAATATTCACAAAAATTCAAAGCCCTGCTTTTGACGTCACAACCGATACGTTCAAAGGATACAACTAACCTGAAACCAACGGTGGACCCATCAGCCACCGAACACACTTGAGATCAATTCAAAACCAGCTCAAAGTAAAAATAAAAATTAAATTGAAAGTTATACTATGAAAATACCACTATCGCTATCTAACAAGAAAAAATAAAAACAAAAGCGACCGGAAACAAAACTACCATACCGACAATCAATTCAAACCCCCTCCCTTACTACTGTTGTCACATGGAAGGATGGATCGGCCAATGGAAATGGCTCCGTTGTTTGGTTTTATCTGCTGCCAGCAGATTATTTTAGGTGTACTTGTAAATGCGTAAAGCGCCTATTGACTTTTTGTCCGCCCTTCTGTCCACATATAAAAACTCCAAAATGGGCAAATTTTCATTTAATTTTACATTTCAATGTTTTTGAAAGACTCATGGCGCTATCCCAAATTTCATTAAAAAATAGAATCAATAAAAATTTGGAACCAATATATTTTTTTTCCTAATAAAATTTCAAATTATTACACTATTTGTAAAAGAATAAGAGAAGTTTACCTCAATATGATACATAGAACACTTCCTTATGATGCTCGCCAGAAATTAAAACGAAAACAATTAAAAAAGTGAAAATCTTACAGTATTAAAAAATTAACAATAATTAAAAACAATAATTAAATTGCAAAACGATTTTCCTTGCTAAGGAAGGAAATCATTTTGCAATTTTTTTTTTCGTTAAATAAATTTTTTTACTTAATTTTTAATTGCGTTAAATTGATTTTTAATTGTGTTCATTTGATTTTTAATTATTGTTAATTATTTCTTACTGTAATGTAAGATTTTCGACTTTTTAATTGTTTTCGTTTTAATTTCTGGAGAGTATCATTATGGAAGTGTTCTACGTATCATATTGGGGTAAACTTCCCTTATTCTTTTACAAATATTGATATCAATGTAGAATGTATTGAGCATTATAGGTCTGGTTCATACTATCAAATTATTATACTATGTATCTGGATCTATTTATTTGGATCTTAGAAAGGCTTTTGATACTGTTGCACATGGAAGACTGCTGAACAAATTGGAGCAGTGTGGCATTGGAGGCAAACTGCTGCTATGGATAAAGGGGTGGTTGAGTGGGAGAAGACAGAGAGTGGTAATCAACGGACACTGCTCATCGTGGACTAATGTTATTACTGGAATCCCTCAGGGTTCAGTGTTGGGTCCATTGTTATTTTCTGTATTTATAAATGATATTGATGATGGTATATCAAGCTTAATGTCCAAGTTTGCAGACGATACGAAGGTTGGCAGGGTTGTTAAGGACACTAATGACAATATGCTGCTGCAACAGGATCTAGAAAAGTTGAGCAGATGGGCTGAGAGGTGGCAAATGAAGTTTAACATTGAAAAATGTAAAGTACTACATATGGGAAGCAGTAACCCCAGAGTAACGTATCAACTCTGTGGAACTACACTGACAGTGGTAGAGAACGAAAAGGACCTGGGGGTAATTGTGCAGGCAGATATGAAGTTTTCTGAGCATTACAGATGGTCTGCAAGAGTAGCTCATGGTCTCTTGTCAATGATATACAGGAATTTTTCTAGCAGGGATAAGGAGGTGATTATCCCCTTGTATAAGGCAATGGTCAGGCCACACCTTGAGTATAGTATACAGGTCTGGGAGCCTCATTTCAAGAAGGATGTAGAGCTACTGGAACGAGTACAGATAAGGGCAACAAGATTAGTGAATGGAACAAAGGGTTGCTCTTACGAAGAAAGGCTTAAGTTTTACAAATTACAGTGTCTAGAGACTAGGCACCTGCGAGGTGATCTGATTGAGGTGTATAAAGCCTTGAATGGTTTGAGCATGCGAAATGCAAATGGGATCCTTTCTCTTGCTCAGAATAATCACCTGAGAGGGCATAAAATCAAATTGAGGAAAGACAGATGTAGGATAGATGTGCGGAAGTTTGCCTTTAGCCAGCGGGTTTGTGGACCAGACTTCCATCCTTTGTTGTGGAAGTTAATAGGCTAAATAAATTTAAGGCTGAGCTGGACAGATATTTGGAAGAGCGGAGGGGTGAAATGGGAGCGGTTTTTTTTTTTTTTTTTTGGCTGATGCTGCATAAGCTTGCTTTCTTGCATCATATGCCTCTACTAATGCTAATACTAATGTATCGTTGGTTCTCAAACTTTAGTGAACAGAAGACCCTCTTTTAGTGTAGAAATTTTTCGAAAATTAAAATTGTTTCCATGCTGAGAAGCACTGCTACATATAAATAGAAGAATGTTTCTAATATTTGGGCATTACTCGATAAGGAAGTAAGATCTGAATTTGACAGCTCTCCAATTTCCATCCCTAAAAAGACATTTATACACATCTCGAGATGGAAAAGCAGGATTGACACCAAAATTTCAGCACGTTTTCTCGTTCCTGGAGAGACTCGATTCCGATTTCACATACCTCCCCAAGATTTTATTTAATTCTTTTGGATCTCTGTATATCAAATTTGAAGTTGACAGATAACCCATATCAACTGTCATCCACTAAAAAAGAATTGCTGCACAAACCACCTGCCGGGTGGGTAAAGTGCCTGCCTGGCAACCCAAAGGTCGCGGGTTCGATTCCCGCCTCGGGCTTGGATCAAAGTACTGCAAAAACCTTGGGAGGTGCATTATGGCCACAGAGGCCTATGCGCCAACAACTACCAAAAAAAAAAACAAACCACCTCAAGACTACCAATCACGTAATGATTGGTAGTCATCAGAAAGGTTTCACCACATTACGTGACGAAACCTTTCTGAATACAGTACAGAACGGTTTTTTTTTTTTTTTTAGCTCCGATCTGAGGTACATTATTTGATAATCGAATGCGCCTGAAATTTAATGAAATAAATACATCACCTAACTTAACTTGGTACTTATGTGATCTGTCCTTATGATTACATCAACCAAATTGTAGGGATACGTACCGACAAGTAAAAAAGTTCACACAAACATGTCCTCGAAATTCTTTCTTTCCGAGTTTGTGTTTGAAAAGTGATGGGGGAAAATGTTTTTAATAATTAAAAAAAATGATATCAAAACTTGCCTGAAAAGTATTCACTGGATCATGTCCTCCATTCTCTCTTATTTCAGTGTGGTTGCATGCAAGACCTAACTTGAGGATAAGCATGCCCTAGGCAAAAGTCTTTTTGGACCCCTATAAAAATGTTTTTTATGAAACGCCCGACTTTAATAGTGAAAAATAAGGCATAGGAGCCCTCGGAAAATTAAGATTAGGATAAAATTTGTATATATTTCTAAGGAAATAAATACAAATCTGACATATTGGCGGAACGCGCACATTTTGACTAGAAGTTACATTACAATTTGAAAGTAAATTTTATTTGCAAATTTTATAAGGAACACGACCAGTCATGCTCGTTGTTACACTACGATATCATCTACTTTGGCTGTGTCCATTGCCATTTACGGGCCCCCCTCAAAGTACGGTTCCTAGGCAAATGCCTAATTTTCCTAGGCATAAGATAGGCCATGGTTGTGCTTAACCATCTGACTGCAATGTGCCAGGAGGAGAAATAGATTCGGAATAGTGGTTCTGTGTTACGGTTGGTCCACCCCGCTTGACCTGAATCCACTGGACTTCTTTTTATGGAGGACAACTTAAGACCTCGGTGTACAAAAAACCAGTGGACGCGAGAAAGAGGTCATCCTCAACATCCAGAACCCTTGTAATTCAATTCAAATATTGTTGAAAGTATGCACTATTCAACGGAGCATCTCTGCAGTCTGTGTTGCCAAATTTGAATTTCCACTTTCAGCAGCTTCTGGTAAAATGGTACTTAAAAATTTTGCATTAAAAAGAGCTAATTAAATTCTTTTCCTTGCACCTCAGAACACACCTGTTAAAAGTGTTTTCATCCCTCACCTTTTGAAACGCATAAAAAAGACTGTAACTCGGAAAGCAAGCATTGCGGAAACATGTTTATATGAACACTGTTACTATAAAATATAAAAGAAAATTATAGGGATGCCTCCTTGGTACGAGGATGCCTCCTCGTACCAAGGAGGCATCCCTATAATTTTCTTTAGTATAATTTAGAAACACTTGATATATTTACTGTTCGTTTTCTTTCTGTAACTTGGCCTGACGTGCTGAGTTGTCAACGCGGAATATGTAGTTCACACGTAAGAGTTAACCATGGTTCGAGCCTACGTGACCGCTAAATGCAGAAATGTCCTTGTGTTTCTAAAACTTAAATACTTTTTCCATATCTTGGTGATCCATGCTGAATAGTTCCGCAGTTCACCCAGGGACAGCGATCGAAGTCTTTCCCGATGGACCAAGAATGCAGCTGGTCAGCATTGTTTAATTGATGCAGAGCAGAAATATGTACCTAAAAAGGCGGAAGTGGCAAGAAGTGCAATATCAGGGCAACTCGTTGTGAAGACATTAACAACGTGAGATGTAAAAAAAAAGATACAATTTCATCTACTTCGGTGGTTTTTTACGAACTAAAATGATGCTTGGCACTAACTTGTTCGATTACCAAAATGTTTATATTGTTTAATATTTTTTTTAATATTTAAAATAAAGAATTCCTGTACTTAAAAAACGTATTAAGTGGGAAAGTATCGTTATAATAATACACTGTGTATTCTTTATCACGAACTTTTTATGCTTTTTACCCGGGAAACTTCTTAAGTGGGAAAAATAAGACGGCCGCCGTAGCCGAGTGGTCAGTCGCACGGGTGCATAAGTACACGTGCCTTGAGTGACCGGGGTTCAAGCCCGTGACTACTAAATACGATGCTGTTTCTTGTATTCTGTCTATTTTGTGAACTCCTCTAACTGTTGGTCATCCCGGAGTATAAGCAGAAAATTTATTTTTATTAATACATTACAATATATAGAGGTGAAATTGGGACTTCAGAAACCAATCCTAGTACAGGGGAAAACTTCTTATGTGGGAATTTCTTATCCGGGTGTAAGATGTAAAATCTTACAAATATATTATTTTATAGAAAAGTGAGATTAATTTAAAGTAAAACTTATAATATAGCAATATGGGGCAGCGAAACCCTACAAGTCAAGAATATTACTAAGATCACTCGCAAGGGATTAAATTAGACAAAGTCTATACAAGGGGAGCGGTAAGCTGAAAGGCTATTAGCAACCTGGGTACACTTCGACTCCCAGCACACAGACAAACCAAAACAATAGAAACGAGTAGCAACTGCTGTTAGTAATAGGTGTTAACTCTGGAAAACAATGGTGCGGTGGACCATGGTACTGTCGGGAAATTTCTTTGATTGGTGACACCTGGAGAAGAGATAGGAAGTAAATACTGAACAAATGCTGGAATTAGAGTTAAGACTGGCGTCTGGCTGTCGGTGATGGCAAGCTTTGTAGATCATGTGAAATTAGTCTGCTAAAGTATAACTATAAGCGGCTGACTTCAAAGGTACAGACAGCCTGAGAAATTTTACAAATTTCTTAAAATAAGAAGTTAGATCAAGCAATGAGGAGTCAGCTGGAGAAAATAAAACGGGCAAATAAGAACAGAGAGAAAGTTGATAAAATGAGAAAGATTGGTTAAGACTCAGAACAAGGGTGGCCTGACACATAGGGGCGGTACGTAATTCAGATGAAAAAGGCGAGTGAAAGGGGGGGAGAGAGAGAGGACAAAGTTGAGATTCTTGTCGGTGTTTCTGAAAATGGGATAGTCAAGAACACAGTTGAGTTTTGTCGGTGTTTGTCGAAATGGGTTAAAAAAGTGACTGAGTAGGAAACACACAGAACCCTGAGTTGAGTTTTATGTGGGTGTTTATGGAAATGAGTTAAGGGAAGACAAAGTTTAGATTCTTGTCGGTGTTTGGGAAAATGAGTTAGGACAGACAGTTGAGTTTTTTCATCGGTGTAAGTAAAAATGAGTTAGTAACATGGACAGTTGAGTGTTTGGTCGTGGTGGAAAATATGAGTTGGTAACAGCTGACAGTTGAGTTTTTGTCGTGTTAGAAATTATGGAGTGTAAGGAGAATAAGCCTGTCCGTCATTGGAAGGCAAGAGCAGTAGCCGTATGCTATAGTCTAATCCACATCGGAAGAAAGGCAAGGGTAGTGACCCGAATGCAACGAGCGCTGTGAAATATTTCTTAATTTAATAAGAAGTTCTTAATAGGTGGAGCGCAGAAGCGAGGGTGGCACCCTATGAGCTATCTCCTTGTGGATGAGCTGTAAAAAGTGGAGTAGAGAAGGAATTACTGTGAGATGCCCTGTGAGTTTTCGTTTTGTGAATAAGTTTTAATAAGATGGAGAGAGAAGGAGCGAAATAGCCCGAATAAGGTGGAGAAAGGACGCCAGTTCCATGCAGCCAAGAGTCCCTGATAATTATCTGTAGCAGATTCAAGTGAAGCAGATGAAGGAGAGCCTCAGAGAGCCAAAAATGGAAGCTTGAAACCGCCCAAGAAAGGAAAGGAAAAAAAAAAAGATAGAAGTAGGTGAGATATTATCAAGTACTGTAAGTTAACAAGGACTGTTAGTGAAACAGTATAGTAATTAATAAAAAAAAGGGGTAGCACTAGAAGTAAAATGATAGATAAATTATCTCTGAAGTAAATTATATATACTAACAGAGTTTAATTAATTAAAAAAAGGTTATTGTAAAATGCAAGGGAAACGAAGGATGAGTAATAGATTAAATTGTTGTTCAAATGATTATAATGTGTTAGAAGGGTAGTAAGGTTTATATGAGAAGTTTTGATTATGTTTTAAGGACAGATAATTGAATTATATAAGAAACTTGAATATGTTTTAAGGATAGATAATTGAATATAGTGTTTGTATTGATGAAGAATTGTTGGTTTATCTGAAAGACTAATAACAAATAGAGACTTTAGGAAAGTTAAGATTGGTCTTCAGTGTATTGTAAAAGAATGGTGAAAACACAGAGTATAATGATGAAAGTAGCATATTGATTGCTAATATAAGAAACACAATTGTATCCAGGAGTAAGTGAAATAGGTATGGTGAATGTGTATAAGTGTTAGGAGTTAGTTAAGGCAAGAAGAATGAACCAAGTGTTTTCATATAATGGTCAATTCAGATTAGCTAGTGAAGGGAAACAGGAATAGGAATAATATATGCAAGGTATCCTTGATTTAACTTTGTATGCATATTACATGTTTTTTAATTCAATTGTATATTATATATTACATATATATATATATATATATATATATATGTAAATAA
This sequence comes from Mastigoproctus giganteus, assembly GCF_048544385.1. Taxonomy (NCBI): domain Eukaryota; kingdom Metazoa; phylum Arthropoda; class Arachnida; order Uropygi; family Thelyphonidae; genus Mastigoproctus; species Mastigoproctus giganteus. The sequence goes on from NC_143582.1 coordinate 152,561,593, forward strand.
ACTTTGTTGTTTATTAATTTGTGAGTTTGTTATTCCTGAACACTCAGCCTTTCCGAAGGGAATTATACATAATTGAGAAATTCCCTTGAATCTGGAATTCTCGTGTGAAGCAAAGTCAGATGTGTACGTGGGGGTGTAAGAAATAGACGTCTATATAGTTATAAGGGAACAGAACAAATAAGGAATATTTAATAAAGAATTATTATTATCAATATTCAAAAATAAAATTAAACCAAGGACCATCATTTCGCCCCCCCCCACACACGGGTTCTACTGTATTTTGAAGAAAATATTTATTTTTCCCTTTTTTCTTGTGTACATTTACATAATAACGAATTTTTATTTCATCTGAAATTTAGACCGCAATTTGCGCTTCTTCGCACAATCAAATCAAAAATTGCAGAAAGTTTAACTGGGCGCCTCCGTAGCCAGGTGGGAAGGAGCAGCAGTGCGTAGCACACGCTTCTTAATTAGACCGGGGTTCGAGCCCGTCACCACCAAATACGGAGGATGCGGAAAGGTCAGGGAATGACCACCGCATATTCCCGGAGCAATATGGCCTGAGTTGCTAATGCTCCCAAAAAACAAACAAGTTTAACTTGTGCACCGTTTTCTTTAGCCATCCATTCATTTAATCGTTTATCTGAAAGAATGGGATAGAATATGTATTGTTTGCCGGTATGTCTTCAATGTTGTTTTTGCCAGTAGAAATGCGTCACGGGACCGTTGCCTAGCATCCAGTTCATACCGGCTAAAAGTGCACAACAGTTTAAGAGAGGAAAGAAAAAAGGGGGAAAAAAAATTGATGCCCTCCTTAGCTATGTTCGGTGAAAGTAGTGAGTACTGATTCTGACATTACTAGCATGTGAGTGTACAAAATGCGGAGGGCGGTAAAAGGGAAGACACTTTGAATGTCATGACCAACGATAATCAGACGAATGGGAGGGCAGTCATTGTTTGAGTCACAGGCACAACTTATATTAACTGTACGGACTCTTCATCAGAATGATTGGAGAGTAACAGTTAACAAGTGAGGTCCGATGATCAGAGAGCCCATCCAGAAATCACTACGTCTTAAACAGTGTTACCTGCCCTAATAAGAGAAATATTGGTAGAAGAAAAGAGATTTTAAAAAAAATCGGGAGATTTACATTCTAGACTGCACATTTCTTGACGTCATCAGGTTAGGCTGTTTCACTATTAAAATTAAGTTTATTTTGCTCTCATTTTTTCCCTCTTTCTTTTCTGTGACCTCAACACAAGTACAATTAAGGGAATGAAGTGATACATACAGGGTGTCCCAGGAGGAAAGGTCAATATTCCAGGAGGTGAAAGGATAGGTCATTTTAAGCAAAAAAGTTCATATAAACATGTGCCCTATCCCGAATGGCGCCTCCTTAGCCAGGTGGGCAGGAGCAGCAGTGCGTAGCACACGCTTCTTGATTAGACCGGGGTTCGAGCCCGTCACCACCAAATACGGAGGATGCGGAAAGGTCAGGGAATGACCACCGCATATCCCCGGAGCAATATGGCCTTAGTTGCTAATGCTCCTAAAAACCAAATATCAAGAACATATCCCGAATGGTTTCCGAGATAGAGGCATTTGAATATTTATTTTTCACGTGACAAATTTGGAACAGCTTATAATAAATTTTCAAAAATACCATCATCAACTTCAATGCACTTTTCTACTCTCATGAGAACATGGCGTGTTGCTTGTCTAAGTGTATCTTCACGTTCCTTTATATGGGCAACAGCGTCCATCATGCGAGCTAGCAGATCATCTCTTGTATCCACCTTTCTTCTCTACACTTCATTCTTACCCAACCCCATAAACAAAAATCTAATGGGGTTAGGTCTGGAGATCTTGGTGGCCAGTTAATGGCACCACCACGACCAATCACCAATCCACCGATTAGGGAAAATTCGGTCCAGATGTTGCTTCACAAGTCTGGTCGAATGGGAGGGGGCCCCCCGTCATGCTGAAAGTACATAACACACCGTGTGGCCAAAGGAACATCCTCTAGTTATTCACATAATGTATTTTGCAAAAATTGAAGGTAATTGTGTCCTGTCATTCGATGTTCTAAAATAACGGGACCTATCAACAGGTTATCGATCATACCGCACCATACATTGATTGAGAAACGAACTTGGAAATTTGTTTCCACTGTACCATGTGGATTCTCGTGCGACCAGCGATGAGTGTTACGTGTGTTGTTGATTCCATTCCGGGTAAACGTAGCTTCATCAATAAATAGTACTGATGGAAGCACTTCACGATTGGCATTTAACCAATGACAAAATTCAAGATGCGTGGCACTGTCCCCTATGTGAAGATTTTGCACACGCTATGGGTGAAATGGGTACAAGCTCTCTTCATGTAGTGTTCGTGAAACATTGAGACGTGCAGAAAGTCTTCGCGTGCTAATTGTAGGACTACGCTGAACCATGTTCAGAATGTGTTTCCGTTCCTGCACATTTTCTTGACGTCCTCGTTCAGATGAAACATGAGCACTGGGAAGCATACCACTTTCACGCAATGGTTAAACTTTGGAAAACACCCTACGATCCGGAATTCGACGTGTAAGAAAGCGCCGACAGTATTCTTCAACCGCAGCAGGGGCACTACCATCGCAGAAACCGTAAACATACAGCATATCTGCATATTCGGCATTAGTAAAAATGTGCGGCATCTTTAGCAAACACTTCTACAATTAGAACTGACAACTGACTCACTTCTACAATTAGAACTGACAACTGACGGTACTCACTGATTCACTTCTACAGTCACAACAATCAACTGATAACTGGCAACTGACAATCAATTGCAGTCTGATGGGAGGGAAGGAAAATATTGCGCGCCAATTTCAAAACAAATGTACATTAAAGTAGCTCTATCTCGGAAACCATTCGGCATAAGGCACATGTTTATATGAACTTTTTTGCTTAAAATGACCTATCCTCTCACCTCCTGGAATATTGACCTTTCCTCCTGGGACACCCTGTATATACCGGTATACAGTAACCTAGCTACCCTTTTTCGGGCCCGGAGGCAAAGAACATGTTCGGGCCCCTACTTAATTAATGAAAATTGCAAAAACAGGAGACAGCCAAAGACGACGGGCCCCTAAAGGGCCGGGGTCCGGAGGCAATTGCCTTGCCTGCCTACATGGTAGCTACGCCACTGTATATATGTGTGTGTGTGTGTGTGTGTGTGTCACCCTTTACATCCAAGAGGTTTCGGTAGTGAGAGAGAACTGGAGGCAGTCGGGTGTGTGTTGTTCCTGCAAACGGCATTCGAAGTTGGTCGATAGCTAGCTTTCTCACAGCCCCCCAAAAAGGTGTATACATTTTCTCCCAGGTTTTGATATCGTGGTTTTATTACTATTAATTTAATTTCAAATGATAACTGCTTTGATCGTATGTATGCTGTCTTATATAACACCTCTTGGGATATGTGGATAGCATAATAACGCCATCCACATCCTAAGTTAAAACCGTTTTATGCATGCTAAATGGATGTTAAATTTGTAAAATTACAGATTCACAGTATTTACAATCAATTACAAGAACATTAGATTGCAAATAAATTAACTTTCTAATTTTTAGCGCTTATGGTCGATACAAATCAGAGATAAAGAATAGCAGTTCACAAAAGCTATCGAGTCAGTTTGTAAAGGAGGAAAGGTATCCGTTGCGATAAATGTAGCAAGAGCACTGTGTGACCATTTGCTGCTGGAAGCTTAGTATAAAAATTATAAAGAAACAGGATGCTCAAAAACTTTTGCTGATGCTGTGGACAGAGTTGAGTTCTCCCTCTCCCCTCACAGAGCCATTTTCAATGGCAGCAAGACCGCCATTCAACATCTTATTAAAAACAGCCCTTCACAACTGAATCACTCCCTTAGTGGAGCTGACATATCGAATGTCAATACCTATACTGATCTCGGCGTGGTCTTTGACGCCAAAATGTCATTCAGCAGTTACACTGATATGGTAACTACGAGGCTCTCTGCGCAAGTGAGCAGCCAAGCAGCGACTGCTTCACGTTCAGGATACCTCCATCCTCCTAAGGTTCCTAGTCACTACAACTTATATATTATACAGCACTTCTGTACTGTTGAGGAATTTAGGCCTCAGCAGCTCCTACTGACATGAAGAAAATCTACGTCGGAGAGTACTGGTTACTAAACTGGGCCAATACCAAACTCCATCTCAATCCCAGAATCACTACCACGGAAATAGGAAACTACCTTGTCAATCAGAAAGATGTCCTCCATTATTAATGAAAGGGGCATAGTCTTCAAGGCCAAAAGAGGATCTACGTCCCACATCTGTGAATCGTGTTCTTTGAGAATTCCTGGCTAAGATCCTTATTGCTAGTCATGCACACCAACAGACTAGCCCTCTCTGACAGATTCCTTCGATGCCGACTTGCAGAAGTTTGTGAAACAAAAAAACACAGGCAGCACTTTCTCATCATTCACAGAAATTTCGCTCCCATATTCAATTTTAAAACACTACATCAACCTTGGGCTTGCCTACATTCTTCGTTGATTGGTGAAATGTTCATGGATCCACACGAGAGTTGGCTCGCCTGCATTCTCGTGTGCTACTATCCTATTAACGTAATTGTTATTTGCTATTCATGTCTTTTATTTCATTACACAGGATTGCAAACCCTGTCCCTAAGCTGTGAAGGGATTTAGGTTTATTTTTATGTCCCACAATAAATATAGTAGACCCAGGTTCCCAAACGTTTATAACTTGCGTTCCGTTAAATATTTCATAACTTTCACGCGCCCCCTTAAAACATTTCATAAATTTCCAAGTTTCCACATCTTCCAGAACAAATGCAAATAAATAGATTTCACACAAAATTTAGTTAATAAATATACATACTTTTATAAATTAATATATACTTCAGTACATTTAATCTTAAAGATTTAAATAAAATGCGCTTCGTACCTGGATTAGTGAGATAGTTTGTTCATATTTCGTTAAAAAAAGTTCTTCACAACACCTCCCCCCCCCCCGAAAAAAAACGTGCGCCCTCGGGGGAGCACACTTTGGAAGCCTTTGTTATAGACTATTTATTTTAGCTTAGGTAGATAGTTACAGCAATTATATCTCTTTCCCCCTCTCCTCTGTATTCGCCCATCATAGTTAGCATGGGGTAAAGAATTCTGCACACTGCATTGTTCAAATAAAATATGCAGATTGTTATTATTATCATTTCATTGTTGAGAGTGAGCTACCGTGCTAGAGATTGTTCTAGCCGTCAAACACGGCTAACTCATATGACTATCCGGGAGGTTAAACAAAAAATTTATTTAATTTAATTACGATATGATCAACTGCATTTCTGAATTATCATTTAATATAATGCAGATAGTTCTTTAAAAGAAGAGATCAAGACGTCACGAACACTTTGTCTTAAATTCCTGAACACACAGAATAAGATGTCACGAACTGTGACGCCAGAAGTTGGTTGTGATTGACAATGTGAAATAACTCCTATCACTGCTAACTGTGAGGTACCTACTTCACACTTTATCTCGAGCGGTCATGAGGTATGATGACGAACGAACAGTTCAGCTCGAGGTGATCACGTTATCACGCAGGACTATGACCGCGGGTGGCGCGAGTAAGCATATATTACTGCCTGGTGCATTTGAACTTTATACACGTGCCCAACTAGCCACGAGGTTGTCATTTACGTAGAGGTCCAAAATCCACTTCGAGCTGTTCGGGTATGATTTATTTTTGGTTCCTAGCGTTATAAACCACTATCGCTTCCATTTTTGATGACCTAACGTGTCTGGCTGAGCTCCAAGTGGAGTGGTAAGTGCTTGTTTGTGGCCATAAAGTTCTACCTTTGCAGGCAAGCACTATGTAGGTCTTGAACATTGAACTACTCAACACAAACATGCCTATCGTTTTCCCCTACAGACATCGCGTTTTTTTTTTTTTTTTTTATCAGCCTGCCAATAGAAACATAGCTTGTGTTCTGTCACCGAGCAAATGGAACGTTCTGTTTGTTTTTCATTACTTGAAAGTAGATAGCTATATGAAACGCTCAGAAAGGGTAGCTTCTATTTTGAGATCGAATATATATATACATATATATTTGAATATACCTTTTACACATACCACAATACAACACACTGAAATTGAAACGCCCTTTATACCCAGGGTGTTTCAATTAAAAGGCATAGAGTCTATCTCTCTCATTTTTAGGTTTAGACTATATATCGTCTGACTTTTCTTGTCACATTTGGGCTGAAAATTTTTAAACTGATGTTAAAATAGGATTGGGTATTACCGTTAAGATTTTGCACACAGAATGAGACATTAGTGATTACGCAAAATTTCGAAATATAAATTTTTCCTAATCAACTGGTTTCTTTTTTTTTTTTTTCAATGGGAAAGCTGTTCTCCGTCTCCTCACTTTAGTCTAAAAATTAATCTTCTAAACCAATTTTTTAAAAGAGAAAACAAAAAGCGGTTGTTGAATGAGGATAGCTACCTTTCTACACAGCTAAAAGTGCGTATTATAGAGCGAGCATCACACAGTTGCATTGTGTTTTATTTTAACTCAAATAAAATTGGTTTATGCACGTTTCAGAAACACGCTGATGACGTTTTTAGACTAAACCAAAAACGGAGAACAACTTTCCCACTGAGAAAAAAGTAATTTTAAATTTAGAAATCATAAAATCTAAATGGTAATACTTAGTTAAAATTAACACCAAATTCAGAAAGTTCAACCTAAATATGACAAAAAAAGACGACAAATAGCCAAAATCTAAAATTAATCGAGATAACCCTAATGCCTTTTAATTGAAACACCCTGTATGATACAACTCCATAGGACAAGCCACTATATCCCGCTTGTTTAGCTGGAGCGGAATCTAGTTCCAACAGCTAACCGCCAGGCCCATCTATCTAGCCAGTATGTCAAATTAAGATAATTTTTAAAAATGATAGAAATATATAAATTAATTAACTGTACACGAAAGATAAACACTCAACAAAAAATAAATAAAATATTCATAATTACGAAAATGATTAGTAATAAGAAATAAACTGGTAGAATTCTACTAATAATTTACTTCTCATTTGTTAAAAAAAAAAAAAAAAAAAAAATACATTTTAAACTTAAGTGATTACTTTATTCAATTCATAAATTCTGTTGACACTGATAAGCTTTCTCATTTACATATCTTCCATAACTTCATTTCATCAATATTTTTTTGTAAAAATAGAAGAAAACGAATATTTACAGTTCAATTTGATCCTACATATGAACACGCGGTATTCATACTTACGAGCTCATTCACATTTCCAGCTAATTAAACAATTTGTTGTTACTAACTGGTTACAGCAACGAGATCGAACGTTATGCCATAATACTCGCGACTAACTTGCGAAACTTTCATAACTCAGCCTAGAGGGATCAATCATACGCCTCATTTAATTACGTATTTTCGTAACTAAAAATTAATTAATTAATTTCATTATGGTTAATATCAAATATGAGATTTTTTCATTCAAGACCATTCGAATATCTTTAAACATGCAAAATTGAGGGTGGGATCCTGGAAATACACTACCCTATCAAATGTCACGGGCCACTCATCTGAGGCAGAAAATTAAGCGAATAAGAAATATACAAATATTTTGGTCTATAAAGGTGATCCGTGATTTAGGCTGGAATTTATTTCAGTTACGAAGAATGTGCACACGAAAAGACATCAGTTTCACAGGAAAATGATAGCTGGACGTCATTTGTGAAACATTTCTGTGAGTGCTGTTGCTCAGAAATTAAACATTACCAAATCGAAAATTGGCAAGAAGCTGAAATAGATGTCTAGAAGCGACAATGAATCCAAGAAATGATCGGGTAGGCGTAAATTACCGACTGACGAGAGCCGACGACGTGCCTTCAAACAATTTGTTACCCCATCTCACCATCAGCTCTAGTTCTGTGGGAAGCGGCCACAGGCAAACTTGTGCCTGCATGACAAGGTTGAGAGAGATGCATGATAATTTTCACGGAAGAGCTGCAGCACAAAAGCTTTAAATAACAAATACGAAAACACACTTTTGAATAGCATCACACAAAGAATACCGAACCTGGTCTGCAGATCAATTAAAATCAGTCATGTAGAGCAGCAAGTCAAGCTACAAGCTCTTATAATCGATAAACATGTTCAGATATGGAGGATATATGGAAAACGCTTATTACCAAATTTATGGTATGCACAGCGCGATCAGTGGTAACTAGTCACTGTGCATGGATTCATAAATGAGTTCTATACGTATATTCTGTACAATTATGCGTGTCCTACGTTGCGACAATTTTATGGAAGTGAGCCTTACACCTTCCAATACAACAATGCTCCCTGTCATAAAAAGGATTGTGAACGCATGATTTGAAGAGAATAATACTGGCATTAGAACACTGCAGTAGCTAACACAGAGCCCAAACTCAATTAAACTGAATAGCTATGGAATGAATGGAACTTCGAATAGAGCTCAATTGTTTTAAAGAAGGAATGGAGCACAATATCCCAGTTTTCTACAAGAAATTAGTATAAAGTTTATATGAATCAGGCACAATAACAACAGTGTGCCATAAAATTGAGACAGTTTACATAAAATCATAATACATAATGTGAACAATCAATACCTTTACAAGGCAATATATATTATTTAAAAATATATGTAAGATAAAGAAGAGTACATTTATAAATAATGACTGCTAAAATAAAACGAAAATATAAAAATAAATTCGTCGCCAACTAACAACCCTACTCAGACAAGCTCACACCCAGTTTCTTTAATGAAGCTGTTTGATAAAATCAGTCAAGTTGATAAAAGGGTAGAGGTTATATTCGTTCAATAGATGGAGCCAGTAGTTCAAAGGATTAAATTTAGCACGGTGTCTGTCTGCGGTATCGAATTTAAAAATTAAGCTCAATGTATGTGAGAGTTCTGGTAGGAATTCAAAAACCAATATTTGGTAATACATTTGATTATTTAGAACCTTGTGAATAAATTTTATACCAGCTTCCTGTCTTCTCATATTCAAGGAATTAATTATATTAATTATATATTTATTCGATTAAGAGTAGTGAAATTTACATTTTAGATTAGGTTAGGTTTATTGTGGTTAGGCGGTGCCAGCCAATGTTTGGCATCACCGCCATTATCGTACAGATCACTTACTAAGGCAACATAAAGAGCTACCTTTTAGTTCAATCACTAAAGGCAGCACAATGAGCCACCATTCAATATCAGTCACGAAGGTAACAACGAGCTACAATCCACGAAAGGCCTCCGTAGCCGAGTGGTCAGGAGCGGGATTGCAATAATACACGCTCTTTGAGTAGACCGGGGTTCAAGTCCCTGACTGCTGAATACGGTCGATCTGCCAACCTGCAATGGACCAGCGTGACAGATTATGGTCTATTTCCCTCAGCATGAATTGTTGAGGAGGCTTCCGTCCTGCAGTGGGTTGTAATGGCTGTACTTTACCTTTTTTTTTTTTTTTTAAACAGTCCACGATCAGTCACTAAGGCAACACAATAAACCATCTTCCAGTTGAGTCGCTAAGGGAGCACAAAAAACACCATCCGGGATCAGTCGCTAAGGCTACACAGCAAACTGACATCCAGGATCAGTCGCTAAGGCTGCACAACAAACCACCATCCAGGATCAGTGGCTAAAGCAGTACAATGAACCATGTAGAAAAGATATGACTCTAATCTGAATTTTTTTAGATTTTGTCAGAGAAAGAAACCAAAATCAACCCACACAGGAGATCGAAATTCCAGAATGGGTATAATAAGGCTATAAAAAAGGGGTCTAGTGAGCGCAGAGCTGTTAAGAGGAGAAGAAAACACGCTTTACAAATCCTAGTTTAATATAGAGTTTTCGTACTATGGTATTTACATTTTTAACAAATGTAAGGTTTACACATAATGGTATACACAAATCAACAATTTCAGGTATCATTCAGGTCATGTCATGACCTGAATGGTACCTGACGCATTACAATCTAAGAGACTACGCAAAAATGAGAATCAGCAGGAATATCCAACATTCCTCATATTACATTCTCTTTCATCCAAACCTATGAGTGCCCTTTCACCATTTCTAATTCAGAAATGTTTGGACAGTGTGGCTGGTTCACCGCCAATGGTGAAAAGACTCCGATCTGGAGATTATTAGTTGAAACAGCTAAACATCAGCATTCTCAGGCTGTACTAAAATTGTCAACGTTTTGTGGAATACCTGGACAGGTCACCCCTAATGCTACATTAAATAGTTCCAAAAGGAGTATTAGCAGAGTGCATATGATGAATGTCACTGAAGATGAGATAGCAAAAGAATTACATGATCAAAAAGTCGTTCAAGCAAAACGAATAATGATCAAAAAAGATGGCAAATTTGTTTCTACTAGGAACACTGTTCCAATATTTAGTACATCAACCTTATCATGTGTGAAAGCCGGATACCTTAATTGCCGAGTACGTCCATACATTCTCAACCCAATCAGATGTTTCAAGTGTCAAAAATTTGGACACTCGCAAACAATATGACGAGCGGACACCATCTGCCCGAACTTTAGCTCCAAAGCCCATACACAAACGGATTGCTCTGCAGAAACGCCTTGCCCAAATTGTAAAGGTCAGCATCCAGAGTATTCAAAAGCGTGTAAACTCTGGAGGATAGGAAAAAAGATTCAAAAATATAAAGTTGAACAAAATTGAATACAAATTATAAATTATTCTAGAACTAGGGGCCATAATTTCAAGTTGCGGGGGGAGGTGTTTAGACTGGACTGCCGGAAGTTTTATTTTAGCCAAGGGAGAAGGGTAATATACACTGTGCTGCCACTTTATTAGGTACACCTACCTAGTAGCGTACTGAGCCTCCGTTAGCCTTCAAAACAGCCTGAATTCGTTAGGCATGGATTGAACAAGATTCTGAAAACGTTGTGCAGGAATGGAGTACCATGCAGACATGAGTGTGTCACGCAGTTCCTCGAGATTCGACGGAGGTGTAGGCCTGCAGCGAACAGCCCTTTCCAGCTCATCCCAAAGATGTTCAATAGGATTGAGATCAGCAGACTGAGCGGGCCACTGCAACAAAGAAAAGTCATTGTCATATTCCTGGAACCATTCCATAGTGATTGGGGCTTTGTGCACCGGTGCATTATCCTGCTGTAAGTTGAACATGAACGGATGCACTTGGTCAGCAACGATGTTTAGGTACGATGTGGCATTCAGATGTGAATCTATGAGTATCAATGGACACAACTTGTGCCAAGAAAACATTCCCCACACCATAACACTGCCCCCGCCATCTTGCACAGTAGTCGTCAGACATGACGGGTCCATGGATTCATGTTGTTTTCGCCAAATTCTGAGCCTCCCATCAACATGATGCACCAGGCACTTCGACTCGTCAAACTAAGCAACAACTGTTTTCCAGTCCTCGATAGTCCAGTGCTGGTGTTGCTGTACCCACAGGAGGCGCACTCTCTAGTTCTTTATTGATAACAAAGGTATGCGATGTGGCGTCGGCTGTTGTAGCCCATTCGCAACAAAGTGCGACTAGTGGTCCGTTGCGATATTTTGTTCTGCGCACTAAGGTTGTATTCTGACGTGATGTGCGACATTGTGGCCCGTCTGTTTACTTGCACAATTCTAGCCATCCTCCTCTGACCTCTCTCTCTCATTAACAAGCGATTTTCTTCCACAGTAGTGCCATTGAGAGGATGTTTTCTGTTCGTTGCACCATTCTCGATACACCCTTGAAACTGTGGTGCGTGAAAAATTCAAGAGAACTGCAGTTTCAGAGATGCTTTGTCTGTCCAGCACGTCTTGCACCTACTATCATGCCACGCTCGAAGTCCGTTAGGTCACTCCTTTGTCCCATTCTTGCTACGGTTTGTAGGCTTAACTGATACTAGAAAGGTTGTTCTGCTGCATTTATATCCGCAACTGCGGTCATGTGACTTACAATTTTGGAACAAACCATTTGTGTGCACAGCAGGGGTGTACCTAATAAAGTGACAGCACAGTGTAGTTACGAGTTTATCTGATAATATTGGTCAAAGTAACACTTGTAGATACTTCAAGAGTTCTTGTTTCTTACCGCAACAAAACATATTAGCAAAATTTTCTGAGGGCAGAAACGTTTCAAATCAGCGAGTAGCTAATGCCAGTGAAGGGAGCTTAAATAACTTTAAGGGTTTTGTCAGTAGTTAACTACACAAGGACACTAAGTCTTAATTGTTTATACAGCAATGTCAGAAGTGTTGTCAATAAAATGAGTGAATTCGAACTGCTGGTTAGGACAAGAAACGCTGAAATAATACAGATTACGGAAACGTGGTGCCACCCGAAGATAAGGGATGATGAGTTTTCGGTATGTACTGTATAATGTACATGTATTTAGGAAGGATAGGGAAGATAGAAGGAGTGGTGGGGTCATGCTTCTTATCAAAATTAGCCTGAGCGCAACGAAAGCTTTCCCAGATTCAGACGTTTCGCATGCTATTATAGAATCTCTATGGTGTGAGATAGCTGGAAGCAAAGGTATAATGAGAGTGGGAGTAATTTACAGGCCAGGTGATTGTGAAGATTATGATGAGAGCCTCTATATGCAAATGGAATGGCAAGTAAAGCATCAATGTCTTATTATGGATGATTTTAATTTCCCTCTAATTGATTGGAGCAAATGGGAAGGAAATTCCACATGGGGGACTAATTTTAAAATCAACTAGATGATTGTTATCAACATGTATCAACATGTCAGGGAAACTACTAGGGAAAAGAATATTCTAGACCTCATCATCGCCCATGAACAAGATGACATAATAGGGCTGAGAGAGTACAAGAACCAGTAGCAGGAAGTGATCACGGAGTACTACGGTAGACGATGAAAAGAGAAAGAGGTAGCAGTAGTTAAAAGCAAAGGAATGGATTTTATTTTCAGAAAAGGAAATTATGATGCCTTAAGGTGCTACATGGCCTCTATTAACTGGGTAGATATCGCACAGACAGCAAATACAATTGAATTATGGTATACATTTAAAACATTAATCACAGAAGCCTTGAATGAGTATATACCATTACAAAAAATACTCCACAAGGAAGATTCCAATTTGAATGAATAACGAAGTTGCCAGATTACTTGAGCAGAAAAAGACGGCATGGAAAAGTTACAGAGCAATAAAAAGTACTGAAGCCTATAACAGCTACAAGTTGATCTGTATTAGTGCCACAGAAAAGGTTAGGCCGGCAAAGGCATATTATGAGATTGCTGGCAGAGAGCAAATAGTGGGGATAAGGAATTCTTCACACATATATATATATATATATATATATATATATATATATATATATATAACATAAAACATAAAAATGCAGATAGTTTTAAATGCAAAAAAAATAGAGAATGCACAAAGAACTCTGTAAAGACGGAGAAAACTAGAAAATTTTATATGCGGCCATCACTGTTACCTGCAAAATCACACCTGCACATTCCGAACCCCCACTAAAAATACAGTTCATACTTTTTGATAAAAATGTTTAAGAGAAGATTTTACTTACAAACTGGATTACGAGTAAAAGTCAAAAAATCTGATGTATACAAAATCGCGTAACATCTGCTTCAGTATTACATAACAACGCAAGTGTGTAATATACGTTTTGTAATTAAACCATTTCGTTGAGCTTGACACAAATCTGTTACCTACTGACCCAGCGTGCAAACGTGACCATTAGTCGAGTAATTACACAATCATACTACAGTATACTGAATTAGCACAGCAAATACTCGCAAGAGTAATGGAACTGTTAGAACCAAGTAATATCCCGTTTATTTAATTTCATATCTGTATTCAAATGAATGCATAATTCGTCTCTATCCGGCTGTTTCGCATAGACTGCTACAAGGGTATGAAGCGTTCAGGATCCGCAGGTTTTCAAACTGGGTTCCGTGAAATTTAAATTAAGAAAAAGAAAGACAGATTTTTCAATTTTTATGCACGTATAAGTAAGCATTGGATGAGGGTTTTAAGAAATATCAACAATATTTTAATGCGAATTAAGACATGTTCAAGACAGAGCAATGCACCCAGGCCTCGAATTGAAAGGGGAACAAAGTCCAAACAAAGGGAGTGCCTCAATTTTGGCAAGACGAATTCTTCTTGTCCTTTGTCCCAACATTAATTCTCGTATCGGTACCCTCCCCTAGAACTACAGGACCAGTCCCGATTTAAGATTCAGAACTAGAGCAATGGTTTTCAAAGTGTGCTCTGCAAAACCTTGGGTTACTGTATAGGGACCACAGAAGTTCTGAAAATATTCTGTTAAATTTTATCATAAATTTTTTAAATTTAGTTTGTAGACATCTTCACTGTTTTCTATTTATCGCTAATTATTACTGTTTATAAAGATATTCGGTTCTGCGGAAGAATTAGATTTGTGAAAGGGTTCTGCAGACAAAAAAAAAAAAAAAACACTCCAGTCTGAATGAACCATCAGCCTTGCCTTCTCTTTACACGAGAAATTAACTTTAAAAAAATTAATATTGTGCATTATTATGGATGAAGTAGTACTGCAGTCAATACAGCACTATTGGAAATGCAGTATTTCAACGAATTGGTGGAAATAAATTCAAAATGCGTACGTGTAACCTGCGTTCGCTTTCGATCATGGAGAGATATTCAGCTCGTACTGAGGATCGAACTCCGATCCTTAGTGCGTGCTCCGATTTTTAAATTGAAGTTTTACTTCCAAGTCTTCGCGGAGCATAGTGATTAATAATCACCGTCTTCCCACACCGGGCAAAACAGTTCCAGATTCGAAGTCCACCAATGACGCAAGGAATTTTTATGGGCATTTTTTTCTGTTCGGTTCTAAGGTTACAACAGCTTGGTCTGTCTCAGAGTATACACGTGGAGAAGTTGAGACGCCAATTCATTATATTCAGCAACAACTATGTGGATTTCAGATCTTATTTTGAAAGATCAGTAGGATTTCTAGATCCTGACAGCTTTTGGGTTTGTTCAATGATATACGGTATGTTTTATTTATTTATTTTATTTATTTATTTTTTATTTATTTATTTTTTTTTCTGAGACTAGGCCGTCCCAGAGAGCTTTCCTGGAAACCCCGCTACCTATTTACAATGCTGTACATACACAGGATGTCTCAAAAATATTGGTACAAACGTTTAGGGAAGGTAGGTAACATGTAAAGGAATGTGAATCGCATAGGAACCCATAACCGGAAACGTCACGGGAAAGTAGTAGTACAGAGGCGCCTCACAAGAAGCAGAAATGACACAAGACAGTAAATTCGTGGCAAACATTTATTTGACATAATATTAACAATAGAGTACGAGATGAATGCATTTCATGATGTTACAACAGATGCTCGAAGCTTCCACCATGAGACGGATTGCATGCGTAACACCGACGCAGCATGGATTGGCGGACACGGTCGAACACACCTGGGGTTTCTTTGACAGTAGCAGCAGCGCCGACGAGTCTCGCCACGAGATCCTTTTCCGTCTCCACAGGCGATTCATACACGATAGATTTGAGGGCCCCCCCCCACAGAAAGAAATCAAGGCTCGATAAATCAGGTGAGCGTGGGGACCAGGCAACGGAACCACCACGACTAATCCATCGACGCCCAACACGTCTGTTCAAATGGTCACGAACACATCTTCCATTATGGGCAGGCGCCCCGTCATGTTGAAACCAAATGTTGCATCTCACATTTGTTGGAACATCGTCAAGTAACCCTGGTAAAACTTGTACAAGAAAGATCCGATATTTAGCGGAGTTCATGCGGGATGGTAACAGGTATGGGCCGACTAAGCAGTCACCGACCATACCTGCCCACACATTTATTGCGAAGCGATGTTGTGCCGTATGGTGGTGCACTCCGTGTGGGTTGTCGTGAGTCCACACATGAGCATTGTGCTGATTGAATAAGTCTTCCCGAGTGAAATAAGCCTCATCCGTGAACAAAACATAGGCTGGAAAATTCAAGTCTTGAACACTTTCTTGGAGAAACCACTGCGCAAAAGCCACACGTGCAGGATGATCTTGGGGGAGCAGTAACTGAACCCTATGGAGATGAAAGGGGTGTAAGGAATCGTCGTGCCAGACACGCTGTACACTGCAACGAGACGCTCCTAAGGCAGAGGCAACGGCACGTGTGCTGGTAGTAGAGAGAGAGAGAGAGAGATAATCTTTATTACCCTTCACGGCCATAAAGCCAGAGGCTTACAGTTTCCCAAACTTCCGGGAAAATTGAACAATTATTTACAAAAAGGTAATTTTACAAAGAAAACATATTATAATACAAAGGAGAGAACTCCTTACGAGAGTTAAATCTGATTGAGCTGGCTTAACATCGAGATAAGAGCACCAGCTCAATCAGACAGGAATAGATGCAAGGTATACATCAGTCATTGTTGATTAGTCCTACTCGTCATAATTTTATTTCCGGTAAGTCCGGTCAGCAGCGAATTTGTTCAGGTCGCCGTCCAATGCCTGGGTTTGCTTGGCATCTGCTGAGGAAGGAACCTGTCAGAGAGATGGAGTCGTGCTGAATGCGAGTAGAGCTCGGGATTGGCCCTAAGGGCAGCAGGGGGGATCCTCCAGTCACAGGTATCCCAGAATGAAGGTGTTGCCATTATGCATTATGCCTGTTATCATCTTGACTGTTGCTAGGAGGCGTTGGTCGTCGACGAAGGTGGGAAGCCGTGGAATCCCGAGAGAGTTGGCAAGCTGCGTGGTACGAATCAGAGCTGGAAGGTTGTGCTTCCTGTTGGCCCACTTTAGGAGCCAGAATTCTGTGGCAAAGAGTGGTTTCGTTATTGACGGTGCCGCTGACGCCCAAATTTCAGCAGCATAGAGTAAAGGTGGAAAGATAACTGTTCTTATGTACCTCACGGTTATCTTTTTATCTTTGATATGAAGGAGATGTTGTTTTGCTATCCACCGGAGTCTTGAAGCACGTGTGAGTAGCATGTCCATGTGGGCGTTGAATCGAAGTAGGATTATTCTGGACGGCATTCAACACACTTTCTTCCATGGCGAGAGTTCGTGTCGAACGTGGTCTGTCCGCCCTACTCCTGTTACCTCTAAATGACCCATAATCGCACAAATTTTGATGCACATGCGCAAACAAACGGTGGTCAGGTACATGTCTGTCTGTCTGGGAAGCGTTCTCCATAAATTCGTTGAGCGGCTTGTCCATTGCCTTCTGCTAATCCATACACTAGGTGCATGTCTGCCAGCTTACAGTTCGTATATTGATGCATGCACTTTGTGCGGCGACTACTGCTTGAATGAATAAACCAGAAATTTTCCATCTCACGTACTGACGAACAGCGCCGTGTACCGACTTACGGTGACGTTTCCGGTTATGGGTTCCTATGCGATTCACATTCCTTTAGATGTTACCTACCTCCCCTAAACGTTTGTACCAATATTTTTGAGACACCCTGTATACAACCACTGAACAAGTTGACTTACAATTACCTTAGATTCCGCTACAAACTGGGTGGTCGAGCTTTCGCCTGCTGCCTGGAATACTATAAACAAACACAATAGAGTGTTCATAAACTGGGGCAGTCATCGCTACAATGAACACGTGACAGTCTCCAAATACTTACGGTGTGGCCGCTTCGGACACACCACCCACACATGCGCCCAAACGCAACCAACATGTGGGCACTGTGCTGAAGTAGGAGACGAATTTAAGACATGCCCTAAAAGAGAGAGAGAGGATCCACCATCCATTTACTGTCCAACTTCAAACTCACAGAACCAACTTTTCATCTTCCTCCTTTATTCATTTCAACTGCTGTTTTCTGGAACGACCTTCCTTCATATGTCTTTTCTGAAAATTACAGTCTACAGAAGTTCAAGTCTAATGTCAACAAATATCTTCTCTCGTCTCTCAACCTCCAACACAAGCACGGTACTAAGTACTATAGGTTCTAATACCTCTCGTGTTTGGGGATTTTCATTTAAAAAAAAAAAAACTCTTTATAATAAATTTTCTGTTTATACTCCGGGACGACCAAATGGTCACTGGATTTCACAAGATAGGCAGAATACAAGAAACAGCACCGTATTCAGTAGTCACGGGCTTGAACCCCGGTCACTCAAGGCACGTGTACGTATGCACCCGCGCGCCTGACTACTAGGCTACGGCGGCCTTAGTAGGTGACACAACTTGTTCTCGTGGGTAGCAGAGTGGTTATAATCGCTGTTTTCTCCACGCCGTGTGGAAAAGGTCTAGGTTCGAATACCATCAAGGATGAGAGAAACTTTTATGGACTTTTTTTACACCGTCGCTGCGTTAATCAGTCTTAGGCGAGGCCAACAAGATTTTTTGTTCAGAATCCGGGATTAATTCGTCCAGCAAGACAGGCAAACCAATCAAAGAATAAACGCAATTTACGAACATGAATACAAATTGGTGGATGAGTTTGTTCTTTGGGGTAACCCTAATATGAATTTTTTTTTTTTTTTTTTTTTGTGGTACAATCCACCTGTCAGGTCGGTTCCATCAATACTCAATCCAAAACGTTGAGGGTGATACAGTAAAGTGAAATGTCTTTGATTCTCGTTTTTAAGTCCCGTAAATTTGTTGAAAGCGCTAGTTTGAAAAGGGTATATTTCACAAATATCCACAGGGAAATGTTGCACTACCGTGATAAGTTAATTTGCAGTGGCTACGGACAAATACCTTCCTCAGAGTTAAATGATTTCACCAACGCTTGGTTTGTCACTTTTCTTCGCCTGAATCAAACAACAGTTAGTCAAACAAAGTTTAGTGCCACATAAGTACAGAGTACCTAGTGGAAAGATTCTTACAGCATCGTGTCCTAAATTTATTTCGCCCACGCAGTTTCTGCAACCTCAAACAAACAAACTTTTTTCCGTAACTACATGGATCGCCATTTAAAATGTAATACTGTATATAGAAATATACTTGCAACGCCCCTGGTGATAAACACCATAATTGAAATATGCAAAGCAATAAACTTTATTTCAAGTAAAAGGCACTTGAAATATAAATAAAATAAAATATAAGTTAAATAAAAAATCATGGAGTTTCAAATATTTTTGGATTAGCATTTATAAATAAAACCTGATAAACTCAGAAAATATGAAATTAGCTTTTTTTTTTTACTTAAAAGAAAGAATATAAACCCCAATAATTTTCCTCCCTTTTTTTGTTTTACGAATCCAAGAAACACATATATTGAGAAGGACTGTGTTTTTAAGAATTCTAACTATTTAAGTTTTTAAGAATTCCACAATTATAATTCTGTAAATTGGGTAAAACGAGAGTACATCACGTCCTATTTATAAACAACAATAAAAAAAATTTGTACCTTCTACACGAAGTCTAGACCACGTTCTTATTTTTGCATCTAACAATTTAATTTGAAGCTTCGCTGATGGAAATCTACATTGGAAAGCGTACTAGTAGGAAAGGTGTCTCTAAGATCAATAACATCCATCTTAAACCCTCATAAATATTTATTATGTATGGATAGGGGGAGAGTGTGTGCTATTTAGATAGAAAAGAAAGGGAACGGAAGCTCTTCTGTTTCCATCAAGACAAGACTGAGCGTTTTAATTTTAACGCCAAAAAAAAGACCCTTTCAGAGGCTTTTCTTGGGACATTTAAGTCGTCCTTTTCTTCTTCTTTGTTCGATTTCCATCAGTAATCACAAATGTCCACGAATTCATTAGATCTAGATGGGAAAGCCGGTTGAAGTCGACCTTTGAAGCAGACGATTAAAAAAAAAAGAAAGAAAGAAAGAAAAGAAAATGAAAGCGCAAAAAAAAAAAAAAAAAACAGTTGAAAATGATAATGACAACGATAAGGTATTGAAATTCTTAATCGCACACGGCGTTGATATAAGGAATGCATATTTGATGGACAATCACTATACAGTGATCAAAGAATTTAAAATGGGGTAATTTATTTTTAGCTATTTTCTCCATTGAATAGCGAACAAAAGAACTAAAAGGTTGCTTTCACTAAAGGAGTGGTTATTATTTACATTCCACAAATATTAGAAAACATTAGCAAGGCTAAGGAGCGACTTCAACAAAAAAAAAAAAAAAAAAAAGGCATTTTTAATAGAGTTGGCCAGAACGGAAAAAACAGATTCACATTGTTCAAACAGTTTGGAATTTTCATTAATTTATTTACATACAAATTTCATACCCATAGAATGCGCACAGATCCAAACATTCAGATACAGAAACATGATTATGATATATAACTAATAATAATAATGTACAACAATAAAAAAACAACCATGAACAGCATTTTTTTAAGCAGAGATCTGTGGGGGGGGGGGTAAATTTTAGTGTATGTAAAAATACACAGTTTATCTTCACTATAAGCAAATTGTCCTTTTCCTTCACTATAAGCAAATTGTCCTTTTCCTTCACTATAAGCAAATTGAAGAATCATTGTCGACACCCTGCGAAAACGACTTTGGTGAATTTAATCTGCCCCTGCCTCTGACGACTTGGATGAACTGAATCTTCATTGGGCAACGGTCTCGCACTGTCGCTGAAGAAATTCGGGTCTCTGCACAACAACATTCCATCGACACTCAGCAAAAGTATAATTTGGTCATTCATTCAAAATTATTGGTTTTCCCATAGCTGCTCGTGTCACAGTAGGCTTTAGATGATCCTAAATCATGTAACGTAATGAATAGAGATCTTTATGTTGTTACAATCCAATGGTCTCTGCAATAGATTTCCCACCTGTATATTGGTGACTTATTTAACATTATCCTTCTACATAATCTCCTTGTATTGTTCTCCAAATGCCGATTTCAACGACTCTTTGAATTATTTAGATCATGCTCTTTCCTTTCTTGGTTCACCAAATATAAAAATTACTACAGACGCTAACGCTAAATATGGTTTTTGGCATAGCACCCATACTGACGCTTGGAAAACCTTGCTGGAAGATTTTATTCTTAGATAATCTCTTTGTTCACAATAGATCAAATCAATTATCTACCACCGACCGGGCTAGCCAGGTGGGTAAAGTGCCAGCAGGGGTTTCCCCCATCTACGCGTTGCTTTCATTGTGGGTGAACCAGTTCGCTGGGAAATGCCAGAGATTTAAAAGTGTATGGATATTGTATATGTGTAGTGTCATGTACCGTTGTCCATCTAGTCGTTTAGCCGCTATACCCTTACTGAGGCCCAACGTTGCCCCCACTTTCGCCCCGTGGAGGTAGACCAGGAAACACCAGTAGACAACGATTTACTCTGGCAGGTCCTGCCGCTTAATTTTCTGAGATTTCGGCGGCTAGGACCTAAAAAAAAAAAAAAAAAAAAAATATATATATATATATATATATATTTTTTTTTTTTTTTTTTTTTTTTTTTTTGGTAAATTCGATGAGGAATAACGCTAAAGTTTTGAAAGGCCGAGTGTATGGGCGAAAAACGTAATTTGGAGGTGATTAAATCAATTCTGACGTGTAGGGCATTCGCTTGCGTATGTGCGGGTAGAGTGGGTGGGGAGACTGAAGTCTGGGGGAAAAAGACAGAAGTATGAAGTCGAGAGAGGAGGCGATTCCAAGTCACAGTGGGGCATGCCCATGCCCCACCAGAAGGGAAAGTGGGAACGGCGAGGAGGGGAGGAGACAGTAAGACTGTCTCCTCCCCCAACCGGGGATCAAAAAAAAAAATAATCAAATTACTATATTAGGGTTACCCGTAAATGATTACATTAACCCGTATTCGTGTCTGTAAATTGCGTGTGTTCTCTGGTCGATTTGCCTGTTTTGCTGGACGACAAAACCCCAGTTTCTGAGGGAAAAAAACCTTGCTATCTACGCCTGAGACCGACTAACTCAGCCACGGAGTGAAAAAAGCCCACTAAAGTTCCTCGCGTCATCGACGGGATTCGAACCCGGGCCTTTTCCACCCGGTGTGGGGAGGACGGTGACGATACCACTGTGCTACCCACATAGACCCCCCAACCGGGGATCATCATGTAGGATCAGAGCTTATCGTGCCTCCTGGGCAAATATGCCCATATGCACATTTTACTAAAATATTAAAATTTTACACTATCATTGTACAATGACAATGTAGCCACTAAAAATTTTGATTAAAAAACTCTGATGAAAATGATTTACAAACAATCTTGATCATTAGCCTGTTACCATAGGAAATAAATTAATATTTCCTATGGCTTCAGTTACCATCCCTCCCTCGTGGAGGGTGACCTCTACTTCATGTGTTTGTCTAAGTCTAAAACCTTTTTCTATATATTCGTTGAACATTTTAAAATTCTCTCTATTTTCAAATAAAGTATACAAGGTATCTTCTTGCAGTCTGAGAGCCCCTTCAAAAATAAGTCTTAAGTCAACATAATGAGGACATTGCAACATGACATGGGGTCCAGTTTCCAAGACCCCACATGTGCAAAGCCCGGAATTTACCAAGTTGAACTGATTCAACCTGGCCGTCAACCCATGCCCCGTCAGCACGAAACACGCCTTCGATCCAAATTGCAACCATGGCTTCTTCTTGTAATTTATTAGTTCAACGGATGGGAGAAAACGAAAAGTCTCTCGTCCCTTGTCAGAGTTAAACCAGCGGTTCTGCCAAACCCCAACAAGGGCGTTCTCAATCCTTCTCCGTTCAGCCTTGTACAACTTTCTATCTGGCACGCCCGCACCGACAGTGCACGAGTGAATGCCAAGAAGCTCTTTGTGAAAGCCCCTTCTCAGGCAGTAAAGCAATCCAGATCTAATTACCAAAATATCTGCTGGCATTTTACCTGCTATTACTTGAACAGCATCCGAAGATACTGTTCGACACACTCGAGTCACACCTAGAAGAGCAAATCTTTGAGCCGTTATTAACTGTTTCTTCACTGCAGAATTCACAGCTCTACCACACCAAGCTCCGGCTGCATATGTTATTATCGGGGTACAAACACATTCATATAACATATTAAGTGCTCTGCCTTTTTATGCCCCATTTCACTCTAATAACTCTTCGGAGCTTTGCATATAGGAGCTTGACCTTCTGCTTCAGATATCTGGCATGTTCAGTAAAGAACAGTCGCTCCTCCAGATACAACCCAAGGTATCTAACTTTTTTCACATACCTGAGGGAGACATCACCACTTCTTACTAATGGAGGTCTTGTCAAGCTCAACTTGCCTTTTAATAACATAGTAACAGTTTTTGTCTCAGAAATACTCAACTTATTACAAGAACTCCATTCTAATAAATCTGTAAGGAGAAGACTCGCTTTATCCTCCAGTTCTTTTCTTGAGTTTCCTTTTATGACAAAAACCAAATCATCCGCATACGCTATTGCACGGGAGTCCCCCATGTCATGTCATGTCCCAAAAACTCATCGAGAACCATGTTCCATACGTAGGGTCCCAGAATAGATCCCTGAGGACATCCACGTTCAACTTTATAATTAAGTTCATCACAGCTCGTCCTTATCATAATACTGCGATCCGAAAAGTAACTCTGAATGGTCTTATAGAGATTTCCGGGACAGAGTGCAATTCTAACCCTGCGGAGGATACTACCCCACCACAGGGCATCGAATGCACCTCTAAAGTCTACGAACAAACCAAGCACATACCGAGCTTCCGCACATTCCACATAATCCAATAATGTTCTAATTGCATCCTCTGTTGAGGAGCCTTTCTTGAATCCAAATTGTTTCATAGAGCTCAAACGGCGCCTCCATAGCCAGGTGGGAAGGAGCAGCAGTGCGTAGCACAGGTTTCTTGATTAGACCGGGGTTCGAGCCCCTCACCACCAAATACGGAGGATGCGGAAAGGTCAGGGAATGACCACCGCATATCCCGGAGCAATATGGCCTTAGTTGCTAATGCTCCTAAAAACCAAATAACAAACAACAACAAACAACAGAGCTCAAACCTTGAGCCTCATACCTGGGTATTAGTCTATAGGTTATCAAACGTTCATAAACCTTCCCAAGTATGGGTTGGTAGAAGTGCGATCGGCCGATAAGATGCTGGCTCATCAATAGGCTTCTCCGGGCTCTTCAGAATCACCCTCAAAACCGCAGTTCTCCAAGACTTTGGAAATGTTCCTTATGCTAGACATGCGTTAAACATGTCCAACAGAATATCTTTGTGCTTGGAGAAGAACTGCTTGATAACATGGGTCTCCAGGAAATCCAGACCAGGAGCCCTACCATCTTTTACTTGATTTATAGTCAGTGTTAACTCTTCATTAGTAAAAGGACTCTCAATCTGCTCATTTTTATACATATTATTTTCCTTTATAATTTCAATAAAATCATCTAAAAGTATACCTTCCCTTGGATAAAGGGACTTTAAAATCTGATCCAAGGTCTGACCCCATGTCAAGGTCTCCTGCTGATCCTCACCACTTACGCTATGAGTAACATCCGCCAGATATACCTTTTCTGTGATGACTTTGTATATTGGATTCCATGGATCAGCGTTATCTTCTCTATTCACAAAATTTTGCCATGCTAATAGTTTGGACTTATTTATCTTCTTAGAATATTCACGCCGAACACTTATATAAAAATCTTTTTCAACTTGATTTTGACCACCATAGTTCCTTCTTACTCTCTGGTACTGTTTTCTAGCATTCCTAACAATTTTCCTTAACCTATCAAGGTCAGCACTCCACCATGGAACTTTTCTTGTGCACTTCTTCTTCCTTTTCATTGATATTCTACATGCATCTTGTAAAATTTCAGTAATAATACCCACTTTCTTTTCTGCACACATTTCGGTCCATTTTTCTATTGTTTCTATCTTATTTTTCACATATTCATCAAAATTGTCCCATTTGGCCGTTTTAATTGAGTACCTATTGGTCTCCATCCAGAGGCGAGGAACATCATTAATTATATACTCATATGATATACATCTATGATCACTGGTTGTTACGTCGGCATGTACTTTCCAATTCCGCACTTTAGCCAACGAAGTACTGGAGCAAATTGTGATATCAATGTATGATTCTCCCACTACTGAGGAATATGTAGGCATCTGCGACGGGTCATTTATCACATCCCACATCTTGGAGGCAAGGAACTCTTCAAGATCAACACCTCTATCATCAGAAGTTCCTGCACCCCATAGAGTGGAACCCGCATTAGAGTCCGCAGCTACAATAATGGGCTTCATTCTCAACTTACTCTCAACCCTATCCAAATAATTTAGATAAGGTTCTAATATGTCATTATACTTACAGTAAAGGGAGACTAAGTACAGAGCCCTGAACGGGCCAACTATTTCGCAGCATATGCCATACTCGTTACATAGTGATGTTATCATTGTCACCCCAAAATTGGGGTTGACAACCACTATGGCAGCATATGGTAAGTCTCCACATTCAAGAACTCTGTACATTCTTGGGTATCCCCGTACTTTACCTAAGTATGAGTAAGGTTCTTGTAGCAGCACCACATCATAGGCTTTATCCTCCACCTCCCTCACCAGCTGAGAAATAACATCTTTTGACCTTTGAGCATTTAGTTGCACTATTTTTAGTAAGGACAAATTATCACAATTCATAATCTATTTTCTTTTTGTTTAACTCCATAGCTTTTTTATACTCCGGACAACTCTTATCTATGGCTGAGTGCTCATTGGAAATATGTTGTCTCCAACAATTTATACATTTTGTGGCCTCATGCACTGAAGGGCAACTCTTATAGGAGTGGCCCTTTTCAGCACAGTGACCACAGAATACATCATTTCTGCAGTATTTAGCTATATGTCCGAAGGACATGCATTTATAGCATTGAGTAACTGTCACGATGTCTCGCACTCTGCATGCAGACCAATTTACATATACTCGCCCAAACATTAACAATTTTTTATGAATTATACCAGGAACCTGTATAATCCAATTTTTAACATCTTTATTCTTTACTTTATTTATAGAAACAATATGGACATTTTCTTGAAACATCTGCTGTTCAATCCCATGGTCTTTAAGATTCTTCAACCAAAGTTCTTCCAACATTAGCTTTTTGTCAACATCTTGGTCCACATCAAAAATTAGCAACTTTGGATTCTGCTTCTGAAACTTGTTCATAACCATTCCTAGTTCTTTAAACTTCGCACACTTGATGATTTGATCCATATCCTTATCTGTGTCCGTTTCTATTATAACCTTTTTATCTTTAATTGCTCTAACACTTTTAACTTTAACATCACTCAATATAGGTCTAACCTTTTTTAATAAATCTATTTTCATTTCGTCACTAGTTTTATAATTGTCGCTCTTGGTTGTAATCATTGCGACTCTTGGCTTAATCACAGTCACTGGTACAGCCGCCACTGTAGCATATTGTAACTTTTCTGTTTTTAGGTCAAGATCTTTTTCTTTTTCTTTCAGAATCTTGTTTTCTATCTGTAGAGTAAGGACTGCCTCTTCCAGCTCATCCCATATCTCCAAGATTTTACAACAAGAGACACCAGGAATAGAATTTTCGTCAGAAAAAAGGATCTTTCTTAGTTTAGACCTTGCCCTTTTTAACGGACTCATTTCTATAGGATTAGGATCTTCTTCATCTTCTAAACTCAGAATTTCGTCATTTTGTTCATCAAACACCAAATCACATGCCACTTTTGACCTCTGCTGTGAGGAAGTCCCCTCCACAGCTTTTGTCACAGTAACTTTAGCCTTTTCCTTTTTTGATTTCTCCATCTTTTTGGACTTTTTCTTTTTCTTGGATTTTTAATCCTTCTTGTCACTAATTCCTGCTTTAGTGGATTGCTTATCTTGTTGCACCTGTTCTGCTAATGTAAGAAGTCCTTCATACATTTCAACAACCTCGTCATCTGACAATTCACTAAAGGACTCTTTTTTATTCTTTAACAACGATTCTTCGCTCTTCTCCTCCTCACTTCGCACATCTGGCAAGGAAACAGCAAGAGACTTTTTAAGTTTTGGTGCCATATCTATATGGTTAAAATAACTTTTATATACAATTTTAAAAAACGCACTAAAAATAGAACGTCTTATTTACAATTAGTTAGTAAATTCAGGGACAAACCTTGAACCAGAAGGTTAAATACTAACACAACAATGAAGTCAACAAGAATAATCTAACTCAAGTTAACGTAAAATCAGTCCTCTGCCCAAGTTAAACAGGCAAAGGTCCCAGAAGCTTAAGAACTTTTAAAAGGGCACGGAAATACAATTTCAATTTTTAACACAAAAAATGTTCAACACAACACCCTCTGTACCCACTACAACAAACCCGTTTAGCCAGCCAGGGGATTCACCCCCAGCTGCCCGCCCCAGACGACGTGGACGTAGGGTAGCTAAAACGGGTAGTAGCTCGTACTAAAGTAACAAAAGTAACACAACTCAAAATTTCAAAATTTCAATCAAAATTTCACTTAGTATCACTAAATTGTCACACTTGTTCCCCAGAATAGCCCCTGGGGGCCCCCAACCGGGGATCATCATGTAGGATCAGAGCTTGTCGTGCCTCCTGGGCAAATATGCCCATATGCACATTTTACTAAAATTTTAAAAATTTACACTATCATTGTGCGAAAATGACAATGTAACCACTAAAAATTTTGATTAAAAAACTCTGATGAAAAATGATTTACAAACAACTGGTCATTAGCCTGTTACCATAGACAATAAATCAATATTGCCTATGGCTTCAGTTACCATCCCTCCCTCGTGGAGGGTGACCTCTACTTCATGTGTTTGTCTTAGACTAAAAACTTTTTCTATGTATTCACTGAACATTTTAAAATTTTCTTTATTTTCAAACAAGAGATGTAATGTATCTTCATGCAGTCTGAGAGCCCCTTCAAAAATACGTCTCAAGTCAACATAATGAGGACATTGCAACATGACATGGAGTCCAGTTTCCAAGACCCCACATGTGCAAAGCCCGGAATTAACCAAATTGAACTGATTCAACCTGGCTCTCAACCCATGCCCCTTCAGCACAAAGCACGCCTTCAACCCAAATCAATCCTTCTTCAATCAATCACGCCTTCAATCCTTCTAGCCTCCTTCATCTTTAATACCCCTATCCCCAACCGGGGATAAAATTAAATTACTGTATTAGGGTTACCCATAAATGAAATTACATTAACCCGTATTCGTGTCTGTAAATTTCGTGTGTTCTCTGGTCGATTTGCCTGTTTTGCTGGACGAAAAAACCTCAGTTTCTGAGGGAAAAAACCTTGCTATCTACGCCTGAGACCGACTAACTCAGCCACGGAGTGAAAAAAACCAACTAAAGTTCCTCCCGTCATCGACGGGATTCGAACCCGGGCCTTTTCCACCCGGTGTGGGGAGGACGGTGGCGGTACCACTGTGCTACCCACGCAGACCCCAACCGAGGATCATCATATAAGCAACAGAACTCCATTGTGCCACCTAGGCAAATTTGCCCATATGCACTAATGACTAAATATTTTTGAAAACTTACCATTCTTTATTTTTAGTGATCGATCACCACTATGATATTTAATACCCCTATCCCCAACCGGGGATCATCATATAAGATCAGAGTTTGTCGTGCCACCTGGGCAAATATGCCCATATGCACATTTTACTAAAATTTTAAAATTTTACACTATCATTGTGCGAAAATGACAATGTAACCACTAAAAATTTTGATTAAAAACTCTGATATAAAATGAATTACAAACTGGTCATTAGCCTGTTACCATAGACAATAAATCAATATTGCCTATGGCTTCAGTTACCATCCCTCCCTCGTGGAGGGTGACCTCTACTTCATGTGTTTGTCTTAGACTAAAAACGTTTTCAATATATTCATTGAACATTTTAAAATTTTCTCTATTTTCAAACAAAAGATGTAATGTATCTTCTTGCAGTCTGAGAGCCCCTTCAAAAATACGTCTCAAGTCAACATAATGAGGACATTGCAACATGACATGGAGTCCAGTTTGCAAGACCCCACATGTGCAAAGCCCGGAATTAACCAAATTGAACTGATTCAACCTGGCTCTCAACCCATGCCCCGTCAGCACAAAGCACGCCTTCAATCCAAATTGCAACCAAGGCTTCTTTTTATAGTTTATAAGTTCAACAGATGGGAGAAAACGAAACGTCTCTCGTCCCTTGTCAAAGTTAAACCAGCGATTCTGCCAAACCCCGACAAGGGCGTTCTCAATCCTTCTCTGTTCAGCCTTGTACAACTTTCTATCCGGCACGGCCGCGCCGACAGTGCACGAGTGAATGCCAAGAAGTTCTTTGTGAATGCCCCTTCTCAAGCAGTAAAACAGTCCAGATCTAATTACCAAAAGATCTGCTGGCATCTTACCTGCTATTACTTGAACAGCATCAGAAGATACTGTTCGACACACTCGGGTCACACCCAGAAGAGCAAATCTTTGTGCCGTAATTAACTGTTTCTTCACTGCAGAATTCACAGCTCTACTACACCAAGCTCCGGCTGCGTATGTTATTATTGGAGTAAAGACACACTCATATAACATATTGAGTGTCCTACCTTTAATACCCCATTTCACTCTAATAACTCTTCGAAGCTTTGCATATAGGAGCTTGACTTTCTGCTTCAGATATCTAGCATGTTCCGTAAAGAACAGTCGCTCCTCCAGATACAACCCAAGGTATCTAACCTTTTTCACATACTTGAGAGAGACATCACCACTTCTTACTAATGGAGGTCTTGTCAAGCTCAATTTACCTTTTAACAACATTGTAACAGTTTTTGTCTCAGAAATACTCAACTTATTGCAAGAACTCCATTCTAGCAAATCTGAGAGGAGAAGACTCGCTTTATCCTCTAGTTCTTTTCTTGAGTTTACTTTGATCACAAAAACTAAATGATCCGCATACACTATTGCACGGGAGTCCCCCATGTCATGCCCCAAAAACTCATCAAGAACCATGTTCCATACGTAGGGCCCCAGAATAGAACCCTGAGGACAACCACGTTCAACTTTATATTTAAGTTCATCATAGCTCGTTCTTATCATGATACTGCGATCCGAAAAGTAACTCTGAATGGTCTTATAGAGGTTTCCGGGACAGAGTGCCATTCTAACCCTGCGGAGGATGCTACCCCACCACAAGGCATCGAATGCACCTCTGAAGTCTACAAACAAACCAAGCACATACCGAGCCTCCGCACATTCTACATATTCTAATAAAGTTCTAATTGCGTCCTCAGTTGAGGAACCTTTCTTAAATCCAAATTGCTTCATGGAGCTCAATCCTAGAGCCTCATACCTGGGTATTAGTCTATCCCCAACCGGGGATCATCATATAAGATAAGAGTTTGTCGTGCCACCTGGGCAAATATGCCCATATGCACATTTTACTAAAATTTTAAAATTTTACACAATCATTGTGCGAAAATGACAATGTAACCACTAAAAATTTTGATTAAAAACTCTGATATAAAATGATTTACAAACTGGTCATTAGCCTGTTACCATAGACAATAAATCAATATTGCCTATGGCTTCAGTTACCATCCCTCCCTCGTGGAGGGTGACCTCTACTTCATGTGTTTGTCTTAGACTAAAAACGTTTTCAATATATTCATTGAACATTTTAAAATTTTCTCTATTTTCAAACAAAAGATGTAATGTATCTTCTTGCAGTCTGAGAGCCCCTTCAAAAATACGTCTCAAGTCAACATAATGAGGACATTGCAACATGACATGGAGTCCAGTTTGCAAGACCCCACATGTGCAAAGCCCGGAATTAACCAAATTGAACTGATTCAACCTGGCTCTCAACCCATGCCCCGTCAGCACAAAGCACGCCTTCAATCCAAATTGCAACCAAGGCTTCTTT
Organism: Mastigoproctus giganteus; assembly: GCF_048544385.1. Taxonomy (NCBI): domain Eukaryota; kingdom Metazoa; phylum Arthropoda; class Arachnida; order Uropygi; family Thelyphonidae; genus Mastigoproctus; species Mastigoproctus giganteus. The sequence continues at coordinate 152,592,520 of NC_143582.1, forward strand.
TTATAGTTTATAAGTTCAACAGATGGGAGAAAACGAAACGTCTCTCGTCCCTTGTCAAAGTTAAACCAGCGATTCTGCCAAACCCCGACAAGGGCGTTCTCAATCCTTCTCTGTTCAGCCTTGTACAACTTTCTATCCGGCACGGCCGCGCCGACAGTGCACGAGTGAATGCCAAGAAGTTCTTTGTGAATGCCCCTTCTCAAGCAGTAAAACAGTCCAGATCTAATTACCAAAAGATCTGCTGGCATCTTACCTGCTATTACTTGAACAGCATCAGAAGATACTGTTCGACACACTCGGGTCACACCCAGAAGAGCAAATCTTTGTGCCGTAATTAACTGTTTCTTCACTGCAGAATTCACAGCTCTACTACACCAAGCTCCGGCTGCGTATGTTATTATTGGAGTAAAGACACACTCATATAACATATTGAGTGTCCTACCTTTAATACCCCATTTCACTCTAATAACTCTTCGAAGCTTTGCATATAGGAGCTTGACTTTCTGCTTCAGATATCTAGCATGTTCCGTAAAGAACAGTCGCTCCTCCAGATACAACCCAAGGTATCTAACCTTTTTCACATACTTGAGAGAGACATCACCACTTCTTACTAATGGAGGTCTTGTCAAGCTCAATTTACCTTTTAACAACATTGTAACAGTTTTTGTCTCAGAAATACTCAACTTATTGCAAGAACTCCATTCTAGCAAATCTGAGAGGAGAAGACTCGCTTTATCCTCTAGTTCTTTTCTTGAGTTTACTTTGATCACAAAAACTAAATGATCCGCATACACTATTGCACGGGAGTCCCCCATGTCATGCCCCAAAAACTCATCAAGAACCATGTTCCATACGTAGGGCCCCAGAATAGAACCCTGAGGACAACCACGTTCAACTTTATATTTAAGTTCATCATAGCTCGTTCTTATCATGATACTGCGATCCGAAAAGTAACTCTGAATGGTCTTATAGAGGTTTCCGGGACAGAGTGCCATTCTAACCCTGCGGAGGATGCTACCCCACCACAAGGCATCGAATGCACCTCTGAAGTCTACAAACAAACCAAGCACATACCGAGCCTCCGCACATTCTACATATTCTAATAAAGTTCTAATTGCGTCCTCAGTTGAGGAACCTTTCTTAAATCCAAATTGCTTCATGGAGCTCAATCCTAGAGCCTCATACCTGGGTATTAGTCTATCCCCAACCGGGGATCATCATATAAGATAAGAGTTTGTCGTGCCACCTGGGCAAATATGCCCATATGCACATTTTACTAAAATTTTAAAATTTTACACAATCATTGTGCGAAAATGACAATGTAACCACTAAAAATTTTGATTAAAAACTCTGATATAAAATGATTTACAAACTGGTCATTAGCCTGTTACCATAGACAATAAATCAATATTGCCTATGGCTTCAGTTACCATCCCTCCCTCGTGGAGGGTGACCTCTACTTCATGTGTTTGTCTTAGACTAAAAACGTTTTCAATATATTCATTGAACATTTTAAAATTTTCTGTATTTTAAAACAAGAGATGTAATGTATCTTCTTGCAGTCTGAGAGCCCCTTCAAAAATACGTCTCAAGTCAACATAATGAGGACATTGCAACATGACATGGAGTCCAGTTTCCAAGACCCCACATGTGCAAAGCCCGGAATTAACCAAATTGAACTGATTCAACCTGGCTCTCAACCCATGCCCCGTCAGCACAAAGCACGCCTTCAATCCAAATTGCAACCAAGGCTTCTTTTTATAGTTTATAAGTTCAACAGATGGGAGAAAACGAAACGTCTCTCGTCCCTTGTCAGAATTAATCGAGCGATTCTGCCAAACCCTGACAAGGGCGTTCTCAATCCTTCTCTGTTCAGCCTTGTACAACTTTCTATCCGGCACGCCCGCGCCGACAGTGCACGAGTGAACGCCAAGAAGTTCTTTGTGAATGCCCCTTCTCAAGCAGTAAAACAGTCCAGATCTAATTACCAAAAGATCTGCTGGCATCTTACCTGTTATTACTTGAATAGCATCAGAAGATACTGTTCGACACACTCGGGTCACACCCAGAAGAGCAAATCTTTGTGCCGTAATTAACTGTTTCTTCACTGCAGAATTCACAGCTCTACTACACCAAGCTCCGGCTGCGTATGTTATTATTTGAGTAAAGATACACTCATATAACATATTGAGTACCCTACCTTTAATACCCCATTTCACTCTAATAACTCTTCGAAGCTTTGCATATAGGAGCTTGACTTTCTGCTTCAGATATCTAGCATGTTCCGTAAAGAACAATCGCTCCTCCAGATACAACCCAAGGTATCTAACCTTTTTCACGTACTTGAGAGAGACATCACCACTTCTTACTAATGGAGGTCTTGTCAAGCTCAATTTACCTTTTAACAACATTGTAACAGTTTTTGTTTCAGAAATACTCAACTTATTGCAAGAACTCCATTCTAGCAAATCTGAGAGGAGAAGACTCGCTTTATCCTCTAGTTCGTTTCTTGAGTTTCCTTTGATCACAAAAACTAAATCATCCGCATACGCTATTGCACGGGAGTCCCCCATGTCATGCCCCAAAAACTCATCAAGAACCATGTTCCATAAGTAGGGCCCCAGAATAGAACCCTGAGGACAACCACGTTCAACTTTATATTTAAGTTCATCATAGCTCGTTCTTATCATGATACTGCGATCTGAAAAGTAACTCTGAATGGTCTTATAGAGGTTTCCGGGACAGAGTGCCATTCTAACCCTGCGGAGGATGCTACCCCACCACAGGGCATCGAATGCACCTCTGAAGTCTACAAACAAACCAAGCACATACCGACCCTCCGCACATTCTACATATTCTAATAAAGTTCTAACTGCGTCCTCAGTTGAGGAACCTTTTTTAAATCCAAATTACTTCATGGAGCTCAATCCTAGAGCCTCATACCTGGGTATTAGTCTATAGGTTATCAACCGTTCATAAACCTTCCCAAGTATGGGTAGAAGTGCGATAGGCCGATAAGATGCTGGCTCATCAATAGGCTTCTCCGGGCTCTTCAGAATCACCCTCAAAACCGCAGTTCTCCAAGACTTTGGAAATGTTCCTTATGCTAGACATGCGTTAAACATGTCCAACAGAATATCTTTGTGCTTGGAGAAGAACTGCTTGATAACATGGGTCTCCAGGAAATCCAGACCAGGAGCCCTACCATCTTTTACTTGATTTATAGCCAGTGTTAACTCTTCATTAGTAAAAGGACTCTCAATCTGCTCATTTTTATACATATTATTTTCCTTTATAATTTCAATAAAATCATCTAAAAGTATACCTTCCCTCGGATAGAGGGACTTTAAAATCTAGTCCAAGGTCTGGCCCCATGTCAAGGTCTCTTGCTGATCCTCACCAGCTACGCTATGAGTGACATCTGCTAAGTATACCTTTTCAGTAATAACTTTGTATACTGAGTTCCATGGATCAGCATTACCTTCTTTATCCACAAAATGGGGATAGGGGTATTAAAGATGAAGGAGGCTAGGGCGCCCTCTTCAAGTCGCCAAATGGTGCTTGGCAGCTGTGCTGCGTTACAAAGGTCGCGGGTACGAATCCCGCCTCGGGCTTGGATCAGAGTAAAATACAAAAACTTTGGGAGGTGTATTATGGCCACAGAAGCCAATGCGCCAACAACTAACAAAAAAAAAAAAAAAAAAAATTATCTACCTTTTGCAACTCTACTGGCGAATCAAATATTGACGTTACGCTCTCCAATTCTGGCTTCAGTCACTGCATTCACGAGTGGATCACAATCGGCAATTGCACAATTAGCAACGATCGTGTAATCTTCGATATCAATTTTGCTACTACTCCTACAAATAGTCATTCAAGACTACCTAATGATCCTAATCTAATTAGATTTTCTAAGAGTCGCAATGACTGGTCTGCGTTTGATCCTCAATCACTGATGACTTTCAACGATATAATTCTACTTCTGATTTTGTTGATGTGGTTCAACAATTCTTAACTAAGGCATCATACAAATCAGCTAGGAAGAAAAAATTCTCTCCCAAAATCTGCACATGATGAAACAATGACCTTTCGAACGTCCGTAAAACTGTACATATTACCCGTCGAAAATATCAGCGCCATCGCCATTGGCCTACCCCCTGAAGTCGAAAGACTACGCAATGAATATTTCGCCTTTAAATACAACTGCGCGAAAGCCATCGCTATCAAAAAGCGCGACACTTGGACGAAATATGTCAGTCTGGAAACGAAACTCCGGTCCTTGCGGATTGATATATAAAATCGCATGCAACAAATGATATAACTCTGATGTGTTTGGTACTGTCACAGCTGACTCTACAGAAACCCTTGGATGGTTGGATTCTGTTGAAAAATTTTTGATTGGCTATTCCCTCAAGAGATCCTGTTGAAATAAATGAAATGAAAAAAAAAAAAAAAAAAAATGAAGTTGGTAGAATCGCTGTCCTCCTCACACCAGGTGGAAAAGAAAGGACCTGAATTCGAGTTCCGTCGATGAAGTGAGATATTTTTATGGGCCTTTTTCACAACGTGGCCGAGTTAGTTGGTCTCAGCCGAAGGTAACATGGTTTTTTCGACAGGAAACGGGGTTTTTCGCCCAGTAAACAGAAAATCGACCATAGAACATACTAATATGGCCTTAGTCGCTGATGCTCCTAAACCCTACTACAACAATATCAAAAACCAAGCCCCACAATGATATTAAAATATAACTGCCTCAACCTTTGCAATCTCTTCTTACCGGTTGGCACGCCGATTCGATCGGCGTGCCAGCCGGTAAAAAGCGATTACAAAGGTTGAGAGTAACCACGAGTTACCCTCAACCTAATAATCCAGACTTACAGCACACAGAAATAAACATAAATAATTCGGTAGTCAAGAAATCGAAAACTGTTCACAGAGTGGATTCCCATTTAATCATTATATATAAAGTGCTCTAGTATACATAAATTTGGAAGGATAGGTACAGGAAAATCCCAGATGTAGTAATATAAATCATGCGTCGTATATTCAAATAAATTGAAATAAAAATATATCTAGTATCTCAAATATGATGGGCCTAACAACACAGATGGTTAAAGATAGATTGTCATGAAGTTGTTATACTGTTACTCAATTTTTAATTTCCTTTCATGAAGTGCAATGGTAATAGACTGTTACCGTGAAGAGCAAAAAGTAGTATGTCTGTAACCAAGATGCACATTACTAATAAACAGCGCTTATTTATTTAATTGTATTTATTTAACCTTTTAACGAGTGGGTCTCTGGACGTGCACGTGACCTAGTGAATTTTTCTGAGAAATTTTAAAGTTTGTAAAAACTAGAACAAAAAAAAAAAATAATAAAATACGTACATAAATGTTTTTAAATATTATTTTTTTTCCTATTTTGATTTTATAGCCGAACAATGGACGGGGATTAAAGAGGCGATTGTCTCCGCACAGTAAGATAAACAGATCATACTTTTATCGAAACATAATTGATATACGAGAATGGCTCCAAAAGAAATGCCCACAGCTTCTTTCAACGTTATACACGTACTTATTCTACAGTACTTTTATTTGTACACTGTAGAGGTACATTTTCTAGGGAATATTCCCTGTTTTTAAACGTAATCATTGTCACGCTCAGTTGACGTGCCATCTTGGAACAAGAGTCTCGTGTGCCCCTGCGCCAAAATTTTCTTGTTCTGCAGCCTTCAGCCATTGCTTCACGACCTTCACGAGGTATATAACAATCGCCGTCCAATTTTTTTGCAACGCAACGAATGCAATTCATCTTGCTAAAAGGATCGTAGTCCGATGACACAAGGTGCTATGTCGCCCAACTCGTCATTCTCCACCTACTTTCTTCACCAATTTTCAGTTAAAGTGATGATTGCCTAAGAGTTAAACTTATACGTCTGTCTGTCATAATGATGTTCGCTTTTTTCAATGATATCCGTCCTGCTAATTGTGGCCAGCCAGCGAAAGGGTAGTCATGCAGATCGGGGTGTTCCTCTTCTGAAAATATTATCCGCTTGGCCCAACGGCCAACTATGCGACGGTCGACAGCATCGTCTTGATTTTCCCTCTATAGTCACCTATGGACGTTCCTTCTCGCATACCAAGAATTTGGTACATTATGGCCCTGACAACCCATGCACCATAAAGCATTTGTAAACAACACCAAAAATTTAATAACAGTACCTTGTTTCAGATGTATATACATAGAAGCAATTATATTTTATAATTCGCGAGAACAATGTCAGTAGCATAAGAGGCAGGAGGATGTGCTATAGCAAGGGTGGAGAACCCATGGCACGCGTGCCAAAAGTAGCACGCATACACAGTTTTTGGGCACGCGGAATTCAGTGCGTCCCAAAAAAATTTCAAACCATGCAGTGATTTGTTTGAAGTCGGAGTGGTGAGACGTAATGACGAAATTGTGAAAAGAAATTAAGAAAAAAATTCATATATTTCACACATTTATTCAGAACATAAGTTATTGGTAAGGTTATGTGAGATACAGTATATTATCCACATTCAGTATTTAGTGTAGCCTCCTTCATTATCAATTACGGTTTGTACGCGGTATGGAGATTGAAGATTATTCTTCATTAATCCCCATAAATTCTCATAAATATTTTAATTGCTATTTGCTCTTTATTGATTGTTTATAATGTCAGCTCAACCAGCAAAGAAACAAAAACGTTCAAATGAAGAGGGGAGTAGCAGAGAATTTCAAAAATCTTGAAGTGAAAGATTTGCATTATGCATTTTGCATTTTGTGTTCTGAAATGCGAGGGTAGTTTTTTAAAATATTTTGCCAATTTTGGAACGCGATTTGGCCAATTTTGTGTTCTGGGCACGCGCCAGTAGTTTTTTAAAAGATTTAGCCAATTTTGGCACGCACCCTTAAAAAGGTTCGCCACCCATGTGCTATAGAGTATACAAGTAACAATGCTCTAGAATAAATATAGCTACACAAAACGAAAGTGGAGCTTTAGTTTTGAAGTAATCCTTGCACATATGGTATTGTATTTCTACAGTATTTAGTATTATAGTAAATAATTTTATATATAAAACGTTGTGCCTATAAAGATTTTCATCCTGATAACAGAGATAAACAAAATTAAACTTTTTTTTTCATCAAAGATGTAAATATACTTTTCTAAACTAATTTTGCGTGCTGATTTTAAAAATACGTTCTTGTAGGGTTTTTTTTTTTTTTTTTCCCTAGCACGTATAGTTTTCATAATACGACAGCTGATAATATTTAAGACGATTTAATTATAAAAAATGCGAGACTGGTTACAACTTTTGCCACTTTAATTATACACATAAGATAATCAGCACGCTATTCTAAAAAAACGATATACGCACAATTTAAAAACGATGTGCAGTTTTCTGTGAGCCATTTTGTCTGGCACATCGCGGTAAAACATGCGTTCGTTCCAGAAACCTTGGTAGCGATTTTCCATTGACTTAATGTCTTGATGGAATCGTTCCCCTGCTCTTCTCATATCTCATTTCTTTATATGCATCGTGCAATTTCTGAACTCCATCTTTGTATACGGGAGACTTGTGGTTACCCAAAACGTTTTCACAAAGTCATCTGAAAGATGGCCATGCTTTTAGTTCTAATATAGGAAGACATTTTTCAAAACATTCATCCTGCAAAAGCTCTCGATTCCCTCTTTCACTTTCGCCGCACTGGTCTTTGGTAATTTCTCATTTAAATAATGAAATTCTCTCGAATTCATCTTGCCCGTAATTTTCACAAAACTTTTCATTAGGCCAAGTTTAATGTGGCGAGGTGGAAGAAAAATCGTCACTGAAACCGCTAAGGGCACATGATGCACAGTACTCATTCCTAACCTACATACTTCTTTGAGACCAGTTACGTCTAACGTAATGGTCTGCGGTAGAATGGCTATTTCACAGACATGGAAAACAACAATATTTTATAATCCCTCCTTGCACTCCCATTAACATAATACTGACTTTGAGGTTACCGCAGATATTCCATTGTTGAGTGTTAATGAATTGCTTCGGGTAGTGCCTTCATGTTACAGTGAATCTCCTTTAGATGAACAGAATAACATGCAGACATGTATAGTATCTTATATAAGGCGGAACGCGATCAGCTCAACTCCGCCTTGGTACACTGTAATGAATACAGAACTCTGTAAAAGGCCAAAAATGTTGTTATTTGGTTTTTAGGAGCATTAGCAACTAAGGCCATATTGCTCCAGGGATATGCGGTGGTCATTCCCTGACCTTTCCGCATCCTCCGTATTTGGTGGTCACGGGCTCGAACCCCGGTCTAATCAAGAGGCGTGTCCTGGCTACAGAGGCACCAGGGCCAAAAATGTGTGCGATGTTATGTTTGTGCAGTATGCGCGTCGTATAGTTGTTTCTGGCCACTTTTCCACCTGGAAAGCCTGTCCAATGCCCGTCTACACCACGAAAAGGTGGGCCACAACTATGCATGTGTCGTGGCGAACCGCTAGTCTACAGCTCTTACTGCCCAACAACAGAGCAAAAGAGAGGAAAAAAAAAAAAAAAAACGGCATCCACTGAAGCAAAGGGTAGACCATCGGGTACCAACAAATAATTCTGTACCCTGAGCAGCCCAAACCCAAGGTACCAGTAAAATAAAAAAAATATATAAACAGAATAGTCAATGAGTGGTCATAATGGTAGGTGAACAGAATTTTTTGTGTTGTGTCTTATGTACGGCGCCACCAAAACGTTAGAGTGGACATGTGTTTTTGTAAAGGGAGGCTCCTGGAACGTCAGTTCAAATCTGCAAATACTGTGAAGAACAGTACCGCTGTAAAGGGCCAGATTTGTATGTGAGCATTGTAAGTTAAACATTAGATTATATAGACATGTATAGTATCTTATATAGAATGGCACCTGAACGTCAGTTCAACTCCGCCTTAGTACACTGTTGAATACAGAATTCTGTAAAAGGCCAGAAATGTGTGTAATGTTATGTTTGTGCACTATGTGTGTTGTTTTGTTGTTTAATTGTTTCTGGCTTATTTGTCACCGGAAAGGCGATCACCTGGAAAGCCTGCCAAATGTCGTCCGTCTAAACTAAGGGGAGGTGGGCCACAACTGCGCATGTATGTGGTGGATCTCGACTAACTCATAATGAATGCCCAAAACGAGTTTGGAAACATTTAAAGAGAAAAAAAAAAACGAAATTAAAAAAAAAAACCAAAACATCGAAAGTCCACTGGTGAAGTGTAAGACTAGCGGATGCCACGATCCCTACCTAGGGAACCCAAACACAGGTACCAGCAAAATCCCGCCTCGAACGTAGGACAAGAGGTCAAGGATGCTTGATTGCATCAGGCATCAATGTAACTATTCATTGAATGCAATAAAGATATATAATAATAATAATAATAATAATACATCAGAAGCTAGCAAGGAAATACCAGTTGATTGAAGAAAGTGTACCGTACTACAAGTACGAACCCCAGTCAGTACTAGAGACCCGAACCCACAAACTGTACTGGGACCGCGCCATAATAACGAATAAGACAATGCCGCACAACAGACCGGACATAAACTTTGTGGACAAGAAGGAAAAGGCTACCTATCTGATTGACATAGCAGTACCCAACACTGGCAACCTGCACAAAACCATGGGAGAAAAAATCAGAAAGTACACGAACCTAAGACAGGAGATCAAAGAGATGTGGCATATGCAACAAGTTACGACCATCCCGATCATCGTGTCAACCACATGTATGGTGCCAAAGCCCCTATATAACAGCCTAGCAGCAATAGATCTCCCAGCGAACACCTAAAAGGAACTCCAGAAAGTCGCAATCCTGAACACCTGTAGAATAGTCAGAGAGTTCCTAGACCAACAGTAATACCAGACATAACAACAACCACCCTGTGTACTTGGTAGCAATACCCGTCACTAGGTGGAACCCCCAATCAGAGAGAAATAATATAAGAGAAATTAGTTAGTTAGTTAGTTAGTTATTTGGTTTTTAGGAGCATTAGCAACTAAGGCCATATTGCTCCGGGATATGCGGTGGTCATTCCCTGACCTTTCCACATCCTCCGTATTTGGTGGAAGAGAAATAATAATATTAAAAAAATCACGCACGTGCCAGCAAACAAAAAAAAAAAAAAGAAAAAAAAGAGATAAGAATAAAATAAATTATTTAATTATAAAAAGATACGAATAGGACAAGAAAGAATTAAATAAATAAATTCGTAAAAAAAGGTGTATATATAAGAAAAAAATAATAAAAATAAGAATAATAATCCCAGAGAAACCAATGAATGTCAGCTATCCCGTACCAAGGAGACCCGAATCCTGGGTGCCAGCAAAAGAATTTGCCTCTTGAGGCCACAATTCTGCCCCTTAAGGGGCTATGGAGAAACAAAATATAAAATCTCTGATAAATGAAAGGAGAAGGCAAGTTCGTATCGTCGGGTAAGTGGCCAATAAAGGACAATTGTGTAGTGCGGTCAGGTGCGTCCTATAGTTAAGGCCACATTGAAATCAGTTGTTCTGGAAAAAACGAAATATCTATCAAGTATTCTATCTAGGTATGTCCTGTCAGGTAAGTAGGTCTATTTTATAATTTTGGTAAGAGTGAGAGGTACGCAGGATACATAAGTGATAGTTTCAATAGAATCCAGGAGCTTAAATCAAGTATCAGCATGAGTTTTCTTCCATGGTTTGAAATTTAGGATACATTTCCAAGTCAATGCAAGAGGCCTGTTGAACAGTTAACATACACATAAAGTACTGGTCGGAAGTTTACGAGTTTGCTGTAGATGGCATAGGTGTACATTTGCCAGAGGTCAAATAATTGAAGAAGCAGGGGGCGGAGCAACCAAGATCTCTTTTCTTTTTTGTTAATACTTCTAGTTCAAATCTTTGGAATGCCTGAAAGGATTCTTCATTTTCCACGAGAATAGTTTCATTTCCTTCAGCAAAATTATTATGATAAGATTTTATAGTTGATCTTTGGTCATTGTAGTTGAAGCAATGATAAATTACGTGAGCAAGTTTCCTCGGACCCGCAAGAACAAAGTTGTGGGTTGACAAGGCCGAATTGAAATAATTTTGAATTTAGGGATCCGTGACCAGTGATTAAGAATAAAGACTAAAGACTAGGGATGAACCTTTTCTTTACATCCCTGCCGGTGCAAAGGTAACATTTGGTATACAGTTTTGTGTCATGTGCACAGTTTGGCTAGTATCCAATCTTGTTTGCCAGATGTTTATCAAATTTTTTCATATCCTGAGTTTCTCTTGCTTGACGTCTCCATCTAAATTACAGGTTATGCCAAGAATTTTAGTGGGAATTCTATGTTTTATTTGGTAGCAGAGACTTTTATACACGCGGTAAAGGTCCATTGGAAAAACACATGCCAAGACCTACAGTGTAGCAGAAGATACTGATCCTTGAAGTGTGATCAGGATGGATAACTTTAAGTTCCTATTATTCAAAAGAACAGCTTGCTTTCAAACTTCGCTGTGAGGGGTCGATGAAGAGGCGCCATTCAGATGTAATGCGTAATTGTGACAATTTCCTAAAAACTTTATTGATATAATGGCTGTAAATGATATAATTACTGTAAAGAATGTTGCCAAAATTTGGTTTCGTTTTCGATAGCGAGACTCTTTGTGTTCTTATCAACTAAGTATTTCTGCCTTAGTCTTGAGGTGAGAATATCGGGTTTATCTTTGGAGACAGCTCAATTTCTAATGAGGCGGTGATTCAACTCATTTTAAACAGTTCCAGCTCCTCCAGTGTCTCTTCGTCGTATGTGTGTACTCAGGATCTGATGAAGTTCTCATGCCTCCGCCAATCGCATCTTCATCGCATTCCACCTTGTCTTATAAAGAATCTAGTTCATGCTGTGGAGGACTTGAACTGGACGTGTCCCCTCACGATAACAGCATGTCATCGTGAGGGAATGATCTCATCGCTGAATCCAAGGTCGGATAATTAATCTTGTATTAATTCTTTGCTGAGAATCCAGTTACATTCACTTTACAAAAGGTAACAGTCACCATTGTGGTTTTCTGGCTCCTTACATATCCTGGGTATGGCAAACGGCACCGACTTTTTTCCTTTTGTTCAACCAGTCACGAAATCCATTCGAACAGGCTGTACAAATAACATGTGGTGATTTTAAGTATAAAAGTGTTTAAGTGTAGTTGTTGCGGACCCCAGGGTTTCCCCCATTAGCCGCTTTTATACTTCTCGGTGTGAGGCTTGCGGTATAACCGGTAACGTGCGTGTAGTATTTTGTGTGTAAATGTGTGCTCTGTTCTGCTGTTTTGTTGTGTGACTGGCGCCTGCATTTTACCAAAAGTCCCATCCTAGTATCAGGATCAGCAAAGAGAGGAAGCTCCTCAAGGCCATTCCTGACTTATTTGAGGAAAGAATCCAAATATCACAGACTAATTTTCACCCCATCAAACTCCATTAATAGGGAAAGATTCATCGTTAACAAATATATGTACTATGTACAATCAATAGCAAGTCCAAGTTGGTTTTAACAGTTCACCAAATAAAACAGGTCCAAAAGGATAATCCACTGGAGTTGCATTTCCAAGGATCAAAAAGAAGAATCTTCAGAGGTAGTAGAAATACAGTAGTTCTAATTTATGGATGGTAACAAGGATGGTAACAATATTATAACAATAATATTGTTACCATCTAATACAAGTAATCACTTTGAGAACTCGTAGAAGTCACTTTTCTATACACCACACCTGAAGTACAAAGAGCCACAAGGACAACAGTCTTTCTTGAGTTAACTGATCGAAGTTCATCTCTCCTTTTGAAAATACGTGTAGCAAATGTATTAAGAGAATTAAATACAACCTGAGATCGAACAAGTAAAGGTTTATTTTCACTAGTGAAGTGTCCTGCAATAAGTTGAAGTTCTTGTCTATAGTCCATATAGTAGTGGCAATCAAATAAGATATGATCCACGTTCTCTTCAGCCCCACACAGACAAAGTGCAGTAGGAGACAGTCCTATTTTAAACAGTTTACTATTAATGCTGCCATGACCTGAGAGAAGGAATGTGCAGTGCAATCCTGGAGAAAACCATAAAAATTCTTTCTTCTTAAACTCTCTAAATAAAGGTAAAAATTCTCTCATTACACTACCAAGATCTGAGGTATTCCAAACTCTTTACTAATTTTCAATGTAGATGGAATGCCAGTCTTTTCCTTTCAGAAGCCAAAGAAGCACTCAAGTCAAGCTGCACATCTTCAAAGGAAACAGGGCGTGCTTTCTTCAGATGATAATTCATGTATCTATATTGGATCTCATAATGTACTGATAGTTTTCCCAACAGAACCTGTAAAGTCACAGTAGATGTAGTTCTACATGCTCTAGACATCAACAGGAGGGCAGCACGCTGGGCCTGTAACAACTGTTTAATCACAGCAGACTTAGTGGTTCTATAGCCCAATGCACCGGCATCATAGGTAATAATAGACAAAAAGACACAATTGTAATATAGTCTGAGAGAGTGGCCTCTTAAACCTCACTCTTTTCTGGTTACTAATCGTAATCTTGGTAGAATTGATTTACATATTTCCTTTACGTACCTTACATGGGTGATGGAAGGTGTGGTGATGGTGGAAACCACGGATCACTTCTATATTTGAGGTTTAGTCCACGGACGACAAAAAAAAAAAAATATATATATATATACATATATCACTATGCACGCAAAAATATACACTTAACTATCTTTTAAATACATCGATATGTGTTTAAAAATAACAGGTGTCTATAACAACATACGTTAGGTTGTTGTATGCATATCTATATTTCCCCTCACTGTTAATGGGGCTGCGGCCTACGGCAAAAACATGCTCTGTCTTATGTCAAGTCCCACGAACCACTTTCATAAGTTATGCGGACCACAGGTTGGGGAAGGCTGATCTACAGGATAGACAAAGTATAACTGGAAAATTTTCGGAATACCTGATGTGAGTTAGTCAGGAAAGAGCCGCACACACAGCAGAATTTTGTGGGGTGATTTTAAACGATTAACACTAAAATAATTTCTTGGGGTGATTCAAATAATTAAATTATGAAATAACAAGAATATAGATATATAGATCAAACAATTGCATAAATATGAATGTATAAACAATAATAACAAATAAATAATAATTATATTCATGTAGGTTGGCTGAATAGGTATGTGAGTGGGATATTGTCATGTTTATGTAATCGGTCTGATTACAAAACTCTACGTACAAGAGGAAAGTCGAAAACAGATTTTGAATCAGCGTCCAAAGAGCTATCTAGTCCACATGTTCCCCCCCCCCACCACGTCCCCGATGAAAAATACTTTTGACCTGTGTAATAAGCGGAACTTGGAAATAAGCTAGACAGGACTGAACAAGCATTTTTCTCTATGGAATTATGGTATCCTCTGCTTAGCAGAGACATGACAGCCTAAGCAGCAAGAGTCGCATGAATGTAGTTTATGGCACATACAAGTTTCCGTGGAATGTGTTTCTCCAGGGCTGACTGGAGAGGTGATGCGGTGGGATAGCCATCCTGTTCAACACTTTTTCATTGAAAGTCAGACTTCATTCTTCAAAACTACCCTGCTACTTCTAAAGCTCAATTGGATTTTATGTCTTCAGTGACAACTGCTGACATCGACACTCTAACCAATTGGTCCGTGTAGTACTTTCATGGTAAACTTACTGTGGTTACTTAAAATTTCCATCGTGTATATAAACAAAAATCTAGAAAATTTATTTGCATCATGTGGGTAGGTAGGTTCAGCAACAGAAATCAGTCTTCTCGATTTGATCTTCACTTTCAACAAGTGCCCATATGAATATGTAACATATGGACTATTCGACTTCGACCATGCTCCCATTGTGATAGGAATGTACAAATGGCTGGATTACCCAAAAGGCAAATTAGAAAAATGCCCAGGACTGGTCTTTTTTGGAATCTCGTTGATGCCAGAAATGTCTGGGGGTTAATACGAGTCTGCTCGGAGGCGTGTAAAATAACACTTTGGCAAAGTAGATGAGCAGAGCTGGCACTAAACTTCTGACAGAAGTACACTAGGACAATATGGTTGCGGAGATATCATCAGCGTTGATACTTGGCTTTGGCACCTATCCTTAACCCTTTGTGCTAGGGTGTTCTTCCTCCTTCCCTTGTTACGTCGCTGTGCACAGCACTGACTTTTCTCTCTATACATTAAAAAACCTTTCCTCCTAGTGATATTTATTCGAGCCAATGGGAGAAGAGGGCAGGGCAATTAAGTCACTTATTTGAGCCATAACTACCTCCATAATGTTCACCAACCTCGTGCATGTGGTTCACTATCTAATACATGACCACGCCCGGCATCACTTGATTTTCCATTGTAATGTTAGCTGATAAAGGGACCCGATACAGTTTTTATATTTGTAAATAGTTTAGTATTTTGTAAATATTTTAGTCCTTCTCTTTCGGATGCAACAATATTGCTAATACATTACATAGGTCATTTCCTGATTAGATATCAATCAATGCGTTTCGACAGGAATCCATGACGTTTGATTTGCTAATTACAAGTACTAACATAGTAATTAACACAACGCCGCGACCTCGATTGGCAATCACCGATTCAGAGAGAAAATGATGCCGTCATGAGTCTTCACGGAAATATAGAGAGAAACATGCCGAAAGGTTACGAACTAATCATAGAATAAGTTCAATGATGATAGAGCAAGTGGAAAATCTATGCTATAGGAAGCGGGTAGCTAATATGAACGAAAAACAGGCCGAAACTCAGCGAACCGTTAAACGGCTCAGATGTAACCTAAGATCTTTGCAAGATCCTGATACGAGAAACCACTGATGTGTCATATTGCGATTTAGGTGATATGGTAGTCAGCATTGAAGTAGATTATCTTTTCATGGCGAACTCGGAAAAGCCACACATTCATGTTGTCATGGAGGGAAGGTATGTTTGATGACGGCAGATACCTATCCAGACGCTTTAAAGACTTTGTTGTTTGACAACACGGAAAAAGGGAGACACTTTCGAGTCAACAACAATCTTTACGCCTTCTCGTCCTTTCATGCCGAAAACACGGACTTTCAAGATAGCGACGGCCCTTATACAATGCGAATACGAGGAGGTGCCATGGTGAAAGGAACGACAAGTTTAATGTCAGTTAGAGACGTTCCACAATTCGGCAAAATCTACAATTATGACAACGGAGAAACGTTGATGGAACGAGTTAAAAGAGTGAAAAGGACTGATGTAGACTCGAACGCTTTCTCGTTCGAGTCTACATCAGCGGGGATTGGCGAGCGAAGCGAGCAGGAGGCCCCTAGTAATAAATAAAATTTAATCTATATATCAAATAAAGCAATAAAAGAACTTTGCAACTTTATAAACGAAAACTGTTTCACTGAATATATATAAAAAAAATCTTTAATTTAAAACCTGAGACAAATTTTAAAAAATCTGTGTACCCTCCCCGGGATCGCGACCTGTAGTTTGAGAACTCCTGGTGTACAGGATGATAACTGCTAATCCACACAATTTATTAGTAATGTAGTATCCTTTCTATTTTCTGTAATATAAACTGCACAAAAAACAGTTGCATTCAAAAAATACTACAGCACAAATAAAATCAAAATTACATAATATAGCGGCGCCTGCGTAGTCAGGAGCAGCAGTGCGTAGCACACGCTTCTTGATTAGACCGGGGTTCGAGCCCGTGACCACCAAATACGGATAGGCGCCTCCGTAGCCAGGTGGGAAGGAGCAGCAGTGCATAGCACACGCTTCTTGATTAGACCGGGGTTCGAGCCCGTCACCACCAAATACGGAGGATGCGGAAAGGTCAGGGAATGACCACCGCATATCTCGGAGCAATATGGCCTTAGTTGCTAATGCTCCTAAAAACTAAAATAACAACAACATAACCAAATACGGAGGATGCGGAAAGGTCAGGGAATGACCACCGCATATCCCCGGAGCAATATGGTCCTAGTTGATAATGCTCCTAAAAACCAAATAACAAACCAACAACATAATATAGTCGAATGCAGTGACAGCTGCATTTATAAAAAATGCCTATCCAATAAGCATAACAGACACTACTGTACTCGAGAAAGTGAATCGCCCACTAAAACTTTTAACTCTAGATGGAGCGCATTCAGGGGGGGAGAGACGCATTTAATGCGTCCTCCCCAATCCCCCCCCCTTCCCAAATGGCTGCCTCAGCATACAGCTAACTGAATTTGTTTACTATGGTATTTACACCACGCAGGAATTAGAATAGCTTCCAAACACGTTTCCAAGCATAGGACTATAGGATTGTTGGTAATTAATTATGAGGAGAACTAGTAAAATAATCAGTATTGTCGTGGAGGGGGGAGAAAGAGATCCGATACCATCATCCTTAACGAAATTTTATTAGTTTTCTACATTATTTTTATCAACTGAACATCTCTTTATGTAGACGTGCGTACTTTTTTGTGTCTTTTATGTTCATTTAATTTGCAGGTAAATCGCCCACAAGGCAGCAGACTTCCTAAAGACTGGCACAAGACGCACATTGTGACAACATACATGAAATTAAGTTACCAACGTTATCCGCTAGGGTGTGCCACCTCGTTGCCCGTCTAACTTAAAGGACAATACTGCATCAGCAGCCAAAGCAAACATCTGTTAACCGATATTTTTAGCTCTGACATCAGCCCTGGTATTCAAGCACTTCCTCTCTTCGTAGCTTGGAAAAAGCTTACACTTGCGCCTTTCACTTACTCTGCTATGCCAAGTTTCCTTTAAAAAAAATGGAAAGGAAAGGAAAATGGGGGGAGGGAACCGATGAACAGTGAGCATATGATCACACTTTGTCACTTTTAGTATACTCTATTAGTAATACGACAGAAAATCAGAGGCACCCCCCGTCCCCCTTTCCACAAGTAGTATCTGCACAGTCTTCTTTAAACCTCTGGCGGAAACCATTTTATAATTCCTTAATAAAGAAAGTTATTCACATTTTCTTACTCACAAGTCTCCACGGGCGGTATTCTGCACACTCACAATATACATCGAAGTACTAGTTCATTCCACAAATTCAGTATTCTCAATCTTGCTTTCTTCAAACATAAGATATGGACTGTTGCAAATTTTTGCAAACTTTTTTTTTTTTAACTCAGTATTAAACGTTATGATACATGGCAAAAAAAAAAAAAAAGTTAAGAAATTCAATTTCCATGTTTCTTCCCGGTAGAAATGCTGAAATATTGTTTTCTCTGACCTCAAGTTAGGATATATATAAAAAAAAAAAAAAAAAGGGTTCAGTAGTCCAAATGATGAAGCATACCTAAAGATCATGTCGAAATATTGTACTCCATATAGAAAAATAAAATACGGACAGCGTTGACTAATTAAGGCGATTTTTCAATGAAATTTCAACAAATGATTGATTTTGTTTTATAATAAAAGGCACAGTGTAAAATTTTATGATGGGCGCTGTTACAAATATTCCGTACGCGTTTTTTTTTTTTTTTTTACTGCCTGTATCAGTATATGTGCATCAGCTTCAATTATTATTGAATCATTACAAAGCTATATAAATAAATAAATTTTCTGTTTATACTCCGGAACGCCCACACATAAGGTGCGAGGAGTTCAAAAGATATTTTAATAATATTATTATTATTTAATTATTAAAGAAGGCAGTCCCAGCCAGCTTTCCTGGCAACCCCATCACCTATTGCAATACTGTAGAGGCAATTTCTGACATAACGGAGACGGCCAGGGATTGTCTGCCAGCGTACTGATGACATCATATACAGCAGTGGTCTCAAACAGGCGGCCCGCCGAAGCAATATTACACGGCCCACAAATACATTTCAATTATGTATTTGTTGTAAATACGGTGCTTATATTCACTCTCATTTTGTTTAAAAAAAAAAAATTCCGGCCCGTCAGCTGCTTTCAGATCGTGCATTCGGCCCGCATGCAATTTGAGTTTGAAACCACTGATATATAGCATCAATATAATACCTCCAATTTAGAGAGTATGTCAATTCGTTAGTTCATATATCAATGAAACAGATATTTCGCACGGAAGCTGATCTTGAAAACAAAAAAAGAAAGACTACATTATAACGTATGTAGTAATCAAGCAAGCTTGAACTACGATCACCTGAAAGCGCGTACACTTTTGCCGAGTATCAGATCATTTGGTCGTCCCGGAGTATAAACAGAAAATTTTATTTTTATATACTGATACAGGCTAGAGGTCCCAAATGTATCATCAATTAACAATTACGTAGGTAAATTGTCAGTAGTTGCCCCTAGCTAGTATAGAGATATCACTAATATCTCCACACTGTAGGTTTTTTTTTTTTTTTTTTTTTTGTTATTTGGTTTTTTTTTAGGAGCATTAGCAACTAGGGCCATATTGCTCCGGGAATATGCGGTGGTCATTCTCTGACATTTCCGCATCCTCCGTATTTGGTGATGACGGGCTCGAACCCCGGTCTAATCAAGAAAGCGTGTGCTACGCACTGCTGCTCCTTCCCACCTGGCTACGGAGGCGCCCACACAGTAGGGAAAAAATGCCTGAGTTCAAATCTCATACGAACATATCAAGTCTGTGATTTTTTTTTCATCTTTCTTCCCACCCTATAACTGACTCAGTCGGTCTCGGGCGAGGGCTGTAATTTTTTTTTTTTTTTTTTTTTCCCCTTTCAAAGAAATTCAGTCCAGTAAAACAAGTAAATTACAAACACAATACTGTATACCATTTCCTTCCTTAACTGCCTCAGCGCTTTAAACCGAAAACAGCATCCATTCTCCAAAGAAGACTGTTCACAGCTGATCTGCACAACAATACGAGAGGGTGCCGTATAAGGACGCACCTGACTGCCTCTCTAGCACAACATCACATTTTTAAAAATTATTTTATACCGTTTTCTAGCGTTAAATAAAATCCTTACATTGTACTTGTCTGTAAAATTTTCTTCTTGTTAGACTTTTCCACTGCGTTCAGACTTTGGAGTATCGCCGGTCGCAATATCTAACGCGACGACGAAAATACAGCGGCCACTTTTCCAAATACGTACTCCAGGGGTGCAAAGAGTTCTTGAAGAATCCGTTATACAAATTTCTTGGACTTGCTGAATCTCCATCATAATGGTTATCTACATACACAAGCTAGCCATGAAAACAACTGCTCTGTCGAATGTCTCTCTTTTGACGTACCTTCTATAAATGCCTCAAGTCGGAGAGGTTTCCATAGGCGCACCCACGGGGGAAAGCATAGGGCAGTGGTGCGCAAACTGTGGGGCGCGACCCTCAGAGGGGCTGTGTGATAAATTAAAGGAGTCGCGGAAATTTTTAAATAAATTTATTTTTTTTGTGTACATAAAAGCTAAAAACCTGTTGTTAAAATTACTTTTTCAATACTGTAGGTGTAGAGACTTTACTACTCGAACTAAGTCTAAGATACGAATGAACCCTTCTGCCTACCGCATCCGGAATATGCCTTAATTTGCGCACTGGCTAAGGACACACAAGAAGAAGCTGAGTAGTGCGACTTCTCAGCAGTGGCGTAGCTACCATGTAAGAAGGCAAGACAATTTCATCCGGGCCCTTTAGGGGCCCGACGTCTTTGGCTCTCTGCTCTTTTTTGCAATTTTCATTAATTAAGTAGGGGCCCGAACATGTTCTTTGCCTCCGGGCCCGAAAAAGGGTAGCTACGCTACTGCTCTCAGTATGTATTAATATTTCTCAGTACTACTCAAATGCTGAATAGTGCAGTACTCAGAAATGTTCACATCTGGTGAGTATGGGCTTGGCACACCCATGGTGGGTCCTGAGCTGGGCAACATCATTCTTCTCTTTCTTGGTGATTCCTTTCTACTTCTCTCTCCCTCAGGATTTTTTTTTTTTTGGCTGGTGCAACGTAAGCCTCAGGCTTCCTTGCACCATATGGCTAATAATAATAATAAATGCTACTCAATTAATCCCTTACGATCCCTTTAGCTCTTAATTCGTGCTTCATACAGCACAAATTCTCAAATTTATTTATTTATTATTTTTTTTATGAAAACCCAAACACGAGAGGTATTAGAACCTATAGTACTTAGTATCGTGCTTGGGTTAGAGGTTGGGAAGACGAAAGAAGATATTTGTTGACATTGGACTTGAACTTCTGTAATTTAGGAAATACGTATGAAGGAAGGTTGTTCCAGAAAACGGCAGTTGAATGAAAAAAGTATTGCCTAAAAAGACCAGAGGTGCGAAGAGGTGGTAGCAGTGAATATAGACAGCAAGTGAGTTGCACGCATCTGCTTCGTAATTCGGTACATTCTCCTTGCTGCAATAAAAATTATTTCAATTATGTATGGAGAAAAGTACATCAACGCTTTAAAAACCATTCCTCTGTCCAGAGACAGTCTCGCGGTGTATTACAGTTGTCGAACAACATAAAATTCAATTGGGAGAAAGTCCAATGTTTGCGCGCCACTGGCTTAGGGAATAAATCCCCAAAGAGCATTCTGTTTTATATAATTGTACTGTCACGTGTTGACGCTTGTAAAAGCTACCACTGTACTTCCCCCCACCCCACACCAAACAAAATTTCTGGAAGTTTCCAAAATTTTTGTAATTTGCGACGCATACAACCAATGTTCTGTATTACATTTTCTTGACACTCTACATGCAACACCATCGAGTATCGCTTCCTGTCTGTATATCGACCTTGGGTAATTTTGTTGCCACCATTTTACATTTTTGACACTTTTATGTGTCACGAAATTTTAACGTTAACTCCAAGTACATTTTCGTTTTCATTTGAAATTTTGTTATTTCTCCAACCGTTTATTTAAATGAAAATCCATTTCTCGTTTTAAGGAAATGGCCTCCTTTTATTTCCGGCTAGCTGTAGGAAATAAAAAGAGGGGGGGTTAGTTTTTTTTCTGGCGTATGAGCGACTAAGCCATGATGCGCCGGAGGGGATAAACGTTGGTGTATATACACCATTTTTTTGTTAGTTCAAGAAGTCGAAACAAAACTGTACAACGCAAGATTCCATTTTCTGTATGTTCTATGTAAATGTTAAAATACTTTTTGATTAATCATAAAGATATCTACTATCGGTATAACCTTGATTCTATCACTTCTAAATGTCGCTGTTCAGATGAGCACTAAGGAAAATTAGGATACTATTTGTAAAAACGGTTGTTCTGAAGGGTTTTTTTTTATTTAGCAAACGAAATGAAGAAAGACATTTCGGGTGAAAATCCCTAAACCTGATTTGTTTCAGAAAGCTTCTACGGACAATGAAAACAACTGAGAGGTTCAAATTTTTCGATCCAACAAAATTGTGGTTATAGCAAAGATGAATAAGCTATGACAACACTATTTCGGAAGGTTCGAAACTGCAACTTACAGTATAAATTCCTCCAATGATATCTTTAATTAGCTCTCGACCAACACCCGTTAGCAACGCGTGCAGTATCTGAATGCTGTTTACAAAACGCAGAGAACTGCTAAACATAGATCTTATTTAGAAGAGGCAAGTCAACGCTCTGAAAACAGGGGAAGGGGGGCTGCAGGGAGAGGAAATGCGAAAAAAAATTCATCGAATTTCTGCGAGCGAGCAGAGTGACGACCGCATAAAATATCTGAAAGTGACAACATAGTTACTCCTATCAATAAAGCTGGCTATGTTAGGGAGGTGGCATTCCACCCCTGTCGGCAGCGTGGGCGTGGCCTTGCAACACAATCGATACACATGAAACCGAAGAAACGCTAGCGAGAATGGTCAACTCTACCCGTCCACCCCTTGCGCTCCGTGATGCGGTCGTCCCTCATGTGACTCCACGTGCTTGGCCTCTGTAGAAGCGGTGAGTCATTTTTGGAGCTGTTTCAGGATGTGGAGTGTCAGTGACGCTCTGCCTGGCAGTGACGTGAGCGTGTGCGTTGTGGGTTGATTACATAAGCGGAGGAAGGGAGACAAACAAATATACAGTCACCTCTACACGCTTCCCGGGAAACTTGGCAATACGCCAAGTCTACTTGAGCTACTTCTGACGTCACTGCACGGGCCGCCGGCTTGCACTCCCATTTATGCGCCGTGTTAAGCCGACCAAAGGGAGACGCTGCGTCAAATAATGGCGAACGTGGGGGCAATAAAATGGTAGCACTTTATTTAACGTACAGTACCACCTCGCCCGTTATTTCGAAGCCCGCTCAATAATGGTCACGACCATGTAGCCTGAGTTGTGCGGAAGCTTGCACGTGGTTGGTCTCTCGTCTTCGACGATGCAAGCTCGAAGTAACTGTGTTGATAAAAATAAGGCCGCTTCTATCTCAGCATAAGTGGCGTGATTCCGGGGTAGCGATGTAGCAGGTGCAATAATGACCGCTGGTTCAGAGGTCATTAGTGTATCTGTGCAAGTTCCTGTTTATGACGGAAGATTACACCCTCCATTCACATGATTGGCTGGGCTTGCTGCAGAATAATTCTTATTGCAGAGTTACTAAATCTGAATTCTAGAGAATAAAAGTTGAATACTGGCAATTGGGGAGGGGATAAAAGACATTTTGAGATTCTACTTAGAATCTCAAAATTAAGTAAGCCATCCCTTTTGTCGAACTGCACTGGTAATCCAGTTTTTAAGTAGAATCCACGCTTAAATAGTTTTGGCAAATGTATGAATTACACTTTTAGAGAGGGATTAAGCAGAAGTTATTGTACAGATGACCGTCAAGGCGAACTAAATTGTAGGAAAACCTTTCCTCCCTTTCTCTAAATTATAGAGCTCCATCAAGCTTTGAATGCAATTCAGATAAAAATTAATGGAGGCAAAACGTCATCTTTATTAATTAATGCTTTTTTAATATAATTTTCTCCATAAAAACAATATCGGATTTTTATGGTCGAAGAAATGAATTTTGAGCATATGTAAAACTATTCACTCTCTGAAGCTGTATCTTTTGTGATAACAATAAAAATTACACTATGATATCAGTAATAATAATACGTTGATAATGAAACTCAATGATGCATATTTTTCATTACTGGCTCCTTAAGAGGATTGCCAATCAAACTGCACATTCCCAAACACGTTTAAAACCAAACGCCCCCACCCTAAACTTTGTAGAATGTGATGATATCGCTAAGGAAATACGTATCAATGCATATACAGCACACCATGTGCAGAGCCACTGCCTAATATTTAGCAGCATGAAGGTCGGGTTACCCAAACTTTGATTTAAATTAGTACTGGTTTCTAAAACTACGATCACCCATTGGGAATATATTGAAAAAAAAAAGGGGGGGGGGGTCAGCGTTAAATACATAGGTTTTCTATTATCTTATAGGTTTTGCCAAGCCTATAAGATAATAGTAAAGTAAAAAGGATGAAAAACAGGGTAGATCAAGAGAACAGAACTGGAGATTAATTCTAAGACAAAAGTGGCAGTAACTTTGCTAAGATTATTGCCACTTTCTTCAGTTCATCTACGGAATACTTGATGACAGTTAGCATACGGAATACTTAAATAATAGGTAATAATTACATTTCATACATCAGGCATGAATTAATGGTTGGGCGTGCATTAATGTATCAGGAGGTTTTAGGATTTGCGTATGAATACCAAAAATCATAGAAATAAAAATTTAGCAAGTTTAAAAAAATTGGAAACTCTTAAAATGATAAAGTATATTAATACAACAGAATTTAAATTATAGATTGTAATAGCCAACATCTTCAGGGCACACCCCGAATGGGGTATGCCGAAGATGTTGGCTATTACAACCTATCTGGGCGTAAATAAGGTTTTGAACCTCTAGTCCAGGGGCGGCCAACGAGTCGATCGCAGATTTAATTTCGGTCGATCACGACGAATTTTAAATATACAGTCATCCCTCGATTTGTGCACCTTGTGCAATGTAATTTTTGAGATGGTAGATCACGGCACATTTTGAAGGAAAAAAGTAGATCGCATCACAAATTAAGTAGGCCACTCCTGCAGTCTAGTCTATATCAACGTAGACAGACGTACCTAAAGTCAATAAGCAAATGTCTAATCAAAGAATTTAACATACTATGAACATAATAAGCAGTGTAATCCTCATGCTATGTGAACGATAACAGATTTTAACTTATTAGGTAATAATTAAAATGCATCTGAATACATAACAAGATAAGTTCGAAATACATAATAACATGTCTATAATTACAATTCTGTTTTTGTTTCTGTATTAAGATTTTAGGAGCATCACCGACAAAGACCTTATTGCTCCGTATATACTATCTGTAAATTGCGTATGTTCTGCGGTCGATTTTCTGTTTGCCGGACGAAAAACCAGAGTTTCCGAGGGAAAAATCCATACTACCCTCGCCTGAGACGGACTAACTCAGCCATTCACGTCGTGCAAAAGGCCCATAAAAATTCCTCACGTCATCGATGGAGCTCGGACTCAGATCTTTTCCCGGAGTGGAGAAAAGAAAGAAGGCGATTCTACTTAAAGGCCTACCCAGGGGGCTTGCAAGGCTGAATAAGGCCTATCAAAGTACACTGAATGGGCTTTGCATTAGAAGGAGCACCTTTTGCCCATAACACAGCCACTCCACGTCTTGCCATGTGCTCCACAAGGTGTTGCAGGGTATCCTGTGTTAGTGCTACCTATGCGTTGCACAATATGTCAGTAATGACCGCACGTTGGCAGGTGGATAACCATTGCATCGAATGTCCTTTTCGAATAGGTTCCAAACATGTTAAATTGGGTTGAGGTCAGTTGTGTTGAGCAGACATGGAAGGAAGGGGAATTCATTGGCACGTCCCCGAAACCAGTTAGCAACTTACCGGGCTACATGGCATTGCGCGCTGCCTTGCTGAAAGGCGCTGGAGTTGTCTGAATACACTGTCACGACGAAAATTAGGAGTTTTCATCCATACGTTGATTAACGTTGATCAGAGAATCCAGGGCATGCCACGAAAACAGCCCCAAACGACAACCAACAGTGCATCCAGCACTGTTGGTGTTATGGTTTCGGGGTTCCACCAGCAGCCTGCCTAACACCACCAGTGCATCCAGCACTGTTGGTGTTATGGTTTCGGGGTTCCACCAGCAGCCTGCCTAACACCACCAGTGCATCCATGTGGCATGGCTTTATATTGCTTTCTCTAAATGCGAATACGTCCATCAGCAATAGAGTTGTAAACGGGATTCATCAGACCAGGCGGCAGATGTCGCTAAACGCCCTCGTGGGTAGCACCATTGATAGGGGCGCCGTCCTCCCCACACTGGGTGGAAAAGACCTGAGTTAGAGTCCCGTTGATGACGTGAGAAATTTTATGGGTCATTTTCACAATGGGAATTTTATGGGTCGTTTGGCTCAGTCTGTCAGTCTCAGGCGAGGGTACCATGGTTTGTTTCTCCTGGAAACCCACGTTTTTCGTCCAGCAAAACAGAAAATCGACCACGCAATTTACAGATAATATACACGGAGCAAAATGGCCATTGTCACTGATGCTCCTAAAACCCAATAAGAACAACAACTGTTGCTGGTCCAGTGTTGGTTCTGACGTACCCACGCAAGGCGCAGTTTCTTGTAACTCGCGGTGAGCGTGGGTATCCACGGCGGCCGTCGACTGCCATAGTCTAAATGAGCTAATGTCCGGCTCATAGTCCATGTCGATGCTGCGCGGGTAGCACAGTGGTATGGTCACCATCCTCCCCACACCGGGTGGAAAAGGCCAGGGTTGGAATCCCGTCGATGACGCGAGGAACTTTAGTGGGCTGTTTTCACTCAGTGGCTGAGTTAGTCGGTCTCAGGCGTAGATAACAAGATTTTTCCCCCAGCAACTCGAGTTTTTCGTCCAGCAAAACGGGCAAATCGACCATAGATCACACGCAATTTACGGACATAATACACAGTATACGACAGATGAATTTAATTATCCGTTTGGCCTAAAAAAATTCCATGTCGATATCGGTTTTGCTGTTCCTATATACTGTGTGGTTAGTTAGGTCAATCTACTCCGTCTCTGCTGTCTTAAAAGAAGAGACTCACCAAGGGCGTTGACTGCACGTGGCTGTCCCATGAGTGACCTTTGTTCTTCGACCACTGCTGAGCCAGTCACGGTAGACTCGTGATACCACAAAACGGGAGCACTTAACCATGAAGGCTGTTACCGAGCTACTGGCCTCTGCTGCACGTCTTGCTCCCATAATCATTCCACTTTCGAAGTCAGAAAGATCTCGACGCCGAATCTTCCTCGCATACACTCAAAAACTGATCGCCACGAGGGCGAACTACGATCTTATATCAGCCGTTCCCGACTTTAGACGTACACCAGCGTTACCGACCTCTCCGTTCCTACACAAAGGTAGGTAGGTAGGTAGGGGTGTGTGTGTGTGTGTGTGTGTGTGTGTGTGTGTGTGTGTGTGTGTGTGTGTGTGTGTGTGTGTGTGTGTGTGTGTGTGTGTGTGTGTGGTATCGCTGGTGGCTCCTAGGCAATTTCCCATCTCCACCTTGTTCATCTGTGGTGGTGCAGAACCTCTGCAGATCAGGTCCGAAAAAGTGTTGGCGCTCGGGTCAGCTTAATGTGCTTGTCTAGGTCCGCTATGACCTGTAGTGCTGAAACGCACAAAATCCCGCACCCACCGGAGATAGTGCAATACTGGTGGGCGCCAGCAATCCCGCTCCCAGGTTGTCCCAGCCAGGGAGCCAGCAAAAAAAAAAATAATAATAATAAATAAATAAATAAAAAAAAACTGTGTAAATTAACCTAGTAATTATTTTACTCAGAAATTCTGATATTTTATCTTACTTGAATTTAGCTATTACATATTACAACGCAAGGAAATTTAAAAGGACAGCCGGTGGGAAGTAGGCACGCTCTGCTGAAAAAGGTCCTTAACTCAATTCTAACACCACTGAAGTATATTTACAATCGTTCTTTTCAATCTGGTAAATTCCTGTCTCAATTCAAAAAAGCAGTCATTGTTCCTGTTCCTAAGGGAAAAAATTGTAACTCTTTCAACAATTTTCGTCCAATAGCTCTACTCTCAGTTTGTGCAAAATTATTCGAAAAAATTCTTCACGGCAGACTCATGGGCTTCCTGGAAGTCAATCAGCTTATCCATCAACAACAGTACGCTTATCGTTCAAAAAGATCCACTGACCTGGCAATTGGTGACTTCTGCTCTAGGATCACGGACTGTCTTGAAAAGGGTCACTATGCAATAGCACTGTTTCTAGACCTATCAAAAGCTTTTGACTGCATAAATCATAATATCCTACTCAACAAGCTTGGCTTGAGAGGAAAAATTAACCTTCTCCTTGAAGACTACCTTACTGATAGGCCATTTGTCGTTAAAACAAACCAGTCTTTTTCAGACATTTCTTATTTCTCCAGGGGAGTACCTCAAGGCTCACTTCTCGGACCTATCCTATTTGTATTTCTCTCTCATCTTCCATCTTCCCACCTAGTAGCGTATACCGATGACATTTCCATTCTAATCACTGATAAAGATCCTAACCAACTTCAATGCAAGATCTCTGCCCTGCTCTCTGAAATGCATAGTTGGCTTCAAAAGAATCAGCTAATACTAAACCCAAAAAATCCAAATATATGGTGTTTAGGACGAAAAATAAACCATTAAATATTGATCTCGAAATAACATACAAAGGAAAACAACTCGAAAGGGTGAATGATACCAAGTTTCTAGGAATCTGGCTAGATGACAAGCTGAGTTGGGATAAACAAATGATCACCTTACGAAAGAAGACTTCGTCACTAGCAGCAATACTCGCCCGACTCTGCCTGGGTACCTCCTTCCCTTCTCAGACTAGTATTCCTTTCCTTAATACAGCCTCACTTCACATATGGAATCATCTCATGGGGTACGACCAGTCAAGATAACCTTACGAGAATCAATTCAATTGTCAATCGATGTGTTCGTTCAATTTTGGGCCTTCCCTGGAATGCATCGGTGACTTCGAGATATAAGGAAGTGAGACTCTTAAGCATCTACCAACTGATACAAAAAGCTGAGACGGTCTTTGTCTACAATGCTTTGAAAACACCAAACTTTCCTCCTCTCTTCATATTCTTTTTTTATAACAATAGAAGAAGAAGGAATAACATATAATTTAAGAAATGAAGCGAACCTGAAGGTTCCGCTTTTTAGAAAAGCCATAGGTCAGAAAAATATAAAATACAGAGGCGCAAAAACCTGGAATAATCTTCCTAAAAACATCAAAATGCCATTTCACTAAACAGGTTCAAGAAGCTCCTGAGTGAACACATCACCAGGGATGTCTGATCTAAATCACCTTTCACTCAACTCCTGAACTTTCCACAATGCATACCAGTTTGGAAATTATGTAAACAAGTTGAAGGAATAGCTGTCAAAAAGCTTGTAACACTCTACGCAATTATTTCATATTTTTTTCTTTCATACTTGTTATTGTAAAAGTACTCACAATGTAATTATAAGTACTGTTGTTAACCACGCGACATGTGTGGTTGGTTTACGAAGTCTCTGTAATGGAATGTAGAAATATGTCCGATTCATGGTGTATCTGGTTTTATTGTTATCTTTTTCAAAGGGAACACCCCTTAAAAAGCCTCTGGCTTATGTGTTCTTCCCTCCCTTCTTGCTGTTATCTTCCAACAATTGTAACACAAAATAGGGATAAATAAATTATCATTATCATGAGACTACTGCCACAGGAAGCATGCTGATATTCTCCCACTCCAAGATACATAGCAATGAAATACATCTTTACAATCTTCCACGAGAAGAGGCGTACTGGAAGCAGATGATAAAGCCAGTAGCATCAACAGGGAAACAACAGCTGCAGTGAGACTGTTTCTCTATAAAGCGCTGATTGCCATGCAGTCAAATTCAGAAAAATTTTATCAAAAATTTAATGGTGATGACGACTGCTATGAATAGCCACAATGAGACGGTCACAGCCCATTAATATTAGCTGGTCCAAAACGACGTTACTCAAATTGAACTATCAACCTTTACAAGAGGCCACTGCCACGGAAGAGCATAATGATCCTTGTCATCCTCACCACACATCACCAGGGATGTCAAAAATTAGAAATCTTGCTTTTCAGTCTCCCACAGAAGAGATGTACTGGATGCAAATGACAAAAACCTCTAGCGTCAGGAAGGAGGTCAACAGCCACAATGAGACTGTGCCTCTATATGCCGTAGAATAGTGGTCAGGCGCGCTGTGCATGAGCACGTGCCTTGAGTGACCGGGATTCAAGCCGGTGACTGCTGAATACGGTGATGTTTCTTGTATTCAATCTATCTTGCGAACTCCTCTGACCGTTTGGTCGTCCCGGAGTATAAACAGAAAATTTATTTATTATTTATAATACATTATAATACATTATCCTCTATAATACATCATTATAGAAATTCATCATTTCCCACGCAGTCAAGTCTAGGAAATAATTTGATCAGAAAATTAGGAGTGATCAAAGTTGCTGTGAACAGTCGCAATGAGACTGTCACGGCACGATTTATATTATCTAATCCAAAAGTGGCGTTTTTAAGCATGCAGTTTGAATTTTATATTAAGCAATGCGGTGTCGGATCAGTATGGTATCTATTTCCAGAGTCCAACAATCAGGAGGTTACAAGATTCAAAAAATGAACTTCAGAGTTTCCTCCCCCCCTCGTATCCCAAGAAGATCTTCCCTCCTCGTATTTATATTGGTATTATTTACATTGTTTATTTGATATCTGCCTTCTTTACAACAAGTGTAACCAGGTATTCCAATAAATCACAGTAAGCTATTTTGTTCATTAAAATGCAGCTCATGCAACTTGTACACCAATACGATTACAAATTAATTAATCAAGCTGATTCCTGAGTTCAGCTCTTTGTGAAAAACTGACACTGAGATCTGGAGGACGGTAAAATTTTATTCATTTTCTAGAAGGATATCAATATTATCCACCGATTGGTTAGGGGCCCTATTTACAAGACGTGTTCTCTGTTCTGGAATAAAATGAATTTCAGTGTTAGCACTTAGTACAGATTTTAAATCAGTCTTTGACTAATGATACGCAGCCTGTGTACCCCTCCGTAGACGAGTGGTCAGAGCGGGAGTGCAGTAGCACACGCTTCTTGAGTAGACTGCGGTTCAAGCCCCCTAACTGCAAAATACGGTCGATCTGCCAACCTGCACTGGACCAGCTTAAGCACCCTGTATGATTCGAATTGGGATACAACCCCCTTACATAAAAAGGATTCCAAACAATTAGTCTCAAATTATAGTCCTATTGTACTGCTTAATTCCATTGCAAAAATGTTCGATCATTTAATAATTAAAAAAAATCACCATTTACTTTCTCCATAACTACTGGGCTGTTGTTACTAATGTTTACACCTTTTAGTATACATTAAAGATACAGATGGGTCAACCTGTCCGAAGCTTTCAACTCAGCATATATGGAATTAAATAAAACAAAACAAAAAACATTGAATTCTGTGGCATTAGAAACCCTTTATTAGGTTACTTTAAGGCTTGCATAATGAAAAGAATTTTGCGAAACTTTACAAATGGAGTTAGTTCGGAGGTATGCTTTCTGGAAAGGGGTATTCCTCAGGGTTTCGCGCTTGCCCTCCCCTTCTCCTTTTTGGTGTCTATCTGAACAATCTGCTTTAGGTTTTAGGGACTCTTCCCACGACAAACTTATTTCAGCTATTCCTTCCTCTAATGATTTTGTTTGTCTTAATAATGTCGCTCAATTTCTGTCTGATAGGTTGTCAGCTAACAGTTTACAGTTAAATATTGCTAAATATAAAACGATAACACTTGGGCACTCTAACAGGAAAAAAATTTATAACAAAAAATAACTTTACTACACATCGACTTTCTAAGCAAACGGATTCGAAGATTGTAGTAGTAGTAGTGGTGGCATGTGATGCAAGAAAGCAAATGTATGAGCTTATGCAGCATCAGCCAAAAAAAAAAAAAAAAAAAACCACACCATTCCCTCCAAATGCCTGTCCAGTTCCTCCTTAAATTTATTTAACCTATCAACTTCCACAACGACAGATGGAAGTTTGTTCCAGCAATTAACCACCCGCTGGCTAAAGGCAAATTTCCGCACATCTATTCTACATCTGTCTTTTCTTAATTTGAATTTATGCCCCCTTAGGTTCGTAATCTGAACAAGTGGAAGGATCCCATCAGAATTCAGCGTGCTCAACCCATTCAAAGCCTTATATACCTCAATCAGATCACCGCGCAGGTGCCTAGTCTCCAGCCACTGCAATTTGCAGAACTTAAGCCTCTCTTGGTAAGAGAATCCCTTCATTCCCCTCACCAATCTTGTTGCCCTTCTCTGTACACGCTCAAGTAAATCTAAATCCTTCCGAAAATGAGGCCTCCAGACCTGTACGCAGTACTCAAGGCGTGGCCTGACCATTGTCTTATACAGAGGGACAATCACCTCTTTCTCCTTGCTAGCAAAATTCCTATATATCATTGACAAAACCCAATGACCTGCCCTGGCAGCCTGTCTGTATTGCTCAGAAAACTTCATATCCGACTGCACAATTACTCCCAGGTCTTTTTCATTTTCTACCACCTTAAGCGTAGTACCACACAGTTGGTACGTTTCTCTGGGGTTACTTCTAACCATATGCAGTATTTTGCATTTGTCAAGGTTAAACTTCAGTTGCCACTTCTTAGGCCATCTGCCCAAATTATCTAGATCCTGTTGCAGTAGCACACTGTCATTAACAACCCTCCCAACCTTTGTATCATCTGCAAACTTGGACATTAAGCCTGATATACCTTCATCAATATCATTGATGAATATACAAAAAAAAACAGTGGACCTAACACCGAACCCTGTGGGACTCCACTAATAACATTAGTCCACGAAGAGCAGCACCCATTGATTACCACCCTCTGTCTTCTCCCACTTAACCATCCTTTTATCCATTGTAGCAACTTACCTTTAATACCATTCTGCTCCAATTTGTACAATTTGTATTCACCTCTAATGTTTCTTTCAATCTTTACATGGCACAAATTTCCAGATCAGCCTACAAAATGCTAAATTTTATTCGGAGATTTATTTTCAGTTCTTTTTAAGAACGTAACCATACTCCGTTACCTGTATGCTACTTTGGTTCTTCCTATACTGGAATACGGAGTACCAATTTGGTCCCCAGGTGGCACTACCAATATTCAAGTCCTCGAGAGGACACAACGAAAATTTATTCGAGCCTATTGCAAACTGACAAAGCTCCCGCCTCTCATAGAAGATTTTAGGTAATTTTTTTACAAAGATTTTCTTTATCACCGTTATACAACAGACGTGTTTAATAAAATTCATATTTTTATAAAAGTTGTTATATCACAACACGACAGACGTTGGCCACAGGTCCAAGGAGTGTTGTCATAAAGGGCTCGCTCGAGAAGAATTTCAATTAAGGAAATTCTTTAAGGATCAAACCTGGTTAAAATTGTCTGTTAAAATTTAACAAACTAGTTTTTTTTACAAGGGGCTCGGATAATCCCCAAAAATTTAACAAGGGGCTCGCTGGCTCCCCCGAGCTCTCTCCAGCACATCCTGCCTACACCAGATTTAATTGTTAGTATTCCCATAAATGTTTGCATAAAATAACTTTATTATACATCTAGTTTATAAGCAAACGGATTCAAGGATTCTATTCACCTCTAATAATTTCACTTTTAATTCATCTCAAAAAATTGTCGTGATTAAAAATTTGTACAATTACTGAAATCATGTACATACATTTAATCCATCTATTTTTAGACTCGTTAGCATAGATGCATAATGTACCTAGTGTCTTTACTATGTCCGCCCATCTGATGCCCGCACTCTCAGTGGAGGGATTTTCATAAAATTTCATATTAGGCTGTTTAAAAAGATTTGTCAAGTCATTCTAAATTTAATTAAAATCTGACCAATAGAAATTCTGAAATTATTATTTTATCTATTTTATTTTTTTTCCTTTTCTCATGTAATAATGTCTAAGTGGATTTTCATGAAATTTTACATTTGGGCCTCTCAAAAAGTTCTGTAGAGCCATTCCAAATTTCATTAAATTCTGACCAAGAAAAATCCGAGAATTGGTATTTCTTTGTCTCCGTCCATTCAGTCTGCATGTAATAATCTGATTTCCATGATGGATTTCATAAGTTTATTATTTTGGCCTATATGTTATCGATTTTATCGATTTTTCTTTTATTTACAGATGAATGACCCCAAATGGCGACAACTGAAGAAAAAGTTAACTGCATGCTTTGGCTTGGAGAATTTAAATCAATAACAGGTGTGAGAAGAAAGTTCACTACTCATTATAAAAAAATGTACCCCATAAAAAGTCAATAAGTAGGTGAATGAAAAGTTTTAAAGAAACTGGATCAGTTAAGACGAATCACGATTTAGCGGTTTGTCATGATGGCGGCCATGAAGTGTGACAATTAAAAACTGCATTCAGAATAAAACAATTTAAGACTTGAACTTTCATATAATTTTTACTGAATGGATCTATCATTTGTATAACTTTATTTATTAAGATTTAAAACCGGTGAAGGACTGTATGACCACCCTGTGTATATGTATCTCTTCACAAGCGACATCATCACATTCATGAATCTTGTATAACAATACGCGCGAAGCATGCACGAAATGTCTTCAGCTAACAATACTGTATTAAAACTACATTCAGTCTATGAATTTCTTTTTAGGTGCGTTCGCATATATATATATATGCATATGCACCAATTGTCTTCACCATGTCCGTCCGTCCGCATGTAACAGAGGGACTCCGTGGACAGATTTCCATTAAATTTTATATTTGTGTAAGTTGGACAGTAAATGGATGTCGCCTGGTTTGGAATAGAGAAGGAGAATTATAGAAGCCAATTCAGAACACTAACCCATGGAAGTGTCTATAGAAAAGGCATGCAGCAGAAACAAAATGTCTATGAGACAGAGAGTGGAGAGACTTTGTAAGGGATGGGTTTGTTTGTTTATTTATATTTTACATAAATATTGCAGTGGATGTTAGTTTCACTGCGTTCAGTTTCAAAGAATATATAAACTATCACTTCCAAAAAAAAAATAAATAAATAAATAAATAAAATAAAAATAAAAGCAATTCACAAAAATTCCTATTCAGCAAAATTATCCTCGTGCATGTATGGGCAGCAGATGTACAAGAAAAAAGACGATGACCTAGTAAAATCCCAAGCTCGTCGTGAAACCGATGCGCAACAAACAAACAAACAAAAAAAGCTTATAATCTTGTGTGACAACATTCTCAACATTGTGTAATGACGTCATTAGAGTGACACGTATTGTTGAAATACATAGCTACATCACTGTACCCGTGCTAGGAAATTTAAATAGCTCCAGGAAGACAATACATAAATGACATTATCAGGAAATTATTTTATTGCGACGAGTTTAATTTTTCAAGTAGGAAAAAAAGTATTAAGAAATTTCTGCCCAAAAGGAATTACATAATATATTTTGAACTATCAGCGTGCTTTAAGATTCGCATACAGCAGAGTTTCACAAATTTAAGAAAGTGTCATCACTGAAGTCAATAGGCATGATTATCAATTTCATCATGCCGACATCCATAGGACTTGCACTTTTGTCTATGGGAGCGCATTTTAATCCACTAAGGCCAGTAAGAGTATAATGTATAATGGTGACCCGCCTCCTCGTGGCATGGACGAGTAGTGGTAAACAATATACCTGGTGATCTCTGCTTCCTGGTAGAAAATGGCCAGAAATAGCTAAACAACACACATACACTACACAAACAGCACCACTAATTTCTGACCATCTCACAGCGTTCTGTATCGTCGCAGTGTACCAAGGCGAGTTGAACAAACGATTAGGTGCTGTCCTACATAAGACAACACACATGTCCACATCATGTGATAAAAACAAGCCCAACTAGTTGAGAAAAAACGGAAATACTTCCCGTCCGGGTAATCAAAGTCCGCTGCAAAAATGTCTTTGAAACACAAAACCAAACAATAAAAAAATTCTCGAAAGAGACCTGTAGATGGGTTTCACTACACTCATAAATTTGCAAAGGAGACAGAATTCGTGAATGCGCCTGGATAAGAAACGCTGAATTCGAACTGATTCGATTTGATATCATGGAATAAATGTTTTATCTACGAGGTACAGTTGCTAAAAGCAGTACAAAGAGGACTCCATCCATTAGATATCCAGTGTACGCTGTCTGTAAACTGCATATTTTACGATATTAAAAATCCTTGGTGTCATCTAACCTTACTACCATTGATTAGATAATCCATACACATCTCGTAACTTTAGCACATTGTTCTGCATAATCAAATCTGATTTAACGTTTTATTATTCTAACCTGAAAAAAAGGAGTATTATGCAGCACAGTTATATCAAGAACGAGAGAAACCAATTCTCTTGTGTCTTATTCTCATACAGCCAATCACAGAGGGAGAGAGAGGGTTATGAGAGTCAATAAGACTGGGCCTCAAGTTCAAAAGAAGCTTCAAATAGTGTTTCAATTGATTTTTCGTCATTAATCAACGCATTTACACAGGAGGCCAGAAAATTATCTGTTAAATAAAAAATAAATTCCAAATCGTAATACAATTTTTTGAGTCCTATATCGTTACGATGAATCTTTTTTTTTTATTGGTCAGGGGCAGAGGCGGATTTAACGGCGGGCGCACCGGGCACGCGCCCTGAGCCCCCACTTCTGAAGGGCCCACGCAAAACCCCAACAAATAAGTTGAACATATTAGTTCAATACTTTTGTGATTATTATTATGCTATTATTAATTATATTATACATATATTATATTAAAATTTTATTGGAAATAAAACATTAATAGTACATAATATTTTTTATTTATTTAAAAAAATGGTTAACATGTATTTTTATTTTCCCTGTCTCTCTCTTTTTTTAAGGGACCCAATATTTTCTTCTGCGCCCGGGGCCTCAACCGACCTTAATCCGCTCCTGGTCAGGGCCCGTGGAAAGCGAAAAGTAGTCAGGCCTCTGGAAATTTTAGAGTCGGTTATTCCATCCCCACACTCCGCCTTTTCCCATTACCAGAATTTCGACCAAGACTGATAAGTTTTAACCAACTAATCCTTTCCCAGAGTTTTCCAAGTTCAGAGAAATCGTGAAAGCTTAAAACGTCATCATAAAAACTTAAAAATGTAGAACTATACCTAGCTGAGCAGCCAACCAACATGATGTTACTAATTGATTGTTTACTCTTGCTATGAAATTCATAAACTTCAGGAAAGGAAAAAGGTGAGAAAAGTGGAAGCAAACGTTTGACTAGACAGCGATTCAAGCCCGCATTACTGTTAAACACGGTTAATAATTGTGTTCGTTGTCAAAATTATCAGTAGTAAACTCCTGTGACCGTGCCAGGGTATAAACAACATTTTTTTAAGGCCTGTGGAAGCCGGGAGGGCAGCCACACACAATTTTTTTTTTTTTTTTTTTTTTTACCATAGTTCGAATCCCAAGTGACTGATAAATTCAACAATGATTGAATCCTTGGCAAAAATTAATAGTCTTGAACTCCTCTGACTTATGCAGTAGTTCCACAGCATAAAAGATTGTCATTTTTTCTTTTTTTTTTTAAATGCTCGAATAAGAATAACTTAAAACAGTAAAGAGAGCGTACTGCATTAAAGAAAAATAATGACAATTCCCCCTTTGAACACTCGAAAAGAAAAAAGAGCTTAACTGAACTAGTTTATCACAATACATGTTTGACGAATAAATACAATGAATATGGTAAACAGCATCACCGAATAAAGAAAAAACCCTAAATCAGCAAATGTCGACATATCAGAATAGATTATCAACAAAACAATTCTATGAAATTCTATGATGGTGCAGCAATAAAGCCTTAAATGTTTGAAAACTGTATCCTATTTCTTTTTTTCTCTCAATGCAGGCACTCTAATCTCGTTTATCATATTTTCGCAGTTCCCTTACTTCTATAATACTTGTAACACGAAACTCTTAAATTCAACTCTTCGATAACTTATTTGTTTAGTATTTGTGACTCAGCAATCAAGACCACGAGGTGGCGATATACTGGCGGCAAACTGCATATACTTTTATCTGTTGTTAGTTTGCCATTTTTATACAAAAATCCCAAACAGGTAAGGCATTACAATCTTTAATACTTAGTACCGTACAAGGTTGAGAAGATAGAGGATGCTTGTTGATATTAGACTTCAGTATTGTAGATCGTAATTTTGGGGAAGTGGACGTGAAGAAAGGTTGTTCACGAGAACAGAAGTGAAAGGAATAAATAAGGGAAAGGGAAACTTAGTTCTGTGAGATTGGAATTGATATTGAAAGGGTTTTGACTGCTTAAGGGACGTGTTCAGACTGGTTTTGGAAAAGAGAGGTGGAATTAGTGAAGCCAATTCAGAAGAGGATTGTTCGAGACTGGTTCGCAGAACATGAGGAAGACTTCCAGGTATTGCCCTGGCCTCCAAATTCCACAAACATCAATCCCATCGAGCATCTGTGGTCTGTGTTGGAACAGCAACTCCGATCTGCAGCGTCTCAACCACGGACCTTACAGGAGTTAAAGGATCTGCTGGTTACGTGCTGGTACCAGATACCACAAGACACATTTAGAAATCTTGTAGCGTCCATGCCTCGCCGGGTACGAGCTGTTTTGGCTGCACGTGGAGGACCAACGTCATATTAGGTTGGTGGTCATAAGATTTTGGCTCATCGGTGTATATAAATGTAAATAGCATTGTACAATAAATATTGTGTTTTCAATATTCTGTAATTATTCACGCTATCCTGATAGGCCCATATAAATAAAATATATGTATATTTTATAAAGAAAAAAACTCCCTCGGCTCCTGGTAATCTTCTGGGATACAAACGCAGTCACATAGCCAGAGGACTAGAGTGCTTGTTATGTAATTATAAAACTACACTTGTATAATTATAAAATTAATGTTATGTAATTATAAAACTACACAGGTTTTTTTTTTATTATGAAAGGTCACCACAATGGAATATAGCATGAAAAAAATCACTTTGATCATTGCTATCTGTTGCAATCGAAAATGGCCCTTTTTCCAGGGCCTACCTCTTCTTTTCCTATCCGTCCAATTGATCATGGCTGGATGTGATAACCCAGACAGCGTACTCACAGACACGACCAGATCGCCAGGAAATGCATCAGAAGCTAGTGAAGCAATATCAGTTAATCAAAGAAAATATACCGTATTACAACTAAAATCCTCAGGCTGTACTAGAGACTCCTACCCACAAACTGTATGGAGACCGCAACATATGAATGGACAAGTTTACGATGCGCAACAGACCGGACATAACCCTCAGAGACAAGCAGGAAAATTGCACCTACTTCATCGACGTGGCGGTACTCAACATCAACAAGCTCAAGAAAACCTAAGGGGAAAAGACAGGAAGTAAATAGACCTTAAAATGAAGTGAAAAAGGTGTGGCATATGGAACAAGTAATGACCATCCTGATCACCGTGTCAACCACCGGCATGGTGCCAAAGGGCCTACATAAGAGCCTGGCAGTAATAGGCCTCCTAAAGAAAACCAACAAGGAACAGCAGAAGACCACGATCCTGAACATTAGTGGGATAGTCAAAGAGTACTTGGACCAATATTAATAATAAAAAGCAGACATCACAACCACCCAGTGCACCTGGTACAAGCAGCCATCGAAAAAATCGACAAGGAGAAGAAAGAAGACGAGAATAATAATAATCCCAGAGAACACCTACAAGGAACTCCAGAAAGCCGCAATCCTGAACATCTGTAGGATAGTCAGAGGGTTCCTCGACCAACAGTAACACCGGACAACAACCACCCTGTATACTTGGTAGCCGTACCCGTCACGGGGTGGAACCCCCCCCCCCCATCAGGGAGAAATAATAATAATAATAATGGGCGCAATTAGCCCAGTGGTTACGACTCCGGACCACCAATACCGTGGACCAGGGTTCGAATCGCACCGCGGAAAAAATCGCAAAAATCTCTTCACTGGATCTACCTCCCAAAGTCGAGGTGACGGCTGAGGCAGAGTGGTGCCATCTGGTGTCGCTCTCATAACTACCACCACTGATTGTCAACGCTAAACAAGACCACCTCAATAGCTGAATGAAGATGAGGTGTAGAAATATTGAACATACTGCATCGAGTGTGGTGCAGGATAATGTATGTTTGTATTTGTGTAGGGCGACACCTGGTACGTTAGCTCAACTCCACCTCGTTTCACTGTGAAGATAGAGGGACACTGTAGAAATGTCCAAATATGTGTGTTGAGTGTTGTTTCTCTGACTATATGTATGGTATGTTGTTTGTGTTGAAATGGCTGTTTGGTTACCCGGAATCAGCAAACACCTGGACGACCAAAGTCGGATACACGTCCATCACCAACACCACGGGAAGGTAGACCAGGGGCTACCAGCAGCAGCAGCAGAAGAGAGGGACGCCGAGAGCCGAACAAAGTTCGAGCCAAAGACGCTTGCCAAGTATTGTTAAGAGAGAGAGAGAGAGAGAGAGAATCTTAACAGCTATACAAAAATTTTAAACACTGTACACAAGATTAACCTCAATACCATGAGATAATCAAACAATACTTTGAGGTTTTTCAAAGTAAACAAATCAAGTAATCTCATTAAAATTTAAATTTTAATTTAATTAAATTTAAAAAAAAATAGCATAAATATCAAGTAAAGGTTATATACAAAATCAAAGATTTATTTTCTTTGATTTTGTATATAACCTTTAATATTTCATATTTATATATTCATATTCATATGTCAAAAATAGCGGACCCCAGGGTTTCCCCCATTAGCCCCTGGTAAACGTCTTGTGGTGAAGCCAACGCAAATGCCGGCCATGCAGGGCGGCCAGGATCAAATTACATCATGCCACACTTACAGGGTTCAAGGCTCTGTAAGTGCAATTGAAAAGAAATAGAAAAGGTATATATACAAGTTAGGTAAAGTATGGTTAATGGATGGGATTGGGTAAATAGAGTAGAAAAGAGAAGGTTCACAGAGGGACCCATCATGAAATAGAAGTTAGTGGAATGAAAAAGGAAAAGTATTTCATATTTATGTTATGTTATTTATGCTATGTTTCAAAAGTATTTCATATTTATGTGAATTTTGTGGTGCAGAATAAAGTCACTCGCCTTCAGGCTTTAGGCAGATTGGGCGGTTTGAAAAGTCAGAAACAATCTCCCGCTGACAACAGCGGAGCGAGTGGCGCTCTCTCCCTCCAGTATGGCTACCACAACTGAAAGATAAGACCATCCAGCCCAACCAACTGGAAGTGCTTCCTGAGCAACTATTGGGTGTCGGTCGAGGAAATTTAGTCTCTTCAAATTGTGCTTTTTAATATTGTACCAATGGATATTTTGGATTTCTCTTGAATCTACAGGTTTCTATTTGTGATGGTGAGTTTATCCATGTCTCTTTTACGGCAAACTTCTAAGGCGTCGCCGATTTCTGAGCGTTTTTAATTTATGCTTTGTCTTGCTCTACTAACGAACGTTCACAATAGCTACGCCATATAGGTCTGACCGTTGATTATTGTCTATTGGTTTTCGATTTGTAATCTCTCTGTAATTATAGTCGTAATTTAGTATTCCTAGAATGGCCTGCATTATTTTATTTTAGAAGTTAAATTCTGGTAGTTTTGCTGCAGTATTATAATAAATTTTGGGGGTTTTTATTTATGCATCGTTAAAATATTTTCTGTTGTGGCAGTCTTTGCTTCTTCTCCGACCTGCTGAATAAAAGAATTCATTTACTACATCAGGTCACGTGGTACACGTTGCCACTCCGCTATTGGCCTTTGCCATCAAAAGGTGGAACAGCTGCTCACATTTGGATTAATTGCATTTCTAATTCAACATTCTTTATTATTATAATTATTAATCTGGTTATTAATCATTGCTTATGACGTCACAGTATTTATTAATGATTTTATTGATATGCAAATTTAATTCTTCATCACGTGGTCCTTATAGTTATATATTCTGCTGAACTTGATAGTGCGATTTTCGTATCCTGTTAATTGACTTTGACGTCACCATGTGTCATTTGCCACTGTGAAACATCCAATGCAAATTACTCGACTACCTGTCTTGCTCCCTGGTGGCAATAGTTGGAATTACAATTTTCGGTATATTGTGATTTTCTTCAGTAGATCCGTTTCAGGAGATTGCCTGTTATATCAGTAGACTGTTCTCAGCACACTGATACTTCCATCCCGAACGACAGTTAACGCGTATCCGACATGAGTTCCCGCGAGGAATCTAGCTCCTCCGCTGGTGAGGACTCGGATCCAACTAACCTCCTACCCCTTAAGGCAAACCGCCGATCTCGGAAAAAGAAGAGTAAAAAGAGATCCAGGGTCCGTCCACTTTGCTCCACTAACAATCCTTCCCCAGTTGATGATAATGGCAGATCACCCTCTGTTGATCCTGAACAACCAATTGCAGCTAAACTTGTCTTCAGCATCTCTACTCCAGTTGCTGCCGCCATTTTGGAATCGCTTGCCCACGCTTCTCCTGCTCCTCCTTCTGCACAACCTGCCCTACCTTCATCCATCCAACCAGCTGCCCCTGTTTCTCCTACTCCAGCTCATCCTGCAGCCTCATCCTCTGCTTCTTCGAATCTGGCTACCTCAGCTCCATCATCCACATCAGTTCCAAAAGCTACTCCATCACTCTCTGCCCTTGAACAGACTGTTGCATCAGGGCTCCCACCCTCGAACAGGCTTGCTGTTCCTGTCTCCTCTGCCCCTGCTGTCGCTACTTCTGCTGACTTCTCATCCCTTCATTAAGTAATCTCTACGCTGCATAAATATCTAGTGGCATTCCTAAACCACGACAATAACAGATTTACTAGGTCGGCAGCAAATACTGCGCACGAGCTGTGGGCTAGACTGGAGACTATCTCTCCACAGCTCTCCTGATTGATAATGAAAAGCTCGGGGCAGTTAATGAAGAGCTCAGGTTCCAGACAAGCGTCCTTGAAAGGGTGCTTGATACCTTATCCAAGCTCCCTCCAACCACAACTCATCCTGCACTGGAAGCCCCCTCACAGAATAAAGAACTACCACTCAGATCCTATGCCTTGGCAGCCAAGACAGCATCTGCTACACCATCTCAAGGACTGCCCCCACCTCCCACAACAAGCCAAAGCTGACACCCAAAAATCTCAGCATCTTCTTCTGGTCCATGCATCTGAACAGTCAGAACTGAAGACTAGTGGAGAGGTGAAAGAAATAGTACAGAATAAGCTAAAGAACGACTTCAAGACAGTTGTTATTTGGTTGGTTTTTTTTTAGGAGCATTAGCAACTAAGGCCATATTGCTCCGGGGATATGCGGTGGTTATTCTCTGACCTTTCTGCATTCTCCGTATTTGTTGGCTCACGGGCTCAAACCCCGGTCTAATCAAGAAGCATGTGCTATGCACTGCTGCTCCTGCCCACGGGCTACGGAGGCGCCATCAAGACAGTTAAGATCAAATCATTGAGAGCAATTAGGAACCGGGGAGTTCTTCTTGAAACCACAACCAAGGAGGATCTGGACAACATCGCAGCTGCCAGCCAAATTCACTCTGCTGGAGTCACTGTGAATCCCGCAAGTGTACCAATCCATTTATATTGGTGTATGGTCTTCCCACAAGTGTTGCGAAAGATGAGATCCTTGAGGACTTGTTCTACAAAACTCTTGCTATCCATGGCGTCACCCTTGAGGAAATTAAACAGAATACCAACCTCAGGTTCACAATCAAAGCTAATTCCAGTTGTACAGCTCAGCAGGTCATCACACTATCACCTAGAATCTTCAGAATAATCATGACACTTGACAGGATCTTTCCTGGGTGTAGTTCTCACAGGTTCCGCCCGTTCCCCGTGGTGACTAAATGCTTTCTGTGTTTTGGATATGGACATACATCCCAGCACTGTGCGCACTCATCCCCTACGTGTGGACACTGCGCCCGTTGTGGCCACGTTCATGCAGAATGTCCAAACACGGATGAGAATCCTAGCTGTGTGAACTGCAAGAGAAGACGTTGTGAACATGGGCACTCGGTGCGGGATATAGCCTGTCCTGAATACCAGCAAGCATTAGAACAAGTAAGACTAAGGACCGCCAATGAATAATCCGCAAACTCTTCAAACACAGCCCCAAGCTGTACAGGGCAGTTCCTCTCCTTCCAATCCACAAAAAAATATATTATTATTATTATTATTTTAGTGTTGCCCGTAATTAAATACATTAACCCGTATTTGTGTCTGTAAATTGCGTATGTTCTATGGTTGATTTGCCTGTTTTGCTGGACGAA
The DNA here is from genome assembly GCF_048544385.1 of Mastigoproctus giganteus. Taxonomy (NCBI): domain Eukaryota; kingdom Metazoa; phylum Arthropoda; class Arachnida; order Uropygi; family Thelyphonidae; genus Mastigoproctus; species Mastigoproctus giganteus. Next base: position 152,637,000 of record NC_143582.1, read on the forward strand.
AAAACCCCAGTTACTGGGGAGAAAAACCTTGCTATCTACGCCTGAGACCAAATAACTAAGCCACGAAGTGAAAAAAGCCCATTAAAGTTCCTCGCGTCATCGACGGGATTTGAACCCAGGCCTTTTCCACCCAGTGTGGGGAGGACGGTGACGATACCACTGTGCTACCCGCGCAGACCCACAAATCCACAGTCTCACCAGCAATAGCCATAGTGTCAAACTTAAAGTCATGCAGATCAATGGTCACAGATCCTGGACTGTCGCTGATGAGATCCACCATGCAGCGGAGGAGCACTCTATAGATATAATATCAATCCAGGAACCCTACGCCTCCAGGATGAAACTTGGTAACTCATTTAAAGTCACGGGATTCTCCATCCACACTCGGGTAATTCAGCCTACCTCTGATGATCCAAAGACCTGTATTGTGATCCTCAACAGCTAGCTGGATGTCCTAGTCATCCACGGCCTTTGCAATAAGTTTGCAACCTGCGTTCAAATCACCCATGCCTCATCTATGTTTTATCTAATTTCACTCTACTGTCCAACTTCCAAGGACATAGAAGAATCTCTCAACTATCTTGAGTTTGCTTTGGACTTTTTGGGTTCTAAATCAACTATTCAAAGGCAAAGCAATCACCTGCCTAGACTACACAACTGATCCGGCGAACGATCGTAAACTCGAGAAAAAGCGCCTTCTCATCCACCTAAAGCAGGCCTGACAAACCCGCTGGACGACTTCGACAAAAGGGGAAGTCACCCGAAGATTCATACCGGATAATCAACTAGTGTTTCCCAAAAGCCCAAACTGGTTTTCACCGGGACTGCTGACATCTTACCTACTCACGGGACACGGCGCAATAAGAGCAAAACTCTCCAGTTTCGGATTGAGTGACACCCCTCTCTGCCACTGTGGACAGCCAGAGACGTGTGAGCCCCTCATGCACCACTGCCAACTATACGAAGACCTCCGCTGCCTCTAAATAACTAGAATACGTTTCTCGCCAATAAACCAAGAACAATATCTCCTGGAGAGCGAGGACAATTATAAAGCCTTAACGCAGTTTGCGCAGGATCTTTTAACTAGAAGGAGAACATACCCACAACCTTAGCAGGAATTTTCCCACAAACTAACCACTCGTTATCCACAATAAAGATCCTTAGATGTGTCAACCAAACAAACACCTAACAGCTACAATCTGAAGAACAACTAATCATTAACTTAACCTGGATCTGACCACTGGCTTATACTGGAGTCATTATATGGACTTGACCACTCACACAGACGGGACAACATGTCCCAGGAATGGCATACGAAGACCTAACAAAGACATTATGCAGTTTGCTGCCGAAACATCATTAGGCGATCTGAACCGGGCACCCTCACTCGGTTCACTTTCTTTCCCTTCCCTTGGCAGGGGATGGTTACACTGTACCCTTCCCCCTGCTATCCCCTATATCGTCATTTGTCTATCAGTTCGCATCTTTTATAATTATTACGTTGATCTCAAGAAACGTTATGTGAAGGCAATTGCTACCAGGAAGAAGGAAACTTGGACAGAATTTGTGTATAACTCTGGTAATGCAGACCCGTGGGGGCTACTTTATAAAATTGTAAGAAATAAATTATTTACACAAGAAGTGTATGGATCGATCATATACAATGGTCTGGAGACCACTAACTGGCGGATTCTGTAAATATTATTCTAGATAATCTTTTTCTACAGGACAATATGAGCTCCGACTCTGATTTTCACACTAATATTCGTTCTGCCAATTCTCTGTATGTTTCTTCAATTAAGTCCGAGCCTTTTAGTGCCATCGAGTTGGACACAGCGGTCAAACAAGTGAAAGTTAAGAAATGCCCAGGGATGGACATGCTGGAGAGTACCTTTATTGTACGGCTCGCCAGGATTAAGCCCAGTATACTTCTACAACTTTTCAATAAATGTTTAGATGCTGGGACTTTCCCGGATCTGTGGAAGACTGCCCTTAACAAGCTGATTAGGAAACCAGACAAACCTCCTCAGGAACCGAGGTTTTATCGGCCTATAGACTTATTGGCCAACCTTGGTGAGCTATTAGAACGTTTAATTGCCCTGCGATTAAACAACTTGTTATTGGAACGGGGACTAATTGCGCCTAATTAATACGGATTCACACCTGGAAGGTCCTGCGAGGACGCCCTTGCAGACTTCATTTCTTCTGTTGAACACTTCAGTTTCAAGTATACTCTTGCTATCTTTATTGACTTCCAGGATGCTTTTGATTCCCTTTGGTGGGAAAGTGCCCTCGAACGTTTACATCATGCCGAATGTTCCCAGCAACTTTATCTTCTAATTAAGAGCTATTTCTCTAACAGATTTATCATCGCCAGATCTAAGTACAGACAAATTTTGCGTCAGGTATTTCGAGGGTGTCCTCAAGGCTCCATTTTAGGACCACTTTTCTGGAACTTTGTTCTGCAAGGTTGGATTACCCGAACCTTTGACAACGTGAGGATCATGGCATATGCGGATGATCTGACAGTCCTTGTTGGTGGCAATTCAATGTCTTCTATTGAAATATCCGCTGAGAAAGTTCTATTTGATCTTCAACAATGGACAGTTGAAAATAAGTTAAAAATTAGTTCTACCAAGACAAACATTATGACCCTTGGCTCTAAATTGGACGTTCGTCGACCACCAAGAGTTAAAATAAACAATAGACAAATACCTCTAATAACGGAAATTAAACTTTTGGGAATAACTATTGACAGCAAGTTAAACTTTCTCCCTCATTTATCCAATCTGCGAATTAAGATCAGAAATTTCACCGGCGCTCTTGTCAGTGTTTCTAGAACTGAGTGGGGTCTTTCTAGAAAATGTTTAAGACTCTACTATAACTCTGTGTTTCTCCCTATGGTTGCCTATGCTGCTGGCGCTTGGTTCCATAGGGTGCAGACTGTACAATTTCAATCAAAATTGATGTCAATCCAGTACAATGTTACTTTGTATATTGAAGATTTGTCGAACAGTTTCAACACTTGCTTTAAAGGTTTTAGCCGAGACGACCACTCGATCTCTACGTAATTTTCAGAGGCTTATGTTATCGCTTGAAACGTCAGATTCCCACTGAGATCCTTGGTATTTCTTTAACACTCAAGTCGATGTTAAAGCTGAACGACAAAGAATTTGGCAAGAGTTGATCAACTTGTGGCAGAGTAGGTGGGATGGCACAACACTGGGCAGTGTAATGCGTAAGTTTTTTCCTGAAGTTGACTCTTTTACGGATAAAAAATCTACAGTCTGGTTTAGCCTTGATTTGTTTACCTCCTATTTGATATCAGGACACGGATCATTAAATAAGATATTGTTTAAATTTCGCTTGTCTCCTACGGAACTCTGCCATTGTGGCGGTGTGGAAGACTGGCAGCACGTGTTGTACTCTTGTCCCTCATACAATGAATTTCGAGTAATTCTACAGAATGCAATTCCCAACTTTTCATCAGGATTAGTCTGCGCGGGTAGCACAGTGGTATCGTCACTGTCCTCCCCACACCGGGTGGAAAAGGCCTAGGTTCGAATTCCGTCGATGACGGGAGGAACTTTAATGGGCTTTTTTCACTCCGTGGCTGAGTTAGTTGGTCTCAGGCGTAGGTAGCAAGGTTTTTCTCCCCAGTAACTGGGGTTTTTTCGACCAGCAAAACAGGCAAATCAACCATAGAACATACGCAATTTACAGACAAATATACGGGTTAATGTATTTAATTACGGGCAACCCTAAAATAATAATTTGATTTTTTTTTTCATCAGAATTGGAACCTAATTTTGTATCAAATGCCACGAGTTACCGCGCTCTTCAGGATTTTGCTAAGGCAACCTTCAATAAAAGGCTCGCAATCCTTTCTGCAACGACTACACATGCGATTGTTTCAAATTCAGCTCAAGACTCTTCACCTTCACTGCAATGACGTCCATTTTCTCAACAAGATCTACAATTCTAGACTTGTGCTCTGTGTGTTGTGTTTTTTTTTTTTTTTTTTGAAACTCTACAAGTGTCCTACAACTACAACTCAATTTGGCGATGAAAATTCCTGTGCTCCTTTGCTCGGATGGCTGTTAACTGACTGTGACTTTGTTATTGGTGATTGACTGTGACTTTGCTACTAATGACTCCAGGACTTACTGGACTTAATCTCAACTGTTTATAAGGTTTGCGCCTGCTTCTGGGCTTGTGTAAAGTTTTGTCGGTTGAATGGTACTGTTATCCTTAATCATTTTCTTTGAACTTTTTTTTTTTTTTTTTTTTATGTTAATATGCAAAGATTACTTTCATTGTTTACTTTGACATTTCAAAGTATCATCTGTGTTTACCTCCATCTGTTGAGGTTATCTTTTGTACAATATTTAATCTTTGTATAGTTGTATAAGTTCCTTTTTTTTTTTTTTTTTTACTATATTTGGCTCGTATTTTGTTGGGCTCTTGGCGTCCCTCTCTTCTGTGGCTGCCGGTTAATAGCCCCTTGGTCTACCTTCCCGTGGTGGTGGTGGTGGTGGTGTTGGCGGGCTCCGACCTGCTGACTCCGGGTAGCCAAACAGCCAGTTCATTTCTGGCCATTTCTGCAGAATCCTCTAATTTAAAAGTGAAACGAGGCGGAGATGAACTAACGTTCCAGGTGCCGCCCAAGACAAATAAATACATACATACATACATCCCCTATCTTCACCTGGTGAGGCATGGGCCTGCCCGCCGACTTTTGGGGTTATCTTCACTATTGACCCCATATTTCTGTCTTTCACCCTCCAGTCTTCCGTCTCCCTTCCCTCTCTAGGTATCTTGCGACTAGCGTTTGACCCTTGTCAAAACTACACAAGCCCCATACTAAAAAAAAAAAAAAAAAAAAAAAAATGAACTCTAACCCGCATAACTTATATCTCTTTCAGCCTGATCCAATTTCTAGCGTTCCCCCACCCCCGCACTTTTTTTTTTTTTTTTTTTTTTTAGGTCCTAGCCACTGAAATCTCAGGAAATTAGGTGGCAGGACCTGCCAGAGTAAATAGTAAATTTCTAAAATACTGGTGTAAAACCCAACGGCTAAAAGACCAGATGAATAACGGTACAAAACATTACACACCACAATATCCATACACTTTTAAACCTCTGGCCTCTACAGTGTTCTGTATCACACCACAATGTATATTATGCAGAGACGGGGGAAACCCCTGGTGCCGTTAGACACTAAACACACTATACACTATCGCTTCACACCAGGCCGCTCCTGCGAAGAGGCCCTATTTGATCTGGTCCTGCACCTGGAGAACTCAACCTCCAAATATGAATTAGCAATTTTCGTCGACTTCGAACGAGCCTTCGATACTGTATGGTGGGAAAGTGCCCTTGAACATCTCCCTGCAGCCAGATGCCCTTCCAATTTGTACAAGCTGTTCCAGAACTACTTTTCAGAGCGCTCCGTAACAGTAAAATCAAAATTTCTTCAGATCACAAGGCCTGTCTACCGGGGTTGTCCTCAGGGCTCTGTCCTGGGGCCCCCTGGTCTGGAACATGGCTCTCCAAAATTGGCTTGGTAACTCCTTTGACAACGCAAAAATTGTAGCATTTGCGGACGATCTCACCATCATCGTGTCGGGAAACTCACGCTCTGCTCTGGAAGCTAATGCTCAGCATGTTTTGTCCAATCTCTCCATCTGGACCAGGTTAAACAAGCTCCATATAAATCCAGCTAAATCCAAAATGATGATCTTCAAGAACAAACTTGACCTGAAGAGACCCCCCAAATCAAGATCTCTGGTGTGCAACTGCCTTTAGTTACGCAAGAGAGGGTCTTAGGGGTCCCTATAGACCACAAACTCTGCTTCTTCCCACACCTCCAACACCTCAGCACCAAAGTTAAAGATTTTTCTGCCTCCATTCTCAGAGTCTCTCGAAGTGATTGGGGTTTGTCGAAGAGAACGTTATCGTTATATTACAAAGCAGTATTCCTACCCATTGTAAGTTATGCCACCGGTGTGTGGTTCCACCGTGCAGTTATTATAAAAATGAGAAACAAACTGAACTCCATTCAAAGAGGAATGATCCTGGCCACCCACCGTATATGCAGGACTGTCTCCACGGCAGCTATTCAGTTAATTGCGGGAACTCTCCTGCTTAATTTGTTTACAATCTTCCGTGGGCTCTGCTTCAGAATCAGAAAGAAAATACCAACCTGTATTCTGGATATTGAGCTTAATCTCACTGCAGATGATAAGTGTGAAAAAACGATGTTACAGTGAACTGGTCAACATCTGGAAAACCAGGTGGAATACGTCGCCACAAGGCACAGTAACCAAAATATTCCTCCCCGAGGTAAAGTTTGCGATGACCAAAACTGCAAGATCCTGGTTCTCTCTCAGCTTTGAAACGTCCTTCTTGGTGACCGGCCACGGCTCCCTGAATGAAAAGCTGTACCAACTGGGACTTCTCGCTACCGACCTATGCTTTTATGGAGGCAAGGAAAACTGGTACCACCTTCTTTTTGACTGTAACTTGTACGAGGATCTCAGAGATCAACTTCGGAGAGACATTCTGAAGTTGATCAACTTCGGAGAGACATTCTGAACTTCTCCTCAGATAATGTGGATCAACTAATCCAGACTCAAGACAATCTTTCCTCCCTGCAGGCCTTTGCATCTGGCATTTTTACGTGGCGAAAGACCTTGTATGCCAATGCCAACCAAAACCAGACAAACAATTCTACAGCCTAGTTTTCACACTTGTGAAGGGGAAGGCTAAATTCAAATTTTTTTTTCTATATATATATTTTTTATTGTTTATTTTATTTATTTTTATTTTAATTTTTATTATATATCATTGTTATCATTTTTTTTTGTTCGGTTTTTTTTTTTTCTTTTTGGTAAATTTTCCATACTGTACTATAAATCTTTATTTTATTTTATTTATTTTTATTTTTCACATTTAAATATATTACTTTATTATTATAATTTATTACAATGTAGTACCTTAATTATAACATATTACCTGCATGCACCACTAGCTTTTATTATTATTATTATTTTTATTCTATTTTTATTTATTTATTATTTATTTTATTAATTTTTAAATTTTTTTTATTTTATTGTTATTATTTTTTTATTTTAATTTATTTTATTTTATTATTATTATTATTTTATTTATTTTATTATTATATTTTTTAATTTTTATTTATTTATTTATTATTTTTATTATTATGATTTTTTTATTTTATTTTATTTTACAACCTGCACCACGGGTAGTTCTTTTTTTTCTCCTCTCTTCCCTCTGGAATGCCCCCCCCCCCAGAGGTTCCTGGTCCACCTGCTGACAACACCAGGTAGGTCAGAGTCTCTTACGAGACGGTACATGTTTACTGGGACAGGCCCACCTTCACGTGGTGTGGACGAGTACCCAGAATCATCTGTCCAGGTGACTGATGCTTCTGGGTAGCCAAGCGGCCAGACACAACAACCGAACACACACATAATACACACAAACCTACGTCACACACACATCTGGCTCATTTGTAGTGATACTGTTCTTCACAGAGATACGAGGCGCAATTGAACAAACGTTCTAGGTGCCGCCCTTACATATACACATGTCCATGAGCAACTATTGGCTCTTCAAAGAGAATGTACATCAAAATACCTTATGTGGCCCCTTTGTGGACTTCAAAGGGGCCTTTGACACCCTTTAGTGGCAAAGTGCCTGGCGAGGTTCTGGGAGGCTGAAGTCTCTTTAAAAATAACTTAAAAAGTTATTTTTCTCAACGATCGCTAGTTGTTAAATGTGTAACACTTCAAGTTGTCAAGATTGTTACTAGAGGCTGTCCACAAGGGCCCCATCTTGGGGCCCTTGTGTTGGAACTTAGCTCGATTCATAGCTATCTAAAAGGTTTGATGCTACTTCCATGATAGCATATGCAAATGACCTCACAATCCTGATCAATGGTAATTCTAGAAAGTCACTAGAAGACATTGCCAATCACGTCCTCAAAGAATTTTAGGACTAGTCAGATATTCATATGTTACAGGTGTCTACTAGCAAAACTTCACAGATGTTACTCAGAGGCAGACTGGATAAAGGGCGTCCTCCTGTGATCAGATATAATGGACAACTAATTAAATATATTTCTACTACCAAATATCTATGAATTATACTAGATAACTCCTTGAGCTACATTCCGCATGCAAAATTTATCAAAGAAAAATGTAAGTCATTCCTATCTAAACTACGGCAAGTTACCAGAAAAGAGTGGTGCTTGAAGGGCCACACGTTACGTTTATATTACAATTGCATCTTCCTCTCCATCCTTGCTTATGGCGCTGGTGCTTGGGGATATAGAGCCACGAAAACAACTATCATCAAGCAACTCCTTCAAGCACAGCGGGCGGCTCTTCTCATGATGACCACGACCTGCAAGACTACCTTAACTGTGGCACTTCAAGTTTTAATAGGAAGGTTGCCTGTTCATTGTGAATTACAATACAGGTAGTTGAAATATAAATTAAAAAAGAGATATTCTACTTCTCTCAATAATATACAACTCGATTTAAATACTTCAATTTCTACAGAGCTGAAACGTCTTCGATACATTTTTGTTAACAAATGGCAAGAGGACTGAAACACTTCCGTACTTGGTAAAGTAACAAGAGAATTCATTCCTACTCTCATGGAATTCAAGAAAGGGGATTTCCTTCGGTTTCCCCCCTGTTCTGTATGGATCTTATTTACTGACTGAACATGGGAATTTGAATAGCAAACTCTATAAACTAGGATTGTCTCCCACTCCCTTATGTATTTGTGGGCTCGAGGAAGATGTTAATCACATTCTTGTGGATTGCCACCTATACAGCGATTTTAGAAATGAACTGCAGTTAACCACAGGAGTCTTTTCTAGTGATAATAAGGCACTGTTGATTCGAACCTTAGATGCTTTTAAGGCACTCAACTTATTTGCTATGGGTACTTTCCAGAGAAGAATGGAACTTAGATAGTCTCTTACAGCTGATTGACTAGTGACTGACACGTTTGATTCTGTCATGTAAAAATGATTGATGGCTATACGGAAATTTACTTGATTGTTATGCTATAGATCTCTGTTATGTCGTATCGTCAGATAAACTTATTTCTTGAACGTTTTAAAATTTTACCTACACTGAAAACATGTTTGGATAAACTGTGTTGATCGACTTGTATATAAACTGTATATAAGGTATTCATTTCTTGGGATGTGAAGTTCCTAACTGTTCTCCTGGGATTCTATTGGTGGATTTCCTCACTGGATTAAATCTAATTAACTGAATAACAAGTTTAATCTTGACGTTTGTGCACACATCTTAAACCCAGTGCTGTGTTATTGTTGGACCTGTGACTGATGGATTCAGGACTAAACTGTACTCCGTATCATTGCTGGTTTGTTGATGACCATCAACCTCCTTCTATATTTCTTCAAAAGGATTTTTTTTTTTTTTTTTATGAAAACCCCAAACACGAAAGGTATCAAAACCTATAGTACTTAGTACCGTGCATGGGTTGAAGGAGAAGTATGGGGGGGGGGATTTGGTTTTTTGGTTTTTTTTTTTTTTTTTTTTTTTTTTTAGGAGCATTAGCAACTAAGGCCATATTGCTCCGGGAATATGCGGTGGTCATTCCCTGACCTTTACGCATTTTCCGTATTTGGTGGTGACGGGCTCGAACCCCGGTCTAATCAAGAAGCGTGTGCTACGCACTGTTGCTCCTTCCCACCTGGCTACGGAGGCGCCCGGGGGGGGGGATGCCGGAAACTTTGCTCTAGAGACTAAACATGGGTTTCACCACTTCAAGCCTCCAATAAGCAAAGTGGTGGTATTTCACCGGTTGATGAAAGTCATCTACCACCTGCAATGGACTAGGAAGAGGAAATCACCTTGCTAATTCTGGTCTGATGTGGTACATCAACCTTCTTTTTCATTCCCTCAAGAGGATAGGACCATGGAGATAACTTTAACTTGCTGATCCTGACGGGGAGTGGTTGCAGTATGATTTTTCCCATGATTGCGGCTTGCTGAAGATCTTCGAATGCTGCTGTTTCTATGTCGGGATGGGATTTCTCAAGGAAAGTTTCTCCTGAAAGATGTGTAATTTTCCACTCCCTCCTATGTCTTTAATCTATGTTCTTCTATAACTTCCGTTTCGTTGGCGGATCTATCTGTTTGATCTTCCGCTTTTCTATACTTTCCTTCCCCTACCATCCCATACATCCCATGATTTATATTTTATATTCTTTAATTATTCCTTTTGGTCTCTGTCGAGTCGGCTATGATGTATATACATATACTTTAATGTGTACACATAACAGAAACAGAGACCTGGCTTATTGCAGTGGCTCCTACGTATTTTCACTGCCGACCCCCCCGAAGAAGTAGTTAAAGGCCTAGGACCCACGGCTTTAGGTACTTACATTAATTATGCTTATGTTAATTGTATTTTATTTCAGGTAATTCGTTTTTTTGGCATACAGGTGCTCTCAATTCTTCCATGGTAATTACAACTGACAGTTCAGCTCCCCTACCTAATACACTGATAATAACATTTTTGTCTATATATATATCACTCAGTGTATATATATATATGTACACTGAGTGATCACTGAATTATGACCACCCCTATGAAAACTGAATACGACCCATTGACCATGTGAGGTACGAGAGTGCGCAGTTAGTCGACTTACGTAACACAGATAAAGTGTCAGTGGTTCAGTAGGTAGAAAAATTCCGAGCCTCATGGCTAAAAGGAAGGATTTATCGGACTTTGATAAAGGACGGATTGTGGGAGCTCGACGAGCTAGTGCCTCACTTTCCCAAACGGCTGAACTGGTGGGGTGTTTGAGAGCCGCCGCAGTTAAAATGTACTAGGACTGGCATCAAAATGGTCAAATAATGTCCCGACGGCAAACTGCAAAGGTCAGCGAAAGGTTGATGTTAGAGGTGAGCGCTGGGTTCGACGACTCGTACAGGCGAACAGGCGCAGCACTGTTGAAGAGTTGACTACCTAATACAACGTGGGCCACCCGGAACAATATAAATAAATAAATAAATAAATTTTCTGTTTATACTCCGGGACGACCAAACGGTCAGAGGAGTTCACAAGATAGACAGAATACAAGAAACAGCACCGTATTCAGCAGTCACGGGCTTGAACCCCGGTCACTCAAGGCACGTGTACTTATGCACCCGTGCGCCTGACCACTAGGCAACGGCGAGTCGCACGCTCGCCAGTATGGGATATACCAGCAGACGACCCCTATGGTATCCTCTTCTAACCAAGGTTCATCGGCGTAAAAGACAGACTCGCCCGGTGCAAAGAGCATGCAAGTTTGACGTTAAAAGACTGGAAGAAGGTGTGCTGGTCGAATGGGTCACGTTTACTCTGGGTTATTTACTCCACACAGTGGATGGTCGTGTACAGATTTGGCGTCAACAACATGAGGCTCTTGATCCATCATGCATGGTATCAAAAGTGCAGGCCGGTGGAAGCGGTTGTATAGTGTGGGACATGTTTCACTGGCAGGAACTTGGACTCCTAGTGCATGTGGAACAACGTATCTGTGGTCTCCGCTATCGTCAACTGCTTGCTGACTGTGTACACCCCGCTATGTTACACTTTTTCCTGAATGGAGATGGTGTCTTCCAAGTTGAAAATGCGCCGAGCCCGGTGGCTCGGCGCATTTTCATCTTGGAAGACATCTTGTTGTGCAGGAATGGTTGAGGAACACAGTTCTGACTTCCAGCATATCGATTGGCCTCCGAACTTCCGCCGATATCAATCCCATAGAGCACTTTCCATAGCACTTTCCATATGGAAAGGCATATGAGGCGTCTGGATACACCAATCACCTCCATACCTGCATTGCTGACCACATTACACACAGCTTGGTTATCCATACCTCCCGAACGCTTCCGACATCTTGTTGAATCAATGCCACGTCGGATAGCTGCTGTACTAAGGGCAAAAGGAGGACCTACGAAGTATTAGGTAGGTGGTCATAATTCAGTGATCACTCGGTGTACACACACACACAATCAGATTATTAAATGGTCGAAAACCACTGTGTTACGTATGGCCGTGAAAAAAATACTGTGTTAGGTAATGCCGTGAAAAAAATACTGGGACACTAAGAGCTCCGTGAACAGAGAAACTTCGGGAACCTCTGCCCTAAAAGAAGGGAGGAAGAACCTGTACACCCTCGCTCACCTGATGCACATTGATGACATCAAAATATGTGCCGCAACGGAGAATCAACTCCAACAGCTACTCCGGATCACCGAAGAGTTCAACACTGACATCAGCAATGCAAGACCCATGGACATCCAGTCGGACGAAACTAACAGCTGAAGTCCGGAGAAGAGATTGAAGCCACGACAGAGGGAGAGACCCACAAATATCTAGGGATGATGCAGGTCCACCAGTTAGAACACAAATAGACCAAGGCCCGCCTCACTGATAAATACAATGATAGACTGAGAAGCCTGCTAAAATCAAAGCTGAATGGTGGGAACATGGTCACAGTCATAAACATTTATGGAGTCCCAGTAATAACGTACTCCTTCAGGACATAGATTGGACCAACACCGAGCTAGAGAAGATTATGAGATCGACCGGGATAACAATGACCAAGAGACGCCACCACCAATGTGGCCATCGAGACGCTGACTATAGCTGGTAAAGAATGAGGGAGAGGATTGACTGACCTCATTGAACAAGAGAAGAAGGCGATTAAGAAGCTGCGGGATTACTTCCAGGAAAACCAAGCACCAATCCATAAGAAAGATAGACAAACGGCACACCTCAAAAAGGGGGCCACACTCACACAAAAGAAATAACGACAGAAAGATGGGCGAAAACGACACTGCAATGACCTCCAATGACCTTCATGCTCGCCACCCAAGACCAGGTAATCAACACCCGGAACTATAGGAAATACACCAGCAAGGAACCCGGGGTAAAAGATGACACATCTCAACAATGCCACCCCGCCCCAAAAACAATCCAGCACATTACCGAAGGATGCCATGTGATCGCCCAGACGGAGTACTCACAGATGTAGTAATATTATTATTATATTAAGAGTAATAATAATAATAATAATAATATTATTATTATTAATATAATTATTATTAATAATACATTAGGACGAACCCAAAGACTTTTCATCTGAAGCGAATAGTGTCATAGTATTTAGGGTTAGGCACCACCTGTGGTTTCCCACATCTGCACCGTATGTACTCTGTGATGGAATGCAGAATTACTGCATAAGCCAGAAAAAAGTCTAGTGTCTGGTTTATGCAGTATTATGTTATGTTCTGTTGTTGTGTCTCTAGGTACTTGGCTGTAGGACCCCTAGTGGAACACTACGTTGCCCGCCATCACCACTGGGAGGTGAACCAGGCTGCCGTCATACTCTGGCTGATCTCCGCCAGGGTCGCTTGAGCTTTCTGGAGGGAGACCAAAAAAAGGGGGGGGGAAGAAAGTGGGGAAGTACTAGAAGTGGTGGAGTCAAAGTAGGCAAAAGGAGGAGGATGAGGAAAGAAGAGGTGGGAAGTGAGAAGTAGGAATCACCCCTGGTCTGGGAGCCCACCGAAGGCCAGGGAAAGGAAGACAGCTTGCAGAACAAGGAAGGTCTGCAAAGTTGGGAAGGTGCAACGGGAAGTGTCTGAGTTTTACTTTTTTCAGTTTGGTGCCGTCATTCCAACGTGGAAGATGTCCAGTTAGGTGTTCGTTCAGTTCTGACAGTGGCCGGTGATGAGGGAAGAGAAGGTATGCGGAGAGGTCATAGCGGTTTCAGGAATGTCTGGTGTGGATGTCTATGTTGTGGGATCAGATGTGGAGAGATGATACCACCGCCTTTTGAAGACTGCTGAGGCATACCTGCTAAAAGCTAAAAACGCTTCTTTTGATTTTTAACAGGTTGCTTTCCGGGTTGAGTGTGAGTAAATTTATATCCAATAACAGTTGATTACGTAGGTCCAGGTAGATGTTACACAAGTGCATTACGTGGTGCCAGTCCTCCAGTTCTCCACAAACACAATGGGCATCGTTTACAAGCCCAAAGTCCTGAAGTCGCTTTTTGAATGACCCATGTCCTGTCAGAAGAAAGGTAGCGTGTAAATTAGGAGAAAACCAGCCAAGTCTTTGTTTGTTGAGGTAGGAGACACTAGGTAGAAATAGCTTGGTAGTACTGCCTTTGGTGGAATCATCCCAACGGATTTGCCAGAGGGGAAACAAGTTCCTGCCAAGTACGCCGGAGTTCTTGTTTCGTATGTGCATCGACTATAGTTTCTATCGCCAGGAATTCAGTTTCTTTGTTCTTTCTGATGGCATGTGAAAGTGCTGTGAAGGCCGCTTAGAGGTTAAGGGGGATACAACCTGTTAATACCTGTAGTGCTGCTGCTGTTGTTGAGGTCGTTCTACAAGCCCGAGTCATTTTTAATAACATCAACCGTTGTATCTGCAGAATAACGTTCCTCGTGTTGATAATGGACAAACGATGGAACCATACGGCAGCGCCGTATGTTACGAACGGTACAAAAACAGCTGAATAAAGAAGATGGAGTGCAGGTCCCTTAAGACCCCAGTGTTTGCGGGTGAAGCGAGCAAGCATATTGGTATAATTTTTGGCTTTCTGTTTCATGAACTTTAGATGTGGCATGAAAGTTCTGCGATCATCTAGGGTGACACCTAAATATTTGAATTAACGTTGATTCTTGGGTGCATGTCCTTTATAACGAATGGTTGGTGGTCTATTGATGTCAAGACGGCCTTTGAGAAGCAGGGTTCTGCTTTTATCTGTAAAGATTTCCAGCTTATTCTCTTCCGCCCAAACCGACAGTGCATTCAAGACTGTGTTGGCTCTGGTCTCAATAGCTGCATGAGTAGGGCCCTCAACAACGATAACCAGGTTATCTGCATATGAGAGCTGTGTGGTGTGGGGGAAGTTCTGCAGGAGTCATTCATCCAGAATCATATTCCAAACAGTTGGTCCCAGAACAGAGCCCTGCAGGCAGCCTCTGGTGAGTTGGCGGGGGATACTATGAAATTTTGTTTTCATGGTAACTTTTCTGTTATATAAGTAATCTGTAAGACATTTGAAGATGTTGAGGGAGCAGCCAGATATTCTGGCTCGCCGCAAGGTCACCAAACGGTGTCAAAAGCTCCCTTAAAATCTATAAAAATCGGCAGTACGTAACGGGCATCAAAATTATCTGCTAGCTGAGTGGTTTTCATCTGAAGCGAATAATGAATATAGCGCCCTTCATACTGTCTCACCCCATAAAACCAAACTTCTTACAAAAAAAGCTAACAGCAATGGTGGCTACCCCAAGCTGACAGTTCAATACACACAAAGATGCTTAATGCTCGCATGGATATATGCTTCGGTCATTTGGTCACCAGTACAACCATTAAATATTAACAAATTCCTGGGATTGGAGTGCTAAATATTGGGGTGGATGACTAGAGTTTCTGGAAGCTCGTTAACGACGTTAAAATCAACTGGAATCTTATATATCAAAATCTATACCAATCTGGAGGCAAATATTTGCAGTCCCTGATCATTTGGGCGCCTGATAAACTTGCCGTCAAGTCTATTATTGCAGATTCGAAAACAACCAGATGGGGAGGTGGGTATCAAAACAAGCAGTTACGAACATGTCTAAATAACACGACTATAATGGTTTGAGAACCGAGTAATCATGTTTCTTTAGCAATTCGTGTATGCCGAGTTCATAAATGTTCAATAACTTTTTTATCCAACACAAGGATTTTTCCACAAAATACAATTTTTTTGTCAGTTTAATCATTTCCATGCAATTAACATGTAAATTTTCCCAATTTTCAGGAAAATTGGGGAAATTGTAACTAATCGCACAGTGGTCAATTTTTGTCTGAGACTATCAAGGGGCTAAGAGTCTGGAAGCCTATATCCTGTACGGCGCTTGGAACTAGCCAGACGACCGAGGGAGTGAATATTAGTTTTAATTATCATGTGTTATTTTATTTCAGTACCATCTGCCTTCAACTGAAATCAAATTTGTGGTTAATCACTTCATCAATTATACCGAGCTTTCTTGGGTTCCCGATTCAGTGGAAATAACGACTGACCCGAATTAATTTGAGACCAATCACATTAATTGTCTAATTTCTCCTTCAACGCACGGTGGAAGTACCTGTTGCAAAGAAATCTGTCGTTCGAATTCGCAGGGAAAATATGTACGGAAGTCACTAATAAATTAGAAATAAATAATGAAATTATTTAACCTAAAAAAATAAAAATAAAATGTTTTAAAAAATCCCCTCTCTCGCGCTGTTTGTAAGTGCTAGAACTAAATTGCTGCCCGAACCAGTTCTAAACTGGTACATGGCCAAGAATCATGTAATGCTACTGAAAGGGTTATAACTGTAACTTAAATCTATTAATAGTATTAAATTCCAGTTGAAACAATCCGTGACCTCAAACGACTGTCCTAAAATGACGTTTTAGTGTTGGACACTCAGAAGTAGGCCAAATCTAACAGCGATCATCGCTAGTTTTTCGTAAGTTGCTCCTTCTTACAAGCCTGGGCCACCACTCGAAGGTGCTGACCGTTACTAGGGAAATGGAGCAATCACGTGGCTTCGTGGTGTGATGTTTTATATTGAATCACAGTAAAAGACCTTGGCTCTGCTACAACCTTATTTTTTTTATTATTGTCACCACCCCCTCTCATTTTCCCTAGATTTCAAACGGTTATCGTATGCAACTTCGTTAAAAAATAAAAACAGGAAGCCTGTCTCTAGTCTGGTGTTAGGCGATAGTCTTTATGACGTCACAAGAAACATATACTGTACCAAAGTGTTGATTACAAGGCTGCACAATGTTTTATTAACTGTTTTTGTGCCATAGTGTAAACAGTGCCTCAAAACAAAATCTTTGGATTTGTGAATAGTACGCTATTTTTATAGGCTACTATGCATAAAAGTTTTACTGTAATTGAATTAATTGGATTACGAATTAGCGTACCCATACATCCCGTATTAATCGGGACAGCCCTATTTATTTATTTATTATTATTTTTTTAATTGAAGATAAATCTGTAATGTGCAATTGCCTTAATTAAAACAGAAATTTTCATGCAATGAATTCTATACGATTTTCCCGAGATAGCATGGCAGCTACAGCAACTTAAAAATTGACTAAATACAGTTTAAGTGAGAAATTTTACATTATGATATTGAAATTCTGCTCCAAATTTTACATTATGATTAAAGAATTCTTCTCCAAGAAGAATATTCAAGTATTCTTCTTGGAGCAGAATTTTTCAATATGATAAGAAATGTTTAATGTCATAAAAGCAGTCTATGAAGAAGGAAAAGATGCGGATGACTTTTTTAAAAGGCGAACAGTGACACTGCCGAAAATAGGAAATGCGACAGAGTGTAAAAACCATCGAACCGTCAGTCTGCTTAGCCACGCATCCAAAATACTTTTGAGTTTTTAAGCAAAGATCAGTTTGGTTTTCGAAACAGAAGAGGAACACAAGAAGCCATCTTAGCACTACACACAACTGTAGACCGAAGAATAAACATAAATAACCCCCCCCCCCACACACACACATAGCTTTAACTGATCTAGAAAAAGCATTTGACAGTTTTCTCTGGGCAAAGCTTTTCAGAGTCATTAAGAAGGCCCGGTTTGATTGGACAGCCCGATGGGCCATCAAAAATTTATATGAAAATCAAACAACAAAAACTGAATTTCAATATAATGAAGTAATGGCGAAGATCAGAAAAGGAGTCAGTCAGGGGGTGTGCATTATCACCATTACTATTTAACTTGTACATGGAGGATGCTCTAGATAAAGAGAAACCAAAGGAATGAATGATAGAAATAGATAACAAGGAAAAACCCCCAAACACGAGAGTATGAAACACGAGTACCAAACACGAGCGTACGAATGTATGAAAACCCCAAACACGAGAGGAATTAGAACCTATAGTACTTAGTACCGTGCTTCGGATGGAGGCTGAGAAGACAAAAGAAGATATTTGTTGACATTAGACTTGAACTTCTGTAGACTGTGATTTTCACGAAATCCGTATGAAGGAAGGTTGTTCCAGAAAACGGCAGCTGAATGAATAAACCAGGAAGATGAAAAGTTGGTTCTGTGAGTTTGGACATTGGTTGGACAGTAAATGGACATTGGCTGGTGGCGGCACGTGTTCGGACTATTTTTAAAGACAGAGCGGGAATTATAGAAGCCAATTCAGAAGGACAGTGCCCATGGAAGTATCTGTAGAAAAGGCATGCAGCAGAAACAGTACGTCTATGAGACAGCGAGTGGAAAGACTCTGTTAGAGAGGAGTCATTAATTGACCTAACTGCGCTCTTCTGAATGGAATCTAGAAGCCTCAGAGAGGTTTTGGGGGCGCCGCCCCAGATGTGGAAAGAATATTCCATGGTAGGGCGGATTTGCGATTTGTACAGAGTGAACAGTTGTTTGGAAGAAAAGTAACACCGAGAGAGAAAGAGAAAACCAAGTTTTTTGAATGCAGAGGAAACAATATTTGTAATGTGCTTGTGCCAAGACAGATTAGAAGTCAGGGTAATCCCCAAAAGAGATACATCATTTTGCCTAGAAATTGAAGTGTCACCAAAGATAAGCATAGAAGCAGAAGAATCCTTTTTGCGGGATATAAGACAAGACTGAGTTTTAGAAGGATTGAAATCAACTAAGTTGTCTTTGCCTGAATGGAGAATTACCTGGAGAACAGCATTTAAGGAATTGGTAGCAGATATTCGAGAAGTTGAAGTTGATTGAGCAGGGCAAGGTTTCTCAGAATGGAAATTGTAATGCAACGTGCTATGATCGGCAAAACTACGGATAGGATTTTCAATCAATGGAAGAAGGTCATTAATATACAAGAGGAAAAGTGTGGGGGAAAGAACTGAAACTAGCGGGACACCAGCATTAGGGGAGAAGTTAGAAGACAGACAGCCATTTACCATCACCGCCAGTAAGCGGTCAGAGAGAAAACTGGATAACCAATTACAAAAAACAGTGGGAAAACCATAAGATGGAAGCTTGTTTAGAAGACCTTTAGGCCAAACACGATAAAAAGCCTTTGAGATGTCAAGAACAACTGCTTGTGTTTCACCGAACTTTTCCATTGTATTTGTCCATAAATGGGTAACATAAGACAGAATATTACCAGTGGTTCGACACTGACGGAATCCATATTGGCGATCATTGATCAGACGGAAGGTTTCTAGGTAGTTTAAGAGTTGGTAGTTAATTGATTTCTCCATTACTTTAGAAAGAGTAGATGTAATTGCAAGGGGACGATAATTTGATGGAAGGGGTTTGTTACCCTTTTTAGGAACTGGCTGAATATGAGCAAATTTCCAAGGCAGAAGAAAAAACACCTTTGGAATAAGAAAGTGAAAAAAGGCGGCAAAGAACAGGAGTACAGGTTTTGAGAACAAGTGGAGAAATACCATGAGGACCCGGAGCTTTCTTAGCATCAAGATTTGTCAAAATCCTTCTGACATCCTTTTAACATAAGACCACAGGAGGCATTGAATGGAGCGTGTTGGGAATGGTGAGAGGTGTTTTACCAAGATCATTGATACAGGAGTTAGAAGAAAAATGGGATGCTAGCAGGTCAGCTTTTTCCTTGGCTGAAGTGATAACAGAACCATCGGGTTTTGACAGAGATGGGCAAAAGTTGCGGCCAATAGCTTTGGCAAGAGACCAGAATGCTCGGCTACTATTAGGGCAAGAAGCAAGTTTTCTACTGTTAGCCTGTTCAAAATCTAGTTGGGACTGATTAATAAATGCTTTACAATTGTTGCGAGCTTTGGCGTAGGCGGAAAACGAATCTGAAGAATTGGAAACAAGCCAATTATGATATGCAACGTTCTTCTCTTGAACAGCCTTAGCACATTTATTGGAAAACCAAGGTTTAGAAAAAGGACGAGATGTTAAAGTGGAGTGTGGAATAAAGGATTCCATTTCTACAAGAATAATTTCACTGACACGATCTGAGCAAACGTTGACATCAGAAGTTTTGAAACAGTAATCCGACCAAGTAAAAGAAGTAAAGAAATCTCGCCGGTCATCCCATTTTGCATTCTTGTAATGCCAAACAATACGAGATTGGGAATAGCCATAAGATAAAGGCTCCATTGGAGAAGAGACAATCACGAAGTTGTGATCTGAGGTGCCTAAAGGACCACTCACTTCGACCGTGTACTTAGAAGGGTTGTTTGTGAGAAAAAGATCAAGCACATTGGCTGCATGTTTAGGATTGTCCGGAATTCTTGTAGGTAAATGAACAATCTGTGCTAGGTCATTAGTAATTGCAAAAGCCTCATCATCTCGACCTGCTGGGTCGTTGTGACTAGAAAACGGAAGCCAGCTGGAGTTGTGAACATTAAAATCACCAAGGAAAATTACCTAATTGTTAGGAAAGTTGGACTGTAGAAAGTCAAGTTGCATAGAGAGGAAGTCAAAGAGCTCCAAGTGATTAGTGGAATTGGGAGAGCGGTAGAGACAGCAGATGAATTTGACACAATGAGGTAGAGAGAGAGATTTTAAGCCAGAGAAGATCGAAACAAGGAGATTCCAAATACCAATCTCTGACAGGAAATATCGGAACGGACATATGCACAAGTACCACCTTTGAGGCGAAAGGAATCATACAGCGAATAATTTGGGCAACTGAGATGAGCAGTGGTCGAATCAATCGATAACTGAGATTCTGTCAGAAAAGGTACATGGGGTTTGGCAGATTGCAAGTGGAAATGGACATCATTGGGATTAGAATTGAGACCACGTATATTTGTGAAATGAACTAGGAAGTGTTTGGGAGGTTTAGATCTTTTCGCAAATAAGCTTGCTCTATTAATTTGACAATTCATGGTGTATTCGATAGTAAGAAAAAGTGGGGGGGGGGACTTGCTGTATGAAGTAAAGAATTTTTGGATATGGCGTACACATGGTAAGAATATACCCAGATCCTTGACATAACGTGGCCTCGACAATGCCCCCCGCATACGCACTACTCGGACTCCCTCCAGTCACTATCTGGCAGAGTAGAGGTAGCAAGATTATACATTAGCTAATTCGGAAGCCTCCTAAAGAGTTACCAATAGGTTCGGTCTGGTGTACTAAATAGAGGCGGCCTGTGAATACCGTTTTAGAACTGTACCCTCGAAATGTAAGGAAGATTGAATCTAGGCATGATGTTCATCATAACCTTAAAAGTCATCAGTCATATTGCATGATGGAAGAGATCGGGAAGGGTTGACCGGAACTTAGCTCTGGAGACTAAATATTGGTTCCACCACTTCAAGCCTCCAATAAATAAGTAAAGTGGTGGTATTTCACCGGTTGATGAGAGTCATCTACCACCTAGTTAAACTAACTGGTCAGTAATTACTCGTGTCACCCTTAGATCCCCCTTTGTGAATTGGGATACATTTGCACATCTCCAGTCTGTGGGGACTTCCGCTAAGTCCAAGGATGCTCTCATAATTATGGTTAACGGTTTGCTGTCTTTCTTCGCCGCCTCATTTAATATAACTGGATAGATTCCATCCATCCCAGTTGCCTTTCTTATGTTTAACTTCGACAATTTCTCCTCCACTTTGCTCTCAGTTATTACAAAATCATTAAACACCCTGTTACAGTTTGATAAACTTCCGCCATTTCCCTACCTTAACTCATGTGTGAATGTAGATGCAAAATATTCATTCAGATTTTCAGCCATCTGAACAGGATCATCAACAGTCGAACTATCGATATCAAGTGGACCAATAAGTGGAAAAAGTAAAGAAGTCCTTGCTGTTTTTCTTAGCATCCTTTGCCTGCCTAATCTCCTTTGTGACTTAATTACAGAATAGCTTATATCTGCCATAGGCTTCTGTGTCGCCTGATAATTTTTATACATCCCATGCATTTATCTTCTCTGCCACGAGTCTCATTAGTTCATCTGAAATCCATTCAGGCCTAACCACTGAACAATATTTCTTAATCGGTATGAAAAGTCTAGTAGCTTCCACAATTAGTTCCGTGAATGCTTCTCGCTTAGAATTTGCCGTTGGTAACATCATCAGTTGGTCCCACTGTACAGAATTTTAAAAATCTGTCTGACATCACTGTAGTCACCTTCACAGAAGCAAAAACGCTTCCCTTTACCCCTGATGGTAATTATATCTTTAAGTAAATCCCATATCAGTAAACTGTGATCACTGCCATAGCGGGTCCCTTAACTGCAAATTAATCATCCAATAAATCCACAAAACTCTTGCTAGTGTGCGAGTGACCAATCCACACGTTCCAGTCAATATCTGGGAAGTTAAAATACCCCATTATAACACAATCTGATTTACTGGCCCATTCTATTTCTCTGTACAATTGTTCGTTCTACTCATTAGACCTATAACACACTCCTACTCTCATTTTTGCTTTCCCAGTGTTTATGTCACACCTAACTGACTCAACATTGCACTGTCCATCTAAAAGTATTAAGTTTTAAATTGCCGTTACAATAATTAGGTTTCCTGTTTTCTTAGTTGTTATTTCTGTTTTCTATTGTAACGGCAATTCAAAACTTAATACTTCAGAACGATAATCGGCAAATTGTAATTGGTAATTGTATTACTGATAATGGTAATATTCTAAATCATTCAAATTTGTTAACTCTTTCTATATGCTATTCCCCCAACAGCTTGGTCTGATGATGGGTATCGGTAAGATACCGGAAACGTCACCCTAATGTATAGTAATATAGGCGAACAGCCTAATAAACTACATTATTAATTTTCACGTGGTATAAGACTGGTTTTAATATAACAATGACCTTAATGAAAAACAACCACGTAGCGTTCTTGCGTAACTATAATGTTGAGTAATTAAAATGCATAGTTAACTAATTCGCCATTTTTATGGCGAATTAGTTAAGCTCTAATATAAAGGAAAGAAAAAACATAACGATAGAATAAAAATGTAAAAAAAAAAAACTAGAAACATATACTTATAGATGGAGACGGAACCTGCAGCGTCAGGATTTAAAAACTTTCGCTTTAACCCCTGAATCACAAACTGTTGAGGAAACACGGAGCACAGCAAACTTTTCTCGATTTTCTCCGGTGTTTTCATCGTTCTAGTTTATTTAAGGAATACTTTATCTTCACGAAGTTTAAAATACTATAAATCGGAGAAAATCGTGCAAATCCCATTTCAGTAACCTGTATTCCACTCCTAAGTAAATTTTGAGATATGTTGCACTAGTGGTTTATTTTCTTGTTTTTGGATTAGGCGCCACCCTATCTCAAAAGCCCAAGAGCTACAAATTGTACTACACAAAGTTAATTTTCATTTCCTTTGATAGATTGAGAATTCTTTACATGAAACGTCAGAAGCGGATTAGTAGACATCTCGGCAATTCTTTCAATCAAATCGGAATTAATGTAATCGATCTCTTACGACCTCATAACTTTTTGCTGAAAAGGAGGGGAGATGAGCTTTGTAAATTTCAAATTAAGTTCATAATATATTAAACACCTGGTAGACAAAATACTAAAATATTTATTTTTATATTAGATAAAATTTTATAATTAAGAAACTAAAGGAGGTTAAGAGCTATAAGTGTCAAAATGATAAAGCCACCGCTTATCCATTACTTTCCCCCATAAAAATTCCTGTTGAACTTAGATGTACAACTGCTTCATATTCAACTGTGCATCTAAGATTCTCAGGTAATATAACGGCAGCAACAGATCTCCCAACAGCAATAGAGCATACATTGAAGAATTTTAACATTTTGGGATTTTTTAAACTTCATTATTTGAGTTTGTTTTCAAAAACTATGTAAATCAAAAAAAAAAAAAAAAATGTTTACTAAAACAATTTTAACCGAGCAGTAACGAACTGAGAATTACAAAACTACAACTACGAAGCTTTCGGCAGGGCCGGAATATGCCATCAAACAGTGAGATTAGCATTAGTAGAAGTATTTGATGCAAGAAAGCAAGCTTATGCAGCATCAGCCAAAAAAATTAAAGTAAAATAAATAAATAAAAAATAACCACTTCCACTTCACCCCTCTGTTCATTCGAAATACCTGTCCAGCCGAGCCTTAAACTTATTTAGGCTATCAACTTCCACGACAAGGGATGGAAGTCTGTTCCACCTACCAACCACCCGCTGGCTAAAGGCAAATTTCCGCACATCTATCCTACATCTGTCTTTCCTCAATTTGAATTTATGCCCTCTCAGGTGATTATTCTGAGCAAGAGGAAGAATCCCATCAGCATTGAGCATGCTCAAACCATTCAAGGCTTTGTACACCTCTATCAGATCACCTCGCTGCTGCCTAGTCTCCAGACACTGTAATTCGCAAAACTTAAGCCTTTCTTCGTAAGAGCACCCCTTTGTTCCATTCACTAATCTTGTTGCCCTTCTCTGTACTCGTTCCAGCAGCTTTACATCCTTCTTGAAATGAGGTCTCCAGGCCTGTATACAGTACTCTAGGTGTGGCCTGACCATTGACTTATACAAGGGAATAATCACCTCCTTATCCCTGCTAGAAAAATTCCTATATATCATTGACAATACACCATGAGCTACTCTTGCAGCCCGTCTGCACTGCTCAGAGAACTTCATATCTGCCTGCACAACCACCCCCAGGTCCCTTTCATTCTCTACCACTGTCAGTGTAGTACCACAGAGTTGATACGTTGCTCTGGAGTTGCTGTTTCCCATATGTAGTACTTTACATTTGTCAATGTTAAACTTCATTTGCCACCTTTCAGCCCATCTGCTCAACCTTTCCAGATCCTGTTGCAGCATAGTGTCAGTAGTGTCCTTGAAACCCTGCCAACCTTCGTATCGTCTGCAAACTGGGACATTAAGCTTGATATACCATCATCAATATCATTTATAAATACAGAAAACAATAAAGGACCCAATACTGAACCCTGAGGGACTCCATTAATAACATTAGTCCACGATGAGTAGTGTCCATTGATTACCACTCTCTGTCTTCTCCCCCTCAACCACCCCTTTATCCATAGCAGCAATTTGCCTCCAATGCCACACTGCTCCAATTTGTGCAGCAGTCTTCCATGTGCAACAGTATCAAAAGCCTTTCTAAGATCCAAGTATATAATATCAAAGTTATTCCCTGCATCCAGTTCTTTTGTGACTGCATCACAGTATCCAATCAAATTGGTCAGGCAAGACTTCCCCATAACAAAACCATGCTGTGTCTGAGCTATAACTGAAGTCTTGCCTAGATGATCCTGCAGTGCTTCTTTAACCAGTGCCTCCATTAATTTTCCGGGAACAGAAGTTAAACTCACAGGTCTATAATTACTTGTGTCAGCCTTTGATCCTCCTTTGTGAATTGGGGTCACATTTGCACATTTCCAGTCCATGGGTACCTCCCCTGAGTCCAAGGAAGCTCTCATAATTATGGCTAAGGGTTTGCTTACTTCCACTGCTGCCTCCTTTAATATAACTGGATAGATTCCATCCACCCCAGGTGCCTTTCTTGTGTTTATCTTCAACAATTTCTCCTCCACTTTACTCTCAGTCATTACAAGATTCTCTAGCTTACTGCCAGAGTTGAATACACCTCTGGCATTCCCCTCGCTGAATAACTCCTCATGTGTGAATGTCGATGCAAAATATTCATTTAGTTTGTTAGCTACCTGAGCAGGATCTTCAACAGTTGACCCATTGATATCAAGTGGACCAATCTGATTCATTCCCTTCCTTCTAGAGTTTGCATAGGTAAAGAACTCTTTGCTGTTTTTCTTCGCATCCTTTGCCAAGGATTTCTCGTAATCTGCCTTCGCCTGCCTAAACTCCTTCGTAACTTGGTTACAGATCAACTTGTATCTATCATAGGCTTCTGTGTCACGTGTTAATTTGTACGTATCCCATGCATTTTTCTTCTCTGCCATATGCCTCATTAGTTCATCTGACATCCATTTAGGCCTAAACCTTGAACAATATTTCTTAGTTGGTATGTAAAGCCTAGTAGCTTCCAAGATAAGTTCTTTGAATGCTTCCCATTTTGAATTTGCTGTTGGTAACATCATCAGTTGATCCCACTGTATAGAATTTAAATACTGTCTCAGTCCACCGTAGTCGCCTTTACGAAAGCAATACCCCTTCCCTTTACCCCTAATGGTAGTTACCTCTTTGAGTAAATCCCACTTCAGAACACTGTGATCACTGCCACCTAGTGGTTCATTTATCTGCAGATTCTTAATGCATGAAGAATCACTACTGATAATCAAATCAAGAGTATTAAAATTACTCCCTCTAGTTGCCTCCCGAACATGCTGATGTAGATGTAAAAACCTAAAGAGCCGTCCTGGATATATCAAAAATTCTAATTTAGTAAACTAGTTCAAGAAACTGCTCAGAGAGTACATTACCATGAATATGTTAAAATCTAATAAGCTTTAGATATACTGTACTTTTCTGTAAAATTATCTTCCTATCAAGTCCTGCAATTTTCAGTAGGGTAAAACAAAGGTATTATAGTACAATATGCAAATAACGTATATACAATGTATATGTTGGTTAAATGTACAGCAGAGAAATATGCTCGTAATTTTAAATATAGATCTCTAATTATTTTAATTGTACATATTTCATAATTTTAATGGTAAAAATATTCACAAGTTTAACCGTAAATAACCTTGTAATCGACGTGAATCACTATTCTGCTTTTCACTCCTGCAAATTTCAGATGATTGTAGATTTAAAATGAATATAGTACATTGAAATGTATATAAAATTTCTCAATTTGATCTCTCGCTCAAATAACGCCTACATGATTAAGGCCTGTTTAACTTTTATGTTGTTATTTGCATCACTTTATCAGGGAATACCATCTAAAAAGCCTTTGGCTTATGTGTTCACCCTCCTTTTTCTGTTTCTTTTTTATAGCGTAACAAAAAACAAGTTAGTTAACGTACACAGAGCGATATTTCAGGCGCGTTAGAATTTTTTTCTTAAATTAATTAAATTTTTGTTCTTTTTCTGTGATCAATAGCAGTGAATGTAGTAAATATAGTTATTTCCTTATCAATTAATTACTAAGATAAAGATAACTAAGTTAATTAATTCAACTTAGTTATCTTTAATTTTATTAAAGATAACTAATCTCTCTCTCTCTCTCTCTCTCTCTCTCTATATATATATATATATATATATATATATATATATATATATATATATATATTTCAAACAGCTATATTCTTCCTCAATCGCCCTGTATATATATACAGGGCGATTGAGGAAGAATATAGCTGTTTGAAACTTTGAAAAGTCAATATATACAAACAATGTCTTCTCCCTTCGACACGGACGATGAGCAAGTGATTGCCTTTGCTGACGATCTCTCCATCTTAGTACATGGTAACTATAGGTACCAATTGGAACAACGGGCTAACTCTCTACTCGATAACTTGCTAGATTGGACTCTGAAAAATAAATTGAGTGTCACCATCTAAAACCAAGATAATGAAATTTCACGGAAAGCTATACCATAATAGCCCTCCGGTTGTCAAGTTTAATGGAGTATCTCTGCCACTTGTTACCACTGAGCAGCATCGTGGTATCATTTTTGATGAAAACTTGTCATTCTTACCACACATCCAGAATCTTTCCAAAAAAGTTAAAACTTTTACGGCCATGTTATTCAAAATCTCTTGGCAGGTCTGAGTTTTAAAAAAGGGAACCCTCAGAATGCTATACTACACTGTTTATTTCAACCGTGACATGCCATCAGCATTTGGTTTCACAGAACCAAACTTATTACAGTTCAAACGAAACTAGACAGTGTCCAACGGACCTTTTTGCTAGCTCTCGTGAGAACTTGTAGAACAGTTTCGACTGCATCTTTCCAAGCTATGGCAGGCTTACTACTTCTGGATTTGTATCTTACGTACAAAGGCCTTGCTTACTATACTCGTAAAGGATATTCCTCTAACTTTTTCCGATTTGACCGATGATCCCACTGCCGATCCAAAGAATGAAAAAGCGAAATGTTGGACTGAGCTTCATAAAAGATGGCAAGTGAGATGGAATTCTTCGACCGAAGGAGCAGTGACCAGATGTTTTATACCTGATACTAAATTCACTACCTCAAAAATTAATCAGCTTTGGTTCTACCCAAGCCTTGTTACATCATACATTCTAACTGGCCAAGGTTCTTTGAATGCTCGTCTTCTTCAATTCAATCCAGTTATTATTTATTATTATTATTATTATCATCAGTTTATTTTTCTTAGGAGAACACCCGGTTACAGCTACTGGCTAGAGGGTGAAAATACATATACAACTATGTTACAAAAATACATCTATGTTACAATTATAAAATACATGAAATACATAATATCTGATTTATAACTACATTTTATCTGGAAAATACACTATTTGAGTTA
Source organism: Mastigoproctus giganteus (assembly GCF_048544385.1). Lineage (NCBI taxonomy): Eukaryota > Metazoa > Arthropoda > Arachnida > Uropygi > Thelyphonidae > Mastigoproctus > Mastigoproctus giganteus. Next base: position 152,665,501 of record NC_143582.1, read on the forward strand.
TTAATTATTCGCAAATACTTTTACTATTTAACTACTGTAAACTGGTAAGAACATACCGTGACAATTGAAGCATACCTTCTGCTTAAACACCCACAAGTGGGAGTTTTACCATATTTACATAAACACAAATATTTACAGCAGCCAAAACAACGTACAGCATATGAAACAACAGGAATGACCATGATACGGCAAAATAAAAATTTTAAAGTTCAATGTTCCAGCAGTCTTCTTCTTCTTCTGTGGGGATTAGAGTTGTGTAGGTAGGCCAATCCTTACACATTGATGAGGTCGGGTTTCCTAAAGCCCAGTGGCTTGTGCCTGGCCTAACAAGGTGCTGAAACTGTATCCTTACATCTGTATTTGCAAGTAAGAGTTTCTGAGAACTTCCTTTCTGTAGGATTTGCAATTGCAGAGCTTTTCAGGATTGATGTTGAGGTTGTTAAATAGCTGGATGGTGTTTGCTGGGAAGAATCTTCCGAGGCTATTCAACTGCGTAAATGCCGCTTTCAGTTGTGGTTCTTTATCTGCAACTCGTCTTGATTTTTCGCCGGGTATTTTTATCCACTCTCGGGCTTTCGAGATATCAGTTACATCAGATACCTGTTTCTGCGGCGCCTCCGAAGACTGGAGTCACCTCTTATTCTTCAGCCCAGTTTACCAAGGTTAAGACAAACATTATCTAGTACAGTGCAGAATTTCTCTCCTGGAAATTAAAGATATCTTATTGCAAATCAAAATGCCTTCTCAGCTCAACAGGAATTTGCTACACAGGTGTTTAACAGACAAAGCGGATTACTGGGCTGACTTCTGTATTCAACAAAACTACTTTTACTACTCTCCTGTGTTGAAGTTCAGCATCATCATTTCCCTAGGATAGTGTTAACCTTTATTATCGCTCTGTCTCTTTTTTCCCCTTAATTATTTTATTTCTTTAATAATTATTACTATTTTAACATTTTATCTAATTAAATTTATCATTATTTTTTTAAATTTAATTTAATTTTCTTTTTGAAAGGTAATTGTTCATTATGTTAGTCCCTTTGGGAACAATTTTTTTTTTTTATGCTAGACCCTTCGGGGGCAGGATTCGCTGGTCTCTAGTTTATTAGAGACGGGATTTTCACCTGCTTGTACCCCAATTTGGGCTTCTTGGGTATGGGAACTGCTGCCATCCACTGCTATTACACTTTCTCCAGTGGATGCTGGATTCTTTGTGGTATTCACCACCGTACGTGATTATAGGATACTGCTGCAACCGTAGGACTTGCGCTTCTTCCTATGGGTACTGGAAATATTACATTTATTTTAGTACGTGTATAGTTGGGCCCGCCTCGTCGTGGCGTCGACGGATACTGGGTAGCACCTGGTGATGGCTGCTTCCTGGTAGCAAAGCGGCCAGAAACAACTAAACAACACACAAACAATAGCACTACCTCATGTCTGGCCATTGTACAGAGTTTTGTATATCGTCACAGAAAACCACGGCGGAGATGAACTAACGTTTAGGGGCCGCCTTACATAAGACACAACACAAGTCCACAAACAAAAAATCATTTATCGTTCTTTAATACTGGCTTTGTGCGCGACAATTCCAAATAGCTGTATCTCCGTATCCATTGAGAATTAGACACATGTTTATATGAAGTTTTTTCCTCAGAATAATCGATACTATAACCTTCCAAAATATTTACTATTCCTCCTGAACTACCCTGTATATACACAGGTGTTCAAAGATAGTGCATCACCTAGGAATTTCAATTTCTAACCCTTTTTCGCGATGGTATGTTACATTAATGACTAGCATCACAAACAGAAATATAAACAAAAGATATTTATTAATAGTTAACGCAAAGCTAAGTAATATTTGACAGCTGCTCTCAAAATATTTCGAAATGGGCATTTGCAACCTTTAAAACACGACAATTATGGCTGAAATGTTACCAGAAGGCCTCAGTTTTCTTCAGTTTATCATTTTAAATGGAAAACAAAATGAAACGTTCACCAGGTGCAAACTAATATTAGTTGAACCGCCCCTGGCCCTGATGACAGCAGAACACCACCGAGGCATTGACAAGATCATTTTCTGAAGATAATTAGTTGATAATTCGTGGTTCCAAACACGAATTATGAAATTCAAGAAGGTTTTCGCCCGATGACAAGAAGCAGAGTCGTCCTGAAAGATGCAGTTACCTGGCAGGTTGAAATGGTCGCTAATGTTTGGCAGCAATTTGCCTTCCAATATAGCCAGGTATCCACTGGCATTTACGGAACCGTTTATAAACTGCAGGTAACCTATTCCGCGATACGAAATGCACTCCCATATCATTTGGCTGGTAGGGAATTGCAGACACCATACAGTCTGGATGGTATTCTTCACCACGTCTACGCCGAATCGTTTGTCGCCTATCAGAACCATGAAGATTGAATTTCTTCTCATCCAAGAAAATAACTGACTTCCACTGCTCGGGGATCCATTTGACATGCTCCTTCCACCAAATTAATCGGGCCTTTTTCCTTTTCTGTGTAAGGAGGGGCTTCTTCTTAGGGCGACGGCTTACACGTCCATTTTTGAAGAGGCGTCTTCTGACTGTTACTGCACTTACTACCACCCCTGTATGTTCTTCCCATTCTCTTTTCAACTCCGACGAAGAAGCTTTACGGTTTTTAAGGCATAAGCGCTTCAAAACCCGGTCCTGTTTTAGCGTAGGGACTGGTCTGCGTCCGTTTCCTTTTTTCATACGGGCAGAACCAGTATTCTTGAGTTTGGAAAGAAATCTACTCCCTGTCCACTGATTACAAGACACTCTATAAGCAATATGAGGGGAAGAACATACTTCCTCACGTAAACCAACAATAGCACTCTTTCTTCGTGGCGTCAACTGCACGTAATTCGCCATACTGACACCAACAAGGAATGACTGCAACTCTTGCCTTGCAGAGCGTGCGTATATTGCTGAAAGAAACAGCTGATGCAATATTACGTATGGGTAGAAGTAACCCCAGAGAAACGTACCAACTGTGTGGTACTACACTTAAGGTGGTAGAAAATGAAAAAGACCTGGGAGTAATTGTGCAGTCAGATATGAAGTTTTCTGAGCAGTGCAGACAGGCTGCTAGGGCGGGTCATGGGGTTTTGTCAATGATATATAGGAATTTTGCTAGCAGGGAAAAGGAGGTGATTGTCCCTCTGTATAAGGCAATGGTCAGGCCACGCCTTGAGTACTGCGTACAGGTCTGGAGGCCTCATTTTAGGAAGGATGTAGATTTGCTTGAGCGTGTACAGAGAAGAGCAACACGATTGGTGAGGGGAATGAAGGGATTCTCTTACCAAGAGAGGCTTAAGTGCTGCAAATTGCAGTGGCTGGAGACTAGGCACCTGCGCGGTGATCTGATTGAGGTCTATAAGGCCTTGAATGGGTTGAGCACGCTGAATTCTGATGGGATCCTTCCACTTGTTCAGATTACCAACCTACGGGGACATAAGTTCAAATTAAGAAAGGACAGATGTAGAATAGATGTGCGGAAATTTGCCTTTAGCCAGCGGGTGGTTAATTGCTGGAACAAACTTCCATCTGTCGTTGTGGAAGTTGATAGGTTAAATAAATTTAAGGAGGAACTGGACAGGCATTTGGAGGGAATGGTGTGATTTTTTTTTTTTTTTTTTTTTTGGCTGATGCTGCATAAGCTCCTACACTTGCTTTCTTGCATCATGTGCCACTACTGCTACTACTACTACTACTACGTAATCACTTACGCGTGTGAATCTCATCTGATGCAATCTGTAAGAAATATTTCCGAATAACTTGTCCTAATAACGTGTTATTCGGACCACAATTACAATTTTAAGGGGTGATGCACTTTCCTTGAACTCCAGTGGATATATACATATACACGTATATACGAGTATATTGTATGTACAGTATCTCTTCACAAGAGATACTGTACACGCGCCTTACAACAATATATGCGAAGCCTGATAGACCTGTAAAGTTAACAATAGTGCATTAAAACTACATTTAACTATATTTAATTAATGAATTTCTTTTTTCCATACAATTTTTTTTTTTTTTTTTATGAAAACCCCAAACACGAAAGGTATCAAAACCTACAGTACTTAGTACCGTGCATGGGTTGAAGGAGAAGTATGGGGGTAGGGGATGCCGGATAGTATGGAAAAAGGAAATAATTGTCGTATTTCTATTTGTGCGATTTAATGAAATTTGGAATGGCTCGACAAATATTTTTAAAAGACCCAAATGCAAGAATTCCCCAGAATCCATCCACTGTCGAAGTCTACAAAGTCCCTGTGTTATATGCTTAAGGACAAATAGACAGACATAAAAAGGCCTTAAAAAGGAACAAAAAAATCTTAATCTCTTATTATTCTTCTTATCAGCAGTTCGAGACAAAAATATATTGCAGATCAATAAATTGTTTTTTTGCATATATACAGACACAGGGCTGGTTCTAGTTTCTTGGGGATCCGGGTGAGAGAATTAATGTTGGGGTGGACTGAAGGGAGAGCCTCAAATCCCAACAGAACCCATTATTGGGATTTGAAGCACTTTTCACCGGGGTCTATTGCAGCTTTTCAATTATATCTATCTATCAATCTTGATATAATTAAAACTATTATGCTGTTAAAATTATTTGAGTAGGAACCCATAATACGTGCCAAAGCTATACTAATAAATTATGTTCATGTGCTAGCATGTCTATTGCACCAATTAATAATCATATTGCCTATATATATATATATATATATATATATATATATATATACAAAGGGTACTAGGAAAGTTTTGCAATACAGCTTTGTTTATTTAATTTTTTCAAAGTAATTTCCTCTACATTCAATACACCTCTCCATCCTCCGAAACCAATCTTTAAACCAGTTCTGCCAAGTTTCACTAGGGAGTAAAGCACACTCGTTGTCCCAAGCCCGTAGAAGGTCCTCATCACTGGAAAACCGCCTCCCTTTTAGCTTCATTTTCACATGCGGGAACAGTGCAAAGTCGCAGGGAGCAAGGTCTGGACTGTAGGGAGGGTGCTCGAGAAGTTTCAGTCCTGTCGTGGTCAAATATTCAGTGCAGGCTTTGGCGAGGTGAGCTGGAGCATTATCGTGATGGAGGTACCAGGTGTCCATTCTTAACTTTGGCCGCAGGTTCTTCATAGATCCAATGACTTTAGGCAGGCATTGTTCAGTATACCACTTAGCTGTGACTGTCTTCTGCGTGTCCAAAATGACACGTTCCACAATTCCACTCGATTTGAAAAATACAGCTATCATTTTCTTCTTTACAGATCGGGATTTTCTGACAATTACGGGTGTGTCGTCATCATCAAAGACCCAAACTTTGTTTTGAGCCTTGGTCGGCAGATCGTAATAGTACAGCAAGTCTCGTCACCTGTCACGATGTTGTTCACATACCGAGATTGTCCCTTATCAAACTTTTTTAACATCTCCCGGCACCAAGTCACACATCGTGTCATCTGCTCTTCAGTCAGTTGATGCGGCACCCAGAGAGAACAAAGTTTCTTCACGTGCAAATGATCTTGCAGAATCGAACGAATTGCTGGTGCATTTAGGCCCAAAGTATCCTCTATCTGTTGGTAGGTCACTCGCCTGTTTTCGTCAAGCATTTTCCTCACAGCAGTAACGTTTTCCTCCGTAACTGACGTTCGTGGCCTTCCCGGCCTCTCAGAATCCTCCAGAGTGAAATTTCCCCTTTGGAATTCTCTATACCACCTGAATATCGTTGTACGATGCGGACAATCATCATCTAGTGCAAGAGTCATTTCTTCTAAGCACTGGTCTATGGTTAAACCACGCACAAAATTATACCGCAAAACTGTCCTTATCTCATTTCGTGACCACGATGCCATCGCAAGCACTTTACGCTCTCACTACTAATGAATAACTGAGCCTATCGACTTGGCACGGCAGCTACTATGCACATATGAACATGTCTCAACATGCAGCAACAAGCAGCTTCCTATGATTCATTGTTGCGTCATATTGCAAAACTTTCCTAGTACCCTTTGTATAGTTTGATTGCTTAGATGAATTAAACTTTAGTGTCTATTTTCCATTGGGTATTAGGGTGTATCCTGAACAGGAGATTTTGTTAGCATTTCAAGTCTAACCTATTCCTAGGGGTCTGTGGTGGCGTTCAAATTATATAATAAACAATAATAAACAATAATAAAAAGTTAGTTCTAATACTAATTATTTAATTTTAATTAATGTTATTAATCAATACTAAACAATACTAAATAACATTCCCTTATCTGGTCATCTATCCGCTACTTCTTCAGGGGCTTTGAGCGGATCGATAGCCAGTTTTAAAGGAATGTCTCATAATTACCCGTTTCTGTTAACTCCTTATCAGTTTTGCCTTATTAGTGAGATTTTTTATCTCCTTTAGATTATTTAATTTATTAAATTTATTAAATAATGATATTTTTATGCTAATTTGTCTTTAAATTTTTGAATATTTTTAATACTTAATTTAGGAATTCAGCAAACTGGTATAGGAGAATAATTATGAGACATTCCTTTAAAACTGGCTATCGATCCGCTCAAAGCCCCTGAAGAAGTAGCGGATAGATGACCAGATAAGGGAATGTTATTTAGTATTGTTTAGTATTGATTAATAACATTAATTAAAATTAAATAATTAGTATTAGAACTAACTTTTTATTATTGTTTATTATTGTTTATTATATAATTTGAACGCCACCACAGACCCCTAGGAATAGGTTAGACTTGAAATGCTAACAAAATCTCCTGTTCAGGATACACCCTAATACCCAATGGAAAATAGACACTAAAGTTTAATTCATCTAAGCAATCAAACTAAAATATATCAAGCACGTATAATTGTCGAATTGCCAACGGCAATGGCATTAACGTAGCAAGGGATAAAATATTAGAACAATCAATAAAACAATCAAATTTAATTCATTTAAGCAATCAAAAATATATATAGGGGAGTCCTGAAATTGTGTCTATTCTTAATCTTCACAATTTATCATTCAGACTTCCAAGTCTTGTTACTGGTTTTAACCCATTATTACCGTGATTGCCAACCACAGAGGAGTTTCTACAGAACGCATGTTATTCAAATGAATTGTAATCGTGTGTCCAAATACTTTGGGGGCTGATGTTAATATATTATACTAGATTCAAATAAATTTCCTTTTGAGAAATCTATTCGTATGATTTTTCATTACACAATTCGCATTTTTCTATTACTCTTCGTATTTTCACATTAAATAATTCTAATATCTTTATATATTCTGATAACTATCCTAGACTTTCTGTGTTTGGAAACCAACAGACTTCGGTAGTGACAGTCTTCAGTTTACTAAATTTATTCGATTTACATAGCTTCTGATATATTAAATACTTGAAGTGAAGTTGCGGTATTTGTCATGGCTTCTTCTTTCTAACTTCCCCCAGTGATTCCAACTTAACTCGAAACAGACTACAGATACAACAACCGTGTGTTTCGCACAAGACCACTTTCTTTTGGTTTTTCAAGAAGTCTACAAAGTCATGAACTCGAAGTCTTCAACGACCTTCGATTTGGTCCCATAACCCAGACAAAGTTAACACACACACATAATATATATATATATATATATATATATGTATATATGTATATATATATATATATATGTTAAAAACGCAACGTGACTGACGGGTACGTGATTTTCGATTAAATCGCTGACATCAGTTGCTGTCCTTCGTCATAATTTTTATTTCTCCTAAAGCGAAAATAGTAACGAACCCGCTTGCAGCTCTAGTACACGTTGAACTAGACGCTATTTAGGGGTATTTAGCTACGAGCTTGACATAGCACTGTTCCCTCCAGCAGGGCAACACGTGCTTAATGGCGTCACACAGGATTATGTCTCAGCCATGGGCACGTGGAACCAGTCTGGGCACAAAGAACGTCAACAACCTTGGTCGTACATCCACGCGCACAAAAACAAAAATGTGCACAAAAACCCAGATGCCTTGTCCTCGTTAGACCTTCCGTGACGTCATAAGCGTGAATAGTTGCATTGTTTAACAGTGCTTGCAGAAACAAAATATTTTAGATATTAGAGATTGGTAACGTTGTTCTTCGCATGCTTATGTAATTATACTGCCTCACATTTCACTTTATGAAAAAGATCATCTTTTTTCTAGTAAGAAAAAGATTTTGTGGGATCTAAGTGATATTTAAATTCTTTGGCGTACTATATGCGACTATTAATAAAATATGTTCGTTTTATAACTCGAGTACAACCACCCAGTAGCAAAAATGAGGTTGAGTTAAAACTTAATTTAATAATAAGAATAATAATACTCCAAGAAATTTAGATCTGAAGGTGATAAATCTGTTAGAAAAATAGCTCTTAATCAGCAACTTTATTTTCTAATTAAGAACTATTTTTCTAACGTATTTATCACCGTCAGATCTAAGTAGAGACAAAATTTGCGTCACATCTTTCGATGGTGTCCTCAAGGCTCAATTTTGGGACCACTTTTTCTAGAATTTTGTTTTGCACGGTTGGTTACTCGAACCTTTGACAACGTGAGGATACGCGCATGATTTGAGCAGGGCCGCCGCAAGTGGGTAGGCGAGGTAAGCGTCGCTTAAGGCCGCTAAACACGTTCAGGTAAACCTGTCAGTTATGCCTGCGCAGGCACGCCTGTACAGGTCTACCGGACGCCTATAGTGCATACACACACCTGTCACCATTCATTCAGTCGGCTGACCATGACATCGACAGACGACGTTTTGGTAATAGTTGGTTTATTATTTGCAACTTAGTGTTTTAAGCGTAAAATGAAACGTAATATATGGTGCAAACAATGGTTGAAAAAAAAGAAAAGTTTATCCACATGTGAACTTTTAAATTAATTGTAGTTGGCCCCTAAAGATTTGTATAATTATTTGCGGATGAATAAGGAAACTTATTTAGAGCTTCTTTCATTAGTTACTCCAGTAATTAAAAAAAAAACAAAAAAAAAAAAAAAAAACGATACTGTTATGAGGACAGCCATTCACCGCACGAGAGATTAACTGCAACTCTGAGATTTCTTGCAACTAGAAGAAGTTACGAAGATCTTAAATTTCGACAATAATTTTTGCGAAATTCTCAGAAAATCCCCCATATTATATTATTAAAATTTAATAATATAATATAGTAATGAATTTTATTACTGCTGTTATTATTTATTGACACCCGATATTCAAAGTTAAAATTTACTTCTAATCCAGGCAATTTTTTTATTAATCGGCGAAAAATTAATAGTGAATATTTTTCATAGAATTTATGTAATTATTAATGATAGTCGAATAGGGAAATCCTCCAATCTGGCAGTGCGCCTGCCACGTCGCTACACACGCTCCGGTTTGCCTGCACAGGCCACTCCGGTTCAGGCATATCGAATGATTTTTCATATTTCCTCCAGTCGCCTGTGCAGGTCAAAATAACTGTGCAGTTTTATCGTCCACACGCTCCGGCAGACCTGTACAGGCGTGCCTGAGCAGGCATAACTCACAGGTTTACCTGAAGTGTGTAGCGGCCTTTACGGGCGGCAGTTCAGGAGGGCGCTAAATTTTATTTTGACATATACAAGTCGGATCTCTGTTTAACGTACATCTTTATAGCGAAATTTTCTATTTGACTATATTTTTGAATTCCCCTTGATAATTACATTTAAAATAGTTTCCGTAGAACGAAGAAAATTTCCATATAACGAACGGATTACGAGACTTAACTGGGAACGCATTGTTCGCACCTCTGATTTTCAGGAAATTAGTTTGGCTCTTAATTCGTGCTACTAAGCAAGAATTAGAAGACATGAAGAAAAAGAAACGGGAAAACGGCATTTTTTTTAAACAGCTAACAAAAATTAACACCACATACAACCACTCGTTCTTCTTCTCCGTACTAGACGATTTCATCTGCATTAACAACGAGAATTGTTCATGCATGTTAATAGAAATGCTCCTTCTCTTTCTTTTTTTTTATTTTATATATATTTTTTTGTTTTGGAGACTGTTGTCCCTACACCCTGCTAATATAAAGAGAATCTCACATAATTACTGCAAAAAAACATCAAATCATTAAGAAACAACTTGAAAACACCCACAAAAAAATAAGAATAATCTAACCTCATCAGCCCTCGCATGCGGGCTGGTACACTCATCAAACATCTACACTGAAAATACTTGTATTCCGAAGCTATCAGATTCACACTCACACACCATTCAATTACACTCTTACATCCATCCTTTTGCACACGGAATAACACGCAATAACCGAGGTAGCGGAGCAGCACGACGACGACTAAACAACAGCACGATAATTTTGCATTTCACGCTAAAATCAGAAGCGAATTTGCATCCAATCAAGGAATGAGAAACGAAAGTCTGCCTGGGTAGCCAGTGGTAACGTCACCGTCCTCCCCACACCGAGTAGAAAAGGCCCGGGTTCGAATCCCGTCGATGACGCGAGGAACTTTAATGGGCTTTTTTCACTCCGTGACTGAGTTAGTCGGTCTCAGAAATATTTAGCAAGGTTTTCCCTAGAAAACTGGGGTTTTTCGTCCAGCAAACAGACAAATCGACCATAGAACACACGCAATTAACAGACATAAGACACAGCACGGCAGATGAATTTAATTATTCGGATGGCCTAAATATAATAGTAGTAGTAACAGTTAATCAGAAACGCAAAATGAGGGTAATTACGCATTCCCAGTAATAAGCCAATCACAGAACTCGACTGAACAATCACTTCATTCTTCGGCCACTCCCGCAACGGAGATACCATGTTCTGTAGTTCAGCCAGAATAAGATACAGGGTATATGATACTATTTTTATCAAGGCAATGTACAACGTTCAGGGGATCTTTAAAAGAATTATATGAAAATGACAATGGTAACTTTTTAAAACTTACTGAAACAATTGCTAAATTTGATTCAGCTGTGGCAGAACATATTCGCCGTATTCAGAAATCTGAACGGAAAAATATCGTGCATTATTCGGGTGATCAAATAGAAAATGAAATTATTGAAATAATTTCACAAAATATTAGAGATAAAATACTAGAAATGACTAGAGAAGCTAAATATTTACTATGATTGTACTATAATCACTGAAGACGAAAATAAAGATATGGATACAAGGAATCGTTCTAAATCAATAGCCTTAAAAATAACATCTTATAAGTTTCTTTGTTCAATTATAATTTGGCATGATACTTTAAATAAAATTAATCCGGTAAGTAAAATGCTCAAAAAAAAAAAAAAAAAAAGAGAATTCTGATAGCTCCTTATACAATTTTTTATAGTAGTCTTTTGCTATTTGAATTAAGCCTTCTCTGCTATTTATAAGTACACCATCACTATTCTTCAGATTCAGTATTATTTGTCTTTCTGTGTTACTTTGTTTTCCCTTAATGCCTGTTCTACTTTCCTTGTGTTAAATCTTCTTATGTCCTCTCTGACTCTCTTTCTAATGGTTTTGCATAACTCAGTATACTCAATTTTGTTCTTGTTCGAGTTTTTCTTGCTCTCAATTTGTCATCTTCAATTCATCATGACAAGTGTTCCTTGACTATTTTTTTTCTTCTTTGAATTTCTTCTACCTATAGGTTTCTTGGGCTTTGTCACTTTCAGAAAGTTGTTGTATTTCTCATTGATATTTTGTTCTTGAAAGGTCTGCAGAAGATCAAACTTGTTCCTAAGTTCCATTACATACTGCTTTTTTCCTCTTCTGTTATTTTAAAGATCTTCATATTATTTACTAGAGTCAGGTTTTATCACGGAATATTTTAAAGAAAATAGAATAGAGGAAGCAGTCCAAACAATTCTCGATTCGTCTAATAATATGGCTGCTATCATTGGCACTGAAGTGTCGTTTCCAGAAGGAAACAGTGTAAGGAAAGGTTTGAAAAAACGTCATTTCGATTATGAAAGTAGAGATGAGGCTATTCAGGATCCACTATAAAATTTCAAAATTAATTTTTTCTTTCAAATTACGGACCCAATAATTTTTTCGTTTACAAATATGAAAAATGTTTAATATGCTTTATAACATTTCTGAATTAAAAAAAAAATGGTCAGATGACGATTTATTAAATCATTGAAAAGATTTACATATTAAATAAGTTAAATGACACTGATCGTAATGAGTCCGATATTGATGGTTTTGCATTATCTGAAGAACTTAAGAGTACCTCAAATTTATATTAAAGACAATATTACTGAATTTCAAGTTTTACAATATATTTTTAAAATGATTTTACAGATACTTTTCCAAATGTAGCAGATGCATTAAGAATTTTTTCCAACTTTACCAGTTTCAGTCACCTCAGGTGAACGGAGTTTTTCAAAATTAAAATTAATCAAAAATTATTTACGATCGACGATGTCTCAACAACGAATCTCTAATTTGGCAATAATTTCAACAGAAAATGATATTTTGGAACAAATAAACATAAATGAAATAATTAATAAATTCGCACACCTTGAAGCAAGGAAACATAAATTTGTATAATTTTTTAGCATTATAATTTTCCTTTTATCTTATTATTGTGGGTACGATTAACTGTGATTTGGAATTTAATGATTTTTTTTTTTATATTTGTTCGTTGTTTGGTTATATTTCATGTGAGATATGCTGTAATTCTTTTCTTTTTCAATAAATTAATAATAATTATTTATGCCTTTTTTATTTTTTAATTCAAATATTTTGGGGCGGTAAATTTGATTTCGCTTACTGGCGACACATCGAGTCGCTGCGGCCCTGGATTTTAGAGTCCTTGTTAGTGGTAATTCAAGGTCTTCAATTGAAATATGTGCTGAGAAAGTTTTATCTGATCTTCAACAACGGACACTTGAAAATAAGTTAAAAATTAGTCCTACCAAGACAAGTTATGGTCCTTGTCTATAAACTGGACGTTCGTCGACCACCAAGAATTAAAATTAACAATACACAAATACGTAACGGAAATTAAAATTTTGGGAATAACTATTGACAGCAGGTTAAATTTTCTCCTTCATTTATCCAATATGCGAATTAAGATTATAAATTTTACTGGTGCACTTGTTAGAGTTTCTAGAATTGAGTGGAGTCTTTCTAGAAGATCTTCAAGAATTTACTATAACTCTTTGTTCCTCCCTATGGATGCCTATGCTGCTGGCATTTGATTCCATAAGGTGGAGACAGTAAAATTTAAATCAAAATTGGTATCAATCCAGCGTACAATGTTACTTTGCATTTTGAAGATCTGTCGAATGGTTTCAACACCTGCATTCCAGGTTTTAGCTGGGACGTTACCACTCGATCTCTATGTAATATTCAGAGGCTTATGTTATCGCCTAAAATGTCAGATCCCCACTCAGATCCTTGGAATTTCTATTAACATTCAAGTCTATGTTAAAGCTGAACGAAGAAGAATTTGGCAAGAATTAATCAATTTGTGGCAGAATAGGTAGGAAAGCACATCACTTAGTTGTGTAACAAGTAAGATTTTGCTGAAGTTGACACTCTTATGGATAAAAGAGCTACAGTCTGGTTTAATCTTCACTTCTTTACCTCTTATTTGTTATCAGGATCATTAAATCAGAAACTGTTTAAAATTCGCTTGTCTCCTACGAAATATATAGATATAGAATCTTAAACTCTTATGCCTAGTTTCATTTATTTAAATAATAAACATTACAAAAACTTGGTCTCCGTTTTAAGTGGAATTTTCTGGAACCAATTATCCTCGGATTACGAGGATCCCCTGTTCTGTATATGGGAAGAAGTAGCCTCAGAGTAACGAATCAACTGAGTGCCACGACACTGGCAGTGGTAGAGAATGAAAAGGACCTGGGGGTAATTGTGCAGGCAGATATGAAGTTTTCTGACAGTGCAGACCGTCTGCAAGAGTAGCTCATGGTGTCTTGTCAATGATATATAGGAATTTTTCTAGTAGGGATAAGAAGGTGATTATCCCTTTGTATAAGGCAATGGTCAGGCCACACATTGAGTAAGTAATGTATACAGGTCTGGAGGCCTCATTTTAAGAAGGATGTAGAGCTACTGGAACGAGTACAAAGAAGGGCAACAAGATTAGTGAATGGAACAAAGGGTTGCTCTTACGAAGAAAGGCTTAAGTTTTACAAATTACAGTGTCTAGAAACTAGGCACCTGCGAGATAATTTGATTGAGGTGTATAAGGCCTTGAATGGTTTGAGCATGCTCAATGCTGATGGGATTCTTCCTCTTGCTCAGAATAATCGCCTGAGAGGGCTTAAATTCAAATTAAGGAAAGACAGTTGTAGGATAGGTGTGCGGAAGTTTGCCTTTAGTCAGCGGGTGGTTGACTGCTAGAACAACCTTCCATCTGCCGTTACAGAAGTTGATAACTTAAATACATTCAAGGCAGAACTAGACAAACATTTGGAGTGAGTGGATGGGTGAAATGAGAGGATTTTTTTTTTTCTTTTTCTTTTTTTTTTTTTTTTTTTTTTTTGGCTGATGCTATATAAGCTTATTTTCTTGCATCGTGCGACTATGCTAATGCTAACTCTGTCATTGCGGCGGTTTGGAAGATTGGCAGCACGTTTTGTACTCGTGTCCCTCGTACACTGGTGTGCAAAAGTTAACGACTAACAATATTTCTTAAGGACCAACACTATTCTGTCGTTACAATCACAAAATCTTTACTTAAGGTACTCTTTACTGATGAGAGTAGATTCAGTCTCAGCAGCGCAGCGATTCTCGAAGTCAGCTAATCTGGCGAGAGGTTGACATACGGTATTACCCCACAAACATCACTGAAAGGGATCGATATGGCACTCGAGGTATTCTCGTTTGGGCATGTGTTATCTTGGATGGACGTACACAACTCCAGATACTGGAAGGCGGTACAGTAACCAGTGCACGCTACTGTACTGAGGTAATCCTTCCCCATGGGCGTCTGTTCCGAGGTGCCATTTGGTCCCGAGTTTGTGTTTATGGATGATAACGCCACACCCCATCGCACTGCAGCTGTTGATATGCTTTTGAAAAGTGAGGACTTTGTTCGTATGGATTGGCCTGCCCGTACCGCCGACCTAATCCCATCGAACACATATGGCACGCTCTGGGGAGACGCCTAGCAGCACGTCCACACCCACCAAAAAATGTTCACCAGCTGAAGATGGCGCTGACAGAGGAATGGGCGATGCTACCGCAAGAACTTATCAACAACATTGATAAGTTCTTGCTGTAGTTCTAAGTATGGATAGGCGGTGCAAAGCCTGCATCGACATTAGGGGTGGCCATATCTCCTACAGAGGACCACGTCTTCCCTTTGTTCCATCATTGGCAGTGATGCATCTGTATCATGGCAGTTAGTGTTATGTTGCCATTTTTGAATAAATACCGTCTGTACCGTTTTGTTTCCGTTGTTGTGTCGGTGTTGTTTCCTTCATCATTTCTGTACGTGACGAGGTTTCTTTGGTATGCTTTACCCATATCCAGGCCTCTCCTATGAGAAGCTACAGGTGAAAACCTGATTGTTCCTTAAATTTTGCACAACAGCGTACAATGAATTTCGAGTAATTCTACAGAATGCAATTCCCAACTTTTCCCAACTTTTGTATCAAATGCCACCAGTTATCACGCCCTGCAGGAATTTGCTAAGGCTGTCTTCAATAAAAGGCTTGAAATTCTTTCTAATATTACTGCGCCTTTGAATGTTTTTTTTTTAACAATTTTTGGCAAGAGTCTTAAGCTTGAGCTTTGTTTGGCTCTTGTTGTCCCTCTCTCTTCTGCTGCTGCTGCTGCTGGTTGGTAGTCCCTGGTCTATCTTCCCGTGGTGGTGATGGTGGATGTGTATCCGGCTTGCTGATTCTACGTCAAACGGCCAATTCAAATCTGGCCATTTCTACAGTTCTGTATCTTAACAATGAAACGAGGTGAAGGTGAGCTAACGTTCCAGGTGCCGCTACACAAATACACACATACACTGTACTGCTATTTTATTAGGTACACCTACCTAGTAGCGTGTTGGGCCCCCTTTAGCCTTCAAAACAGCCTGAATTCGTCTAGGCAATGAATTGAACAAAATGCTGAAAATGTTGTGCAGGAACAGAGTACCATGCAGACATGAGTGTGTCACACAGTTCCTTGATATTCGACGAATGTGAAGGCCTGTAGCGAACAGCCCTCTCCAGCTCATCCCAAAGATGTTAAATAGGAATGAACATCTTTGGGATCTTGAGATCTGCGAACTGAGCGAGCCACTGCAGCAAAGAAAAGTCATTGTCACGGTCTGGGAACCATTGCATAGTGATTCGGGCTTTGTACACTGGCGCATTATCCTGCTGGAAGTAACCATCTGACTGAGGATAAAATGCTTGGTCAGCAACGATGTTTAGATACGATGTGACATTCAGATGTGAATCTATGGGTATCAATGGACTCAACGTGTGCCAAGAAAACACTCCCCACACCATGACACTGCCCCCACCACCCTTGCACAGTAGTCGTCAGACATGACTGTTCCATGGATCCATGTTGTTTTCGCCAAATTCTGAGCCTTCCATCAACATGATGCACCACGAACTTCGACTCGTCAGACCAAGAAACTGTTTTCCAATCCTCGATAGTCCATTGCTGGTATTGCTGTGCCCACAGGAAGTGTGCTCTCTTGTTCTTCATCGGTAACAAAGGTACGAGATGTGGCCGTCGGCTGTTGTAGCCCATTCGCGACAAAGTGCGTCTAGTGGCCCGTTACGATATTTTATTCTGCGCACCAAGGTTGTGTTCTATCGTGATGTGCGACATTGTGGCCCTTCTGTTTACTTGCACAGTTCTAGTCATCCTCCTCTGACCTTTCTCATCAACAAGCGATTTTGTTTCAGGTATGCTGTTGAGAGGATGTTTTCTGTTCGCTGCACCATTCTCGATACACCCTTGAAACTGCGGTGCGTGAAAAGTTCAGGAGAACTGCTGTTTCAGAGTTGTGGGTTTGTCCCACAACGTTGCAAGTCACATGACCACATGTGTGGATATAAATGCAGCAGAACAACCTTTCTAGTATCAGTTAAGCGTATAAACCGTATCAAGAATGGGGAAAAGGAGTGATCTAACGGACTTCGAACGTGGCATGGTAGTAGGTGCAAGAAGTGCTGGACAAAGCATCTCGGAAACGGCAGTTCTCCTGACCTTTTCATGCACTACAGTTTCAAGGGTGTATCGAGAATGGTGCAACGAACAGAAAACGTTCTCTCAACGGCATTCCTGTGGAAGAAAATCGCTTGTTGATGACAGTTGGACATGTGTTTTTGTAAGGAGCGGCTCCTAGAACGTTAGTTCAACTCCGCATCGTATCTCTGTGAAGAACAGTATCACTACAAATGGGCCAGGTGTGTGTGTGTGACAGGTTTGTGTGTATTATGTGTGTGTTCTGTTCTGGCCTCTTGGCTACCCAGAAGCATCAGTCACCTGGACAGATGATTCTGGGTACTCGTCAACACCACGGGAAGGTGGGCCAGTCCCAGCTAAACACGTACTGTCTCAATACGAGACTCTGATCCACCTGATGTTGCCAAAAGGTGGACCAGATTCCTCTAGGGGCCCACTCCAGAGGAGAGAGAGGGAAAAAAAATTATTTGCATTTTCCCCTGGTGCAAAAAAAAAAAAAATTATATCCCTCTAAAACGCGAAATAACAAAAAAAATAAAAAAATAAAATAATAATAATAATAAAAAACAACAGTGTGACAGCAACCCCGAAGAACGCAATAAGGAGAGAGGGGGAAAAACTAAATAAATAAAGAAAATAAAATAAAATATGTGATATTACTGTAGAGCGCGAAACAACAAAACAAAAAATAATATAAAAAAATAAATAAATACAAATAAAATTATAAAAAGCAATCCTTAAGAACGCAAAAGAAAAGAGAGGGGGAAAAAACCATGTGACTGATTGTAGAACGCAAAGAGAAAAGAAGAGATGGGAAGAAATAAAAAAAATAATAATAATAAATAAAATAAAAATAAAAAAAGAGAGAGAGAGAGTGTGTGTTTTCCGTCCTGCACACAGGCCGCAGAAACAAGCTCCACAGCCCATTTAGCAGGACGAGAGGGGGGGGGGAATACATGGTCGGTTTCTGTTCACTGCTGGGTCATCGATGTTTGCCAATGGGGGCTTCGTCTGCGCTTAAAGACTTCAGCTGAGTAGGTTTGCAGTGCAGGGAGGTTGCTAGGGTTCTGTAGGAAGAGCTCTAGATGCTCGCCAGAGATCTGTGTACAGCTGACAAGGTTGTGTCTCAGATCAGCATACGTAATACACTCGAACAGTACATGCCACCAGTTCTCTTTGGCTCCACAATGGCAGAGATCTGTTGGGTGGAGACCCAGATGGTGTATTTTTCATTCATGGATCCGTGTCCGGTAATTAGGTATGACGTTTCTAGTGAAGGGGTAAACCAAGAGTGTACAGATTTAGTACCAGTGTAGGTTACATCAGGTAGGAATCTTCTTGTGACAATACCCAGTGTTTGAGTTATGCCATCGAGTTTGCCAAATGTTGAAGAGCTCGTTGTAGTGTAGTAACGGGTCATCTCAGCCTTGGGGTCAGCATCCATATTAACCTCAATGTCGAGGATCCTTGTTGGGATATTTATCGTAATTCGGAAGCACAACCCTCGGAAGATGACATATAGCTCGACGGAAGTGCTCCCGCAATGATCTGAATGGCAGGAGTGGAGACCGTTCTACACACTCGGCAGATTGCCATTAACATTGACCTCTGGATAGTTCCAAGCTTGTCTCATATTTACAAGAGATACCAGATGGAACCAGGCTCTGGCTGCATAGGTCACAATTGGTAAAAATACTGCGTTGTAATACAACTGCAGGGACCTTTTGGAGAGTCCCCAATAATTTTTCGAGATGCGTATGATGGTTCCTGAGAATCTCTTAACTTTGTTTCTTAGATTAACAAGATTTGGGAGAAAGCTGTGTTTGTGGACAATAATCACCCCAAGTACCTTGGTTTCGGTGACGATTGGCAGTTGAGCATTAAATATCTTTACCTGCGGTGGGCGCATGAGATCCAGTCTATTCTTGAATAGCATCATTTTAGTTTTTGTTAGGTTGATATGCAACTTATTAAGTGCTGCCCAAGTTGAGAGATCGTCGAGCATCTGGATTGCGTTTTCTTCAATGGCCTTCTGTGAATGCCCTGACAACAGCACTGTGAGATCATCAGCGAAGGCCACAATCTTCACATTCCTGAAGTTGCGGGAGAGCCAGTCTTGGAGGACTATGTTCCAAGTGAGGGTTCCCAGGACTGATCCTTGGGGACAACCTCGATTTATCGATCTGGTGACTTGCTGGAATTTTGACTTGAGAATAACTACTCGTTCGGAAAAATAATTCTGGAAGAGGCTGTATAATTGCCGGGGCCAAGCGGCAGTTTGAAGGCGTGCCAAGGCACTGTCTCACCAGACGGTGTCGAATTATCCATCTTCATAGGCTCCCTCGGAGTCTATGAAGATGGATAATTCGAATTTTTCTTCAGAACTTTCAATATGTAAGACCAAATCGAAAAGAGCTTCTTCCCACGACCTACCACGGATGAAGCCATACTGCCACGGGGAGACCAAATCATGCATTTGTAGCATGGAGACAACCCTGAGAGCCATGAGTCGCTCAAGGACCTTACCAAGGTTAGCCAGCAGGGCAATAGGCCGGAAGCTGCGGGGGTCTGTTGGTGGTTTGTGAGGCTTCTTGATGAGGCGAAGGAGGGCCAACTTCCACTCTTTTGGGAAGCATCCTTCATCCAAGCATTTATTGAAGAGAAGGAGTAGATGGTGCGGCCTCCGTGTGTGAAAGCGGATGATGAAAATGTATTCTATTAGGTCAAGGCCTGGACACTTTTTGGCATTAATGTTTTTAAGGACTGCTCCCAGTTCTTCTAGTGTGAATGGGTCGGCTTGCTCTTTTGCTATATAATTGCTGTTGGCAGCTCTAATTGCTGAATGTTGTGGGTGATCCTCAGATATGTCATCAGGTAGAAACAGTTTGTCTAGAATAAGGTTAGCAAAATCCTGCCAACACTCAGTTTCCTGAGCGTCTACTGAAACAGTGTTGAATATTTCTGGGGAGAAGGTTTTCTCTCTCAAGATCTTATATGCCAGGCCCAATGGATTTGTATGGTTAGTTTCTTTTACGAAATTTATCCAAGTTTCTCTCTTTCTGGCTGTAATTTCCTTGGTGTACTCATTCGTTTTGGCGATATAATCCCTATGAATGCGTTCGACATCAGGAGCTGGCCAATCACGGTGTCATTGGTAGTTCCTGCGTGCAGAGTGGACTGACTTACAAAGGATGGTAAGTTCCCAGGTCCACCATGAGCAGATTGCTGGGCAGAACACCTTCTTCCTTGAGGACCTGTATGAGGTTCTGAGTATGGAGTGCTGGATAAAGCTGGTCAAGTCCTCTGCATTTAGCGAGTCCATCTATGATGGGTCTGTATTTGGAAAGTCCAGTTCTATGAAGCTTTCATATGCTTCCCAATTGACGTTTCTCAAAGGGAATCTAATGAAGTCAGTTGGCCTTGCTCTGTTGTTGTTTCTCGGTGGAACAAAGTCAAGATGGAACAGTATGGCTCTATGGTCGCTAACAGTCAGATCCGGAGTTACCTCCCAGCAGCTAACTGACTGACGTAGGTCCTTTGTAGAGAGGGTTAAGTCAATATTAGATTCACTAGTGGAGCTAGAGTAAGTAGTGAACTGGCTAGGCTGGTTATGGATAATAAGATTTTGTCTGAGGACGAAGTCCTCCAGAAGCTGGCCACGGCCATCGGCAACTGCACTGTGCCAGAAGGGGGATTTTGCATTCAAGTCATGTGCAACTAGGAGTTGTTTGGAGCCAATAAAATTCAATTCCAAAAAGTTTAGTGCTTCATTGATGTTACCTGAGGGAGGGCTGTAGAGTGACATCAGATAGAATGATTGATCTGTACATGTAATCTGGATACAGGTGGAGAACTGATTGCAGAGGCCCTGGACAACCAGGACATCGAGATCCCTATTTATGACTGCTAAACATGTTTTAGGGTTCACTGGGACAGATTGAATGACTTGAGTGTGTATGGAAAAGCCAGTAATTTAGAGGTTGGATGGGGTTGTATTCTTGTAGCATACGACTCTTGAATCAGAGCAACGTCAATTGAATGCTCCTCAGTGGCCTGGCGTATTTCATCCGCAACTGTGTGGGACCTTTGCCCATTTATTTGCGTCATTCGCAAGTAATTAGTTTGAGATTGAGATACGGGGGCTCCTCTTAGGCTTCCAGAAAGAGTGGGCAGGAGCGGAGCGAGGACACAACCGGTATTTCTTGTTGGTTTAGGCATCAGCGGTCCTTAGTCTTACGAGTTCCAGAGCCCTTTGGTATTCTGGGCATAAAATATCCCGGAGAGAATGGTTATGTGTTAGCCTGTTCCTTTTACAATTCACACAAGAGGGCTCTTCATCACGGTGGGGCCATTCTGCTTGGACATGCCCACTCTTGGCACAATGCCCGCAGGATGGAGATTTGTGGGAGTAGCGTTGGGAGGTATGCTCATAGCCCAGACATAGGAAACACCTTGTGACAATTGTAAAAGGACGAAACCGGTGTGCGCTGCAACCAAGGAATAATCTACCTGTAGAGAGAACGGTTCTATAAATCCGTGGGGAGAAGCTAATTACTTTGTGTTCTGTAGAGCTGGAGTTTGATGTTGTTGCAAACCTAAAAGTGGTTACAGCCTTAACTTCCTCCGAGAAGAATCCGCAGTCCAGTAGGTTTCTGTGGAACAGATCCTCAAGTAATTCATCGTTAGAACTGTGCTTTGGAACATCGTACACTACAATTGATGGATTTGACTTTTTAGGAGGAGATATGACCACTTCTGCATTTGTGAGAGTGCCACATGTGGCAATACTTGTTAGGTCTTCTTTTGTTGTGGTCTCCAGTAGGACTCATTTGTTCCTAATGGGTCTCAGAGATTTAACTTTTAGATTCTTATAATCAGCCCTTATAGTGCTTTGCCCCAGATCTTTGACGTCATTGCTAGCCTTGAGCTCCGAAGTACCACTTGCTCTCAACAGTAGTAGATGCTGTGGCTTCTTCTTTGGGTGGTGCACATGGAGAGTTTATATCATGCCATGGGCAAGGGGCTCCTGTCCCGACTTCACTCCAGCAGCTTAGGAAGTGACATCCACAGCAGGCCCAGGGGGGCACGGAGTCTCAATATAGTCAGGGTCAGCTTTAGTACAATTTTGGACCTGCCAATAGCATTAATGACCTTTTCCAGGACTAGTTTTGGACCGAAGTTCTTCATTCACAGCTTTGAACCTCTCATTGTCAATGAGGAGCACAGTTGTAATTGACTCAAGGGTGGACCACAACTCCTGCACACGGTTACCTGCACTTCTGGTGAAGCGACTGGAGTCGTGGTTTAGGAATACGATCAACTGCCTACAAAGTCGAGAGAGTGTATGGTGAAGGGTAGCTGGCTCTGAAGTGGGTCCACCTTCTGGGACACTAGGTGGAGGAGGTATCCCCAGTCTAGGAGAGGATTTTAACCCAGCTGCGACAGCGTTGGCAAGGGCTGTCGGTGTGATAGCTTGGGCGACGCTTTTAACCTCTGTATGGGTGGAGGCCATTGCCCCAGTAGTATGAGCAGCCTCAGTGGGTTCAGCAACATGGCTTTGGTCAGGGGCCAATACCAGTGGTTGCTCCTCATCTTGGGTCACAAACTCTGAGCAGAGGAGAGAAGCCCATGCCTCCATGGTGTCCTTAGTTTTCTTATTGGCCTTCTTCTTTTCCTTTTCTTTTTTCATCGAGAGATATCCGCTCTTGAGCTGGGTCTTTGGCAGGGTACTAGTTGGAGGGGGGATTCTCCGGAACTGTTTCAGGCTCCTCCTCACTAGCAGAACTGGAACTTTCCCTCCCGCTCATGTCAGGTGAAGGAAGTGCGGGATCAAAAGCAAAGCACAAGTGTAGCGATGAAATGCAGCAATGACGAAAACCAGCAGCTTGTTGGGCTAGGGGTTGGGCTGTCTGAGGAGATAATTTTTAATTTGCACTTGAGGAGAAAGTTCGCAGCAAAGTTGCGCGCTGTTACAATCTGAAAGTTTGATAAAGTTTCCAAGGCACTAATTAACTATACTGATTGTGGAGACAATCAAATTAATTCCACACATTATGAAATAAGGGGATTATAAATTTAAGCAAATAAGCAACAGCATAATTAAAATATAGGTTCGTGGCAGTTCTCAAATCCAGGAATTCCAGCAACCAATCACAGGAGAAAGCACTGTTCACGTGATTTGTTTCCGGAAGAAGCAGTGGCCGACTATTTGCTAATTAATTTATCGCTAAATGTGGCAACAATCCTAAGAACCCCATAGTCTTCTTGGTAGTGAGTACAAATTATATAGAAATAATAACAATTTGCCCAGTGTTCCAAAAGTACAGTTAATCAAACTAACAAGCAGCAAGAACAGTATTAACTGACACTATAAAAATCAATACAAGACATACCATAGGCAGAACTACAGTGAGGGCGGCCATTACATACAAACAACAACGAGGTAGCATGTCTGTACAAAGCACAATTAGAAAAACGTTAATAACTTCTCACTCTCTTAAAATTTAGCCACAAAAATACATGCACCAACTAACATGGAGTCGACGACACTACTTTGAAATCGCTACAGTAATTCCAAAAGTAATCCAGAATTTGAACGAACTTTTGAGGAGCTTACACAAACACAACATAACTATATAATTCGCCCGCAGGGATCCCGCTTGTTGATGACAGGTCAGAGAGGATGGCTAGAATTGTGTAAGTAAACAGAAGGGCCACAATATCGCACATCACGTCAGAATACAACCTTGGTGCGCAGAATAACGCACCAAGGTTGTATTCTGTATTCGCAACGTTGTATTCTGTATTCGCAAGGTTGTATTCGCAACGGGCCACTAGTCGCACTTTGTCGCGAATGGGCTACAACAGCAGACGGTCACATCGCGTGCCTTTGTTACCAATGAAGAACAAGAGAGCACACCTCCTATGGGCACAGCAATACCAGCAGTGGACTATCGAGGATTGGAAAACAGTTTCTTGGTCTGACGAGTCGAAGTTCGTGGTGCATCATGTTGATGGAAGGCTCAGAATTTGACGAAAACAACATGAATCCATGGACCCGTCATGTCTGACGACTACTGTGCAAGGGTGGTGGGGGTAGTGTTATGGTGTGGGGAATGTTTTCTTGGCACACGTTGGGTCCATTGATACTCATAGATTCACGTCTCAATGCCACATCGTACCTAAACATCGTTACTGACCAAGCATCCGTTCATGTTGACAGTTTATCCTCAGTTAGATGGTTACTTCCAGCAGGATAATGCGCCAGTGTACAAAGCCCGAATCACTATGGAATGGTTCCCTGAACATGACAATGACTTTTCTTTGCTGCAGCGGCCCGCTCAGTCCGTGGATCTCAATCCTATCGAACATCTTTCGGATGAGCTGGAAACAGCTGTTCACTGCAGGCCTACACCTCCGTCGAATCTCAAGGAACTGTGTGACACACTCATGTCTGCACGGTACTCCATTCCTGCCCAACGTTTTTAGTATCTTGTTCAATTTATGCCTAGACGAATTCAGGCTGTTTGGAAGGCTAAAGGAGGCTCAACACGCTACTAGGTAGGTGTACCTAATAAAGTGGCAGCACAGTGTAGATATTAGTGTTGTTTTTTAAATTTTATTATTATTATTATTCTTGTTTAAATTTTCTAGCGGTCCGCGTTAGTCAGGGTTGACTGATACTGAGTGCTGGAATTTTTTTAAAAATTAAATTAATTAATTAATTTATTTTATTATTATTTTTTTAAAATTTAATTAATTTTTTTGTTATTTATTTACTTATTTATTGTATTATTATTTATTATTTTATTTTTATTGCTTTTTATTATTTTATTTTTATTACTTTTTTATTATTTTAGTATTTTTTTATTAATTTATTTTAGTATTTTTAATTTATTTATTTTTATATATTTATTATTATTATTATTATTTTTTTTTTTTTTTTCATTTTATTTATTTAATTTTTTTAATTTAATTTTTTTTTTCTTGTGGCTTCCAGGTTTGGAAGCCACAAGAAGCCAGCAATCCTGGGAGTAGGATTGCTGGCACCCCCCAGTATTGCACTACCTCTGTTGGGTATGTTCGTGTTAGACGGCACCTGGGATTTCTCCCATCTCCGCTACCTCTGTTGGGTGTGGGATTTTTAGTGCAATTTGCACTGACAGTGCAGTAGACCCAAGCCGGGTTTCATGTCCTAGGGATGGGCACCAGATTTGAGGCACTCAGATAGTGCCTGCTCCCTGGTAGCAAAGAGGCTTGTACAAATAATCCATGATAATGCCACTGCGTATTCCTCTCATGCTGCAGCGAGGTGTGCCCACGGATTTGAGTTTGAAATATTGCCGCATCCCGACTCTTCCCTCGACCTTGCACCCTCAGATTTCTTTTTCTTTCCTGCCCTGGAGTCCTTTCTTCCTCGTAGACACTCAAAAAAACTTATCACAACGGGTGCAAAGTACAATATAATACCAGCCATTCCCGAGTTGGAGCCTTCACCAGCTTCACACACACCAGTCTATTCCTACACATGGGGATAATGCAAGGAGAACGTCATGTATATGTGACGTGTGTGTGTGTGTGCGCGCGCATTTTGCAAATTTTCAATATTTGCATATTTTCTTTTTTTTAATAAGAAAATATAGAAATAATGAAGTTTTAGTTTCTCTTCATATTTTATTTGCATTCTTATAATAAACTAATTATATCATGTTGTATTTATTCTATATCCCATTACCCAACTACTATACCGATAACAACAGTACGATGCGCTGAAAGTAGATTTTTTTCGCCCGTGGCGGCGTTTTTACCCGGATCCAACGTTGTGTATGATGTTTCTAGCAGTTACTTTTGGGTGTCCCACTCTTTCCGCTATTTGGTGAATGATCATGCCCACTAGTCACTATATGTGACAACCTATTGTCACACCTATAGTGATGAAATCTAGGTTTTTTTTTTCGTCCTGTTCTCTTCCATCTACCTATCACTGAGTGGGCATACCTTTTATATCCTGCTTTTAATTAGTACTGCCATCTACCTGTCATGTGAGATATTAACCATTCTTTCCAGGGGTATGGTGTCTCAATATATGTATGTTGGAAGTAAGTATACATATTTGTATATATATACTGATATCTGTATTCATATATACACATAAAAGTACACGAGGACACCGATCAACCTATACGATATGCGAAAAATAAAAATAACTGGCACGGTAGTCAAGTTTCTTTTCGTTGAAAAATTGTATTACACAAACCAGAAATGGACTAATCCATTTCCCTTCACGACAGAAAGGAAGTGTTTATTTTTCGAGCTGTTTCCTTGTTCCCCATGACCTTTTCAAGCGGGAACTATCTCTGTCGCATACTACATCTACTGCTGCGCGTGAAGTTGTTTTATTTCACACTCGCGCATTGAAAAATACCTTGATTTTAGATCAGTCTCTATATCAGTAGTTCCGCTTATCAGAAACGCTAAGTTATTTAAGTTAAAAGAACGGAACAAAAACTTTTTCCGTGACGAAAAATTTTTATCGTTCAATTTATTTTTTTTTTCGCCGTGCGTTTTAAGAATGCGCCTTGTTCTCCACAACACAATTTAAAAAAAAAAAAATAAAATTGATATTAAATATGTGTGTGGGCGCGTGCGCGCAAATGTTAAAACTAGCTCGAATAGAGCAACCCAAAGGACTGCTTAGTATAATTCACAAGAGCGGTCCCAGATAGGTGCCAAAGAGGATATATCCCCCATCCTTTATGATCAAAATAATGTGTGTGTTTTTTTTTTTAACTACTACATGATTAAGGCTTAATGAATCCGGAACGCTGCTTTATCCTTTAACTGCTTTTGTCCACTCCTAGAAAATCCTGGGACTGCTCCCGATAATCGTAAAAGCAATACACGCAGAGAAAATTAAACTCCAATAAGTAAACAAAGAAAATTAATTAAAATGGTTTCCCTTCTAAATATCATCGTGGGGTAACGAACACTGGCAAGGCATATTGCGATATCAAGCCCGTATAATGCCATAAAAAAATGCAAGACTCAGAGAGAAGATAAAATTTTATCCTCGTTATGGGCTTATTATTTTTTCTCTTTTATGTAGTTTCGCTTCATATTTCCAGAAACCAAAAATAGCCATGTGTCATCCTTGATGGAGTTGCCGTATTCTGGCTGATCCTTTCATATTAATAGTTCATTTCTAACAGCATCCATGTTATCGAGGGAAAAATTCAGATATGACAAGAAGAAGTGTAAGATGTTATATGGCAACCTAAATTTCTATAGTTATGCACATAAAACTACAGTTCTTTGTAGTTTTATTTTTTATTACCTAAACACCCAGCCCTCTTGCGTAGCACAGTTGATAAGATCACCATCCTCCACACCGAATGAAATAGATCTGAATTCGAATCCCCTCGATGACGGGAGGAATTTTTATGGCCCTTTTTAACAACTTGGTTGAGTTAGTCCAGTGCTTCTCAAACTTTTTTGGATCACCGCCCCCCCCCTGGTTGAATCACCGCCTGCCTAAAAAAAAAGCCCTAGCTAGGGCTTTTTTTTAGCCTACCAATATTGAAGCTAAATAACTGAAATAAATATTTGTCTGTTTGCCTCCAAAAACGTAAATGCAGCCCTGCATGTGTGTGAATTATAAAGAAAACTATTTACTGCTCTTTATTCCTTTGTAAAAAATTACAACTACATAAATAAAGTCAGTTATAGTCACTTAAATTAAGTCATAAAAATTAAAGTTAATTTCATTAATAAGTCTTGATATTAATGGAAATAGTTAATTATATTTTAATATTTAATGCGATGGATGAGCATGGTGGAGATTTATTAGCTTATCAATATTAGGTTTAATATCTGTAAGTAGAAGTCGTAAATCGACACGTTTAACAACATCCAGACAATCTCTTTGTTTTGTCAGCAATTGAGATACAGCACTGAAACCGGTTTCGACTATATATAATGTTGGAAAAGAAATAAGTAATTTTTTTACAATTCCCCACAATGCAGGATAATGGTCAGGGATTTTCTTTTGTAACCAAAATTCCTGATATGAATTTTGAAATTTTGGCTTCAGTTCAACTTCATTTTGTAACTCAATCAATTCTTCTTCAAAACGTTCACCATCGTCATTATTTAAAAAAGGATTTATAACCGAATCTGGAATTTTCAAATTAAGGAGATCTTCGAACCTTTCCTGCATATCTCTGCGCAACATTTCTAGATGATAACAAAAAGTTAGTAGAGTTTCATCAGCTATTTTTTCTTGTTTCTCTATTTCCAACAGATTTGGAAATTGATACAATTCACGTCGTCCTACGCTGCACATAAAATGCTTTAATTTTGAAATAAATGCTGAAATTTGAGTTTTCGCCTTAATAAGAGTTACATCTTGTCCTTGTAAATGTAAGTTCATTGAGTTGAATCTAGGAAATAAATCTGCAAGATAAGCAATATCAGTTTTCATTTTCTTGAGATCATTACTAAGGTCGTTGTTCCTATCTTCAAAAAACTCGACAACAGTATCAAAGAGTTCATACAATCTGCTGAGACAGTTGCCTTTTGACAACCACCGAACCTCGGAGTGAAGTAGCAATCGTTCAAAATCTACACTGTTTTGATCACAAAGCTTCCGAAATATACGATCATTCAAAGAATGTGCTTTAATTTTGTTTATAGCAGTAATAACAGTTTGTAGAGAATTGTGCAGTTGATCACCAAGTTTTTTCGCAACTAAATGCTGACGGTGAATGACACAATGAACAGTAATAATATTTGGCACAGCATTTTTTAAATAGCCTACATAAAACCCTTGTAACAGCCAATCATTGATGATGCTCCATCCGCCCCCTGTCATGCCTATCTCCCCCCCGTGGCCCCCTTTCATGCCTAACGCCCCCATGGATAATTCAAACTCCCCGAGGGGGCGATATTGCCCACTTTGAGAAGCACTGAGTTAGTCGGTCTCAGGCGAAGTTCGCATGGTTTTTTCGCCTGCTAACTCGGGTTTTTCGTCCAGCAAACAGAAAATCGACATTAGAACACACGCAATTTACAGAGCAACATGGCCACATTGCTCTTTAAATTGCTTGTTCTCCGGTAGGTTTACCTGTTTTTCTGGGACATGAATACCAAGTTTCTGGGGGGAGGGGGGGACCCGGTTATCCTCGCCTAAGACCGACAAACTCAACTAAAGAGTGAAAAAATCCCAGAGTGAAGTTCCTCGCGTCATTGAAAGGATTCGGATCAGGACCGTTTCCACCCGGTGTGGTGAGGACAGTGATTATAAACGAAAATTATTTAAGTTGTACACACGTAATACACTGCTCGACAAAATTAACAGCACACGTAGGAAACATCGTGTAACTCGTGCAGCTTGCGATGAAATGGGACAAAATTTGGTATGCTGGTGTACGAAGGAATAGTGATAAAACGTGGAGACAGCGAGAAACTTCAGACAGGTATAAGAGACATTTAATGGGATGTATAAGAATTACCAAACGGGTCACATTGCAGAAGTCGATGCAAGATGCTCGAAAATATGGTCATACGCAGGAGCGGATTAAGGTCGATTGAGGCCCCGGGCGCAGAAGAAAATATTGGGCCCCTTAAAAAAAAGAGAGACAGGGAAAATAAAAATACATGTTAACCATTTTTTTAAATAAATAAAAAATATTATGTACTATTAATGTTTTATTTCCAATAAAA
This sequence comes from Mastigoproctus giganteus, assembly GCF_048544385.1. NCBI lineage: Eukaryota > Metazoa > Arthropoda > Arachnida > Uropygi > Thelyphonidae > Mastigoproctus > Mastigoproctus giganteus. Next base: position 152,695,414 of record NC_143582.1, read on the forward strand.
TTTTAACATAATATATGTATAATATAATTAATAATAGCCTAATAATAATCACAAAGTTTTGAACTAATATGTTCAACTAATTTGTTGGGGTTTTGCGTGGGCCCTTCAGAAGTTAGGGCCCAGGGCGCGCGCCCGGTGCTCCCGCCGTTAAATCCGCCTCTGGTCATACGACATCAGTACGGCGTATGATCCCCTCCAACAGCTAAACAGGCTTCACAGCGGTGAACCACGCTCGATATAAGGGTGTCTATAAGATTCTGTGGCAACAAATCCCATTCTTCCACTAGCACAGACCTTTACTCACCAAGTGACGAGGACTTGGCTGTCATTGTGCAATGCCACGCCCAAGAGCATCCCACACATGTTCGATCGGATTTAAGTCTGTTGATCGTGCTGACCACAGCAGTCGTTGGACAGCTTCAGTTTCAAGATATTCCTCCACTAATTGAGCTCTATGTGCAGTGGAGTTGTCGTGCATGAAAAGAAAATCTGGGCCAACTTCACCCTAAAAAGCTTCACATAGGGTTCGAGGATCAGTTCTCGGTACCTTTGCGCAGTTACAGCACCCCTATCAAAAACATGAAGAGGGATGCGGCCGTGATCATTATTCCGCCCCACACGAGAACACCACCTCCACCATAAGTGCCCCTTTCTCTTATGTTGTCGGGATCGTGCCGAATTCTTTGTTGTCTCCGGATGAAATAACGTCTTGAATCTGTTTGGAGGCTAAAACGGGACTCATTAGAGAACAGAACTGTACCACATGTTCATGGCACTAGTTTCGATTAGCTCTGCAGTGCTTTGGGGTTAATGGGATTTTTTGTACTTTGTTGCGGCCTCCAGGGTTTTCCCTATACGCCGGGCTAATGGGATACAAACCACTGGCTTCCTTGCGTAGAGTACACTTGAATTGAGCTTTCTTAACGCAGTCCGGTTGGCAATATTTTCACCTGTGGCCGCAACCTTAAGAGACAGTTGATGTCAGGACATCGTAGGGTTCCGTTTTGCTGTTAGAGCTAGAAAGCGGTCTGTTCTGGTTGACGTAGCCCTCAGGCGACCTTGACCAGATCTTGTAATGGTTCACGTCTCTTGAAACTGCTTTCATAGTGCCGAGACGACGCTGCATGACACATTAAGCCAAAGTGCTACTTCCGTCTGCGACAGCCAGTCTTCAAGTCGTCCAACGGCCCGTCATCTCAAAGAATCAAATAAGTGACGATGACTTACCATCCTGAGTATTGGAGATTTGGCTATCCCACTGAACAAGCTAAAAAAAAAAAAAAAAAAAAAAGGGAATGAAGTGATATATGGTCACAACCCGTGTTTTTATATGCATGAATAATTTGCATAATGTGCGGCTCTGTACGGTAGTAGATCGATTTCCATTGGATACTGACTCTGAGTTACCCTGTGTGTGTGTGTGTGTGTGTGTGTGTGTGTGTGTGTGTGTGTGTGTGTGTGTGTGTGAGTGAGAGAGAGAGAGAGAGAGAGAGAGAGAGAGAGAGAGAGAGAGAGAGAGAGAGAAGCAGAAGGGAATCACCAAGAAAGAGAAGAATAATGATATCCAGCTCAGGATCGTGGGTGTGCCAAGTCAATACTCACCAGATGTGAGCCCCTATATTCGATTCGTTGGGAGGATGGGGTAATCTCAAATTATGAACATATTTTAAGTCTATTAAACTGAAATTTGGAATATTTTATTTCAGGTCACCTATGTTTATACGTTCGTTATATGTATACTAAGGGCATAACCAGTCCTAAAATTATGGAACAAATATACCCGACGTGGGGAAAAAATTACATTATAGGATAATGTTTCCTTCTTTTCTTTCTGTGAATGAATGTTTTAACTTTTTGGTTTTTGAATATATTATTTACTTACTTAATGAAAAAAATTAACACATTTTTATTAAAATTTATTTTATTTTATTTATAAACTTTTACTTTAATTTTTCTTGCTTTGGTCGATAAAAACTGCATCGTTTGATATATACAGTAATACATGTGTATATAGTGGCTTTCATTCGTACGGTAGCTACAATATAATGATTAAAAGCAGATTAGTGGCGCCATCTTCCGATCCAAACAAACAAACATGTTTATTTTAACTAATGACTTTGAACGAGTTATTTTCCTCATGGGTTATATCATTGGTTACTTCCATTGGCAAAGCTAATCATATCGCCAGATCTGCCATCGCGAGGAGAGAGTACGAAGTGGGTCCGTGGGCACGTTCGTGAATTAGCCGGCGGGAGCAGGATTTGTAGTTTCGCATTACGCTACTGGTTACTTCATGGGATTCTAGATACACATTAACAGCAATGTTAGGCCATTAAGTGTACGTTTATTGTTTTTTCATCATTGGACTGTGTGCTGTACTCACTTTACTGCCCATCATTGGAACGTGCAATAGAGCAATGATGTATTGTACTGCTCTCACATCCAGGAATCTTAAAAATCGTATGCGAGAATAAGCCATAATATGTATGCACTGAAATACAGGGATACTTCAAAACGTCAAGGACTTTTTTTTTTTTGTTTATTACCTTTCGTTTCCGCATCAAGTTTTCAAGCTTAATGATCCACAGAGCATACAAACGCGGTGTTGGGGGAACCCTCAGTGCCGCTTGACAATCAACACGTCACACTATCGCCTGTGTGAAAGCAATATTAGACTGCGAGTCTACGATAGGGTGACCAGGCGTCCCGGTTTTACACTGCATACCAAATATTTTTCGGTCGCGGAACTCTTTGCGAACCAAATTTTTTTGACATATTTAAATCAAAATATGTTTAAATGGGAGAGGGAGTAGCAATATATAATGTGGTAACTCTGAAATCAAGAGCTGTTCCTGATAGATGATATACTCCCTCCCTCATGATTAAAATAATGTGTACTGTATTTCCATTTAACATGATGATGATTAAAGTTTGGTGATTCCTAACGCCGCTTTAGCCCCTCACCCACTTCAGAAAATCCTGGGACCGCTTCAACCTGAAAGAAGTGCAATAAATTGAAGGGTATATATATTCCATGCACCAAAACAATGACAAATGCCTCCAATGCGCCTCAAACATACAATGCGCCTCCCGTCGGTGACGGTAAGCGAGACAATACCCATATTTGCTCTGTGATTTCTGTAAAATTATTTAGTGTTAATATCATATTATGTGGACTATTTGGTACCCAATCTGCTCTGCAAGAAATACTGGTAATTACTCTGATCATTTCGAATTTGTGGACGAGACCAAGTAATTTCAAATTTCAAGTTTTAATACTTAGTGATCAACATACTAAGGGCCACTGTAGCCGATTGGTTAGAAGCGTGAGTGCAACAGAAGCAGCACACGCTCCCCAACTAGACCGGGGTTCAGATTATGGTCCATTTCCCTCAACATGAACCGTTCAGGAGGCGTCCATCCTGCAGTGGATTGATAATGGCTGCAGTTTACCTTTATACTGTCATAGGCTCGGAGCAATATGGCTTTACTTGCTAATGCTCCTAAAAACCAAACAACAACAATGTCATAGGGATTTTTATTCCGAAATATACAAAAAAGGTGGGGAGGGATAAAATGTTTCTTCTATTTTAACACTTTGACTGCGAATCATCTCAATTAACGCGACTCAAGTTTCAACTATAATAAATGATAAACCACTTCAATTAAAGGAGCGACCATCACTTCGATCTTATAGTTTTGAGAACAGTGGCTAGTTAGCGTACGCGTAGTGGATTGAGGCTCCTAGAGCCAATGGCGTACATGTTTTCTCAGCTCGTTTTTCGTTAGTCACAGTGAAAAGAGTGAACTGTTTTTTGTTTTGTTTTTTAAATTTTTGCCTTTTTTCGTAGGCCCTAGGTACTGTGCCTATGGTGTCTAATGGGAAATCCGGCCCTGATAATAGGCGATCTTTTCACATTCACCTTTTTACCCATCATCACCTCGCCTGAGAATATTAGTCATATAACTCCAGGGGCTCACATCTGGTGAGTATGGGCTTGGCACACCCAGTGTCCTGAGCTGAATATCATCATTCTTCTCTTTCTTAGTGATTCCCTTGTACTTGACTCTTGCTCTCTCTCTCAGGGTAATTCAGAATTTTTTTTAGCTGGTGCAGCATAAGCCTCAGGCTTCCTTGCACTATATTGCTAATATTAATAATAATGTGCCTGAGACTGTTTACACAGGCGACACTGAAGCAAATCCGCCATGCTTTACCCCCAACCAAATTAAAGAGGTATGAAGAACCTTTAATTTTATTGGTTGGTTGTGGACTGGCGAATCCGCTTCACTATTGTCTGTATAAATTTAACTTCAAAAAAAAAAAAAGTGCGTGCTGTCTTATACACTGGTGTTCAAAGAAAGTGCATCACCCCTTAAAATTGTAATTGTCGTCCGAATAACGTAAGTATATGGCAATATTTATTATAGATTGTATCAGATAAGATTAACACGCGTGGGTGATGACGTAATATTGCATCAGCTGTTACTTTCAGCTATATAAGCACACCCTTCAGGGCAAAAGTTGCAGTCATTCCTTGCTTGTGTCAGGATGGCGGTTACGTGCAGTTGACGCCACGAAGAAAGAGTGCTATCTTTGCTTTACATGAGGAAGGATGTTCTCTCCGTCATGTTGCCTATGGAGTGTCTTGTAATCAGTGGACAGTTAGTAGATTTCTTTCCAAATTCAAGAATACTGGTTCTGCTGATAGGGAAAAAAGGAAACGGACACAAATGAGCCTCTACATGAGAACAGGACTGCATTTTGAGGCGCTTATGCCTTAAAAACCATACAGCTTCTTGGTCTGAGCTGAAAAGAGAATGGAAAGAACATACAGGAGTGGTAGCAAGTGCAGTAACAGTCAGAAGATGCCTCTTCAAAAATGGACGCCCTAAGCCCCTCCTCACACAAAAAATGAAAAAGGCACGATTAATTTAGTGTAAGGAGCATGTCAAATGTAGACATTTATAGTATGTTATGTAGGACGGCACGTAAACGTCAGTTCATCTCCGCCTTTGTACACTGTGATGATTACAGAAAGCACTGTAAAAGGCCAGAAATGTGTGTAATATTATGTTCTTGCAGTGTTGTTTAGTTGTTTCTGGCCGTTTTGTCACCAGGCAGGCGATCACCTGGAAAGCCTGCCCAGTGTCCGTCTACACCACGGGAAGGTAGGCCACAACTACGCATGTATGGCGGCCGCCCTCGGAACCCTCTGGTTTACCAGCTCTTACTGTCCTAATATCAGAGCAAAAGTATATATATATATGTTATATATACATAAATAAAAAAAAAAAAAATTTTTTTTTAAATGTAAGTAAATAATGAAAACTAATTAATGAAATCCCATCCCTCAGGAAGCCCAAACCCAGAGTACCAGCAAAAATAAATAAGTAAATAAATAAAATAAAAAAAAAGTAAAAAAAAAGATAAAAAGAAAGAGGGGGGGGAATATATCTGATCCTGCACTGGCCAAAGGCCAGTCCCAGCAGGAGTCTCCGCCAGGAGGTATTCTGTAGTTGAGTGAGAAGGCGTCTCCGGCAATCAAAAGCCTAATGAGCAAATTCTTGCAGAAGCTGAAAATTTTCTCTGGTGCTCGGGAAGTCCGGCTCATTTCCAGGGACAGTGATACTAGTGGAGGGAAGAAGGTTCTATCGAAGATCTAGGTATTGATGGTAGTGGTATAAAATATGTTCCCAGTCTTCTGTGGCACTACAAGAACAGAGAGGTAATTCAGCAAGGAGCATATCAAATGGACCCCCGAGCAGTGGAAGTCAGTTATTATCTCGGATGAGAAGAAATTCAACCTGCATGGCTCTGATAGGCGACAAACGATATGCCGTAGAAGTGGTGATGAATACCATCCAGACTGGATGGTGTCTGCAGTGAAATTCCCTACCAGCCAAATGATATGGGGGTGTATTTTGTATCGCGGAGTAGGTGACCTGCAGTTTATAAAAGGTTCCGTAAATGCCAATGAATACCTGGCTATATTGGAAGGCAAATTGCTGCCAACCATTGGAGACCATTTCAACCTGCCAAGTAACTGCATCTTTCAGGATGACTCTGCTCCTTGTCATCGGGCAAAAAGTGTAAGTAGGCACTTCTGTAGTTAGTTTAGCTTCATTTCTGCATTAGAGGTTCAACAATAACGTGGTTACATTTGTTACAGGTGAAAATAGTCAGAAGAAAGGTCCATTACAACTCTTAGCTGGCCAGGAAACAGCCCGGACCTGAATCCTATAGAGAACTGTTGGCATCGTATGGAATCTGCAGTTGCCAGAAAGAAAACCAAAGACCCTTCGTGAACTTCAGTATGCCATAATTCGCATTTGGAACAAGAAACTATCAGTTGATTATCTTCAGAAATTGATCTTATCAATGTCTCGATGGTGTTCTGACTAAATATTATCAATGCCTCAACACAGTTCAACTAAATATTAGTTTGCACCTGGTGAACTTTTCATTTTGTTTTCCATTTAAAATGATAAAACTGAAGCAAACTGATGGCTTCTGATAACATTTCAGCCATAATTGTAGTGTTTACCCAAACGGTTGTATAAAGGTTGCAAATGCTCATTTTGAAATATTTTGAGAGCACCTGTCAAATATTACTTAACTTTGCATTAACTATTAATAAATATCTTTTTTTTATATTTCTATTTGTGATGCTAGTCATTAATGTAACATAACATTGCAAAAAAAAGGGTTAGAAATGTGAAATTCTTAGGTGATGCACTTTCTTTTAACACCAGTGTATATACAGGGTTAGTCAGGAGGAATAGTAAATATTTTGGGAGGTTATAGTATTGATTATTTTGAGTAAAAAAGTTCCTATAAACATGCATCCAATTATCAATGGATACGGAGATACAATTATTTGAAACTGGCACACACAAAACCATTATGAGAGGTATTAAAGAACGATAAATGATTTTTTGTTTGTGGATATGTGTTGTGTCTTATGTAAGGTGGCCCCTAAACGTTAGTTCATCTCCGCCATGGTTCTCTGTGATGATACACAAAACTCTGTGCAATGGCCAAAAATGAGGTAGTGCTATTGTTTGCATAGTGTGTGTTGTTTAGTTGTTTCTGTTCGCTTTGCTGCCAGGAAGCAGCGATCAGCAGGAAAGCTGCTACTCAGTACCCGTTGATGCCACAGGGATGTGGGCTCAACTATACATGTACTAAACTAAATGTAATATTTCCAGTACCTATAGGAAGAAGCACACCAGTGTATACAGAGTTATTCAGGAGGAATAGTAAATATTTTGGTTGAGGTTGTATTATTATATTAGGGTTACCCGTAATTCAATGCATAAACCCGTACTGGTATCTATAAATTGTGCATGTTCTCAGGTCGACTTGCCTCTTTTGCTGGACGAAAAAACTTTGCTATCTATGCCTGAGACCGACTCAGCCACGGAGTGAAAAAAAGTCCATTAAAGTTCCTCGCGTTGACAGGATTTAAACATGGGCCTTTCCACCCAGTGTGGGGAGGATGTCACCGTCCTCCCCACACTGGGTGGAAAGGCAAGAGACCAGGTTACCATTAGGGCAAAATGCAAGTTTTCTACTCTTAGCCTGTTCAAAATCTAGTTTGGACTGATTAATTACTGCTTTACAATTGTTGCGAGCTCTGGTGTAGGCAGAAAATGAAACTGAAGAATAGGAAGCAAGTCAATTACGAAATGCAACATTCTTCTCTTGAACAGTATTAGCACATTTATTGGAAAACCAAGGTTTAGGTATAAGACGAGATTTTAATGTGGAATAAAGGATTCCATTCGTACAAGAATAATTTCACTGACATGAACTGAGCAAACGTTGACATCCGAAGTTTTGAAACAGTAATCTGACCAAGGAAAACAAGAAAATTAATCTCACAGGTCATCCGATTTTACATTCTTGTAATGCCAAACAATACGAGGTTGGGAATAGCCATGAGATAAAGGCTCCATTGGAGAAGAGACAATCACGAAGTTGTGATCTGAGGTGCCTAAAGGACCACTCACTTCAACCGTGTACTTAGAAGGGTTGTTTGTGAGAAAAAGATCAAGCGTGTTGGCCGTATGGTCAGAACTGTCTGGTATCCTGGTAGGTAAATTAAATGTGTGTGAGGTCATTAATAATTGCAAAAGCCTGAGCATCTCGACCAGCTGGGTCTGTGTGACTAGAAAACGAAAGCCAGCTAGAGTTGTGAACATTAAAATCACCAAGGAAAATTACCTCACTGTTAGGAAAGTTTGACTGGAGAAAGTCAAGTTGCAAAGAGAGAGGAAGTCAAAGAGTTCCAAGTGATTAATGGAATTTGGAGAATGGTAGAGAATTGTGTAAATGTAAGTATGACAGGCAGTAGCGTAGCCACCCTTTTTCGGGCCCGGAGGCAAAGAACATGTTCGGGACCCTACTTAATTAATGAAATTTGCAAAAAGAGGAGACACCCAAAGATGCCGGGCCTCTAAAGGGCCCAGGCCCAGAGGCAATTGCCTTGCCTGCCTACATGGTAGCTATGCCACTGATGACAGGTGTGAAACAGGGCTGAGTGCATTTAAAGTGTGTGTTGTTCTAATAGGCTCTCCAAAATTAGACTGCAGTGGAGCAATCTACCAGAATATCCCGCTGCCCTGCCAATGTAATTTCCCCTCTTCTGGAGCATGTGATGTGGGATTTGCTGACACCGGTTTCAGCTAGCTTGGCCAGTGTTCGATTACTAACAGAGAAGCACTGCATATCCACAATGCGATCTCCTCCGCCACATACAGCACCCTGGACATGTGACTTTAACCCCCCTACAATTCCAGTTGCCATTCCCCACCTCCTATCCCAGCCTTTTTGCCTGGTGGACTCTACAACCACAAATCTTTTCCTGTTCTTAACAGTTTCTCCCCTGCGGAGGATGGACTCCTTTCACAGGGGTGCCCCTCTATCCCTTTAATTTCCTATTTCCAGGTGGAAAGTCTTCGTATCATCCACCTTCTTTATCTTCCTCTCTCCTCATTGTCTCTCCTGCTCCTTTTTTTCACTTTGCAAATTTATTTTTTTATTTATTTTTTTTTCCTTTCCTGGGGCTCTCACTGGCAAGCTTGTGCGTCGTTCAAGGTTCGCCCCTTCCAGAGACCTCTCCATTCCCTACTACACTCAGCCTGCCTCCCTGAAGCAAGGAACGGGCAACGTGGGGGTCTCACTAGGGCCCCTGTGACTAAATGGTAGGAGGAACAACAAACCAATACAATCCAACACTACAATACTCAGACCAACACTAAAACTCACAATATCTCTGGCCTTTAGAGAGCTTGTACAACGACTCAGAGTATACAAACACGGAGCTGGGATAGGGCATCCTCGGTGCTGCTTGACAATCAACACTTTACACTATCACCTGTGTGAATGCAGCCTTAGACTGTGAGTCTAAGGCTGCTAATGTAGGGTGACCAGGTGTCCCTGTTCACCCGGATTTTATAGTTTTGTTTCGGTGTCGCGAATTTTGTCCTGGTTCTTTCCAACAACAGTAGTGGTTTATGCAGTAGCTTTTTCCTGGTTGATGTATAATTATTTTGGAAACCGAACTACTTAATTTACTTTTCTTAAATAGAATGTCACATTAAGGCAAGCATCTCCCATGCTTACTGTCTGAACCTCATTAGTAGTACTGAGAATTCATTGCTAACATTCTTTCTAGTATACCATTCACTATTCCTTCTAATTCTTTAGAATATTCAAGATATAATTTCCAACCATATTTTAAACTCTTGCTAAGTTCAGTCAGTCACAGCTACACTCTGATACAACATCAGATCAAGGTTTTGTGGGTCCTGAAACTTATGCAATTTTCAAGAAAAAAATGCAAAATTTCTTTGCATTCTTTTCCTTAAAGTTGGTGGCCACTCCAACACCACCCTACATGAGGGGAATTCTTAGCATTGATAGTGGCACCGTGTTCCAGGACATCAAACACAATCGCTCCTTCTGCTTCCCAGAAGACAGATGCCATGACTTTCCCAGCAGACTTCTGTATTCAAAACTTTTTAGGAGGGAGAGAGAAGAGGGATGCTTCCACTGTTTTGATAGTTCTTTTGTTTCAGGGTTGAAGTGGAACACTCATGTTTCATCCACAGTGACATACCACCCTCAAAACTGAGCTTTGTTAGCTTCAAAATGCTGCACAATCTGATGACTACAAATCAGAGCTGGACAAAGGTATTTCCATGCCCAGGGCAGAATGGCTTTTTGGCACCCTCTTACTAAGAATATATGTATTTCTTGCTTTATTCTTCTTCTGTGTTTGGCGCCTCTTAAGGAATAGTGCCCCAAGCAAGGGCCCTGCTAGCCCATGCCTTAATCCGGCATTGCTACACCTCACTCTTTCCTGCTTCTGATCTGCATTTAGTGCTTTAGGGACTTGCCTCGAAGAAACCACCTTGATTCCTAAAACATTCACCACAATATCGAGGACTTGCTCATGGGAGATATTGAATATCATCTCAATGTGCTTCAGTGTTATTCTTGGTCTTGCACGATCTGGTCATGAATCGCATCCACATTTACAGGTGTCGACCTAGTAATGGGGACCTCATTGCTTCATTACTGAGCTTCATTGGGAGACAGTGTTGAAAATGGGGTGCAACTTCATCTCATCCAAGCTTAAATCCTTCATCAGAGTCTGTGACCATGGTATAGGAAGGACAACATTCCTCTAAATATTTGCTGCATATCTTCATGACTTTCTTTCAGTAACATTCTCTTTAAATGAAGATACTCAATGACTGCATGGTGCGTGATTCTCTCAACAGGCACCATCCTTATTCACCTTCCAAAACTCCAATTCTCTCTGTAAAGGAGAAGGATATAGTTACAAACCTAAGGTTTTCTGTGAACACACACAAGACCCACAGCACAGACCGGCATTATTTTCTTTCATGAAAACTTTGTGATCTATACTGGACTAAAAACTTTTCATTCTCCCCATGTATCTCAGATCACAATGAAAATTTACTGAAAAAATTTTTTTTCTGTTGACAGTTTATCAATTATAGGGTGCTAAAATAGCTAGACACAATAAAGTTTAAAACTAAGCAGCAGGTTTAACCAGTGTCCAATCCTTCCTTAAAATTTATTTCAATTACTGACCTCCACAACACCAGATGGTAGTTTGTTCCAGCAATCAATTATGCACTGGCTGAAAGAAAATTTTTGTATATACTGTATATCCTCCAGCCATCCTTTTTAAAATTTGATTATTTTTTATTGTTTTTACAAAAAATAAACAAATTTCAGAAAGTAGTGTAATGGGGTAATAACTTTGTACTAATGTTTATTGTAAATTACAAACAAAAACAAGAATACTAATTTTCATTATTAATTTATTTAGCATCCAGATGGTTCCCCATCTGGATGCACATGGCAGCCCTACTCTCAGAAAAACTGAAGGGGTAGAGGCAGTTTTCCTAGAATCACAGCTTAAAAAATCACTCATTCCCGCTAGCAGTTATTTGCAGAACTGTCTGGAATGGGATAATGTACAATCAAAGGGGGTGTGTCTTTGGCATATTTGAGGGCACAAAAGGTGATATAGTTGTACACGTTGGCACTAATGATATTAAGAGTAGGAGACCGGCGGAATTACTTAGCAAGTAAAGGTCACTGTTGAAAAAAAAGCCGTGAATTAGGGTTGAACTTGAAAGTGTCTGCAATTCTGCCCAGACACGATAGGAGGGAGTATATGATGAGAGCCTTGTCGATCAATTCGGCCCTGGAGGGATTGTGCAAGGCTCAAGGGGTAGAATTTTTTTCAGCCTGGACTGTACTTGTTAACAGGAGAGATTGCTTCTACAGGGATGGGATACACTTAAATAGAAAGGGTGCAAGAATTTTTGCTGATGCTGTCGAGGCAGTGTTAGGGGGGTCGGAAAACTGCTAGTTGGGGGGGATACAAGGACTAATAGATTAACAGTAGCCACTGGCAGAGGTGGAAGTGATTCTTGCACTGCTTCTATTCAAATGAGCAGAAGTCTGAAAAACAAGATGCAGGATATTTCAGAGACTGCTGGTAGTCATTGCGTTACAAGTAAACACATGGGTTGTGTTAGGGTAGCTAAGAATAGAAACAGGTGCATGTATACCTGCGTGTACACCAATGCTAAGAGTTTGGTAAATAAATTTGATGAATTTGAGGTATTGCTCAAAACATCAAAGGCAGATATTGTTGGGATATCAGAGACGTGGTGTCACACAGATATAAGTAATGCGGAACTGGAATTTGGGGAATACAATGTATATAGAAAGGATAGACAGGACAGGAGGGGAGGAGGGGTTATGCTATTAATTAAGAAACACATAAAGTCAAGGGAAGTGAAGCCAGTTGACATCGATGGACAGGGCAGTGTCGAGTCAGTTTGGTGTGACATAAGCATAGGGAAATCAAAATTGAGAGTAGGAGTGTGCTATAGGCCTAATGACTCTGATGAGTATAATAATATATTGTACAGGGAAATAGAGTGGGCCAGTAAATCAGAGAGTCTTATAATGGGGGATTTTAATTTCCCAGATATTGACTGGAATTTGTGGGTTGGTCACTCGCACACTAGCAAGGCTTTTGTGGATTTATTGGATGATTGTTTTCTACATCAGCATGTTCGTGAGGCAACAAGAGGGAGCAATACTCTTGATCTGATTATCAGTAGTGATTCTTCATGCATTAAGAACCTGCAGATAAATGAACCACTAGGTGGCAGTGATCACAGTGTGTTGAAGTGGGATTTACTCAAGGAGGTAACTACCATCAGAGGTAAAGGGAAGGGTTTTTGTTTTCGTAAAGGCGACTATGATGGTCTGAGACAGTATTTAAATTCTATACAGTGGGACCAACTGATGATGTTACCAACAGCAAACTCAAAATGGGAAGCATTCAAGGAACTAATCTTGGTGGCTACCAGGCTTTACATACCAACTAAGAAATATTGTTCAAGGTTTAGGCCTAAATGGTTGTCAGATGGATTAATGAGACATGTGGCAGAGAAGAAAAATGCATGGGATACATACAAATTAATGGGTGACATGGAAGCCTATGATAGATATAAAAAAAAAAGTTGGTCTGTAACCAAGTCACAAAGGAGATTAGGCAGGCAAAGGCAGACTACGAAAAATCCTTGGCAAAGGATGCAAAGAAAAACAGAAAGGAGTTCTTTACATACTTGAACTCGAGAAGGAAAGGGATGAATCAGATTGGTCCACTGGATATTGATGGTTCAACAGTTGAGGATCCTGCTCAGGTGGCTAACAATCTAAACGAGTATTTTGCATCTACATTCACGCATGAGGAGTTATTCAGGAAGGAGAATGATGTAGGTAAAGTAAACATTGGCAGTGAGCTGGATGATTTTGTAATAACTGAGAGGAAAGTGGAGGAGAGATTGTTGAGGATAAACATAAAAAAGGCACCTGGGGTGGATGGGATCTATCCAGTTATATTAAAGGAGGCAGCAAAGGAAGTATGCAAACCCCTAGCCATAATTATGAGAGCTTCTTTGGACTCAGGGGAGGTACCCATAGACTGGAGATGTGCAAATGTAACCCCAATTCACAAAGGAGGATCAAAGGCTGACACAAGTAATTATAGACCTGTTAGTTTAACTTCTGTTCCAGGTAAATTAATGGAGGCACTGGTTAAAGAAGCACTGCAGGATCATCTAGACAAGAATTCAGTTATAGCTCAGACGCAGCATGGTTTTGTTAAGGGCAGGTCTTGCTGACCAATTTGATTGGATACTATGATGTAGTCACAAAAGAACTGGATGCAGGGAATAACTTTGATATTATATATTTGGATCTTAGAAAGGCTTTTGATACTGTTGCACATGGAAGACTGCTGCACAAATTGGAGCAGTGTGGCATTGGAGGCAAATTGCTGCTATGGATAAGGGGATGGTTGAGTGGCAGAAGACAGAGAGTGGTAATCAATGGACACTGCTCAACGTGGACTAATGTTATTAGTGGAGTTCCTCAAGGTTCAGTGTTGGGTCCATTGTTGTTTTCGGTGTTTATGAATGATATTGATGATGGGATATCAAGTTTAATGTCTAAGTTTGCAGATGATACAAAGGTTGGCAGGGTCGTTAAGGACACTACTGACGCTATGCTGCTGCAACAGGATCTGGAAAGGTTGAACAGATGGGCTGAGAGGTGGCAAATGAAGTTTAACATTGACAAATGTAAAGTACTACATATGGGTAACAGTAACCCCAGAGCAATGTATCAACTCTGCGGTACTACACTGACAGTGGTGGAGAATGAAAAGGACCTGGGGGTAATTGTGCAGGCAGATATGAAGTTCTCTGAGCAGTGCAGACGAGCTGCAAGAGTAGCTCATGGTGTCTTGTCAATGATATACAGGAATTTTTCTAGCAGGGATAAGGAGGTGATCATTCCCTTGTATAAGGCAATGGTTAGGCCACATCTTGAGTACTGTATACAGGTCTGGAGGCCTCATTTCAAGAAGGATGTAGAGCTGCTGGAACGGGTACAGAGAAGGGCAACAAGATTAGTAAATGGAACAAAGGGTTGCTCTTACGAAGAAAGGCTTAAGTTTTGCAAATTACAGAGTCTGGAGACTAGGCACCGGCGAGGTGATCTGATAGAGGTGTATAAGGCTTTGAATGGTTTGAGCATGCTCAATGCCAATGGGATTCTTCATCTTTCTCAGAATAATCACCTCAGAGGGCATAAATTCAAATTGAGGAAGGACGGATGTCGGATAGATGTGCGGAAATTTGCCTTTGGCCAGCGGGTGGTTGGTTGGTGGAACCGACTTCCATCACTTGTTGTTGAAGTTGATAGCCTAAACAAATTTAAAGCTCAACTGGACAGGTATTTCGAACGAACGGAGGGGTGAAATGGGAGAGGGTTTTTTTTTTTTTTTTTTTGGCTGATGCTGAATAAGCTTGCTTTCTTGCATCATATGCCTATGCTAATGCTAATGCTATTTGGTGCAGAGTGGGAAGAAATTATGTGCAAACTCAGTATTCTGATGAGATTTTATGCATACCTGAAACCTCTAATAGCTGTTTTTATAAATGTTTTCGGTGATTTATCAAATGAAAATTCCAGAAATCTCTGTTAATTATTGCACACGTTAACTGGCACGTGTCACTTTCAGTTATTGATAGCAAGTTGCGTTTTCCTCCAATCGGTAATGCTCTCCAGCTTCGTGACACTGATACATCATCTAGAATCAAACTGTTGGTGCACATGCAGGGTATTAGCATTAGTAGAGGCATATGATGCAAGAAAACAAGCTTATAAAACATCAGCAAAAACAAAAAAAAGCCCTTCCCATTTCACCCATCTATTTTCTCCAAATGTTTGTCCAGTTGTTCCTTGAATTTATTTAAGCTATCAACTTCCACAATGACCCATGGAAGTTTGTTCCAGCAATAACCACCTGCTGGCTAAAGGCAAACTTCAGCACATCAGCTTGAATTTATGCCCCCTCAGGTGCATAAATTCAAGCTGAGGAAAGATGGTTGTAGAGCAGATGTACAATATGAACAAGAGGAAGAATCCTATCAGCAATAAGCCTGCTTAAACCATTCAAGGCCTTAAACACCTCAATCAGATCACCTTGCAGGTGTCTAGTCTCTAGATGTTGCAATTTGCAGAACTTAAGTCGTTCTTGGTAAGAGCATCCCTTTGTTCCCAACACCAACCTCATTGTCCTTCTCTGTACTCGTTCCAGCAGCTCTACATCTTTCCTAAAGTGAAGCCTCTAGACCTGTATGCAGGTCTAGAGGCTTCACTGTCTGCCCTTTGCCTTATACAAGGAGATAATCAGCTTCTTATCCCTGCTAGAAAAATTCCTGTATGTCATTGACTAGGCCTCATGAGCTAATCTTACAGCCTGTCTGCACTGCTCAGAAAACTTCATATCTGACTGCCCAATTACCCCCAATCCTTTTTATTCTCTATTACTCTGAGTCTAGTACCACACAGTTGGTAGGCTGCTATGGGGTTACTGCTATTCATATGCAGACTTTGAATTTGTTAATGTTAAACTTCAGTTGCTACCCCTCAGCCCATCTGCCCAATTTTTCCAGATCCTGTTGCAGTAGAGTACTGTCATTCACAACTCTGCTAACCTTTGTATCGTCTTCAGACTTGGATATTAAGCCTGATATACCTTCATCAATATCACTGATAAATATAGCAAAAAAAGGGCCCAACACTGAACTCTAGGGAACTCCCCTAATAACATTAGTCCACAGAGAGCAGTATCCATTGATTACCACTCTGTCTTCTCCCACTTAACCATTCCTTTATCCATAGCAGCAACTTGCCCTTAATGCCATACCACTCCAATTTGTACAGTAGTCTTCCATGTGGAATCAGGGGCTCACATCTGATGAGTATGGGCTTGGCACACCCAGAGTTCTGAGCTGGATATCATCATTCTTCTCTTTCTTGGTGATTCCCTTTGACTCTCTCTCTCTCTCTCTCTCTCTCTCTCTCTCTCAGGGTAACTCGGGAATTTTTTTTTTTTTGGCTGGTGCAGCATAAGCCTCAGGCTTCCTTGCACCATGTAGCTAATAATATCAAAATTATTTTTTGCATTTAGTTCCTTTGTGACCACATCATAGTATCCAATCAAATTGGTCAAACAAGAATTCCCCTTAACAAAGCCATGCTGTGTCTGAACTATAACTGCTGTCTTGTCTAGATGATAGTGAAATACTTCTTTAACCAGTGACTCAATTATTTTTCCCAGAACACAAGTTAAACTAACAGGTCAATAGTGACTTGTGTCACTATTCAAATCCCCTTTGTGAATAGGGGATATATTTGTACATCTCCAGTCTGTGGGGACCTCTCCTGAATCCAAGGATGTTTTCATAATTATGGCTAAGGGTTTTCTTACTTCTTTTGCTGTCTCCTTTAATATAACTGGATAGATTCCATCCACCCCAGCTGTCTTCCTTATGTTTAACTTCAACAATTTCTCCTCCACTTTGCTCTCAATTATTACAAATTCCTTTAGCTCCTTGTTAGAGTTTGATGAACTTTTGCCATTCCCCACCCTAAACAACTTCTCATATGTGAATGTAGAGGTAAAATACTCATTCAGTTTCTCAGCTACCTGAGCTGGATCATCAACAGTCAAACCATCGATATCAAGTAGACAAACCTGATTCATCCTCTTTCTTCTAAAGTTCACATAAGTAAAGAAGTCTTTGCTGTTTTTCTTTGCATCCTTTGCCAAAGATTTGTCATAGTCTGCCTTTGGTTGCCTAACCTCCTTGTGATTTGATTACAGACTAGCTTATATCTACCATAAACTTCTGTGTCACCTGATAATTTATATGCATCCCATGCATTTTTCTTCTCTGCCACTAGTCTCAGTTCATCTGACATCCATTCAGGTCTAAACCTTGAACAGTATTTCTTACTTGGTATGAAAAGCCTAGTATTCCTTGAATGCTTCCCATTTAGAATTTGTTGTTGGTAACATCATCAGTTGGTCCCATTATATAGAATTTAAAAACTATCTGAGACCACCACAGTCACCTTTACGAGAGCAAAAACCTCTCCCTTTACTCCTGATGGTAGTAACATCTTTAAGTATATTGATTCTTAAGGTATACTGATATGTACTGATTATCATCAAAATGCAAGCATTGGTTGAGAGGGTGCAGCTTTTAAATTTCAATTCCTTCACTAAAAGGTCTAAAGGGAGAGTTTTAATTTCAAAAAGTAATTAAAAATATGTTTTTAATATAAAAATGGATTTTTCACAGTTATGTGCAAAACAGATTAAAAATATAGGTGGCATCAAAAAGGTGAACAATTTTGAATTATTTTTGCTGATTTCAAATGTATCTGGGGTCTAAATGACCCCAGGTGACAAGAGTAAGAATAATCCTTTTTGCACCTGTGGACACCGAAGGGTTAAAGATGTAACTACCGTCAAGGCCAAATGGAAGGGCTTTCGCTTTCATAAAGGTGACTACAGTGGTCTCAGTCAGTTTTTAAAGTCTATGCAATGGGACCATTTGATTTGGTTCCCAACAGCGTATTCTAAATGGGAAGCATTAAGGGAAGTAACCATAGAAGCTACTAGACTTTTTATGCCAATTAAGAGATACTGTTCAAGGCCTAAATGAATGTCAGAGGAACTGACGAGACTCATTGCTGAGAAGAAAATTGCGTGAAATTCACATAAATTATCGGGTGACATAGAAGGCTACAATAGATATAAATTACTCTTCAATCATTTCTTATACTTTTCCTTAGCTAGACAAGGTGGATTTTTCTTATTTATTGATTTGAAATTATTGTTTTTCTAAAACTTTTGATTTAAATTTAGTAGTATAACATTATTTTGTGATTTTTTGATTAATTTGGTGTATTTATTCTTTACTCGGCCTTGTAAAAGTATCGGTAAGGGTTTCCACGTGTTCGTAACTACCGCTACCGTTACTAACTTTCCCGCCATTGTGATACCGTACTAGATATACCGTAGGTTATATACCGTACTAGATAGCGTTAGTTGAACTTCGTTAGCAGTTAAATTGTACGTTTAAATAAATACATATAACGACTTAGATTACAAACGTAATATAATTAATAACATAACATAATTAATTAATAAATTAATAGAATCATGACTCAGACCAGAGCAGCAAAGCAAAAGGCTCAAGCTAATGGAAGTGCTGTGGCTCAGAGCAGAACTGAGGGGGGCAGTTGTCCTCTGACTCACAGCCTTATAAAATGCACTGTTTGCTTGATGTTTGCAGGGCAATCGGGTACGGGACATGATACTGCCAAGGGGGATGTCTTTGTATGTGCACAATGCAAGGAGTGTATCGATATCAGGCAACAACTCGGCGTTCTTGTGGGCCTATATGAGAGCTTGAAGGACAGGGTGGATGCCCTCGAAGAAACTAAATTGAGGGGCCCATCAAGCTCTCAGCTGCCCACATCAACGCCAGAGCTTGCACTTGGGCATCGCGTGACACAGAGACAACCCCTAAGGCAGAATGCGCTGGTCCCGAAGGAACTAGTAGTTGTTGGTGATTGTCAGGGAAACGGGGAACATGCTTTGTAAAAAAGATAGGTGAAACAGGACCAGGGTATGTCTGCCAGGGGCAAAGGTTGATGACGTTGTAGAGCGAATATCATCTTTTAAGGGCACAAAAGATGATATAGTTGTACACGTTAGCACTAATAATATTAAGAGTAGGAGACCGGCAGAATTATTTAACAAGTACAGGTCACTGTTGAACGAAAGCCGAGAATTAGGGTTTAATTTGAAAGTGTCTGCAATTCTGCCCAGACACGATAGGAGGGAGTATACGATGAGAGCCTTGTCGATCAATTCGGCCCTGGAAAAATTGTGCAAGGCTCAAGGGGTAGAATTTTTTTCAGCCTGGACTGTACTTGTTAACAGGAGAGATTGCTTCTACAGGGATGGGATACACTTAAATAGAAAGGGTGCAAGAATATTTGCTGATGCTATCGAGGCAGTGTTAGGTGGGTCGGAAAACTGCTAGCTTGGGGGGAGACAAAGACCAATAGATTGACAGTAGCCACTGGCAGAGGTGAAAGATTCTTGCACTGCTTCTATTAGAATGAGCAGAAGCCTGAAAAACAAGATGCATGGTATTTCAGAGACTGCTGGGAGCCATTGCGGTACAAGTAAACACATGGGTTGTGTTAGGGTAGCTAAGAATAGAAACAGGTGCAGGTATACTTGCGTGTACACCAATGCTAGGAGTTTAGTAAATAAATTTGATGAATTTGAGGTATTGCTCAAAACATCGAAGGCAGATATTGTTGGGATATCAGAGACGTGGTGTCACACAGATATAAGGGATGCAGAACTGCAATTTGGGGAGTACAACGTCTACAGAAAGGATAGACAGGATAGGAAGGGGGGAGGGGTTATGCTATTAGTTAAGAAACACATAAAAACAAAGGAAGTGAAGCCAGTCGACATCGCTGGACAGTGCAGTGTGGAGTCAGTTTGGTGTGACATAAACATTGGGAGATCAAAATTGAGAGTAGGAGTGTGCTATAGGCCTAATGACTCTGATGAGCATAATAAGGAACTGTACAGGGAAATAGTGGGCCAGTAAATCAGAGTGTCTTATAATGGAAGATTTTAATTTCCCAGATATTGACTGGAATTTGGAGGATGGTTACTCACACACTAGCAGGGCTTTTGTGGATTTATTGGATGATTGTTTTCTACATCAGCATGTTCGGGAGGCAACTAGAGGGAGTAATATTCTTGATTTGATTATCAGCAGTGATTCTTCATGCATTAAGAATCTGCAGATAAATGAACCACTAGGTGGCAGTGATCACGGTGTGCTGAAGTGGGATTTACTCAAAGAGGTAACTACCATTAGGGGTAAAGGGAAGGGTTATTGCTTCCGTAAAGGCGACTACAATGGACTGAGACAGTATTTAAATTCTATACAGTGGGACCAACTGATGATGTTACCAACAGCAAATTCAAAATGGGAAGCATTCAAAGAACTTATCTTGGAAGCTACTAGGCTTTACATACCAACTAAGAAATATTGTTCAAGGTTCAAGCCAAAATGGATGTCAGATGAACTAATGAGGCATATGGCAGAGAAGAAAAATGCATGGGATACATACAAATTAACACATGACACAGAAGCCTATGATAGATACAAGTTGATATGCAACCAAGTTACAAAGGAGGTTAGGCAGGCGAAGGCAGATTACGAGAAATCCTTGGCATGGGATGCAAAGAAAAACAGCCAAGAGTTCTTTACTTATGTAAACTCTAGAAGGAAGGGGATGAATCAGATTGGTCCACTTGATATTGATGGGTCAAGTGTTGATGATCCTGCTCAGGTAGCTAACAAACTAAATGAATATTTTGCATCGACATTCACACATGAGGAGTTATTCGGGAAGGAGAATGCCAGAGGTGTATTCAACTCTAGCAGTAAGCTACAGAATCTTGAAATAACTGGGAGTAAAGTGGAGGAGAAACTGTTGAAGATAAACACAAGAAAGGCACCCGGGGTGGATGGGATCTATCCAGTTATATGAAAGGAGGCAGCAAAAGAAGTGAGCAAACCCTTAGCCATAATTATGAGAGCTTCCTTGGACTCAGGGGAGGTACCCATAGACTGGAAATGTCCAAATGTGACCCCAATTCACAAAGGAGGATCAAAGGCTGACACAAGTAATTATAGACCTGTGAGCTTAACTTCTGTTCCAGGAAAATTAATGGAGGCACTGGTTAAAAAAGCACTGCAGGATCATTTAGACAAGACTTCAGTTATAGCTCAGACACAGCATGGTTTTGTTAAGGGGAAGTCTTGCCTGACCAACTTGATTGGATACTATGATGCAGTCACAAAAGAACTGGATGCAGGGAATAACTTTGATATTATATACTTGGATCTTAGAAAGGCTTTTGATACTGTTGCACATGGAAGACTGCTACACAAATTGGAGCAGTGTGACATTGGAGGCAAATTGCTGCTATGGATAAAGGGGTGGTTGAGGGGGAGAAGACAGAGAGTGGTAATCAATGGACACTGCTCATCGTGGACTGATGTTATTAGTGGAGTCCCTCAGGGCTCAGTGTTGGGTCCATTATTGTTTTCTGTATTCATAAATGATATTGATGATGGTATATCGGGCTTAATGTCCAAGTTTGAAGACGATACAAAGGTTGGCAGGGTTGTCAAGGACACTACTGACACTATGCTGCTGCAACAGGATCTGGAAAGGTTGAGCAGATGGGCTGAGAGGTGGCAAATGAAGTTTAACATTGACAAATGTAAAGTACTACATATGGGAAACAGCAACCCCAGAGCAACGTATCAACTCTGTGGTACTACACTGACAGTGGTAGAGAATGAAAGGGACTTGGGGGTGGTTGTGCAGGCAGATATGAAGTTCTCTGAGCAGTGCAGACGGGCTGCAAGAGTAGCTCATGGAGTATTATCAATGATATACAGGAATTTTTCCAGCAGGGATAAGGAGGTGATTATTCCATTGTATAAGGCGATGGTCAGGCCACACCTAGAGTACTGTATACAGGTCTGGAGGCCTCATTTCAAGAAGGATGTAGAGCTGCTGGAACGAGTACAGAGAAGGGCAACAAGATTAGTGAATGGAACAAAGGGGTGCTCTTACGAAGAAAGGCTTAAGTTTTGCAAATTACAGTGTCTGGAGACTAGACACCAGCGAGGTGATCTGATAGAGGTGTATAAAGCCTTGAATGGTTTAAGCATGCTCAATGCTGATGGGATTCTTCCTCTAGCTCAGAAAAATCACCTGAGAGGGCATAAATTTCAAATTGAGGAAAGGCAGATGTAGGATAGACGTGCGGAAATTTGCCTTTAGCCAGCAGGTGGTTGGTTGGTGGAACAGACTTCCATCCCTTGTGGTGGAGGTTGATAGCCTAAATAAGTTTAAGGCTCAGCTGGACAGGTAATTTGAACGAACAGAAGGGTGAAGTGGAAGTGGGGTTTTTTTTTTTTTTTTTTGGCTGATGCTGCATAAGCTTGCTTTCTTGCATCAAATGCCTCTACTAATGCTAATGCTAAAGGTAAGGAAAATTATGAGAAGTCTCTGGCAAAGGATGAAAATCAAAATGGCAAAGACTTCTTTACTTAATTAAACACCAAGAGAAAGGGATGAATCACATTGGCCCACTAGATGTCAATGGTTTAACTGTTGATGATCGTGCTCAGTTTGCTGCCACCTGAATAGGTATTTTGATCACACATTAGGAATTCTTTAAGGAGGGGAATGCCAAGAGCTAAATGATTGTGTAATAAATGAGAGGAAAGTGGAATAATTGTTGAAGCTACACATAAAACAGGAACGTGAGGTGGATGGGATCTATCTGGTTATGTTAAGGGAGGCAGGAAAGAAGGTAAGCAAACCCTTAACACCATAATTATGAGAGAATCTTTAGATTTAAAGGAGGGCCCTGTGGATTGGAGATGTACAATGTATCTCCAATTCACAGAGGATCAAAGGTTGACATGAGTCATTACAGACCTGTTAACATAACTTCTGTTCCAGGGAAATTAAAGGAATCTCTGCTTAAAGAAGTAATATGAGACCATCTAGATAGGACTGTATCATATTGCAAGCAGGCATAGATTTTTAAGGGATGATCTTGTCTGATCAATATGATTGAATACTATGATGCAGTAACAGAGGAACTGGATGTAAAAAATAATTTTGATTTCATATACTTGGATTTCATGCAAGCTTTTGATACTGTTGCACATAAAACACTGCTGCACAGATTGCAGAAGTGTGGCATTAAGAGCAATTTACTGCTGTGGATAAACAGATAGTTGAGTGTTTATCAACGGACAATGCCCTTCGTGGACTAATGGTATTAGTGGAGAAATTTATAACTCAGTGCTGGGCCCATTGTGTTTCAGTTTGCAGATGATACAAAGGTTGGCAGGGTGGTTAACAACAGCAACCAAAGTATGCTACTGCAACAAGATCAACTGAAGTTTAGCATTAGTAGAGGCACATGATGCAAGAAAGCAAGCTTATGCAGCATCAGCCAAAAAAAAAAAAAAAAAAAAAACGCCAGTCCCATTTCACCCCTCCATTCGTTCGAAATACCTGTCCAGCCGAGCCTTAAATTTATTTAGGCTATCAACTTCCACAACAAGGGATGGAAGTCTGTTCCATCAACCAACCACCTGCTGGCTAAAGGTGGATTTCTGCACATCTATGCTACATCTGTCTTTCCTCAATTTGAATTTATGCCCTCTCAGGTGATTATTCTGAGCAAGAGGAAGAATCCCATCGGCATTGAGCATGCTCAAACCATTCAATGCGTTATACACCTCTATCAGATCACCTTGCCGGTGCCTAGTCTCCAGACACTGTAATTTGCAAAACTTAAGCCTTTCTTCGTAAGAGCAACCCTTTGTTCCATTCACTAATCTTGTTGCCCTTCTCTGTACTCATTCCAGCAGCTCTGCATCCTTTTTGAAATGAGGCCTCCAGACCTGTATACAGTACTCAAGGTGTGGCCTGACCATTGCCTTATACAAGGGAATAATCACCTCTTTATCCCTGCTAGAAAAATTCCTGTGTATCATTCACAAAACACCTTGAAAAATACCTGTATATCATTGACAAGACACTCTTGCAGCCCATCTGCACTGCTCAGAAAACTACATATCTGCCTGCACATTACCCCCAGGTCCTTTTCATTCTCTACCACTATCAGTGTAGTACTACAGAGTTGATACGTTGCTCTGGGGTTGCTGTTTCCCATATGCAGTACATTACATTTGTCAATGTTAAACTTCATTTGCCACCTCCCAGCCCATCTGCTCAACCTTTCCAGATTCTATATAACTGGATAGATCCCATCCACCCCGCGCTGCCTTTTTTATGTTTATCCTCAACAATTTCTCCTCCACTTTCCTCTCAGTTATTACAAAATCATCTAGCTCACTGCCAGAGTTTGCTTAATCTCTGGCATTCCCCTTCCTGAATAACTCCTCATGTGTGAATGTAGATGCAAAATACTCGTTTAGTTTGTTAGCCACCTGAGCAGGATCCTCAACTGTAGAATTATCAATATCCAGTGGACCAATCTGATTCAATCCTTTCCTTCTAGAGTTTACTTAAGTAAAGAACTCTTTTCTGTTTTTATTTGCATCCTTTGCCAAGGATTTCTCATAATCTGCCTTTGCCTGCCTAATCTCCTTTGTGACTTGGTTACAGACCAGCTTATATCTATCATAGGCTTCCATGTCACCCATTAATTTATATGTATCCCATGCATTTTTCTTCTCTGCCATATGTCTCATTATTTCATCTGGCATCCATTTAGGCCTAAACCTTGAACAATATTTCTTAGTTGGTATGTAAAGCCTAGTAGCTTCCAAGATAAGTTCTTTGAATGCTCCCCATTTTGAATTTGCTGTTGGTAATATCATCAGTTGGTCCCACTGTATAGAACTTAAATACTGTCTCAGACCATTGTAGTCGCCTTTACGAAAGCAAAAACCCTTCCCTTTACCCCTGATGGTAGTTATCTCTTTGAGTAAATCCACTTCAGCACACTGTGATCACTGCCACCTAGTGGTTCCTTTATCTGCAGATTTTTAATGCATGAAGAATCACTACTGATAATCATATCAAGAGTATTATTCCCTCTAGTTCCTCCCGAACATGCTGATGTAGAAAACAATCATCCAATAAATCCACAAAAGCCTTGCTAGTGTGTGTGTGTGACCAACCTACAAATTCCAGTCAATATCTGGGAAATTAAAATCTCCCATTATAAAATCTCCCACTCTGATTTACTGGCCCACTGTATTTCCCTGTACAGTTTTTTATTATACTCATCAGAGTCATTAGGCCTATAGCACACTTCTACTCTCAATTTTGATCTCCCAATGCTTATGTCACACCAAACTGACTCAACACTGCACTGTCCAGCGATGTCGAATGGCTTCACTTCCTTGGATTTTACATGTTTCTTAACTAATAGCATAATCCCTCCTCCCTTCCTACCCTGTGTATCCTTTCTGTACACATTGTACTCCCCAAATTCCAGTTCTGCATTCCTTATATCTGTGTGACACCATGTATCTGATATCCCAACAATGTCTGCCTTTGATGTTTTGAGCAATACCTCAAATTCATCGAATTTATTTAACAAACTCCTAGCATTGGTGTACATGCAAGTATGCATTCACCTGTTCCTATTCTGAGCTACCCTAACACAACCCATGTGTTTACTTGTTCCGCAATGACTCCCAGCAGTCTCTGAAATACCCTGCATCTTGTTTTCCAGGCTGCTGCTCATTCCAAAAGAAGCAGTGCAAGAATCACTTTCACCTCTGCCAGTGGCTACTATTAATCTATTAGTCCTTGTATACCCCCCAAGCTAGCAGTTTTCCAACCCACCTAACACTGCCTTGATAGCATCAGCAAATATTCTTGCACTCTTTCTATTTAAGTGTATCCCATCCCTGTAGATGCAGTCTCTCCTGTTAACAAGTACAGACCAGGCTGAAAAAAATTCTACCCCTTGAGCCTTGCACAATCTTTCCAGGGACGAATTGATCGACAAGGCTCTCATCATATACTCCCTCCTATCGTGTCTGGGCAGAATTGCAAACACTTTCAAATTCAACCCTAATTCACGGCTTTTTTTCAGCAGTGACCTGTACAGTCAGTCCTCGTATTGCATGATAGTTGTGTTCCTAGAAACCCTCGTGCAATGCAAAATCGTGCAATATAAATAACAGGCCCTATGGAAAAAATTGGGTGAGGTGCCGACCACCAAAGATTGAACATACATTTGTAACTAAAACATTACCAAATACAATAAATAATCATAATAAAATACTTATGTATTTTATTACGACTATTACGTAATAAAATATTGCTACTGCTTTTGCTTCTATCATAAGCCAACTTGTTTTTTGTTTGATTTTCTATCCAAACAGATTTCAGCTGTTCCGTCTCTTCCAATTCTTTGTGTCTTAATCTAATGGATTTTAATTACACTATGAGTTGTTCCTGCTATGAAAGTTTTTTTTTCTCTACATTGCCTCATTTAGGCCTGTAGCACGTGCAATATCATATCGTCTTTCATTTCGCTCAGAGCATTTTACAATTTCATATTGTTTTCTCTATCGACAGAGGCCGACTGGCCATAAGCCTTACCAGGCCTGGTGGGCCGGAGTGTGATTTTGGCCATAAACGCTAGTATGAGGCCACTATAAATTTTCCCAGGTAAGAATTTTTGACCCAGTCCGCCTCTGTTTATCGATATTGCTTTTCTTTTTCTCTCTGAATCTGTAGTGTCTTCACCAGGACGCTTCCTGTTCACACCTTTTAAGAATTTTACTCATTTTTAGGGAATAAAGCACAATTACAAAATGAAGAGACAAGTTTGATACACATAAACAAAGCTGCACGCATGTAGCAACTGAATAAACAACACCATAAAGGCAGAGATACACTATTAACACCTCACATTTTACTAAAGCACATTTTTAGGGGTTACTATCATAAAACAATAAAAACAATTTCCAATTGCGTTTCTACCAGTGGAATCTGTTATAAACTGGTAATAAACTCGATCTAATTGCATTTGCGATTATACGGAATGCTGGAATTGTGTTGGTTTTTACATTATTATGGTGAAATGTCTTTCCCCTTCACTGATATAAAAAACATAAATACATTTTCAGAATCTTCTCTTCGTTCCTATCATGTTGCGTTCCGTTGGGGTGATTCTGCGTTCGACTGCCATTTCTTGTAAACACAAAGGTGAATCGTGCATAAGCGAATTCGGTTAGTGTTATATAAGATATCGTTCCCCTATTCATAAATCATGTATGATCGAATTCGTGTAGTATAAACACGTGTTATACGAGGACTTGACTGTACTTGTTAAGTAATTCCACCAGTCTCCCACTCTTAATATCATTAGTGCCAACGAGTACAACTATATCACCTTTTGTGCCCTTAAAAGATGATATCCGCTCGACAATGTCATCAACCTTTGCACCTGGCAGACATTAGCATTAGTAGAGGCATATGATGCAAGAAAGCAAGCTTATTCAGCATCAGCCAAAAAAAAAAAAAAAACACACCACTCCCATTTCACCCCTCTGTTCGCTCGAAATACCTGTCCAGTTAGCCTTAAATTTGTTTAGGCTATCAACTTCGACAACAAGTGATGGAAGTTGGTTCCACCAACCAACCACCCGCTGGCCAAAGGCAAATTTCCGCACATCTATCCGACATCCGTCCTTCCTCAATTTGAATTTATGCCCTCTGAGCTGATTATTCTGAGCAAGATGAAGAATCCCATTGGCATTGAGCATGCTCAAACCATTCAAAGCCTTATACACCTCTATCAGATCACCTCGCCGGTGCCTAGTCTCCAGACTCTGTAATTTGCAAAACTTCAGCCTTTCTTCGTAAGAGCAACCCTTTGTTCCATTCACTAATCTTGTTGCCCTTCTCTGTACCCGTTCCAGCAGCTCTACATCCTTCTTGAAATGAGGCCTCCAGACCTGTATACAGTACTCAAGATGTGGCCTAACCATTGCCTTATACAAGGGAATAATCACCTCCTTATCCCTGCTAGAAAAATTCCTGTATATCATTGACAAGACACCATGAGCTACTCTTGCAGCTCGTCTGCACTGCTCAGAGAACTTCATATCTACCTGCACAATTACCCCCAGGTCCTTTTCATTCTCCACCACTGTCAGTGTAGTACTGCAGAGTTGATTCGTTGCTCTGGGGTTACTGTTTCCCATATGTAGTACTTTACATTTGTCAATGTTAAACTTCATTTGCCACCTCTCAGCCCATCTGTTCAACCTTTCCAGATCCTGTTGCAGCAGCATAGCGTCAGTGGTGTCCTTAACAACCCTGCCAACTTTGTATCATCTGCAAACTTGGACATTAAACTTGATATCCCATCATCAATATCATTCATAAACACCGAAAACAACAATGGACCCAACACTGAACCCTGAGGAACTCCACTAATAACATTAGTCCACGTTGAGCAGTGTCCATTGATTACCACTCTCTGTCTTCTGCCACTCAACCATCCCCTTATCCATAGCAGCAATTTGCCTCCAATGCCACACTGCTCCAATTTGTGCAGCAGTCTTCCATGTGCAACAGTATCAAAAGCCTTTCTAAGATCCAAATATATAATATCAAAGTTATTCCCTGCATCCAGTTCTTTTGTGACTACATCATAGTATCCAATCAAATTGGTCAGGCAAGACCTGCCCTTAACAAAACCATGCTGCGTCTGAGCTATAACTGAATTCTTGTCTAGATGATCCTGCAGTGCTTCTTTAACCAGTGCCTCCATTAATTTACCTGGAACAGAAGTTAAATTAACAGGTCTATAATTACTTGTGTCAGCCTTTGATCCTCCTTTGTGAATTGGGGTTA
The DNA here is from genome assembly GCF_048544385.1 of Mastigoproctus giganteus. Lineage (NCBI taxonomy): Eukaryota > Metazoa > Arthropoda > Arachnida > Uropygi > Thelyphonidae > Mastigoproctus > Mastigoproctus giganteus. Next base: position 152,724,395 of record NC_143582.1, read on the forward strand.
CATTTGCACATCTCCAGTCTATGGGTACCTGCCCTGAGTCCAAAGAAGCTCTCATAATTATGGCTAGGGGTTTGCTTACTGCCTTTGCTGCCTCCTTTAATATAACTGGGTAGATCCCATCCACCGCAGGTGCCTTTTTTATGTTTATCCTCAACAATCTCTCCTCCACTTTCCTCTCAGTTATTACAAAATCATCCAGCTCACTGGCAATGTTTACTTTACCTACATCATTCTCCTTCCTGAATAACTCCTCATGTGTGAATGTAGATGCAAAATACTCGTTTAGATTGTTAGCCACCTGAGCAGGATCCTCAACTGTTGAACCATCAATATCCAGTGGACCAACCTGATTCATCCCTTTCCTTCTTGAGTTTATATAGGTAAAGAACTCTTTTCTGTTTTTCTTTGCATCCTTTGCCAAGGAATTTTCGTAGTCTGCCTTTGCCTGCCTAATCTCCTTTGTGACTTGGTTACAGACCAACTTATATCTATCATAGTCTTCCATGTCACCCATTAATTTGTATGTATCCCATGCATTTTTCTTCTCTGCACATGTCTCATTAGTTCATCTGACAACCATATAGGCCTAAACCTTGAACAATAATTCTTAGTTTGTATGTAAAGCCTGGTAGCCTCCAAGATTAGTTCCTTGAATGCTGCCCATTTTCAGTTTGCTGTTGGTAATATCATCAGTTGGTCCCACTGTATAGAATTTAAATACTGTCTCAGACCATCATAGTCGCCTTTACGAAAACAAAAACCCTTCCCTTTACCTCTGATGGTAGTTACCTCCTTGAGTAAATCCCACTTCAACACACTGTGATCACTGCCACCTAGTGGTTCATTTATCTGCAGATTCTTAATGCATGAAGAATCACTACTGATAATCAGATCAAGAGTATTGCTCCCTCTTGTTGCCTCACGAACATGCTGATGTAGAAAACAATCATCCAATAAATCCACAAAAGCCTTGCTAGTGTGCGAGTGACCAACCCACAAATTCCAGTCAATATCTGGGAAATTAAAATCCCCCATTATAAGACTCTCTGATTTACTGGCCCACTCTATTTCCCTGTACAATATCTTATTATACTCATCAGAGTCATTAGGCCTATAACACACTCCTACTCTCAATTTTGATTTCCCTATGCTTATGTCACACCAAACTGACTCGACACTGCCCTGTCCATCGATGTCGACTGGCTTCACTTCCTTGAACTTTATGTGTTTCTTAACTAATAGCATAACCCCTCCTCCCCTCCTGTGCTGTCTATCCTTTCTATACACATTGTATTCCCCAAATTCCAGTTCCGCATTCCTTATATCTGTGTGACACCACGTCTCTGATATCCCAACAATATCTGCCTTTGATGTTTTGAGCAATACCTCAAATTCATCAAATTCATCAAACTCTGGTCCTGTTCCACCTATCCTTTTTACACACCGTGTTTCCCGTTTCCCTAACAATAGAGACACCAACAACTACTTGTTCCTTTGGGACCAGCACTTTCTGCCTTGGGGGTTGCCACTGTGTTGTGTGATGACCAAGTGCAAACTATGGCATTGATGTGGGCAGCTGAGGGCTTGCTGCGCCCCTCAATTTAGATCCTTCGAGGGCATCCACCCTGTCCTTCAGGCTCTCATATAGACCAATAACAATGCTGAGTTGTCGCCTGATTTCCTTACACTCCTTACATTGCGCACACACAAAGACATCCCCCCCTGCAATATCATGTCCCATCCCGATTGCTCCACAAACATCAAGCAAGTAGTGCATTTTAAAAGGCTGTGATTCAGAGGGCAACTGCCCCCCCCCCTTCAGTTCTCCCCTGAGCCACAGCACTCCCATTAGCCTGAGCCTTTTGCTTTGCTGCTCTGGTCTGAGTCATGATTTCGATTTAATTTCAATATCAGTACAAAATTATAACCCTAAACTTGTATCCCAACACAGTTATAACGTTATATATATTTTTCAGTATCGAGTATTATCTACGAGTTTCGTTTATATAACTTCCATATCAAGTTATATATTAATTAATTAAGTTACGTTTGTAAAATCTAAGTCGTTATATGTATTTAGTTAAAAAGTACAATTTAATTGACAATGAAGTTTAACAAGATTAATAGATTTTACTGATTAATTGACAATATTATATTATATACTATAATATACTAAGCTAACGCTATCTAGTTCGGTATATAACGTTGTATCGTATAACAATGGCAGCAAGTTACGAACGGTAAATCAACGGACATGTAAGTATTAATTAACTTCCAAATCTCACTGTTTCAATTGAGAATAAACTAAAGATCCTGACTAGGTCTATAAGCTACTTATAGAAAATAATTTAATATAACAATTGGTCAATAAAGTGGCTAAATATGGCTAAAAACTTCTCGTTCAGCAGAGCTGCAACTTGTAACACGTGGATTTGATACCCTTACCGATACTAAGTAATACCCACAAAATCTCTATCTAAGTTAAACTTTAAATTAAGTATCATGACTAGGAATATAAAGCTACTCTAGAAAATAAATTAATATGCCAATTTAAGCTAATAAAACAGAAAAAACTTCTCTATTCCAGAAGCAGTAAAAAAACCCCAATTTTACACTGACAAAAGCAAAATACTACATTTTGGTAGCAGATTAATGTACCCACAGCATGGTACTATACTGAGGACAGTTAAAAAAACAACAACACCTCGGGATAATTGTGCAGTCAGATATGAAGTTCTCTCAGCAGTGCAGGCAGGTTGCCAGGACAGCACATGGGGTTTTGTCAATGATATACAGGAATTTTGCTATCAGAGATAAGGAAGTGATTATCCTGTTATTTAAAGGAGTGGTCAGGTCACTTCTTGAGTACTGCACACAGGTCTGGAGGCTTCAATTTAGGAAAGATGTGCATCTGTTGCAGTGGGTGTAGAGAACAGCAACAAGAACAGTGAGGGATATGATAGTTTGCTCTTACCAAGAAAGGCCTCAGTTCTGCAAACTGCAGAGCCTGGAGATGAGGCACCTGCAAGGATATCGGATTTAGGTGTTTACTCAATCCACTCAAAGCCTTAAAGTCAATGTTAACGGCAATTTTCCTCTTCCTCAGACTACATACGTGAAGGGGCATAAATTCAAATTAAGGAAGGATGGTTGCAGGAGAGATGTGCAGAAATTTGACTTCAGCGAGTGAGTAGTTGATTGATGGAACAAACTTTCATCTATTGTTGTGGAATCATGTAGTTTGAATAGATTCAAGATAGAACCACACAAATTATTCAATGGGTTGGACAGATGATGTGGGAAGTTCTTTTTTTAGCTGATACTCTATATGTTTTCTACGAATATGAATACTGATACAGAGAAAATGCCAGTACAGTTCATGAAAACTAGGGAAGATGTCCATTTTAAACTCTAAATATCTTATCTGAAACATAAACCTTAATTGTAAATAGCGCCATTAATTCTTAACCTCTAAGGCTCTGTTCACGGAATAAGGATTTATTTATGCAAAAAAAAAAAAAAAAAAAATTTAAATACAAGAGTAAACAATTACAAAGATTTTCCTATGGAGATTTCAATCTAAATTTCTATAGAAAGTGCAATTTTTTTCTGCAAATTATCATTATGGAATGCATCTTGCTAGAAAGATGACTCTCCTGGGATGAATTAATGAGCAATTTTATCAGATTAACAATAATAAATATAAATTATAAATTACTATAATGAATCAGATCATTTAGTCATGTTAATAATGTGTTAATTCTGGTAGCACATTTTTAATTTTACACGCACAGTCTATAAACCTTTCCTTGAAAACATGACGATATTTCTTACTTTTTTTGGAAACCAATAGTTTTGACCTTAATGCAAAATAAGATTCATTTTAGCATAACTTTAATATTGATGATCTTATGATGATCTTGATGATCTCATGCATAAGCTTTCAATAAATCTAAAAGAAAAATTGGCAGATGCGGCAAAGTGAGAAACACTAAAAAAGAGCATCAAAGGTAAAGAACTGGTTTCATAAAAAAGTTAGTTACACACAACTTACAAAGAAAGCTTTAATAAAATAAAAGACTAAAATAAGATATATACATATAACTGAGTTATGATAAAATGCAAACTTAAAATATCTAAAAGCATGGAAAATAAATCACATAAAATTGAAATATTTTTCTAAATTTTTTAAAGAGTATTTTTCAAAAATATGTTGATTATCAGCAGAATTTCTCATCACAGCAGAGAGAGAACTTATAAGCACATAAACCATATTTATGACATGTGTTCTCTCAAAAAGAATTAATATTATTTAACTGGTCTACACAGATTTTGATGTTTCCAAAATTCATGGTATTTCTGGGTGCTAATTCTTTTAGCACTAATTCTAAAAATTCAAACTATTTTTACTTATCATGTACAGCTTTTTCACAAATGGTAAGCACTGTTTTCTTAGATACACATTCCATGTATACCTGATGATATGCCTAATTCTTCCTTTGTGACTCACAGGTATCAATATGCCCAGAAAAGTTTAGACATTTTGAGACCTGCAAGTCAGGGGCAGCTATATAAACTACAAAGTGTTTCTTCTGCATAACTGTTTTTTGGTGCAGTCATGCTAATTAGTATCTGCTTCTAACGTGATTTTCATATTCTGTATTTTTGACAATGGCAACTAGTAGTTGGGTGAATAATCAAAATTATATTTTGTTACATTTGCAGTAAGTATGTTGTGGTAAAACAAAGCAGGATATAACATCATTTCTAAAATATGTATATACTGCATATTTTTGAATTAAATGTGTGAAGTGGGCTTGCAATTGTGGAAATGTTGTAAAAAGAATGCCATGATATTTGCCATTCCCATGGTGATCATATTTTACTGCTAATTTACTTTACTCTGCTTTTACTTGATAATCTCATGCGTAAATGTATCAAGTCATAATGTGAAGAACAGGCAGTATATCATGAACCCTGACAACATTATTGAAAGGTCAGTACTTCCATGGACCTGAACTATGAGTACCACCTCCAGCAGGTTGTTCCTAAGAATGATACAAACTATTGTGACAAAGAAATTCAAAATTCTGGACCATGGCTGTTTACATAAAGTAGACTTGATGATCTCATGAGAGCTTTAAATTTATCCAAAGGGTCTGCAGAGCTTTTAAGATCAAGACTGAAATCCAAGAATCTTCTGGCCCAAGGAACAGTGTTTTCATGGTATAGATATCACGAAAAAGGACTGGTTCCCCATTTTCCAAAGAAGGATACATCAATATACATCCTTGCCAATATATATTAATGATATACATTGCCACAACATTCCTGCACTTAAGAAATTTTTTAAAATTTTCTACCAACCAACAGAGTGGAAACGACCTATTGACTCATCAGAGCATAGCCTCAAAAGAAGCTCTTCATATTAGAAACAGGTATGTACCCATTCCTGTAGCCCATTCTGCATACTTAGAATAAAACTACTACTAAAGTGTTAAGCTTCTTTTGCACAAAATTCCAGTACAGGGATCATTGCTGGCTAGCGTGTATAGATTTTAAAGTTATTGTGTACTAATCAGCCAACAACTTGCTTATACAAAAATGCCTTTCTTTCTGTGCAAGTGGGATATTCAAACAATAAGTGAACATTGTGAAAGGAAAGTTTAGCCACCAAGACAGACTGTGACACCAGGTTCAAAGAACATTAAAGACTAGTGCAAGTCACTAGTAGATTAAAACAAAGTAGTGTTACCTCTTTGCATATAAAGCTAGGTTTAATGAAACAGTTCATCCATGCCCTGGATAAGAAAAAACAGAAATTGTTTTCAGTATGTTTGCACTAAATTCCCATTGCTTAAATACAAAAAAAAAAATCAAACCAGGAATTTTTTTGGACCCCAAATCCTTATGCTGCGACTAGACTATATTTAAAGAATCCGTGAACTAAATTGAACGAGATGCTTGTGCTTTAAAAATGTAGTATGCAATTTTTTTTTTTTTTTTTTTGGAAACAGTGAACATCCAGCTTATGAGATAATCATGAGTGACATACTGAAGAAGTTCAGAAAACTAGGATGCAGTATGAGCATTAAGGTTCTTCACTTCTTGCGCTCTTGTCTCAACCATTTCCCCAAAAATTTAGGTAGTTTAACTGAAGAGGAGAGGGAAAGATTCCATCAGGATATAAACAAATTCAAAAGGAGATACCAGGGGAATGGAATGTCAATAAGACAGCCAACTACTGCTGAATGCTAGAAAGAGGAACAGCCACCAAAACTAGCTGCCTGAGGAAGACAAAAAAGGCACAAATTTAACCCAGTATAATGTATTAGAAATCCAATTTGCAGTTCTATGCTTGACAGGAGGACACAGTCTTTGAGAGTTCTGTTTTAATGCATTTTTATATAAAAATAGCCTATTTATAAAATCTGTAAAAATACAAAATAAATCAAAAACACCTCCACCAATATTTTTTTTTTTATTTGTAAATATTTTTGATGTAACAGAGAAAATTTCAAGTAACTTTCAAAATTTCCATTAAAAATTTAGTTTAGATTTCTTATCAGCAGTAAAACATCAGATAAATTTTCTTCAAAATTTCTGTGATCTGTGTTATCAATTTTCCTGTCTCTATAAACTGAAAATGTCTCGAGATCTCATGAGGTAGCAGCAATCTTTCTACTGGGTATCGCTGACCAAAAGAATTGGATGAATGTGGAGGCCCCTGTGTTGATTATTAGGTTCACTGGACTACAAAAACAAGTGCCCAAGCAACTTCCAGACCTAAAACTTGTGAAACCTTTCTAAAATAGGGGCTCACATCTGGTGAGTATGGGCATAAAATGGTAGTAGCATCAAGAAGTAAAATTCAACTACCTTCCTTCCAAAAGCCAGGCTTTTGGCAGACTATTTACAAATTCAACTGGGTTAATATCAGTTAGTATATTCAAGTTATGCTTTAGTTATTTCTTGAAACTTTAGTTGTCTGTCAAAATAATGTATTCTACTAAATTTGTAATTGTAATCCATCTCCTGGTAATGAAGTCATATGAGACTGTAGATTATAAAATGTGTTTTGTATAACAGACTGGGGTGGATTAATTGAGTTTTAGTTTAACCGGGATCTCTATGGTCTGCAAATTTCTAAATCACTCTATGTCAAATAACAAAAAGAAATCTTTAAACGCTTTTGGAATCTTTAAACGCTTTAACTGACATGGTGATGCTTCAAAATTGAAGCATCACCTTGTCAGTTAAAGCGTTTAAAGCTTTCGTTTTTTAAAAAAATAATAGTTCCATATAAATTTTGTGAAATCTTCCCATGCTCTAGTATACTTTTTTAAATAAGAATACAGTATGTAGTATACAAATTTATGTACTGTCACATTTACAAGTTTTTCTTCAATTTTTCAGATTATTAGAGAAAATTTATTTCCCAACTGCTCTGGTCAGTAGGGTGTCTGTTATAGGTGTAGAGTGAAACTTATTTTTAAAAATAAAATTTATTCTGTAATAAATAAAAATAAATAATTTTTATTTTTATTTACCCTGAAATAAATAACAATTTTAAATAATTAATCTTAAATATGTAAATAATATAAAAATACTTAAATACCTTTTACAATAGAGGACTCTGTTTTGTTATCTGTTATTGCACTTCTTTCATTTTTCCTTTCTTACTTTAATCTAAGTGTAGAGTAAAAATAAAAAAACTTTCAATTAGAAGTGAAAACTAATGAACTGAATACTCTTCTAGCACTTTATACACCACAATAAATAATTTTAATAAATGAGAATCATGTTACAAATCCTTTACCATGTTTGTGTTCACATGCATGATGAGTAAGAACAAGGATTAAAATTTCCTTTCTGAAACTACTAATATCATGTTGTAAGCTTAGTAATAAAGCTTTGAATGCGAACTGGATGGTACATTTCTGAGAATGTAACTCAGTCTTCAACCAGAGCAATGAGAAAACTAAATTGTGGATTGGTCTCTGATTGAAAAAAGTAGGCAACAGAGTTATGTTCAGTTTTGTTCCATAACCCGACCACCCTATGGATTTTTTTTTTTGGAAGAAGTAAATCAGATTTTTGGAAGAAAATTTCAAAACTCTAACAGAGAAGTAAAAATGTAGACTGTGACAGTTGATTAAGTGCACCGACTAAATCACAAGTAGTACATCCTTAGCCCTCAGAAGCCTCACATTATTGGAACATGGGCTGTGCAAGGGGCCGAAAGAGTTTTCCACACCGTAATAAATACACAAAATAAATATTTATTTGTCCTACAACAGATAAATAAATAAATGTTAATACTTTAACAAGAGATAAAATTCTCTTCATGGCAGTAGATGAGAGGAGATGCACATATACTAGAAAGAATTATGAACAAATAGGATAATGAATAATACTGAAATATTTGTATGATGAATTGTTACTAAGTTCCATAACATAATTCACAAGATGCTACAGTGCCAGCAGTTTTTTTTTTTTTGATTTGGTAGTTGTTGGCGCATCGGCTTCTGTGGCCATATTGCACCTCCCAAGGTTTTTGCAGTACTTTGATCCAAGCCCGAGGCGGGAATCGAACCCGCGACCTTTGGGTTGCCGGGCAGGTACTTTACCCACTCGGCTAGCCCGGTCGGCCCAGCAGTTATGGTATAACATGTAAAGTACATAACATGTATACATATAATATGTAACAACACAAATAGTGTGATCAAGATGCCTAAGTGCAAGTACATACTTGAGGGTGATGAAATTTTATTAAACCTGAATCTACCGGTTAAAATGTACATAAAATTAAAATGCTCACATAAAATTCATATCGCTCGTACTCTTTCTTCAGTGTACAATAACAACTTCCAATGCATTCCTAACTGGATATGCAGACATACAGACTACCGGGCAGTGAACAGAACCATGTTTTCATTCTCAGAAATTCAGCATATCTTAGATGCCTCCGTAGCCAGGTGGGCAGGAGCAACAGTGCATAGTACACGCTTCTTGATTAGACTGGGGTTCGAGCCCATGACCACCAAATACGAGGATGTGGAAAGGTCAGGGAATGACCACCGCATATCCCCGGAGCAATATGGCCTTAGTTGCCAATGCTCCTATAAACCAAATAACAAACAAACAAACAATCAGCATATCTTAACCCTAGCACTCTATTTTCGAAAAATTTAAAAAAATAATAATAATTTTTAATTTCATTAAAAATAACATTAAAACAAGTTGTTGCAAACAAAATTATCTTTATTGTTGATTATTTGCTAAGTTAAAATGCAGGCATTATAATTAAGAAGAAAAAAAAAACACAATATAATAACTTCATGAAACAACTTATAGTATTGTTTAGTTGAAATATATTTTACAGAAATAAACTATTTTAGTCAGCTGAGGACTTATTGTAACAGTTACTGCACAAAATGTTAGTTTCAGTGTGGTTTTTGCAAATGTTTTTCCACAATTTGAACATTGAATCTTGGTTTTTGTTAGTCTGTCTTTCTCACCTTTGGAACTAATGTCTTCAAGGCAAATGTAGCATCTCCTCCTCATAGCAAGGTTTTCACATCCAGCGTCCGTTGAAAACTTATTTTTTAACCTTACTTCGAGAATATTTTCCACTGCCGCTGTTACTGACTTCGGAAGACCATTTGTATTCTGTGCTCCTACTTCCACTAGCAGTCTAATTAGTTCTTGGCCTAATTCCAGCAGAAAGAGTCTTCATCTGCTATAAAAATTGTGTAGCCATTCAGCATAACTATATCAACTAAGAAGAAAAATAGTGATAGTGGCCATCGCCTTGTTCCTCTTTTATTGAAAATGATCGCACCATTTGATCAATCGTATCTACCCCACCTTTTGTTTCATTGTAATAGAGATTGATCATACTTTTCTTCTTTTCAGTGTCATCTGTTTTATCATCTGCATGTTGAGTTGATAGCATAATCAAATTTTTTGTAGGATTTTTTCTAGCAATGTATGAAACAAGAGTAATAGGCGGTTTTCCCGAATATGGGAGAGTAAATGCAAACTTTGAAAAATACAGTTCACGGCCTGGTGTTTTTTTTTCAATTCTTCTGATATATTTTTTCTATTTTGTTGCATTGTTCCAACAATAGTTAGTCCATAATTTTGATATAACTCTTCTGCTAAATCAACAGATGCATAATAATGATCTAATGTTATATTTCAGCAACTTCCCTTGATACACTCTACAAAGCGTTTCACAACTTCTTTTGGACCATGCTGTTCACGATTTTGCTCATCTTTTCTGCATACATTTCCATTTTCAAAATATAACGAGGTTTTGCATCTGTAAGCATGCATATGAGCATTCCATATTTACCAGGTTTTTCTTTTAGAAAAACTTTGAAGGGCATCTTCCTCTGTATAGTGACAGCATTTCATCGATTGTTGTGTGGAAACAAGGTGTGTAATATTTTGTAAATAAGCTATTCATATGTTCAAAAATGTCACAGAGTGGAGCAAACTTATCATGTTTTTTCTTTCGCTTCTAGTATTCTTGTCACCAAATCTGACGACTTTCACTATTTCAATGAATCTATTTCTGCTCATTACACCAATATAGATATTTCATCCAAAAACACTTGACCATAAATCATGAATTGATCATTTTGTATCATGATTGGTTCCCATTAGTATCAGAATGCCTAGAAATGCATACATCTCAAATAGCATTAGTTTTCGCAACGCCTTTTCTCTCTGCTTCATCATTAGTAAACTGAACAATTGTATCTATAATTTCTGTTGGCAAGAACTTTTTGAAGGCATCTAACGCATTGGTTTTACCTTCGTTTGTCAAACCTTCTCTAAATCAAAATATATTTTGTGGAGCTCTACGATTTGCTCTTGGTACAACTGTGTGTGGTACCTCGTGTGTGGTGAACTGTGCTGTACTGACATCTGCCTTTTGCAGTCAAAACACTTTCATGTTGATTTGATAAACAATCTTTGTCATCAGATGATTCTGTCTCACTTTCTACCATGTTTATTTCATTTTCACTTTCAGAAACATCTTCATCCCGATTACTATCATAAAAGTCTCATTCGATCAAAGGTTTATCTCTTGCACTCATTTTTCACTAGTGATCCGAAGGGCACAGTAATAAATTGCACAAACGAAAGATAAATGTGTAGGTACGTTTCAAAACACAGTTTCCGTAAATTGCTTCTTCTTGTACAAATGAGTTATTTATTTGTTATTTGGTTTTTAGGAGCATTAGCAACTAAGGCCATATTGCTGCGGGGATATGCGGTGGTCATTCCCTGACCTTTCTGCATCCTCCGTATTTGGTAGTGATGGGCTCGAACCTCGGTCTAATCAAGAAGTGTGTGCTATGCACTGCTGCTCCTTCCCACCTGGCTACGGAGGCGCCTGTACAAATGAGGTTTTTCTTATGCTTATGCACAATTATGTTTAAATTAGACAAAAATATGTACCTATTTTTCTGAAAAAAAGTAAGTTTATTTTAAATGCAATTAGAGTACAATGAAATACATACCTTAAATGACAATTACACTAATTTTAGAGATTTTTCAATGAAAACTTTAGGAGATATAGGAACTTTAAAAGCCGCGGGCAATTTTGGCCCACCCTTGGGAGTTCTAGGGTTAAGGCTCGTAGCAACATGTACCACCAACACAGCTGCGGGAAACATGATATACACTGAGTGATCACTGAATTATGACCACCTCATCTATAATCGACTGTGTTGCACACCTTGCAGTATAAAAAGCCAAACAACTTCATATGCTAGAGAAGTGGTAACTTGCATCTGATCATGCAAATCAAAGTAGTGACGTAGCAGTTATGGGATGTAGCAAAGATATTATGGAGTTTCAAAAGGGCATGAATGTGGGAGCTAGAGCATCAGGCACTTCCATATTGGAAACATCACACCTTGTCGGTTGCTCACAGTGCACGATTAAGGTGAACAAAGAATGGTGTCAAACGGGCCAAATCACCTCCCTCTGACAGAACTGTAAAGGATTACACAAGGCAGAAGTTTGTGATGAGCAAAGGCTGTAGCACATTGTACAGGCTCAATGGCAGGTCACTGTGTGACAGTCAACATCACAATACAGTATGGAAATGTAAAAACAATATCCCAAATGACGATGCACCATACAATCAGATGTAAAGGGTTCCACAGCAGACGACTGAAGAGACACCCTCTCCTCACCACTAATCACTGTCAACGGCGAATACTGTGGTGTCAACAACATGCTGGTTGGACACAGGAGGAATGGAAAGGAGCGTGCCATTCGGATAAGTCCAAATACCTGGTGCAACAACTGACAGGCACCCTCGTGTGTGGTGAAAAGAACACGAGTCAATGGATCCATTGTGCACGGTACCCACTATCGAGGCATGTAGCAGCAGTTGTTTAATATGTTGCATTTTTTGCAGGCAAAAACTGGAACCCCTGGTACATATGTACCAATATTTCACTGCTGAGGTCTGTCGGCAGCTCTTAGGAGACCGTATGCATGCTGCCATGTTGCATTTTTTCCCGGACAGAAAAGGCATCTTCCAAGATGATAATGCACCATGTCATCGGGCCCATAATGTGCATGAGTCACTCGAGGAACATAGTGAAGATAGCTGATATCACACATCTTGATTGTCCTCCAAATTCACCTGACCTCAGTCCTATTGAACATTTGTGGGATGTTTTGCAATTGGAAATGAGGCATATGGACAAGCAACTGTCATCTGAAATTGATGCTTTGGAAAGCCTTGCAGGCAGCCTGGCTGCAGATCCCTATGGACATCTTCAGACATCTAGTGGATTTAATGCCTAGGTGAATAAAGGCTGTTTGTTATCTGTGCGAACAGTGGCCCAGCATGGTATTAGGCAGGTGGTCACAATTTAGTGATCACTGAGTGTGCATATATATATATATATATATATCCATCCACACACACACACACATGGAGATCTCTATTCAGGAGAGCTATTTCCACATCATCCCACAAGTTCTAAATTAGATTGAGATCTTGTGACTGACATGGTGCATTATCCTGCTGAAGAACCATTTGCATATGATTACACTGAGGCTGTGAAGAGATACACAGAGAAACAATTTCCATATCAGTAGATAAACACCAAAACATATAAAATTGGTATAAAGGAGCCCAATATGCATCAAAAAACACACCATTACACTGCCGCCGCTGCCGCCACCACCACCAACAGCTTGCATTATTGACACCTTGCAGGATGGATCCATGGACTCATGCTGTTTTTGAAAAATTCTTGTCTACCATTAAATTCTTGTCAATGTGGAACAACAGAAATTTAGATTTGTCGGACTAGGCAATGTGTTTCTAAATATCCATTATCCAGTGTTGATATTCCTGAACCCACTGTGACCATACCTTCTTATTTTCTTTTTCCAGTCATCAGCTGCAATATCCCATCCCTGACAAGATACAATGATTTGTGCATTCTGGAATGATTTTTTTTTATTATCACCATTGAATGAATTGTTTTATTATCACCATTCAATGAATTGTTTCCAACTGTAGAAGTGCCACTAGCTGGATTTTATTTGGTTACTGGATCACTCTGAATACACCATAAACACAGTCAAACATCAAAATCCTAGCAGGATTGTAGTTTCTAAGGTACTCATACTGGCACATCTGGTACCAACTAATATGCCATATTCAAGTCACTTAAACTTTTTGTCTTGCCCATTCTCACAGTGAATTTTGTCTATACAGTATCCCTATGTATCTTTCCACCTGCTCAGAGATGGATTTACCATGAAGCTAATGAAGCATAAGTTTCAGGGACTCTCACTTGCATGGGTCCCTTCAAGGCCCTAGAAATATGTTCACATGGTCATATATTTTTATAAAATTTGCAAAAGTAAGATATTTTAACTACAATCAGTTAAGAGTGCCACCTCTTTCCACTCCAACTTCCCCTCCATCACACCTCCCCTTGTGTCGGGTGGTGTTGATGTGGCCACCAACTTTAAGAAAAAGAATACAAAGAAATTTTGAATTCTTTTTTTTAAGGAGGGCCTCAAAAATTGTATAAGCTTCAGGCCCCACAAAACCTGGATCTATCCCTGCACCTGTTTTACACTGCATGGTGTAAATACATGGTTCTATCACCGAAGGTGTGCCCCATTTCATGAAAAAAGTAAAAACATGATAAAGTGGCCATTCAGTCCATGTGGATATTGGCCTTGCTGTTCCTACATTGTACTGTGTGGTTATCCAGGTCATTGTATTGCGTTGCTGTGTTACAAGACACGACACACGAAGCACACCACAGGTGTCGACCACACGTGGCTGTCCCACATGTGAAGGCGCCTCCGTAGCCAGGTGGGAAGGAGCAGCAGTGCGTAGCACACGCTTCTTGATTAGACCGGGGTTCGAGCCTGTCGCCACCAAATACGGAGGATGCGGAAAGGTCAGGGAATGACCATCGCATATCCCGGAGCAATATGGCCTTAGTTGCTAATGCTCCTAAAAACCAAATAACAACAATAACAACAACCCACATGTGACTGGCTAGTTGTTCGACTACTGTTGAACCAGTAATGGTAGACTCGTGACACCACAGAACGAGATCACTTAATCATGTTGGCTGTTGTCGAGATACTGGCACCTGCATGTCTTGTGCCATAATCATTCCACATTTGAAGTTGGAAAACCGACGTATTCTTCTTGCAGTTACTCAAAACTAATCATCACATGTGCAAACTACAATCTTATATCAGCCTTCACCAGCATCACAGATCAGTCCATTGCTACGCAAGCAGGTGTTGCTGCTAATGCAAAGCCAACTTCATGTATACCTCCCTAGTTCATTTCACCAATTCTGTTCAGGGCCTTATACATGTCTATCGTGTTACCCTCCTAAGGTGTCTAGTTGCGAAACTTTTCGTTCTGCACTTTCTAAATCATTCTTCATATGGACATCAACAACACCTCTTACTAATCTGTTTATCCTTCTCTGACCCTTTCTAGAAGTTCGATGTCACTGCTCTCCTGGGTAGCAGATGGTATAATCACTGTCCTTTCCACACTAGTTGAAAAGACCTGAGTTTGAATCCCATCAATGACGCGAGAAATTTTTATGGGTCTTTTTTTACAACGTGGTTGAGTTAATCGGGTTTCAGGCGAGGGTTTTTACTTCTGAAAACTCATGTTTCATCCAGCAAAGAGAAAATCGACCACAGAACACATGCCATTTACAGACATATTATATAAGATGTAATATGGCCTAAGTTGTTGATGTGCAACCTTAAAAAACCCAACCATGCTTCTATGTCTTTCTTCAAGTGTGGCCTCCAGCTCTGAATAGAGTATTTCAAATGCAGTCTCACCATTGTCATACAAAGAGATAACTGATATCCTTTTCCCTATTTACGAAGGTCCTATATATCGATAACAAGACTCCATGTGCCTTCCTAGGCTTCTGTTTAAACTGCATGGAAAATTTCATATCTGACTGAATTGTAAACGATGTCTTTTTTCATCCTTCCTGAACAACTTTTAACTTCACTCCCTCTAGCTTACAACTCCTAAATTTCTATTCTGCCAAGTGCAAAACCTTACTTCTAGAAGCATTAAACTTCAGTTGCCAGCTTTAAGCCCATTTTTACAACCAGTCTAAGTCATTTTTGATATAAAATGGACTGGTTCCAGTCATTATATATTGTTCTTACTTCAAAGTTGTAGGAACTTTGACTTCTTCCGAACTACTCATCAATGTCATCAAAGACACTTCAACAATGCCTTTCTTATACCACAAGCCATTGATAATCTACCAAAAATACTGCCATGTTCGTTAGTACATACAGGGTGTCTCAAAAATATTGGTACAAACATTTAGGGGAGGTAGGTAACATTTAAAGGAATGTGAATCGCATAAGAACCCATAACCGGAACTGTCACGGGAAAGTAGTAGCAGAGGCACAAGAAGCAGAAAAGACACAAGACAGTAATTAGTGGCAAACATTTATTGGGCATAATATTAACAATGGAGTACGAGATGGATGCATTTCATGATGTTACAACAGATGCTTGAAGGTTCCACCATGAGACGCGATGCGTGCGTGACACCAACGCAGCATGGATTGGTGGACACGGTCGAACACACCTGGAGTTTCTTTGACAGTAGCAGCAGCGCAGACGAGTTCGCCACAAGATCCATTTCCGTCTCCACAGGCAATTCATACACAATAGATTTGAGGACCTCCCACAGAAAGAAATCAAGGCTCGATAAATCACGTGAGCGTGGGGGCCAGGCAACGGGTCCACCACGGCCAATCCATCAACGCCCGAAATGCCTGTTCAAATGGTCAACACACCTTCCATAATGGGCAGGCGCCCCGTCATGTTGAAACCAAATGTTGCGTCTCACATTTGCTGGAACATCGTCAAGTAACCCTGGTAGAACTTGTTCAAGAAAGATCCGATATTTAGTGGAGCTCATGCGGGATGGTAACAGGTATGGGCAGACTAAGCAGTCACCGACCATACCTTCCCACACATTTATTGTGAAGCGATGTGCTGCATGGGGACGCACACCGTGTGGGTTGTCGTAAGCCCACAAATGAGCATTGTGCTGATTGAATAAGCCTTCCCAAGTGAAATAAGCCTCATCCGTGACCAAAACATAGGCTGGAAAATTCAAGTCTTGAACACTTTCTTGGAGAAACCACTGCGCAAAAGCCACACATGCAGGATGATCTTGGGGGAGCAGTAACTGAACCCTTTGGGATTAAAGGGGTGTAAGGAATCTTTGTGCCATACACGCTGTACACTGCAACAAGACACTCCTAAGGCAGAGGCAACGGCAACGCCACGTGTGCTGGTAGTAGGATTATTCTGGATGGCATTCAACACGCTTTCTTCCATGGCAGGAAGAAAGTGTGTTGAATGCTGTCCGACACACTTTTTTCCATGGTGGGAGTGCTCGTTGAACATGGTCTGCCCGCACTACTCCTGTTACCTCTAAATGACCCATAATCATACAAATTTTGATGCACACGTGCAAACAAACGGTGGTCCGGTACGTGTCTGTGTCTGGGAAGTGTTCTCCATAAATTCGTTGAGCGGCTCATCCCTTGCCCTCTGCTAATCCATACACTAGGTGCATGTCTGCCAGCTCACAGTTCATACATCAATGCATGATCTTTGTGCAGTGACTACTGCTTGAATGAGTAAACCAAAAATTTCCCTCTCGCGAACTGATGAACAGTGCCGTGTATCGACTTATGGTGACGTTTCCGGTTATGGGTTCCTATGCGATTCACAAATTATTTTAATGTTACCTAAATCCCCTGAACGTTTGTACCAATATTTTTGAGACACCCTGTATATGCAATTTATCTACTCCATTAGCTAGGGTTTGTCCAGTGGCAGAGATTTTTTATGAGCTCTTTAGGTACCAGGACCTTGGGTTAACTATGTCCACGGCAGAGCTGCCCAAGTGGGTTGGGTGATTGCATAACATATGGTGTATATTACATGTTAAAAATTATACCATCGATCTGCCAGCAGGGTTCAGGGTTATTATTTTGAAATCAAATGGATGATAGGTGAATAGCACCTGAAAGAAATGAACTGCTCGAGTTAAATCAGATGTCAAAATTACATGCAGTGATTATTGTATTAATTGCTGTATTTCAATTTTTAGAAAAAGAAAAATGGGAATTTTATTCACTGTTTATATAAAGCAACATACAAGGTGGCCTCCTCAACCCTCGAGACATCTAGTCACTTGCCTTACAGTGTTATAATGCCTATGGGCTAATCCAGCTGGATTTGTCTGTTTCTTATGTTTGTAAATAAATAAAGATAACAAAACATCCTGTTTCAAACAATTGATGCATAAAAATCATGATTCTTTCAAGTTTAATTTAACGTAATCATTAATAATAAAAAATATATATATATACAATTGCACTTTAATTATTTATTTTATGATAATAAGAATTTGTCATAAAATAAATTTCCCTTTAGGCAAGACAGCTGGACAAGTTTTCTTCATTTTTAGGAGCTATAGCATATGAGGTGCGTTTGAAAAGTTTGCGGCCTGAATTAAAAATTTCTGTACTCAATGCATAACATTTCAAATAGTAACTGACCAAGTTTCATGTAGTTTCAATAAAGTCTTGTTTTAATGATAGATCCTGAAGTCCACAAAGTCATGTGAATGAGGAAAGACCGACAAAATCAGTCACCGTGCAGTCATCCAATATTTGGGAAAAAACGGGACTAACGACAAAGATAATTCATGAGGATATGATTACACTGGGGAGATGCCCCTCCCTGTCCCATGGGTAAGAAGCGGGCAGAAGAATTTAAATGAGGGAGAGCCTGGAAAGTGATTCACCCTATAGAAGATCTGCAACATCCATCACTGCAGAAGTTACTGATAAACTAGTGATGAGAGACAGTTTGGTATACTGTCAACACCTTGGGCATCTCAGCTGAACATGTTGTACCACATAATAAAGAGGTTCTCGCTATGAAAAACATCTCAGCACAACGGGTCCCAAAGCTGTTGACACAAAATCAAAAACGCACAAGAGTTGTCAAGTGAATATTTGCAACATTTTCCAGCAGGTCCAGCAAATTTCCTTGAAAAGTTTATGACCATGGGTGAGAAGTGAGTCCATTACTTGCAGCCAGAGACAAAGGAAATTGTCCAAACACAGCTCTTTTCTCCCTTCAAAGAAAGCTAAGTTGATTCTTTCTGCTGGCAAAGTTATTGCATCGGGTTTTTTTTTTGGGATACTGATGGAGCATCGCTAGTGGATTACCTTAAAGGAGGGTAATCCTGGAGTCTACACCTGAAATCGACTAACTCAGACCAATTAAAGTTCCTCGTGTCATCGACAGGATTCGAACCCAGGCCTTTTCCACCCAGTGTGGGGAGGACGGCG
Source organism: Mastigoproctus giganteus (assembly GCF_048544385.1). Classification (NCBI taxonomy): domain Eukaryota; kingdom Metazoa; phylum Arthropoda; class Arachnida; order Uropygi; family Thelyphonidae; genus Mastigoproctus; species Mastigoproctus giganteus. The sequence goes on from NC_143582.1 coordinate 152,743,349, forward strand.
ACAATACCACTGTGCTACGCATGCAGACAGCACCAGCAGACGTTCACCATTTTCCTAATTGAAAATATATCCGTCTGGCTTTGGTTGGTTTGTTATAGGGTTTTAAGCGCATCAAGCAACTTATTTCACTGTATATAATACACTGGTGTACAAAACTTAAGGACCAGTCCGGTTTTCGCCTGTAGCTTCTCATAGGAGTGGCCGGGATATGGGAAAAGCATACCAAAGAAACCTCGTGAGGTACAGAAATGATGAAGGAAACAACACCGACAAAACAACGGAAACAAAACAGTAAAGAAGGAGTTTATTCAAAAATGGCAACATAGCACTGGTTGCCATGATACAGATGCATCATTGTCAAAGATGAAACAAAGAGAAGAGGTGGTTCTCAGCAGGAGATATGGCTACCCCTAATGTTGGTGCAGGCTTTGCACCACCTGTCCATACTTAGAACAATGTTGATAAGTTCTTGCGGTAACATCGTCCACTCCTCTGTCAGTGCCATCTTCAGCTGGTGAACATTTTCTGGTGGGTGTGGACGTTCCACTAGGTATCTCCCCAGAGCGTCCCATATGTGTTCGATGGGATTGAGATCGATTGAAACGGGCAAGCCAATCCATATGAACAATGTCATCACTTTCCAAAAGCATATCAACAGCTGCAGTGTGATTGGATGTGGCGTTATCATCCATAAACATGAACTCGGAGCCAATGGTACCTCTGAACAGACGCACATGGGGAAGGATTACCTCAGTATAGTAGCATGCACAGGTTACAGTACCGCCTTCCAGTATCTGGGGTTGTGTACGTCCATCCAAGATAATGCCTCCCCAGACGAGAACACCTCGACTGCCATATCGATCCCGTTCAGTGATGTTTGCGGGGTTATACCGTGTGCCAACTTGTTGCCATATTAGCTGACGTCCAGAATCGCTGCTGAGACTGAATCTACTCTCATCAGTAAAGAGTACCTAACCCCATTGCGCTGCTGTCCAGTCCTTGTGTTCGATGCACCACTGTAAACGGTGTCTCCGATGGACAGGTGTTAAAGCGACACAGCGTATTGGCTGTCGGGCAAACAGTACACCTTTGTGGAGTCGCCTGTCCAGAGTAAACCGCAATATCCTGCGTCCTGTGCTCCTGGTTTGCAATGAATCCCACTGTCTAGTGTCGGTCCCTCTTGGCCTGTAGGAGTATATAGCGGTCATCATTGGACGTTGTTTTTCGTGGACGACCACCACTGGTCCTTCGAACAGCTGTACCTGTCGATTTGAAGGCCGACCACGCACGTTAGACGATGCTATGGGTGATTAACCCCAGGGGTTCAAAGCTGAGTATGGGCTTGGCACACACCCAGGGTCGTGAGCTGGATATCATCATTCTTCTCTTTCTTGGTGATTTCTCTCTCTCTCTCTCTCTCTCTCTCTCTCTCATGGTAACTCGGGAATTTTTTTGGCTGGTGCAACATAAGCCTCAGGCTTCCTTGTACGATATGGCTAATAATAATAATAATACGAACTCTGCAGCCACATTCCTCGCACTTCGATCTTCCTCGAGCTTCCCAATTATTCGACGCCGGGTAAAGTCATTCAGTTGTTGTTTACTGGCCATTTCGTTGTCTGTAGCACTATGAAACCAATCGAACATCTGTAACGATCGTGCTCACCATTCGATAATTTGCACATAACTGCTGAACTGCTGCTTTTATCTGTTTATGTGAGCCCTCTCATCACGATTCAAAATTTTGAAACGTGCACCAGCTTTTTACTGAACGGCCACAGTTATGCAAATCACCACAGGCTGTTTCGTTTGATTTTGTGATTGTAACCTTTAGAAATATTTTTCATAAGTATTTTATCCTGGCATGCAAATTCCGAGTATCCAATAGAAATCGATCTAATACCTTACAGCGCCGCACATTATGCAAATTATTCATTCCTATAAAAACACAGGATTCGACCACTTCATTCCCGTTTTTTAGCTTACTCAGTAGGATAGCCACATCTCAAATACTCAGGATGGCAAGTCATTGTCGCTTATTTGATTCTTTGAGATGCCGGGCGGTTGGACGACTTGAAGGCGAAGGTGGCACGTTGGCTTAATGTGTCATGCAGCGCCATCTCGGCACTATGGAAGCAGTTTCAGGCGAAAGGAACAATTACAAGAGGGGCTGGTCAAGGTTACCCGAGGGTTATGTCAACCAGAACAGCCCGCTATCTGGCTCTAGCAGCTAGATGGAACCATACGATGCCCTGGATCAACTGCCTCTTAAGGTTGCTACGGCAACAGTTGAAAACATTTCCATCCGGACTGTGTTAAGAGGGCCCAATTCAAGTGGGTTGTACGCAAGAAAGCCTTTTGTTTGTATCCCGTTAACCCTAAACCGCCGCGGAGGTCGTCGAAACTGGTGCCATAAACATGTGACTTGGAGCCCTAACAAATGGGGTACATTTCTGTTCTTTGATCCCGTTTTAGCCTATAAACAGATTCTAGACGTTATTTCAACTGTAGATAATGAGGAATACATGAAAGGGTCACTTACATTGAGGCAGTGTTCTCGTGTGGGGCGGAATAATGATCAACGGCCACATCTCTTCACGTTTTTCATACGGTACCGTAACTGTGCAGAGGTACCGTGAACAGATCCTCGAACTCCACGTGCGACTTTTTTAGGAGTGCGGATATTTTTCCATTTTTTTATTTACACACACAATTTTATGTACATTCTCAAAATATATATACAAGATTTATATACAGTAAGAATAAATCAGCAAAATAAACACAGCTCCTCGAAGACATTCCTTCCTTCATTAAGGAACTAGTCCAAGAACGTAAGTGGTGCATGTGTACGTTTTACCTGTATCGAGGGTGTATCCTAGGCCTAAGCCCATCTCCACCTTGTGCATCTGTGTTTATGCAGACTCTGCAGAGCTTTGTGTATTAGTGCAGCGTTTCCCAAATTTTTTTAGTCACGGAACACTTTTCATCTCACAACATATTCACGGAACACTTACGAAACACAAGTTTAGCGGGATCCAAAGAACTATTTCGTAATGTTTTATTGCATACGACGCACTGTGCATCAGGAACATCTATATTTCCAACACATGTAAAGTCGAAAATCAAATAACTGTCATCATACTTTCGTTTTTGTCTTTTATTAGTTGGTTCCCGTTTTTTTCACTTCGGATTTTTGGAGAACAAAAGGCTGCGATTTTGTTCATCCTCACTTTGAAGTGTGACAATTTTGTGTTCATTTTCATCGACCACAGTTGCACTACAGAAGTACTTTGCTTCTCGTTTTAAAGTTCCTTTTTTCAACCACAAATCTATGGTCACATATTTTAATAATAATATTTCGAAATACTAATAATTATCAAAAAAAATTATATAAGGAAGTGAGTTCAGTTATATCGGTTCGCTTCTACCTCTCTTTCAACCCGTGTACTCCAGGCTAAATCGCATACGAATGGCATACTAGATCACCACATTGCTACTTTTTCGTAGATGTCATTACCTCTACGTTGTTGTTGTTGTTATTTGGTTTTCAGGAGCATTAGCAACTAAGGCCATATTGCTCCGGGATATGCGGTGGTCAATAACTGACCTTTCCGCATCCTCCGTATTTGGTGGTGACGGGCTCGAACCCCGGGCTAATCAAGAAGCGTGTACTACCACTGCTGCTCCTTCCCACCTGGCTACGGAGGCGCCCTTTACCTCTACGCATACTTCTCTATGCAAAAGTTGGCAAAAATAGTGTTCCGCGGTCTATTCAATTAATTATTAGTCTATGCCAGTATATTAATAACAGAAAAAAAATTATGCTAAATATTATAATGATACAAAAGCGGTGTACGCTACGAATATGCAAAATTTATTTATTTTATTTTTTTTAATTATTAATTACGATTTTTTGCGGAACACAGTTTGAGAAACGCTGTATTAGATGATCTGTATGGTGAGTCGCTTGTGTCAATCCACCTTGCCACTAGGGAGCAGCCAACATCCACCCCTAGACACAAGGCGCCTTGCCTGGGTCTACTATCACCTTTAGTGCCATGTGCACAAATCCTGCACCCACCGGAGGTAGTGCAATATCGGTAGATGCCAGCAATCCCGCCTCCAGTTTGCCAAACCTGGAAGCCAGCAAAAAAAAAAAAAAAAAAAAAAAAAACCACTAGTGGGAAAATATCCAAGCCCCAGCACATACAAGACAATTTGAAAAACTCCAATAAACTTAGTGTAGTAAATATTTACATTTGTAGAAGATACTAGAATTAACACTAAATCCTAGAAATACAATTAAATTTACATATCTTACAACAAGTCATTCTATTTATACTTAATGGGATACAAACATATATATATATATATATATATACACACACACACTGTATATATTATCAACTTCTCAGCTGTCAGATTTCTATTTTATTTTGAATTTGAATTCTTAGTTCAAGTCTTTTCTTAAAGACCGATTCTGCAGAGGTTTGGAAAGTTTCAAAGTATGTTTTGTTCTCAGCTAGACCTGGAACCGGATTAAGAAGCAATACTCGATGGTCTGTATACTGCGGAAAAAGTAATAAAACATGGACGCAGTCCTCCATTTGACCACAGGTGCAAAATGGATCCGGCTCCAAACCTCTGTCGGAAAGTTTGCCCTCAAAGATCCATAGCCTGCTAACAAATACGCTGTAAATATGCTTGGTGCAAACCATGAAACGGAAGGTTGAGTAGAAGCAAACTCAACATTTTCAATATACTTATTTGTGACTTCACCATGCACAGGCTCATTCCATCTACCTTGCCAAATACTAACCACTTCACTCCATAACTGGGTTTGTTGTAATTCCCATAGATAATTGAAGTCGTTTCTTATGTTTATAAATCATGCCACGGTACAAGATAAATAAATCTAAAGGTAGTTTTCCTCCAAGGATTTGGAGGGCGTTTGATACTGTACGAGGGACATTATTTAGTGCCAGAAGCACTGTTCTTTGAATTGATAGTAGCTTATTTTTGATTTTGATCTTAACGATGTTCTGGTGCCAAATACCTGCTACGTAGGAAACTACAGGCAAAAATATTGTTTTATGTAGTTTCATGGTCTTTTTATTCAAACCCCAGTCTCTTTTTGAGATTCTTATGACCGAAGCAGTAAAATTTCTAATTTTGTCCTTGAATTTGGTGACATAAGGGAGAAAGGTTAATTTATCATCGAGGATTATGCTGAGATATTTGTTTTGAGGAAAATAGGGTAACTGCAAACAGTTCAGTTGAATCCTTGGTGGTCTTCCATAATTAAATGGTTTTTAAATGTCATGAAATTTATTTTATTGGGAGATATCTTGAGCCTTTTGATTTCTGCCCATGCCACCAAATCATCTGAGATAGGTTGAATTTTGTCCTCTAATACTTTACGTGAACGTCCTTCTATAGCAATCACGTGGTCATCAGCGTACCCCACCTTTAGAGAATCCTCCTGTGTCCTCGTGAGCCCTTGATCTAATACGGCACTCCAGAGGAGAGGCACCGACCCCTGTGGGCATCCTCTCGAAACCTGGGCATTATACGACAGATGCTTTGCCTTGACCGTGATGTATCTCTCATTAAAGTATGATCCCAGTACCCTGTACACATAACTATCACATTTAGCCATCCTTAAAGACCTGAGGGCACTCTCCACCAGAGGAAGTCGAAAGCGCCCTCAAAGTTCACAAAAATTGCCAAAACATATTTAGATGAATTCTGGATAAAGTTAGTCAATGTAAAAATAGCATCGTCAGTGGACCTCCCTTTCTTGAAGCCAAACTGACCGCATAGGCATAATTGGTTTTCCTCAAATTTCTTTAGTATCCTGGGAACCAGAAGACGTTCGAATAACTTTCCCAGATTAGCAAGTAAGGAAATTGGCCTCTAAGCACGGGGATCGGATGTGTTTTTCCCCGCTTGTATAGAATCTTGAGCAATGCTAATTTCCACTGATTTGGAAAGAGCCCTTTTAGGAGGAATTTGTTCATGAGATTTAGCAGTACTTGTGGGTATAAGTCGAAAAACGACGATAACAAGGTTCTCCATAAGGTCAATGCTGGGTCATTTCTTGCTGTTTAGTCTAGCTATGGTAGAACCCACCTCCAACAGATTAAAACGCTCAATATCAGTTGAACCCGTATACATACTATTGTCAAGACATATGTGACTTTGCTCCAATGTATCCAACTCTGGAATATCTTTAGGGAACAGTCTTGACACTATAGCATGTACCGTAGAGCTCCAGCCCTCAGATTCTACTCCATTTATTCTTATTGTATTGTACACTTCTGCACAGATTAATTTGTTTCTGGAGATTTTGAAAACTAATCCCCACAGTTCTGAATTCCCAACCGCTTTGATAAATCCTTGCCAACAAGCTATTTTAGCATTAGCTATTATTTCCTTGGTATCTCCTCCGAAGATCTCTATAAGAATCCTTGTACGTTTGAACATCCTGTTGAGACAGATGTGTATGTTTTTGATATTCCTTCCTTGCATTCTGAACTAGCGATCTTAAATTTGCAAGATCTGAGTTCCACAAAGGTAGGAGTTTTCTTGTTGTGTTTTCTCTTCGCTATATAATTCGTGGCCAGGTACAACTGGGTTTGAACAAAATCAACAATCGCCTCAGCCAGGAGTGCGGATACATGTGTAGACATGTGTTGTGTTTATGTACGGTGGCACCTAAACGTTAGTTCAACTCTGCCATAGTACACTGTGATGAGTACAGAGCTCTGTGAAATGGCCAGATACAAATATGGTGCTATGTCTGCGAGGTGTGTGTCTTGTTCTTTTGTTTTGTTGTATCTGGCCACTTAACTAGTAGGGAGCAGCGATCACCAGGATGGCTTCTCCCTAGTACCCGTCCATGCCACGAGGAGGCGGGCCACAACAATATGCGTACTGTCAAACGAAAGTGACAAAGTAAGAATCCCGCATCCACTGTAGGAAAAATCAATTTCAGTGGATGCCAGCAAATCCCGTAGCACTGGGAGCCCAACCCGGTGGTACCAGCAGATAAATAAAAAAACATAATAAATAAATAAATAAAATAAATAAAAAATAAAGTAAAAATAAAATAAAAATAATAAAAATAAATAAACTAAATAAATGAATAATAATAAATAAACTAACTAAATAAATAATAATAAATAAATAAATAAATAAATAAAATAAAATAAGAATTCTCAAAAAAGGCAAATAAATAATACTAATAAAATTTAAAAAAATAAATTAAAACCGCCAAGAATAATGAATTGAGCAGTAGTCATGTAGCTTAGTGATGGGGTGGCAATCAGCCGTAGTCGAGTCGTTATAGAAATCAGTAGGTAAAGTCTGGTTCCCTTTATAATAAATATATAATAAAATTATATAATAATAAATAATAAAATTTCAGGTAGACTTGGCCAGGGTCACAAATGACAGAACAGAAGACTCAGTGGAACTGATGCCAGGAAGAGAGGAAAAACATATACAGCCAATGATGGTAGATGAAATCACAATTCAGTTATAAGGCAGATATCCTGATAGTTGGGAAGACGGTTATCTGGCGCCGTCTGTTAAAAATTTCTTTTGGAAATTCTTGGAAGATTTCAAGAGTTTCCTTATTTGTAATTAAATCGTGTTCATTTTCAGGAGAAACGTGATGAGATGTAGTTGAGATCTGTTGCCGAAAGTCTTGGTAAATAGGCAAGAGTAAATTACGTGTTGCCAGTCCTCGATGCCATCGCATAAGCAAGAATCTGTACAGATGAGATTAAACTGTTAGAGCTTCGCATTCAATGATCCATGACCTGTTATTAAGTATAATGTGCAGAGACTGGGGAAGAACCATTTCTGTACAGAGTTGGAAGAGGTAAATGAGATGTCAGGTATAAACGACTTGGTTACAATACCTTTAGACAAGGACCACCTGGATTGCCAACAGTTGGTGAGAAGATTCCAGCATTTCTCTTTTTCAGCAGTTGGATCGACAGTAATATTAAGGAGGGTAATAGGTATTCCTTTCCTAATATAATAGCAGAGACCTTTATAAATAACATGCAGGGTCAGCGGATAAAGTGCCTGCAATAGCTTGTACTGCCAGTGTGGAGACTGTATGGCATGTTCGAAGCTGCGCCAAGAGAAAAGACCTTTTGTATAGTATCCAGTTGAGATTTTACAGTAAGAAGGCTGGCCCTTTGAAACCAAATACAGAAGGCATATGATAGAACTGGTAATAAAGACGGTACGATACAAGATACGGAGAGTATTGTTTTTTAGTCCCCATTCTTTCCTAGAAATTCTGAAGAGCATTGATGTAAAGTTCTTCATCTTTTTAGAGAGATGCTGTAAGTGTGACGAGAAGATCAGACGGTCATCTAGGAGAACACCAAAGTGTTTGTGTGTGGAGACTAGAGGAAGTGAATTTACTTGATTTTATTACTGGAGGCCTACCATAATTTAGTCTTCCTTTAAAGATCATCATTTTTGTTTTTGTCATTGAAACGGTGAGCTTGTTTTGAGTGGCCCACAGGTAATCTGGAGAGAACATTATTTGCAGAAGTTTCTAGATCCCTTCTGGAATTTCCGTGGACAAGAATGGATGATTCATCGGCATAAGCTATTGTATTTATATTAGTCAGGTCATCATTGAGGAGAAGCCAATCATTTAGGACTAAGTTCCACACCAGGGGTACAAGAATAGACCCCTGGGGGCAGTCACGAGTAATATGTCTGGATATAGAATGGTGTTTAGTTTGTATCAAGACAGAGCGATTAATAAAATAGTCCTTTTTGAGAAGGTATAATAACTGAGGGCAATTTGCAACTCTAAGAGAAGGACACTCCCCCACCATAGTGTATCAAAAGCACCTTCGAAGTTTATAAGTAAAATTAGAGTATATTTAAATGTGGATTCATCGAGGAGCTTTTTCATTTGAAACAATGCATCTTCACAGCCCCGGCCTGATGTAAAGCCATATTGAAAGAATGAATTTAAGTTGGCCTCCGCAAGCAGTTAATTAATTCTAAGACTGATTAAACGTTCAAGTAGTTTTCCTAAGTGGGAAAGCAAGGCAATTGGCCTGTAAGATTTTGGATCGTGCTGAGGTTTTCCTGGTTTTGGTAAAATTTTCAATAAAGCTAACTTACAGATAACAGGAAAGGTACTAAATTCTAAACATTTGTTAAAGAGACAAGGCATATGATTTGGTCGTAGCTCATAGAAGCGTTTAAGAAAAATACATTCCAGTAGATCTAGTCCAGGACATTTGTCCTTTTTCATTGAATTAACTGCAGATTTTAATTCATCCAATGAGAAAGGCAACGTTGAAGTGGGGGTGAAATACGATTCATTTAAATTTCTGATTTCAGCCTGCACAGGGGAGTCAATGTTCAGGGGAGTTTCTGATTTCAGCCTGCACAGGGGAGTTAAGGATATCTCCTGGATTTATTTTGTAAATCAAACTTTATGGATCCTCGTTACCAGCAGTTTTTACCAAATTTTGCTAGGATTCCAACTTGTTTTTTTGATGGTTTTGACATATAGTTTCTTAGTACTTTTAAATTCTTGGTGTAGTCTTGAGAGTACTGATGGTAAGATATTGTTGTTTCTTCAGGCTTTTTGAAAGGTTTTTCTAGCTCGATGAAATTACGTCTTAGTATCGTGAGTTCCTGTGACCACGAAGGAGTGGTTTTGGTGGTCACAGGCAGTGCCGGATTTAGCACTTGAGAGGCCCCAGGCGCAATTCAATTTTGAGGCCTCCGTCTAAATATTTTCGGTACCACTATAGTGTGCATTCTATGCGCACGTTTTTACTATAGCACGCGCTCTAGATTTGGTGTTGCGGTTTTAATCATTTTAGTTGCGCAATTCTTTCTTCAATATATATTTTATTAATTGGGAATTAAAAAATTAATTCCCAGTTATCACTTGCTATAAATGTCACGCCTCGTCAAATAATTCAGTTTTGATAAATACATCAAAAAAAAAAGGTCAGGGAAACGGGGAACATCCTTTGTAAAAAGGATAGGTGGAACAGGACCAGGGTATGTCTGCCAGGGGCAAAGGTTGATGACGTTGTAGAGCGGATATCATCTTTCAAGGGCACAAAAGGTGATATAGTTGTACACGTTGGCACTAATGATATAAAGAGTAGGAGACCGGCGGAATTACTCAACAAGTACAGGTCACTGTTGAAAAAAAGCCGTGAAATAGGGTTGAATTTGAAAATGTCTGCAATTCTGCCCAGACACGATAGGAGGGAGTACATGATGAGAGCCTTGTCGATCAATTCGGCCCTGGAAAGATTGTGCAAGGCTCAAGGGGTAGAATTTTTTTCAGCCTGGACTGTACTTGTTAACAGGAGAGATTGCTTCTACAGGGATGGGATACACTTAAATAGAAAGGATGCAAGAATATTTGCTGATGCTATCGAGGCAGTGTTAGGTGGGTCGGAAAACTGCTAGTTTGGGGGGATACAAAGACTAATAGTTTAACAGTAACCGCAGGCAGAGGTGAAGGTGATTCTTGCACAACTTCTATTAGAATAAGAAGCGACCTGGAGCGAGGGGTGTTGGGGGTTTCAGGGACGGATGGCAGTCATCATGGAATAGTTGGGTATATGGGATGTGTCAGGGTAACAAGGAATAGGCATAGGAGCATGTATGCTTGCATGTATACCAATGCTAGAAGTATAGTAAATAAATTTGATGAATTTGAAGTGTTGGTCAAGACATCAAAGGCGGATATTGTTGGGATAGCAGAGACGTGGTGTCACAAAGATATAAGGAATGCAGAACTGGAATTTGGGGAGTACAATGTGTACAGAAAGGATAGATAGGACAGAAAGGGAGGGAGTGTTATGCTGTTAATTAAGAAAAACATAAAATCAAAGGAAGTGCACCCAGTTAATATAGATGAACAGTGCTCTGTTGAGTCAGTTTGGTGTGAGATAAGCACTGCGAAAGGAAAAATAAGAGTAGGAGTGTGTTATAGGCCTAATGACTTGAATGAGTACAATGAACAATTGTACAGAGAAATAGACTGGGCCAGTAAATTAGAATGTCTTATAATGGGGGATTTTAACTTCCCTGATATTGACTGGAACTTGTGGGTTGGTCACTCACACACTAGTCAGACTTTTGTGGATTTATTGGATGATTGTTTTCTGCAGCAGCATGTTCGAGAGGCAACCAGAGAAAGTAACACTCTTGATCTGGTTATCAGAAGTGATCATTCGTGTATTAAGAATTTGCAGATGAAGGAACCACTAGGTGGCAGTGATCACAGTGTGCTGAAGTGGGATTTACTCAAAGAGGTAACTACCGTCAGGGGTAAAGGAAAGGGTTTTTGCTTCCGTAAAGGGGAGTACAGTGGTCTCAGACAGTTTTTAAGTTCTGTACAGTGGGATCAACTGACGATGTTACAAACAGTAAATTCTAAGTGGGAAGCATTCAAAGAATTAATCGTGGAAGCTACTAGACTTTATATACCGATTAAGAAATATCGTTCAAGGTTTAGGCCTAAATGGTTATCAAGTGAACTAATGAGACTCGTGACAGAGAAGAAAAATGCATGGGATGCATATAAATTATCAGGTGACGCAGAAGCCTGTGGCAGATATAAGCTAGTCTGTAATCAGGTCACAAAGGAGGTTCGGCAGGCGAAGGCGGATTACGAGAAATCTTTGGCAAAAGATGCTAAGAAAAACAGCAAGGATTTCTTTACTTATATAAACTCTAAAAGGAAGGGGATGAATTTGATTGGTCCACTTGACATCGATGATTCGACTGTTGATGATCCTGCTCAGATAGCAAACAAACTGAATGAGTATTTTGCATCTACATTCACACGTGAGGAATTATTACAATTTGAAAATGGAAGAAGGTTATCAAATTGTAGCAGTGTGCTTAATGATTTTGTAATAACTGAGAGCAAAGTGGAGGAGAAATTGTTGAAGTTAAACACAAGAAAGGCACCTGGGGTGGATGGGATCTATCCAGTTATTTTAAAGGAGGCGGCAAAGCAACTAAGCAAACCCTTAGCCATAATTATGAGAGCATCCTTGGACTCAGGGGAGGTTCCCACGGACTGGAAATGTGCAAATGTGTCCCCAATTCACAAAGGTGGATCGAAGGGTGACACGAGTAATTACAGACCAGTTAGTTTAACTTCTGTTCCGGGTAAAATAATGGAGTCGCTGGTTAAAGATGCATTGCAGGATCATCTAGACAAGACTGCAGCAATAATTCAAACACAGCATGGGTTTGTTAAGGGAAAGTCTTGTCTGACAAATTTGATTGGTTATTATGATGTGGTCACAAAGGAACTGGATGCAAAAAATAATTTTGATATCATATACTTGGATTTCAGGAAAGCTTTTGACACTGTTGCGCATGGAAGACTACTGTACAAATTGGAGCAGAATGGTATTAAGGGTAAGTAGCTACAATGGATAAAAGGATGGTTAAGTGGGAGAAGACAGAGGGTGGTAATCAATGGGTGCTGCTCTTCGTGGACTAATGTTATTAGTGGAGTCCCACAGGGTTCGGTGTTGGGTCCACTGTTGTTTTGTGTATTTATCAATGATATTGATGAAGGTATATCAGGCTTAATGTCGAAGTTTGCAGATGACACAAAGGTTGTCAGGGTTGTTAATGACAGTAATGGCAGTGTGCTACTGCAACAGGATCTAGATAATTTGGGCAGATGGGCTAAGAAGTGGCAACTGAAGTTTAACCTTGACAAATGCAAAGTACTGCATATGGGTAGAAGTAACCCCAGAGAAACGTACCAACTGTGTGGTACTACACTTAAGGTGGTAGAAAATGAAAAAGACCTGGGAGTAATTGTGCAGTCAGATATGAAGTTTTCTGAGCAGTGCAGACAGGCTGCTAGAGCGGGTCATGGGGTTTTGTCAATGATATATAGGAATTTTGCTAGCAGGGAAAAGGAGGTGATTGTCCCTCTGTATAAGGAAATGGTCAGGCCACGCCTTGAGTACTGCGTACAGGTCTGGAGGCCTCATTTTAGGAAGGATGTAGATTTGCTTGAGCGTGTACAGAGAAGAGCAACACGATTGGTGAGGGGAATGAAGGGATTCTCTTACCAAGAGAGGCTTAAGTTCTGCAAATTGCAGTGGCTGGAGACTAGGCACCTGCGCGGTGATCTGATTGAGGTCTATGAGGCCTTGAATGGGTTGAGCACGCTGAATTCTGATGGGATCCTTCCACTTGTTCAGATTACCAACCTACGGGGACATAAGTTCAAATTAAGAAAGGACAGATGTAGAATAGATGTGCGGAAATTTGCATTTAGCCAGCGGGTGGTTAATTGCTGGAACAAACTTCCATCTGTCGTTGTGGAAGTTGATAGGTTAAATAAATTTAAGGAGGAACTGGACAGGCATTTGGAGGGAATGGTGTGATTTTTTTTTTTTGGCTGATGCTGCATAAGCTCCTACACTTGCTTTCTTGCATCATGTGCCACTACTACTACTACTACTACTACTACTACTACTACATAAACAATACATAAGATATTACAAATACTTACTTGATAACAAAAGAAAAATACTCCTACACTAAAACACCAACCACACCACACTCTAGTAATTTGTAACAGATTCGTGAGTGATGTTAGTTCCGAAAGCTATTAAAAAAAAAAGACGATGCTCGGTTACATGCGCCTCCGTAGCCAGGTGGGAAGGAGCCGCAGTGCGTAGCACACGCTTCTTGATTAGACCGGGGTTCGAGCCCGCCACCACCAAATACGGAAAGGTCAGGGAATGACCACTGCATATTTCCCGAGCAATATGGCCTTAGTTTCTAATGCTCCTAAAAACCCAATAACAAAACATAACAAGCTCCGTTACATGTGAGCCAGCGCAGTAGTGATTTCAGAGGCTTTAAAAGACTTCTGCGCTTGCTCATTGGTTCCCAATTAGTTGCGAATAGTTTTGAACTGCCTCCGCGAACAAATCTAATATCGTTTCTTGAGCAATATCGTCACAGGGTTCTTCACTCGTGGAATTACCTCCACTAGGAAAAAACTGAAAGTGTTTAATTCACTGAAAGTGAATCACATATTATCATTAATGATAATATGTGATTCACTTAGTTCGCATAGATATTTCATATAATACGTAGGGATATTTGCATAAGAGTTTACTAACTTCTTATCTTAAATTATAGCTTTATTCAGTAACGTTAATAATGATGAGTGTAAAAATTTAAAATGAAACAATTTTTTTTTGAGACCTGAAATTTGAGGCCCCATCGATTTAAGAGACCCCAGGCGCGCGCCTCGTGCGCCTGTGCGGAAATCCGCCACTGGTCACAGGAACTCATGAACAAGAACAACAAGACCTTCTTCCTTGTTGATCTGGAAGTGGCTTTCAGAACTGTCTTTTGAATGAGAAGTGCTAATTATTCAGGATTATAATCAGAAATAGCTTTAGTATCATCTGAAGGAAAATCCTGGATTATTGAATTTTCAAAGTTGCTCCAATGAATATTACGAAGCGAATATCTCACAAGGTCCCTTGCAGGTTGCCTCAAAACTTTAGCTGCTTTTTCTAATAGGAAAGATATGACCCTATGATCAGATATAGTCCAGTGTTTACCTCCCAGTTATGAATAAATGAGAGTATGTTATTAGTCACTAATGTAATGTCTCTATTTGATTGTTCTAAGGAGTTGGAAAAAGTATAAGGCTAGCCTGCAAGGTTAATGACATTCAGTTGATGAGATAAAATGAGGTCTTCTAAAAGGCGTCCACTTGTATCAGTAGATTTGCTGTGCCAAAGAGATTTAGAATTTGCATCCATTAAAACTAGCAGAGACTCTGAGTACGGATAATTCAAATTATTATATTAGGGCCGCCCGTAATTTCTTACATCTACCCATATATTTATTTGTCTGTAAATTGCGTGTGTTCTCTGGTCGATTTGCTTGCTTGCTAGACGAAAAAAACCCCAATTTCTGGGGGGTAAAAACCTTGCTATCTACGCCTGAGACCGACTAACTTAGCCACGGAGTGAAAAAAGCCCATTAAAGTTCCTCGCGTCATCGACGGGATTCGAACCCAGGCTTTTTCCACCCAGTGTGTGGAGGACGGTGACGATAGCACTGTGCTACCCGCGCAGTCTGGGTTCGGAATGCCCAATGACTGCCGTGGCCAGCACGATCCTACCAGATTTAAATCCAATGGAACATGCGTGGGACACCATTGGGTGTCGCACTGCACGCCGACAGCCAACTCCTCGGTCACTTGGTGAGTAAGGTGCACTGATGGAAGAATGGGATTTGTTGCCACAGAATCTTATAGGCACCCTTATGTCGAGCATGGTTCAATGTTTGGGCAATGGAGGGGTATACGCCGAGCTGATGTCATGTACTGCGACCTTTTTGAGAATTCTTATACAACCCCTATACCTGTCCCGTATATTTGTCAAAAGAAACTCGCCATTTCCTTATTATTCTATGGTACACCACCATACCAAATATTGTTCTGCTTCATAGCAACCAACTTTACTAGCAGCAATAAGGTAATTATCCCTTTGCATAAAGCAATGGCCAGGCCAAACCTTGAGTATTGCGTACAGATCTGAAGGCCTCATTTTAGACAAGATGTAGAGTTGCTAGAAAGAGTACAGAGAAGGGCAACGAGGGGAACAAAGAGGTGCTCTTACCAAGAAAGGCTTAAGTGCTACAAATTGCAGCGTCTGGAGACTTGGCACCTGAGAGGTGATTTGATTGAGGTGTTTAAAGCCTTGAATGGTTTGAGCAGGCTCAATGCTGATGGGTTTGTTTGTCTTGCTCAGATTACGAACTTGGGGGCATAAACTCAACTTGAGGAAAGACAGTGTAGAATAGATGTGCGGAAATTTGCCTTTAGCCATTGGGTGGTTGATTGCTGGAACAGACTTCTATCTGTAGTTGTGGAAGTTGACAACTTAAATTCATTCAAGGCAGAATTAGACAAACGTTTGGGTGAATGGGTGGATGAAATGAGAAGGGTTTTAGTTTTTTTTTTTTTTTTTTTTTTTTGCCTAATGCTGTATAAGATCGCTTTCTTGGATCACATGCCTATGCTAATGCTAGTACAGGCTGCATGAATAACACCACGTTTTCTAAGTGTTCCGTCAATTTTTTCGAACAGCATATATCACAGATTGATAATGCTAGTACAGGCTGCATGAATAACACCACGTTTTCTAAGTGTTCCGTCAATTTTTTCGAACAGCATATATCACAGATTGATAATACAGTACAGATAATCACAGCCCCCCATAGACGACCATCTTAGTACAAAAGGGATCTCAGCACTGCCACCAGATACCTAGGTAAATAGGCTGTTATAGAGACATTTTGGCTGAAGTACTGTAGTCACCATAGCACGCTACCTACATTGGCGCATCGCGGTTGGCATGGTTACGCGGTGAATGCATTAGCAGCAAGCTACATGTATTTAACCATGGTCGGTTTATTTTCATTTCATACTTGAGCCAATTTCCGTAAACTAACTATACACACGTGTTAATAAGGATTAGTTAAGAATTTGTTATTAATTAAGAATTTTTCAAAAGGAGAAGCTCGCAATTCGGAAATTCACCGAGTAGCCACCGCAACGAGCCACAGACAATGCCCCAGCGCGGTCTGCAGTGACTACATGGCAGTGATCTACAGACTGCTGCGGTGCAGTTTGTTTTCCCTGTTCTTTTATTTTGCTGATCTTTCAGCCTCACCACATCAATCGGCCAACTGATCCAGAAATATTATTCCCTACTTTCGAAAATACTCAATGTAATTTATTCATATTCACAAAATATACGACGGTCCCTTACACACAGAAAGGAGCATTTCACCCAATTGTCACGGAGGTGCGCCGTGACAATTGGGTGAAATGTAAACACTTTGTGGACGTTGACTATCTGTATTTACAAATCTGTGATCTATACATACACTATATCAGTAGTTCTCAACCTTTTCACCTTATGTCAGAATGTCATCCCCCTTTCCAAGATTGTCCGACTCAAAAGGTTCATTCTAAAAGGATAAAAAAGTGAAATATTCATCTTTATTTTTAATTTAATATGTGACATCCAATAAAGTGTGATGTCCTGTAGATTATGTACACCCTGTAAAATTTTAGTTTGTAGAAAGATCAATATTCCTTCCAGCAGTTTGAGTATGTCAATTTGTGATCCCGATTCCCCCCCCCCCCTTTCCCGAAACCCTAAAATTCCTTCTGGGAGGGAATTCCCCTTGGTTGAAAACCCCTGCACTACATTTGTATATTGTAGCTGAAGCGCTGGATATTATGTTTGTTGAAGAGCGTTCATCGGAGGAATGCATCGGTTTATCGGTTAATGCGGAGGAATGGGCAATATAGCGGATGCATAGAAATGAAATGTTCACGGTTCGCGCATAAACGTCGTTGCTTTTCGCTCGTGTTTTTTGAAGTGAAAAATCTTTGGGCAGTTTTCACATGAGAGTAACTTGCGTCTGAGGAATGACAAAAATGCTCTTGTTTATACTCCGGCACGACCACCAGGTTAGTGGAGTTCACAATAAATCATCAACACAAATGTTACTCGTATTTAGCAGTCACGGGCTTGAACCCCGGTTCATTCAATGAGCGCGTGCTATTACACACGTCCCTGACCACTCGGCTACGTCACACGAAATGATTAATCGCCCCCACCATTGTAACAGTCACGAGCGACGCATGACGCAATCAGCACCCATGCAGCGCGGCCACGGTGCAACTCGCACGTGTGTCGTGTTTACGCATTAAATCGCTATATCCCAGCTTCTAGCAGTCCGAATTTAAAAACCAAAATATTTCTTTCGTCATTCTCTACAGTATTTCATAAAAAATTTCGACAGAAAAAATATATATAATTCAACATACCGAAGACTACTACTAGTGAGCGTTGTAAGGCATACAGAGCACGTACACAATGCAATGGTGCCACCGAAACCACCTCCATTGATTACAAGAGAGATCTGTAAAAACGTTGTACTAAACTTGTAAAACATTATACCACTGTAAACATTGAAATAATAAATTTCAAAAGATTCTAGAGAAGTTTCACTTAACTTCCGGTATGCGTGCTCGGCACACACAATTTTTTTTTTTTTTTTGTTATAAGTCACGAACGATTATTATTTACTATCCTACCTGAACTGTAACGGACCGCCCATAACTTGTTACTGTTTTATTGTAGCATGCTTACAAGTTAGTGCAAATGCCAGATCTGTTCGCAGCTAACTACTAAATAGTTATAAGATTGGCATCATTATGTATATCTCATATTGTGAATACCTTCGCAACGAGTTGCCATGATATTACACTATCTCGAATAAGTAACTCTTCACCATAGGTGGAGATGGGTGGGAAGGCACCCTGGTGTTGCGATGATGGCAAGGCAGTTGCGAAGTATAACTCCACAATATGAAAGATGCTTGATGGTGTGTAGTAATTTGAATACCACCAGGGCCGGATTTAAACCTCTTGCAGCCCTAAGCCATAACGTGTATGAAGCCCTTCTCTCTTACAGTTCACCTGTGGCAATATTAAAAAAAAAAAAAGGTGGGGTGAGGCCCCTAGCTGTAGCTTGTTTAGCTTACGTGTAAAATCGTCCCTGAATACACCCAGACAGCACCGTTTGAAATATGGTATGGGATAAAGATCTCTGTTATCCTCATACTATCCGTATTAGACTTCGGAAAGCAAATAAGATGTAGGAAGGTGATAGTGGGAGAGGAAGATATGTCGTCCAAGGAAGAAAGGGGCAGTTACTCCTTCAACTCACACCACCCAAACCCTCAAATTCCTCGAATAGGCAACGCTTCCCCAGTAGAGAAGACTGTTGTTACCTATTCTCAGAAAATCAGTGGCCATCAGGAACCCCCATATGGCACCGTTTCGGAGCTTACTGGCTCCTCATCAGTGGGTGGGCAGTTATCCTAGTGTTACAATAATGGCAAGGCAGTTGCGAAGTATAACTCCACAACATCGCATTTTAGGGCAAAAGCCTCATGTTGCGTAGTGAGTTAATATGCTTACAAGACATCAGATCTGTTAGCAGCTAACTGCGAACAGATCTGAATGATGTTATATAAATAGTTATATAATAATTACATAATAAATAAATAAAAATAAATAAATAAATTTTCTGTTTATACTCCGGGACGACCAAACGGTCAGAGGAGTTTAATAGTTATAAGATTGGCATATCTATTAACTATCTTATAACTATTTAGTAGTCAGCTGCGAACAGTTCTGATGCATTTGCACTAACTTGTAAGCATGTTAACTCACTGCACAACTTGGGGCTTTTTGCCCTAAAATGCGATGTAATTCAAAAATTCTTACACACCATCAGGCATCTTTCATATTGTGAAGTTATACTTCGCAACTGCCTTACCATCATTGCAAACCAGAGTGCCTGCCCCGCCCATCGAAGAGGAGCCAATCAGCTCCAAAACGGTGCCGTCTGGGTGCTAGCATCCGCTGAGAATAAGTAACAATAGTCTTCTCCTACGGTGAAGAGTTACTTATTCGAGATAGTGCAATATCATGGCAACTCGATGTAAAGGTATTCACAATATGAGATATAAAAATGATGCCAATCTTATAAATATTTAGTAGTTAACTGCGAACAGATCTAATACATTTGCACTAACTTTAAGCATGTTAACTCACTATGCAACTTGAGGCTTTTGCCCTAAAATGCGATGTTTTATTGTAGCTATTACATAAATGCTTACCTATGTGGGAACATACTGATTTCTCATGTATGTAGCCTACAAGCATAACTATATCTCACCCTAAGGAGTATTAGCATTAGCTTTAAAAACATTCCCTTTCTTCAAATTTTTGAAGAAAGCGAATGTTTTTAAAGTACGCACATTGCAAAGTCGAAACCAGGGATTTTCCCCATCTCCGCTGAAATTGTGTGTATAACTGTCCCTTATCCTTTTGACCCCCCTCCTCCCAAGACAGCATTCTGGCGCAGCTGCACCATTTGTACTGTAAGAATACGCCACTGTGCGTACCCCTGCCAATGTTACATAATAATAGGAAATAAGGGAAGAGTCGCGCTGTTACTAACAGGGCAATTCCAGACTGTTTTTCTAGTGGAAGGGGACAATTAATGATGTGGAACATATGATTCAGAATCAAATTTATTTGAACGGAGGAGTGGTGGGATGTTCGGGCGATACCGTCTTCATTACCCCCCCCACACACACACACACACCTCCACGATCTGCTATCGGTAACTGTTACAGATATTCGGGGGAGTTTTTTTCGGTCTTGTTTTTAAGTGCAAATTCAACTTTTTTTTTTTTTTTTTTTCCATTTCCATAATTTTCCCTTATAATTCATTAACTATTATAAGCTAATTACCAATCAAGTTAAAATAAAATTTAGGTCTGTTTCTTTACTTAAACGTTAGCAACTGTCGTTAATAAAAAGAAAGGAAATGCGATAGCAGTATAAGACTGAATCGAAATAAAAGTAGGCTTAACGTATATTTGAAGTAAGTTACTTGAATGACGACAAACTCTAAAAGAATTATAAATGCAAAAACACTCACCTGCAACAGGTTTTGATGGTATGTAAACTGTTTACACAAGCAGAGTGGATTAAACGATATAATCTCCATAGCAGAAAATACAAAACTCTGCAAAGAACAGACGACACAAAAAAAAAAAAAAAAAAAAAAGTGATTTGCAGGCGTAATAATAAATAATAAAACATTCCTATTTGCGGTGTCAGAACATGGCGCTTGCTTTTGATACTGCAGAAGTTATATGACGCTCAAACTCAACCAAAATCCCTCTATAATTAAATTATTTCACCAGAGAAAATTATTTTCCTTTTAATATAATTTATATCGATAGAACGGAACACGCCGAAATGCCGTTGCAATTAAATAAATTTACCTTTTTAAAATTAGCTCAGTGCATTCTGATTGTGAAACATCAAAAAAAAAAAGTTTCCGAATTTTAGGATGCTCATTTCCGATGACAACGTCCAGAACGTTTAGACAAGTGAAAGTAGATTTTTATTATTGCCTGTACACTATCAATTTTTTTTCTTCGATATAATCTTATAATGATGTTGTTGCAATTGCAAGGACAGCAATTTCGATGGAACGACTGTATAAAAAAACAGCTTTGGGGTGAATAATAATAATAAAATACACTTTAAAATTCTTTAAAAAGCTGTGTGTAAAGCTGAACGGCTTAGTGGAAACAAAATCCGAAATATTTTTACTGTACCCCATACCGTCACAAAATGTTTTAGCGATACTCTATAGCGGACCGAACGACACCAGCTTGACTTTCAGTAATGATTGAACTTAATCGCCGCCATTTGCGGACCTAAGAAATGGGAATCAGTCGGCAGACCAAAATAGTGCCATGTTCTCTACTACCATAATACCAAACCCGTATTGCATGTTAGTATAGATCGTAATAATGGATGAAATTGTTCACAAATTAGAGACAAACAATTTATATTTCAAATAAGCATTTTTACATTTGCAAGTAATAAATAACATGTATTATATAACAAGATCATAAAATGCTTATAAAGAAGAGGAGATGAGACTCTCATCGTAGCTACCATGTAGGCAGGCAAGGCAATTGCCTCCGGGCCCGGGCCCTTTAGGGGCTCGGCGTCCTTGGCTATCTCCTCTTTTTGCAATTTTCATTAATTAAGTAGGGGCCCGAACATGTTCTTTGCCTCCGGGTCTGAAAAAGGATAGCTGCGCTACTGGATGAGAGTATAGCAATATGTATCTATTTCAACACTAACATAAACAAAAGTTTTTCTTTCAACAAACGTTACATTGTAACTCCTAATTGGGCGGGGCCCTTGTCTTTGAGGGACGATAAGCTTTGCTAGATCTAGCAAGCTATTAGAACCGCCAATGACAGAGCATCCGAATGTTACAACCAGTGAGAACTGGTGTATGATGTTTGCATATACACCAGTTCTCACTGGTGTATATGCAACTGATTTTTAATCTTGTTTTGCTACCAAATATTTCCGTTGCGGTTGTTAATACGTAAGAGCTCTAGCACTGACTTATATTACAACTGAATTTAATTACAACATTATCCCACCCCATTTGGTAAGAATATTAATATATGATAATAAAAATAAATCAAAGAAATCAAAAACAAAAATAAAATTTAGGGCTAAAGCCTCAAACCACGGAATATAACGGCACCCCGCAAGTAATTTGTTTTATTCTGTGGCACCCCTACTCAATTTTCTACTGGTTACATCAGATTCTCTCTCTGTATATATATATGTAATGTTAAAACAATGTTATATGATAGTCATTACAATAGTATAACTATAAACAAAATTGCAATTCATAATACATATTATATTATTATTATTAGCCATGTGGTGCAAGTAAGCCTGCGGCTTATGCTGCACCAACCAAAAAAAAAAAAAAAAAAAAAAAAAAAATTCAAATTTACCCTGAGAGAGAGAGAGAGAGAGAGAGAGAGAGGAATCACCAAGAAAGAGAAGAATGATGATATCCACCTCAGGACCCTGGGTGTGCTAAGCCCATACTCACCAAATGTGAGCCCCTGAGGTAAAAAAAAAAAAAAAAAAAAATATATATATATATATATATATATATATATATATATATATATATACAGGGTGTACCAGGAGGAAAGGTCAATATTCCAGGAGGTGAAAGGATAGGTCATTTTAAGCAAAAAAGTTCATATAAACATGTGCCCTGTCCCGAACGGTTTCCGAGATAGAGGCATTTGAATATTTATTTTTCAAGTGACAAATTTGGAACAGTTTATAATAAATTTTCAAAAATGCCACCATCAACTTCAATGCACTTTTCTACTCTCATGAGAACATGGCGTGTTGTTTGTCTAAGTGTATCTTCACGTTCCTTTACAGTATATGGGCAACAGCGTCCATTATGCGAGCTAGCAGTTCATCTCTTGTATCCACCTTTCTTCTGTACACTTTACTCTTCATCCAAACCCATATACAAAAATCTAATGGGGTTAGGTCTGGAGATCTTGGTGGCCGGTTAATGGCATCACCACGACCAATCCACCGATTAGGGAAAATTCGGTCCAGATGTTGCTTCACACATCTAGTAGAATGGGAAGGGGCCCCGTCATGCTGAAAGTACATAGCACACCGTGTGGCCAAAGGAACGTCCTCTTGTTGTTCGCATAATGTATTTTGAAAAAATTGAAGGTAATTGTGTCCTGTTATTCGATGTTATAAAATAACAGGACCTATCAACAGGTTATCGATCATACTGCACCACACATTGATTGAGAAACGAACTTGGAAATTTGTTTCCGCTGTACCATGTTGATTCTCGTGCGACCATCGATGAGTGTTATGTGTGTTGTTGATTCCATTCCGGGTAAACGTGACTTCACGTGGTTTATTAGTAAATAGTATTGATGGAAGCACTTCATGATTGACATTTAATAATGACAAAATTCAAGACGTGTGGCACTGTCCCCTAATCAACTGATGGCTGGCAACTGACAATCATATGGCACAGTCTGATGGGAGGGAAGGAAAATATTGTGCGCCAATTTCAAAACAAATGTACATTAAAGTAATTCTATCTCGGAAACCATTCGAGATAGGGCACATGTATGTTTATATGAACTTTTTTGCCTAAAATGACTTATCCTTTCACCTCTTAGAATATTGACCTTTCTTCCTGGGACACCCTGTATATATATATATATATATATATATATATATATATAATAATTTTATTCTTTATTTAGAGGTACTAAATAAACATCAAATAGAGTTCACCACAAAATTAAAAAGGTAACGTACACCTTTTTATAATGAAATAAATATAAAATGAATATATACATTAAAAAAAAAACAAGTTTAAATAACTTAAACCCAAATTACATGGCACCCCTGGAATGTTGTTGCCGCACCCCGGTTGAAAACCACTGTATTAGATACGAGTTAGTGCAACGTATCAGTTCTGTACTTAGTAAATCGCCAACGTTGGTAAAATGGCATCGTTTTCATTACATCTCATATTGTATTGTGAATACCTTCACAAGAGTTGTCTGTCATTTTACAGCATACTCGAATAAGTGACCATTAGAAAAGGCTGTTGATACTTATTCTCAGTGATTACCACCACCCAGACGGCCGTTTTAGGGTATATATTGTAAGATATAATATCTTACAAATTAAAGAAGGAGAAATATATAAATTTTTATTATAACAATGACGGGGTTGCTGTCCCCCAAACTTGAAGATTAATTCTAAGTGAAGCTTCTGGCACAATAATACACATTACAAATCACAAATACTGTTTAGGATAGTGGGTCTCACGCTAATGGAATTAAATTAAGTGGAGGCTATACTTAATCTAAGAGCAAATATACCATGAAAATAAACATTAGAACGAGATATAGGATCAGCGCCCACTACCTGAAAGAGCAAGCGAAGATAGCGAGACGGAACAGTGGGGGTTAAATTGATGGCTAGTGAAGGATTGCTCGAGAGTACAATAGGGGTACCAGTGGGGAGCGGTTCTTGTTTACCGTAAACAGAGTGGAGGTGGTCATTTTATAATTAAGCGAGACGAATCAAGTAAATGGACGCAGGTGTTTTCTGGATGGTTCTGGAAAGATTCTGAGCTTCCGGATGTACAAAGAAAGTTCGAGAAATTTCTGGAAACCGGAAGTCCTCTCTACACTGGAAGGAGCTCGATGTTTTTGCCTATTGCACGTCATGTGCAATAGGCAAATGAGAATGGAGATGATGATTGAGAGATAGCAATGATCGGTTGAGAAAAGGAGGGCGTTACGAAATTTTGGGAAATAAAAAGGGAGGAGCGCGCTAGAAAGGGGGTGTTGAAAGTTTTTTTCGGAGAAGTAGGCTCAGGAAACAGTCCCCGGAAGTGATCCACCAGTAGAACCAGTTATGGTGAGTTGGCTAAATTCTGATAGTTTAAGTAAAGGAGGCTAATCAAAACCCGACAAGCAACCTACAGTCTGATCGTAACCCCATCATTCTCTCTGTGCAAACAGAAATACCCATCACTTCTGGCAGGAGGAAAGTCACAGCCAAAACTATTACAGCGCCCAAATACCTCGATCCTGAAAGGTGTGTTTATGCAGCCCAGGCAATTCCATGGGATGTCCTTGAGGAATGCGACCCTGAATTCGGAATTGACCTAATGACAAGATGGATAGCCACTGTCTCTCTCTCTGCTGCAACAAAGAAGCTAACCATTACAGAGCATTCAAGGGCCTGGTGGAGTCGAAAAGTCTCCGAAAGCTTCCACGTCAAACAGAACATGCACAAGCGGTGGAAAAACTCCGGCTCACCCTCGGACAGAACTGCATTCTCCCGAGCCAGGGCTCTTTTCATTAGGAATAAGAGGGAGGCAATAAAACTTCACCTAGAGGCTACCATAAATAAAGGGAAGCCCTTCCATAGAAGCAAATCAGAGGACGCCATTCACTCACTCAATCTGAGCAGTTGGCTCGACCACATAACTAGGTTTGTGGTTCAGTCAGAATCCATCACACCAATGGAATTACCAATCAATCCGATTTCAACCGACCTCTTAAATTCAGTTCAACTTACCAAATATCAACTGATTGATGCAATAAACAGTTCAGCACCTACGGCCGCATCCGGCGCAGACGGGATTCCTCAGTTTATGTTGAAATGCCTGAGTACATTTATTGTTGATCCCATTCTGTCATTATTCAACAAAATCCTTCATCAAAAATTCTTCCCTCCTATGTGGCATGTCTATCTAGTAAGACCGCTGCCAAAAATACGCTCTGCTTCTCAGCCCAGTCACTTCCGTCCTATTTCTTCTGCATCAAGCCTACTAAAGGTATTTGAGAAATCTCTTCTGAAAACGTTAATCACACAAATAATGCCACATCAGCCACCGCAGATCCACTATGCCACCCGGTCAAGATCCACCGCTATAAATCTAGTCAGTACCACTACCACGATCCTCGAAGCATTTGAGCACGGTTCGGAAATCACCGTTACTTATATCGACGTCCAGGCAGCATTTGATTCCGTATCCGTTCACGCGTTGATAAGGCTATTACGTGAGTATTACTTCATTGGCGGAGACGTGCTCTGGTTCATTCAGTCAATGCTTGAGAATAGAACGATTATTGTTCGCGATGCCAATCGACGCTACACCAGAAATATTACAACTGGAGTCCCACAAGGTGGGGTCCTCTCTGGTATTTTGTTCTCAGCCGTTCTTCTGCCTTTCGTGACGGGCCGAACTGATATTATCACCTTCGCCGATGATATAAAGCTGTTCACTGTTGTCAACCCCGGAGACACTGCTGACTACATAAATGTCGTAATCGAACATAAAATCCAGAACCTCGAGGCCTTCCTCTCCGGTTTCGGCCTTCACATCAATCCTGAGAAGTCGAAACAGCTCACTTTCTCGCTCAAACGGAACCCAACGATGGTGCAACCCAATATAAGAGGATCCGCGATTTCTGCTGTGCAGCAACACACCGACCTGGGCGTTATTTTTGACCAGAAGCTCTCCTTTATACCACACATAGACCACCTGCAAAAAAAATTCTGTCGACTCCGGTGGATGCTTAAGCAACAACTTATGCATGTCCATGACCAGGCCGTTGGGTGCAGGTATATTAAGACGTGTGCTATCCGGTCATTCTTTATGGAGCAGAAGTCTGGACCTCAACTGCCGCAACGCATCTAAGACGGATTTTTGCGGGCGAATTTTGGCTATTGAAGTGGGCCATATGGAAATTCCGACTTCCCCCTGCACGAAGGACCACCCAGATGGCAGCATCTCTAAACATCAGACGTCTTCCTGCCATTATCCATGAGAGAAGACTCGTCTTTTCTGTAAAAATGATGGTTGGCATTATTTCGCACCCAGACTTCTGGGCCAACTGCGGTTGGAGGATCCTGGTCCCAAGCCTTCGGGCCAATCCAGTCCTCCAGGCCACCCCAAACCGGTTAAAGTTATCCGATCGCTTCATACCCGTGCAAATGCTACAGTACGTATACTCCTTGGATGGCGACCTCTACAAGTTCGCATTGGATAAAAAATACAGGCAGAACTTACTCCATCGACTTCCTTCTCAGGACCATGTCACAGGGCATTACAACCTGCTCCCAAGGACCTGTCCATCACTCCCATGGATCCCTCACTACATTGCTCCAACTTTCTGCGCCTGCTCAGATGACTCCAGCACTGTAAGAGGACTGCTCCCTGGAGGATAAATTAGCATGATAACATGCTGTTGTGTATTTACGTTCATATGTAAATTTTCCATTTGCTTTCATTTCATTACACTTGTATAATTAGTAATAAGATTATTTTTTCTCTTATCTCATCCATGTTTATTGCAGTGTTGTATTAGCCTTTGTAACCTTTATGTTAGACTTTTACCTTGTGTTAACCTTTACTGTAAACCCCTGGCTTCTAGCCGTGAAGGGTATTGTGTACGGCATATGCATTTTGTATACAATAAAGATTTCTTCTTCTAAAGTATAGATAAGTTACAGAAAAGGGAACTTTCTCGAGATGGAACATAGAAGTCCGAAAGCGTCCACCGAGAGATATATTTAGAAGGAGGACGGCGCGAGATATATATACAGGGTGATTCACTACCAGTGCGACAAACTTGTAGGAGGTGTAGGGGGCACAAAGACAAATCGGAATCACATAGCATTGCAGGGTCCGAAATGCCTTCGTCATGCGGTAGAGGACGTTGAACGGGAGGTCGCATGAACAGCGATCCCGCTGGAAGTCAGCATTTGCGAACCGTTTCTGTTGAAGAAACCAAGTAGCAAAAGTCCTCCGGAGTGGATAATCCGCAGGCCCGAATGATTGGACGCGTTGCAGATGGTATGAACTCATTTGGTTTGTTGAAAGTATCCTCCATACAGTGGATTCGGAAATACCCAATCGTTGGCCTATCGCTCGAGTACTCGTACTCGGATTGCCTTCTGCAAGACGTAGGACATTCTCCACATTGTCTGGCGTCCTCGTCGTTCGCTCTCGATTCATGGTACCTCTCGTGAAACAACCAGTCTCACGTAACCTTCTGGGCACACGTGCGAAAATC
Source organism: Mastigoproctus giganteus (assembly GCF_048544385.1). NCBI lineage: Eukaryota > Metazoa > Arthropoda > Arachnida > Uropygi > Thelyphonidae > Mastigoproctus > Mastigoproctus giganteus. Next base: position 152,771,528 of record NC_143582.1, read on the forward strand.
GTATGATGAGGAGCACGCCTGTGCGAGAAACGTTCCTAATACAAGCGCAGATCGGCGCGCCCGTTACAGTCCGCAGCTCAATACGCGAGGTGTGTGTGTGTGTGTGTGTGTGTGTGTGTGTGTGTGTGTGTGTGTGTGTGTGTGTGTGTGTGTGTGTACAGTGTCGGGGTGGTACCTAGGCATGTGCCCATCTCCACCTAATTCGTTTAAATAACAGGAAAACTGCAAAGTGGGCCTGAATTATAGCTAAGAAATGGAATATTCAAAACTAGAAAATTTTGAGATGGATTCAATTTCAAACAGTGATCTAAAAATAATAGCTAAATTTTGTATAGGAAAGGTTAAAGTTGTATGAAAGAAGTGTTTGTGTGTTTAGTGTGTTGTTAATGTCAGGTCACTTTGCCATCAGGAAGCAGCTGACAACCACAGCTGCTAACTGATGCCCGTCCCCGGCACGTGGAGCCGGACCTGCTTCTACTATTTTACTCTAGAGTGCCAAAGCACAATCGCGCACCCAACAGAAAAAGTGCAATACTGTTGGGTGCCAGCATTCCTGGTCTCAGGCCGCCCAAACCCAAGAACCAAGGAAAAAAAAAAAAAAAAACCACCGTAGTGGTACATGTTGAGGAACCACAGATCAGACATAAAGCTTCCTGAGGCTCCCAGCCCAGATGCATTTATGCATTATCCATGTGTGCAGCCAACTCAATTTCTGATAAGTTTCTTAAAATCGTCCTTTTGGCGAACACAGCAGATGCAAACCTCTGCAAGACCTCTGAAAACTGGAAGCGTCGTGCAAGAGAATCTGCATGTTATCATCAGTAATGTTGGTAAGTTCTTTGAAGAGTCGGCTCCGCTCAGATCCATATAAAGGACAGAGAAATAAAATATGTGACCAAGATTCTGCTTCGCCGCAGGAGCACCACGGATCAGGCTCCAGTCCTCGAGAATGTAGTTTTTCACGAAAGGACCCATGTCCAGTCGGTATATAACTGGTAAACATCGAAGGATGAAACCATGACGACACTGTTTTTGTCATTGCAAAATCTGCTGATGGGATTAACTTCCTCGTTACCTGTCCAACCTCAGAAGAGCCCCACCGATTCCTCCATATTTCCACAAAAGAATTCCAAATTCTTAGTTTTTCTTCTTTGATATTATTAGTAAGATCGATGGAAATGTCCAATATTCAGCTGGAATTCCCTTTCTCAGCGCATACAGCATTCCCCGATACATTATGTATAAATCCAATGGAATGGTTCCCGCAATCACCTGCAACGCTGCTGTTGACACAGTTCTCGGAGCGTGTATGCAAGCCAATAACATTGATCTCTGCAGAGACATAAGTTTATTTCTGATTCGGACCTTGATTACTGCGTCCATCCACACTCCAGCTGCATAAGCCACAATTGGTAGAAAAACAGTTCTGTAATATAATGTCATAGTTCTTTTGTTAAGCCCCCCATTCTTTCTTAGAAATCCGTATCACTGAGGAAGTGAATTTCTTGACTTTTTCATTTAGGTGTGACACATGTAAATGAAAACCCGTCCTATCATCCAAAATCACTCCCAAATATTTTGTACCAGACATTAGAGGAATTTGTTTTCCATTTAACAGTATTCTGGGCGGACGGTTGTAGTCAAAGTGATTTTTAAACACCATAAAATTGGTTTTCTTGGGTGAAATTTTCAGTTTGTTCAAGGTGGCCCACGCAGACAAGTCATCCAAGATATTCTGTATTTTTTGCTCTAGTATCATTCTGGACCCTCCAGAAACTCCAACAACCAAGTCATTCGCATACGCCACATGTAGACCACCTGAAGCACGAGATCTGTTCAGCCACTGGTCAAGAACAGCGTTCCAAAATATTGGACCCAGCACCGACCCCCTGCGGGCATCCTCGATTAATATGTTGGTAAAACATCAAATGCTTAGCACAAACCTTCACCAGCCGATCACTAAAATATGAGCATACAACTCCATACATGTGCTTGTCACATCCTGACATTCTTAAGGATCTCAACACACTCTCCCACCACACGGAGTCAAAAGCACCCTCAAGGTCTACAAACACTGCCAAAACATACTTTTCAGGAGAGGATTTTATGTAATTTATCAAGGTCAAAATAGCTTCCTCAGTCGAGTGACCCTTCTTAAACCCGAACTGATTATCTGATATTGCATGATTTTCTGTTAACACTTGAATTATCCTAGGGAGCAAAAGCCGTTCAAACAACTTGCCTAGATTTGCCAAAAGAGAAATTGGCCTATATGCTCGAGGATCCCTCTTTGGTTTGCCAGGCTTATGAAGGATCTTGAGAAGAGTAATCTTCCAAGATCTCGGAAACTTCATCTTCAACAAACACTTGTTGTACATATTTAGCAAGATCTGAGGACAGATGTCATAAAATCTTAACAGGACTTTGTTTTCTATCAAATCCCGTCCCGGGCATTTTTTAACATTTAGTTTAGTAATTGCTGCTCCTAGGTCCAATAGGGCAAACAGACTGATTTCTGACGAACCTTCATATTTGATATTTTCCAAACGTATTCCTCACTGTTCAGCTGTATCCAGGCTTGGTACGTCCCCAGGAAAAAGCTCTCCAACTATTTCCCCAACAGTATCATGCCAATTGTCAGTTTCCTTCCCTTTGACCACAACTGTGTTATAGATTTCTCCATGTAGGAGCTTATCTCTTGAGATCCGATAGATCAGTCCCCAGGGATTCGAATTGCCCACCTCTTTGACTAGATTCTGCCAGCACTCAATCTTAGCACAGGCAATTTGCTTATGATATTCTCTTCGTAATTGTTTGTAGTTGTTACTGAGCAGTAGTATGTCCTGCGCTGATAAATGTTTATTCCGCTGTAGCGTTTTCCTAGCCTTCATTACCTTAGATCTTAGCTCAGTCAACGCTGGAGACCACCAAGGAACCGGGACTGCTCGAAATTGTTTTCTTTTAGCACTTAGTATCATAGCCTGATATAGATGATACTCAACATGGGCTACCAATTCATCGGCATTGAAATCATTCAAGGGTATTACATTATTGTCATTCTAAACTAATTTCAAGTAGTTACTAAATTTGTCCCAGTTTACCTTATCCATCGAAAATCTCTTCAGGTTTCCTAAGCCAAAGTTCCTTCGCACTGGTTCAGGAGCAATGTAAAAAGAAATTGCATTATGGTCGCTGTTGACCAATTCAGGATTCACATCCCATTGCGAAACGTTCCTAGTACAAGCGCAGATCGGCGCGCCCGTTACAGTCCGCAGCTCCATACGCGAGGTACATGTCGGCCAGTTCAACGTTTGAATACTCGTCCATCCTACTGCCTCAGGAACCGGTTCGCAAATGCTGACTTCCAGCGGGATCGCTGTTCATGTGACCTCCCATTGAATGTGCTCTACCACATGACGAAGGCATTTTGGACCCTGCCATGGTATGTGATTCCAATTCCTCTTTGTGCCCCCTACACCTCCTGCAAGTTTGTCGCACTGGTAGTGAATCACCCTGTATATATATATAAACCGAAATGAAATAAAAATCTTAAGCTGTAGTATGGCACACCAGAAGAACGAAAATAGGTAAAACTAAACTTAAAAAATCAAACCAGTATGGAGGAGAAGACAGGTAACCATGACTAAAGTTATTGTAGAAGCAACGCTGAAAAATAATTTAGAAAATCCAAATGAACAATAAATTTGGATGACCAATTAAATTTTGAAAGCCGATTACATAAGAATTTAACGGAGCCCTCCTTGATGGGTACCATGTCAGAATGGTGTGAAATATCATGAATAATAGAGACAGAGGCTAACTACAATAAAAATAAAGTAAAATAAACAAATATAGACTGACTATTATGCCTCATCTAGCCAGAGGCCCAGGAGGCAATAATGGTCAGGGAATCACTGCATTTAGAACGTTAGACAAATCGCCGCAAAGGCGAACCGATCGAAAAATTAGCCCCCCCATCCGATCAATAGATCGAATCGCCAATGAAGAGGATTTGAATAACGGCGGTCCTTATACAGTGAAAAATATAATAGAACAGATACGAGCACTCCAGTGAGAAGCCATACCACTGACGAAATGAATGTTGAACTGGATTATATAGACATATAATCAGTTCAAATTATATATGAGCACACGTGTTCATATATAATATAGTATTTTATATATCTATAATGAGAATGCTAATGTATATAAAATTGTATATATATCTTCTTTGTAAGTTTTGTATATAATTTGTAAATAATTGTGCGTACAAATAAATGGGAAAAAAATGGATTATATAGACAGTTAGTCGGTCTCAGACGTAGATAGCAAGGTTTTTTCCCCAGAAACGGGGGTTTTTCGTCGAGCAAAACAGGCAAATCGACCAGAGAACACACGCAATTTACAGACATAACACATAAACGGGTAAATGTAATCATTTACGGGAGACCCTAATATAATAATTTGAGGTTTTTTTTGATTATATAGACAGGGAAAGTTACTCAGGAAGTAACAAGAGGTGCTCCACAAGGTTCAATCATAGGTCCCTATAGTTGGAATATTGTATTGGATGAGGTACTGGTTCAGGAGTGAGCAAGATGTGAACCGGTAGCATATGCTGATGATTTGTTAATAATGGTGGTGGGAAAGTCTAGAAAAGAAGAATTGGAGGAGACAATTAAGAGGGCTATGGGACAAGCGGAGAAATGTGCTGAGGTCCATAAAATGGAGATATCGATTTAAAAAACTCACATGGTTCTGCTCAAAGGGAAGCTCAGTGAAAGAAGAAGGCCGACTGCAAAAATATTTGGTACAACGATAGCATATTCCCTCTTGGTCGAGTACCTAGGAGTTTATGTGGATGAAAGGATGTCCTTTTTGCCTCACGTGCAGAAATTAAGAGATAAAGTGAGGATGATTTATTTAAAAATTAGGAAAGTCACAAGGGTAGATTGGGGAGTGAAAAGGAAATCTTTAGACCTCCTCTATAAATGTATATTTCTACCGATTGTGACATATGCATTTTGGGATTGGGGGTCATTGAGTGACTAATAGCCACATTAAAAGAAGTCTTATTTCAGCACAGAGATTTGCCCTTCTGGTGGTGACGCGGTCCTGCAGAACCGTTTCAAATGATGCTCTGCAAGTTATTGAAGGAAAGGAACCAATGGATCTGATTATACTTAAAAGGACAATGGAATATGCGATTAAAAATAATAAGAGAATAGAACTTACGGGAATAAAATCTTGTAGAAAAGAGGGAAGAGAGTATGGAAGACACTCTCTTTTTGAAAGTAGAAAAGAAAAGGTTACAGCAAGATATAGATTGTATATGGCAGGAAAGATGGAGCAGTTCTGCTAAGGGGCGTGTTACCTTTACCTTGCTGCCTGTGGTGAAAACTATGAAAGAGATTTCATCTTGGTCTGGTCTAGGAATGTTTCATACAATGCTAATAACTGGACATGGGTTAACGAAAAGGCTGGTAGAGCTTGCTGTATAAGAAAATCCAATGTGTAGTTGTGGGATGGTAGAGGATAAAGAGCATATTTTACAGCAGTGTGTAAGATATGATATACCAAGGAATATGTTAATTAGGCAGATTGGATCCGACTCGTACACATGGAGTGACTTGTTTAAGAATAGAGAATGGAATGAAGCTTTTGCTGAGTTCACTAGAGAAGTAAGCAGGATAAGACAATTGTAAAAATTTGTATATACGTAAATAGTATTTTTATGGAGTTGAGATTTAGTTGGAATTGGAATTTATTGATCTTATAGTCTATAGTTGTATATAAAGGAAATGTTGAAAAAAAGTATAAAATAAAGATACAAAAATATATTGATAAATTTTATTATTTAGAATTTTATATTGATTTTAGAGTTTATAGTTGCATAAAAGAAAATGTTGTAAAAAAGTATAAAATACAAAAATATATTGATGAATTTTAAATGTTTAGAGTTTTAATTTGGATGGAACAAGAATCACAATTTATAGAGACGACCGGTCTAGCCGGTTGTGTAAAGTGCCTGCCTGGCAACCTAAAGGTCGCGGGTTCGAATCCCGCCTCGGGCTTGGATCAAAGTACTGCAAAAACCTTGGGAGGTGCACTATGGCCGCAGAAGCTGATGCACCAACAACTACCAAACAAAAAAAAAAAATTATAGAAGGTTTGCCTTTGAGGTTTAATTGAGGTCTAGACAGTGGATATCCGCCTCTTTGGGGCAGGAGCGGTAACATATCCTCTGTTTGGTTTATCATACGGAGGACATGATTAAGGATCAAAATATTAAAATCGATATGATAGAGGAATAAAGCGCGAATGAGCTTATCGCTCAGGAAGCGCAGGTACAAGTAGGTGTTACGATAGTGAATTATAGAGACAAATATTAGACTATATTGTCATTTAAATTTTCTAAATTATTCTGGAGCGTTGCTTCTACAATATCTTTAGTCTTGGTTACCTTTTTCCTCATCTCTACTAGTTTGATTTTTTTACTTTTAGTTTTACCCATTATCTCTCTTCTGGTTTGCCATACCATAAAAATTAAGCCATGGGGGCTTAATTTTTATTTTAGTTTCATTTCAGTTTTATACAACAAGCAACATGTAGAGGAATATGCAATTACCCTGTCTCTGATGTTTGCCTTACCATTTTATTTTCTTTCATTAATTTTTTTATATTAACTATTGTTCATTAATTAATTCATTTATCTCCCATGGCAGTAGTGGGACGATATGCTAACGCTGGGCCCGTGCCGCCCTCTATAGCTTAATATTTGTCTTTATAATCCGATTCAACATTTATTTCCTCAGTGCTGTGGTTTCTGATAGAAGTGGTCGTATTTCTTCTATTTCATATTTTTTCACTGCATAAGTACCACCGTTATTCAAATCCCTGCTTTGGCTATTGATCGGATGGGCTGGCTGATCTTTCGATCGGTTCGCCTTTGCGGCCAATTATCTAACATTCGAAATGCGGTGATTCCCTGACCATTATTGGCTTCGTGGTCCTCTGTCGAGATGGGGCGTAATGGTCAGTCTATTTTTGTTTATTTTATTTTACTTTTATCGTAGTTAGCTGCTGTCTCTATTATTTGTGATATTTCACGCAATTCGGACATGGTAACCGTTAAGAATGGCGACGTCAAATTCTTATATAACTGGCTTTCAATTATATAAGAATTTGTATTCAGTTTAATTGGTGATCCAAATGTATTGTTCATTTGGATTTTCTAAATTATTTTGGAGCGTTGCTTCTACAATATCTTTAATCTGATTAGCTTTCTTCCACTCCCTACTAGTTTGATTTTTTTTACGTTTAGTTTTATACATGAGTATAATAAGATACTGTACAGGGAAATGGAGTGGGCCAGTAAATCAGAGAGTCTTATAATGGGAGATTTTAATTTCCCAGATATTGACTGGAATTTGGGGGTCTGGTCACTCACACACTAGCAAGACTTTTTTGGATTTATTGGATGATTGTTTTCTACATCAGCATGTTCAGGAGGCAAATAGAGGGAAGAATACTCTTGATTTGATTATCAGCAGTGATTCTTCATGCATTAAGAATCTGCAGATAAATGAACCACTAGGTGGCAGTGATCACAGTGTGCTGAAGTGGGATTTACTCAAAGAGGTAACTACCATTAGGGGTAAAGCGAAGGGTTATTGCTTTCGTAAAGGCGACTACGATGGACTGAGACAGTATTTAAATTCTGTACAGTGGGACCACCTAATGATGGTACCAACAGCAAATGCAAAATGGGAAGCATTCAAAGAACTTATTTGGAAGCTACTAGGCTATACATACCAACTAAGAAATATTGTTCAAGGTTTAGGCCTAAATGGATGTCAGATGAACTGATGAGGCATATGTCAGAGAAGAAACATGCATGGGATACATACAAATTAACACGTGACACAGAAGCCTATGATAGATACAAGTTGATCTGTAACGAAGTTACAAAGGAGGTTAGGCAGGCGAAGGCAGATTACGAGAAATCCTTGGCAAGGGATGCAAAGAAAAACAGCAAAGAGTTCTTTACTTATGTAAACTCTAGAAGGAAGGGGATGAATCAGATTGCTCCACTTGATATCGATGGGTCAACTGTTGATGACCCTGCTCAGGTAGCTAACAAACTAAATGAATATTTTGCATCGGCATTCACACATGAGGAGTTATTTAGCGAGGGGAAAGCCAGAGGTGTATTCAACTCTAGCAGTAAGATAGAGAATCTTGTAATAACTGAGAGTAAAGTGGAGGAGAAATTGTTGAAGATAAACACAAGAAAGGCACCCGGGGTGGATGGGATCTATCCAGTTATACTAAAGGAGGCAGCAAAGGAAGTAAGCAAACCCTTAGCCATAATTATGAGAAATTCCTTGGACTCAGGGGAAGTACCCACAGACTGGAGATGTTCAAATGTCACCCCAATTCACAAGGGAGGATTAAAGGCTGACACAAGTAATTATAGACCTGTGAGTTTAACTTCTGTTCCAGGAAAATTAATGGAGGCACTAGTTAAAGAAGCACTGCAGGATCATTTAGACAAGACTTCAGCTATAGCTCGGACACAGCATGGTTTTGTTAAGGGGAAGTCTTGCCTGCCCAATTTGATTGGATACTATGATGCAGTCACAAAGGAACTGGATGCAAAGAATAACTTTGATATTATATACTTGGATCTTAGAAAGGCTTTTGATACGGTTGCACATGGAAGACTTCTGCACAAATTGGAGCAGTGTGGCATTGGAGGCAAATTGCTGCTGTGGATAAAGGGGTGGCTGAGGGGGAGAAGACAGAGAGTGGTAATCAATGGACCCTGCTCGTCGTGGACTAATGTTATTAGTGGAGTCCCTCAGGGCTCAGTGTTGGGTCCATTATTATTTTCTGTATTCACAAATGATATTGATGATGGTATATCAAGCTTAATGTCGAAGTTTGTAGACGATACAAAGGTAGGCAGGGTTGTCAAGGACACTACTGACACTATGTTGCTGTAACAGGATCTGGAAAGGTTGAGCAGATGGGCTAAGAGGTGGCAAATGAAGTTTAACATTGACAAATGTAAAGTATTACACATGGGAAACAACAACCCCAGAGCAACGTATCAACTCTGTGGTACTACACTGACAGTGGTAGAGAATGAAAGGGACCTGGGGGTGGTTGTGCAGGCAGAAATGAAGTTCTCTGAGCGGTGCAGTCGGGCTGCAAGAGTAGCTCATGGTGTGTTGTCAATGATATATAGGAATTTTTTCTAGCAGGGATAAGGAGGTGATTATTCCCTTGTATAAGAGAATGGTCAGGCCACACCCAGAGTACTGTATACAGGTCTGGAGGCCTCATTTCAAGAAGGATGTAGAGCTGCTGGAACGAGTACAGAGAAGGGCAACAAGATTAGTGAATGGAACAAAGGGGTACTCTTACGAAGAAAGGCTTAAGTTTTGTAAATTACAGTGTCTGGAGACTAGGCACCAGCGAGGTGATCTGATAGAGGTGTATAAAGCCTTGAATGGTTTGAGCATGCTCAATGCTGATGGGATTGTTCCTCTCGCTCAGAATAATCACCTGAGAGGGCATAAATTGAAATTGAGGAAAGACAGATGTAGGATAGAGACTAGGCACCAGCGAGGTGATCTGATAGAGGTATATAATGCCTTGAATAGTTTGAGCATGCTCAATGCTGATGGGATTGTTCCTCTCGCTCAGAATAATCACCTGAGAGGGCATAAATTCAAATTGAGGAAAGACAGATGTAGGATAGACGTGCGGAAATTTGCCTTTAGCCAGCGGGTGGTTGGTTGGTGGAACAGACTTCCATCCCTTGTTGTGGAAGTTGATAGACTAAATAAGTTTAAGGCTCAGCTGGACAGATATTTTGAACGAACAGAGGGGTGAAGTGGAAGTGGGATTTTTTTTTTTTTTTTTTTTTTGGCTGATGCTGCATAAGCTTGCTTTCTTGCATCAAATGCCTCTACTAATGCAAATGCTAATGCTAATGCTAAATACATATATTCGCTCTTCTGGTTTGCTTTCTACTGGCTTAATTTTTATTTTAGTATCCTTTCAGTTTTATACAAGACACATGTATAGGAATATGCAATTATGCTGTCCCTGATGAATATGCCTTACCATTTTTTAGTTGCTATCATCATTAACTTTTCTTTTATTAACTATTGTTCATTAATAAAAAATATATATATGGCATTTACTTAATTATATATTAGTATTAGTATTAGTATTAGTAACGGCCGCATGGTGCAAGAAAGCCTATGGCTTATGCTGCACCAGCCAAAAAAAAAAAAAAAAAAAAAAATCCGAACAAAACAATGATAAAAACAAAAAAATAAATAAATAAATAACTAAATAATAATAATTAATAAATAAAAAAATAATAATAAAATAAAAAATAAATAAAAAGGAAATTAAACCTATCATCTTATGCGCTTCCCTTACCCGAAAGTACTATCCAGATGACCTTTGAATTTCCCCAAACTGTCGGCCTCTACCACCCATGAAGGCAACTTATTCCAGGGCATATATACTGCATATGCTTACAAGTTAGTGCAGATGCATCATTTAATATATATGGAATATATATTAAAAATAATAAAATTATAACTATTGCCTAAAAATCAAATTCTAATAATTTTATTTTTTAATTTTCAGTAAATATTTTAATAATATTTGTTCTTTCAAATCTTTCAAATACCAGAAGGTACCCTCTACTACAGCCCTGGATGTAATGCTCTTTAATCTGCAGGGTCGTAAAGGTTGAAGAAATGCTTAAGAGTTAGTGGAGAGAAGAAAGACAGCAAGAGATCAAATTTACCAGCAAAGAACGGAAAAAGGCCACAACCATTTTATTCACACTCACTCACTCATTTATACTTTGAACAAGTAATGCTTCCCCAGTGGATTGCCAAAAAATCTTATATAATCTTATTGGTTCTTGAGGTTGTCACTGATGGAACTGATATTCGGGTGACACTCAAGTCAAGTGGACCCAATTGCGGCGCAGTACGGACGGTCTGTGACAGCCAAATCCTCTGCTTGCACCTTCACGATGGTGGGACTGTTAGTATTCCTGGGTATAACCTCCATGCACAAGTACATGGTGGGTGACCACCCAGGTGTGAACCAAAGTAAGCAGGGGTCGAGGTGTGGCGCCCACACCACATGGAGGAACGCCGCCCCTCTATGTTACCAGGCAGTATTGGTGGTAGATGACTCTCATCAACCGGTGAAATACCACCACTTTGCTTATTGGAGGCTTGAAGTGGTAGAACCCATGTTTAGTCTCTAGAGGTAAGTTTGGTCAACCCTTCCCTATCTCTTCCATCATGCAGTATGATTGGTGACTTTTGAGGTTATGATGAACGTCGTGGCGAGATCCAATATTCCTTACATTTCGAGGGTACAGCTCTAAAACGGTGTTCGCAGGCCGGCCGCTAGTTAGTACACCGGACCGAACCTATTGGTAACTCTCTAGGAGGCTTCCGGATCAGCTAGTGTATAATCTTGCTACCTCTACTCTGCCAGATAGTGACTGGAGGGAGTCCGAGTAGTATGTATGCGGGGAGCATTGTCGAGGCCACGTTATGTCAAGGATCTGGGTATATTCTTACCACGTGTACGCCCTATCCAAAAATTTCATTACTTCATAAAGCATGTCCCACCCACTTTTCTTACTATTGAATACACCATGAATTGTCAAAATAATAGAGCAAGCTCATCTGCGAAAAGATCTAAACCTCCCAAGCACTTACTAATACACTTCACAAATATACGTGGTCTCAATTCTAATCTCAACGATGTCCATTTCCACTTGCAGTCTGCCAAACCCCATGTACTTTTTCTGACAGAATCTCAGTTATCGGTTGATTCAACTACTACTCATCTCAGATGCCCAAATTATTCGCTGTATGATTCCTTTCGCCTCAAAGGTGGTACTTGTGCCTATGTCCGTTCTGATATTCCGTGTCAGAGACTTGGAAATTTGGAATCTCCTCTCTTTGATCTTCTCTGGCTAAAAATCTCTCTACCTCATTGTGTCAAATTCATCTGTTGTCTCTACCGTTCTCCCAACTCCACTAATCACTTGGAGCTCTTTGACTTCCTCTCTTTGCACCTTGACTTTCTCCAGTCCAACTTTCCTAACAGTGAGGTAATTTTCCTTGGTGATTTTAATTTTAATGTTCATAGCTCCAGCTGGCTTCCGTTTTCTAGTCACACCGACCCAGCAGGTCGAGATGCTGAGGCTTTTGCAATTATTAATGACCTAGCACAGATTGTTCATTTACCTACACGAATTCTGGACAATCCTAATCATACAGCCAATACGCTTGATATTTTTCTTCCAAACAACCCTTCTAAGTACACGGTTGAAGTGAAAGGTCATTTAGGCACTTCAGTTCACAACTTGGTGATTGTCTCTTCTCCAATGGAACCTTTATTTCATGGCTATTCCCAACCTCGGTTGTTTGGCATTAGAAGAATGCAAAATGGGATGACCTGCGAGACTTCTTTTCTTCTTTCCCTTGGTCGGATTACTGTTTTAAAACTTCTGATGTCAACGTTTGTTCAGATCGTGTCAGTGAAATTATTCTTGCAGGAATGGAATCCTTTATCCCACACTCCACTTTAAAATCTCGTCCTTTATCTAAACCTTGGTTTTCCAATAAATGTACTAAGGCTGTTCAAGGGAAGAATGTTGCATATCGTAATTGGCTCGTTTCTAATTCTTCAGTTTCATTTTCTGCCTACACCAAAGCTCGCAACAATTGTAAAGCAGATATTAATCAGTCCAAACTAGAGTTTGAACAGGCTAAGAGTAGAAAACTTGCTTCTTGCCCTAATGGTAGCCGAGCATTCTGGTGTCTTGCCAAAGCTATTGGCCGCAACTTTTGCCCATCTGTGCTCCCACCTCTGTCCAAACCAGATGGTTCTGTTATCACTTCAGCCAAGGATAAAGCTGACCTGGTAGCATCCCATGTTTCTTCCAGCTCATGTATTAATGATCTTGACAAAACACCTCCCACCATTCCCAACACGCTCCGTTCAATGCCTTTTGTGGCCTTCCGTCAAAAGAATATCAGAAGGATTTTGATGAATCTTGATGCTAAGAAGGCTCCAGGTCCTGATGGTATTTCTCCACTTGTTCTCAAAACCTGTGCTCTTGAACTTACTCCTATTCTACGCAATTTACAGACACAAATACAGGTTAATGTATTTAATTACTGGCAACCCTAAAATAATAATAATAACACACGTATGAGGAGGTCTGCGCGGGTTTTGCAGTGGAATCGTCACCGTCCTCCCCGCGCCGGGTGGAAGAGGCTGGGTTCGAATCCTGCCGAAGACGCGAGGAAATTTATGGGCTTTTTTCACTCCGTGGCTGACAAGGTTTTTTCTCCAGAAACTGGGGTTTTTTTCGTCCAGTGAATTAGGCAAATCGACCAGAGAACACACGCAGTTTACAGACAAAAATAAATAAATGGGTAAATGTAATTATTTATGGGGGATCCTAATATCATAATTTGGTGTACGTATGAGGGAGCTGCGCGGGTAGTAGCAGAATGGTATCGTAACCGTCTTCCCACACCGGGTGGAAAAGGCCCGTGTTCGAATCCCGTTGATGATGCCAGGAATTTTAATGGAATTTTTTCACTCCACTCCGTGGTCGAGTTATTCGTTCTCCGGCGTAGATAACAAGGATTTACCCCCAGAAACTGGGATATTTTTCGTCCACAAAACAAACAAATCGACCAAAGAACGCAAGCAATTTACCCACAAAATACATATATGGGTATATGTAATCAATTACGGGTGACCTTAATATAATAATCATACACATATGAGGGGATTGGGATGATTCTACTAGATTTATATATAGCATTTGATTTATATATAGCATACAAAGTTATGCTCCATCATCTCGAGGAAGGAATATCTACCAAAATCATGGACATAGAGGGAGCAATCCTGTTATGGATATGAAGAAAGAAAAATTAAATCTTTGGGCAAAGTTTAATGAGGTTTGGTGGGCTAGATGGCTGGCAAGTAAGACTACAGAAACTGCAAAGAAATTTATTGGGAATGCTACGTTTGCAGAAGAGAAGAAGAGGATGGCGTGATTCTATCTTTCATTGACGACGCCCTTCATTATAACTGCTCATGAGTCCTAAGTGAAAAATGTTTCAACTTTGGCTTAGTAGCCAGTTGCTTCTGCTTCCGTGGAGAGAGAGAAGTTTGGCGGCACGTGGTGTTTCATTGTCCAGCCTATCATGAAAAAGGGCTGATTTATTTAGTTCCTTCTCGAGAGTCAAAGAAGATAATGCTTGTGTTTTTTTTTTTTTTTTGAGAATGGAAAACACTGCGAAGTTCTGTAGAGATTTTCTGATAATGTATTTAAGAAGAGATTGACTTTCCTGGGTAATTGTACCTGACAAAAAACTGACTAGATGACCTGAACTGTAGCAATGTTAGCGAGTTGGATGGTTTTGAAACTATGTAAGATCCAGCTAATGTTTGTGAATTATATGGTTGTACTAAAATTTGCTCAATTTTCAAGTATTTATTATCAGTTCTAGCTGTATATATTTGCATATCCCTGATTATAACATCTCGGTTTGGCTGTTGTGTTGGCTCTCAATGGGATGTTCCTGCCAAAGCCATTCTTTTTGTTTTTTTTGCCCTCTGCTTGGTAAATTTTGTCACCTAATTTCATTGGGTATAATATAGATAGAGTATTTCTGAATACGTATTTTAATTATGCCTTCAAGCGGTAACATTAGGAACTACAGAAATTCAATTTTGAAAGTTGTATTTCTCCTACGACCAAGACCCAACTCTGCTAAGTCGGTCACAGATTTTAAATTTTATGAGCATTTGAAAATAATGATTCCAGAGCTTTTATGAGCGATTGAAAATAAGATTTCCAGATGTCTAGCCTCAGACGGCTACCTGTCTGAGGCTAGAAACTTGATGACAGTCATACTGTTCAGGGCCGGCCCGAACAAAAGCGGGACCCGGTGCAAAGTTGACTTGCGGGGCCTTGGTACAAATTTCGTACAACAAATCATTTTATTGCATTTTGATATTTATTACATTGCACAAATTGGTTTAGTAAGTATTACATGAAAATGATAAATAATTAAATTATTTTAATAAAATTAACATTTAATGCGTGTAAATTTGCTATAAAACATGTTTTATAGCAAATTCGTTGATAATATCATGATAATTTAGTTTTTTGGCTATTTCGGATTCGATAGATAAAATGGCTAAGGAGGTAAATCGTTCTTGACTAATGCTAGATCTCAAGTAATTTTTTATTATTTTCAATCTTGAGAAACATCTTTCTGCAGATGCGACGGTAATTGGTAAGGTTAATATAATTTTCATAACCGTAACAAAATTTGGATAAAATTCAAATAAATTATTTTTCAGTAAATATTGTAATATTTCTAACACTGTGATCCTGGAAGGCAAAACTCGACGACAAATTTTAATTTCATTAAATAAATCAATGCAATCAATATCGTCTTGCAAAGTCGCATTTAAGTCTTTGCAACATTTAAAAAGATCGTTTTCAGTCAGTTTTTGAATATTATCCGAATTATATAAAAAACCATATGATGTTTCATGTTCGTGATAAATTTCGAATCTTTTCGTAAAAGAAATAATCGCACTTTCGATTATGACTAGAAAATATTGAATTCTGAAATATTCTTCGCCTGATGAAATAAGCTGATCGGTTCCTTCATAACAAAATTGCTTTGTTTTTCATCCGGTTCTTTGATTCTTAAATTCAGATGTCACTTGTAATTCTTCAGCTATTTCCTTTGCAGTTATTAAAGAAGATTTGAATCCCGATTCACGATACTGTTCAAAAAAATTTAAATGGCCTTTTAAATGTGAATTTGCAATACCGATATCTATATTTGAATTTTGAAATATCTTGCTCACAATATTTACTTCATTCAGTATGTCATACCAA
Source organism: Mastigoproctus giganteus (assembly GCF_048544385.1). Classification (NCBI taxonomy): domain Eukaryota; kingdom Metazoa; phylum Arthropoda; class Arachnida; order Uropygi; family Thelyphonidae; genus Mastigoproctus; species Mastigoproctus giganteus. Next base: position 152,787,534 of record NC_143582.1, read on the forward strand.
ATGACCAAACTTCATAAAAATCCAAATGAAGTAAGTTTATTTTCGATTGATTGGATTTTGGATTTCGTTTTCATGTCACTGGTATCTAGAAGTAGTAGTAGTAGTAGTGGCATGTGATGCAAGAAAGCATGTGTATGAGCTTATGCAGCATCAGTCAAAAAAAAAAAAAAAAATCACACCATTCCCTCCAAATGCCTGTCCAGTTCCTCCTTAAATTTATTCAACCTATCAACTTTCACAACGACAGATGGAAGTTTGTTCCAGCAAATAACCACCCGCTGGCTAAAGGCAAATTTCCGCACATCTATTCTATATCTATCTTTTCTTAATTTAAATTTATGCCCCCTTAGATTCGTAATCTGAACAAGTGGAAGGATCCCATCAGAATTCAGCGTGCTCAACCCACTCAAGGCCTTATACACCTCAATCAGATCACCGCGCAGGTGTCTAGTCTCCAGCTACTGAAAATTGCAGAACTTAAGCCTCTCTTGGTAAGAGGATCCCTCCATTCCCCTCACCAATCTTGTTACCCTTCTCTGTACACGATCAAGTAAATCTACATCCTTCCTACATTGAGGCCTCCAGACCTGTACGCAGTACTCAAGGCATGGCCTGACCATTGCCTTATACACAGAGATAATCACCTCCTTTTCCCTGCTAGCAAAATTCCTATATATCATTGACAACACCCCATGACCTGCCCTGGCAACCTGTCTGCATTGCTCAGAAAACTACATATCTGCCTGCACAATTACCCCCAGGTCTTTTTCATTTTCTACCACCATTGATATATATACAAAACAACAGTGGACCTAACACCGAACCCTGTGGGACTCCACTAATAACATTAGTCCACGAAGAGCAGAACCCATTGATTACCACCCTCTGTCTTCTCACACTTAACCATCCTTTTATCCATTGTAGCAACTTACCCTTAATACCATTCTGCTCCAATTTGTACAATAGTCTTTCATGCCCATCAGTTTCAAAAGCTTCCCTGAAATCCAAATATATGATATCAGAATTATTTTTTGCATCCTTTGTAACCACATCATAATATCCTATCAAATTTGTCAGACAAGACTTTCCCTTAACAAACCCATGCTGTGTCTGAATTATTGCTACAGTCTTGCCTAGATGATCCTGCAATGCATCTTTAACCAGTGACTCCATTATTTTACCTGGAACAGAAGTTAGACTAACTGGTCTGTAATTACTTGTGTCACCCTTCGATCCCCTTTTGGGAAATGGGGATACATTTGCACATCTCCAGTCCGTGGGAACCTCCGAGTCCAAGGATGCTCTCATAATTATGGCTAAGGGTTTGCTTAGTTGCTTTGCCGCCTCCTTTAATATAACTGGATAGATCCCATCCACCCCAGGTGCTTTTCTTATGTTTAACTTCAACAATTTCTCCTCCACTTTGCTTTCAGTTATTACAAAATCATTAAGCACCCTGCTACAATTTGATAACCTTCTGCCATTTTCAAACCTTAATAACTCCTCATGTGTGAATGTAGATGCAAAATATTCATTCAGTTTGTTTGCTACCTGAGCAAGATCATCAACAGTCGAACCATCGATGTCAAGTGGACCAATCAGATTCATCCCCTTCCTTTTAGAGTTTATATAAGTAAAGAAATCCTTGCTGTTTTTCTTAGCATCTTTTGCCAAGGAGTTCTCGTAATCTGCCTTCGCCTGCCTAACCTCCTTTGTGACCTGATTACAGACTAGCTTATATCTGCCATAGGCTTCTGAGTCGCTTGATAATCTATATGCATCCCATGCATTTTTCTTCTCTGTTACGAGTCTCATTAGTACATTTGATAACCATTTAGGCCTAAATCTTGAATAATATTTCTTAATAGGTATGAAACTTTTAGTAGCATCCATGATTAATTCCTTGAATGCTTCCCACTTAGAAGTTACTGTTGGTAACATTGTCAGTTTATCCCACTGTACAGAATTTAAAAACTTTCTGAGACCACTGTACTCACCTTTACGGAAGCAAAAACCCTTTCCTTTACCCCTGATGGTAATTATATCTTTAAGTAAATCCCACATCAGTACACTGTGATCACTGCCACCTAGTGGTTCCTTTATCTGCAAATTCTTAATACACGAATGATCACTGCTGATAACCAGATCAAGAGTGTTACTCTCTCTGGTTGCCTCTCGAACATGCTTTCTGCAGCAGCATATCTAACATCCAATAAATCCACAAAAGTCTGACTAGTGTGTGAGTGACCAATCCGCAAGTTCCAGTCAATATCTGGAAAGTTGAAATCCCCCATTATAAGACATTCTGATTTTCTGGCCCACTCTTTTTCTCTATATACTCATTCGAGTCATGAAGCCTATAACACATCTTACTCTTATTTTTGCTTTCGCAGTGCTTATGTCACGCCAAACTGACTCAACAGTCCACTGTTCATCTATATATTGATTGGGTGCACTTCTTTTGATTTTATGTTTTTCTTAATTAACAGCATGACACCTCCTCCCTTTGTATCCTTCCTGTACGCATTGTACTCCCCAAATTCCAGTTCTGCATTCCTTATATCTGTGTGACACCACGTCTCTGCTCTCCCAACAATATCCACCTTTGATGTCTTGACCAACACTTCAAATTCATCAAATTTATTTACTATATTTCTAGCATTGGCATACATGCTCCTATTCCTATTCCTAGTTACCTTAACACATCCCATATACTGACCTATTTCAGGATGACTGCCATCCGTCCTTGAAATCACCAACACCCCTCGCTCCAGGTCGCTACTTATTCTAATAGAAGTTGTGCAAGAATCACCTTCACCTCTGCTTACGGATACTGTTAAACTATTAGTCTTTGTATCCCCCCAAGCTATCAGTTTTCCGACACACCTAACACTGGCTCGATAGCATCATCAAATATTCTTGCACCCTTTCTATTTAAGTGTACCCCGTCCCTCTAGAAGCTATCTCTCCTGTTAACAAGTACAGACCAGGCTGAAAAAAATTCTATCCGTTGACCCTTGTATACAATCTTTCCAGGGCCGAATTGATCGACAAGGCTCTCATCATATACTCCCTCCTATCGTGTCTGGGCAGAATTGCAGACATTTTCAAATTCAACCCTATTTCACGGCTTTTTTTCAACAGTGACCTGTACTTGTTGAGTAATTCCGCCGGTCTCCTACTCTTTATATCATTAGTGCCAACGTGTACAACTACATCACCTTTTGTGCCCTTGAAAGATGATATCCGCTCTACAACGTCATCAACCTTTGCCCCTGGCAGACATACCCTGGTCCTGTTCCACCTATCCTTTTTACAAAGCATGTTCCCCGTTTCCCTGACAATAGAGTCACCAACAACTACTAGTTTCTGTGGGACCAGCGCATTCTGCCTTGGGGGTTGCCGCTGGTTGCGTGATGACGGAGTGCAAGCTCTGGCGTTAGTGTGCGCAGCTGAGAGCCTGATGGGCCCTCAATTTCGATCTTTCGAGGGCATCTACCCTGTCCTTCAAACTCTCATATAGGCCCATAACAATGCTGAGTTGTCGCCTGATTTCCTTACACTCCTTACATTGCGCACACACAAAGACATCCCCCATGGCAATATCATGATCCGGTCCAGAGAGTTCGGCAAACATTTCACAAGTTGCACATTTTTTTAGGCTGTGATGCGTTGGAGAATCACCCCCCCTCAGTTCTCTCCCGAGTCACAGCACTCCTGCCACTTTGTCCCCGTTGCTTTGCTGCTCTAGTTTGGGGCATGCTATTTTAAATTAATAAGATAAATAAATTAAATTAATTAAATGTCAATACTACGCTATCTAATAGAAACAGTGAAACGTATTACTCTATATAATTATGCGTTAGAGCTACCTAGCTACCTTTGAAATACCTTTATGTTCTTAAAGGTATTTCAAAGCTAGAGAAAATTGTGGTACTTGGTATCTCACAGATTTCGCACTTTCGAGGCGACATTCCCACCTCGTTGCTGACCGTGGTTTTGGAGTAAGATGTTTGACATGCTCTTTTAATATATCCCAGCGTATCACAGAACTTGCAAAAATATTATATATGCTTTGTAAAGTCCCAAAAAATGAATTTGCAAGAGAAGATAATTTTGAAATGTCTCCAAGAACTAAATTCAAATTATGACTTCCGCAGGGCATATACTGTGCTTTGGAATTCTTTTGCAGGATAAGTGCTTTGGTCAAACTAGTATTATTAACTTAAAATTTTCTCAGAAGAAAATTTAAGTCGGCTTTTTGAGTAATTTCGAATTCAGTCGATCTCTCGAAGGTAGAAAGCGAAAAAGCGCCGAGAAAACCTAGTCGGTGGTATATATAGCCTTTAGAGTACGATAACTATGCAAACGCTGGCAACATATAATCGTACATCTGAGCGACTTGTAAGGAGAGATATTTGAAAGAAAATATATATTTTCCGTGTTCTTTGGAGAATTCTTGGCTGGCTTTGAGATAATGTTAATAACATGATTATTGACATTTTATTTCTTATGTATATTAAAAATATGGCCATTTTATGGCGATGTCGCTAGATTTTGCGACAGTATTAAAACAAAAAAAAATGAAACCAATTTTTATTTTGCAAAATCAGTCAGCGGCGCGGGGCCTTCAGAAACGCGGGGCCTTGTGCGCTCGCACCGTTCGCACCCCCCTCGGGCCGGCTCTGATACTGTTGATGTTTTTTGCCGTCAATAGCCGTTTGCATATGCAAGTTTCATCTGGAATACGTTCTGAGTAAAAAACTTTAAACGCTGAATATACTGTAAGTTTTATTGAACACTTTAATATTAGACCTTTAAGATCAAAACTTATGGGTTTTTGCCTGGAATTTAGCAGTGACCTCCGAAGCCGACGCACTTGTTTAATTTAAATAGGTTTCCATTAATCCTGGTGTATATTAATTATAAATTTTGGGATTAACAGGGCCTGTTAAAATATGATATATGGATGTAGCGTTAGTAGGAGGCATATGATGCAAGAAAGCAAGCTTATACAGCATCAGCCAAAAAAAAAAAAACAAAAAAAAAAACCCCCTTCCCATTTCACTCATTTGTCTAGTTCTGCCTTAAATTTACTTAAGCTTTCCACTTCTACAACGACAGATGGACGTTTGTTCCAGAAATCAACCACCCGCTGGCTAAAGGCAAATTTCCGCACATCTATTCTACAACTGTCTTTCATCAATTTGAGTCAATGTTCCCTCAGGTGATTAATCTGGGCAAGAGGAAGAATCCCATCAGCGTTGAGCATGTTCAAACCATTCAAGCCTTATACACCTCAATCAGATCACCTTGCAGGTGTCTAGTCTCCAGACACTATAATTTGAATAATTTAAGCCTTTCTTCGTATGAGCCACTCTTTGTTCCATTCAGTAATCTTGTTGCTCTCCTCTGTACTCGTTCCAGCATCTCTACATCCTTTCTAAAATAAGGCCTCCAGACCTGTATACAGTACTCAAGATGTGGTCTGACCATTGCCTTATATAAGGGAATGATCACCTCATTTTCCGTGCTAGAAAAATTCCTGTACACCATAGACAAGAGACAATAAACTACTCTTGCAGGTCGTCTACACAAGTAGGCTTCTTCCATCTGATTATTATTATTATTATTATTATTATTATTATTATTATTATGACTAGCCACATGGTGCAAGGAAGCCTGAGGCTTTTTGTGCCAAGCCCATACTCGCTAGATGTAATCTCCGGGGTTGTATCAATGACCACTTCCTTCATTATAGCTGGTGTATATAGTCTATACTTGTGGAACTATTAACGTTATGGCCTTGTTGTAAGAATTTAATGGGTTAAATTTAAATGTATTAATTGATAAAAGCGAAAAGTTTTCAGGGTTTGGGTCAGCCCTTTGAGTTTCTTTGTTGCATAGTTAAACCTAATCTTTGTTTGAACTCTGATGTTGTGATGATCCTCCCTTGAAGCTAGGGGAAGGCTTTTCTTGCATCTCTTATATTTTGACTTTAGAAATGTTATTATGATAATTAAAATTGGATTTATCTTGCTAATTTGATTTAATTAGCGATTATGTTAGTTTCAACTTAAATATATCTTAAGCTGATTCAAGCAGAGATTGGCATGTCATGGTCTCTGAGGATATTATTGCTGTTTAATGTAGTGATGTATAGGATTTTCTATTAATAGATGTGTATTTTTGAGTAGAGATGTCCAAACACAATTTTTTAAAATTTTATTCTGCAGGTTTGGAGGTAATTGCATGCATTGGTATTGCAGTACCTCAAATGGCTGCATCCACTTCGTGTACTTGCACTGTATATTAGAATCAGGCCCAGCTCCACGGCGCCAGGAAGCGATTGCCAAGGATGATCATCTCCATGGTGCAAAAGATGCCTGAAACAACATAAATAAAACTTTCAGAACACACAAACACACACACATATATACACAACGTAATCAGGTCTTTTGACATAATACTGCTTTCAACACAGATTTGCAAGCTGGAGTATGACTTACATCTTTGGTGCCAACAAAAACAAGAAATTCATACATACATACATATGAGGGAGCATAAATTCAAATTGAGAAAGGATGGTTGCAACAGAAATGTGCGAAAATTCAGCCAGTGGGTGATTGAAAGTAAGAACAAAATTCCATCTTTTGATGTGAAAATGGATGGTTTGAATAAATTGAAAGAACTAGATAAATTCTTGGTGGATAAGGATGGGTGAAGTATGCATAGCTTTTTTTTTTTTTTTTTTTTTAGTTGAAGCTTTATAAGCTTGCTTTCTTGCATCATTTGCCAATACTAATACTAATACTAATTTCTGGAAGGGTTTAAAGGAGGGTGACCAGACTAGTGATGAGCATAAATCGATGCGCTTATGAAGAACTGCTAAGAAGGTGTGGCCTACGAAGTTTGACAACTAAAAGTCTATAGAGAAATCTGAATGAGGTACTTAAGGCACTGAAGGGGTTGAAGAAGTTAAAATGAATCAGGTTAGCATGCCCTTTCTTCTAGTAGGTGGGATTCTCACTCGCCTGGCACTGACCGAATAAGCGAGGTTGTGAAAACGTCCCGCAAAAGGTGATGCAGAATGCTATCCTGAGTGCGCCATTTTCTAGGCATTTACTCTGTCGACGTCCTTCCTCAAATGCCTAAGGATTCTCATGTAGAAATGGTGATTTACTGTTTGGCCAGGTTTGAAGGAAACTGTTCATTAGGAGTTGCCGTCCTTTTCATAGAATCGCCTTCCTCCCCACACCGGTAGAAAATACTCCTATTCGAGTCCTAGCGATAACGTGAGGAATTTTGATGGGGCTTTTTCACAGCATGGATTAGTTTGTTGGTCTCAGACGAGGGTGGCATGGTTTTTCTTCAGGAAAGTCGCGTGTTTCATCCAGAAAACAGAAAATCGACCACAAAAGATACGCAAGTTACAGATAGTATACACTTAAAGTGATCATTGAATTATGACCACTCCTATGTAAATCGAATGCGATCCATAGACCTCGTGAGGTCCAAGAATGCGGAATTAGTCGACCTACGTAGCATAGATAAGGTGTTAGTGGTTCAGTAGGTAGTAAAATACCTAGCGTGATGGTTAAAGGAAGGATTTATCAGACTTTGATAAAGGACAGATTGTGCGAGATCGAAGAGCTGGTGCCTCGATTTCCCAAACGGCTGAACTGGTGGGGTGTTCGAGAGCCGCCATAGTTAAAGTGTAACAGGACTGGCGTCAAAATGGTCAAACAACAACTCGACGGCAAAACTACAAGCGCCGGGTCCGACCACTCGTAAAGGCGAACAGGTGCAGTACTGTGGAAGAGTTGACTAGCCAATACAACGTGGACAGCCAGGAGAATATCTGGCACGTAAAGGCTATACCAACAGACAACCTGTACGGAATCCTCTTCTAACCATGGTCATCGGCGTAAAAGACTCGCCTGGTGCAAAGAGCACGTAAGTTGGACGTTAGAAGACTGGAAGAAGGTGTGCTGGTCGGATGAGCCACGTTATTTACTCCACACCGTGGATATTCGTGTACGGATTTGGCGTCAACAACATGAGGCTCTTGATCTATCATGCATGGTATCAGATGTGCAGGCCGGTGGAGGCGATTGTATGGTGTGTGGCATGTTTCACTGGCAGGATCTTTGACCCCTGGTGCATGTGGAACAACGTATCACTAGTCTCCGCTATTGTCAACTGCTTGCTGGCTATGTACACTCCGCTATATTACACTTTTGCCCGAATGGGAAAAAGCATATCAGTCATCTGGATATACCAATCACCTCCATTTCTGCATTGCTGACCGCATTACGCATAACTTGGTTGGCCATACTTCCCGAACGGTTCCGACATCTTGTTGAATCAATGCCACGTCGGATTGCAGCTGTACTGAAGGCAAAAGGGGTGGACCTACGAAGTATTAGGTAGGTGGTCATAATTCAGTGAGCACTCAGTGTATATATAGAGCAATATTGCCTTAGTCGCTGATACTCCTAAAAAAGAAATGAACTCTACTATTACTCCCATTGTCGAAGAAAACAATCAGCATGGTCTTGATGACGTTTGATCTGACCTGTGTTCCTTTTTTTTTTTTTTTTTTTGATGTGTAGATAACGAACTTCTCTAATGTGTGGACTGCTGCTTGGCCTTAACCATAAAACTTGCTTCATTCCCTTTATGACCTTGGAAAGAATTTTCTGTCTTTTCCGGCCTGTGCTTGCAGGTCCGAGCACACGGTTTTCTTTCTGTCAGACGATTGTTTCAGCCGATTCTTTTATTGTTGGTCACTGAACAAACGGGTTACCTATTTTTCGGGCGATATTTCTCATGTTTAAATATTCAGGCAAATGCGTTGGCATGTACCGTACAATAGGCGTTGTATGACATATATCTTCATGCATTAAGAATCTGCAGATAAATGAACCACTAGGTGGCAGTGATCACAGTGTGCTGAAGTGGGATTTACTCAAAGAGGTAACTACCATTAGGGGTAAAGGGAAGGGTTATTGCTTCCGTAAAGGCGACTACGATGGACTGAGACAGTATTTAAATTCTATACAGTGGGACCAACTGATGATGTTACCAACAGCAAATTCAAAATGGGAAGCATTCAAAGAAATAATCTTGGAAGCTACTAGGTTTTACATACCAACTAAGAAATATTGTTCAAGGTTTAGGCCTAAATGGATGTCAGATGAACGAATGAGGCATATGGCAGAGAAGAAAAATGCATGGGATACTTACAAATTAACACATGACACAGAAGCCTATGACAGATACAAGTTGATTGCAACAAAGTTACAAAGGAGGTTAGGCAGGCGAAGGCAGGTTACGAGAAATCCTTGGCAAGGGATGCAAAGAAAAACAGCAAAGAGTTCTTTACTTATGTAAACTCTAGAAGGAAGGGGATGAATCAGATTGGTCCACTTGATATTGATGGGTCAACTGTTGATGATCCTGCTCAGGTAGCTAACAAACTAAATGAATATTTTGCATCGACATTCACACATGAGGAGTTATTCAGCAAGGGGAATGCCAGAGGTGTATTCAACTCTAGCAGTAAGCTACAGAATCTTGAAATAACTGGGAGTGAAGTGGAGGAGAAACTATTGAAGATAAACACAAGAAAGGCACCCGGGGTGGATGGGATATATCCAGTTATATTAAAGGAGGCAGCAAAGGAAGTAAGCAAAACCTTAGCCATAATTATGAGAGCTTCCTTGGACTCAGGGGAGGTACCCATAGACCGGAAATGTGCAAATGTGACCCCAATTCACAAAGGAGGATCAAAGGCTGACACAAGTAATCATAGACCTGTGAGCTTAACTTCTGTTCCAGGAAAATTAATGGAGGCACTAGTTAAAGAAGCACTGCAGGATCATTTAGACAAGACTTCAGTTATAGCTCAGACACAGCATGGTTTTGTTAAGGGGAAGTCTTGCCTGACCAACTTGATTGGATACTATGATGCAGTCACAAAAGAACTGGATGCAGGGAATAACTTTGATATTATATATTTGGATCTTAGAAAGGCTTTTGATACTGTTGCACATGGAAGACTGCTACACAAATTGGAGCAGTGTGACATTGGAGGCAAATTGCTGCTATGGATAAAGGGGTGGTTGAGGGGGAGAAGACAGAGAGTGGTAATCAATGGACATTGCTCATCGTGGACTAATGTTATTAGTGGAGTCCCTCAGGGCTCAGTGTTGGGTCCATTATTGTTTTCTGTATTTATAAATGATATTGATGATGGTATATCAAGCTTAATGTCGAAGTTTGCAGACGATACAAAGGTTGGCAGGGTTGTCAAGGACACTACTGACACTATGCTGCTGCAACAGGATCTGGAAAGGTTGAGCAGATGGGCTGAGAGGTGGCAAATGAAGTTTAACATTGACAAATGTAAAGTACTACACATGGGAAACAGCAACCCCAGAGCAACGTATCAACTCTGTGGTACTACACTGACAGTGGTAGAGAATGAAAGGGACTTGGGGGTGGTTGTGCAGGCAGATATGAAGTTCTCTGAGCAGTGCAGACGGGCTGCAAGAGTAGCTCATGGAGTATTGTCAATGATATACAGGAATTTTTCCAGCAGGGATAAGGAGGTGATTATTCCATTGTATAAGGCAATGGTCAGGCCACACCTAGAGTACTGTATACAGGTCTGGAGGCCTCATTTCAAGAAGGATGTAGAGCTGCTGGAACGAATACAGAGAGAAGGGCAACAAGATTAGTGAATGGAACAAAGGGGTACTCTTACGAAGAAAGGCTTAAGTTTTGCAAATTACAGTGTCTGGAGACTAGGCACCAGCGAGGTGATCTGATGGAGGTGTATAAAGCCTTGAATGGTTTAAACATGCTCAATGCTGATGGGATTCTTCCTCTAGCTCAGAAAAATCACCTGAGAGGGCATAAATTCAAATTGAGGAAAGACAGATGTAGGATAGACGTGCGGAAATTTGCCTTTAGCCAGCGGGTGGTTGGTTGGTGGAACAGACTTCCATCCCTTGTGGTGGAGGTTGATAGCCTAAATAAGTTTAAGGCTCAGCTGGACAGGTATTTTGAACGAACAGAGGGGTGAAGTGGAAGTGGGTTTTTTTTTTTTTTTTTGGCTGATGCTGCATAAGCTTGCTTTCTTGCATCAAATGCCTCTACTAATGCTAATATCCTTATTCGTAAACTGTTCGGCCTCATGAATGATTATTTGTTTCAATAAATAAATAAACAAATAAATATTTATTTATTTATTATTGTTATATTGACGTTACGAAAGCAATGATGCATTCTGGCTTCTTGGTTTTAGACTAATGTTAATTTTAATTCTTACTATAATTTATTTTCATATTTAGAAAATTAATTATAATAATCTTTATTAGAATTTTATTATTAAATTTGTAATTTTAATTAAAAATTATTAGGAACAATTCTAATAAATCTAGAACCAGAGAATCTAACTGCGCTGTCTATTAAGTGTATTGCAGTGTTTAATGACGTTGAGGCGGAGAGTATTATTGAAAAGGCAATGCACAAACGCTGTGCATGGATGTATTAGGTGTATGGTTCTGTAATAATAATAATAATAATAATAGTTTGTACTTTGATGGAGGTCGACAACTGTGTAATTTTTTGTTTCATTTTGTTTTCAGTTTATAACACTTGAATTTGCTGTGAAAGTTCTGGATGAGTTATTTGTTCCTTTATATAAGGTAATTTATATAAGCAAGAATGGACAGCCCAGCGTTCGGTTTGAATCTGGGAACCCCACTTTCTGTTGGTGCGGAGCCGGACCCAGTGGAAGAGCAACATATTCAGGAACTTCAACGACAAATACAGCCGTCTCCTTTGCAACCACAGCAGCATGACATTCTGCATCCGAATCAAAGTCCCCAACAGCAACAAAGGAGTGCCACAGCAAGTGTCATACAACCGTTTTCAGCAAGCACGGGACTGACACCTCAACCTCAGAGTTTAATACAGCCTCAGACACCGGTAATTCTGTTTTTTTTTTTTTTCTTTTCTTTTCTTTTTAACCACTGTTTCCACTTGTGCTCTTTTTCTTATGAGTCCGAGTCCTAATAAATGGCATTGTTTAGGACACATTTTATTCTCTTTTCTACCACAATCAACATAAGCATTGGGGATTTCTTATCTCAGAAAGAGACACGGGATGATAAAAAAATTAAATGACCTTGATTTTATATTTTGTGATATATTAGAAACCACATCATGATACACGGTATGGTATTAAATGGATATTTAACATATATGAATACATTGTATCCATACACTATGTCTCTGATATCCCAACAATATCTGTCTTTGATGTCTTCACCAGCACCTCAAATTCATAAAATTTATTTACTATATTCCTAGCATTGGTGTACATGCCAGTATACAGTATAATGCTAATACATGCAGGTGTTCTTAGTTACCCTAACACAACACATGTAATTACTTGTTCCATGATGACTCCCAGCAGTCCTTGAAATCCCCAGCACCGTGCTTTCCAGGTTGCTGCTCAATCCTTTATCTGCAGATTCTTAATGCAAGAATAATCCCTGTTAATTATCAGATCAAGAGTATTACTTCTGGTTGCCTCTCAAACATGCATTGACTCATTTGTTTATTATACTGTCTCATTGGTGCTAACAGTGGCAGTTTAAACTTATAAATGTATAAATATTTATTAGTTAACATTTAATTAGAATAATGAAAAAATTTCAATTAATATTTTTACATTTAAAAAATATAAAAATTGATACTATGGAAATCGTTGCACACAAATGTTTAATTAAATTAAATTAAAACTTGCATTCCTTTGCTAAAACTTAAAAGTGTCACTTTTGACAATTTTTGGCCAATAAGTTAATTTTATGCCTTGTTCGCAATTTATTTTGCCCTTGAGAATAATCTTTCATATTGTGAAAGATTATTCTCAAGGGCAAGATTATTCACAAAGAAATTTGTGTATCTCCAGAAAGTGGATGATTTGCAACAATCATTTTTGGAGATCAGGACAAAGCTTTTTTCTCCCATAATTTTTTTTTAAATTCCAGCATTTTTCATGCATATTATTATGCATGAAAAATGCTGGAATTTAAAACCAGGTCTGACCAGGCCTGTTACGTTCACTGTTACATTAATACAGATGTGTTTAAATTTTGAAAAATTTGTTATCTTCTGGTATAATCTAACAGTTTAGCATTAGCAATGCATTAGCATTATAAAAGGCACATGATGCAAGAAAGCAAGCTTATATAGCATCAACTAAAAAAAAAAACAAAAAAAAAACTCTTATTTCACCCATCCACTCACTACAAATGTTTGTCAAGTTCTGCCTTCAATCTGTGTAGGCAATCAACTTCTGCAACAACAAACGGAAGTTTATTCCAGCAATCAACCACCTGCTGGCTAAAGGCAAACCTCCGCACATCTATCCTACAACTGTCTTTCCTCAATTTGAATTTATGCCTTCTCAGGCGACTATTCTGAGCAAGAGGAAGAATTCCATCAGCATTGAGCATGCTCAAACCATTCAACGCTTTATACACCTCAATCAGACCTCACAGGTGCCTAGTCTCCAGACACTAATTAGCAAAACTTAAGCCTTTCTTCGTTAGAGCAACCCTTTGTTCCATTCACTAATCCTGTTGCGCTTCTCTGTACTTGTTCCAACAGCTGTACATCCTTCTTAAAATGAGGCCTCCAGACCTGTATACAGTACTCAAGGTGTGACCTGTCTGTCTTATACTAGGGGATAACCACCTTATCCCTGCTAGAAAAATTCCTATCATTGTCAAGACACCATGAGCACTCTTCAGACCGTCTGCACTGCTCAGAAAACTTGATATCTGCCTGCACAATTACTCCCAGGTCCTTTTCATTCTCCAACACTGTCAGTGTAGTACCACAGAGTTGATACATTACTCTGGAGTTATTGCTTCCCATATGTAGTACTTTACATTTGTCAATGTTAAACTTCATTGGCCACCTCTCAGCCCATCTGCTCAAATTTTCTAGATCCTGTTGCAGCAGCTTACTGTCATTAGTGTTATTAACAACCCTGCCAACTTTCGTATCGTCTGCAAACTTGGATATTAAGCCTGATATAGAATCATCAATATCATTTATAAATACAGAAAACAATGGACCCAACACTGAATCCTGAGGGACTCCACTAATAACATTAGTCCATGAAGAGCAGTGTCCATTGATTACCACTCTGTCTTCTCCCACTCAACCATCCCTTTATCCATATCAGCAATTTGCCTTCAATGCCACACTGCTCCAATTTGTGCAGCAGTTTTCCATGTGCAACAGTATCAAAGGTCTTTCTAAGGTCCAAAAATATTATATCAAAATTATTTTTTCATCCAGTTCCTTTGTGACTACATCACAGTATCCAATCAAATTGGTCAGACAAGACTTTCCTTTAACAAACTCATGCTGCTTCCAAGCTATAACTGAAATCTTGTCTAGATGATCCTGCCATACTTCTTTAACCAGTGCCTCCATTAATTTCCCTGGAACAGAAGTTAAACAAACAGGTCTGTAATTACCTGTCTCTCCCTTTGATCCACCTTTGTGGATGGGGGTCACATTTGCACATCTCCAGTACATGGGTACCTCCCCTGAGTCCAAGGAAGCTCTCATAATTATGGCTAAGGGTTTATTTACTTTCTTTGCTGCCTCCTTTAATATAACTGGATAGATTCCATCCACCCCAGATGCCTTTCTTATGTTTATCTTCAACAATTTCTCCTGCACTTTACTGTAAGTTATTACAAGATTATCTAGTTTACTTCCAGAGTTGAATACACCTCTGGCATTCTCCTCCGTGAATAACCCCTCGGGTAAATGTAGATGCAAAATATTCATTTAGTTTGTTAGCTACCTGAGCAGGATCGTCAACAGTTGAACCATCAATATCATGTGGACCAATCTGATTCATCCCCTTTCTTCTAGAGTTTACATAAGTAAAGACTCTTTGCTGTTTTTCTTTGCATCCTTTGCCAAACATTTCTCATAATCTGTCTTCGCCTGCCTAACCTCCTTTGTGACTTGGTTACAGACCAGCTTATATCTGTCATAGGCTTTTGTGTCACCTGTTATTTTATATGTATCCCATGCATTTTTTTTCTCTGTTACATGCCTAATTAGTTCATCTGACATCCATTTAGGCCTAAATCTTGAACAATATTTCTTAGTTGGAATGAAAAGCCTAGTAGCTTCCAAGATTAATTCTTTGAATGCTTCCCATTTTGAATTTGCTGTTGGTAACGTCATCAGTTTGTCCCACTGTTTAGAATTGAAATACTGTCTCAGAGCACTGTAGTCACCTATTTGAAAGCAAAAACTCTTCCCTTTACCCTAAGGAGTGTAAGGAAATCAGGCAACAACTCAGCATTGTTGTGGGCCTATATGAGAGCTTGAAGGACAGGGTGGATGCCCTCGAAGGATCTAAATTGTAGGTGGTAGATGACTTTCATCAACCGGTGAAATACCACTACTTTGCTTATTGGAGACTTGAAGTGGTGAAACCCATGTTTAGTCTCTAGAGCAAAGTTTCCGGCATCCCCTTCCCCCCATACTTTTCCTTCAACTCATGCACGGTACTAAGTACTATAGGTTTTGATACCCCTCGTGTTTGGGGTTTTCGTAAAAAAAAAAAAAAAAAAAAATTGAGGGGCCCATCAAACTCTTAGCTTCCCACATCAACACCAGAGCTTGCACTTCGTCATCACGCAACACAGCGGCAATCCCCAAGGCAGAATACTCTGGTCCCACAGGAACTAGTAGTTGTTGGTGACTCTATTGTTAAGGTAACGGGGGACATGCTTTGTGAAAAGGATAGGTGGAACAGGACCAGGGTATGTCTGCCAGGGGCAAAGGTTGATGACGTAGAGCAGATATCATCTTTTAAGGGAACAAAAGGTGATATAGTTGTACACATTGGCACTAATGATATTAAGAGTAGGAGATTGGTAGAATTACTTAACAAGT
Organism: Mastigoproctus giganteus; assembly: GCF_048544385.1. Classification (NCBI taxonomy): domain Eukaryota; kingdom Metazoa; phylum Arthropoda; class Arachnida; order Uropygi; family Thelyphonidae; genus Mastigoproctus; species Mastigoproctus giganteus. Next base: position 152,803,548 of record NC_143582.1, read on the forward strand.
ACAGGTCACTGTTGAAAAAAAGCCGAGAATTAGAGTTGAATTTGAAAGTATCTGCAATTCTGCCCAGACACGATAGAAGGGAATATATGATGAGAGCCTTGTCGATCAATTTGGCCCTGGAAAGATTGTGCAAGGGTCAAGGGATAGCATTTTTTTCAGCCTGGTCTGTACTTGTTAACAGGAGAGACTGCTTTTACAGGGATGGGATACACTTAAATAGAAAGGGTGCAAGAATATTTGCTGATGCTATCGAGGCAGTGTTTGGTTGGTCGGAAAACTGCTAGCTTGGGGGGATACAAGGACTAGTAGTTTAACAGTAGTCGCAGGCAGAGGTGAAGGTGATTCTTGCACAACTTCTGTTAGAATAAGTAGCGACCTGGAGCGAGGGGCGTTGGGGGTTTCAGGGACGGATGGCAGTCATCGTAAAATAGGTGGGTATATGGGATGTGTTAGGGGGAATAGGAATAGGAGCATATATGCTTGCATGTATACCAATGCTAGAAGTATAATAAATAAATTTGATGAATTTGAAGTGTTGGTCAAGACATCAAAGGCGGATATTGTTGGGATAGCAGAGATGTGGTGTCACACAGATATAAGGAATGCAGAACTGAAATTTGGGGAGTATAATGTGTACAGAGAGGATAGACAGGATAGAAAGGCACTAGGTGTTATGCTGTTAATTAAGAAAAACATAAAATCTAAAGAAGTGCACCCAGTTGATATAGATGAACAGTGCACTGTTGAGTCAGTTTGGTGTGACATAAGCACTGCGAAAGCAAAAATAAGAGTAGGAGTGTGTTATAGGCCAAATGACTCGAATGAGTACAATGAACAATTGTACAGAGAAATAGAGTGGGCTAGTAAATTGGAATGTCTTATAATGGGAGATTTTAACTTCCCAGATATTGACTGGAACTTGTGGGTTGGTCACTCACACACTAGTTAGACTGTTGTGGATTTATTGGATGATTGTTTTCTGCAGCAGCATGTTCGAGAGGCAACCAGAGAGAGTAATACTCTTGATCTGGTTATTAGCAGTGATCATTCGTGTATTAAGAATTTGCAGATAAAGGAACCACTAGGTAGCAGTAATCACAGTGTACCGATGTGGGATTTACTTAAAGATTTAATTACCATCAGGGGTAAAGGAAAGCGTTTCTGCTTCTGTAAAGGTGAGTACAGTGGTCTCAGAAAGTTTTTAAATTTTGTACAGTGGGATCAACTGACGATGTTACCAAGAGTAAATTGTAAGTGGGAAGCATTCAAGGAATTAATCGTGGATGCTACTAAAAGTTTCATACCTATTAAGAAATATTGTTCAAGGTTTAGGCCTAAATGGTTATCAAATGAACTAATGAGACTCGTAACAGAGAAGAAAAACGCATGGGATGCATATAAATTATCAAGCGACTCAGAAGCGTATGGCAGATATAAGCTAGTCTGTAATCAGATCACAAAGGAGGTAGTAGTGGCATTTGATGCAATAAAGCAAGTGTATGAGCTTATGCAGCATCAGCCAAAAAAAAAAAAAAATCGCCATTCCCTCCAAATGCCTGTCCAGTTCCTCCTTAAATTTATTCAACCTATCAACTTCCACAACGACAGATGGAAGTTTGTTCCAGCAATTAACCACCTGCTGGCTAAAGGCAAATTTCCGCACATCTATTCTACATCTGTCCTTTCTTAATTTGAATTTATGCCCCCTTAGGTTCGTAATCTGAACAAGTGGAAGGATCCCATTAGAATTCAGCATGCTCAACCCATTCAAGGCCTTATACACCTCAGTCAGATAACTGCGCATGTGCCTAGTCTCCAGCCACTGCAATTTGCAGAACTTAAGCCTCTCTTGATAAGAGGATCCCTTCATTCCCCTCACCAATCTTGTTGCCCTTCTCTGTACACGCTGAAGTAAATCTTCAACCTTCCTAAAATGAGGCCTCCAGACCTGTACGCAGTACTCAAGACGTGGCCTGACCGTTGCCTTATACAGAGGGACAATCACCTCATTTTCCCTGCTAGGAAAATTCCTATATATCATTGACAAAACCCAATGGCCTGCCCTGGCAGCCTGTCTACATTGCTCAGAAAACTTCATATCTGACTGCACAATTACTCCCAGGTCTTTTTCATTGGCCGACCGGGCTAGCCAGGTGGGTAAAATGCCTGCCTGGCAACCCAAAGGTCGCGGGTTCGATTCCCGCCTCGGGCTTGGATCAAAGTACTGCAAAAACTTTGGGAGGTGCACTATGACCACAGAAGCCGATGCGCCAACAACTACCAAACCAAACCAAACCAGTCTTTTTCATTTTCTACCACCTTATGCTACACGTAAGGTGGTAGAAAATACCACAGAGAAATGTACCACACAGTTGGTACATTTCTCTGGGTTTACTTCTACCCATGTGCAGAACTTTGCATTTGTCAAGGTTAAACTTCAGTTGCCACTTCTTAGCCCACCTGCCCAAATTATCTAGATCCTGTTGCAGTAGCACACTGCCATTACTGTCATTAACAACCCTGGTAACCTTTGTATCATCTGCAAACTTCGACATTAATTCTGATATACCTTCATCAATATCATTGATAAATATACAAAACAACAGTGGACCCAACACCGAACCCTGTGGGACTCCACTAATAACATTAGTCCACTAAGAGCAGCACCCATTGATTACCACCCTCTGTCTTGTTCCACTTAACCATCCTTTTATCCATTGTAGCAACTTACCCTTAATACCATTCTGCTGAAATTTGTACAATAGGCTTTCTTGCGCAACAGTGTCAAAAGCTTTCCTGAAATCCAAATATATGATATCAAAATTATTTTTTGCATCCAATTCCTTTGTAACCACATCATAATATCCTATCAAATTTGTCAGACAAGACTTTCCTTAACAAACCCATGCTGTGTCTGAATTATTGCTGCAGTCTTGTCTAGACGATCCTGCAATGCATCTTTAACTAGTGACTCCATTATTTTACCCGGAACAGAAGTTAAACTAACTGGTCTGTAATTACTTGTCACCCTTCGATCCCCCTTTGTGAATTGGGGATACATTTGCACATCTCCAGTCTGTGGGAACCTCCCCTGAGTCCAAGGATGCTGTCATAATTATGGCCAAGGATTTGATTAGTTGCCTTGCAGCCTCCTTTAATATAACTGGATAGATCCCATCCACCCCAGGTACTTTTCTTATGTTTAACTTTAACAATTTCTCCTCCACTTTGCTCTCAGTTATTACAAAATCATTAAGTATCCTTCTACAATTTTATAACCTTCTGCCAAATTCAAACCTTAATAATTCCTCACGTGTGAATGTAGATGCAAAATACTCATTCAGTTTGTTTGCTATCTGAGCAGGATCATCAACAGTCGAACCATCAATGTCAAGTGGACCAATCAGATTCATCCCCTTCTTTTTAGAGTTTATATAAGTAAAGAAATCCTTGCTGTTTTTCTTAGCATCTTTTGCCAAGGATTTCTCGTAATCTGCCTTCGCCTGCCTAACTTCCTTTGTGATCTGATTACAGACTAGCTTATATCTGATATAGGCTTCTGAGTCGCTTGATAATTTATATGGATCCCCTGCATTTTTCTTCCCTATTAAGAGTCTCATTAGTTCATTAGATAACCATTTAGGCCTAAACCTTGAACAGGATTTCTTAATAGGTATGAAACTTTTAGTAGCATCCATTATTAATTCCTTTAAATGCTTCCCACTTAGAATTTACTGTTGGTAACATCGTCAGTTGATCCCACTGTACAGAATTTAAAAACTTTCTGAGACCACTGTACTCACCGTTATGGAAGCAAAAACCCTTTCCTTTACCCCTGATGGGAATTAAATCTTTAAGTAAATCCCAAATCAGTACACTGTGATCACTGCCACCTAGTGGTTCCTTTATCTGCAAATTTTTAGCAAGATGCAGTGGCTGGAGTCTAGGCACCTGCGCGGTGATCTGAATGAGGTGTATAAGGCCTTGAATGGGTTGAGCACGCTGAATTCTGATGGGATCCTTCCACTTGTTCAGATTATGAACCTAAGGGGGCATAAATTCAAATTAAGAAAGGACAGATGTAGAATAGATGTGCGGAAATTTGCCTTTAGCCAGCGGGTGGTTAATTGTTGGAACAAACTTCCATCTGTCGTTGTGGAAGTTGATAGGTTGAATAAATTTAAGGAGGAACTGGACAGGCATTTGGAGGGAATGGTGTGATTTTTTTTTTTTTTTTTAGCTGATGCTGCAGAAGCTCATATACTTGCTTTCTTGCATCACATGCCACTACTACTACTACCCTTGATGATAGTTACCTCTGTGAGTAAATCCCACTTCAGCACACTGTGATCACTGCCACCTAGTGGTTCCTTTATCTGCAGATTCTTAATGCATGAAGAATCACTACTGATAATCAGATCAAGAGTATTATTCCCTCTAGTTGCCTCCCGAACATGCTGATGTAGAAAACAATCATCCAATAAATCCACAAAAGCCTTGCGAGTGACCAAATCAAAGATTCCAGTCAATCTCTGGGAAATTAAAATCCCCCATTATAATACACTCTGGTTTACTGGCCCAGTTTATTCTCTGCACAGTTGCTCATTATACTCATCAGAATCATTAGGTCTGTAACACACATCTACTATCATTTTTCCTTTCCCAGTGCTTATGTCACACTACACAGACTCAACATTTCATTGTCCAACAACATCAATTGGATGCACTTCCTTAGATTTTGTGTTTCTTAACTAACGGCATAACCCCTCTTCCCTTCCTGTCGTGTCTATCCTTGCTGTACACATTGTACTCCCCAAATTCCAATTCTGCACTGCTTATGTCTGTGTGACACCACATCTCTGATATCCCAACAGTATCTGCCTTTGATGTCTTGACTAGCACCTTAAGCCCATCGAATTTATTAATTATACCCCTAGCATTGGTGTACATGCAAGTAAACATGCACCTGTTTTTACTCTTAGTTACCCTAACACAGCCCATGTATTTACTTGTTCCACTATGACTCGCAGCAGTCCTGGAAATCCCCATTGCCTTGCTTTCCAGGCAGCTGCTCAATTGCATTTCAATAGAAGCAGTGCAAGAATCACTTTCACCTCTGCCAGCGGCTACTGTTAAGCTATTAGTCCATGTATCCCCTCAAGCTAGCAGTTTTCCCACCCATCAAACTCTGCCTCGATAGCATCAGCATTTATAGATCCATAAACCTCATTTGGTTTTCGCCGATCCATTATCTCAGAGATGAACTCGTCGATCATAGTTCTTGATATTATGTAGCCCACAGCTGCATAGGCAGCTCTGAGCTTTATTTTCTATCCCTCTACAAGAGTAAAACTAGCATATTGCAAAATACTTTCCCTTATATGTTTAAAATATATGATTCTTGAATCACTGAGCAATGAATTCAGTGAGTGCTGAAGACTACACTCATGCATCACAAGATACAAGATCATCCACAGCAGCGTGCTCGTCACACAGGTGGTAGCTGTAATCAGTGACTGTTGCCTGAGAAATGAGAAAATATATTTTGTGAAAAGGATGGGTGGAGTTGGATTAAGGTATGTCTTCCTGGGGTAAAATTTGATGACAGTCTAGAGGAGATATAATTTTTTTAAGGGCACAAATGATGATATCATTGTACACATTGGTACTAATGATAAAGAGTAAAAGATCTGAGGATTTATTTAACAAGTATTAGTTAAGAAATGGAAGATTTACCTCTATGATGTCTTGTAGAACACTTCAGTGCTGATACTCGCCGTAGTTGAATAATTATAGAAATACCGTATTTCCCCATGTATTAAGATGCACCTTTTTTTCGAAAAATTTGGGGTCTAAAAACTGGGTGCGTCTTATACAGTGGTTTTAGATTTATTACTTGCATTTCCCGCTTTTTCGCACTTGTTGTCTTTGGGCTCATTGTTTCGCACTTGTTACCTGTATATTAGGTTACGTTTTGCCACGTTCTGCCCAGAAATGGCTCAGAAAAGATTTTCGTACAGTGCTGAATTCAAGTTAAAAGTGATCCAGTTTACAAAAGTGAATGGAAATGGTGCTGCTGAACGTAAGTTTGGTCCTCCTCCAACTGAGAAAACAATTCGAGACTGGCTACAGGAAGAAGAAACCCTACTGAAAACGCCACGGCAGAAGAAGGCCACGAGAGGCAAGTCAGCAAAATGGCCTGATTTAGAGAGGGAATTGAAGATATGGATTGAGGAGCAAAGCACAATTTGAATTCCTGTGTCCACAAAGATGGTTCAGCATGAGGCAAGAAGAATTGCTGATGAAAAAGAAGTCACTGATTTCAAAGGAGAACACAATTGGTGCTTCATGTTCATGAAACGGAATGGACTAAGCATACGTACACACACCAGACTTGCCCAAAAGATGCCTGAAAGCTATGAGCAGAAGGTCCTTGAATTTCATCGTTTTGTCATTCAATGTCGGAAGACACATCAGTTTGAGTTGGGACGGATTGCAAATATGGATGAAGTCCCCCTTCAATTTGATGTCCCAAGTAACAGAACTGTTGATAAGAAGGGGGTGAAAACTAACTGTGAAGACAAGTGGACACGAAAAGAGCCATTATACAGTTGTTCTAGCTTTTTTTTTATTATGAAATCTACAAACACAAAAGGTATCAAAACCTATAGTACTTAGAACCGTAAGTGGATTGTTGTGCCGATGGAACCAAGCTGCCTCCTATGCTGATTTTCAAACGCAAAACAATGCCAAAAGACGACATTCCTCAAGGAGTGATTGTCCATGTTCATGACAAGGGTTGGATGGATCAGGATGGAATGAAGATCTGGTTGGAGAAAGTTTGGAGCAGGAGACCAGGTGGGCTCTTACGCAAACCTGCCCTGTTGGTGCTTGATCAGTTCAGGGCACACATAACAAAAAATACAAAGAAGATTGCTGCAGAGCAAAACACAAAACTTGCCGTCATACCTTGACATCCCAGCTCCAACCACTTGATGTCAGCATTAACAAACCCTTCAAAGCTGACATGAGAGACGAATGGAACCAATGGATGAAGTATTCTGGGGACAATTTTACACCAGCAGGAAGAGTGAAGAAACCAACCATAGGAGAAGTTTGTACCTGGGTGAAAAGATCCTGGGATAATATCAAGATTGAGATCGTTGTCAAGTCATTTAAGAAGTGTGGCATTTCAAATGCCAAAAATGGAACTGAGGACGAGGCAATATATGAAGACAGTGATTCGTCATCAGACACAGATGAGGACAAGCTAATGGATGAGAGTTTTGACAGTGGTGAGTTGTATGAATTTTATGATGAATAAAACTTGAGTTCAATAACTTTATGTAATAAATTTTTTTTCAAATTTTGGGTCCCAAAATTAAGGGGCATCTTATACATGGGGAAATATGGCAGATTACATGTATTCCACTCCCTCTTAGACAAGATCAGTGACCCAATGCACACCGGAATCAGAGACCCACGGATTCCAAGCCACAGACCCCAAAATACATCGAATCATCGCCCCAATCTTTGAGCGAGAGAATACGATATGTCCATATTTTAAAAACAATTTAAATGATTTGAGACCAAATAAATACGTAGTGAATCCATGTTCTTAATACTTTAAAAACTAATATTAAAACATAAAAAAATTTAAAATCCTCTAAAACATTGAGACTAAAGAATTTTGTTACTTCCCTGAAGCGGACAGGGTTTTTCAACCAGGGTCATGATCACAGGAAAGTGAAACCATCCTGGCACATGCACGTGAAGGATCATGAATCTGAGATGGGGTAGAGGTGACGTACATTGAGTGAATTTTGATGTAATTTAATTTCAAGTGTCTCCATAATTAGCAGTTTGATGTAATCATGTTGGATGCTGAGAATTTTTTCTTCATTGAATAGAAAGGTGTGGCCTTCACTGATTGCATGGAATGAGAGTTCTGAAGCTGAGGAGCGGGATGAGAGGACAGATGTTGAATGTTGTCTCATTTTCATATTGAGCGTACAACGAGTGGATCCCTGGTATGAGGAGTTGCAATCCTTGCAAGATACATTGTAGCCTAAGTCATTTAATTGGTATGTGGAAGGGAATTGGACTCTGTGGTTTTTTAGGGCAGCATGTAGTTTTGTTTTGGGTTTGGCTATGATTTTGAATTGTGGGTCTTCGAAAATACTATTTAGTTGTTTGAACCATTGTTCAATATACGGTAAAGCAATAAAATATTTTTTTAATGTTATTATTATTGATAACAGAAGAGGTATTGCGTAATCTGTTTTTTGCTTGTATCCTTATTTCGTTTATAATAGGAGATAACCCCTATTTTGAAATCTGTTTTTCAGTGTTTGTATTTCTGTGTTTAGGGCTGATTCAGATGTTGAGTATTTGTAGGCATTAAGAAATTGATTAAGGATGACGGGTCTTTTATAGGTGAAGGGGTGGTGGCTGTTGTAATGAAGAAACATACCAGTGTTGGTGGCCTTTCTGTATACCACCTACCAGTGGTGTAGCTATGTTTTTTGGGCCCTTAGGCAAGAAATCATTTTGGGCCCCTTATTTTTATTAAAATAAAATTTAATTAGGTATAATATAAAAAAATATTAAATCATTTTAATAACATAAATATTTTATTTATGATTTCTTTATAATTTTATAAACATCAAAAACATGAAAATTAATATTACAATATGATACTACTTATTAAATACAATTTGACAAACATAAAATTATACTGTAACTAATAAATTTACGAAAAAAGCTAAAATGTTACTTTACGTGCTTTTACATTTGCGAAATCATTAATAATATCTTTTAAATCCATTTTACTGTCATATTTATGCTCAATAATCAACACTGCAAGATTGCAGTCTGCTCTGACCAATAGCATTTCTTTTATTATTGATACTAAATGATCTTTGGGCAGAGGCAGTTGACATGGGCAGGGTAAAAAGTAACATAAACAAAGTAAAAATTTTTGAATAGTCATTTCCAGGGCACTATATTTTGAAATTAACAAATAAAAAAATTGTCTAATAGACATGTCTTCTGATAAATCTTGTTTAATAAGTGTGATTAAATTACAATATTGAATCGGCAGTTGTGGAGAGAGTACAGATGAATACTTTTTTTTTATGAGATTTTCACTCACTTAATATATCACCATTTGACATGTTAATTAATTTTTTCAGTTCTTGTATTGCAAAATAATTTTTTACTAACTTCATACTTTTGAAATGATTTTTAATTTATATTATAATTTTGTCCAAAACATAGTAAAAAACACTGATTTTAAAAACTGATCTCTATTATTAAACAAAAAATCTGAAACTAATTCATCTTACTGTCTTTTAGTTCAACGTTGTCGTTTGTCTTCAAATTTCCTTCGCAATTTGCTCAGATTTGTATTTAATTTGTTTGTATGAATTTAAAATATTTTCTAAATTTTTACTGACTCGATCCAATACAGAAGTACATTAATTAAGGTCTATATCATGCTTCTGTAGAGTTTTTGAAGCATAATTAATTTTGAACAACACGTTACTCCAAAATATACAAATGAAAATAAAATCAAATGTCATCATTTGCTTCAATATTCTAAGCCCTTTGTCTTGGTCTGCTTTTTTTAGTTGATTTAAGAATCTAACAGATCAGCGAGTAGGGTTGAGTTTTTTTAATGTAACTTCAGATTCCCCAATAAATTTAGAAAGAAGTTCCCACCTTTTTGTACTATTTCCAAAAAAATTATACAAATTTTGAAGAATGTCAAAAAATGATGAAATGTTATTACAACAATTTAAGCTATCATTGATAACTAAATTTAAATTGTGACTTGCATAATGAATGTACTCTGCATTTGACTGGATCCTTTTATGCGTGACTGCACACCATTATAAACCCCACTCATGGCATTAGTTCCATCATATCCCTGATCATAACATTTTCCATTGAGAATATTTAGTTTGTGTAATATTTTCACTACATTATCCGTCATCATTTCTGCCGAATGATCATGTCGTAGAATCCTAAAAATGTTTCACAAATTTTTTCATTTTCGTTGTGAATTACGTAAACATGTCATATAATAACACTTAATTGATCTATTTTTGTGAGATCTTGAGTAGTATCTAAAATTATTGAATAGAACAGTGCTGAATTAATTTTGAGTGTTAATTTGGTACCTAAACATCCTGTTATCTTATTTTGGACAGTGGGGCTTATATAAATTACTAAACCAGATGGCTTATTAATAATTTGTTTCATTACATCATCATAGTTATGCTGTTAGTTAAGAAACACATAATATCTAAGGAAGTGCATCCAATTGATGTTGGTGGACAATACAGTATTGAGTCTGTTTGGTGTGAAATAAGCACTGGGAAAGGAAAAATGAGAGTAGGTGTGTGTTATAGGCCTTAATGAATCTGATGAGTACAATGAACGATTATACAGAGAAATAGTGGGCCAGTAAATCAGTGTCTTATAATGGGGGATTTTAACTTCCCAGATATAGACTGGAGCTTGTGAGTTGGTCACTCGCACACTAACAAGGCTTTTGTGGATTTATTGGATCATTGTTTTCTACAGCAACACGTTAGAGAGGCAACAAGAGGGAGTAATACTCTTGATCTGATTATCAGCAATGATTATTCATGCATTAAGAGTTTGCAGATAAAGGAACTGCTGGGTGACAGTGATCACAATGTACTGATATGGGAATTACTTAAAGATGTAACTACGATTAAGACTAAAGGGAAGCACTTTTGTTTTCATAAAGGTGACTACAGAGGTCTCAGACAGTTTTTAAATTCTGTACAGTGGAATCAACTGATGATGCTACCAATGTTGAATTCTAAATGAGAAACCTTCAGGGACTTAATATTGGAGGCTACTAGGCTTTTCATTCCAACTAAGAAATATTGTTCAAGGTTTAGACCTAAATGGATGTCAGATGAATTAATGAGGCTCGTGGCAGAGAAGAAAAATGTATGGGATGCATAAAAAGTATCAGGTGACAGAAGCCTGTGACAGGCATAAACTAGTTTGTAATCAAGTAACAAAGGAGGTTAGGCAGGCGAAGGCAGATTACGAGAAATCTTTGGCAGAGGATGCAACAGCAGAGTTCGTTACTCTAGAAGGAAAGGAATGAATCAGATTGAACCACTTAACATAGATGGGTTGACTACTGATGATCATGCTCAGGTAGCTGATAAACTGAATGAGTATTTTGCATCTAGATTCACACACGAGGAGTTATTCAACGAGGGGAGCGCCAGAAGTTTATCAAACACAAACAGGGAGCTAAGTGATTTCGTAATAACTGAGAGCAAAATGGAGGCGAAATTGTTGAAGTTAAACATAAGGAAAGCACCTGGGGTATTAGTATTTTAGTATTAGTAATGGCCGCATGGTGCAAGAAAGCCTATGGCTTATGCTGCACCAGCCAAAAAAAAAAAAAAAAAAAACCGAATAAAACAATGATATAAAAAAAAAAATAAATAAATAAAATAAATAATAATAATTAATAAAAGAAAAGGAAATTAAACCTATCTTCCTATGCGCTTCCCTGACCCGAAGGTACTATCCAGATGACCTTTGAATTTCCCCAAACTGTCAAGCCTCTACCACCCATGTAGGCAACTTATTCTAGTAATTTATAACTTGCTGGCTAAAATAAAACTTCCTGCAGTCCAATCTAAACATTTCCCCCTGTAACTTGAATTTATGTCCCCTAGTTCTAGCATCATTTATAATCTTGAAAATTTCATCCTCGTTCATTTTACTGATGCCTCTCAGAGCCTTAAACACCTCAATCAAATCTCCTCGAAGGTGTCTAGTTTCCAAACTCTGCAACCCACATATTCGAAGTCTTTCTTCATAAGGACACCCTTTTTGCCGATCTCACAAGGCGAGTTACCTGTCTTTGCACCCTTTCAAGAAGCTCGCTCGATGTCTTTCTTTAGGTGCGGTCTCCATACTTGAACACAGTATTCCAAGTGTGGTCTAACAAAAGCCTTATACAATGGGATTATCATGTCCCTATTTCTACTTGCAAAAGTTTGATAGATCATCGATAGGACACCATGAGCCTTCCTTGCAACCTGTTTATAATGCTCAGAGAATTTCTTGTTTGACCGTATCATAATACCCAACTCCCTTTAGCACCGGGTGCCAAGCGTTTCCGTGGCCAAGCGATTCTCGTGCGATTGAAAAGCGTTTTTCTGTAAGCGACTAGGTTCTATTTTGTTTTCTCCCTTGATTATTAAACTTTTTCTTTAAGTAGCCCTTTTTCTTAATAGCACTAAGAAGAGATCCCAGAAGAAGGAAAGAACCTTTTTCTTTAATTAAATCCGTCTTACTAATTGTACTAACCTATACGCTTGGCCACAAGTGGCACTGCTCCTGCCTCCCCGTGGCAGGGCCGGTAATCTGGGTGGTAAAAATATACCCCCAGGGCCAAAAGGAGTTAACATGGATACGACTAATTATCCACCTTTAGAGCCATCAAGCTCAAGGTCAGAAATTCCTGACAACGACCGTGACACCAACCAGCCCAAAAGGCTTAGAAGGGAACCTGAATGCCATGATGAATTACCAAATTTCTTGGTGATTCATTCCTTATCCTCCCAACCTGTAGGCAAATTGTCACCATTCTTGATTCAAAAATATTTGGAATCAATTACTGGATCACCAAAAATGGTGAAAAGACTACAATCCGGAGATCTCCTCATTGAAACTGCCACCGCTAAACATTCTGAGTGGCTCTTAAACACAACATCATTTTGTGGGCTCACAGTATCAATTACTCCACACAGAACCTTAAATTCATCAAAGGGTGTAATCAGTGAGTGGGACCTAATTATAGTCTTCGAAGAAGAGCTACTTCAAGAACTAAGTAGTCAAAAAGTTACAAATGTGAAACGGATTATGACTAAAAAAGATGGAAATCTCACTCAGAGATCGATCATTTTAACATTCAGTATGCCAGACTTACCATCCTCAATTAAAGCTGGATATTTGAATTGTCGTATAAGACCATTTATCCCGAATCCCGTTCGCTGCTTCAAATGCCAGAAATACGGGCATTCGCAGCAGGCATGTAGAGGTGAGGCCATATGTCCCATCTGTGGCTCTAAAGATCACACTCAAGCGGATTGCTCTGTCAAAACCCCTGTTTGTCCCAACTGCAAAGAAAGCCACCCAGCTCTTTCCAAAACATGTGAGCTATGGATTACAGGAAAGAAAATTCAAAAGTACAAAACAGAAAATAAAGTCACCTTTCCTGAGGCACGTAGACAAGTTATGTCGACCCTGCCTAGTAGTCGTTCCTATGCAGCTCACACTCGGAACTTCGTTTCTACTGCAGCTCAAACAGATGTATCAGTTCCAACTAACACCTCTCTAGCGAACTGGCTCAAATCTACGCTTCAACCTCAAAGAAAGATAATCCTCCAAAAAGAACTAGCGAAGCCACAAATACTCCAATCAGTATTCCTACTCATACCCCATTAGTCCCAGTTGGAAAAGAACAATTAAAATCTGAATCAGTCTCTAAAAAAACGCAATCTCCTTCCAAAAGCATGGATGTAGATGAGCTGCTAGACAATGAGGAACCTATTCTAGAACTCCATGCAGATGACACCATGGATACTGGACGCCCCACATTCTCAAAAAAGGACTGGAAAAAATGTCCCACGTACAGAAAACAGTCAGATGAATCACCCTTAGGTAAACCTAAATAATGAACAAGATCATACAATGGAATTGCAGAGGACTAAGCACTCATTCTGATGACTTAAGAGATTTAATAGCTCAATTTAATCCCATAGGTGTATGCTTACAGGAAACATTCTTGTCACCCCAAGTTTTGCCAAAATTTTCAAGTTATACCATTTACAGACGAGATAGGAACTCGGTATCACCTGCACGTGGAGGAGTCGCTATTCTTGTTAACGCTAACATACCATCCAAGCCGATCCAATTGAGAACTACCCTAGAAGCTGTGGCAGCTCGCCTTGCAGTTGGTACGTCATTTACCATTGTTTCCATTTATATTCCGCCATCTGCCCCACTTCTGCTTTCAGAACTCATTGCAACCTCATTGCACAACTCCCAACTCCAATTTGTCTTTTTGGTGACTTTAATGGACACCATCCATTGTGGGGATCGGCCACAATGGATATAAGAGGCAAATTGATGGAGGAATTCATGCATAATAATGATCTTAATTTATTAAATTCTGGATCTCCTACCTACATCCACTTAGCAACTGGATCTGCTTCCTCAATAGACTTGTCAATTTGTTTGCCATCCATATTTCCAATCATGACATGGTCGGTATTAACCGATCCCTTCAACAGTGATCACTTTCCAATTATTTGCTCGCTACAAACAGGGGTAACTTCAAATCCTGACCAACGATCCACTTGGCAGTTTAAAAAGGCAAACTGGGGTGGCTATTCTGCCCAGATACACTTAGGCAGATTTTATGTTCAAAGGCAACATATTGATGATGTCAACACTTACATAACCAATCAGATTCTGACTGCAGCTAAGGCCTCCATTCCAAAATCCACACCATATCGAAAACACAGAAATCACTGGTGGAATACAGATTGTTTAATTGCCAAACAGGAAAAAAACCGTGCCTGGAATCATTTCCGCAAGTATCCCACCACTAGTAACCTAATTGCTTTTAAAAGACTAAAAGCAAAAGCTAGACAAGTTAGGCGGAAAGCGAAACGGAATTCATGGATTGCTTTTGCCTCCACCATTACCAAAGACACGGGCACACAAGCCATCTGGAAAAGAATACAGGCACTAAATGGCAAATTTGCTCGGCTGCCCTCTCCGATACTTCATTGGAAAGGGAAAGACATTTCTACTCCCGAAGAAGTTGCAAATGCATTAGCAGAATCATCTGCAAAAATATCAGCTTCTGCCACCTATGCCTCCACCTTCCAGAAATCAAAGCAGGTGCAGAACGGTATAAAATTAACTTCTCCACGCACCGTTCATTCCCGTACAACCAACGTTTACGTTAATAGAACTTCAAGAATCATTAAACAGATCTTCCAATAGTGCTGCAGGTCCAGATGGAGTTCATTACATTATGTTAAAGCATTTACTTGGAGAAGACTTGAGAACCCTATTAATTTTTTACAATCGGATCTACTCTGAAAATGCCTATCCATGTTCATGGCGCCATTCGTTCATTATCGCCTTACCAAAACCAGGAAAAAATCCTTCCTGTGTTGAAAACTACAGACCAATATCTCTTACAAGCTGCATGGGAAAAATTTTCGAAAGAATGGTTCATACTAGGCTCACTTACATCCTGGAGTCAGAGAATCTCCTTCCAGATCACCAGTATGGCTTTCGAAAAAATAGATGAACCCTAGATGTGCTCATTAAAGCCGAGTCTCATATCCGAAATACCTTTGTCATGAAACAACATCTAGTCATGGTCAATTTAGATCTTGAAAAGGCATTTGACGCTACATGGCGGCATGGTATTATTATGGACCTTTACCATCTGGGGCTTAGGGGTCATTTGCCAGAAATAATTCAGAATTTCCTGCAATTGCACTCTTTTCAAGTCCGATACAAAAACGTCCTCTCTACATCTCACATTCAGGAAGAGGGAGTCTCGCAGTGATCAATACTCAGTCCAACACTGTTTTCAATCCGAGTTAGCAGCATGACACGAGATATCCCAAAAACTGTTCAAACTTATATGTATGCAGATGATCTTACCATTTCCTGTCAATCTCAAAGTATGAATACCATTGAACGGCAGCTACAACTTGCCATAACCAAAATAGAATCCTGGACTTCACGGAATGGTTACAGACTGTCAGAAAAGAAATGCACTGTCACTCACTTTTGCAAGAAGCGAGCTCTCCATCCTGAACCTGAATTACAAATAAACAATACTCCAATCCCGCTCGTTAATACCGTTAAATTTCTTGGACTACTATTAGACCGCAAACTAAATTTCCAAGCTCACATCGCTTATTTGAGAACTTCTTGTTTAAAGCATTTGAATATACTTCGTTCGGTATCATCTATGTCATGGGAAGCTGATCAGTGTACTTCGCTGCATCTTTATAGAAGTTTAATCCGTTCACGGCTAGATTATGGTTGTCCAGTGTATGACTCTGCCAGGAGCACTACTTTAAAATGGCTAAATATGATCCATCACAGTGCTCTGAGGACTGCGTTGGGAGCTTTCAGGACTTCTCCGATCCAAAGTCTGTATATTGAAGCTCATGATCCTCCATTACACCTGCGTAGAAAAACACTACTGCTTCACTACGCTGCTAAGATCCAGAGTCTACCATTGCACCCTAGTTGGGAGTATCTCTATAATACTCGTTGGGATGTCTTCTATGAGAGCAAGCCAAATGAAAATAGACCCGCCTCTCTCAGGATCAAAGAGCTTGTTCAGACTTGGAATGTCGATTTAAATGAAATCTTCCAAGACACAACTACACCTGTTGCTCCTTGGACATATGTGTCTGTCTCTCAAGATACATACTTCCTCCAGTGGGGGAAAAATATACCTTCCTGCAATATCAGACAGTTACATTCAGCTCATGCTATGAACAACCATGCCTGTAAAATTTATACGGATGGTTCAAAAACTGAGAGTATGGTAGGTGCTGTGGCAGTTTTTCCTTTATGTACAATTTCAGCCACACTACCGCTTGCTTGCAGTGTCTTCACAGCTGAATTATATGCCATTAAGTTAGCGCTTAGTAAGATAATTGAGCTTTCCATCTCATCTGCCATAATTTACACAGATTCTCTTAGTGCTGTCTCTGCCATAAGAAAGAATTCCTCCATTTCTCACCCTACATTGAAACAGATTCATTCCCAGCTATTTGCTAGCAGTGTGTCCAATCAGTCAATCAGTTTTTGCTGGATCCCTGGCCATTCAGGCATTCCGGGAAATGAAAGTGCCGACTTTGCCGCTAAACATCCTCAACCCGCTCTCTCACAACATCCTCAGGTTCCTTTCTCTGATTTTAAGTCTGTCATACGCAAAGCCTATTACAATAAATGGTTCCAGACCTGGAAAAGTGACCCTAACAATAAACTTTACCAGATAAAAGAAGATCCAAAGCTGTGGCTGTCTGGCTTCCGAAGAAACAGACGAGAGGAAGTGGCACTGGCAAGACTCCGAATTGGACACACTCACCATACTGATCTCTTTCTATTATTGGGTGAAAGTCCACCACAGTGCCCATCCTGTCAGACGCAACTTACAGTCCGTCATTTCCTGGTTGATTGTCCTTTACATTCAACCATCCGGTCAGACACTTTTCAGTCTCTCTCTAAATTGAATATATCACCTGATTTATCTCGCACCTTAGGAAATGAAGCAAATATTGAAGAACTTTTATTATATCTAAAACATATTGGTTTGTATGGAAGCATATAATGTAATTTCTCCAACAATATACTTTTTGTCAATTAACGATGAAGAGACACAATTTGGCCTTAGTAGCCCTTGTGTCATTAAACCGAACAACAACAACAACAACCAACTCCCTTTTCTCGAGTACTGGGTTTAGTTGAACTCCACCAAGTGAATAAGTTATTTTGGGATTACTGTTTCCCAGGTGTAATACCTTACACTTTGTTGGATTAAAGCATAGCTGCCATTTTTCTGACCATTCCTGAAGTCTGTATAGGTCTCTCTGAAGAAGCTCAGCTTGACAGTGATCATTAACTACTCTACCAATTTTAACATCATCTGCAAATTTAGACATCACACCCTCTATCCCTTCATCAATGTTGTTTATGAAAATTAAAAACAACAGTGATCCTAATACTGATCCTTGGGGAACCCCACTTCTTACATCAATCCAATCTGAGGAATAGCCATTTATCACAACCCTCTGCCTCCTGCCCTGAAGCCATCCTGCTATTCATCTAAGGATTTTCCTAGTGATTCCAACCTGTTCCAGCTTATAAAGCAACTGCTCCTGTGGGACTGAGTCAAAAGCTTTGCTGAAATCTAAATAAACAATGTCGAAATTATTCCCTAAATCCAGCTCGTGAGTGACCTTTTCAAAATAGCAAACCAGATTTGTTAAACATGATTTTCCCTTTACAAAACCATGCTGAGTATCCTTGAGAATTTCAGTTCGATTCAAATGATCCTGAATTCCACCCTTGATCATTGCCTGCATGATTTTCCCTACCACTGAAGTCAGACTGACGGGTCGATAATTTCCCACTTCACTCTTAGAGCTACCCTTATGTATGGGAGATACATTGGCACTTTTCCAATCCAAGGGAATCTTCCCAGAGTCTACTGATGCTTGCATAATTAGCCTCAATGGTTCAATGCATTCACTTGCCGCCTCCCTTAAGATTATAGGGTATATTCCATCAACTCCAGGAGCCTTACTGGCCTGAATGCTCAAGTTTTTTCATTAAATAAACTTGCGAAATTTCAATATCATTAATTACATATTTTTCAACTTCACTCCCACAATTTCAATATCATTAATTACATATTTTTCAGCTTCGCTCCCACAATTTCCCATTGCTACAAACGGTTTTTCATTTGTAAATATCAATGCAAAATAACTGTTGAATTCATCTGCATCTTCTTGGCATTTATACATGTGAAGAATTCCTTATCTCCCCCCCCCCCTTTGCTCTGTTTGCTAGTGATTTCTCATAAACTGCCTTTGCCTGTCGAACCTTATCTGTGGCTCTATTACAAATCATCTTGTAGCTGTTATAGGGTTCAGTACTTTTTATTGCTCTGTAACCTTTCCATGCCACCTTTTTCTGCTCAAGTAATGTGGCAACTTCACTATTCATCCAACTTGGAACCCTCCTTGTGGAGTATTTTTTTTTTTTTTTTCTTTGGGTGGACGGGATCTGTCCAGTTATATTAAAGGAGGCAGCAAAGGAAGTAAGCAAACCCTTAGCCATAATTATAAGAGCTTCCTTGGACTCAGGGGATGTCCCCATGGACTGGAGGTGTGCAAATGTAACACCAATTCACAAAGGGGGTTGAAAAGGTGACACAAGTAACTACAGACCTACACCAGTAACTACATCAATGATATTGATGAAGGTATATGAGGTTTAATGTCCAAGTTTGCAGATGATACAAAGGTTGGCAGGGTTGTTAACGACAGTAAAGATAGTATGCCACTCCAGCTGGATCTAGATAAGTTGGGAAAATGAGTTGAGAAGTGGCAACTGAAGTTTAACATTGACAAATGCAAAGTACTGCATATAGGTAGCAATAACCGAAGAGAAATGTACCAACTGTGTGGTACTACACTCAGGGAAGTAGAAAGTGAAAAAGACCTGGGGGTAATTGTGGCATCCAATATGAAGTTTGCCGAGAAGTGCAGACGGGCTGCCAGGAAGGTCATGGAGTCTTGTCAGTGATATATAGGAATTTTGCTAGCAGAGACAGGGAGGTGATTATCCCGTTATATAAGGCAATGGTCAGGCCACACCTAGAGTGCTGTTTACAGATCTGGAGGCCTCATTTTAGAAAGGATGTAGAGTTGCTAGAACAAGTACAAGGAAGGGCAACAAGGTTGGTGAGGAGAACAGAGGAGTGCTCTTACCAAGAAAGGCTTAAGTTCCGCAAATTGCAGTGCCTGGAGAGTATGCACCTGCGAGGTGATCTGATTGAGGTGTATAAGGCCTTGAATGGGTTGAGCAAGCTGAATGCTGATGGGATTCTTTCTCTTGCTCAGACTAAGAACCTGAGGGGGCGCAGTTTCAAATTGAAGAAAGATAGTTGTAGAATAGATGTATGGAAATTTGCCTTTAGCCACCGGGTAGTTGATTGGTGGAACAAGTTTCCACCTTTTGTTGTGGAAGCTAATAGCCTAAAAAAATTTAAGGCTGAACTGGACAGGCATTTGGAACGAATGGAGGGGTGAAATGGGAGGGTGTTTTTTTTTTTTTTTTTTTTTTTTCTGATGCTGCATAATTTTGCTTTCTTGCATTATATGCCTCTACTAATGCTAGTAGGAAAGTAAATGGACTTGCAATAAAAAAATTGGCATTGTAATCTTTTGAAAATCCTCCTCGATGACCGTGAGATGCTAAAGAATTTTTAGTCAATATAAGTGTCATCCAAAATAACCGTTCTAGTACCATTTTCCAAAATGAGGAAACTGTATCTTATTTGTTCCTCAAGATCTTTGGCAAAAGAATGCAGGTTGCATTCTTTTGCCACATTTCATGTATGGCACATGTCTCAATATGATGTTGAGAAACACTGTGAGTTTTAACCGAAATGAGTCCGGAATGGCACTGATTTTTAATAGAAAACAGCCAGCATGGTTGGCAATAAGCATCATCTAAAATTTGTGAGTAGCACAGCCACAAATGAGGAACTGGACCATACGTTGAAGTAAAATAGTAGGACGTGTCATTGAAACTTCTATTTTGTTGTTCAGGATCCCTTGGAAATGGTCCTTTAGGTCTTTGAGGTGACAAACTCATGTTTCTTTTTATTTCATCGGAAATGTTGATGTCCACATATTCTCAAAGATCACTCGGGGGAATAAAAGGTGCAGTATGTTCAACACTAATTTCCGATGAAGGCATATCTATGATTGTTGAATTGTTCTCGTTTGATGAACCTGCTTGATTTAAATGATCCGCAGATTTATTTACACCAGCATCATTCTTTTCCACATTTTCCAATTAAATGCTGGTCTTTACTTTACCTTCTTCTGGACATAATTCATTACTGTGTTTTGTAAAGAAATGATCTAGTTTAGGTAATTTATTGACCGCTTGTTCTTTTGCTTTCTTCTTGGGCTCCACTCTTTCCCTTTTTCTTTTCATCCATTTTTAATTAAATTTTATTCATTTAATTTTAAACTTTATATTTTAAATACTAATAGCAATAATAAACAAAACATTTTTGTATGTCAATTGCTATTTTGATAATGACTTGAACTTGAACAAACTTGAATGGAAATTAATCAACTAACAACTTTTGACCACTGTATATATCTAAATGTTCATATACATGGGGCCTATCCCCCCCCCCCCGTGCTCCTGTCAAGTTGGGGAATCCCAAACACCATATGATATGACGCCTACACATACAGTAACCGAACGGGTGTCTGATCACTATACAAAGTTGCATTTGTAAAAGCAAAATAAAGACGCCCGGGTTTGTTATGTTTTGGCTATAAGATATAAGAATTCCTTCCTTATTCTAGATGTGTCACATTGTTGAAGAGCTTAGTGAGAAAAATATTTTCATTACATGTTGCATCTGTCTATAGGCCCTAGCATAGTAGGAGCAGCCCCCCTTTTTTTTTTATGAAAACCGCAAACACGAAAGGTATCAAAACCTATAGTACTTAGTACCGTGCATGGGAAGGAGAAGTATGAGGGGAGAGGAATGCCGGAAACTTTGTTCTAGAGACTAAAAATGGGTTTCACCACTTCAAGCCTCCAATAAGCAAAGTGGTGGTATTTCACCGGTTGATGAAAGTCATCTACCACCTACATACTTGCATCTGTTTATGGGCTCTGGTGAAGTAGGGCCCCTAGGCTTTGCTTACTTTTGCTATACGGTAGCTCTGCCCCTGCCCCCTACCTATTATAAAAGAAATAAGGAGACAAGCAAAAAAAAACAGATTACGCAACACCTCCCCTGTTATCAACAATTATAACATAAAAAAAATAATTTATTGCTTTACCATATATTGAACAATGGTTCAAAGAACTAAATAGTATTTTTAAAGATGCAAATTCAAAATCATAGCCAAACCCACAACGAAACTACATGCTGCCCTAAAAAACAACGAAGTCCAATCATCTTCCACATTCCAATTAAATGACATTAGCATTAGTAGAGGCATTTGATGCAAGAAAGCAAGCTTATGCAGCATCAGCCAAAAAAAAAAAAAAAAAAACCCCCACTTCCACTTCACCCCTCTGTTCGTTCCAAATACCTGTCCAGCTGAGCCTTAAACTTATTTAGGCTATCAACCTCCACCACAAGGGATGGAAGTCTGTTCCACCAACCAACCACCCGCTGGCTAAAGGCAAATTTCCTCACGTCTATCCTACATCTGTCTTTCCTCAATTTGAATTTATGCCCTCTCAGGTGATTTTTCTGAGCTAGAGGAAGAATCCCATCAGCATTGAGCATGCTTAAACCATTCAAGGCTTTATACACCTCTATCAGATCACCTCGCTGGTGCCTAGTCTCCAGACACTGTAATTTGCAAAACTTAAGCCTTTCTTCGTAAGAGCACCCCTTTGTTCCATTCACTAATCTTGTTACCCTTCTCTGTACTCTTTCCAGCAGCTCTACATCCTTCTTGAAATGAGGCCTCCAGACCTGTATACAGTACTCTAGGTGTGGCCTGACCATTGCCTTATACAATGGAATAATCACCTCCTTATCCCTGCTGGAAAAATTCCTGTATATCATTGACAATACTCCATGAGCTACTCTTGCAGCCCGTCTGCACTGCTCAGAGAACTTCATATCTGCCTGCACAACCACCCCCAAGTCCCTTTCATTCTCTACCACTGTCAGTGTAGTACCACAGAGTTGATACGTTGCTCTGGGGTTGCTGTTTCCCATGTGTAGTACTTTACATTTGTCAATGTTAAACTTCATTTGCCACCGCTCAGCCCATCTGCTCAACCTTTCCAGATCCTGTTGCAGCAGCATAGTGTCAGTAGTGTCCTTGACAACCCTGCCAACTTTTGTATCATCTGCAAACTTGGACATTAAGCTTGATATACCATCATCAATATCATTTATAAATACAGAAAACAATAATGGACCCAACACTGAGCCCTGAGGGACTCCACTAATAACATTAGTCCACGATGAGCAGTGTCCATTGATTACCACTCTCTGTCTTCTCCCCCTCAACCACCCCTTTATCCATAGCAGCAATTTGACTCCAATGTCACACTGCTCCAATTTGTGTAGCAGTCTTCCATGTGCAACAGTATCAAAAGCCTTTCTAAGATCCAAGTATATAATATCAAAGTTATTCCCTGCATCCAGTTCTTTTGTGACTGCATCATAATATCCAATCAAGTTGGTCAGGCAAGACTTCCCCTTAGCAAAACCATGCTGTGTCTGAGCTATAACTGAAGTCTTGTCTAAATGATCCTGCAGTGCTTCTTTAACCAGTGCCTCCATTAATTTTCCTGGAACAGAAGTTAAGCTCACAGGTCTATAATTACTTGTGTCAGCCTTTGATCCTCCTTTGTGAATTGGGGTCACATTTACACATTTCCAGTCTATGGGTACCTCCCCTGAGTCCAAGGAAGCTGTCATAATTATGGCTAAGGGTTTGCTTACTTCCTTTGCTGCCTTCTTTAATATAACTGGATAGATCCCATCCACCCCGGGTGCCTTTCTTGTGTTTATCTTCAACAGTTTCTCCTCCACTTTACTCCCAGTTATTTCAAGATTCTGTAGCTTACTGCTAGAGTTGAATACACCTCTGGCATTCCCCTTGCTGAATAACTCCTCATGTGTGAATGTCGATGCAAAATATTCATTTAGTTTGTTAGCTACCTGAGCAGGATCATCAACAGTTGACCCATCAATATCAAGTGGACCAATCTGATTCATCCCCTTCCTTCTAGAGTTAACATAAGTAAAGAACTCTTTGCTGTTTTTCTTTGCATCCCTTGCCAAGGATTTCTCGTAATCTGCCTTTGCCTGCCTAACCTCCTTTGTAACTTGGTTGCATATCAACTTGTATCTATCATAGGCTTCTGTGTCATGTGTTAATTTGTAAGTATCCCATGCATTTTTCTTCTCTGCCATATGCCTCATTAGTTCATCTGACATCCATTTTGGCCTAAACCTTGAACAATATTTCTTAGTTGGTATGTAAAGACTTAGTCTACAATGTATCTTACAAGGACTGCAACTCCTCATACTAGGGATCCACTCATACACTCAGTAAGAGAATGAGACAACATTCAACATCTGTCCTCTCATCCCGCTCCTCGGCTTCAGAACTCGCATCAGTGAAGGCCACAATGAAGAAAAAATTCTCAGCATCCAACATATTACACCAAACTATTAAATATGGAGACACTGGAAATTAAATTACATCAAAGTTCAGTCAATCTACATCGCAACTAATCTCCATACAATCAGTCCTCGTATAACACGTGTTTACACTACATGAATTCGATCATACACGATTCACAAATAGGGGGAACGATATCTTATATAACACGAACCGAATTCGCTTATGCACAATTCACCTTTTTGTTTACAAGAAATGGCAGTCGAACGCAGAATCACCCCAACCGAACGCAACACGATAGGAATGAAGAGAAGATTCTGAAAATGTATTTGTTTTTTATATCAGTGAAGGGGGAAACACATTTCACCATAATAACATAAAAACCAACACAATTCCAGCTATCGGTATAATCGCAAATGCAATTAGATCGAGTTTACTACCAGTTTATAACAGATTCCACTAGCAGAAATGCAACTGGAAATTGTTTTTATTGTTTTATAGTAGTAACCCCCAGAAATGTGCTTTAGTAAAATGTGAGGTGTTAATAGTGTATGTCTGCCTTTACGGTGTTGTTTATCAGTTGCTACATGCGCGCAGCTTTGTTTATGTGTATCAAGCGTGCCTGCTCGTTTTGTAATTGTACTTTATTCCCTAAAAATGAGTAAAATACTTAAAAGGTGTGAAAAGGAAGCGCCCTGGTGAAGACACTGCAGATTCAGGGAGAAAAACAAAAGCAATATCGATAAACAGAGGCGTACTGGGTCAAAAATTCTTACCCCGGAAAATTAATAGTGGCCTCATACTATGGTTTATGGCCAAAATCACACCGGCCTCTGGCCCACTGGGGTTTCCCCAGTAAGGCTTATGGCCAGTCCACCTCTGTCGATAGAGAAAAAATATGAAATTGTGGAACGCTTTGAGCGAAACGAAAGACCATATGATATTGCACATGTTACAGGCCTAAATGAGGCAACGCTGAGAATTATAAAGAATGCAGAGAAAATAAAAACAACTTTCATAGGAACAACTCAAAGTGTAATTAAAATCCATTAGATTAAGACAAAGAATTGGAAGAGATGGAACGGCTATCATCTGTTTGGATAGAAAATCAAACAAAAAAAAAAGTTTGCTTAGATAGAAGCAAAAGCATTAGCAATATTTTATTACGTAACAGTCGTAATAAAATACGTAAGTATTAAAGTATTTTTTACGACTTAGATAGTGCATCTAATTACGTAATAAAATATTTACGTATTTTATTACGATTATTTATTGTGTTTGGTAATGTTTTGGTTACAAATATGTGTTCAATCTTGGGTGGTCGGCACCTAACCCTATTTTTCCCATAGGGCCTGTTGTTTATATTGCATGATTTTGCATTGCACGAGGGTTTCTAGGAACACAACTATCGTGCTATACGAGGACTGACTGTAGTATAAAATTCTTCACAATACCCGTTTCTTCACTTTCCTGTGATCATGACCCTGGTTGAAAAACCCTGTCTGCTTCAGAGAAGTAATAAAATTCTTTAGTCTCTTAATGTTTTAGAGGATTCTTAATTTTTTTATGCTTTAATATTAGTTTTTAAAGTATTAAGAGTATGGATTCACTATGTATTTATTTGGTCTCAAACCATTGAAATTGTTTTTAAGATACGGACGTATTGTATTCTTTCGCTCAAAGATTTGGTGCGGTGATTCAATGTATTTTGGGGTCCACGGGTATTCGATTCCGGGGTGCGTTGGGTCACTGATCTTGTCTACGAGGGAGTGGAATACATGTAATCTATTTGTATAATTATTGAACTTTTTTTTTTTTTTTTTTATGAAAACCCCAAACACGAGAGGTATTAGAACCTATAGTACTTAGTACCGTGCTTGGGTTGGAGGTTGAGAAAATGAAAGAAGATATTTGTTGACATTAGACTTGAAATTCTGTAGACTGTAATTTTAAGGAAATAGGTATGAAGGAAGGTTGTTCCAGAAAACGACAGTGGAATGTATAAACGAAGAAGATGAAAAGTTGGTTCTGTGAGTTTGAAGTTGGACAGTAAATGGATGTTGGCTGGTGGCGGTGTCCATGGGAAGTATCTGTAGAAAAGGCATGTAACAGAAACAGTACATCTATGAGACAGCGAGTGGAGAGACTCTGTTAGAGATGAGTCATTAATTAGCCTAACTGCCCTCTTCAGAATGGAATCTATAAGCCTGAGAGGCTTTGGGGTCACTGCCCCAGGTGTGTGGAATGATACTCTATGGTAGAGGTAATTTGCAATTTGTACAGAGTGAAGAGCTGTTTGGAAGAAACGTAACACCGAGAGTGAAAGAGAAAACCAAGTGTTTTAGATGCAGAGGAAGCAATATTTGTAATTGTGCTTGTGCCAAGACATTAGAAGTCAGGGTAATCCCCAAAAGAGATATATCATCTTGCCTTGAAATCAGAGTGTCACCAAAGATAAGAATAGGAGCAGAAGGATCCTTTTTTGTGAGATATAAGACAGGACTGAGTTTTAGAAGGATTGGAATCAACTAAGTTCTCTTTGCTCCACTGGAGATCGGAATTTAAGGAATTGGTAGCAGATATTCGAGAAGTTAAAGCTGATTGAGCAGGGCAAGGTTTCTCAAAATGGTAAGTGGAATGCAATGTGCCATCATCAGCAAAACTATGGATAGGATTTCCAATCAATGGAAGAAGGTCATTAATATATAAGAGGAAAAGAGTGGGAGAAAGAACTGAACCTTGAGGGACACCAGCATTAGTGAAGAAGTTAAAGACAGAGAGCCATCACCCTCAGTGAGCGATCAGAGAGAAAACTGGATAACCAATTACTAAAAACAGTTGGCAAACCATAAGATGGAAGCTTGTTTAGAAGACCTTTATGCCAAACACGATCAAAAGCCTTTGAGATGTCAAGAGCAACTTCTTGTGTTTCCCCGAACCTTTCCATTGAATTTGTCCATAAATGGATAACATAAGCCAGAATATCACCAGTGGATCGACACTGACGGAATCCATACTGGCGGTCGTTGATCAATTGGAAGGTTTCTAGGTAGTTAAAGAGTTGGCAGTTAATTGATTTTTCCATTACTGTAGAAAGAGTAGAAGTAATTGGATGGGAGGGATTTGTCACCCTTTTTAGGAACTGGCTGGATATGAGCAAATTTCCAAGCAGAAGGAAAACACCTTTGGAATAAGAAAGTGAAAAAAAGGTGACAAAGAACAGGAATAAGTTCAGGAGCACAGGTTTTGAGAACAGTTGGAGAAATGCCATTGGAGCTTTCTTAGCATCAAGATTCGTCAAAATCCTTCTAACAGCCTTTTGATGGAAGACCACAGCAGGCATTGAATGGAGCGTGTTGGGAATGGGAGGTGTTTTACCAATATCATTAATACGTGAGTTGGAAGAAAAATGGGATGCTAGCAGGTCAGCTTTATCCTTGGCTGAAGTGACAACAGAACCATCAGGTTTTGACAGAGGTGGGAGTAGAGATGGACAGAAGTTGTGGCCAAAGCTTTGGCAAGAGACCAGAATGCTCGGCTACCATTTGAGCAAGAGGCAAGTTTTCTACTCTTAGCCTGTTCAAAATCTAGTTTGGAGTGATTAGTTACTGCTTTACAATTGTTGCTAGCCTTGGTGTAGGCAGAAAATGAAACTTTGGTGTAGGCAGAAAATGAAACTGTTGCATATCGTAATTGGAAACAAGCCAATTACGATATGCAACAATCTTCTCTTGAACAGCCTTAGTACATTTATTGGAAAACCAAGGTTTATAAAAAGGATGAGATTTTAAAGTGCAGTGTTGGGATAAAGGATTCCATTCCTACAAGAATAATTTCAATTACACGATCTGAGCAAAAAGTTGACATCAGAAGTTTTGAAACAGTAATCCGACCAAGGAAAAGAAAAGAAATCTCACAGGTCATCCAATTTTGCATTCTTGTAATGCCAAACAACACGAGGTTGGGAATAGCTATGAGATGAAGGTTCCATTGGGGAAGAGACAATCAGAAAGTTATGATTTGATGTGCCTAAAGGACCACTCGCTTCGACTGTGTACTTAGCAGGGTTGTTTGTGAGAAAAAGATCAAATGTGTTGGTTGCATGGTTAGGATTGTATGGTATTCTTGTAGATAAATGAAAAAAATGTGCAAGGTCATTAGTAATTGCAAAAGAATCAGCGTCTCGACCAGCTGGGTCGGTGTGACTAGAAAATGGGAGCCAGCTGGAATTGGGAACATTAAAATCACCAAGGAAAATTACCTCACTGTTTGGAAAGTTGGGCTGGAGAAAGTCAAGTTGCAAAGAGGAAGTCAAACAGCTCCAAGTGATTAGTGGAATTGGGGGAACGGTAGAGAAAACATGAATTTGACACAATGAGGTAGAGAGATTTTAATCCAGAGAAGATCGAAAAGAGGAGATTCCAAATTACCAATGCTCTGACAGGGAATATCGGAACGGAAATATGCACCAGTACCACCTTTGAGGTGAAAGGATTCATGCAGTGAATAATTTGGGAAGTGAGATGAGCAGTAATTGAATCAACCGATAACTGAGATTCTGTCAGAAAAAGTACATGGGGTTTGGCTGACTGCAAGTGGAAATGGACATTGAGATTAGAACTGGGACCACGTATATTTGTGAAATGAACTAGGAAGTGTTTGGGAGGTTTAAATCTTTTCGCAGCTAAGCTTAATCTATTAGTTTGACAATTCGTGGTGTATTCAATAGTAAGAAAAGTGGCGGGTGACATGCTGTATGAAGTAATGAAATTTTTGGATATGGCATAGATATGGTAAGAATATACCTAGATCCTTGACATTATTATTATTTATAGCCATATGATGAAAGGACCAGGCTGCCATGCACGGAAACTGAACCTGGCCTGTTATAACGTAAGATCACTCATCGGTGAAGACAGGATATTAGAGCTGGAAAAGTAATTTCTGCTATACACCAATGGAAAGTGAAAGGAGTGAAGGTGGAGTTGGGTTTCTGGTCCATAAAGATTTTAAAAACAACATTTTGGAATTCAAAAGTACATCACCAAGGGTGTCAAGACTAATACTCAAGATTTCTAAGAGGTACAAGCTAAAGATTATAATGATTTATGCACCAACATCGAGCCATGATGATGAAGAGGTTGAAGAAATGTACACCGAAATTGAGTCTTCAAGATGAGCAGAAAACCCACTACACTATTATTATGGGAGACTTCAATGCTAAGGTTGGAAAAAGACAAAACAGCGCAGAAAGAGGAACTATAGGAAATTTTGGAATTGGTGAAAGAAATGAAAGAGGTGAAAGACTTGTGGAATTTGCAGAATCTCAAGGACTGTCAGTAATGAACACTTTTTCCAAGAAAAGGGTTAACAGAAAGTACACACGGAAAAGTCCGAATGGATTAACTACTAATGAAATCGACTTCATCCTCACTAACAGAAGATATATTGTGAATGATGTTACCGTCCTGAATAAGGTAAATGTTGGAAGTGATCACAGAATGGTAAGATGTACACTTGATATAGATGTAGGAAAGGAAAGGAAAAAACTGACTCGAGTAAATAATACAAAGGTCTTTGAGATAACAGAAGACGAGAAAAAGCAGTATGTACTGGAACTTAAGAACAAGTTTGAGCTTCTGCAGACTGCTCAGGACCAAGATATCGACGAAGTATATTAAAACTTTTTGAAAGTGATAAAGCCCAAGAAACCTATAGGGAAAAAGAAATCCAAAGAAGAAAAAATTAGTCAAGAAACACTTGTCACGATGAACCAAAGACGACAAATGAAAAGCAAGAAAAACACTGACGGAGAAAATTGAGTATACTGAGTTATGCAAAGCCATTAGAAAGAGACTCAGAGAGGACATAAGAAGATTTAACACAAAAAAAGTAGAACAAGCATTAAGGGAAACCAAAGGATTTAAATCAGCAGCCATGAGCAGTAATACAGAAAGACAAATGATACTGAAACTGAAGAATAGTGATGGTGTACTTATAAACAGCAGAGAAGGCATAATTCAAATAGCAGAAGACTACTATAGAGAATTATACAAAGAGCAGTGGAATGATGCCAGCAGTGGGGAAGATGGATTGCAAAGTAGCAACACATACGACATACCCAATATTCTTCCTGATGAAGTAGAACATGCATTGAAGAAAATGAAGAATCAGAAAGCCCCGGGGGAAGATGAAGTTACTGTAGAGTTGTTAAAATTGGGAGGAAGAGACATAACACAAAAACTGCCACGGCTCTTCACAAAGTGCATTAGAAAAGGTATGACGCCTAAGCAGTGAAATAATGCAATCATAGTTTTGCTGCATAAGAAAGGAGATAAATCAGAAATTGGAAATTATAGACCAATTAGCTTGTTATCCCACATCTACAAGTTGTTCACAAGAGTCATTACTAACAGATTAGAAAGAATACTTGATGAGAATCAACCGAAAGAGCAAGCTGGCCTTTAGGACCGGATTCTCAACTATGGATCACCTTCACGTAATATCACAGCTAATGGAGAAAGCAAATGAATATAAAACACCATTATGCCTGGCATTTGTGGATTATGAAAAGGCATTTGACTCCATATAGCATAAGGCATTGTTTCGGGCACTGGAAAGACAAGGCATAGATATCCCATATATTATGATTTTGAAGAAAATATATGAGTGTGCTACCTCCTTTATTAGACTAGACAAAGACAGTAGGAAATTTAAAATTGAGAAAGGAGTTTGACAAGGAGACAATATCTCCGAAGCTGTTTACTGCTGCCCTTGAGGAAGCTTTCAGAAGATTAGACTGGTCGCAGAAAGGAGTCAATGTGAATGGAGAGTACCTAAACCATTTACGATTTGCAGATGACATTGTGGTCATAAGTCACGATCCCAAAGAATTAGAGGAAAATCTTAATCAGTTATGCACAGTTAGTAAGGATTTTGGACTAAAGATGAATATGGCTAAAACAAAAGTAATGATGAACAAGTATGCCACAGAAAGGGAAATAATGATTGAAGGAGCAGTAATTGAAAAGGTGGAGTCATATACTTATCTGGGACAAGTTATTAGCTGTAATAATAATAAATGGATGGAAGTCAAGAGAAGAATAAATTTTGGATGGATAGCATTCAGGAAATATAGTCACATACTGAAGAGCAATATCCCAGTTTGTCTGAAACGTAAAATAATGAACCAATGTATACTCCCCACCATGACTTATGGAAGTGAAACTTGGGCACTTACCAAAAGAATGGAAGAGAAGCTGAG
Organism: Mastigoproctus giganteus; assembly: GCF_048544385.1. Lineage (NCBI taxonomy): Eukaryota > Metazoa > Arthropoda > Arachnida > Uropygi > Thelyphonidae > Mastigoproctus > Mastigoproctus giganteus. The sequence continues at coordinate 152,834,847 of NC_143582.1, forward strand.
AACTACACAGCGAAGAATGGAACGAATTATATTGGGAATCAGACTGTTAGATAAGAAGAGAAACACATGGATTAGGCAGCAAGCTCAAGTAAAGGACATTCTTATCAAAACTAAAGAACTAAAATGGTCTTGGGCAGGACACATAGCTCGAAGACATGATGACAGATGGACTAAGAAAATAACAGAATGGTATCCAAGAGGAGCTAGAAGAAAACCTGGAAGACAAAGGTGGAGATGGATAGATGAAATTCACGAGTTTGTGGGTAGTAAATGGGTGGTCAGTGCTCAAAACAGAAGGAACTGGAAAGTTGCTGGAGAGGCCTTCATCCTGCAGTGGATTGAAAATGGCTGATGATGATGAAAGGAAGCTTGAGGCTTATGCCTCACCAGCTAAAAAAATTCCTGAGTTATTCTGAGAGAGAGAGAGAGAGAGAGAGAGAGAGAGAGAGAGAGAGAGAGAGAGAGAGAGAGAGTCAGAAGTAGAAAGGAATCACCAAGAAAGAGAAGAATGATGATATCCAGATCAGGACCCTGGGTGTGCCAAGCCCATACTCACCAGGTGTGAGCCCCTGGGGTTAGATAATGTGGCCTTGACAATATCCCCTGCATACACCCTACTCGGACTCCCTCCAGTCACTATCTGGCAGAGTAGAGATAGCAAGATTATATGCTAACTGATCCAGAAGCCTCCTGAAGAGTTACCAATAGGTCCGGTCCGGTCTGGTGTACTAACTAGCGGTCGGCGTGCCAACACCGTTTTAGAGTTGTACTTTCGAAATATAAGGAAGATTGGATCTCGCCATGATGTCCATCATAACTTCAAAAGGCATTAGTCATACTGCATGTTGGAAGAGATGGGGAAGGGATTGACCGGAACTTAGCTCTGGAGACTAAACATGGGTTCCACCACTGCAAGCCTCCAATAAGCAAAGTGGTGGTATTGCACCGTTTGATGAGAGTCATCTACCACCTAGTATTGCTTGGTAACACAGAGGGGTGGCATTCCTCTATGTGGTGTCGTTGCCACACCTCGATCCCTGTTTACATTGGTTCACACCTGGGTGGTCACCCACAGTGTGCTTGTGCATTGGGGGTTAATCCTGGGGTTATACCCAGGATTACTAACAGTCCCACCATTGTGAAGGTGCAAGCAGAGGATTTTATAGAACATCCGGACTTCGCCGAAATTGTGTCCACTTGACTTGAGTGTCACGCGAATATCAGTTCTATCAGCATTTTAGACTCCCAGGTAGCAAGTACAGCTTGTCTGGCATATCTGAGATCATGTCTCCGACAACCTCAAGGACCAAAGCTACGGAGAGTAACAGCACTGAAGTGGTCTACAAGACATAGAGGTAAATCTTCAATTTCTAAATTAATTTACTTATAACGTAGAATTTATTGAATCTTTGCTGCTCTGTTAGATATTAATTAAATATATTTAACAAGTATGGAATAATGTTGAGAAAAAGTTGCAAATTAGGATTAAATTTGAAGCTAGCTGCAATTCTGCTTGGACGAAATAGGAGGAAGTATGTGATATGAGTATTGTCAATCAGTTAGTCCCTGAAGAGAGTGCGTGGTTCATGGGATAGAATTTTTCTCAGTGTGGTCTGTGCTCATTAACAGGAGAGACTGTTTTTATAGGGATGGGATACACTTAAATAGAAGGCATGAAGGCAGGCATTCACGAATATTTGCTAATGTGTTATCGAGGCATTGTTAAGTGGGTTAGAAAACTGGTAGCTTGGGAGGGGATACATAGACTAATAGATTAGCAGCTGCAGGCAGATGTGTGATTTTTACACTGCTTCTGTTTTCATATGGAGCAGCCCAGAAAGTAGCGTATTGGGGATTACAAGGTCTCCCGGGGATCCTCATCTAACAAACAAATAAATATTTCCCTGTTAGGAGCTAGGAGCATTGTAAATAAATTAATTAAATTTAAATAACTGGTCAGGAAATCACACGTGGAGATTGTAGGGATTTTGAAGACATAATACAACTAAGAAATAAGAGATGCAGAATTACAATATGTGTGACTGAAAATACAAACAGACAAGGGGGGAAAGGACAGGAGCTGTGCTGTTAGGTAAAAAGGGCATAAAATATATGCCAGGGCATCCATTTGTCATGGTTGTTTAGCATAATGTTGAATCACTTTGGTATGATATATGCACTGGGAAAATAAAAATGAGAGTAGGGGTGTGTTATAGGCATAATGACTGCAAGAGTATAATGAAAATATACACACAGTCAGCCAGTAAGTCAAAATGTCTTATGATGAGACATTTTAACTTTCGAAATATTGACTGCAACATGTGTAGTAGCAAGCCATTTTTAGTTTTTATTGGTTTTCTGTTTTTCTGCACCAGCATGTTAGAGAGGCAACAAGAGAAAACAGTACTGTACTCTTGATCTGGTTATCAGCATCAGCCCTTTATGCAGTAAGAATCTGCAGATAAAAGATCCAGTGCCAGTGATCACAATGTATTGATGAGGGATTTTCATAAAGATGCAACTACTGTCAAGGGCAAAGCAAAGGGTTTTGCTTTCATAAGGATGACAGTAGTGGTCACAGACAGTTTTAAATTCCGTTCATTGAGATCAACTGACCTGATGTAGCCAAGTGGTCAGGAGCGAGAGTGCAATAGCATGCACTCTTTGAGCAGACCGGGGTTCAAGCCCATGACTGCTAAATATGTTTGTATTGGTGATTTATTGTAAACTCCACTGACCTGGTTGTCATGCTGGAGTATAAACAAGAAATTTTTTTTTTTTTTTTTTTTTTAGTAGGTTGTTTCAGCACAGTTATTCATGTGCTAGATGTAGGGAACGATTTCAAAGTAGTTTATTTGGATTTTAGCAAAACATTTGACTCGGGCACTTACGAGAGTTTACTGTATAAGCTTGTCCATGTTGGGATTCAGTGGCATAGCAATTTCGGTATAGGTGCCAGCCATCGCTTGAAAGTATGAGAAGGAAAGTATTAATTTTAACAAAATAATTTCAACTTTTTTTTTTTTTTTTACCTTTTTCCACTTAAATTTACAGTTATTAGTTGAAATTTTTATTTGACACAATTTAATTAACTATAGGGAAAAAGAAATCCAAAGAAGAAAAAATTAGTCAAGAAACACGTCATGATGAACCGAAGACGACATATGAAAAGCAAGAAAAACACTGACAGGGAGAAAATTGAGTATACTGAGTTATGCAAAGCCATTAGAAAGAGATTCGGAGAGGGAATAAGAAGATTTAACACAAGAAAAGTAGAACAAGCATTAAGGGAAAACAAAGGATTTAAATCAGCAGCCATGAGCAGTAATACAGAAAGACAAATGATACTGAAACAGAAGAATAGCAATGGTGTACTTATAAACAGCAGAGAAGGCATAATTCAAATAGCAGAAGACTACTATAAAGAATTATACAAGGAGCAGGGGAATGATGCCAGCAGTGGGGAAGATGGATTGCAAAGTAGCAACACATATGACATACCCGATATTCTTCCTGATGAGGAAGAATAAATTGAAGAAAATGAAGAATCAGAAAGCCCCAGGGGAAGATGAAGTTACTGTAGAGTTGTTAAAATTGGGAGGAAGAGACATAACACAAAAACTGGCAAGGCTCTTCACAAAGTGCATTAGAAAAGGTGTGATGCCTAAAGAGTGGAATAATGCAATTGGAGTTTTGCTGCATAAGAAAGGAGATAAATCAGAAATTGGAAATTATAGACCAATTAGCTTGTTATCCCACATCTACAAGTTGTTCACAAGGGTCATTACTAACAGATTAGAAAGAATACTTGATGAGAATCAACCGAAAGAGCAAGCTGGATTTAGGACAGGATTCTCAACTATGGATCACCTTCACGTAATATCACAGCTAATGGAAAAAGCAAATGAATATAAAACACCATTATGCCTGGCATTTGTGGATTATGAAAAGGCATTTGACTCCATACAGCATAAGGCAATGTTTCGGGCACTGGAAAGACAAGGCATAGATATCCCATATATTATGATTTTGAAGAAAATATATGAGAGTGCTACCTCCTTTATTAGACTAGACAAAGACAGTAGGAAATTTAAAATTGAGAAAGGAGTTTGACAAGGAGACAATATCTCCGAAGCTGTTTACTGCTGCCCTTGAGGAAGCTTTCAGAAGATTAGACTGGTCACAGAAAGGAGTCAATGCGAACAGAGAGTACCTAACCCATTTACGATTTGCAGATGACATTGTGGTCATAAGCCACGATCCCAAAGAATTAGAGGAAAATCTTAATCAGTTATGCACAGCTAGTAAGGATTTTCGACTAAAGATGAATATAGCTATGAACAAAAACTTGTTTCATCATTACTTTTGTTTATATGAATATGAACAAAAGTAATGATGAAACAAGTATGCCACAGAAAGGGAAATAATGATTGAAGGAGCAGTAATTGAAAAGGTAGAGTCATATACTTATCTGGGACAAGTTATTAGCTGTAATAATAATAAATGGATGTAAGTCAAGAGAAGAATAAATTTTGGATGGATAGCATTCAGGAAATATAGTCACATACTGAAGAGCAATATCCCAGTTTGTCTGAAACGTAAAATAATGAACCAACGTATACTCCCCACCATGACTTATGGAAGTGAAACTTGGACACTCACGAAAAGAATGGAAGAGAAGCTGAGAACTACACAGCGAAGAATGGAATGAATCATATTGGGAATCAGACTATTAGATAAGAAGAGTAAAACATGGATTAGGCAGCAAGCTCAAGTAAAGGACATTCTTATCAAAACTAAAGAACTAAAATGGTCTTGGGCAGGACACATAGCTCGAAGACATGATGACAGATGGACTAAGAAAATAACAGAATGGTATCCAAGAGGAGCTAGAAGAAAACCTGGAAGATGGAGATGGATAGATGAAATTCATGAGTTTGTGGGTAGTAAATGGATGGCCAGTGCTCAAAACAGAAGAAACTGGAAAGTTGCTGTAGAGGCCTTCATCCTGCAGTGGATTGAAAATGGCTGATGATGATGATGGATGATGAATTAACAACAAGATACTTTGATTTTTATATTAAAAACTATGCCTGTAATACTTGCGCTTAAATTTTTGGTATGTTAAGGCCCATAAACCTGTGGATAAAACAATATTCAGCCTTTACAAACGTTTAGTTAACCAAATTTTTTTTTACAAAGTTCGTCTTACAAGTCATTAAGTTAGCACCACATATTTTTGTTAAGTGAAAAACAGGATTCATCAGACCAAGTGATAGATTTCCGCATGTTATTGGGCCGGTGTTGGTGCTGACATGCCCATGCAAGGTGCAGTTTCTCATGTCTCACATTGAGCACAGATATCTGTGATGATCAATGACTGCCATAGCCTATACGAGCTAATGCCCTGTGCACAGTCCATCTGGATATTGCTGTATTTAGGCCTGTGTTCTGCATCACTGTTGCATTATGAAATGAGACATCGCACTAACCTGAATAAATACAAACCTGACCAGTAACATTTTTGGTCCCGCACGGACCAAAAATGTTATTGGTCCGGTGTGGTGCTGACATGCCCATGCAAGGTGCAGTTTCTCATGTCTCACATTGAGCACAGATATCTATGATGATCAACGACTGCCATAGCCTATATGAGCTAATGCCCTGTGCACAGTCCATCTAGATATTGCTATATTGTCCTTGGTGGTTAGCTAGGCCAGTGTTCTGCATCACTGTTGTGTTATGAAATGAGACATCGCACAAACAAGGTTAGGGATGCCAAGGCTGCATATGAGAAAGCACTGGCTAAGAGAGCAAAGAATGGGGACAAAGAATTTTTCATGTATATAAATTCAAGGAAGAAAAAAGCAAATCAGCTTGGACCCTTGTGCACTGGGTGTGGGGAAAAACTTAGACAACCCAACTGATGTCGCTGATGAATTGAATAGGTACTTTGCATCTTCGTGCTGAGAAAGGGCTGTGCAAGGGAGGCTGAGTCATGAAATTAGTGATTTCCAAATTACAGATGACTGTTTGTTAGAAAAACTTCCAAGCATAAAGTCAAGTAAGGGTCCCGGAGTTGATGACATATACCCAATAATTTTGAGGGAGGCTGCCAAAGAGTGTATTGAACCATTGAGTTTAATTATGAGGGCATTTTTGGACTCAGGAGAGTTGCCAATGTATTGCCAATACATAAAGGCAGTTCTAAGAGTAAAGTTGGTAACTGCAGACCAGTTAGTCTGACTTCAGTGGTAGTGAAAATCTTAGAGGCAGTGATTAAGAGGGCAATCCAGGGACTTTCGATAGATGTGACATTCTGAAGTACGCACATCGTGGTTCTGTTAAGGGGAAAATTATGTTTAACTAACTTATCAATTAGGATGTTTTGGCACAGTTACTCATGGGTTGAATGTAGGGAACAATTTTGATATAGTTTATTTGGATTTTTAGCAAAACATTTGACTGAGTCCCTTGTGAGAGGTTATTATATGAGCTGGAACATGTTGGGACTACTGGAAAGATTCTAAGATAGATGATTAGAGGGCAGAAAGTTGTGATTAATGGATATTTTTCAGATTGGGTAATGCAAGGATTGGACCCCCTAAAGATCGATTCTTTTACCACTGTTGTTTCTGATTTTCATAAACGATGTTGACAAAGGGAAGGAAGGCATGATATGAAATTTTGCAAACAATGTAAAGATTTGTAGTCGTTAATGATCAGTGCCAAGCAGTGCTCCTTCGGGATGACTTGAACAGACTGCAAAAATGGTCACAAAAGTGGCGCTATGTTTTAGTGGGGAATAGCAACCCCAAAATAAATTATACACTTGGTGTGGTTGAATTAAAAACAGTAGAGGAAGAAAGGGAACTGGGATTGATGATATGGGCAGAAGTTTCTGAGCAGTATAAACAGACATCCAGGAAAGCTTATGGTGTCCTATCAATGATTTACTGAACCTTCCTATCTCTTCTAGAGATAGGAAGGTCATAGTCCCACTGTGTAAGACAATTGTAAGACCACATTTGGAATATTGTGTTCAATTATGGAGGCCTCATCTGAAAAAAGACATTGAGCTTCTTGAAAGGTCTAAAGATGGGCAGATCGCATGATAAAATTGGCAAAAGCTCAACTGTATGAGAAATTACTCTGATTATGTGGGCCGTGCAGAACTTGGCCATCAGGCACCTCAGAGGTGATCTGATTGAAGATTTTAAAACTATTACAGCGGGTTAGTAAAATAAACGAAGGCAAAACTTTCACTGTTATTAAGAATTCCAGAACTAGGGCCCATAATTTAGGCCTGATGTAGCAGGTCAGGAGCGAGAGTGCATAGCACGCGTTCCTTGAGTGGACTGGGGTTCAAGCCCGTGACTACTAAATATGATAAATATTTGTATTGACAATTTATTGTAAACTCTACTGACTTGGTTGTCGTGCCGGAGTATAAACAGAAAATTTAATTTAAATTCAAATTACAGTGGAAGAGGTTTAGACTTGATTGTAGGAAGTTTTCTTTGATGAAACGACTTATTGATTGCCGGAACAAGTTGCCTTTGCAGGTAGTTGAGGCTGACTGTTTGAATAAATTTAGAGATCAACTAGATAGTTACCTATGAGGAGGGAAGCACATAATTTTTATTTTTTTATCTACTTTTTTTTTTTGCCAATACAACAAAAGACTGTTACTTCCTTGCACTATATGACACTCACCACCAGTGTCTGCCATAAATGGCTGTCTTATGCATAACCTTTGGCTGCTTGTTTGACCGCAGTTGAGCCAGTCAGAATAGACTTGACTCTACTGAAAAGGAGTACTTAACCGTGTTTGATGTTGTCAAGATAGTTGCATCTGCACATCTTGCTCTTACAATCATTCGCCAATCAAAGTTGGGAAGATCTTGATAGCAGCCCATTCTTTCTCGCAGACACTCAAAAACTGATTGCCACATGTTTTAGCTATTAGCTTATATCAGCCATTGCCATCTGATTTTGAGCTTTCACCAGCATTACAGACTAGTCCATTTCTACACAAGTGGATGTTGCTAATGCAAAGAACTACTGTGTGTACACACAGTAGTTCATACATATACACACATGTATATGTATGAACTGTGACAAGTAATATACTTTTCAGCATCCAATATATGCAATATTTTTTTCATGCACTACGACAGGTGATATTCGCTTCGGATACTTAACAATATTCAAATTCTGTGTTTTACAGCATGCCAAATTTGATATAAATTTGAAAATGGAATAGTGTCTAATACATGTATATATATTTTTAAAATATGCATATACTGTTTTTACTTTTTTTTTTATACAGTTGTGCCCCCGTATCCCCTGATTCAGTTTACCTGCAGTTAACCACGAGGAAAAAAAACTTAACACTTACTACTCTCGTGTGCAATACAATGCTCCCCTTTATTTTTTACAATGTCGCATATGGTTTGGTCACCAACATTATTATGGTTCTTTAGAGATTTAACGGATGCACCGTTTTCAAACTTTTGAATAATTTCAAGTTTTTGTTTAATTTGAAAGCACAACTCTTGCGTTTGCCCATCATTTTCGCGATTTCTAAACAAAAAAAAAAAAAAAAAAAATCCAACATCCCTGATGTAAATAATGAAACAAAATTTGTCATTTTGCGGTGCGACAGAACTGTTCCACTGAGGTTTTTCTGCCCATCATTCTTCAAATGGAGATTAGGACGTCCAACTCTTATTATTACTCAAGATGGAATGTGTATAACAAGATTTCCGGGCAAGTTTAATCGTTAATATTGATGTTCCGAAAACGCCTATGACTTATATGATTGAGTAGTGGTTTATATACTAGGACAACAATCTCGTGCCCTCAAGACCTATTCTGCAACATGGAGAATAGACTTGCAGCATCAAATTCGCAGTTGTGTTATTCATTCCGAAATCCTCCTGTAAGTTAGACCTCAGAATGCTGCAAAACTATGGTTCTTTCACTATAAAACTTGTGCTATGGATAACATGTAGCAAAAGAATAGCTAAGAGGCAAGGATGATTAAACAAAACATAGTTTATTTCTAACATGTGTACATATAAAACTCGTGTAAATTAATAATTATACTAAGCTTCCATCTCTTATCAAAAGGAATAAATTGAAGAAATAAATATGTTAGGCTAAGGGCACATGTGTACAAACATGTTAGTGTTCTTCATATGGTCTTCAGTTGGCATTGCCCATACTCTCGGAGCCAACACTCATCCTTCAGTTTGAATATCTGGATGTATATATAGGTGTACTGCATGGACTTAGTATGTAACAGTCATAACTTACGGTATTACATTAATGCAAATGGATCTTCCCGAGTCTTATACTCTAATTTCTAAGGTGTTGTGAGATTGATGCTACCTTAGTGAATGGTCCTACGAGGAGGGATGTTTCTCATTAGACTCTATCAAATAAACAATCAGGTATGAACATCTGACACTTTCATTCATGTTTAAGCTATTGTGTCGTAAAGTTAGGGTGAGACTTACCAGAATAATCTTTGCTTTATTTGGGAACAGGAGTCAGCAGCAAAAGATTCTCAAGACTTTTTCTGACAAGATAGCCTGAAGAAAAGAGAAGTCCCTCGCACAAGACAAGACCCTCTTTGTCTTCTTCTGTGTGTCTCTCCTTGTCTCCCTCTCTCTCTGTCTCTCTGATATTTAACCATTTTAAAAACGGTTGAATATCAGTTGATGATAATGATTGCTCTGTGTATCCATCATTGAGCACCACCCTGGAAAATGTCGCAAAAATAAATGGTTGAATGTCGGTTGATGATGACGATCGCTCTGGGCATCCACCATTGAGCACCAGCCCGGTGCTCAATGATGTTGCAAAAGTTCGGGTGGCGATCCATGAAGACCGCAGGTGGAGCATCCATGACATTTGTGAAATTGTAAGACTATCGTACGGCACGTGTCAGCAGATTTTATCAGATGAGTTGAACATGAGAATGATTGCGGCCAAGTTTGTGCCATGGTTACTGAGTGAAGACCAAAAGCAGCATCGCATGAAAGTTAGCAGATATCTTCAAGAACGGGCCGGGAGTGATCAAAACTTCCTTTTTATGGTCATCACTGGTGACGAGAGTTGGGTATACGGGTATGACTCAAAAACCAAGCAACAACCATCCCAGTGGAAGAGCCCACATTCGCCACGACCGAAGAAGGCCTGACAAGTGAGGAGCAATTCGAAGTCCATGCTGATCTGTTTTTTTTCGACATTGATGGGATTATCCATAAGGGATTTATCTCTCCTAGCCAGACCACAATGCAAAGTTCTGCGACGTCCTGAGGCGGTTAAGGGAAGCTGTTTGGAGGAGATGTCTAGAGAAGTGGCGCACAAAGAACTGGATCCTTCCTCATGACAACATGCCAGCCCACACATTTCTCATTGTGGCACAGTTTTTAGCATCCAAAAACATGACAATTGTCCCCCCCCCTTATTCACCAAAATTAGTCCCCCTGCAACTTCTTCCTCTTCCCAAGAATGAAAATCAAGCTGAAGGTTTGACAGCATAGAGGATATCCAAACCGAATCGCAGGCAGTGGTACTGAACACTATGATGAACGACTTTCAGGATGCATTGAAATCGTGGGAGAAGTGTTGGGATCAGTGTTTATGCTCTCAAGGGGACTACTTCGAAGGTGATGGTGGCAAATAAGACCCAGGGTGAGTCTAATTTATTTTATAAATACATTTTGGGAACTTTTGGGTAGCACCTTGTATATATATTATACAAAGGGTACTAGGAAAGTTTTGCAATATGACGCAACAATGAATCACAGGAAGCTGCTTGTTGCTGCATGTTGAGACATGTTCATACGTGCATAGTAGCCGCCGCGCCAAGTCGATGGACTCAGTTATTCATTAGTAGTGAGAGTGTAAAGTGCTTGCGATGGCATCGTGGTCACGAAATGAGATAAGGACAGTTTTGCGGTATAATTTCGTGCGTGGTTTAACCATAGACCAGTGCTTAGAAGAAATGACTCTTGCACTAGATGATGATTGTCCACATCGTACAACGATATTCAGGTGGTATAGAGAATTCCAAAGGGGAAATTTCACTCTGGAGGATTCTGAGAGGCCGGGAAGGCCACGAACGTCAGTTACGGAGGAAAACGTTACCACTGTGAGGAAAATGTTTGACGAAAACAGGCGAGTGACCTACCAACAGATAGAGGATACTTTGGGCCTAAATGCACCAGCAATTCGTTCGATTCTGCAAGATCATTTGCACGTGAAGAAACTCTGTTCTCTCTGGGTGCCGCATCAACTGACTGAAGAGCAGATGACACGACGTGTGACTTGGTGCCGGGAGATGTTAAAAAAGTTTGATAAGGGACAATCTCGGTTTGTGAACAACATCGTGACAGGTGACGAGACTTGGCTGTACTATTACGATCTGCCGACCAAGGCTCAAAACAAAGTTTGGGTCTTTGATGATGACGACACACCCGTAATTGTCAGAAAATCCCGATCTGTAAAGAAGAAAATGATAGCTGTATTTTTCAAATCGAGTGGAATTGTGGAACGTGTCGTTTTGGACACGCAGAAGACAGTCATAACTAAGTGGTATACTGAACAATGCCTGCCTAAAGTCATTGGATCTATGAAGAACCTGCGGCCAAGTCAAGAATGGACACCTGGTACTTCCATCACGAAAATGCTCCAGCTCACTGCGCCAAAGCCTGCACCGAATATTTGACCACGACAGGACTGAAACTTCTCGAGCACCCTCCCTACAGTCCAGACCTTGCTCCCTGCGACTTTGCACTGTTCTCGCATGTGAAAATGAAGCTAAAAGGAAGGCGGTTTTCCAGTGATGAGGACCTTCTACGGGCTTGGGACAACGAGTGTGCTTTACTCCCTAGTGAAACTTGGCAGAACTTGTTTAAAGATTGGTTTCGGAGGATGGAGAGGTGTATTGAATGTAGAGGAAATTACTTTGAAAAAATTAAATAAACAAAGCTGTATTGCAAAACTTTCCTAGTACCCTTTGTATATGTATGAATATTATACTATTTAGTACAATAAGTAAAAAGTTAATAAAATGCAAATGTCCTAAGTAAGAATTCTAATTCTACAAGAGAATTCTTATTGTATATATCCCGATAACAAAATTTTTATGAATATTAACCTGTAACTTTTTAAGTATTTAGCCAAATCCAAAAATAAGCTGTGAGATACTATGAAATTTGCAATGGCAAAGTAGACACAGGCTCAGCCATTATACTCCTAAACTGTCCCAAATGCAGATTTAGTTACGGTTTAATTTTTCCTTCATGTTATTCAATATTCTTTAGTATTCATATTAAGATACACAAGAAGGATTCTTGGTTCTCCTTGTTGGTCAGTGGGGAAGATTGCGTGGGACCAGCCATATCATAATAAAACAGCAATCCAAGGAATTCGAACTTTAGTTTACTTAAGTTCATATCATGAGATTGCCATGTTCAAATTACTGAAAAGTCCCTCATGGTAATCTTCCAGAAAATCAGACATATATGTGAAAAGAGACTCTTAGAGTCTTATATACCTTCCAAACTAAGAGCTCACTGAACAAATGTGTATCAAGAATTGCATGTGTACACAGATGCTGCACCGACCGGGCTAGCCAGGTGGGTAAAGTGCCTGCCTGGCAACCCAAAGGTCGCGGGTTCGAATCCCGCCTCGGGCTTGGATCAAAGTACTGAAAAACCTTTAGAGGTGCATTATGGCCACAGAAGCCGATGCGCCAACAACTACCAGAAAAAAAAAAAAAAAAATACACACATGCTGCATAATACCAACATTTAACATTTTGTGCTGAAACCTTTTGCTTTTATGACGGCCTTCAATCTTTGCGGCATACTCTCAACCAGCTTTTTATAAATGTCAGGTGATATGTTCCTCCACTCAGCCTTTAACGCAGCCACCAGTATGGTCCTGTTCTTTGGGCGATCCTGACGTGCATGTACCCGATGATCCGATACATTCTAAAGATGCTCGATAGGGTTCAGATCAAGACTCTGGGCTGGCAATCCAACTTTTCCACACCCATTCCTCAAACCACTCTGTTACGACCCGAGCAGTATGGCATGGCGTGTTGTCTTGTTGATACAGGTATGGGCCTTCCCCGAAGTATTGCCATAATGTTGGAAGTGCATAATTCTTCACAGCATTCATGGTTTTGTCGATAATGACTAATGGACCCAAGCCAAACCATGAAAGGAGTCCCATACCATGACACTGCCTCCACCAAACTTCATTGTAGAGAGGATTCAATCAGAAAGAAACTGTTTGTTTGGCGTTCACCACACCCAGAATGGCTATCAGACTGGTAGCGTGCAAACTTTGACCCGTCTGTCTATAGGACTGTTTTCCACTGTTCTACAGTCCAGGATTTGCACCCCTTACACCGTGTTAATTGGCATCTAGCATTTGATGAGGTGATCAGTTCTGTTGAACTGGTGGGGTAATTCTGTTGAACGTGTCATCTTGCATGCCCACTTTTGCAATTGTCTGTTCGAAGCTCAGTGTGCATATTTATAGCAGGTTCAGTGACATTTTGCATGCATGAGACCTGTTTCCCCATCCATGGAGGGTTGTCTGGATATTAATGGTAGGGCAGTGTAAGCCAAAATATCACCAGTGGAATGACACTGACGGAATCTATAATGGCGATCGTTGATGATGAAAGATTTCCAGATAGTTTAAGAGTTGGTGGTTAATTGATTTCTCCATTACTTTAGAAAGAGTAGAAGTAATTGCAATGGAACGATAATTGGATGGAAGGGATTTGTCACCCTTTTTAGGAACTGGCTGGATATGAGCAAATTTCCAAGAAGGAAAAACACCTTTGGAATAAGAAAGTGAAAAAAAGACGACACAAAACACGAGTAGGTTCAGGGGTACAGGTTTTGAGAATAAGTGGAGAAATACCATCAGGACCTGGAGCTTTGTTATCATCAGATTCATCCAAAATCGTTCTGATATCCTTTTGACAGAAGACCACAGGAGGCATTGAATGGAGTGTACTGGGAATGGTTTCAGGTGATTTACCAAGATCATCAATATATGAGTTGGAAGAAAAATAGGATGCTAGCAGGTCAGCTTTATCTCTGGCTGATGTGGCAATGGAACCATCTGGTTTTGACAGAGATGGGCAAAAATTGCATCCAAAGCTTTGGCAAGAGACCAGAATGCTCGGCTACCATTTGGACAAGAAGCAAGTTTTCTACTCTTAGCTTGTTTGAAATCTAGTTTGGACTGAATAATCACTGCTTTACAAAGTATAAATAATACTTAACAATAATTTTTATTATTACACAATGTTGCTTTTAAAAAAGTAGTACTGGAAATATTTTATAATCAAAATCAGAAAAATTATATGATTTCAGAGAATATAGGCTTAGTGTTTCTCATTAAAAATATTATGTTAAAAGGGGTTCGTGAGTAAAAAAAAAGGTTGGGCACCACTGGTGTAGATGTTTAAACAGGTTTCAAGAGAAGCTGAGGTAAAATTCAGTTCAAAATATAGTATGCTTGAGGCACCAGCACCTTTTTTGTGGAGGTCACTTGTGTTATGCAGAGCAAATCACAAATCATGGTTTTTCAAAGTTTTAAGTGTTGCTGTTGCACAACATTGAGAGGTAGTGCTCTGAAATTTGGTATACCTAGTTAACTTTTGGCAGAGAATGCAAAACTTTTGGTGGCCAGGCTCAAAAATCTTCACATTTTTTACAATTCAGTCTAAAACTGGCACCAAAAATTTGTTGCAACAAATTTAAGCAAAACTTTTGAAAGTCATAACTTTGAAATAAAAACCTTTGGTACTTTCTTCTTTGGGCATTCCATTTAACTTCTGCAAGAATTTAGCCTAACTAAATGTGAGCTCTTATATTTGTTTGCTGGCTGAGATATTTCCCTTCAAAGATAGACTCAAAATTTGACCTATTTTTAGGGGTATATCTTAATGTGGGACACCTTCAGTTCTCTCGTTTTTGCCACCATTGGAAAGAGCAGGTTTTAAGCAACAAGAATCATGGTTTTTCAATTTTGTTACTTAAGGCCTAAAATGGCTTTAAACATTTTATATTTTCCACATAATATTTGCATACTTATTTGATGGTGAAGTTTCACATCTCAATAAGGACAAAACTATTGCAATTACAAGAGTGAAGTTTTCTGCAATTACTCTGCCCTTTGGTTTAAGGAGAAAGGATATATTGCCAATGCACAAAAAGATCTGTATTTTTTACAATGGGGTGCAAATGCATGAAAAGAAATTGCATGAGTTTCTTTAGTGCAAGTTCCCAAGCCTGAAATGTGGTCTTTATTCAGGATTCCAAGCATAAAGACAATGTTCTATTGATTTCTAAGCTTGAAATAAGTTTTAACTGCAATACAATTTATTTAAAACACAATAAAATTTGAAATAAGCAAGTGAGCATGAAGATATTGAATCACTGCTTCATAATGGACTGGAATTTTTTATTGATGATTGATATTACTACTTCAGGCAAGCTATATTGTCATCCCATTGTTGTTGTTTTTGGAGCTGGAAGATTGGCAATAATTTGTTGTTCAGGAATCCAGCAGGCATCTTGTCTAGCAGGCCAGTGGCGCCTCCGTAGCCAGGTGGGCAGGAGCAGCAGTGCGTAGCACACGTTTCTTGATTAGACCGGGGTTCCAGCCCGTGACCACCCAATACGGAGGATGCGGAAAGGTCAGGGAATGACCACTGCATATCCCCAGAGCAATATGGCCTTAGTTGCTAATGCTCCTAAAAACCAAATACAACAACAACATAGCAGGCCAGTGAAATGAGTGAGCTGCTCCATGAAGATGCACAAAATTTACCAATACACCATGTTCTTCAAATGAAATTTCATAAATATTTCCAATCCACCAATTATTGTCATAAATACAGGCAATACAGGCACATATTGAATATTGGTTTCACTGGTCTGATCTACATGAGCTACAAATGATGATTGTGTGTCATTTGATACTCTGTAAACACGAATCTGTCTTGAATCAGTAGTAGGAATGAAGTGATGATTTTCTCTTGTTCCAGCAATAGTATGACCGTCTATGAATCTTTTCTCTTGAAATGGCCTTACTTGCTAAATTAGGCGCCTCCATAGCCAGGTGGGAAGGAGCAGCAGTGCGTAGTGTTTCTTGATTAGACCGGGATTCAAGCCTGTCACCACAAAATACAGAGGATGCGGAAAGGTTATGGAATGACCACCGCATATTCCCGGAGCAATATGGCTTTAGTTGCTAATGTTCCTAAAAACCAAAACAACAACTTGCTAAATTTCCTCTTTAGAAACAAAACAGAATTTTATTCCAGTCACATGCTTTTCACAAAATTCAAACATCTTTCTTGGTGTCAGGATTTGGTTTTCAATTGGGCATTGGAGACTTGCACGTGCTGCCAATTGTTTTATTGTTCCACTAATTCCATCACATGGTGACTTGCCATGACTAATGCCAAAGAAATTCCATTCAGCACTGATATCAAAATCCTTCTGATGATGGCACAAGTTAATAAAATTCTTGAAATTCTTGTATTGAGCTGCAGAACCATCACTGAAGTAGTAAATGTGCTTGATTTCTGTCATGAAACTCTTCAAATATTCAATTAAGTTGGTTAGAAAAGCATGCACTGCAATTGTGTAATGTCAAAGGCAGTCACTAATTATGCAGAAACTATTCTGAAGTTCAACATCCTTGTAATAAATGACAAATGGATGCAATGCTGACTATTCTCCCAGTGGAACCCTTGAACAGCATCTTGTGCAACAAATGAATAATTTTCTGCAAAATCCATCAAGATGACCAATTCTCCTGTCATTAGGCTTTCCTTTGTTGACTTCAAATTGATGTTTAGCAATGTAGTGATGACAGGAAAGGTTAAATATCTTTGTACTCAATTTTTCAATAAAATCTTCTGTTGTTAATTGCTTTGTGTCCAGTGTACCTCTGTCAGTGTGTATCCATTGCTTGAATTCAATAATATCTTCTGGTTCATTGTTTTCAAAAATATCCTCTAGAAACTTTTTTTAATTCATCTATTCCTGGACATTTTTCACACCAATGAAGCATACAAACTTTTGACTCCAAATCACAGACTGTTTTATCAATGAGAACCTTGTAATCACATTCCACAGAACTTGCTGCTAGCATTAGTTGACATTTTGATGGATTGTGCATACACGTACGGAATGTGTTCCTGGTGCACCAACTGTGAGACACCACTTGGGTCGAAGTTCACAAAATTTAGAAAATCCAATGTCAGATCCATTTCTATCTCGATAAGTTATAAACATTTCCTTCAAGTTGCTGAGTAGTAGTCGCTTTTGCGTTTGCATTTTTATTCCACCTGCATTTGTAATGGAAATGTAATCTTTCTTTCCAGGGTATATCTGACTAAATTCATCATCTTCGAAAAATTCCATCACCTTTTGCTTTACTTGATCAGAAAGCTGTTTTTCTTTCTTTTTTTCCATGTATGGCCATGATTCCTTCTTCTGCTTTAAGTTTTCTAGCTTTCTTGACCATTCTTTCTGAGACACTAAACCCTTTCATTGTTTTCTTTAAGGACCAACTAACTGGAGCTAGTGTTAATATTTGAAGTATTTCTGAAAGATTTGATACCATCAACTTTTCTTTCAATTCTTTCAGCAGCTCATTGTAATCTAAGCAGTTTCCACACTGATGACTTGCACTTGGCTCCATGATGTCATTCGGATCCAAGCCACCAATAGGTGCAATTTTACTGGCAATTACACCTTGTACTTCACTTGCCTTCCTTTTGACAAAGTGTTGTGAGTCTCTCTTAGCCATTCACTGAAATTTCAGGGGAGAAATACTAATAGCCATCAAACTTGTGTTCAAGATTTCAGTCACATGCATTTTGTCATCATGGTCTGATCTAAGTTGATGTTCCTGTTGCTGCTTTTCGGCTGTTAAACTCTTTTTGGCATGATGGGCACAACTTCTGGCCTGGTTTTGTCTACCTTTGTTAGGTCTTTCAGGTAGTCTGCCATTGACAAATCAATTGGTTGTAAACTTTTTTTCACCATATTATTTTTGTTTTGGAAAGGATTGCAGCTGAAAAAATTCAAATTTTGTCAAAAGCAAAGCTTCATGATGTAGACAAATTGTCTTCTTCACCCAGTTTTAATCTACAACATCGACCTATCAGCTGTTGTTATTCAAATTCTTTAAATAATTTTAACCCAGTTTTGCATGTATAGGATAGCACATGACATTTAGAATTATCCATATGACTGGTGGTGCATGAGTCCAGCTTATCTCCAGCAAAATCTTCTGATTCCATGGCTTTGATGCTGACTAATCAGTGGATGTTTCTGCAAGCAATGAAAACTTAATTAATTTTATTACAGTCAAACAATAAAAAATAGAGGAACAAAATAAACAAACTGTTCATCATGAAGATAAAACATTAATAACAGCATGGTTCAAATATCAGCTATTTATACTTTTTTTTGTATAATTAGCATTAGTAGAGGCATTTGATGCAAGAAAGCAAGCTTATGCAGCATCAGCCAAAAAAAAAAAAAAAAAAAAAACCCACTTCCACTTCACCCCTCTGTTCGTTCAAAATACCTGTCCAGCTGAGCCTTAAACTTATTTAGGCTATCAACCTCCATGACAGATGGAAGTCTGTTCCACCAACCAACCACCCGCTGGCTAAAGGCAAATTTCCGCACGTCTATCCTACATCTGTCTTTCCTCAATTTGAATCTATGCCCTCTCAGGTGATTATTCTGAGCTAGAGGAAGAATCCCATCAGCATTGAGCATGCTCAAACCATTCAAGGCTTTATACACCTCTGTCAGATCACCTCGCTGGTGCCTAGTCTCCAGACACTGTAATTTGCAAAACTTAAGCCTTTCTTCGTAAGAACACCCATTTGTTCCATTCACTAATCTTGTTGCCCTTCTCTCTGTACTCGTTCCAGCAGCTCTACATCCTTCTTGAAATGAGGCCTCCAGACCTGTATACAGTACTCTGGGTGTGGCCTGACCATTGCCTTATACAAGGGAATAATCACCTCCTTATCCCTGCTGGAAAAATTCCTGTACAGTAATACCCCGAAGTTACGCGATAGGTGGGTCCGACGAAAATCGCGTAAGTCGAATTCGCGTAAGTCGGGGTACAACTTTGCATATAAATACTTATAAATTTTGCTTAATTGGGACCAAGGACTAACAAAAACACTAGTTTAGAAGAAAAATATTAATAAAATTGCAGTTCTTTATACATATTAATACAAAATATGTATTAAAAAAAACAAATGACTTACGTAAAAAAGTTATTTCGATGTCGATGGCTTCATAAAATCTAACAAATTCGTCTGACGACACAGCGCGTTCTTTTTTTCACGCAGAATTTCTTCGTAGCAAGCTAATAATTTTTTTATTCCTTGCTTTGTAGCTATAACGCGTCCTTCGTTGGAGTCTGTTTTCTAAAATTTTTAAGCCCTTTACAATTGAGCCCTTTTCAATTTTCAACCTGTCAAGTTTGCAATTGTCATGTGCTTTTCGCCGTTGCTTCATTTAGGCCTGTAGCACGTGCAATATCACATGGTCTTTCATTTCGCTCAAAGCGTTTCACAATTTCATATTTTTTCTCTATCGACAGAAGTGGACTGGCCATAAGCCTTACCGGGGAAACCCCGGTGGGCCAGTGTGATTTTGGCCATAAACCATAGTATGACGCCACTATAAATTTTCCCGGGTAAGAATTTTTGACCCAGTCCGCCTCTGTTTATCGATAATTGCTTTTCTTTTTCTCTCTGAATCTGCAGTGTCTAAACCAGGACGCTTCCTTTTCACACCTTTTAATTAAGTATTTTACTCATTTTTAGGGAATAAAGCACAATTACAGAACGAGGAGGCACGCTTGATACGCATAAACAAAGCTGCGAGCATGTAGCAACTGAATAAACAACACCATAAAGGCAGAGATACACTATTAACACCTCACATTTCTAGGGGTTACTACCATAAAACATTAAAAATCCAGTTGCGTTTCTGCTAGTGAAATCTGTTATAAACTGGTAGTAAACTCGATCTAATTGCATTTGCGATTATACCGATAGCTGGAATTGTGTTGGTTTTTATGTTATTATGGTGAAATGTGTTTCCCCTTCACTGATATAAAAAACATAAAAGCAGCAAAGTTGAATTTTGTTCATCTTTCGCTCTCATTCTCCGCCATCGCACCGTATATCGATAACATATGAAAAACGACCTTGAAGATAGTGGGCGGCAGCGTTGCCAAACGAAAAAAATCAAGAACCGCGTAACTCCGAGTTCGCGTAAGTCGGGGTATTACTGTATATCATTGACAATACTCCATGAGCTACTCTTGCAGCCCGTCTGCACTGCTCAGAGAACTTCATATCTGCCTGCACAACCACCCCCAAGTCCCTTTCATTCTCTACCACTGTCAGTGTAGTACCACAGAGTTGATACGTTGCTCTGGGGTTACTGTTTCCCATGTGTAGTACTTTACATTTGTCAATGTTAAACTTCATTTGCCACCTCTCAGCCCATCTGCTCAACCTTTCCAGATCCTGTTGCAGCAGCATAGTGTCAGTAGTGTCCTTGATAACCCTGCCAACCTTTGTATCGTCTGCAAACTTGGACATTAAGCTTGATATACCATCATCAATATCATTCTAGAATATTCCTGAGTTCTAGAATGTTCATCAGTTTTTTGGAATTCAAGAATATTCTATAATTCTTGGGTATTCTTCTAGAATATACTCTGTTTCTAGCTTATTCTAAACATTAGGCAGGATTAAGGAAGTGTTCTGCAACAAAAAGGATCTCGCAAAATAACAACATGGCACATAAAACTACTGGATGTTTAGACTTAATTTTAAGGCCTTAAGTGCAAAGTCACAAAACAGATAAATCATGATCCTTGTAGCTGAAACTTTGCTCTTTCCAGTGGTGGCAAAAATGAGAGAATTGAATGTGTTCCACATTAAGATATTTGCCCTTTAAGATAGGTCAAATTTGACTTTCAAATTTTGAGTCAATCTTTGAGGGAAAATATCTCAACCAGAAAACAAGTATAAGAGCTGATATTTAGTGAGGCTGAATTCGTGCAGTTGGTAAGAGGAATGTCCAAAGAAGGTACCAAAGGTTTTTATTTCAAAGTTATGACTTTCAAAAGTCTTGCTTAAATTTGTCGCGACAAATTTTTGGTGCCAGTTTTAGACCGCATTGTAAAAAAATGTGAAGGTTTTTTGAGCCTAAACACCAAAGGTTTTGCATTCTCTGCCAAAAGTTAACTAAGTATACCAAGTTTCAGAGCACTACCTCTCACTGTTGTGCAACAGTAACACTTAAAACATTGAAAATTTTTTGTGATCCTTTTTCTACTTTGTCTTGGAAACATAACCATATTTATCTTTATAGTGAAGTTCATTTATCATATACTCTTTAGTGTAGTGCTTCCTGGACTATGCTGTTAAGTTAATTCTGTGTAATTCCTCTGTTATCGTTACTGCCTTGAACTTGAGTAAATGTTTAACAAAAATTTTTTGCTATTTTAACAAAATCATAGTATGTGTGATCCACTCTCTGAGCTCCCTCTCTATAGCGGTACATATGATAACGATGAAAGGGTAATGCTCCATAATAAAAATGATCTTTTAGAGAGATAAATCAGAAGCAAGTTCCTGTTTGCAGTGTAGTTACCATCCAATCATGAAAACTCCACTGTACCAACAGGCAGCAACTGACAAAGTTTGCCGAATCTTTCTATGATGTGAATTTGTGCATTTCATTTTACTAATATAAAACAGTGTAATTTAATCTCTTGGTTGAATACTTCAGCATGATGCCAGTGTTTTCTTTGATATCTTTGAATATTTTCTTCCAGTGTTTCTTTGATTTAGAATATTTATTTATTGTTCCCTGCAAATACATGTGCATAACTTAAACTGTATTCATTTTAATATTTTTTTTGTCAGAAATAATAAATTATTCACCTGATTTTTTTGTAAGATAATGCTGTTTATTTGTTATTTGTAAATAAATTGTTTTATTGGTGAAGTAGAAATCAGATTTTCCTCAGTTTGATGAGCATTTGTTCTTTTATTTTGCAATATAATTTTATTATTCAATTTTTATTATGGTAGTGCATTCACATGTTATGTAAATTTCAGCAAGGTCCATCAACAGGTGTTTCAGGTGGAAATGCAAGGTCTCTCACACCTGGTGGTTCAGGGGCAGGCGGCCTTTTTCCAGCAACTCCAAGTGCTCCAATGACTCCAATGACCCCAATCACACCATCATCTGCAGATCCTGGTATAGTTCCTCAATTACAGTAAGTATGTAATAAATACAAGAGGCGCCTCCGTAGCCAGGTGGGAAGGAGCAGCAGTGCGTAGCACACGCTTCTTGATTAAACCGGGGTTCGAACCCGTCACCACCAAATACGGAGGATGCGGAAAAGGTCTGGGAATGACCCCCGCATATCCCGGAGCAATATGGCCTTAGTTGCTAATGCTCCTAAAAAAAAAAAAAAAAAAAAAAAAAAAAAAAACCAATAAATACAAGCTTGTGTGTTTCTGTCTGTCTGTTCACATGCATGAGTGTAGTAGTAAAATGTTTGAGTTGTTCTTGGTTCAGGCATGCATGACTGCTAAAATATAATACTGTATTTGAGAATGAAATATTCTCAAATTGTTGTAAATCTTGTTACAATGTCATGAAATTCTCTGTTTATACCAGAGTATAAACAGAATATTTAAAGCCTGATGTAGCTGAGTGGTTAACACATCTGACTGCAGTTTGAGCCTGAATTTCAGCTGTATTTAGTGTTCATTAAATGCAATTAACGATTTTAATCTTGTCTTTGAAGAAGATTTTTTTTTTTTTTTGTGGGTGATAACCATAAGAAATAAACTATTCTAACACTTCATACACCACAGTAAATAATTTTAATAAATGTTACAAAGCCTTTATCAAATTCTTGTTCATATGCACGATGTGTAAGAACAAGGATTACAAATTTCCTAACTCATTAAAGTTTTTTTTCATACTGCTGACATCATGCCAAAGTTTGAGAAAATGTAAGTCTAGAATGCTCGATATTGGATTAGAGATACCTCTTACAGTATCTCTAATGCAGTGTCTAGCATTCTCACAGCCTATTGTTCTATGGCATCCCATTCCATCCCACACTCCATTAATCCCTACTTAGAAAACCCATTCCACAGTTCTCGTTTGTAGTTCCATTTAGCTATTATTATAATCTGTGTCAATCATTTGAACAAACTGCTGCCTTATTAATTGGCTTAAAGATCACCTGAAACCTATACTTTTTACAGATTCTTTTTGTTTTTTCACCAATGCCTTTTATGTACAGAATCACTACTGCTCTTTTTTCAAACCATATTCTGTGTTGAATTATTTTCTATGGTCTAGTTGATTAATTGCCTTAGGCACTGGTTTTTAATGATAATTCTTTAATAGTACTGATTTTATCTAGAATGTTTTTGTCATTACTACAAATTTTCAGATATCTCATTAATAATAATTAATTGATAATACCTGTTTTAATTTTTTGCTGGTAGTTAGTTTATATATTGGCTTCCGGTACACTTGCAAACAGCCCGTCTTTCTCTTTAGTTTCTGGGACATCCAAGAAAGACACTGTTATTGCTCTCATTCTCAAGTTTGGACATAATTGTCTGGTGGAAGTCATTTAGATCTTTGAATTTTTAAGTACTTCCTTCCTTGTTTCCAAATTATGAACACATCATCCATGCGATGTATGATGTGTTCATAAGTCACTTTAAGGGTAAAGCCTTAAAGTGACTCACTAGATGGCTGCTCTTCAGAACCGGATTTAAACTTGTTGTGGCCCTAAGCTATAATGTGTATGAAGCCCTTCTCTCTTACCTGTGATAATATTAAAAAAAGTATTTCTTAAGATGGAGCAAGGCCTCCCTTGTTGTAATATGAGGCCCTAAGCTGTAACTTGTTTAGCTTATGTTTAAATCCACCCCTGCTGCTCTTCATAGTATTTTATCTTCCGACTTGAAAAGTAACCTAGTTCTAATGCTTATAGGGGTATTAGGCAATATCTTATTAGTTTGTTGCACTCTTGCTTCTCAACTTGTGATATTTCTTTCTATAATATTTAATCACCTGGTCTAACATTAATATTCTATAATATTAATCACTTGGTCTAAAATTAATATTCTATAATATTAATCACTTGGTCTAAAATAGTTTCTTCTACCAGAATGTTAGTAAACATGTTATTCACATTGAGAATATCCCCGTTTTTTTCTCTTTTTTTTGTTCTGTGTTTCTCTTTAATCACTTTAATGAATTCCTCTGAATTAGTTTTTTTTTTTTTTTTTTTTATGTGAACCCCAAACACGAGAGGTATTAGAACCTATAGTATTTGATACCGTGCTTGGGTTGGAGGTTGAGAAGACGAAAGAAGATATTTGTTGACATTGGACTTGAACTTCTGTAGATTATAATTTTCAGGAAATACATATGAAGGAAGGTTGTTCCAGAAAACGGCAGTTGAATGAATAAATGAGGAAGACGAAAAGTTGGTTCTATGGGTTTGAAGTTGGACAGTAAATGGATGTTGGCTGGTGGCGGCACGTGTTCGGACTGTTTTGAAAGAGAGAGCAGGAATTATAGAAGCCAATTCAGAAGAAGTGCCCATGGAAGTATCTGTAGAAGAGGCATGCAGCAGAAACAGTACGTCTATGAGAAAGCGAGTGAAGAGACTCTGTTAGAGATGTA
Source organism: Mastigoproctus giganteus (assembly GCF_048544385.1). Classification (NCBI taxonomy): domain Eukaryota; kingdom Metazoa; phylum Arthropoda; class Arachnida; order Uropygi; family Thelyphonidae; genus Mastigoproctus; species Mastigoproctus giganteus. The sequence goes on from NC_143582.1 coordinate 152,859,692, forward strand.
TCATTTATTAACCTAACTGTCCTCTTCTGAATGGAATCAAGAAGCTTGAGAGAGGTTTTGGGGGCACTACCCCAGATGTGGGAACAATATTCCATGGCAGGGCGGATTTGCGATTTATACAGAGTGAGCAGCTGTTGGGAAGAAAAGTAGCGCCGAGAGCGAAAGAGAAAACCAAGTTTTTTAGATGCAGAGGAAGCAATGTTTGTAATGTGCTTGTGCCAAGAGAGATTAGAAGTCAGGGTAATCCCCAAAAGAGATATATCATTTTGCCTAGAAATCGGAGTGTCACTAAAGATAAGCATAGGAGCAGAAGAATCCTTTTTGCGAGATATAAGACAAGACTGAGTTTTAAAAGGGTTGAAATCAACTAAGTTGTCTTTGCCCCACTGGAGAATTACCTGAAGATCGGCATTTAAGGAATTGGTAGTAGATTTTCAAGAAGTTGAAGCTGATTGAGCAGGACAAGGTTTCTCAAAATGGAAAGTGGAATGCAATGTGCTGTCATCGCCAAAACTAAGGATTGGATTTCCAGTTAATGGAAGAAGGTCATTAATATACAAGAGGAAAAGAGTGGGGGAAAGAACTGAACCTTGGGGGACATCGGCATTAGTGGAGAAGTTAGAAGACAGAGAGCCATCTACCATCACCCTCAGTGAGCGATCAGAGAGAAAACTGGATAACCAATTACTAAAAACAGTTGGCAAACCATAAGATGGAAGCTTGTTTAATAGACCTTTATGCAAAACATGATCAAAAGCCTTTGAGATGTCAAGAGCAACTACCTGTGTTTCACCGAACCTTTCCATTGAATTAGTCCATAAATGGGTAACATAAGACAGAATATCACCAGTGGATCGACACTGACGGAATCCATACTGGCGATCGTTGATCAGACGGAAGGTTTCTAGGTAGTTTAAGAGTTGGCGGTTAATTGATTTCTCCATTACTTTAAAAAGAGTAGAAGTAATTGCAATGGGACGATAATTGAATGGGAGGGATTTGTCACCCTTTTTAGGAACTGGCTGGATATGAGAAATTTCCAAGCAGAAGGAAAAACACCTTTGGAATAAGAAAGTGAAAAAAGGCGGCAGAGAATAGGAGTAAGTTCAGGGGCACAGGTTTTGAGAACAAGTGGAGAAATACCATCAGGACCTGGAGCTTTCTTAGCATCAAGATTCATCAAAATCCTTCTGATATCCTTTTGACGGAAGATCACAGGAGGCATTGAATGGAGTGTGTTGGGAATGGTGGGAGGTGTTTTACCAAGATCATTAATACATGAGCTGGAAGAAAAATGGGATGCTAGCAGGTCAGCTTTATCCTTGGCTAAAGTGATAACAGAACCGTCTGGTTTGGACAGAGATGGGAGCAGAGATGGGCAAAAGTTGCGGCCAATAGCTTTGGCAAGAGGACAGAATGCTCGGCTACCATTAGGGCAAGAAGCAAGTTTTCTAATCTTAGCCTGTTCAAACTCTAGTTTGGACTGATTAATAACTGCTTTACAATTGTTGCAAGCTTTTGGTGTAGGCAGAAAATGAAACTGAAGAATTAGAAACAAGCCAATTACGATATGCAACATTCTTCTCTTGAACAGCCTTAGCAATTTATTGGAAAACCAAGGTTTAGATAAAGGACGAGATTTTAAATTGGAGTGTGGGATAAAGGATTCCAGTCCTGCAAGAATAATTTCATTGACACGATCTGAACAAACATTGACATCAGAAGTTTTGAAACAGTAATCCGACCAAGGAAAAGAAGAAAAGAAGTCTCGCAGGTCATCCCATTTTGCATTCTTGTAATGCCAAACAACACGAGGTTGGGAATAGCCATGAGATAAAGGTTCCATTGGAGAAGAGACAATCACCAAGTTGTGATCTGAAGTGCCTAAAGGACCTCTCACTTCAACTGTGTACTTAGAAGGGCTGTTTGTGAGAAAAAGATCAAGCGTATTGGCTGTATGATTAGGATTGTCCGGAATTCTTGTAGGTAAATGAACAATCTGTGCTAGGTCATTAGTAATTGCAAAAGCCTCAGCATCTAGACCTGCTGGGTCGGTGTGACTAGAAAACGGAAGCCAGCTGGAGTTGTGAATATTAAAATCACCAAGGAAAATTACCTCACTGTTAGGAAAGTTGGACTGGAGAAAGTCAAGTTGCAAAGAGAGGAAGTCAAAGAGCTCCAAGTGATTAGTGGAGTTGGGAGAACGGTAGAGACAACAGATGAATTTGACACAATGAGATAGAGAGATTTTAAGCCAGAGAAGATCAAAGAGAGGAGATTCCAAATTTCCAAGTCTCTGACAGGGAATATCAGAACAGACATATGCACAAGTACCACCTTTGAGGCGAAAGGAATCATACAGCGAATAATTTGGGCATCTGAGATGAGCAGTAGTTGAATCAACCGATAACGGAGATTCTGTCAGAAAAAGTACATGGGGTTTGGCAGACTGCAAGTGGAAATGGACATCGTTCAGATTAGAATTGAGACCATGTATATTTGTAAAATGAATTAGGAAGTGCTTGGGAGGTTTAGATCTTTTCGCAGATAAGCTTGCTCTATTATTTTGACAATTCATGGTGTATTCAATAGTAAGAAAAAGTGGGTGGGACATGCTGTATGAAGTAATGAAATTTTTGGATATGGCATACACGTGGTAAGAATATACCCAGATCCTTGACATAATGGCCTCGACAATGCTCCCCTCATACACACTACTCGGACTCCCTCCAGTCACTATCTGGCAGAGTAGAGGTAGCAAGATTATACTCTAGCTGATCCAGAAGCCTCCTAGAGAGTTACCAATAGGTTCGGTCCGGTGTACTAACTAGCGGCCGGCCTGCGAACATCGTTTTAGAGCTGTACCCTCGAAATGTAAGGAATATTGGATCTCGCCACGACGTTCGTCATAACCTCATAAGTCATCAATCATACTGCATGATGGAAGAGATAGGGAAGGGTTGACCGGAACTTAGCTCTAGAGACTAAACATGTGTTCCGCCACTTCAAGCCTCCAATAAGCAAAGTGGTGGTATTTCACCGGTTGATGAGAGTCATCTACCACCTAGTACTGCCTGGTAACATAGAGGGGCGGCGTTCTGCCATGTGGTGTGGGCGCCACACCTCGACCCCTGCTTACGTTGGTTCACACCTGGGTGGTCACCCACCATGTACTTATGCATGGAATTTATACCCAGGATTACTAACAGTTCCACCATCGTGAAGGTGCAAGCAGAGGATTGGCTGTCACAGACCAAAATCCTCTGCTGTACTTCGCCAAAATTGGGTCCACTTGACTTGAGTGTCACTCGAATATCAGTTCCATCAGTGTTTTAGACTCCCAGGTAGCAAGCACAGCTTGTCTGGCATATCTGAGAGAATGTCTGTGACAACCTCAAGGACCAACTCCTTGAGGTTTTATCACCTTGAGTGATAAAAAAATGTAGAATTGACTTTTATGAAGCTGTTATTGTTTTTTAGCTTTCCTTATTTAAGTCAACTTAATGAAAAAAGCTTGAGTCCTGCTAATGGACTGGAACACAGGAACTTTTATGTATATCTATGAACTTGCCAATTTGAAAGCAAATTAAAAAAATAATGATAAGAAAGTTAGTAAGATGTCTTTTTATATAAGCCCATAAGTGAATTAAAAAGAATAAAGTAAGGCTTTCGGTTTGAAACTGTTTTCTCATGGTTGCATTTTGAATCTCATTATTTAAACAAAAGAATCATTGGTGGCCTAAAGGAAACATAGTAGAAAGACAATCAATGTTTGATGCTATTCTTACATCAGTAAATAAAACTTACTATATCTTGCTGATAGCAAGTTTAAAAATATATTTCATCGAAATTGAAAGTAAATTAAATGAATGAAATGTTCGGTATTCTGTTGCAGTTATATTACAACAGTGTCAGGTGAAGTTCAGCTATAGTTGATGACCACGATTGACAATAAGTTTAAGGTAGTTATTGCTCATGTATATTTTCTCGTTCATTCTGAGTTAAAAAAAAAAAAAAAAAAAGAGAATAAATTTAATGTTTTGAAACTTATTTTCAACTAAAGAGTTTTTATCACATTTATTGATTTGTCTGATCATTTCATATACTCAGTCTCTTGACTTGACCTAAATTTAGTGTTTCAAGCCTGGGAAAGCCAGTATGGCTAGTTAAAACAGTTGTATTAGTTTAAGCATGCAAAGCAGAAGTATTATAATTATTTATCACCATTTTTATTGGTATATGGGTATTTTCAATTATATTGAATTTAAACAGAAATCAACCCAGACTAGAGCAGCAAAGCAACAAGCTCAAAGTAGTGTGAATACTGTGGCTTGGGGGAGAAAGGAAGGGCACAATTCTCCTACAAATCATGGTGTGATGAAATGTTGCTGTTTATGCAATGTTTACAGACTTTCTAGAACAGGACGTGATACAACCAAGGGGGATGTCTTTGCGCATGTATTTGGTGCAGAGAAGGTGAAGAAATTAGGTATCAACTCAGTGCTCTGATGTGTGTTTATGAGAACTTGAAGAGCAGGGTAGAAGCTCTTGAAGGAATTAAAAGGGGGGCATCAATCTCTCAGCTCCCCAACTTAATGCCAAAGTTGACACTTTAGCATCAGGCAAGACATGACATTGGCAGTCCCCAAAGCAGAACATGCTTCCAATGAGAGTTATTGTTGGTGAGTTTGTTGTCAAGAGGAAATAAATTTTACAGAAAGGATGGGTGGAATAGGACCAGGTTATGTCTGCTAGGGACAAAAGTTGATGACATTGTACAGCAGATATCATCTTTTAAGGGCACAAAAGGTGATACTGTTGTACATGTTAGTACTAATGTTGGTACTAAGAGTAGGAGATCTGAAGACTTACTTAACAAGTACAAGGCAGTATCGAAAAAAGTTGCAAGTTAGGGTTAAATTTGAAAGTATCTGCAGTTCTGCTCAGACACAATAGGAGGGAGTATAGGATGAGAGCCTTGTCAATCAAATTGGTCCTGGAGTGATTGTGCAAAGCTCATGAGGTAGAAATTTTCTCAGCATGGTCTGTGCTTGTTAACAGGAGAGACTGCTTCTACAGGGATGGGATATGCTTAAATAGAAATGGTGCAAGAATTTTTGTTGATGTTATCGAGGCAGTGGTAGGTAGGTCGAAAAAGGCACTTTTTTGTATATTTGTTTTTATCAACAAATGTTACAGCCCTGCTGCAGCCAGTGGATTAAGGTGTTATAGAAAAGCTTAAAAAGATGTACAAAAAACAAGTCTTGTATTGCTTGCTGCTACCAGAGGGAGATGAGGAGAGCATGATTGAGTTTTCAAAGAAGTTCAACATTAAGGATTGTTGCTACATTTTAGTAGATGCCTGGAACATGTTGTCGGAGAGAAATCTGAAAAGGGCATTGCAAAAGCATTGGGGTGCTGCCAAAGAGATGGTCACACATGTGCAAGATTTCAATGAAAACGTATGTGAGATTGTAACTTTATTTCAAGAAATTCCTGGGTTTTCCGAGTGTGGGCAAGATGATGCAGAGGCATGGTTAAACAACAATGCTGATGACCTGGTTATCATACTTTAACCGTAGAAGAAATTGTTGCATTAGTAAAGAATGAAGAGCATGCTGATTTTAACCAAGGTGATTCTGATGATGAAGAAGAGGAAGCAGGCCCACCCACATGGAGGCCTTTATTGGCTAGAAACTGCAATGGCATGGTGTGAGCAACAGTCTGAATGCAGTTCTACGGAGATACTGCTATTAAAGAGGATGGGCGACCTCACTGCGAAAAATAGACAGGCTCGCATGGTTCAAAGAAAAATTCAAAATTACATATTATAAACCTTCCCAAGGTTCATTATACTCTTATTTGTGTGCAGTTACTTGTGTTTGTTTATTTCTGTTTATGTAAAAGTGATTTATAGTTGAAACCATGTAAAACAATTAGGTAAGTTAAAAAGAAATATAATATATAATATATATTGTTTCTTCAAAACATTTTGGTTATTATTTACAAACCATTTCCTACATCAATGATTTTTTATAATACTTCATATTTCAAAATACAGTAGTAATAATCTTGCTTACAATAATTTAATTGTAGGCCTAATTACACTTTGTTTCGTATAAACTGGGGATTCTCACGTAAGTTTGATTAACCGAAACAACCTTGATTCCTAGTTCGGATAATCGATGTTCTATTGTATTGCATTAGGATCACCCAGTAAGTTATTACATATACTCATGTGTCAATGTTGTGTCTATAAATGTGTGCGTGTTCTCTGGCTAATTTGCCTGTTTTGCTGGATGAAAAAAACCTGTTTCTGAGGAAAAAACCTTGCTATCTATTCCTGAGACAGACTAACTCAGCCACGGAGTGTAAAATGCTGTTAAGTTCCTCGTGTCATCACAATGGTGACAATACCATTGTGCTACCCGTGCAGGCTGACCGGGCTAGCCGGGTGGTAAAGTGCCTGCCTGGCAACCCAAAGGTCGTGGGTTCGAATCCCGTCTCGGGCTTGGATCAAAGTACTGCAAAAACCTTGGGAGGTGCATTATGGCCACAGAAGCCGATGCGCCAACAACTACCAAAAAAAGCTACCCATGCAGACTGAGGGTCGTGCATGTGGGAAGAAATTTTTTGTTAAAATGTTCGAATACTTGCAATATCTTAATTAAGTCAAGTTTGACTGATTTATGTGTACAGTTGCGCCAACGTTTCATGACTGGTGGGAAAAAGTACTGTGTAGACTGTGAGTGCATTTGGGCAGAGTGAAAAAGAAAGAGGCGCGAAATTTTGTCATTGGTAATGAAGATTTTATGAACGCAACTATATCAAACTATCGAAGGCAATCGTTCCACAGAAGATGCTTGGAACCCAGTGGCCTCCAATGATCAAGGTGCCAACAGGGCTAGACAGGTGGGTAAAGTGCCTGCTCAGCAACCCAAAGGTCGTGGGTTCGAATCCCGCCTCGGGCTTGGATCAGAGTAAAATGCAAAAACTTTGGGAAGTGTATTATGGCCACAGAAGCCGATGCACCAACAACTAACAAAAAAAAAATAATAAAATAAAAGATGATCAAGGCACAAAACCCTGAAGTGGACCTAAGGTCAAATCAATGAGAAATGACTCTATAAACAACAGTGATGCAAATACCACATGGATGGGAAATGACGCAAGAAAGACCCCACAAACGCCGACAAGCAAACCTGGGCCTTTTGACTGTAAAGACTTTGATTTTGATTGATTGTGTGTGTCCTGATAAGAAGGGTGGCTCCTAGACATAAGCCCATCTCCACCTTTTACTCCTGTAAAATCTCAGAACGTCTGCAAAACAGGCCTAAAAAAGAGTGTTATTTCAGGCCATTTCGCCACCAGGGATTAACCAACACCTGGATCAACCATTCTCGGAGTGTGCTGTAATGCACAAATCCCGCATCTACCGGAAGTAGTGCTATACTGGTAGGTGCCAACAATCCTGCCCCAAGGCTGCCTAAACTTGGAGGCCAGCGGGGGAAAAAAAAAAAAAATTTCCAACTAAGAACAATGTTGCTTTTGTCTCAACAAGTATACATTGACTGTAAAGACTGCAGAACGGATGGGAACAATCCCACTCTGGTCCGATCGCTGCTGGGAACGGGCTAGGAACCAGTAGCTCCACTGCCAAATGCTATATGGTGATCTGAATGGGGTACCCTAACTCTGTTCATCTTTAATTCCCTATCTCCGACAGGAGGGAGAGGAGACAGATGCTTTGTTTCCTCCCTTCCCTGCCGACCCATCTCTTCGCCTGGTGAGGCATGAGCCTGCCTCGCTGACCACCTCGAGTTGCCTTCTGTATTGTCCCATACTTCTGTCTTTCACCCCCAGTCTTCAGCCTCTCCCCCACTCTACTTGTATACCCTATCCCTGGCAGTTGAGGTAACTTTTTCTTCGTCTCTCCCACCTGCCATCCAAACTTCCCTCTGGTGTGGCATGGGCACGCCGCACTGCCTAGCAGGGGCGCCGTGAACATTTTCCACCATAAAAAAACATGGGCGTGGCTAAAATTATCTTTCTCAGTCTTCAGACTCCCCTCCCTCCCACTATTATCTTTCATCTAGCGTATAGCTCCACATGTCTAAATTTAATAACAACAAAATTTTGCCTGACCTATTAGGTTTTTTAACACATCTCTCTAGCGTTCAACCCCAACCAGTGATTCCTAACAGCAATCTCATTACGCATTAACATCAAACGCATGAATTTTTTTTTTTAATGTCCTAGCCACTGAAATCCCAGGAAACTAGGTGGCAGGACCTGCCAGAGCAACTTGTGATTCTGGACACACCGACTAGCCTCCACATGGCAACGTATGGGCAACATCTGGTCCCACTAGGGGCCTGGTGGCCAAGAAGCCAGACAAACAATGGGCACAACACATCACAGTGCACAGACATGGCCCACACACTTTCATGTCTCTGTCAAGCCAGAGACTTGAAACTGTCCTTGATACAGCGAACACACGCAGAGATGGGAGAAATCCCAGGTGCCATCTGACACGAATGTACCTTATATATATAAAACTATTTTTGCAAAGAAGCCGAGAAAATTGCAATTTTTATTTAAAGATAATGACGAAAATTAACAGGGTCTAATTCTGTTTTGCAAGTTATTTTAATTTTGTTCTTGTTTTGATAAATTATTTGAATTAATATTTTAGTTTTTTTTTTTTTTGTAGAATTTGTATTGTTTTAATGTTTCAATAAATTTAATGAAAATATTAAAAATTGTGTGTTCGACATCTGTCAGCAAAGTGCACCATGCTGTCGGTGCCCATGCATATAAGGCTAAATATCCAAGTTTGTAGTTGATACAAAGGTTGGCAGGATGGTTAATGACAATGATGGTATGCCACTGCACAGGATCTAGAAAATTTTGGCAGATGGGCTGAGAAATGGCAGTTGTAGTTTGACATTGCATTTGCCAAAGTACATTTGGTATGTTGAGGATCTTGCGGCTCCTGGGATTTCTCCCATCTCCGCGGTGTTCTCTGTATCGAGTGACAGTACCCTGTCAAGCCAGAGATTTAAAGTGTGTGGATCGTGTATAGTGTAGTCTGTTGTGCCCATTGTTCATCTGGCTTATTGGCCATCGGGCCCCTGATGGGACCCGACGTTGCCCATACCGCGCCACGTGGAGGCTAGCCAGGTGTTACCAGTAAGGAATCAGTACTCTGGCAGGTCCTGCCACCTACTTTCCTCAGATTTCGATGGCTAGGACCTATTAAAAAAAAAAAAAAAAAAAAAAAAGACAATGCTTTAATCGCTGTTGGTGCTTTGTTTGGTCATAGAGATTTGCTTTAAGAGCGAGAATGGATTGTACGCTGGATGAGTTTTATTTTTGGCCGAAAAGGGTCGGGCAAGCAATTTTGGTGTAGTTACAATTTTGACATGTGGGGCTGTGCGCTGTGAAGGTAGACAGATTTGGGTGGGGAGAAGGGAGGCTGGAGGGTAGAAAAAGAAGAAAGGGACCGATAGAGAAGGTGGCCCCCAAATGTTCAGTGGGCATGCCCATGCCACACCAGAGGGAAAGTGGGTTTGCAGTGAGAGGAGACAGGGTTCCCCCCCCCCCGGAAAAGGAGATAAAGCAGGTCCAGAAAGGTGTCGGATCTGGGTCGCCATTTGGCTAGTTGGCAGCAGGGCTGCAATCTAAGTCGTTCACTTTGACTCTCCAGGTGGTGGACTTAGTCTCGGCAGAGGCCAGGATGCGTCACCTGCACGTGACAGGCCAACTACATCTAGGTCCCAGTGTTTTGTCGCATCCAGTTAGGACTCAGTTGTCTTTCAGTTGCTGTAGGTTGTTGCTACCACTTGTGTTCAAGTCCTGTAGTCACTCAGCTGGTCGTAAATGGCCAGTTGTGTTCTTTGTGTTCATCGGTGGTCCAAAGTCTGAAGTTTGTTTCAGGGTGGTGGAAGTGCTCTTTGCCTCGCGAAGAGATTTTGAGCGAAAAGTGTGAAAGCCTTATAATTTTCTTCTTCCTGCAGCACTATGTCCTCCTGATTTCTAAGGATGGAGCGTAGTTTGGTAAACAGCAGGCCACGGAGGTCTTCATATATATTACATTCATAGAGCAGGTGCTCCCAAGTTTCTTCTTGTCCACATCTACAGTGCACTATGTCCGAGATTCCAAAATCGTGTAGCTTCTTCCTGAAGGAGCCATGCCCTGTCAGCAGGTAAGTGGTATGAAGTCCAGGAGAGTACCAGGTCGGGGAAATAGGGTAAACACGTCCAATGTCTGGTATGAAGCTTCTAGTTATGCGGGCTTTAGTGGAGTCATTCCACTGAGTCTGCCACATTGTTCTCATGTGGTCTGTAAGACGTCTTTTTTCCTGTGGTCTAGTCAGAGTTGGGTCCGTAGTGTATCCCAAATGCATGATTATCCTTCCTTTGGCGTGTTGGTGCAGCAGCCCATGGCCGACAATCTCCAAGTCCAGAGGGAGACATCCCGCAAGGACCTGGAGAGCGTGGGTGCTCACCGTGCAGCATGCTCTGGTCGTTGTGAGGAGAATTATTCAATGGATGGTTTCCAATTTCCTTCTGTTAACAGCAGTGCTTGCCTTGGCATACCAAGCTCCCGCTGCATAAGCCAGTGCCGGGATGAAGAATGCCTTGTAGAGGATGGCAAGCGCCCTCTTCTTCAGACCCCAGTCTCTGCGTGTGACTCTAGCGAATAGGCTGGAATATTTCCTGAATTTTACTCTGAGGTAACTAAGATGCGGTGTGAAGTTGAGGTGTCTATCAAGGATAATGCCAAGATACTTGACTTCTTTTTGGAGTTTAATAGTTGTTCCATTTATCTTGATCTGGGGACGCCTCCTGGGATCAAGGGAGCCCTTGAGGAGTATTGAATGTGTTTTTTCTGGTGAGATGTTCAGTAGGTTCCCATTTGCCCATCCTTGCAGAACAGAAATGGCCTGATTTGCATAGGTCTCCAGCTGTGGCCTGCTATTAGCCTGCAGCATCAGTATAAGATCATCGGCGTATGCCTGTGTTCTTATATTAGGGATTTCCATATTGAGGAACTCATCCAGCACAAGAGTGCACAGAAGGGGCTCCAGAACTGATCCCTGGGGGCAGCCCCTGTGGACCTGCCTGGAGAGAGTGGCAAAGGGAGCAGTCACTGTAATCCTTCTGTCATCCAAGTATGATCTAAGGCAGCAGAACAGGTTGCCTGGAATTTGGGCGTGCCGAAGTCTGGCCAGGATTCCGGGCCACCAGAGAGAATCAAAAGCGACAGCAAAGTCTATTGATATGAGGAGAAAATACTTCATGTCGCAGTTTTTTGCTGCCTCAATTATGTTTTCCAAAGCGTCTGCCACTGAGCGTCCTCTTCAGAAGCCGAACTGGTTCGACGACATCATGTTCGCTTCCTGGAAGTGAGTCTCTAATCTATGGTATAGAAGCCGCTCAAAAAGTTTGCTCAAGGTAGAAAGCAAAGCTATGGGTCTGTACGATGTTGGCTTATCCTAGGGTTTGGTTGGATTCTTAAGTATAAGTCTTATTCTTGCTGTTTTCCACTTATTAGGGTAATAGCCTTCTGAAAAAGCGATTGAAGAGATTTAGAATAATGTCTGGTATCTTCTCTACTGCCTTTTTGAGCATCTCTGGTTCAATCCTGTCGTCACCAGGGCTTTCCTGTTTTTAATGTTTGCTGCTGCTATGCTCAGCTCCATGATTGTAAAGGGAGCTCAACTGCCGTGGTACAATAATGCAAAGTACATGTGTGGACATGTGTTTTTGTAAAGGGCGGCTCCTAGAACGTGAATTCATCTCCGCCTCGTATCTCTGTGAAGACAGTATCACTACAAACGGGCCAGGTGTGTGTGACGTAGGTTTGTGTGTATTATGTGTGTGTTTTGTTCTGGCCTCTTGGCTACCCAGAAGCATCAGTCACCTGGACAGATGATTCTGGGTACTTGTCCACACCACGGGAAGGTGGGCCAGTTCCAGTGGAGCACGTACTGTCTCGATACGAGACTCTGAACCACCTGATGTTGCCAAAAGGTGGGCCAGATTTCTCTGGGGGAGGCCCACTCCAGAGAGGAAAAAAAAAATAAATAAATAAAATAATAATAATAAAAAATAATAAATAAAAAGTAAATAAACTAAAAACAAAATGTTTCCCGTAGTGCAAGAAAAAATAAAATAAAATAAAATAAAATAAATAAAAAAAAAACAAAAAAAAACCCGCTATTCGCGGTATCTGTATTCGCGGTTGCTGAATTAATGTAAAATGAAACCTAAAAAAATGTGAATTTTAAAGCGCGTGAACATTTTCCACCATAAAAAAACATGGGCGTGGCTAAAATTATCTTTCCCAGTCAAAACAGCGCTCAGTGGGTGGGGGGGAAAGGGGCGACAAAATCGCGAGTGTCGATGTTTCTTGCTAATCAGTATGTGTTATGCGCTTGTCATGGAAGGTTTCGTCATTTGCTTCTAATTTATATGCTTATAAATTGAATAAATTTATCAATTTATAAATTGATATGCTTACAAAAGTGATAAATCTACCGTTTCGCAGTGTAAAACAGACTTTTTCGAGTGAAGTCACTTTCTTAACGGAAGAAAGTGACTTTATTGTGGACAAGTTCTTTCTAACCTGTACAAAAATATGGTTATGAATAACAAGGGAAATGTGAAAATATCAAAGAAGGTGATGACATTAGCGAATAAAATTGAGTTATTAGACAAAATTTCTAATGGTGAAAGTAACGAACATAACGAAACAGGCCTACGCGCTCTGGATTCATTAAGAAATTTATTATAGTTACACACAGAGCGTACAAATAAAGAAGAAATATATGAGCTTTCGGCTATATGGTAGCCTTCATCAGAATTAAAAATACATGAATGGCAGTTGGAATGGAGATGTGCACTGCCAGGTGCGTGAGACGCGAGGTTTAATTGTTTGTTGACGTTTGTGGCTGTGACGCATGATGACGTGGCCAGCGTTTGTCCAATGATAGAACTACTGACTCTGTGATCGGGTTGACTTGGCAACCACTGTTCCTGTTCAAGGATTTATCCGAAGATTTTATGTTTAACGATTCCAACCAGGTACGCTTTAGGTAATGGTGGGATCTGTCTACCACCACGACATCGCGGTGTGGGTCGATGTCGTGGTGGGTTGTCCAGACATGTTCGGCGATAGCTGAGTGTTCTACATCCGCTAAACGGATCGCTCTTTTGTGCTCCGAGAGACGTTTCTCGAGTCGACGTCCAGTCTCTCCAAAGTAGCAGCTAGTGCAGTCACGGCAAGAGATGCGGTAGACCAAACCGCTCTGCAGAAGGGTGGGGACAGGTGTTTTCACGTTGGAAATGAAAGAACGCAGTTTCTTGCCTGGGAGTTGGATGCACTTTATCCCGTGTGTTCTTAGAATTCTACCGATCTGTTGTGACAGGTTGGGGTAGTATGGGATAAGTGCCCTCGTGGATGGCTCGTCACTGTTGGTGTTGTAGCTGGTCGTCACGATGTCACGTGTCTGTAGATCACACCTGTCGAGGACGTCAATGGGGTAGCCACACCTCGCAAGGTCTACTTTGACCCTGGTGATCTCTTTGCGTCTTTCATCAGCGGAGCTGGAGTGTGTCCAGGCGCGAGTAAGCAAGGTTCGGGCAGTGGAGAGGAGGTGGCCTCGCGCGTGTGCTGACCGGAAGTTGGTAAACTGGCCAGCACACATGAGCTTACGATAAACTGTAGTCCTCAGGTATGTGCCTTCACGTCGGACAAGTGTATCTAGGTATGGTAAAGAGTTGTTCGACTCCAGCTCAATCGTGAATTTTATGAAGGGCGATAGTGAGTTGAGGTATGATAGAAGTCGCTGACCTGAGTCTCTAGGGATGACCACGAACACATCGTCAACATAGCGACACCAAAAGGCGATGTGATCTGGTGCGTTTACACACGCACCAGATCACATCGCCTTTTGGTGTCGCTATCATACCTCAAGTCATTGGACAAACGCTGGCCACGTCATCATGCGTCACAGCCACAAACGTCAACAAACAATTAAACCTCGCGTCTCACGCACCTGGCAGTGCACATCTCCATTCCAACTGCCATTCATGTATTTTTAATTCTGATGAAGGCTACCATATAGCCGAAAGCTCATATATTTCTTCTTTATTTGTACGCTCTGTGTGTAACTATAATAAATTTCTTATGGTGAAAGTGTCTCCTCAGTGGCAAAACATTATAAAATCAATGAATCAACGGTACGATCAATCAAAAAATCAGAAGAAAAAATCCGCCGTAGTGTGAAAACGCGCTAATTGCTTTAAAAATTTGCTCGTGATGTTAAATTAGAAAAAAATGGAAAGTTCACTCATCATTCGTGAAAAGGCAAAACTCCTTTATCAACACTTTAGCGAAACTGGTGATAGCACTGGCGTGATAAGTTTTTTAGTTAGCAAAGGCGCTGGTTTGAAAGATTTGTTTGAAATTTCTAATAAATATTACATTTAATATTAAATCGTTTCTTATTTTCATTTCGATGCCATATACTTGCATTTCCCTATGTACTCTATGTACTCTATGTACATAGTCATATTATGAAGGTACATATAATACATACATAGACAAAATTTTAGACTAGTTTTTCTTATATATTTCATACTTTGGAACGGAACCCCTTTACTGCTTATGGGTAGCAGTAAATGCAACGTAAGGTATGGTTATAACCAACTGTGTAACTACACTCAAGTTAGTGGAAAATGAAAAAGATCTGGGAGTAATTGTGCACTCAGATATGAAGCTCTCTGAGCAGTGTAGACAGGCTGCCAGGACAACTCAGTAATTTTGTAATGATATATGGGAATTTTGCTAGCAGGGATGAGGAGATGATTATTCCACTGTATAAGGGAGTGGTCAGGCTAAATTTTAGGAAGGATGTAGAGCTGCTGGAATGGGTATAGAGAAGTGCAACGAGATTGGTGAGGGGAACAAAAGGATGCTCTTACCAAGAAAGCCTTAATTTCTGCAAATTTATGAAGTTTAGGCATCTGCTAGATGATATGATTGAGGTGTTACGATTTTGAATGGATTGAGCAAGCTCAGTGCTGATAGGATTCTTTCTTTTGCTCAGACTACACACAATGGGACATAAATTCAAATTGAAGAAAGATGGTTGCAGAAGTTTCTTTAGCCACTGAGAAAACTTCCATCTGTTGTGAAAGAGGATAGCTTAAATAAATTCAAGGAAGAACTAGAGAAACTATTACATGGAGTGGATAGGTGAAGTGGGATTTTTTTTTTTTTTTTTTTGTGATGCTGTAAGTTTTCTTTCTTGCATGATTTGTCATTACTAATTATAATAATCTTGAACTGGTGATGAATGTGCAGTAGATGTTTTCCTTGATGAAACTATAGACAAGTCTGTTTCTAGATGAATGACAGAGATTCTTTATGAATCATTTTCACATCTTCTCTGTGTCACCATCACAACCTAGTTTTAATATCTTTTTTCCCTAATAGTAAAATTATTTCTTATTGAAGTATTGCTCTTAAATTTGGAATTTAATGAAAGTAAGCAGAAATTCAAGGTATATCTGCTTATTTTAATTAACAAATTGGCTATTTAGAGGTGGTCATCAGATGTTTCTAGCTAGAGTATGTTGCATAAAATATGTGGAATATGCAAAACAGTTATGTTTAATGTTTACTGTTTTTCTTTTTGATGCGAAACAACCTTTGGGGGGTGCCTACACTGAGTAATTTGATTCATCACGAAAAATGTGTCACAGAAGTGATAGCCTAATTACCCATTTGATTGTAGCCATTTGTTGAATAGTATGACATCACAATCATACTTCCTGCAGGATGTACAATTGCAATAATACAAGTATTTGTCATACGACTGCAACAGCACAAATATTTGTCAAAAATTTCTTTTTATCGTCTCGCATTTTCGTTACATTCCATAGCAATACAAAAGCTCTTTTGTGTCATCTTTTTGATCCCCTATGTGAATTGGGGATACAGTTGCACATCTCAAGTCCATAGGGGCCTCACCTGCATTCAGAGATGCTCTCATAATTATTGGGGGGTATGCTTGTCTTCTTTGCTGCCTCCCTTAATATAATTGGATAGATTCCATCCAAAACAGTTTTTCATTATTTCTCGTATTTTCATTCCATTCCATTGCAATACAAAAGCTCTTTTGTGACACCTTTTTGATCCCCTATGTGAATTGGGGATACATTTGCACAACTCAAGTTCATAGGGGCCTCACCTGCATTCAGAGATGCTCTCATAATTATTGGGGGGTATGCTCACCTTCTTTGCTGCCTCCCTTAATATAATTAGAGAGATTCCATCTGAAACAGTTGTTCTTGACATTCCAAAAGCTTTTGAACATGTTTGGCATAAAGTCCTTCTGAATAAGCTGAAATCTTATGGTTTACCAATGGTTTTTTGTAATTGGGTATCCAGTTTGCTTTATGACCACTCACTGTGGGTGGTGGTAGATGGCTCTGTCTTCTAACTCCTTCACTAATGTTGGTGTTCCCCGAGGTATATTCCTTTCTTCCACTCTTTTCCTCTTGTATATTAATACCCTTCTTTCACTGACCAGAAATCGTATCCATAGTTTTGCTGATGAAAGCACATTGCATTCTACCTTCCACTTTGAGACACCTTCCCCTGTACAAATAGCTTCAACTTCTCGAATATCTGCTACCAATTCCTTAAATTCTGATCTCCAGGTAATTTTCTGCCTGGGCAAAGATAACTGAGTTGACTGCAATCCATCTAAAACTCAGTTCTGTCTTATATCTCATAAAAAGGGATTCTTCTCCTGTGCTTATCTTCGATAACACTCAGATTTCTAGACAAGATCGCATATCTTTATTAAATTTTCTCTTTATACTCTGGCACGACAACCAAGTCAGTAGAGTTTACAATAAATCGTCAATACAAATATTTATCATATTTACCGGGCTTGAACCCCGGTCCACTCAAGGAACATGTGCTATGCACTCTCGCTCCTGACCACTCAGCTACATCAGGCCTTATAATAGCGATTACCCTGACTTTTGATCTCTCTCTCTTGCCATAATATTTCTTCCTCTGTACCAAAAAAGCTGGCTTTTCTCTTTTGCTCTTGGCATTAGTTTTCTTCTAAACCTACTCACTCTGTGCAAATCTCAAATCTGCCCTACAATGGAATATTGTTCCCACATCTAGGGCAGTGCTTCCCTAACCTCTCACTCACTGTTCTAGACTCCATTCAAATGAGGGCAATCAGGTTAATTAATGATTCATCTCTTACCAGTTTCTCCACTCTCTATCTTATAGATATACTGTTTCTGCTGCATCTCTTTTCTATAGATACTGCCATGGGCACTGTTCTTTCCGAATTGGCTTCTGTAGTTCTTTGTCTCTCTTCCAAATCAGTCCAAACATGTGCTGCAACTAGTCAGAATCCTTTTGCTGTTCAAACTCAGAGACAATTTTTCTTCTTCCTCATTTATTCCTTCAACTTCTGTTTTTTGGAACAAAAACTCCCTTCACACACATTTGCTGAATATTGCAATCTACAGAATAAATTTAATATCAATAAGTACCTTTCTTTCATCCCACACATGGTACTAAGTACTATAGGTTCTACTATCTTTCATGTATGTGTTTTCATTAAAAAAAAAAAAAAAGCTGACAACAAGAAGAACAACAACACATCGTCTTTTAGCTTTAATCAATGTTTACAAATGTAATTCGAAAATTGTAGATCTCTTAAAGTACCATTTATAACTGACACAATATAATAGCGTAGCTTAATTTAATTTATTATGGTACTCACCTTTTGTGAGTACCATAATAAATTAAATTAAGCTACGCTATTATATTGTTACAAATGTAAATAATTCATTTGGTTGTTCGTGCATGTGATATTCACTGAATATCATGTACGAACTATGTATATCCCTGCATGATATTTAGCGAATGTTATTCAGTGAATATCATGCAGGAATATACATAGTGGTTAAGCAGTTCTGTGCCCAGAACTGCGTAACCACTATGTATGCCTCCCCCTCTAAACTGTGGAAAATTTTGAAGTCTGGCACCTCTCAGTTCCAAAAATAGCTGAATTGAAAGAGTGTATTTAGCATCTTATTGGTAAGAAGGGAGGAGAAGCATGAAAAGTAAAATGCTGAGGATTTCAACCTTCAGGATGAGTGTTACTTTGAGCTAGGAGAGACAATTTCTATGGACTAATTTGGGAAAATACTGGAATTTTGGAAGAGATGGCAATCCTCGCTGTACAGGTATCCCTTGAGATATGTAATTAATACATCCTGAAAATCACAAAAGATGAAAACATTTACAGTAGGCCCTTGATTTAACAGACTAATTGGGGGAAGGGTGTCTGTTATTGCCGATAGTCCGTTAAATCGAATGGATTTTAAAAACATATATTAATAATGAACTTACAATGTACAGGATGTATTAAAATGTTATTATAATGTATAAGTATGAATAAATTATTATTATAATGTACATTGAGTAATTTGTACATGCCACTAAAACATCTGTTAAAAATAATCTGCTAGATATTTTTTGGCCTCTGGGGAATTTTTTTCTTAAACTAGCTTGGCAGTTAACGTGTTAAAGGTAGGATGAGGTGGTTAGCTGTTGGGTAAATTGTATGTGCTAAAATAAACACCTGTGATCTGGCAAACTCGCTAATCCGGCACCCCACAGGTCCCAGTGCTGCTGGATTAGTGATGGTCGACCTGTATGATTATAATCCATACAGAATTGTTTATAGCATTGTGCAGAAATAATGATTTTACTCTTAATGAGAATGGTTAAAATTCATGATATACGCTGGCGTTCAAAGAAAGTGAATTTCACATTTTTAACCCTTCTTTGCGGTGGTATGTTACATTAATGACTAGCATCACAAATAGAAATATCAAAACGATATTTATTAATAGTTAAGGCAAAGCTAAATAATATTTGGTTGCAAATGCTCCAAAATGAGCATTTGCAACCTTTATACAACAGTTTTGGTAAACACAACAATTATGGCTGAAATGTTATCAGAAGCCCTCAATTTTCTTCAGTTTATTATCTTAAATGGAAAACAAAATGAAAAGTTCACCAGGTGCAAACTAATATTTAGTTGAACTGCCTCTGGCCTTGATGCCAGCAGCACATTGTTGAGGCATTGACAAGATCAATTTCTAAAGATAATCAGCTGAT
This sequence comes from Mastigoproctus giganteus, assembly GCF_048544385.1. Taxonomy (NCBI): domain Eukaryota; kingdom Metazoa; phylum Arthropoda; class Arachnida; order Uropygi; family Thelyphonidae; genus Mastigoproctus; species Mastigoproctus giganteus. The sequence goes on from NC_143582.1 coordinate 152,878,929, forward strand.
ATTTCGTGGTTCCAGACATGAATTATGAAGTTCATGAAGGGTCTTTGGTTTCTTTCTGGCAACTGTAGATTCCATACGATGACAACAGCTCTCTATAGGATTCAGGTCCAGGCTGTGTTCTGGCCAGCTAACAGAGTTGTAATGGACTGTTCTTCCAACCATTTGTTCATCTGTAACAAATGTAAACACATTACTGTCAAACCTCTAATGCAGAAATGAAGCTAAAGTAACTACAGAAGTGCCTACTTACACTTTTTGCCCGATGACAAGGAGCAGAATCATCTTGAAAGATACAGTTACTTGGCAGGTTGAAATGGTCTCTAATGGTTGGCAGCAATTTGCCTTCCAGTATAGCCAGGTAACTATTGGCATTTACAGAACCTTTTATAAACTGTAGGTGACCTACTCCATGATATGAAATGCACCTCCATATCATTTGGCTGGTAGGGCATTTCACTGTAGACACCATACAGCCTGGATGGTATTCTTCACCACATCTGTGGTGAATTGTTTGTCGCTCATCAGAGCCATGCAGGTTGAATTTCTTCTCATCTGAGAAAATAACTGACTTCCACTGCTGAGGGGTCCATTTGACATGCTCCTTACACCAAATTAATTAAGCCTTTTTCATTTTTTGTACAGGCTACAAGTCCATTTTTGAAGAGGTATCTTCTGACTATTACTGCATTTGCTACCACTCCTGTATGTTCTTTCCATTCTCTTTTTCAGCTCAGACGAAGAAGCTTTACAGTTTTTAAGGCATAAGCGCTTCAAAACATGGTCCTGTTTTGGCGTAGAGATCGTTTACGTCCAGTTCCTTTTTTCTTGTTAGCAGAACCAGTATTCTTGAATTTTGAAAGAAATCTATTCACTGTCGACTGATTACAAGACACTATGTAAGAAATATGACAGGAAGAACATCCCTCCTCACATAAAGCAACAATAGCACTCTTTGTTTGTTGTGTCAACTGCAAGTAACTCTCCATCCCGACACAAGCAAGGAATGACTGCAACTCTTTCAGAGTGTGCTTATATAGCTGAAAGTAACAGCTGATGCAATATGAAGTCATCACCTATGCATGTCAATCTTATCTGATGCAATCTGTAAGAAATATTGCCATATACTTACGTTATTTGGACGACAATTACAATTTTACGGGGTGGTGCACTTTCTTCGAACACCAGTATGTATATATATAGGGTGATCGAAAAGTCAATAAACAATTAAAGAATCGGTATTTCGGTGAATTTTTGACGTATTGTAACGAGATTAGCACAGAATTACATTGAATTACGTGGGGTTTTTTCCGAAAGAATGTCAAATTTATTTCCAAATATGTCCACCAGGTGGCACTTGATCTGTAACACTACAAAGCACCTCATTATAGTAAATGTTCAATGTGGTGATCTTTGTTGTTGAGTGCTGCCTGAAGATGAGTAACGACATTATGGACAACATGAAACAGCATTTCTGTTGGTATCATGAATACCTGCCGTCATATAGAGTTGGCAATGCTAAAAGCATTGCCAGTGATGTTGGGTGATCTCTGTAAACCCGTGACTTCAGGTAGTCCCATAACCAAAAATCGCAGGGCTTCAGGTCCGGAGACCTTTGTGGCCATTCATGCTGAAAGTGATGGCTTATCACCCGATTCTCTCCAAATGTTGAGAGTAACGGTTGTTTCACAGGAGAAGCAATATGGGGTGGTGCTCCATCCTGCATGAATGTCACAACATCCAAAGCTTGCCTTTTCCCCAGGCTAGGGATAATGCAGTTTCGTAACAAGTCAGCATAACGCTGACCTGTGACAGTGACAGTTTCTAAACCAGAGCCACTGATTTCCTGAAAGAAAAATGGCCCTATAACAAAAGAAGAGGTGAATCCACATCACACTATACCATTACTTTTGACTGATGCAATGGAGTTTCCGTGTAAGCTCGAGCTTTTTCCATTGCACAAATTCTGCAATTGTGTGTGTTTACAGTGCCATTGAGAGTGAAATGGGCTGCATCCGTCCACAAAACATTTGACAGCCAGTTGTCACGTTCTTCAATTCGTTGAACCATAATGGAAATGCTTCCCGCTCTGCAAAATCGGGACGCCTAAGTTCTTGAAATTGTTGAATTTTGTACGGATATCTGCGAAGGACTACACTACTCTTAGTGCTCTCTACACACTCCCATATGGGAAGCCAGTTCGGAAACTTCACCAGAGCTTGCTTCTCCATGTGATGATAATGCCATTAGGGTATCCATGTCTTCCACAACTGCAGCCGCAGTTGTAGCACATGTTGATGGTCTTCCAATTTGTGGATGATCTTGTAATGAACCAGTTGTCTCAAATTTCTTAAGTAATTAATACATCCTGAAAATCACAAAAGATGAAAACATATTCAGTAGGCCCTTGATTTAATGGACTAATTGGGGGAAGGGTGTCATCTTTAGCCCTGCAACAGTCATTGGTCCTCTACCACATTGCATACCCTTCAGCTGATGGAAAGATCGCAAAGCTGCAGTTGCAGATTCAGTGTTAAGGTAATAACATTTCACCAACAGTGCTTTATCCGGTAATGATAACATGACTGCTTAGCTTCTTTTCTTTTTCTTTCCCAAATATTCACTAAACTGGTTAGCTGTTCTTGCAGTGCCTTTATAGCAGACAGTTGCACAACTTCATTCATGGTACAGTGCCACCTGGTGGACACACTTGGAACTAATTTTGACATTCTTTCAAAAAAAAAACAAAAAAAAAAAAACCCACGTAATTCTATGCAGTTCTGCGCTAATCTCGTTACCATACGTCAAAAATTCACTGAAATACTGATTCTTTAATTGTTTACTGGCTTTTGGATCACCGTGTGTGTGTGTGTGTGTGTGTGTGTGTGTGTGTGTGTGTGTGTAAAAGATCTAATGCAAACTAATATATAAAAATAGGAAAAATCTATGTATATTAGGGTATTATCAACTTTGCCCTGAATGAATACATTCTAATGGAATTTAAACATCCCTCTTACTTGGCATCCAAACACTGTTCTTACTTCTGAGACTGCTGTTCTAAAAATCTGTATATGGCTAAATGGATTCTATGAAATTGTTTACCTGTGGATACATCTGCAAGTATCAATGCTGCATATTTGTCTTAAAGCTCTTTCCAATGTAAAAGAACCAAACGCAGTAGAAAGTCAACTTCTACCAAACATTTTGAAATTTGTGGCCTTTTTTTTTATCCATTCTCTTCAAATCATCCAAAAAAAAAAAAAAAAAAACAGTTAACAGAAATGAGCCTTATTTGTGATGATGTGCAATCACTGAAATTAAATACAGTTAGGTTGACTAAACTGAAGCTTTATTATTTTTAGTTGCTTTTTATTGGGATGGTTCTTCTTCATCAAACCACTTAAGTGTCTTGACAGGAGACAAGTAAAAGATGCTGTACTTAATTTTCTATTGTATTGATATGATTTTAGGGGTAAGTCTTGCATTATAGCCTTTTGTGAATTTTTCACTTTCATTTTATATCATTTATAAAGTGTGTGATTTGTGTGTGTATATATATATATATATATATCTAATATATATCTAATATATATAATATAATTCAATGATAGTATATATATATATATATATATATATTTTTTTTTAATCTTTCTATCCAGAAATATTGTATCAACTGTAAATTTAGGATGCAAATTAGATCTGAAAAAAATAGCCCTTCATGCAAGAAATGCAGAGTATAATCCTAAGCGTTTTGCTGCTGTTATTATGAGGATACGAGAACCACGAACCACAGCACTAATTTTTAGTTCAGGGAAGATGGTGTGCACTGGAGCTAAAAGGTTGGTTACCCTTTGGTTTTTCTTATTCATTTATAAAGATCACCCATTCAAAAATGAAACTTCGTGAAAAAGTTGGACGGGTCTTTCTCTCTTGTGTGTTTTTTGGCTGCAAGTTTTTAAACTGCCTAGTAATTGCAGTTGTCGTAATGTTTTCATGTGAATGAATTTTGCCTTGAGTTTCCTCTACTTTTAAATACAAAGTATTTAAAAGTAGAGGAAACTTTTAAATACTTTGATAAATAGTATTTATAATACTATTTATAAATAGTATTATAAATAGTATTATTAGTACTTTGATAATTTTGGGCATTGCCAAAATGTTAATGTATTATTTATTTTAAAGATGAGACACTACAATGCAGCCTCTTGCAGGACTTAATTGGTCTGCCCATTAGATATCAGTTGTTCTCCAGTGCAGTTTCCTGGTAGTGAATCGATATGACTTGCCATGTGATAGGTTCTAGCATAATTTAGATGTTAGAACATCTAAATTATGTAAAAAGCTAATGCTGTTTTGACTTTTTCCAAATTTTTGAAAGGATGGTGGATGCTCTTTTCCCTTATATTTTTGTGGTAGCAGGGTTTAAGTTTCCCAGTAATTGCAATAGTAGTAAAGCTAACATATAGCTTGTTATGTCAAACATTAACAATTACCAATTAGTACTGTTCCAACCCCAATCATTACCAATGTTTTTGTCAGGAAATTATCACTAGAGATTACCTGTTATCTGATGTCTTATCTTTTAAATAAATATAAGGTTAATATTTTGGCAATGCCACTTATTTAAAAGTAGTGCAAGACCAAAGCTATTCATGGTAAAAGTGAAGTTTCTCTACTGTGAGTATTCAGATAATTGCATTTACTGGGCAGTTTAACCTTGGGGGGGGGGGATTTCACTCCCACTTTTATAAAAATAGCTGATGGAAAAAAAAAAATCCTCAGTGTATCCTTAAGTACATTTCAATAAATTTCAAAAATGTGGTTTGGATCAGCATTAGAAATAATTTCAAAATGCCTTGGGAGCGAAGCTCGCCCACAAATGCCCACTCGTAAAACTTTTTGTAATTAGGTTTAGGTCCACTTTACAGCATCTGGCACTTGATATAAAAAGCCACAAAATACATCTTACATTCTCTTTAATGGTCTGGCTAATCATGATTGAACTTGCTCAGTACTCTTTAGGGAAAGTTCATTCATTATTTCAGTAATTAGCATTAGCAAAGGCACATGATGCAAGAAAGCAGGCTTATATAGCATCAACTGAAAAAAAAAAAAAAAAAAACCCTTATTTCACCCATCCACTCACTCCAAATATTTGTCAAGTTCTGCCTTGAATCTATTTAAGCTATTAACTTCTACGACAAATGGAAGTTTGTTCCACCAATCAACCACCTGCTGGCTAAAGGCAAACTTCCACACATCTATCTACAACCATCTTTCCTCAATTTGAATTTATGCCCTCTCAGGCGATTATTCGGAGCAAGAGGAAGAATCCCATCCGCATTGAGCATGCTCAAACCATTCAAGGCTTTATATACCTCAATCAGATCACCTCGCAGGTGCCTAGTCTCTAGACACTGTAATTTGCAAAACTTAAGCCTTTCTTCGTAAGAGCAACCCTTTGTTCCATTCACTAACCTTGTTGCCCTTCTCTGTACTCATTCCAACAGCTCTACATCCTTCTTAAAATGAGGCCTCCAGACCTGTATACAATACTCAAGGTGTGGCCTAACCATTGTCTTATACAAGAGGATAATCACCTCCTTATCCCTACTAGAAAAATTCCTGTATATCATTGACAAAACACCATGAGCTACTCTTGCAGACCGTCTGCATTGTTCATAAAACTTCATATCTGCCTGCACAATTACCCCCAGGTCCTTTTCATTCTCTACCACTTTCAGTGTGGTACCACAAAGTTGATACATTACTCTGGGATTACTGCTTCCCATATGTAGTACTTTACATTTTAAATTTAAATCCATCCTAGGGGAGTAGCTTGCCAAAGAGACTGACATGTTCTTGAATAGGGAAATCAGGTTACGCATGCACTCACAGTGAATGCCATAAGTGAATAATGCCACATTAAATTATACTTAGCAAAGTTCACATTTTCTACCTACCTGGCTTATAATTTAACCAATAATTAAATCATAGAATGATTAATTTTAATGAATTTTGTCATGTTAAGTTTTTAGGGTTAGTGTGTGTTTTTTTTTTTTTTTTTGCCTGTCGTACTGAGCAACTGAAATTTGATCTTTTTGGAACTTGGAACCCACAGCTCATCCAAGCTCATCCAAGCATTAATTCTTCAGGAATGTTCCCTGAAGAATTAATGCTTGGATGAGCACCACTTGGGTTTCCTGTCTTTATTTTAGTTCATTTATAAAAGTACATTCATTACGGAGGTGGCATTTCTCCTTTGGTGAATGGTATTTGAGGGTACATTTTGAGTATTCCATATCTACATTTGTCTGTCCACATGGTGCAGCTGGAAACATAATTTGTTGGTCCTGGCAAGCCATTTCCATTTATCCACTGTTCATTGGCTCTCCTCCTGTGCTAAGTGTGTGCCAGGGTTGCATGGGCATGTTTTAGCCTTGGCAGCCATTAATAGTTGTGGTCCCATCTGAATCATTTATGTCATAATCATTAGTCAGTGATCTAAATATGCTGTTGTCTTGGTGATGATCACCCAAAAAAGCCACCAGAACCAGTTCACTCCTGCTGTGGGCATATATGCTTGTGGTGGGCTGTCAGCTGTATTGTGTGGTCAGTTGCTCCATTGAACAGAGTGTTGAATCATCCTCTAGCTTTTTTTTAGTCAATAATGGAAGCACGACCTGTATGGGACTCATGGCTGGTGGTTGCTCACATGGGTGATCACCTCTTGATGATACCCATGAGATATCTCTATGAGGACAGTGTGGCTATGTCCAAGATATGTATATCTGCTAATCTGGCCCCAAAGAATTTTGGAATTCATTTAGATCAGCATTTCCCAAACTGGGGTCCGTGGACCACTGCGGGTCCCTAGACCAGTTGGGGGGGGGGGTCAGAAAATGTTCAGAAGGTATCAAGTAATATGTGTTTATTTTTTAAAAAATATACTGATAGAATCGCAATGAATTTCTTTATAGAACATTACTTATTTTTGATATGATTAGTATATATAATTATATACATATTTCAAATTATTCATTCTATGTATAGCAAATTGATGATAAATAAAATTATTATATATCTGGATAAAAATAACAATAAGTTGAGTTTTTTAACACATTAAACTTTGAATTTTCTTTTCAGAAAACCCAGTGTTTATACTGGGTTTTTATTTTTTGAAGGGGCCCATAAATCTCAGTAGTTTCAGAACTGCTGATTTAGATCATGTCTCCAGCCCGTTCTTCACACAGAATACCTACCAAATACTTGATAGCATTCAGTAGAGCAGAATTTGTTGGCTTGAAATGGGCACTTGGTTCCCCCTCCTGGGACATGTGCAAATGGGAGACCCTGTGCCCCCACCCCCAAGTATCTATTGATCAGCACCTCATCAGAGATTTTTACAGGTGTTTCTAATCATATGCATCCGTTTATGATGAACATCTTGTCAAACTTGTATTATCTCCGTCCACCTGGCTGTTTGGCACCTAGATCCATTACCATTGAATATCTGGCAACTGTGGAATGAGTGTAGTTGACAGGGGTTAATATAACTGCAGATAATCTTTGGCACCTCATTGTAGTCTACACCGATGAGCCAAAACGTTATGCCCACCTACCTAATATGATGTTGTTTCTCCACGTATGTGCAGCCAAAACAGCTTGTAACTGGCAAGGCATGGACGCTACAAGATTTCTAAATGTGTCTTGTGGTATCAGGTACCAACACGTAACCAGCAGATCCTTTAACTCCTCTAATGTCCCTGGTTGAGATGCCGCAGATCAGAGTTGCTGTTCCAACACAAACCACAGATGCTTGATGGGATTGATGTCTGGGGAATTTGGAGCCCTGGAGGTCTTCCTCATGTTCAGCGAACCAGTCTCGAACAATCTGGGTGGTTTGGCATGGAGAATGCTCCATGCCACACCACCCAGATTGTTCTTATTTATTCTGCTGAAATGGCACAGCCAGAGGGGAACACCGTTACCATGAAAGGGCGTACCTGGTCAGCAATGTTTAGGTAGGTGGTAGATGTCAGAATGCCCGTCACATGGATGACTGGACCCAGGGTATGCCAGCAGAACATCGTCCAAAGCGTGACACCACCACCCGGCTTGTTTTCCTCTCATGGTGCATCCAGGCGCCATCACTTCCCCAGGTAAACAACGCACACGTACCCGGCCATCCACATGGTGCAACGGGAAATGTGATTCATTGGACCAGACAACCTTCTAACAATCACTCAAGGTCCAATTTCGATGCTCACATGCCCATTGTAGGCGCTGTTGCTGGTGAACCGTAGTTAGCGTGGGCCCTCGGATTGCCTTCGGCTACGCAGCCCCATTTTCAGCAGGGTTCGATGTACTGTGTGTTGTGACACAATACTCCTGTCGCCAGCATTCCAGTTACTGGCGAGTTGCACCAGTCTCCCTTCTGTTGCCACATTCCATTTGGTCGAGCCTTTGCTCATCTTGAGAATCAATGAGCTGTGGTTGTCCAAAACCTTGCTGGCGGTTCGTGGGTTCCCCTCCTCTGGCCATTTGAATAGGTACTAACCACGGCTCACCGTGAGCATCCCACCAGCCATGCCGTTTCGGATATGCTCTGACTCAGTCTCTTGGCCATTACAATTTGGCCTTTGTCGAACTTGCTTAAGTCTGCTGTCTTTCCCATCTGAAGAACAAGAGTAACACTGATTAATGGAGCTCAGTATCAGGTGTTTTTTATATTGTGTCCCGACCTGTGCATGTGCCGTAGTTCACCTGCAATTGCTTCAATTAACATAACGACTCACTGGTCATAATTTTTTGGCTAATCAGTGTATACCAGTGCTACTCAAAATGTGGTCTGCGGACCAGTAATGTCCACGATGATTCATCTGTTACCAGTCTACGAAGGATTGGAAATAAAAGAAACTGGTCCTTCACCACAGATAGTTTGAGAAGCACTGGTTTATACCATCATGTATCCAGGCTGTGCTGCAGGCTAAAGCTGGTGCAACCAGGTGCTAGGTAGGTAATGATCAACTGATTATTAATGGCTCCTGTATTCATTCATTTGCATTAAACCATGGCAGGAAATTGATTCCCTTTTAATGCTATTATTTTGCTTATTACTGAAATTTTCATAACAGTATTATAATAGTCTCTTTCTTTCACTGTTCTAATTAAAAAAATAAAAATCTGAAAAATGTATTCACCGGAGCAGTATAGCTTGTTCTGCTTGCCTGAAGTAACCACTTATTAAAATATATAAATACATATTTATTTTATGATTAAGATATTTTGTTTGTGATTGTAGTTTTACTAATTAAAAATTTTTTTTTAAATGGAATAAAAAAAATTCTATTAACTTCCAAATTATAATATACTTAATTAGAACATATAATAAATTGAAGATGTAATGAAACTTTTATTTACTTTTTTTTTAAACTGAACGGATGTAGAACAGGAAGATGTATTTATATGTATTTATACAAGCTAGGCTAAAATGCTCAAGGACAGAATTTTTATTTAAACAAATATAATTAAACATTGAAATTTCAAATAATGACCTCTTTCCATATTTTTTCCATCAGTTATATCATTGCATAAAAAAAGCTTCTTTGGTTTAAAGTTCCTTGATTGTGTTAACTTTTGCCTTATCAAATAATTACCTTCTCTTTAGGGAGTTCTATGGATTGGAAAAAAAATAATAATAAAATTGACATACTGCAAGGTTGCTGAATAAGGAGGATGTTATATAAGACTTTCATAGTGTTTGGAAAGATATTCACAAACGATATTCAATGCTAAGGTTGGAAAAAGACAAAACAGTGCAGAAAGGGGAACTATAGGAAATTTTGGAATTGGTGAAAGAAATGAAAGAGGCTAAAGACTTGTGGAATTTGCAAAAACTCAAGGATTGTCAGTAATGAACACTTTTTTCGAGAAAAGGGTGAACAGAAAGTGGACATGGAAGAGCCCAAATGGATTAACAACTAATGAAATCGACTTCATCCTCACTGATATAAGATATATTGTAAATGATGTTACTGTCCTGAATAAGGTAAATGTTGGAAGTGATCACAGAATGGTAAGATATACAGTTGATATAGATGTAGGAAAGGAAAAAACTGACTCGAGTAAATAATACGAAGGTCTTTGAGATAATGGAAGAGGTGAAAAAGCAGTATGTAGTGGAACTTAAGAACAAGTTTGAGCTTCTGCACACCGCTCAGGACCAAGATAACGATGAGGAATATTACTTTCTGAAAGTGATAAAGCCCAAGAAACCTATAGGGAAAAAGAAATCCAAAGAAGAAAAAATTAGTCAAGAAACACTTGTTATGATGAACCGAAGGTGAAAAACGAAGAGCAAGATAAACACTGACAAGGAGAAAATTGAGTATACTGAGTTATGCAAAGCCATTAGAAAGAGACTCAGAGAGGACATAAGAAGATTTAACACAGGAAAAGTAGAACAAGTAGTAAGGGAAAACAAAGGATTTAAATCAGCAGCCATGAGAAGTAATACAGAAAGACAAATGACACTGAAACTGAAGAATAGCGATGGTGTACTTATAAACAGCAGAGAAGGCATAATTCAAATAGCAAAAGATTACTATAGAGAATTATACAAGGAGCAGGGGAATGATGCCAGCAGTGGGGAAGATGGATTGCAAATTAGCAACACATACGTCATACCTGATATTCTTCCTGATGAGGTAGAACATACATTGAATAAAATGAAGAATCAGAAAGCCCCAGGGAAGATGAAGTTACTGTAGAGTTGCTAAAATTGGGAGGAAGAGACATAACACAAAAACTGGCAAGGCTCTTCACAAAGTGCATTTGAAAAGGTGTGATGCCTAAGCAGTGGAATAATGCAATCATAGTTTTGCTGCATAAGAAAGAAGATAAATCAGAAATTGGAAATTATAGACCAGTTAGCTTGTTATCCCACATCTACAAGTTGTTCACAAGGGTCATTATTGACAGATTAGAAAAAATACTTGATGAGAATCAACTGAAAGAGCAAGCTGGTTTTAGGACAGGATTCTCTACTATGGATCACCTTCACGTAATATCACAGCTAATGGAGAAAGCAAATGAATATAAAACACCATTATGCCTGGCATTTGTGGATTATGAAAAGGCATTCGACTCCATACAGCATAAGGCAATGTTTCGGGCACTGGAAAGACAAGGCATAGATACCCCACATATGATTTTGAAGAAAATATATGAGAATGCTACCTTTTTACTCCTTTATTAGACTAGACAAAGAGAGTAGGAAATTTAAAATCGAGAAAGGAGTTCGACAAGGAGACACAATATCTCCGAAGCTGTTTACTGCTGCCCTTGAGGAAGCTTTCAGAAGATTAGACTGGTCGCAGAATGGAGTCAATGTGAATGGAGAGTACTTAAATCATCTATGATTTGCAGATGACATTGTGGTCATAAGCCACGATCCCAAAGAATTAGAGGAAAATCTTAATCAGTTATGTACAGTTAGTAAGGATTTTGGACTAAAGATGAATATGGCTAAAACAAAAGTAATGATGAACAAGTATGCCACAGAAAGGGAAATAATGATTGAAGGAGCAGTAATTGAAAAGGTGGAGTCATATACTTATCTGGGACATGTTATTAGCTGTAATAATGATAAATGGCTGGAAGTCAAGAGAAGAATAAATTTTGGATGGATAGCATTCAGGAAATATAGTCACATACTGAAGAGCAATATCCCAGTTTGTCTGAAACGTAAAATAATGAACCAATGTATACTCCCCACCATGACTTATGGAAGTGAAACTTGGACACTCACCAAAAGAATGGAAGAGACGCTGAGAACTACACAGCGAGGAGTAGTTCTCAGTGTAGTTCGCTGTGTACTTCTCAGTAGCTGAGAACTACACAGCGAAGAATGGAACAAATTATTTTCGGAATCTGACTGTTAGATAAGAAGAGAAACACATGGATTAGGCAGCAAACTCAAGTAAAGGACATTCTTATCAAAACTAAAGAACTAAAATGGTCTTGGGCAGGACACATAGCTCAAAGACATGATGACAGATGGACTAAGAAAATAACAGAATGGTACCCAAGAGGAGCTAGAAGAAAACCTGGAAGACAACAGCAGAGATGGATAGATGAAATTCATGAGTTTGGGGCAGTAAATGGATGGCCAGTGCTCAAAACAGAAGGAACTGGAAAGTTGCTGGAGAGGCCTTCATCCTGCAGTGGATTGTAAATGGCTGATGATGATGAATGCTTCTAATATGGAAAACAAGTTTGTCATTTGTTGATATTCAAAGTTTCCTACCTGACAAGATAGGAAAATCTTGAACTTGAAATAATTTTATTTGCAATAAAATGCTTGGATCAAAGAGAAACACTAAAAAAAAGTGGCTAGCGACTTCGGTGTTGGTGAAGTGACTGTAATCGACTGGAGGTGAAAGAGAATGGAAATTTAAAAATGGTGTTCACAAAGAGCATCTATATATGATAGTGAAAATTTGAATAGAAAAACAATGAAGAAAGGAGAATTTGAAGAAACTTCTGAAGCTCTTTTTTTGTAGTTCACATAGATGAGAGACAAAGGAAGCATGATTTCTGGATCGATTTTAGAGGCTGAGGCCTTAGAATTTCATAAGCATTTTAATGAAGGGGAAGAACAATTTACTGCAAGTTTTGGTTGGGTTGTTGGAAATAAAGATTTGGAGTTAGAAATCTGAACATCACTGAGGAAAAATTATCAGCTAATATGGAAGAAATAGCAACATTTACTGCTAAATTAGCAAAAATTATTCAAGAAGAAAATTTGAATTTAGATAAAATTTACAATTGCAACAAAATGGGCCTGAATTATAAAATGCTCCCATTCAAAACACTTGTAGCTGGAAACAAAAAATCAGCTCTTGGTTATAAACAAAGCAAGGAGAGGATGATGGTACTGGCATGTTCAATTCATTGGAGGGGGGGGGCATAAGCTTAAACTAACTCACATTGGAAAGTCAGAGAACCCCGAGTTTTAAAAAATGTAAAATGTTTGCCTGTTAACTATGCAAATAAAAAAAAATGCATAGATGGATTAAAGTTTGTTTAAAACATGGTTCCATGAAGAATTTGTCATGTTTCATGAAGAAAACAGTTGTAAATAAAATTAAAAGTCAGTATGTTCAATAAGTTGGTCTAACCTGAAAATAGAGTATACATCATCATGTTAATGTATTCAAATCCAGTTCATTTAATAATAATTTACCAAACTTTCTGTGGTATCTGATTATATGAGGTTCCCTTGTAGTCCACATTATCTCAGATAATCAGGACTCTACTGTATTTACATTTCCAGTTTTCACTTTTCTAATTTTTTTGCAAAGGTATAGGAAGATTATATGTCTCCTATCCTTTCAAGGTTGTCTGGGTAACATATTCATTATATTCAGAGCACCTAGTAAACATGCTTCACTCAAATAATGGAAGAGAATTTTCAGGTTCAGTTTGGAGTGATGCTACATTTGAGATTTTACCATCAAGGAAAACTGATAAATATAGAATTTATCATACCAGCAGTAAAAGCCCGGAATGAAGTGAATAGTTTTGATATTTTTGACTTTTACTACCTGTAACTAGTGAATTCTAGGATTTACCGGATTTCATATTTTTACAGTTATATTATACAGACTTGCATGCAGTACTCGAGGTGTTGCGTAATACAACAGGATAATCACTCTGTTTCTGCTGGTAAAATTTCTGTATACAGTAAAACCTCATTAAACTGGACTAATAGGGGCTGAGAAGTGTCCGTTTTAATGAAAGTCCAGATTATATGAAATATGCTTTGTGATGTGGGTAAAGCTTATTTAAACAACATAATAACAGTGGATAACAGTAAAAACGTGTTTATTTTACATTAAAAATATGTATGTATGTACATAGTCAAAAATATGTAGTAAATATATGTATGTATGTACTTATGTACATACTATATTTACATTAAAAATACATAATGTCCATAATCACTTAGAACAAGATTGCACTGGTTCATCTTCACTTACATCACTTGCCACATTCACTGGTTTGAAAAAATTATCTTTTTTTGTGATTGTTTGCAGTTTATTTCCTTTACTACCAATTCATGTAGGTGTCTTAAGTGTTCATAATAGGCAGATACATTTTCATTTGTTGATTGTTTAACGTTCAAGTGGTCTTTCACTTCGCTTACCTTAATTTTTGACTGAGAGTTGTTGCTCACTTCATCTTCTTCCTCGTCTGAACTTTCTGCTGCTCCCATTACACTATCTGCGATCTCCTCTTCGGTCATGATGTGGTAGCCAGGATCTTCTTCTTCCATCAATGACTCTATTTCCTAAAAAAGGACACAGATTTTTCCCCTCCTCATTGTAGTCTCATGAAAGTCTTCTGTGTCATAACTATCTGTTTCTGGATTAGCCTCTTCATCTAAGAGAAGTTTTTTACCATTAATTCGCCAAAGTTTTTGAATTGATTTCTTTTGCAGCATCAGCAAAGTTGTAAATCATAGATCTTACGTTGTACGACTTTCAATTTTTCAATGTCTGTTGTTCTCTTCTGCCTTCTTCACCATCTAGTGGCTCCTCGACTTCTAGGACTTCACTGAAAAACTTCTTTCTGTAGAGCCGCTTTACTGACCCTTGGTGGATCATCCCTTGGTCCATAGGCTGCAAAACAGATGTCGTTTTTGGTGGCAGGAACATGCACTTAATCTTCTTATCTCAACTGACAAGTTTGTCAACGTCAGGGTGGGTTGGTGCATTATCTAGCAAAACCAAGGCCTTTACTTCGTCTTCTGGGATTTTCAAATCTTTGATTTGATGTCTTCTGATTTCTGGCACAGCTTTCTTGTGGAACCAATCCGTTGTTATTTCCGTGGTAAACCATGCATTGCGGGAATTGTAGTAGTGTACCGGTAGATCACCCATTACTACAATGTTTTTTAGGGCACGTGGTATTTTGCTTTTCCCAACGATGACAGTTTTTAACATATAGTTTCCGTCGGCATTTACACACAGCAGTGCTGAAACATGTTCCTTGCTTATTTTTCTTCCAGGCGTGGTTTTCTCAGTCTTGTGTGGTTTCAGGCAGAGCTCTCCAAAACAGTCCCTTCTCATCAAAGTTGTACTCCTGGTTCAATTGATAACCCTCCTTTTGAATAAAATCATTCAGTTGTTTCCTGAAAGGCTCAACAGCTTCAAAATCAGCACTAAGAATTTCCCCACACATTTTGTTGTTTGAAATGTTATGCCATCTTCTAAATTTAAAAAGCCAACCTGAGCTTGCTTTAAATTGTTCAATTCCTAACTGTTTAGCCAGTCTCTCCACCGCTGCTTGAATTTCTATCCCTCACACAGCCAAACCAGACAAACAAAGTTGGGAAAACCATTTGTACACAGCATCATCTAGTGCTTTATCAGTAGGCATCCATATTCATTTAACTTTACTTTTTTCTTTCTCCACGTTAAACTTGAGAACAAAATTACGAATTTCGCTTTTTTTTTCTTCTTTTTTTTTTATGTCCGACACGGTTTGTTTTGCGATGCCATACTCAAGACAGATGCTGAACACCGAAGCTCCTTTTTCAAGTTTTTCTATCACCGATAGTTTATCGCGAAGAGAAAGCGTTTTATGCTTACGCTTTTGTCCTACACTAGGCTTACTTAACTTCACAGCACAAACAACAAAAGATAGAAGCGCGTAACTGCAGAGCAAACGACAAACAACTGTTTGAACCGCAGCTGGGAACCAGGTTGTTTGTGCATTGTGAGTCATCACGGCCCAGTGATCTCGGACACAATACATATGACCTTTGAGCCCGATCGTCGTTTGATTTTTACACTTTTAAATTTTTTTAGAGCTGTCCGGATTAAGCGATGTACAGATTACTTGGGGTCCGGATTAATGAGGGTTTACTGTATTACCAACAGAATCCCATGAGTTGTCCAATATCCTGTCTGCATTGCTCAGAGAACTTCATCTCACTCTGTACAGTTATATGGAGCGAGGTGAAGTTCAATGGTAAGCTTTGACATCAAACTTGATATACCATCATCAAAATGTTTAATGAATATTTAAAACAATAAGGGGCCCAGCATTGTACACTGATGGGTTCCGCTAATACCATTAGTCCAAGAAGAGCAGTGCCCATTAATAACCATTCTAAGCTATCCTTTTATCCACTATTAACCTTTCTCCCCGTAATGCCATACTGCTTAAATTTGTACAGCAGTCTTTCGTGTGGAATAGTTTTTTTTTTTTTTTTTTTTTGGTAGTTGTTGGCGCATCGGCTTCTGTAGCCATAATGTACCTTCCAAGGTTTTTGCAGTACTTTGCTCCAAGCCCGAGGCGGGATTCAAACCCGCGACCTTTGAGTTTGCTAGGCAGGCACTTTACCCACCCGGCTAGCCTGGTCGGCACGTGTGGAATAGTATCAAAAGCTATACTAAATTTTAAGTATATGATGTCAAAATTATTATTTGCATCCAGTTCCTTTGATCAGCTGCTGTATGTCATAGTAGCTCATCACCTATCAGACAAGATCTCTTAACAAATTTGTTCTGTAATTTCCATATAACTGCATTCCTGTCAAAGATGATCCTGCATTTCTTTTTTAACCTCAGACTTTTATTTTCTCTGGGACAGAAATCAAGCTTATAGGTCTGTGATTATTTGCTTTGCCCTTTGATCCCCTTAGTGAATAGGGAAGACATTCAAACATCTGAAATGTGTTAGGCACACACACACCTGAACCACCCAAGAATGCTTTCATAATGATAGATAAAAGTTTGATTACTTACTTTTTGTTACTTCCTTTAATACAAACAAACAGATTTCATTAGCCATAGTGCCTTATTTTTATTATAAAAACCCTTTCTCCTTTTTTATGGGATTTTTTTCCCACCCTGTGACAGGTACTGGTACCAAGTGCATGGGGGTGGCTGGTTGTGTCCGGTTACTGTATTACACCGAGTGGACAGAAATCATGGTATACCCACCTAGTAACGGGTAGGCCCACCTTTTAGATCAGTTTATTATTAATTAGCTTTGAAGTTGGTTCAAGAATTACAGCCAAAAGTGTTTTACACTTCAAATTAAAATGTTGTTAATGTAATTGAAGTGTAATTTTAAGTGTATTAAAATATTAAGTTTTCCTAAGACTATGGTAAAAATTAAAATACTAATTGGAATACCATGTTAAAATACTAATTAACACAGAGCTAAATGTGCAGCTAGTGAATGCAACCTATTTAATTGGTGTTTTTATTTCCATTGTAGTCTTAGAGACAGCCATATTTATTTTAGTAGTGAAATTAAGTTTTCATTTTTCAGTATATGTTTAGATTACATTGGTGTTGAATAATTTTTGCGTTCAGGATCCCTAGATTTGTGCATTGTATTCAGTCAGGTCATATCCATCAGTGAAATTAGTTTCTTGCTTACTCTCTTAAAATTTTATGCAACACTAAGATTCCAGGTATTTTTCAGACTGATGTTAACCAAATTAGATATTGCAATATTTTGTATGGTATAAATTTTTTGCAAAGTTATCTTTAGTTATAAACCGCTGATTATATTGTTCAGTTGTTCTTGTAATTTAAAATTTACCTCTAATGTTTTTATGCAGTGAAGAACAGTCAAGATTAGCTGCAAGGAAATATGCCAGAATAGTTCAGAAGTTAGGTTTTGATGTGAGTATATAGATTTTTATTATTAATTTTTTAAATGTTATTAAAATACATTATTTTGAGTTAAGTATTATTTTTAATTAAATTAATCAAAGATAAGAGAAACTTCAGCTGCATCATAGATTCCAGTATATCACAATAATACATTTCCTTTAATTAATTGCTGTTAAAATATTTGCATGTCAAACAAAACAAAAGAAGGCAGTTTTTTTAGGTGCTTAAATCAGGTGTTCAGGATCAGCCGGTTTGGTCCTGAAGGGATTTTAAGTGAATTTTATATTAAATTCCTTCACAAAGCAATATACAGTATAACTTTGATTTAATGTACCTCTTCATCCCCTGGTTTCGGATATACTACAGGTATGCCCATGTCCCCCAAAACGAATTACAAAAAAAAGTGGTGTGTTCAAAGAACTTGTGATTTCATATTGGAAACTATAAAAAGTGAATACAGTCAGTTCTGCTATAACACACATTTTAACAACGCGAATTTGCTCCAACGTGACTGATGTATTAAGGAACAATGTGAGTATAACGTGATTTTTGCGTTGGCTCATGCACAGTTTTGTCTGTGATTAAACACCAGGTGAATGCAAAACCCAGCACCAAGCTGAACGTAGTAACCTGCGCAGCAATACATACAAGGTTACAAAGCTTAAAAAATGTCAAACGTCAAATGTATGACAGCTATATTTCTCATTTACTGTAGTTGTATTTGTCGGAGACACTGTTGTGAGTTGCTGTGTTCTCAAGATGACAGGTGATATTGTAAGCCAACTCACGTTTTCAGGAGCTCACATTTTTTTCGAACAGAAATTTCATGAGGCGGGACAGCGTGAGCAGAGAAGCACATTTTTGGAGGTCACTACCATAAAACAGTAAAAATAATTTGCAGTTCCTGGTTTATTGGGTTTTTCTGTTAGTGCAATCTAATTATAAACAGTAGTAAACTCTATCTTATTGCATTTGCGATAATACCAATAGCTGGAATTCTGTGGGTTTTTATCGTTATTATGTTGAAATGTGTTCCCCTTCCATGAAATCTTCAATCATATAAAAAACAAATAAATTTTCAGAATCTTCTCTTCACTCCTA
Source organism: Mastigoproctus giganteus (assembly GCF_048544385.1). Classification (NCBI taxonomy): domain Eukaryota; kingdom Metazoa; phylum Arthropoda; class Arachnida; order Uropygi; family Thelyphonidae; genus Mastigoproctus; species Mastigoproctus giganteus. The sequence goes on from NC_143582.1 coordinate 152,897,729, forward strand.
TTTTTTAAGCTTTATAAACTTGTTACTTCATATCTCACTTGTGCAATTTGTGTGTGCCGTGTTCGTCGTTATTGATTGCTTATCTTTTTTACTGTTTTAAATTTTAGTCAAAAAAAAAAAAAAAAAGAATTCGGTGAACAGAAATATAAATTAGTGTTTATATTATAGCGCATATATTACAGTATTAATTAAGCTATGCAGATAAGCGTACATAATCTCCGACCAATATAAGGTATCTTACCAGATAAAGTGCTATATTTACCCTAATATTTATTTATTTATTAGAAATTTAAGATGTTTAAAACCTGTGTTAGCAATTTTATTGGGTTTCTAACTTTTGTTACTGTTTTATTTAACAAATTGAAAATTTTTTTGAGTGCTCTGCCCCAATCCCTGTTTTTCCCATAAGCCCTGTTGTTTTTAATGCGTGAAACACCATAACACAGAGATTTTTAGAAACACATGTACCACTTTAAAGCAGAACTGGCTGTACTGTATATACTTGTATTTACTGTACATCCTACTACCATATTTCCAAGAGGGAAAATTAGCTAAAAATTGGCTGTATATTCATTTTGATGTTTTCAGTTGTAGAGTAATTTTTGTAAACAACAAGACTCATCAGAGTCTAATTACTGTAGACACCCATTTTCTTCCCTAAACTAAACATGCAATAAAAGAGTATATCAGTGGAATGCTAATTACAAACGGCCACCTCTGGAGGGGAATATGATTACCATTCATCAAGTGCAGTACATTAGTTACAGATTAAATTTTTGTAAACAACAGCAAATGGCATCTATTCATCAACTGTAAGTTACACTTAGGATAGCAAAAACTGCTAAGGGCTAAACTAGACAAAAAATATACACGAACTGACAAGTGATTTATGGAGAAATCACTTGACTTCGCTTCTGTACTATGCCAGTTACTTTAGTTTTGATTAGTTTTCTCAAAACACAGTAAATTCTAGGGCATCAGATAAATGCACAGCAGAATTAGGAAATCAGCAGGACTGAAGTAATGGCCATCCAAAGAAAAAATTATACAGTTGCCGAAAAATGTTAAATTATGTTAAATGTTAAATTATTGAAAGAGTTGAGTGGCAAAGCAAAATGCAGTATATTTAGTGAGTGTGGAATTCGTTGGTTGCACATCAACCAGTGTTGATATATAGCTCATTTCTGTACTGATTATGTGCGGTAGCTGTGCATTTCGCAACTTCATAACAGGTTAGTTTTTGGAATAATTTCGAGGTTTTTTTAATTATTTAATATACTAAACTGTAGTTAATATAAAGTTTGAATTCATATAGTCACATAGGTTAGTTTATTTTTGCATTTAGTTGTATTTATAAAGCTTAATATATAGAAGACCTTTGTTATTGATATTTTGATGGGAATTTCATTGTTTCTGTTCAGTAGCTTAAATTTAACTTCATTAGTGGTTAAAGTTTTGTTAGCAGTTTCATTTCTGTAATAGTTTAATTTAAATCCTATAATATATTGCAGGATTTAAATTTAAATTTTTTAAAAAGCTACAGCTTAATATTCAGATAGTTTTTGTTAATGATATTTTGGCGGGAACTTTAACTTTCATTTGGTAGCTTAAATTTAACTTCTCTAGTGGTTAAAGTTTTGTCAACAGTTTAATTTCTGTAAAATTTTAGTAATTTAATTTCTGTAATAAAATGTAAATTTAAATTTTGTAATCCTTTTAAAGTTCAGATTTTACCTTAACAATGGTTGCTACAAGATCCACTTACAATACAAAGTACAAGGATACCTTGACACAGATGGAAATGACTGCAGGCATTTCCACTGTGAGTAATGAGTTTACCATTTGTATGACCTGTGGCATGTATTCAGTGTCTTAGCTACCAAGTAGGCAGGCAAGGCAATTGCCTCCGGGCCCAGGCCCTTTAGGGTCCCGGCGTCTTTGTCTGTCTCCAGTTTTTACAATTTTCATTAATTAAGAAGGGGCCCGAACATGTTCTTTGCCTCCGGGCTCTAAAAAGGGTAGCTATGCTACTGCATGTATTCTAAAGTTGGTCTAGTGGACAAACCTAGCTCAACTGACAATTCTTTTCTTTGCACCCTATGTAAGGACTGTGCCGACCTTAAATTAGAACTTGGTGCATTACGAGAAGAATTTCAGTCGCTGAAGAAATGGATGCTTGCCCTAGAAACAAATGTAACTGGGAGCTCATCAGAGATTCAAGTGTCAAGTGATGCACCCCTGATTTGGGTCCCAGATAAGAATAGTCAAGTGCATACCACTCTGGTTGAAGGCGATCTAGTTTTATTGGGAGACTGTTGTCAGGGAAATGGGTAATATTTTTTGTAATAAAGATAGGTGGACCAGAACCAGGGTGTGTTTGCCGGAAGCAACAATTCACAATGTTACCAACAGATTGTCAGATTTTAAGGAGAGTAAAGAAAGCATTATTATTCATCTGGGAACTAATGATATTAAATGAACACCTGGCCATTTGTTGGATAACTACAGGACCATGCCAAAAAAATGCCACGTGTTACATCAGAATGTGCATCTGTATGCATTTCTGCTCAGAGATGGTATGTTGGATTATATGCTGAAAGCCTTGTAGATTAATTCAAGACTTGAGGGAATCTGCAAGACTAGGAGAGAAATTTTTATCAGTGTGATCCACATTTTTAGATAGAAGGAATCTGTTTTGTAGAGATGGTATTCATTTGAACAAAGGTGGTGCAAGGATTTTTGCCAGTATCATTGAGAATTCCTTAAGGGTTCAGGGAACTGCTAGTTTTGGGGTTGGGAAGAAGGGTAATATAGATCTGATGATATAATTTATCTGACGATATAATTTATTTAACAAAGGTGGTGCAAGGATTTTTGCCAGTATCATTGAGAATTCCTTAAGGGTTCAGGGAACTGCTAGTTTTGGGGTTGGGAAGAAGGGTAATATAGATCTGATGATATAATTTATCTGATGATATGGGTCAAAGTAATGCTTGCATTCACCTCAAGAATTCTTGTTTGTTGTCACAACAGCCGATGCTGGATTTGAACTCCTGGTTAGGACAACTAATGTTGACATAATAGGGATAACAGAAATGTGGTGCCATCTGGAAATTGGGGATAACAAGTTCCATTATAGTATGTACAAAGAGTAGTACTAAAGTAATGCCTCTTATTTTTTTCCTCAGAAAATTTAATTCCTACAACTATGCCTTTTACATCAATTAATCCTCAATCATTAATAAATACTTTTTTTCCACAAAATCACCGTCATTTTCTGTGCACTTTTGCCATCTTTGAGTCAGATGCTGTATTCCAATCCTGTAAAGATCTTGCTCCGGAGGGCTTTATGAACACTGTACTTGAGCTAGTCATTGTATGTGAAATGGGTTCCATGGAGTGCATCCTTCAATGGGCCGAAGAGGTGATAGTCGGAAGGAGCAAGATCCGAGCACTGAGAAGGGTGAGGAAGAACAGTGCACCAGTTTTGCAATGGCCTCCATCATGTGCAGACTGGTGTGGGGTCATGCATTGTCATTGAGAAGAACCTCATTAAGGTTTTTGTGCAGTCGAATTTTACTGATGTGAGCTTTCAACTTTTTAAATGTTTTCCACATATCGATCTGAGTTGATTGTAGTACCACGTTCCAAGAAGTCCACAAGCAAGACCCCATCTTTGTCCCAAAACACTGTTGCCATGACTTTACAAGCAGAAGGCTGTCTTTTAACTTCTTGCACTGTGAATTTTGATGGTGCCACTCCTTTGACTGTCTCTTTGTTTGAGGGTCATAATGGTTGACCCAGGTTTTGTAACCTGTGACTACATGCAGATGAATTTCTGAGCTTCTTTGTGCTCATGTGTCAGCATTTTTGAGACCCACCAGGTGCAAACCTTGTAGCCTGGTTCCTTTATGATGATTATCATACAGGTTTCCCTATACTTACTGCATCACACAATTTGCGTGTTGTGATGCAGCAGTCCTCTTTGATCAGCACATCGATCAGGTTCTTGTTGTCACTGACGTTACTGGCTGGCCACTTTGGGGTTCGTCAACAATGTCACTTTCCCCACTCTTAAAATGTCTTAACATCTAACTGTACTCACATCTTTTTTTTTGTCACCATAAACATTTTTGAGATGCATATGGATTTCGATAGGTGTCACTTCTTCCCTAGTAAGAAATTCAATCACCACTCTTTGTTTGATACACATTTTTTAACATCTACCATTTTGAACTATCAGTGTGCTGCATTCATGAGACTGACCACAGCACCACTGAGTATGGTGAAACTAAAGACCTTTAGTGACTACTCAGTGACACATGAAATGATCTACGGTGCCACATTTGAAAGCAAAAAATTAGGAGGCATTACTTTCGTGCTCGTATAATGTATTTAGGAAATAATGGCAAGATAGAAAGTTGGTGGTGTCATGCTTCTTACCAAAAGCAGTCTGTCTGAGTGCAAAAAGAGCTTTTGCCAAATCTGAAGTTACGTCTATCAGCATCGAATCTGTGTGGTGTGTGAGTTAGTTGGAAGCAAAGGTATAATGAGAGTGGGAGTAATCTATAGACCAGCAGATTGTGAAGAGTATGACCAGAGTGTTTGCATGCAAATGGAATGGACAAGAAAGCACAAATGTCTTATTATGAGTGACATCAATTTGTCAGATTGATTGGAATAAGTAGGAGGAAAACTCACCTTGGGGGAAAATTTTGCTAAATAAACTAGATGATGATTATTTGTACCAACTTATCAGAGATAATACTGGGGGTGAGAATATTCTTGATCTCATCATTACAATTAACAACACTAATACATAAAAAAATTTAAGAATTCACCTTTTATATGCCATTTACAGTGTGCTCCTATCATGTGTACATCCAAAGTTATTAAAGTTTAAAGTTGCACAAATACTTTTTAACCACCCTGTATATGTATATATCTAGACAGGTGCACTGGTGTCTCACTGTATGAAAACCATATAATTCTAATTCTAAAAAGGCTGAAATTCTAAAATTCTAATTCCTATTTTACCACAACAGCTAAAGCAGTAATATATACAGTAAGCACCAGTTATTGTGATCACTATTTATTAGGATCAGCCGCTTTGTAGAATCAAATTTCAAAGATCCGATTAAAATCAGTACAATGCTATACACTCTCATCATTTATTAGAATCATATCTTCGGTTATAAGAATCAATTTTGAATGCCTCTGTGATATTTTTCTAAAGCACATTTCTGGAGGTCACAACCATAAAACAATTAGCAGTTTCCTGTTTATTGAGCTTTTTTGTTAGTGCAATCTATTATAAACAGGTAGTAAACTCTATCTTATTGTATTTGTGATAATACCGATAGCTGGAATTCTGTGCATTATTATGGTGAAATGTGTTTCTCCTTCACTGAAATCTTCAATCATAAAAACATAAATAAAATTTCAGAATCTGCTTTTCATTCCCATATCTAAACTTCGTAAACTTTTTATCCGTAAAAAGTTGCGCGTGCAGTGTTAGTTCCAATTTGTGCTTGCCATGTGCTTTGTTATTGATTGATGCTTATCTGTTTTTAACTGTATTTTAAATTTTACTACCCAAAAAAAAATAAGTCAGTGAATAGAAAGAGTGAATTTGAGTCTTTGGAATGAAGTTTCCAAAACCTGCATTAGCAACCGTTAAAAAAATGTGGATTAATTATTCATGATGGTCAATTATCATGATACTGATCACATTGAAAAGCATGATAACATGAACAGGAGTACATGATAACACGAACAGGAGTTTAATTATTGCGTGGACATAGATAGTGATCTACAAGTTACTACAGCTTTAACAGATGAAGAAATTCACCAGTCTGTTCATGATAATTTCACCCAGGAGGAGGAAAATGAGGATGAACCCAAATGAATTCCAGTTACAAGGCAGCGTATGCTCAGCTGTCTGAGATGGTCCAGTCAGTTATGTAGTTGACAAAAGATCTTGTCGACATGGTGACATCCAGGGTGGCCTCCCAGAGAGTTGAGGAAAATGAAGCAGGTTGTTAGGATGGTTTAAAACTGCCATGCTGCTGTTTGTCAGAAACTCCTCCATGTGCTGGCCATTTTTAGAGCCTCTGCATTCTAAGGTTTTGCTATGCCACATGGGTGAGCGACAATTTAGTTCTGTGAAAATGAGGATTCTGGATCCTGGCAGTTCTGTTTGAACGTAGTGCAGGTACTGGAGAGCTGGCAGAATGTCTTCTCCTGGACGGCAGTACATGGGTTTTACGTAAAAATCTTCCAGGGATGAGATAATATGCACGCAGGTGGCCCATGTGGAACACAGATGAGATATCTTCGTAATGTTCAGTTTGGGATTGCGCATGACTATGGCCATCCAGTGTGTCACTGGAGCTTGCCCTAGCATAACTAAATTTATGCAGTTAAAATACATTCCGCTCAAAAGAATGGAATGTATGAATGTTTCTGGAGGTTGTGAAATAGCCTGTAATTTGTGTTATTTATGTAGCTATATATTATTCGGGAAAAGATCTGAGCTATTATCTTAGTTGCTCATAGTTGTTTAAGTTTATCCATTTGACAAAAGAGAGGCCCCTTCTCTCTTTCTGGTTTTTTAATATTTATTTACATTTAGTGAATCACTGATCATCAACTTTTCCAATATGGGAGGATTGCAATTTTGTTAACCCTCTCTGCACTAGGGGAAGAGTTAATTATCTATAATCTTGATGATAATATCATGAATTGGAAGCTCTTGTTCTTTTCATTTCCACGAGGTGTTCATTAGAGATGCCATCCCTATCATTGTCGATCATCTCTTGTATGTCGTCATTGTCAATTTCATCCAATCCTGCTTGTTTTCCAGGCTCAGCAATTTACACTTTAACATTTTAAACCAAATCATCAGGCTCTTGGGAATCCTTTATGCAAACTTTCCTCCACACTCCATTCATGGTTTTCTGAGTCACTTCATTCCAGGCACGTGAAATGTTGTAGGATTTCCAAAACTCCCGTAGGCTCGATACATTTTCACCAGTGTTGATGGTTTTAATAGCTTGGGAAAAGGTGTTCCTTATGTAGTAAGCTTTAAATGTGGCAATAACACCTTGGTCCATTGGTTGGATCAGAGATATAGTGTTTGGAGTCATGTAAAAATTTTTATATGATTGTTCTCCTTGCTTGGATGTCCTGGTGCTTTGTTCATGATCAGAATTGCTTTGTAATCAAGGTTATTTTTCGCACAACGTCTTTCAATATTGTGGGACAGAAGAATTCAGAGTATCAATCAACAAAAAGAGGCCTGGTTACCCAAGCTTTTTTATTAGCCTTCCAAATTACAGGTAGGTTTGATTTAGTGAAACCTTTAAGAGCTCTTGGATTTTCCAAATGGTAAACTAAAAGGGGTTTTAATTTAAAATCCTCCACAGCATTACCACCCAGCAATAATGTCACCCAATCCTTCACCACTTTGAAGCCTGACATGTTTTTCCTTTTTTGGATATGAAACTTCTTTTAGGCATTTGTTTCCAAAAAAAAAGTCCTGTTTCATCTATGTTAAAAATTGTTGAGCAGCATAACACTCCTCTTCAATAATTTTAACAAGTTCTTTTTTGAAAGTTTTGGTTCCTTGATCTGTACTTGCGGCATCTCCCTGAAATGCTCTGTTGCGTAGGTTATAGCACTTTTTAAATCTATTGAACCAGTTCTCCCTTACTAGCATTAAATGATTCCACTTTTTTTTTTTTTTTTTTTTTGAGGTGAGCTCTCTTTAGATTTTCATATAGGTTAATTGCTTTTCCTTTAATAATAATTGAACTTAATGGAATTCTGCTTTGGATATTATCTTCAATAAAATTATTTAGAAGTTTCTCCATTTCATTCATAATAGCCAATCTGGCCCTAGTCAGTTTAGTTGCCTGCAGTGGAACAGCTGTCTTCCCACTGCTAAAATTATTTATTTATTTTTTATAATTGTTCTTACATTAAATTAAAGCTGCCAGTCCTAAATGATTGCATACATCCACTTGTCGTTGTCTGGAATCGATTCACTTCAGAAAACACCTAATTTAATTTTCAAACTCAATCTTTTTCTTACCTTTGTAGTCTTCGTACCACCTCCAGACGTTGCTTTATCGTTCTTGTCCACCATTATTAACTCTTCAAAAATGTAACTGTGTTGCTTTAATTATGATACAATGTTTGAGTAAATTGTCTGTTACAGACTGTCTAACACTGTACTGAGTGATGACTAGAATTTGGATAAAACACAGTATTACAAACAATACCGCATTTCCTTAACTTGATAATTTTTCAAATGTTGATCTCGGAACTTCGTATCAAGTCACTGGACTGCAATTAAATTATCGTGGGAGGAAATTTTACTGAGCATGGGAAAATTTCTCAAGTTGGCGTAGGAAACATTTTAATGTTGTTTTGCTATTTATCTCATGCTATTGACTACCTTTTTTTTAAAATAAATTCCATGTGATGTGCTTCAGACATGCACTTTTTCATAACATGTTTTTTAATGCCCTCATTTAGGCATTATCTTCACTGTCAGTAAGTGAAACTTGGAAGAGACGAAAATATTGAGAAAAAGAACTTCATGCCCTGCATGAATTGGCACTTTATTGCAGACATGAACAAGCTCTGATGATAGAGAGAATTTCTGTTTGCTTGCTTCAGGTAGAAGGTTATGATAGCACCCATCTTTTATTGGACCTACAGACACCACTAATTTTAAATTCTTTCATCCCGAAGCCTAATAGCCGCCTCTGTAGCCAGGTGGGAAGGAGCAGCAGTGCGTAGCACACGCTTCTTGATTAGACCGGGGTTCGAGCCCGTCACCACCAAATACAGAGGATGCAGAAAGGTCAGGGAATGACCACTGCATATCCTGGAGCAATATGGCCTTAGTTGCTAATGCTCCTAAAAACCAAATAACAAACAAACCCGAAGCCTAATGAAAACTTTCCATTTATTATTTTTTACGGCCAAACTTCAATACCAAAATAATTAATGATACCAATTGTAAATCAATCAGTAATGAAGGATTCTAATTCACATTAACATTACTTTAATAGATATTTTTATTTTCAAATTTACGTCACTTTAGTGGACATTTATCACCAGTGGTAAAGGGTGAATACAACCATTCTGTTTTCCCATCCAACCGTCTCTTTGTCCATAACAGTAATTTGCCCTTAATGCTACACTGATCCAGTTTGTATAGCGGTCTTTTATGTACAGCAGTATCAAAAGATTTCTTCAAATCCAAATATATGATGTCAAAATTATTTTTCTGCATCCAGTTCCTTGGTCACTACATCATAGTAACCTATTGGATTGATCAGACAAGACCGTTCCTTGAAAAATCCATGGTGATTACAGTATAATTGCATGATTTTCCAAATGGTTCTAGGCGCCTCTGTGGCCAGGTGGGAAGGAGCAGCAGTGCGTAGCACACACGCTTCTTGATTAGACCGAGGTTCGAGCCCGTCACCACCAAATACAGAGGATGCGGAAAGGTCAGGGAATGACCACCGCATATCCTGGAGCAATATGGCCTTAGTTGCTAATGCTCCTAAAAAACCAAAATAACAAAAAATAACAAATGGTTCTGCATTACTTCTTTATTTTCCCTGAAACAGAAGTTAAGCTAACAGGTCTGTAATTACTCATGTCACCCTTTGACCCCCTTTGTGAATTGGAAAACATTTGCTTATCTCCATTCCCAAGGGACCTGTCCTGAATCTTCAGGTTTAATAATGCATTTGTGAAAGATATATATATATATATATATATATATAATATACACACAGGGGGTCTCAAAAATACACGGCATAACTTCAGGAATGAGTTCCTGATATGTAGACAATAAAAATATTTTATATCAACAAGTTCCGGAAATGCTATTTTAAAAATATATAAAAAATAATTTTATATTTTTATATATTTTTTTATTTTTTGATATATATATATTTTTATATGTATGTACAGTAAACCCTTGATTTAACGGACCAGACAAATAATAATACAGTTGATTCCAGTTATTTGGGACACATCGGGACTAGTGCATTTTGGCCCGATTAAGCGGCTGCCCCAATTATCCGAAGTTTCATGTAAATAGTTAAAAATACAATGGACTCCCACTTTACAATTGGTTCGCTGTACAATCAAATCACATTACAATGGACTCACCATAGTAAAGTACCGTTCACTATATGATGTGTAGTAATCGCCAGTCATTGTGATCACGTTTGTAGATTGAATTTTAATTCTATTAAACAGCGATTCTAATTAGCGAAAATAGGAAGAATATTATCCACAGGCTATAAAAGTAAAGATATATTAAGCACAAATTTACCCTTTATTACCTTACCAATTAAAAAATTAAATGATACGTGAAAATCGGAAGAATATACATGATAATTGGAATAATTAATACATACTGTAATATATACATACTAACTAGTTGACATTTCTGTTCACTAACATTTGTGGGTGGGGGTTAAAATTTAAAACAGTAAAAAGATAAGCAATCAATAACAAAGAACACGTCACACACAAATTGCAAGTAACACGATACGTGCAAGTGAGAATGGAGTAACAAGTTACGAAGCTTTAAAAATAGGAATGAAGAGAAGATTCTGAAAATTAATTTTTTTATATGATTGAAGATTTCATGGAAGTGTAAACACATTTCACCGTAATAACCCACAGAATTCCAGCTGTCGGTATTATCGCAAATTCAATAAGATCGAGTTTACTATCCATTTATGATAGATTGCACTAACAGAAAAGCCCAATAAACAGGTGACTGCTAATTGTTTTTATTGTTTTATGATTGTGACCTCAGAAATCCAACGGAACCATGTGGTATGGTCGGAAACAATCGTAGGGTAATCTCCCGTGCTGTTGTCTCCTGTCCCGATTAAACAGCATGTTGTCCAAATTAAGCGAAGTAAACCCCGGCTATTTTCTCGATCGGGTTCTGTTTTTTAAGATTTGCCCGAAATAAACGGCTTCCCTGATTAACTGGTGGCCCAAATAACCGGAATCCATTGTACAATAATTTACATATTAATCTCGACCATATTATTATTTTTTTTTTTTGTTATACAAAACTTCAATGTTATTATTAATTAAAAATTAATAATAATTACCTGTTTCCACTATTGTTTTGATAATTATTTATAATTATCTATAATAAGATTATACTTTTTTTTTTATAATAAAATTCAGGAAATTGTTTTTTATTCTTTTTTGAAAATGTGTTCAAATATCTGTTTGCCCAAATAGCAGATAAGAGCAAGCAGTGACTTGCGAGCTGAACATGACTTGGGACACTACTGCAGGTCTACCGACTTTATTTCAGTCTAAGTCTGCCTCAGACTATCATGCGGTCAGGTTATATACAGAGTGTTTCTGTGATTTCTGAATTGTGACTTTATTTATTAAATAATTTTGCAATCCTTACAATTTAAAATGGCATCAATCAAGCGATGGAGGAGTTAAAAGAAAGCATGTGAACTTAAATGTGCACAGAAATTATAACAAGGCATCTCAGTAGCACATATTTGTGAAATTTTACAGCATAAAAAAACAAACTGTTTCTGATATCTGTAAATCAAAGGCTAAATTGCAACAATAATTTTATATTGTACAGTACTGTATATTGTATTAAAGTTTTTTTTTTTTTTTTTACATTAAGAACAATAAAAAATGCCCCACCAGGTTACATTTGATTTAAGGGACTTTCAGCATTAATGGACACCCTTTCTCCCCTATTAGTCCATTAAATCAAGGGTTTACTGTATATATACAAGGTGTTTCAAAAGTGATGGTCAATAATTTCAAGATGAACTTGTACAGACTACAATATGCAAAAAAAAGCCTAGTAAACATGGGTCCTTAAGTGAATCGTTTTCAAGATATTGCACATTTGTAGTTGGAATCCACCACTGACAAGGTAAACTGTACAGAGTTGAGATCCACCACTGACTTGTTAGTTTAGGTTATGCTCATTCTCTCCCTTTCCCCTTTCTCAATGCTCTGAGACGTAGCAGGCATACCAGTCAGAGGTTAGTCAACACAGAAAGAGGTTACAGCAACGAAGAGTATGCAGACATACACTTCATGTATGGTAAAACTAATGGCAGTGCACTCAAAGCTGCACGTTTGTACCAAGAAGCATTTCCCCGCCAAAGGCAGCCCAACAGGTGCACATTCATCAGGATACATCAACGCCTTAGAGAACATGGGGTATGAGCAGGTAGACCCAAAAGCATAACACCTGATGTTGAGGAAGGTGTTAGAAAGAATAGAACAAAATCCAGGAATTTTGACAAGGAGGGTTGCTCTGCAAGAGCATGTACTGAGTCATAGCAGTGTGTGGCAAATTTTACATCGCCAGTTACTATACCCCTGCCATATCTAGCGTGTACAAGGTCTCAGCAATACAGACTACCCTCCCAGAGTGCTCCCATAGTCAGTGGCAAATCTTAATAGAAAATGTGCATTATTTCTAAAACAGTTTATTTGTGGCCCAATGTTCACTGGGACTTCTTTTGCTTATTTTAGTTTGTACTTTTCACCTTTAAATTATTGATCATCATTTTTGAAACACCCTGTATACATATATTTATATTCAAGGGAAATTGAGGCACTATAGCTTTACTTTCCCCTTATTTCAGCATAGGCTTTTTTTTGCACATGTTTATAATAAAAAAACACCACAACTCAAGTGATATTTATGGTTGACGCTCATTTCCTGTATTATTTGTTTCAAAGCTATATGTGGGGCTAGCTGTTATCTTGCCTGCTTGCTGTTAAATTCAAATTTAAGTATAGATTGCTGTAATGTTTATAATTTGGACCTAGTTAAACAGTTAGATAACAAACAGAAACAGATGGCCTTGCTAATTATTGATTGGATATATTGAATGGTGCTAGGCCTAAAAAAAGTGCCACTTAATGTATCCATTATCAGTAATTTGCCTCATCATTATTTTATTCTATTTTTATAATTTATTGCTAATTATATATATATATTCTAGGGTATAACAAAGTAAACCAGCACAGGCAGGCTATCTTAGTCTTTATAGGTTCTTTTTGCCTAATAGACCACATACTTCTATGCTAAAGTTTTTTCATACATCTGCTCTTTTGGGGTCTATAGACTCACTTTGAGTCTACAGACTCTTACAGTAGTAATTATATAATCTTACAGTAGTAATTATATTTATTTATATATATATTTAAATAAAGTTTTGCAGTATTGATATAATTTTTTTAATGATAAATATTAAAGCAAACTTTTGTAGTCAGTATTCTCATCATATCTTAAAATTATGTAATATAAATGATTTGTTATTTCTTATCAGGCAAAATTTTTAGATTTCAAGATTCAAAACATGGTTGGAAGCTGCGATGTAAAATTCCCCATCAGGTTAGAAGGACTTGTTCTCACACACAGTCAGTTCTCAAGGTAAGGATTAATGCAATATGTTCTATGGTTGATTTTTTTGTATTCTAGTTTGTTTTAATTACAGAAATTTATTTAGAGTTTGTAATAAATTTGTTTGTTTAAAGTCTATAATTATAAAAAAAGTTTACTTGTAAATAACTCTTTACACAAATGTAAATCAGTTTTAACTATTTCTCTATATCTTTTTACTCTCAGAGGTATTCAGACTAATATTTTAAGGAAATGGTCATTTATTTAAAAAATGTATTAATATGTGGACCCACCTTTGGCTTAATACTTACCAATTTACATTAATAGGTAAGTGATATTTTGCTTTACTTATTCAAAGAAATTGTAAAATATAGTTTGAGAAGTATATTAGCAATGTTCTCCCCAGGATCTATCAAATGGGTGCACTGCCCGGTGAATTTAACTGACTGCCCAGCTAAAATTTAAGCAATTCTCGGATTGGATTAGATACTATTATGTATGTGACTAAAATGCATTGCATTATTATATAAATAAATAAATATTCATTTATTGCAAATACAGCAAGCCCATCATAGCACTAGGCTAGGGGTATAAATTCAGTACAAAGGAGACAAATATAAAAACAAATACATAGCATGTTCTACATATACATTAATAACGAATATGAATTAAAATGATCAAAAAATATATACACATATATATTGGAGAACATCACATTTGGCTCTCGGATGCAGTTACTGGGTTGCAGGCAGGCAGGCAGCTGTTTTTATTTCTCATCCTTTGATTGGAAATCTGACTCCTGTAGGCTTCAGAGTTGAGCAACTTCTTGCAATCAATGTTGTGATAATTTATGAGGTGAATGGGATGCACTGGGGAACATCCTGTCCATTTGCTTGAGTCTGGAGAGTTTGGATTTGAATTGTTGGTGGTTTTTTGAATTTTCTCTGTTGGCAGGAGATATTATGTTGGCTAAGTTTAGTGAATCACTTGCATAGGTAATTAACTTTGCAAGAAGCATGACTCCAGACTCGTTAATCATCTGTTGCAGAGGCTTTATTTTTAAGTGTTCATAAAGCTGTTGCCTGGGTATTGTATGGAGAAAACAAAGTTTACTGTTCAGCCATATAAGAACCCAATACTCTAGGGCAAGGAATTTCTTGATGGTAACTCGAGGAGCACCATACCAGATTTCAGAGGCATAAGACAGAATGGGAAAGATGCATCTCTGAACATGGTTTATGACTCCTTTTTTATCTTGAATTGCTGCTGTCTCTTGCTTGATTAGCCATTTTACTTTTTGAATTTTTTTAGCAACATATACATAATGAGAATTAAAGGAAAGATTTTTGTCAAAAACAACTCCTGGGTCTTTGTCAGCACATACATTTGGAATTGAAACATCAGCAATTTAAATTTCTGTGTGGTTTGGTTGTTTCTTTAAGGAATAAGTTATTTGAGCAGATTTGTTTGCATTTATAGTTAGATTGAGATTCTTCAGATACTTGATGATTCCGCACATCTGTAAATTTGCATCATGGCTAATCTTGGAAAATACCATCGCAGGATTTGGAAATAATAAACAACTTTAAATCATCGGCATAAGCCAACAGATTTGGATTTTCATGTAGAAGTGGTTGTAGAGATGCCGAAAATATAGTACTGGAGAGAGAACACCTCCTTGAGGAATGCCTGTTGTGGTTGTGACGAGAATATTATCGGTACTAGTGGGGAAGAGGAGATTTCTGTGATTTAGGCTGTACTGTAGATAGGAAATAACCATTGTTGTCAATGAGGAAATGATTTTTTAGTATTTCAATGGCTTTCTTGTGATCACTGTTGTTGAAAGCACCTTTGATGTCTAAGTAAAAAACATTGCATCGTGCTTTATCCTGAAACGCAGTTTGGATGCACACAATGGTGTCAGCTAGGCTTGTTGTTGTGGAGCATCCTCTAGGACCAAAATGCATGTTGACAGGTGACAGGTGCATTAGCGAAGATTGCATTCTGAAGATATAGTAGCATGATCTTATCAATAATTTTAGCGATTATTGACAATATAGCAATTGGATGATAGCTTATATGATTATTATTAATAGCTTGTTTTGGAATCAGGGTAATTCTAAAAGTCTTCCATAGTCTTGAAGGAATGGCTGGGAAATGCACCTGGAAATAATATGAACTAAAGAATCAATGACGAATGCACTGGACATTTTAATAATAAAACTAGGGATGCCATCAGGGCCTTCACTACTATCAATTTGTAATTGGTTAATAATTTTCTGAACTGTATTCTTGTTTACAAGTTGGTTGATTAGCAGGGCTTGACTAGGAAGCATTTCATGTTGCATGCTCTTTGTGTGTTTATAAGAACTGAATTCTTTAAATCTGTTTTGCATATTTTCAGTGCAGATGTCAAAATTGCATGTTTCCATATTGAATTTTATCCATTCCAAAGCCTGATCATGCTGCAAGGTAGCTCTTGTTTTTGAAGAAAGTGCTCTTTTATTATGCTTGAGCCTGAACATTAAATAATTTTTGTATGCTGAATTTTTTTGAGCTGAAACAATGCACTGCTCTTTTTATACTTTATGTAAGCTGATGAAGTGCTGTACTTGTTCCACTGCCTGTGGCATTTTTGCTTCCTTTTAAAGTATGGTTTTAGATGGGATTTGAACCACGGTGTCTTAGGAATTTGGATACCAACTCTGTTTTTAATCGATTCAACCATTTTATTAATAGAAATGTGGCATCCTGAGTAGATATATTTTTCAGAGAATCCCATAATATTTCAAGAGCTGCAAAAACTTTTCTTTCTGAAGGAATTTAGATGATATTCTTCTGGTGATTTCCAGGCGGGCGAGGATTCCCACAGCAAATTGCTACTTGCAGTTCTATACTTTTGTGGTCAGCTCTAAATGTATTGTTTTTTTTTGTTGCTAAGTTTTTCTTGAAGTTGAAATTAGAGTAAACAAGGTCAAGCGCTTGATTACCTCTTGTAACAGGGACGTTGATTTTTTTTAGCTCCTAGAACTAATGAGTCATCGGACAGCAACTTCATTTGTAAATTTTATTTGTGCAGTGGGAGATTAAAGTCGCCCATTATAATTACATTAGATTGAGACTTATGAACAGTGGTGGTCCGGGTTATTACTTCATTAATAATATCATCAGGCAGAATATAAATATTATATATTTGAA
This sequence comes from Mastigoproctus giganteus, assembly GCF_048544385.1. Taxonomy (NCBI): domain Eukaryota; kingdom Metazoa; phylum Arthropoda; class Arachnida; order Uropygi; family Thelyphonidae; genus Mastigoproctus; species Mastigoproctus giganteus. The sequence goes on from NC_143582.1 coordinate 152,914,386, forward strand.
GCGGTGAATCTTTAACTTGGATCAGAAGGGAAATTCCTTCAAAGTTGTAGGAACAGGTGTTGTAGGTGTTAATAACTTTAATGTTAGATTTTAAAATAATTGCTGATCCTCCACTTCTTCAATTAATCCTAGATGTCATGTATGGCATATAGTTGAGATTTTTCGGCAGTAGGAAAACATCCTGAAGGGGTTCCTGCATCCATGTTTCAACTAAACAAATTTTCATGAGATTCTTCAACCAAAAGTGCTATAAACGTAGACAATTTATTTTTTACACTTCTTACATTCTGAAGAAAAATGCTGAGATGAACATAGGTGTTAGAAGGATGTTTGCAAGTATTAGGAGGAAGGATAAATGATGGACTGTGATGCGAACCCGGACTGGTATTCTCTAGCTACGCAGACAATTCAACAGATTGAGAGTTAGATATTAACTTCTCACTAGAGTTGTTGACAGAACCTAGAATAGATCCATAAAATGGCATGATGAGTAGACCATTCGGCCAGATATCAGGATTTATATACTATTGAAGGTCACAATCCTTTAGCTCAATTCTGAAGGATGCATATGTGGGATGTTTGGTTTTTATCTTGAAAGCACTACCCGGAATTTCTAGCTCTAATAGTAGCTGATCCATCTGTTGGGAGCTAGTATTGGGAGCTAATCTGCTAGCAAAAATATTATTACTTCTAAACATCGGAGGATTTCTAATTTTAATACAAGACTGCATATTTCTTGTTCGTATTTTAATCAAAGAATCATTAAAAGTCCTTTCCATTCCTTTCTGGAAATATTCAACTTTTGCATAATCTGTTGTCACTTAGTTTTGATGTCCCAGTTGTAATTTTTTTAGGATAAAACTAATTTTTGGTGATTGCATGGCATGGCATGGCCAAACCCCGGTGAAGGGACAGTAATCTCCAAAATGATGGAAATGGAATCATTTTAGAGTTAATTAGAAGCATATGATACACGTGATCCATTGACATAATGGCTGCCAGTTATGTAGCTTAAAAGCTTTGATAGCTACATGTTATGAGATATAGTTAGTTACACAATGTTTGTTTTTTAATGAATTTGAGAGAGAAGGAAGGAAGGAATTGGATTTTGTTGATATAAATAACATGAATGAGCCATTGTTTTAATGGTTATAATCTATGGTAATGTGATCAAAGCTATAATCATAACTGTTTGTTTAGGGGTGTGCAATTTCCTTGGATATACAGTAGGCCCTCAATTTAACAGACTAACTGGGGGAAGGGGTGTCTGCTATTGCCTATAGTCCATTAAATCGAATGTATTTTAAAAACATATATTAATAACAAACTTACAATGTACGGGATGTATTAAAATGTTATTATAATGTATAAGTATGAACAAAATATTATTATAATGTACATTGAGTAATTTATACATGCCACTAAAACATCGTTAAAAATATAAAAATAAATTTACAACAGGAACCAAACTTTATTTTAATTAAACATGTCAAAAATTATACAGTGTAATTAATGGAGTGTTTCTACAACTTTTATTTATTTATTTTTTTTTTTAAAACTCTCACAAAATTGTTTTCAATGTGAACATTAGTTTTTTCAATTAAATCCATTTTAGAGGGGAAAAAATTCTTTAAAATTCTTAAACTCCATTGAATTAAAAACACAAAAAAAGTTAAAAAAAGATACATTATATTTAATATTAACATTAACTTAATTGAAAGAATCAACTGTCATATGGAGGGAGAGGTGTTAATTCCGGGCTGGTAGAGGGTTCTGGTGAAACATTTCCAGTTGATGAAGTGGTCTTGAAGAAATCATCAAGCTTCAGTTGCCTTACACTTTGGTGCTGCTTCCTTATTACTGTAGATCGAAACTCTCTAAAATGTTCATAATAAGGAAGCACATCAGGGTCCGATGATGAGTCAATATAATGCATGATGTCATCCATACATTGCCTTATAACAGACAATTTAGGATGAGGTGCAACTGATTCTTCATCTTTGCCATCATCATCATCCTCTTGTTCTCCATGAAGAAAAGTTCCCGCAATCTGTACCTCAGAAAATATTTGATAGCCTGATCATCTTCATCAATTTTGAGCCACTGTTGAACATCGTTGTCAGCTGCATTTTTGTTGCTGGCCCTCAGAAGAGTGTCCCAAAAATTAGATGCCTCGACTCCCTCAAAGTCTATTTCAGATTCTATGTTGTACAACTTCTTCCAAGCATTGGCCAAGGTAGTAATCTTCATATCTTTCCACACAGATACTAAGCTGAAGATAGCAGATCTGATGTTGTATGCATGTAAATTTTACAGTGTCCTGGTGCCTCTTATATCCTTTTCTGTTTCTTCCAAGGTGCCTCCGTAGCCGGGTGGGCAGGAGCAGCAGTGCATAGCACACGCTTCTTGATTAGACTGGGGTTTGAGCCCATGACCACCTCATATCCCGCAGCAATATGGCCTTAGTTGCTAATGCTCCTAAAAACCAAATAACAAACTAACAAGCCTCTTCCAAAAACCTTTTCTTATACAACTTCTTACAAGCAACGATTACACCCTGATCTGTCGGCTGTATCAGTGAAGTAGTGTTAGGAGGCAGAAAAACACATTTAATTCTCCCATTCCTGCTAAGTAACCTCTCAGCATTAGGGTGAGCAGGTGCATTTTCCTTTAGGACAGAAATTTTTTGTCCATTAAATCCGAAGTCCGTTAAATCGAGGGGCTGCTGTAACTAGATATTTCATGAAATGCGATTTAAAGTTAATATGACATGAAAATTAGTGCTGAGCTAAGAAGTTTAAATAAACTTAATTTTAAATGCCCAGATGTGTTATATAACAGTAACATAACCACAGCACACATATTTCAAAGCCTAATTTAATAATGTCAAGAAAACTGAAGATAATCCCTTATTTTCCACTTTAATGAAGAGCAAATATTAAGTTATTATGGTATGAAAGAGAAGAAAAACCATCAAAAGAAACAGTATAATAAGAAAATTATTATATATAACTGTGGCATGCGCTGTGAACTGGAAATATTTACTGAACTCATATAATTTGCATCTGTTTTAAAAAATGTGTTGAATTACTCGTGTTTTATTTGAAATGCAATATTGTTTTCCGTTAAGCATTGATGAGTTAACAGAAATACTGAACTTGGCAATTTTGTTGGGAAATATTCCATATGTAGGTTACTCTATTTGCCCTTAACCTTAGTTAAGGGCAAATAGAGTAACTGTAATAATAGTCTTCACTATTAGGGAAGTGTTACTTCTTCAAAATACCAAAGTAGGTAACTCATAGGGTTTCACAGCGTGGGATGCTAAAATAAGAATATACTTCGCTATTTTGCTTTCATTGAAATTTGCCACATATAGACCTGGTGCTATAATAAGAATCTACTTTGCTATTTTGCTTTCATTGAAATTTATCACATATAGACCTGGTGCCTTTGCTGTCCTAAACTGTTTAATTATACAAAGTTAAGAAAGTCAAATTCTGCTGAAATGACCTTTTGTAGCTCTTTATTAAATAAAAATAAATCCACCATCCTGCTTTTGTCTGTGTTCCTCTCCTTTTTTTTTTTTTTTTTTTTTTTTTTTATGAAAAAGTGGTTCCTATCCCTTAATTTTTGTTCTGAAATAATTAGGGAATCCTGCCTAGCTTAGCTATTAGTTATAGCTAATAATTAGGTTGGCAACCTGGATAGAAACCTAATTAATAGCCCTATAGTAATCACTCTTTCTAAACTTGAAGATACACATACATTATTAAAATTAGAAAATTCAGAAGTAGACAAATTAATTTCTATTACATGACATTGCTTAATCAAAAAGTTAAAAAGTTCTTAATTTTATAATGCTTAACATTATCGATAAACTGCATAGCAGCATGAAGAAGCACAATTCAGTTTTTGTTACTACAATTTACATTGTTTTCAGCTATGAACCAGAACTCTTCCCAGGATTGATATACCGAATGGTGAAACCTAGAATAGTGTTGTTGATATTTGTGTCTGGAAAAGTTGTTTTAACAGGTAAGCCACTGTTATCATTTTAAAAATTTCATCTTTTCATGGTTTATGTTCTGTAATTAGTATTTACAGTTATAGCAATTGAATTTCATTTAATATTTTAACACAGATATGCTTTAAACAAAGATGGTTTCACCTTTGGGTTATCAGAAAGAGGGAAATTTCTGCCTTTGTTTCTAGAGATGAAAATGTACAATACAAAAATAAATAAAACAGTATATCTCACCAATTCTGATAACTTCACATGATGAGATATATAACAGGTTGAATGTTTTCACTGTTCTGAACTTTGAAGTTATCACAATATCATCTATTACAAGTAAAAGAGTGGTTTCTGTCTTGCCTATTTTTTTTTTTTTTTTTGTGGGGCTGCAGGGGGTATACTTCTGGAATAAATAGAATAAATTTCCTATATTTTCTCATTTTTGTTGCAGCCATCATTTTGCTAAGAGCATGTCACATTATAGAGATAATTATGCTACATCATTTTAAATTAGAATAGTGGCTTTGCATACCTGTATTATGGTTAATTCATAAATAGAACAGTACCTTTTTTCTGTTCACCCATCCTCCCCTTTTTTATTCCTGGAAATTATGACATTGAAAACTTTTATTATGGATGCAATTTTTCAGCCAAATTTCAGTAAAGAAAAATCTTAAAGTTGACACGGGAGAATTGTTTACTTGAACTATATTTTAAAAATTAAGAGAGATAAAAACTTACCTTATCCAAATGAAGGTATAGCCCCTGCTTGTGACATACAGTTAGGTTTCAGTTTTTTTGTTTTTTTTTCCCAGACTTGATTTATAATGGAGTCTTATATGCTTGAGGATCCTTTTAAAGGAAGTAGTTACAAAAACAGCCTAAGAACAAATCTGCAAATAGACAGTTCTCTATGATGTGCATTCTTGTGAGACTGTGTATTTCACCTAGGATATAAATGTTATATTAGATTTCATCTAAAATAATGATGGATCATGGATCATAGTATATCAGTGGCCCATAATATTTTGTATTTGATATTATATTATGCCTATGTTACTTGTGAAAAAAAAAAAAATAAATAAATAATCTTGTAAAGTCGATGATACAGGGTCTTCCCAAAAAGATGCTTCAAATTTATTATTTTTTTATTATTATTTTTTAATAACTCCAGACATGAAACATAGTAGAACCTATGGTATGTACAGTGTATGAGTTGAACTTGTTGATATTGAGAATGAAGTCTGTAGATGTGTAATTTTCAGGAAATAACACGAGGGTAAGTCCTTCCAATGAACACAAGTAGAAAGGATGAATGAGGAAAAGTTAGTTCTCTGAGTTTGGAGTTGGTAATGGTTTGAAAGAGTGATAGAAGTACAGATACTATTCAGAAGAAAGATGCATGGAAAAATGGCTGGAGGAAAACATACAGCAGAAACTGAATGTCTATGCAATAGAGAATGGAAGGAGTTTTTAAGAGACAGGTTATTAATTAATCTGACTGTTCTCTTTTGGATAGTTGAAAGAAACTTTTGAGAGAGATTTTGGAGACTGTCCAGATGTGGGAACAATATTCCATGGTAGGACAAATTTCAGATTTGTACACAGTCAGTAGCTGTTTATAAGAAAATAAGTTTTTTGGTGCTGAGGAAGCAATTTTTGTGATATGCTTATGCCAAGACAGAAATTAGAAGTCAGGGTAATGCCCAATAAAGATATGTGATCTTGTGTAGAAACCTAAGTATTACTGAAGATGAGCATGAGAGCAGCAGGCTCTTTTTTTGAAAAAAGTAAAACAGGACTGAATTTTAGAAGCCTTGAAGTTAAATAAGTTTCTTTTACCCCACTGAAGAATTACCTTGAGATTGTCATTTAAGAAATTGGTGATGGATATTCAAAAAGTTGAAGTTTGTGCATTGCATGGTTTCACATGCTGGAAAGTGGAATTTAGTATAGTCATTGGCAGAACCCATTGGCGGACCAATAATGAATGGAAGAAGATAATTAATATACAAGAGGAAAATAGTGAGAAAATGATATGAACCTTGAGGAACAACAGCATTAAGTGGGAAGTTAGAAGGCAGAGTCATCTACCATCACCTTTAGTGAGCAGTTGGAGAGAAAAACCAAAAGATGGAAACTTGTTTAGAAGACCTTCATGGCAATTGTGAACAAAAGCCTTGATAATGCTAGGAGCAACTGCTTAAATTTCTTCAAACTTTTTCATTGAATTTGTCCAAAGATGAGTAATATAAGTCAAGATATCATCTGTGGATCAACACTGATGGAATCCATATTAGCAATCATTGATCACATGGAAGGTTTTGAGATAGTATAAGAGTTGCCAGTTGATGGATTTCTCTGTTACTTAGAAACGAGTTCAGGTATATGCAATGGGATGATAATTGGAAGGGAAAGATTGAATCCTTTTCAGGAACTAGCTGGATATAAGCAAATTTCCATGCAGTAGAGAAAATGCCAGTGGAATAAGAAGGTATAAAAAGATAACACAAAACAGGAATAAGCTCAGAGTATAGGATTTGGCAACAAGTGAAGAAACGCCATCAGTACCGGGAGATTTCTTGGCATCAAGATTGTTTGGGATTTTCCCTAATGTCATTTTGTAAAAAGACCGTGTTAGGCATTGAGTGGAGTATATGTGGTATGTTTGTTTGTTTGGTATTTGGCAAAAAGTCAGATTTATCTTTAATGATAATGCAATAGAACCATAAGGATGTATCAGAGATGAAAGTAAGGATAGACAGATATTGGGGCCATAGATTAGCACTTAACTACGTTTTGGACAATAAGCATATTTCTTACTCTTGCTTGTTCAAACTCAAATTTGGATTTATTTATTTTTTTTATGTAAACCCCAAACACGAGAGGTATTAGAACCTATAATACTTAGTACCATGTTTGGGTTGGAGATTGAGAAGACAAAAGAAGATATTTGTTGACGGACTTGAACCTCTGTAGACTAATTTTCAGGAAATACGTATGAAGGAAGGTTGTTCCAGAAAACGTCAGTTGAATGAATAAACGAGGAAGATGAAAAGTTGGTTCTGTGAGTTTGAAGTTGGACAGTAAATGGATGTTGGCTGGTGGTGGCACGTGTTTGGACTGTTTTGAAAGAGAGAGCAGGAATTACAGAAGCCAATTCAGAAGAACAGTGCCCATGGAAGTATCTGTAGAAGAGGCATGCAGCAGAAACAGTACGTTTATGAGACAGCAAGTGGAGAGACTCTGTTAGAGATGAATCATTAATTAACCTAACTGTCCTCTTCTGAATGGAATCAAGAAGCCTGAGAGAGGTTTTGGGTGCACCACCACAGATGTGTGAACAATATTGCATGGCAGGGCAGATTTGTGATTTATACAGAGTGAGCAGCTGTTTGGAAGAAAAGTAATGCTGAGAGCGAAAGAGAAAACAAAGTTTTTTAGATGCAGAGGAAGCAATATTTGTAATGTGCTTGTGCCAAGAGAGATTAGAAGTCAGGGTAATCCCCAAAAGAGAGGTATCATTTTGCCTAGAAATCGGAGTGTCACAAAAGATAAGCATAGGAGCAGAAGAATCCTTTTTGCGTGATATAAGACAAGACTGAGTTTTAGAAGGGTTGAAATCAAATAAGTTGTCTTTGCCCTACTGGAGAATTACCTGTAGATCGGCATTTAAGGAATTGGTAGCAGATTTTCGAGAAATTGAAGCTGATTGAGCAGAACAAGGTTTCTCAAAATGGAAAGTAGAATGCAATGTGCTATCATCGGCAAAACTATAGATAGGATTTCCAGTTAATGGAAGAAGGTCATTAATATACAAGAGGAAAAGAGTGGGAGAAATAACTGAACCTTGAGAGACACCAGCATTAGTGAAGAATTTAGAAGACAGAGAGCCATCTACCATCACCCTCAGTTAGCGATCAGAGAGAAAACTGGATAACCAATTACTAAAAAAAGTTGGCAAACCATAAGATGGAAGCTTGTTTAGAAGACCTTTATGCCAAACACGATCAAAAGCCTTTGAGATGTCAAGAGCAACTACTTGTGTTTCCTCGAACCTTTCCATTGAATTAGTCCATAAATGGGTAACACTGAATATCACCAGTGGATCGACACTGACGGAATCCATACTGGTGATCGTTGATCAGACTGAAGGTTTCTAGATAGTTTAAGAGTTGGCGGTTAATTGATTTCTCCATTACTTTAGAAAGAGTAGAAGTAATTACATTTGGGTTGATAATTGGATGGGAGGGATTTGTCACCCTTTTTAGGAACTGTCTGGATATGAGCAAATTTCCAAGCAGAAGAAAAAACACTTTTGGAATAAGAAAGTGAAAAAAGGCGGCAAAGAATAGGAGTAAGTTCAGGAGCACAGGTTTTGAGAACAAGTGGAGAAATACCATCGGGACCTGGAGCTTTCTTAGCATCAAGATTCCTCAAAATCCTTCTGACATCCTTTTGACGGAAGACCACAGGAGGCATTGAATGGAGTGTGTCGGGAATGGTGGGAGGTGTTTTACCAAGATCATTAATATGTGAGTTGGAAGAAAAATGGGATGCTAGCAGGTCAACTTTATCCTTGGCTGAAGTAACAACAGAACCATCTGGTTTGGACAGAGGTGGGAGCAGAGATTGGAAAAGGTTGTGGCCAATAGCTTTGGCAAGAGACCAGAATGCTCGGCTACCATTAGGGCAAAAAGCAAGTTTTCTACTCTTAGCCTGTTCAAACTCTTGTTCGGACTGATTAATAACTGCTTTACAATTGTTGCGAGCTTTGGTGTAGGCAGAAAATGAAACTGGAATATTAGAAACAAGCCAATTATGATATGCAACATTCTTCTGTTGAACAGCCTTAGCACATTTATTGGAAAATCAAGGTTTAGATAAAGGACGAGATTTTAAAGTGGAGTGTGGGATAAAGGATTCCATTCCTGCAAGAATAATTTCACTGACACGATCTGAGCAAACGTTGACATCAGAAGTTTTGAAACAGTAATCCGACCAAGGAAAAGAAGAAAAGAAGTCTTTTAGGTCATCCCATTTTGCATTCTTGTAATGCCAAACAACACAAGGTTGGGAATAGCAATGAGATAAAGGTTCCATTGGAGAAGAGACAATCACCAAATTGTGATCTGAAGTGCCTAAAGGACCTCTCACTTCAACCATGTACTTAGAAGGGTTGTTTGTGAGAAAAAGATCAAGCGTATTGGCTGTATGATTAGGTTATTCCGGTATTCTTGTAGGTAAATGGACAATCTGTGCAAGGTCATTAGTAATTGCAAAAGCCTCAGCATCTCGACCAGCTGGATTGGTGTGACTAGAAAACGGAAGCCAGCTGGAGTTGTGAACATTAAAATCACCAAGGAAAATTACCTCACTGTTAGGAAAGTTGGACTGGAGAAAGTCAAGTTGCAAAGAGAGGAAGTCAAACAGCTCTAAGTGATTAGTGGAATTGGGAGAACGGTAGAGACAACAGATGAATCTGACACAATGAGGTAGAGAGATTTTAAGCAAGAGAAGATCAAAGAGAGGAGATTCCAAAATGCCAAATCTCTGACAGGAATATCAGAACGGACATATGCATAAGTACCACCTTTGAGGCGAAAGGAATCATACAGCGAATAATTTGGGCATCTGAGATGAGCAGTAGTTGAATCAACCGATAACTGAGATTCTGTCAGAAAAAGTACATGGGGTTTGGCAGACTGCAAGTGGAAATGGACATCGTTGAGATTAGAATTGAGACCACGTATATTTGTGAAATGAATTAGGAAGTGCTTGATTAATAAGTGGATTAATTAATAACTCATTTAAAACTGTTGAGCTTTATTATAGGTAGAAAATGTAGATGGAGATTTGGATATAAGCCAATTGTGACATAAGTTCTTATCTTGAACAGCCTTATCACCTTTATTAAATAACCAAGATTTAGATAAAGGGTGAGATTTTAGAATTAATGAGTTACAAAGAATTTCATCTCCACAAGAATAATTTCACTGATGTGGTCTGAGCAAACATTAGGATTGGAGGATTTAAAACAATAGCCTGGCCAAGGAATAGAAGAATAGAAATGATGCAGATCATCTCATTTCACATTTGTTTGATGACAAAGACACAATGCTTGAGCATGGTCATGGGACAGAGGCTCGATTACAACAAAGTTTATCATCAATTTGTGATCTAAGGTACCTATAAAAACACTAATTAATTGTCTATTTTGAATGGCTGTTAGTAGGAAATAGATCAAAAGTGTTAGGCATGTGGTCCAGATTGTTTGATATTCTAGTAGGTAAATGAACAAATTTTGTAAGGTCATTAGTATTAGCAAAGGCCTCAACATCTTTACCATCTCGGTCAGTGCAATGAGAAAATTTAAGCCAGCTAGAGTTAACGAATGTGAAATCACCAAGAAATATTACTTTACTGTTAGGATTAAACTTTACCACTAGTTTACCGAAATTCTATTTTCAAAAAATGAAAGCAAGTTAGTGTTCTAAGTGATTTGTAGAGTTGGGAGAATGGTAACAAATTAATTGGAATGAATGGGTAAAGTGATTTTAAGGAGATTCCAGATTAAGAATTTTTTGACAAGTAATATCAGAGCAGACATTCACAAGCACCACCTCTAAAGTGAAGGGAATCAATGAGCATATATAAGGGGAGGTTGAAAAGTTTCTAGTTTCTCATAGAAGAAATGTTGGAAAGTTGTAAAAACCCATTTATTTTTCAACATAGTCCCCCCCCCCCCCCATATAAGTCAATACAGCCGACCGGGCTAGCCGGGTGGGTAAAGTGCCTGCCTGGCAACCCAAAGGTCGTGGGTTCGAATCCCGCCTCGGGCATGGATCAGAGTACTGCAAAAACCTTGGGAGGTGCATTATAGCCACAGAAGCCGATGCGCCAATAACTAACAAAAAAATAAAATAATAAGTCAATACACTTTTTGGCACAAACAACTAGCTTTCATAACCTGTTCAAATAAAATTCAGATTTTGACTGCCTCCACCACAGCATTGTCACTCTAAAATTTTTATCTTTTCAAGTTCTTTGAAAATTTGGAAATAGAAAATAGTCTGATGGAGCCAAATCTGATAAGTAGACTGGATGCTGTAATAGTTTGAAACCACAGTTATGTAGTGACAGCATTTGTGAGACAATGCACCAGGGCATTTTCTTACAAACAAAAATCTGTGATATATGATCTTGTGAGACAATGCACTGGTGCATTTCTTGATGCAAGTGACTCCTTTGGCCAATTTCCCGCTCTTCTTGAGCTTGAATTCCTTGTGGAAAAATATCAGTAGTTTAGAATAAATAGTTGGCATTGATAGTGGCACCTCATTCCGTGAAATCAACCATGATCACTCCTTCTGCATTATAGGAGATGGGATGCAGGAGTGATCCTGGCTGACTTCTGCACTCAGTACATTTTAGGAGGGGAAGAAGAGGGATGCTTCCATTGTTTTGATTGTTCTTTAGTTTCAGAGTCGAAGTGGAGCACCAATGTTTCGTCCACAATGACATACTACCTCCAAAACTGAGCTTCATTAGCTTCAAAATGCTGCACAATCTCTTGATAACACCTCACTCTTCTTATCTGATCACCACTTCTGATCCGCATTCAGTGCTTAAGGGATCCTCGAAGAAACCTTCATTGCTAAAACATTTAACAAATGTTGTTTCAATGTTATTCGCAAGATCAGGTCATAAATGGCATCCACATTTGCAGGTGTGGACACAATAAGAAGTCTCCTACTGTGTGGTGAAACTTCAACACTGTCTTGCCCATATGTAAATTCTGCAACCCAATTTTTGCCTGCAGCACGTGAAGGACAAGATTCAAATAACGTTTTCTGCATGCTTCATGACTTTCTTTTGGTCACATTCCCTTTAAATGAAGGCACTCTTTGATTGCATGATGCTTCATTCTCTCAACAGTTGCGCACGCACGCACGCACACACGCACGCGCGCGCACACACACACACACACACACACACACACACACAATTTTAAGCAGAGTGTTACCAAAAAAGAATATAGAAGAGACAAGTGAATAGGTGTAATGATAATTCATGATTACCTTAGTGTTCCTAAGACATACTTTATGGAAATAAGCATTAACACTGTAACAGTGAAAAGTTTTTCAGAATATATCTCCATGAGTTAAATGCCACACAAAGTTTGGAGCAATTGTAATGGCAAAGATATTTAAACTGTTCAAGCATCAGCACAGTATTGTATTATTACATAATTTGAGAAATAAATAATTGCATACGTACAGTGAAGATGGTTATCTACTTGGAAGATTTTGGAGATATCTTTGAATATTTGGTGAGACAAGGCCAAGAGAGAAAGGTGATAATATCAAAAATACTACTCTTACTAATTGGATCATTAAGTTGGAATGACAGAGGAATCCTAAAGTTAATACTAAGTGGCACTATTTGCAGAAATTGGTTAATCATGATATTAAAAAAATGGAATTTTATTTGAAACGCTGTCAAAAATTCTGTATTTTTTGACAGCTTTTCAAGATTTTTGCATTTTTATTTTTCTGTCTAAATTTAGTGAAGGATTATAATGTAATCTATAAAAATTGAGAATGTTTATATATGCCACATTAATACTAATCAGTTTAGTATTAATGCCGAATGATGCAAGCAAGCAAGCGAACTTCATTTGCCAAAAAAAACAATAATAAAATAAATTAAAAATAATAAAAAAATTTAAACAATTTTAATAATATAATAAATTGCTATTCCCATTCCCACAGGGTAATCATCCAATTTCACTTTGAATTTAGTCAGATTCACTGCCGCTGCCATGTTGAGAGGAAACTTATTCCAGTGTTTGACAATCTGCTGCTTGTAGGTAAACTCATAAGCCTATCTTAGGTTGTTTTTTGAGGTTTTATGTTCATGTTCCCTGGTTCTTGTCTCATTTACAAGGGAAAATAGTTCTTCCTCATTCAATTTAGCATCAGCAGAAGCATATGATGCAAGAAAGCAATCTTATACACCAAGTGAACAGAAATCATGGGATACCTACCTAGTAATGGGTAGGCCCACCTCGGATAATGGCAGTTACATTGCGAGGTGTTCAGTCCACTAGTTCACGAAAGCGTTCCACAGGTATTTCCATCCGTTCTTGCTGCACTGCTGTCCTAATTCCATTGCATTCCTGGGTGGAGGATCCAAAGCTCGAACAGACCTTTCTTAATTTTTAGAATTCTACATATCTCAAGGGAACAATTCAGTTTTTTCAAAAGTTTCTTCAGCTGTTAGCAATGTTGTTAATAATGGCAGTAATAGAAAAGAGAAAGATTGTATCAGAAAGGCTGAGAAGAAAAGAAAAGATCTTGAGTATGAGGCAACACTTAAAAATCCTGATATTGAAGAAAATAAAGTGATTATTAAAAAATTTGAAAATAATAAGTTAAAGGTTTCACAATTAAGAAAGGAAAGATACGAAAAACAAAAGACAACTTTTATATCACAAGACTACATGTAGTGGAAATAAGGAAGAAATGTTTGGTTTGTGAACACTGTCACAGGTGACAGAGCTGGATCGAAAGCATATATTCCATGGATTTATGGTGCCTCCGTAGCCAAGTTTGCAAGAGCAGCAGTGCGTAGCACACGCTTCTTGATTAGACCGGGGTTTGAGGCCATCACCACCAAATACGGAGGATGCAGAAAGGTCAGGGAATGACCACCGCATATCCCCGGAGCAATATGGTCTTAGTTGCTAATGCTCCTAAAAAAAAAAAAAAAATAACCATGAATTCATATGTATTCAAACGAAGGAGAATATAACTTCTTTTTTTAACAAACACAGTTTCTTGTGAAATTGTCTTTTAGTATGACAGTAAACAAAAGTCAAGGTCAAACATTATCTAAGGTTTGTGTTGACTTAACAACACCATGTTTTTTGAAGGCAGCTAAAAATCTCTTTGTATTAATGGAAAACGAATCAAGAATGCTGAAGAATGGGGTGTGGAGGGTTCTCCCCCCCCACTAAAAAATGGTAAAATATAAAAATGTATAATTCAGGTTCTTGTGACACAAGGTAGAAGGGAGCGAAGCAATTTTCTGAATTGTATTTGAAAATTTGTTGTTATGCAAATTTCCTGGAGAGGTTAAAAAAAAAAAAAAAAAAAGAAGCAAATAAGCTAATGATACCAATGAAAGCGAGTCCCACTGCCTTATTAACTTTGTCTAAGCCAGGTTAGAAAAACAGTGTTCAGACCCTTCTGCTGAAGCTTTTGAAATGCTCCTGACAGCCAAATGTAAACAGTAGGATCATTGTTATGAACAAAACTTTGACTCAACATTTCTAAATTGGGCAAAGTCTGTAACAGTATCGGTCACAAAGCAGTCAGAATCAACTGATGTTTAATAGAATATTCAAACAGAAATCTGCAGACAGAAAAATGTTAGTTAGCTGATGTTTAAAGACATGCTGTACTGGTAAACAATCCTGTGGATGATTTTTTTTTTTGGGTGATTTCCACTATAGGATTATTATTTACCAGTACTGTATTTTAGTATAAAATGTGTATTGTTCCAGGTGAAATTAAATTTTTAGTGCACTGTGGACTTTAAATAAAACCTCCTGCCTTTTCCAAAAAAAAAAACCTGTTTTTGCTTATTTTGATCCAAAAACCTCCTGTTTTCCTGTTGTTTGCAAATACCTGGTCTCCCATTTAAAGTCAAAGTTGGCAGCTATGAATATTTGTAGTATTGTAGTATATTTATTTGGCATCTTTTCAGTGTTGTTTTTTTTTCTTTTCTTCTTTTTCTTCTTCTCCCCCCCTCCCCTCCAGTTCGGGAAACAAAAAGCCAGGCAGAGCTATATCTGATGAATTGGTGATAGACTTACGTAATTCAGCATTTAACAAAAAAAAAAAAAAAAAAAAAACTACTAGTAGCAACAAACATGATGCATTATCATGGTGAAGCAACAAGTTTCTGCAGTTTCACTTCTCCTGTCTTTTTCTTTGAACCCCATCATAAAGGTGTCTTAGAACTTCAGTGTAGAATTCTTTGTTTGTTTCTCTGGAGTGCATTCATGGTGGACAACACCATCAAAAAGTATGCTGGATCACAATCAAAAAATATTAGCAACACGGCTTTCATTTTGCTGCACACTTGCCACTCATTTCTTTGATTTGTGAAGGGAGTCCTATGCTGGAATGGCTGCTTTTTGGTTTTAGGATCATACCCATAAACCTGTATTTCATCTTCAGTTATGATAACAATACAAAAATGCCTTGACATTAGTTGCATGTTGAGACAAATCGGATGCATCCAACTAGCTGGCAGTGTTCATGTTAATCAGAGAGAAACAGGTTTCTTCAGTGATTTCAAGAACAGTTAATCCTCAGTCATTTCATACCACCAAAGTTTGCACTTGAGACACTATTTTATCATTTATTGAAGTTGAGAGCTGTCCAAATTGTGGATCACTTTCAAATAGACACTGTACCCTCCTATTATGGTACCAATTCAAATAAACACTGTACCCTCTTATTATGGTGCCACACACAAGTTGAAAACTTGTGTGTGGCACCATAATAAGTGAAAGATTTCATCTTTCACTATAAGAAAGATTAGTGAAAGATTTCATTTTTCACTATCTTTCCATAATAAAATAATGTTTCACATGCACACATTGTTTACTGCACTCTGACATTTTGAAATATGAAGAGATGTAAAAATGTCTTCTTTATTGACTGACAGTAAGACTGCTGTGGGTGAGTGAACAGCTTGCTATGTAGAGGTAAGTATGATGATCTTTGTTGCAGTGTGCTCTTTTGTGTCAACTGTTTTTAATAATGGGATCAGCATTATAATTTTGCCATTTTATTTTCTCTAAAATCTGTGTAATTTCTAGAACAGGACATAATTATCAATTAGGTAATTGTTTTTTGTGAATGGATTTATTATAGTTTAGCTATTTATCATCAGTGCACTTGTAATACTATAGCTGTAAAACTAGTTCTGTATGGTAAATAAAATTCTCTGTTTTCAACTTTTTATAGGCATTTTAAAAAACTGTAAGATTATAAAACTATATAAATAACTGTATAATAATAATACAGTTTAAAGAGCTGTAACTGTATTATTAACAATATATTTTTCAATTTTTTACAGGGGCTAAAGTACGTGCAGAAATTTATGAGGCTTTTGAGAACATCTATCCCATATTAAAAGGATTCAAAAAGCAATGATTGCATCATATGAGTTTTTCATTCCATATTGTACATATTTCAGTCTGCATACAATTTTAGTTATTGGGCTCTAGCCTGATGACATAAATTATCATTGCTCAAGGCATATTTTTGTTCTATTTCAGAAGATTTATATTGACGACCAACTTCATTATGAGGAAGTATATATTCATATACTTTCACAAGCATAAACACTTGCATGAATGTATATACACACATTGATATGTATATATGCAACAGTTGGTATGCCCGGTTGTCATCAAGACAGGTAGTATGAATTGAAGAAATGAATTTAGTGATATGAAATAAATCATCGTCAGGTAATATTATGAAGTTTATTTTTTTTTTAAATTTACCAGCAATCGTTTGTGTCAACATAACATGAGCAGATATATTGAAACATCATATAGTATATTTATTTTCCATTTAATCTTTATTGCACCAAAATAATACAGATTTAATAAAGAAGCATACAAGTACATTGTGACCAAACATTTTAGACACTGTCCACAAATATTGTGTACTGTGCAGTAGCGGGTTAGAAGCTAGTATGTGTAATGGATCAAAACTTACAGACTTTCAGTGTGTGTGTGTTGGATGCCACATCAGTAGCCTCCTCTGCATGCAACTCATCTGAATCTATCAGAATCACTTGGTGAATGTTATTCAAAGATGGGAGAAAGACTGTAGATGATACCTCAACAAAAGAAAGGCCTGGACAGCCTCAGACTACTTCCACTAACCACTAATGTGGAATATATTTGACAAACCATAAAGAGTATTTTCTGAAAATGGCTTGTGCAAGAAGCATGGAGCTGATCCAAGAGGCCACAGAAACATCCATCAATATGTCAGTCATCCATAAGCTGCTGCATAGCCTTAAGTTCATTGTTAGGGCAGTAGTATCATGACTGCCCTAACAATGAGCCCAGTATCATGATCGCTAATACAAAAAATCACTTGGAGTGATTGTTCTTGACATTTTTAGAATTTTGCGTTTCATTGATATGTTTAGGTGTGGAGATTGGCAGAAAGCACTTCCTGCCAGAATTTATCATTTTGATCATGAAGTTTGGTATGGAGCTGTTTCAGGACTTAGGCTGTGGTTTCTTGGTAGCACCTGACCACAAAGTTATGCTTTGATGTTTTGGACAATTATCCACTATCTCACTACTATGTCTCACCCCATGGCCTGTCACCTTGCTACAACAATATCCCATGTTATAGTGAGGTGGTAGGACTGGTTTGTGGACAATCATTTTGAAAATTTGGACTGAGTGGCTCAGTCCCGAGGCCTCTTTTTGGGCTATATGATTGGGCTCTACACTATATGACCAAAGTATTTGGTCATATAATGTAGAGTACATGTCTGCTACAATCGCAAAATATACAAGTGTAGTTACAAATAATCCACTTAATGAGAAATTTATTGGGTGCTGTTACTTACACTCAGTGAACACTGAATTATGACTGCCTACCTAATACTGAGTTGAGGCACTTTTCGCACAGTCTCTCAACCCAGAAGATGTCTGTAGGGATCTGCAGCCATGCTATCTGCAAGGCTTTCCACAGTGTTGGAATAGATGGCTGCTTGTCCATATGTAGGCATCATCTATTCCAAAACATCCCATTGGTGTTCAGTTGAATTGAGGTCAGGTGAATTTGGAGACCATTCAAGATGGGTGATATCTTCACTGTTTTCCTCAAACCATTTGTGTACAGTGTGCGCCTGATGGCATAGTGTCTTATTGGAAGATCCCATTTCTGTCCAGGAAAATGCACCGTGGCAGGGTGCACATAGTCTCCTAAAAGTTGCCGGTAAACCTCTCCAATGAACCGTTGGTCCATATATACCAGAAGATCCTAGTTCTTGCTAACAAAAAATGCCCCATATTAAGCAACTACCACTACCTGCCTGGATAGTGGGCACTATGCACATTGGGTCCATTGACTTGTCTTCCTTATGCCTCACGCGAAGGCATCTGTTGGTGCGTTGCACCAGGTACTTGGACTCATCCGATGGTACACTTATTTCCAGTCCTCCAGTGTCAGACCAGCATGTTGTTGGCCCTACAGCATTTGCTGTCAATGATGATTGGCAGTAAGGAGAGAATCTCTTGGGTTGTCTGTTGTGGGACCCTATACGGTTCAGTGTGCATGTGCATCATAATTTGGGATATTGTTCTTGCATTCTCCATATTGTATTGGTGTCAGCTGTCACACCATGACCTGCTGTTGAGCCCATACAATGTGCTGCACCCTTCGCTCACCATGAACATCCGCCTTGCATAATCCTTTACAGTTCTGTTGATGGAAGTGTGGGGGGTGGGTTTTACCCATTTGACACCATTCTTTGTAGACCTTAATCACAGTGGGCCATGCGCAACCGACAAGACATACCACTTCCAATATGGAAGAACCAATGCATGAGCTCCCACAATTGTGCCCTTTTGAAACTCCATAATATCTTTACTACATCCTATAACTGCTGCTTTATCACTTTGACTTACATGACCAGATGCAAATTACCATTGCTGTAGCATACAAAGCTTTATACAGGGTGTCTCAAAAATATTGGTACAAACGTTTAGGGGAGGTAGGTAACATCTAAAGGAATGTGGATCGCATAGGAACCCATAACTGGAAACGTCACGGGAAAGTAGTGGCAGAGGCACAAGAAGCAGAAATGACACAAGACAGTAATTAGTGGCAAACATTTACACCTAATTCTGTTTTTGCACGAACTTTTTTTACACGAATTCAAAATAAATATTTCATTCTCTTTTTACGCGAATCATTTTGATTTAACACGATTTCTATGAATTTTTTTTGCCTAAATTCTAAGAATTTTTTTTTTTATTTGTGGCATATTAGTATCATTTCTATATTGCACGCACCAATATATTAGTGTGATTATTAGCTATTTATTAGTGTGATAAATAGCTAATAATAGCTGATAAATAGCTAATAATAGCTGATAAATAGCTAGTGTGTGCGTTTTGAAACGCGTGCTTTTGTTTACCAATGTGTACGTCTAGGTATCTATGAATCATCAACGTTTTTATTGAATTTGGTGCACATCTGCGGTATTCGTGCATTGTATCTTCGAAAGACATTTAGTAGTAAGCTCTATTTCAAAGTGAAAGAATCTTTAGTGAAATTTGTGCACATATAAATTTATTAATTTTGCCGATAGTCAATAAATTGTAAGTTTACAAATTTTTCATACTTTTTTTTATTAATTATAATTGAGATATTTTTTGGTAGCCCTTATATAATGTCGAATAATTCGCCTATTACCAAAATGAAAAGGAAAGCGATTTCTTTGGAACTTAAAATTCAAATTTTAGATCGTCTTGCAACTGGACAAGGGGCTACGTCTGTGGGAAAGCATTTTGGTGTACATGAAGCTACCGTAAGAACTATTAAGAAAAATGAAGCTGCAATTAGGAAGTCGTTATGTTCTGGAACAAAAGTAAGTGTTAATTCATCATCATATACAAGAGATATTGTCACGGAAAAAATGGAAAAGGCTCTGGTAATATGGACAGAAGATCAGTCACAAAAAAGACTACCAGTAGATGGAAATGCCATCAAGCAAACAGCACTAAGAATTTACAGACAGATTAAAGAAAAGGAGCCAAGCACTTCATCTCAGTTAAACAGAAAGTATGAATTTTCTGCGAGTGCAGGTTGGATGATAGGGTTTCTTAAAAGGAATGCTCTTCCTAATATAAAAATTAAAGGTGAAACTGCATCTGCAGATGAATCGGCCACTAAAGTATTCCCGCAGGAACTTGCAAAAATTATTGAAGATGGAGGATACACTCCTGATCAAGTGTGGAATGCAGATGAAACTGGTTTCTTCTGGAAACGAATGACGAACAAAACGTATGTAGCTAAATCGCAGAAAACTGCTGGTGGTTTTAAGGTAGCTAAGGATCGTGTGACCTTGTTATTTTCCTCCAACGCTTCAGGAGATCGTATGTTCAAACCACTGCTGGTAAATCAAGCCCTAAACCCACGTTCAATGAAAGGTGTAGATATCAATAAACTGCCTGTTCACTGGATGTCAAACAAGAAGGCCTGAGTGACCACTGCTATCTTTACAGAATGGTTCAACAAATGTTTCGCCCCAGAAGTCAGATGTTATATGAATTTGAAAGGTCTCGAATTTAAAGTTCTTCTGATTTCTTGACAATGCACCCGGCCATCCTGTCTTGGAACACCCAAACGTACAAATTTTATTTCTGCCACCTAATACTGCATCTTTGATACAACCGCTAGACCAAGGTATAATTGCGACAATTAAAACATACTACGTAAAACGAACATTCCAACACGTTTTGGACAAACTGAATGATGAAACACTAATAGTCATTAATATGTGGAAGAAATTCTCAATTATGGATTGTATCAATCAAGTTGGATTAGCGTTAACTAAATTAAAACCAGCAACTTTAAATGCGTGTTGGAAAGCGGTTTGGCCACAATGTGTAAAAAGCAAAGATCCCATCATCATTACAATGGCACACAAAATTGGTGGAGAAGGATTCGATGATCTATCGTTCGAAGATATTGATGAATTGTTAACCAACAAAGCCCTAATCGAAGATGAAATATTAGAGGTTGTCCTTGGAACTCCTTATTCCACAGAACGTAGTGATAATGAAGAAAATGATCCTGTTCTAAATGCAGATTTAATAAAAGAAGGTCTGGAACTGGCCAGAAAATTAGGTAATCATTTTGTCAAACATGACCCTAATGAAGAACGCGCTGGGAAGTTTCAACGTGAACTGAAGTTGTTGACAGCCTCTTACAGAGAATTATATAACGGCCTAACCAAAACACGAACACAACGATTAATAACTGAATTCGTTCGTAAAAAACGGTGAAACATCAGCACCAGTGGAGACTCGTGCTGATTTTGCTCAAGAGATCACAGAAAGAATTTCGTAATAGAGGAAGAAGACCATGTCCACAACATTTCTAGTGATATTCCAGTCGTACGCAAACGTATGCGCCGTTTATTATCAGAAAGTGAAAATGAATAAAATCTTGTTATGTGTAAAACAGATTTTTTTTGTTCATGAAGAATTTTTTTCATTTCATATGCATACAAATTTACTTTAATACATTTTCATTACATATTATTACATGTGTATTTTGTTGAAATAAAATAATAAGCTTAAAACGAATATTTTTATGTGTTTTTTTTTTAATTATTTTTACTGATTATTTAGATCCGGAACCAATCGCCTTTTCTTCCATAAATACAATGTCTTTTTTTACACGAATTTTTTTTTACACGTATTTTTCAGGAACGTATCTATCGTGTAAAAACAGAATTAGGTGTATTTGATTTATTTAATATTAACAATGGAGTATGAGATGGATGCATTTCATGATGTTACAACAGATGCTCGAAGGTTCCACCATGAGACGCGATGCATGTGAGACACTGACGCAGCATGGATTGGCGGACATAGTTGAACACACTTGGAGTTTCTTTGACAGTAGCAGCAATGCAGAGGAGTCTTGCCACGAGATCCATTTCCATCTCCACAGGCGATTCATACACCATAGATTTGATGGACCCCCCACAGAAAGAAATCAAGGCCCAATAAATCAGGAGAGCGTGGAAGCCAGGCAACGGGTCCACCACGGCCAATCCATCAACGCCCAAAACGCTCGTTCAAATGGTCGCGAACACACCTTCCATAATGGGCAGGCGCCCTGTCATGTTGAAAACCAAATGTTGTGTCTCACATTTGCTGGAACATTATCAAATAACCCTGATAGAACTTGTTCAAGAAAGATCCGATATTTAGCGGAGTTCATGCGGGATGGTAACAGGTATAGGCCGACTAAGCAGTCACCGACCATACCTGCCCACACATTTATTGCAAAGCAATGTTGTGCCGCATGGGGGCACACACCATGTGGGTTGGCGTGAGCACACACGAGCATTGTGCTGATTGAATAAGCCTTCCCGAGTGAAATAAGCCTCATCCGTGACCAAAACATAGGCTGGAAAATTCAAGTCTTGAATACTTTCTTGGAGAAACCACTGCGCAAAAGCCACACGTGCAGGATGATCTTGTGGGGAGCAGTAACTGAACCTTTTGGAGATGAAAGGGGTATAAGGAATCGTCGTGCCAGACATGCTGTACAATGCATAAGGTATGTTCGTGTCAGACGGCACCTGGGATTTCTCCCATCTCCGCTTTTTTTTTTTTTTTTTTTTTTATTAAGGTATAAAGTATTTTTTTATTAAGGTATAAGGCTGTACAATGCAACGAGACACTCCTGAGGTAGAGGCAACGGCACGTGTGCTGGTAGTAGGATTATTCTGGATGGCATTCAACACACTTTCTTCCATGGCGGGAGTTTGTGTCGAACGTTGTCTGCCTGCACTACTCCTGTTACCTCTAAATGAACCATAATCGCACAAATTTTGATGCACATGCGCAAACAAATGGTGGTCCGGTACATGTCTGTCTGGGAAGCGTTCTCCATAAATTCGTCGAGCTGCTCGTCCATTGCCCTCTGCTAATCCATACACTAGGTGCATGTCTGCCAGCTCACAGTTCGTATATCGATGAATTCTCTTCATGCGGCGACTACTGCTTGAATGAGTAAACCAGAAATTTTCCCTCTCGCGAACTGATGAACAGCGCCGTGTACCGACTTACGGTGACGTTTCCGGTTATGGGTTCTTATGCGAGTCACAGTCCTTTAGATGTTGCCTACCTCCCCTAAACATTTGTACCAATATTTTTGAGACACCCTGTATATACTGCAAGCTATGCGGCATAATCCATTACAGTGGGGTGGTTATAATTCAGTGATCACTGAATGTATATCAGGCATCAACAACCCTACATATGTTACCCCCAGATGGCATGCTGGTGGTATGACATTTATTATCCCATGCTTACTTCCTTATCTCTTCAATGCTAAACCTAATTTTTCAGAATGTGTTACATGTCAAATTCAGGGGTGCAGATTCAAATATTAATGTTGGGGAGAAAAGGACATCAAGTTCTCCTTGCCTGGCATTTTAGCAGTAATGAACATTACTGCTAAACATTACTGCTCATTTTTATATATTAAAATGAGCGAGAGGAATAATGAATTTTAAAGGCAGCTCAGAAATATAATTATAATTTCAGTTTAGTTTTCTTTTGAGGTAGAAAACGATTTATCTGTGCTTTTATCAAGAACTGCAAAGATATTAATTCAGCAGTAATCTGCCAAAATTTGTAAGTTGAAACAAGGTTGAAAATGAATTGTTATTACAACTATTAAGCTGTATTACACCTAGTATACTGCATTTTAAATTGCAACCACTGACCACTTAGTGAAGGTTTCACTTCACTGTCTTCCTTTGCTGGTTTTCTTACTTCTTTATGCAGAAGCAGCAACTATGCAAAAATTGCATCATTCTTATTGCATAATATTGTAAAAGGGTGAGAATTAAGTGTTTTTATTATTATTATTATTTATTTTTTTTTTATTTTCTTTGTCAAATTAATACATGCATTTAAAAAATTGTGAGTTTTTTTCACTGCAGGCTTTTGTATCCAGCACAGCATAGTGCTATCTGGACACGACATACAAGTTATACATTAGGATTTTTGCTTCAAAATAAATTAGAACCTCATAAAATATGGTATCCTTGGGGACAGAGCACATTCTAGATTTTTGAAAATTCCAGTTTTTTTTTTTGTTTTTTTTTTTTTTTTGAAGATATTAATATTGAAAAGGTGATGCAAGGAAGTGAAACTTATATAGCACCAGCAAAAATAAAAAAAAATCTTAATTTTTCCCCATTCTTTTTAATAATTTGTCCAAACCTGCCTTAAATTTATTCAAACTGTCAACCTCTGCAGTATTAAGTGGAAGTTTATTCCAACAATTGATTACTCTGTGCGTGAATGTTTCACATATAACATATTGCAACCATCCTGTTCTAATTTAAATTAATGCAGAAAACATAAAGAAAACATAAAACATAAAAACTTATACACTTCAGCTAGGTCAACATGTTGATGCTTACTTTCTGGAAATTGCAATTTACAGAACCTCAGTCTTTCCTGGTAAGAGTATTCCTTTGGGCCCCAGCTAATCTTGTTGCTTTTCTCTGCATCTTTCCATCAGATCTGTAGATCCCCCCCCCCCACCCCAATGGACTATTCTATCAGCTTGTTTGCATTGCTTAGAGATTTTATCTTGGCCAGTACAATTACCCTTAGATCTTTTTTTTTTTTTTTTTTTCCTCTCTCTCCACACTCAACTACCTTCAGTTTGGTACCACCTAGACGGTATGATGTTATTCTGGAATTACTGATACCCAAATGCAGTAATTTGCTTTTATCACTGTTAAGCCTCAGTTGCCATTTACCAGTTAAGCCTCAGTTGAGTTAATCTAGATTTCCCTGAAGTACCATACCCTGATTACTGTCATTAACCATTGTGTCCACCTTTGTATCATCAGCAGACTGAGACATCAAACTTGAAATACCTACATCAGTATCATTAAAACTACATTTAATCTATGAATGTCTTTTTTTTTTTTTTACATGATGTAAAAAAAAAAAAAAAAAAAAATGCCAGATTTGTATTTGTCCAATTTTAATGAAATTTGAAATGGCACGACAAATATTTTTATAAGACCCAAATATAAAATTTAATGAAAATCCACCCACCTGGGAGTTGAACTATTATGTGCAGATGAACATGTGAAGAAACTAGGTGCATGTGAATATATATATGCGAATGTGCCTAAAAATAGCATGGGGCCCAGCCATCCAGCCCTGACCCATGTGGAATCCCATTTATTACATTGAGCCATGAAGAGCAGTGACCATTTGTAACCACTTTTTGCCTCCTACCACATAGCCATCCCTTTATCCATAGTAGTAATTTTCACCTAATGCCACATTGCCCTAATTTATACAACAATTACATGTGTGCCATCCCTTTATCCATAGTAGTAACTTTCACCTAATGCCACATTGCCCCAATTTATACAACAATTACATGTGTGGTATGGTATCAAAGGCTTTAAAATTCAAGTACAGTATTCAATATCAGAATTATTCTTTGCATCCAGTTCCTTATAATAATGAAATTTATAAGGCATCAAACTTGTAGTTTATATAGTAGCTAATCAGATTGGTAAGGTGTGATCTCCCTTTAACAAATCCATGTTAAAGGGAGATCTCTTATCAATATGATCTTACATTACTTCGTTAACTATTGATTCCATTATTTTTCCAGGCACAGATATATGAAATATAGGTCTAGGTAGTGAATAAGAGATTCTTTTACACGTCTGCTATCTGTTGGGTCTTCATGTGAATCTAAGGATGCTCTTATTATAATGAATAAAGGTTTAACTACTTCCTTTGCAGTTTATTTTAGTATAATTGGATATATTCCATCACCCCAGGTGCTTTTTTTTTTTTTTTTTTTTTAAACTCTTAGCTCTAGCAATTTCTCTTTTACTTACTTTCTTTTATAAAATCATTTAACTCCCAACCTGTAGGCCTCTACTAGCCCCATCTCTAAAAACTTCATGTGTGAATATAGATGCAAAATATTTATTCAGTATCAGCAATCTGTACAGGATCCATCAGCAGTTACACCATTCATATCCATTGGACCAATGTGATTCATCTCTTTCTTTCCATTTACACAAAGAATTCCATGCTGCTTTTATTTGCATTCTTGTCAAAAGACTTTTCATAATCTGCCTCAGCCTGCCTAACCCCACATGAGTAATTTGATTACACACTTGTCTGTATGTATTGTAAGTTCTGAATCCCCTGACAATTTATAATCATCCCATACATTTTTCTTCTCTATCATTAAGCTCATCAGTTCATCTGATATCCATTTTGGTTTAAATCTTGAACAATGCCCCTTGGTATAAAATGCTTAATGGGGCTTTATGATTATTTCTCTGAACACCATTTCACATTTACATTTTTCATCATCATCATCAGTTGTCCCACTGAAAAGAGTTTAAACAACGTCTGAGCCCTTTATAGTCACCTCTGCAAAAACAAAACCCCTTTCTTTTACTCTTGACAGTAGTTATTTCCATAACTAAATCCCATGTCAACGCACTGTAATCACTACTCCCATCTAATTTTATCTTTACTTATAGTTTCTTAATACATGACGAATCATTGCTGATAACCAGATCAGACATATTTTGCTTTCTGTTGTTGTCTCTCCTCAAAACATTTTCTTATAGAAAACTGTCATCAAACAAATCAAGAAACATTGCTACTGAGTGAATTATGATTTCCAATTGATATCTGAAAAGTTATAATCCCCCATGATAGGACGTTCCAATTTTCTGGCCTACTCAATTTGTCTGTAGAGTTGTTCATTATACTTATTACACTCATATTCATTTAGCCTATAATAAACTCTGATTCTGACTTTTGTTTTCTCAGTGTTTGTGTTACACCATACTAACTTAATATTACACCGACAATGTCTACTGGTTCTACTGTTTTAGCATCTGTGTGCTTCTTAACTAAAAATATTGCCCCCCCCCCATCATATCTGTCTTTTCTGTACACATTAGCATTTAGCATTAGTTGAGGCAAATGATGCAAGAAAGCAAGCTTATGCAGCATCAACCAAAAAAAAAAAAACCCTCCTATTTCATCAAGCCATTCACTCCAAATCCTGTCCAGCTCAGCCTTAAATTTATTTAAGCTATCAACTTCCACAACAAGAGATGGAAGTCTGTTTCAGTAATCAACTACCCACTGGCTAAAGGCAAATTTCCGCACATCTATTCTACAACTGTCTTTCCTCATCTTGAATCTATGCCCCCTCAGGTTCTTAATCTGAGCAAAAGGAAGAATCCCATCAGCATTGAGCTTGCTCAACCCGTTCAAGGCCTTATACACCTCAGTTAGATCACCTCACATGTGCCTAGTCTCCAAGCACTGCAGTTTGCAGAACTTGCCTGCTAAGAGCACCCCTTTGTTTCCCCTCAACGATCTTTGTTGCCCTTCTTTAATCATTATCATAATATTCAAATTCTTCTGCATCCACAATATCAAAGTGACACTGTTTCTGTTATAACTATAATATCAGCATTTGATGACTTAACTAATACAGTAGCCCCTCGTTATAACCCATTTCACTATAATGCTGTTCTTATATTATAACCCATATCTCACTATAACGCTCTTTTACAGATTAAATTTTTGGCATGTTTAATGAAAACATTTCATCTGATGTAGTTGATAGCTTGAAAATGAATAGCAAAACAGTATTAAAAAGATTCCCATGCCGACTTGCAAAATTTTCCTGCGCTCAGTGAAATTTTATTCCACGTTAATTTAATTGTGGTACAGTAGCTTGTTACGTAATTCCGAGATCAATATTTTAACAAATGATCAAGTATACTGCTTGTAATATTGCATTATATGCATTTATCCGAAGTCTAGTCATCACTCAGTAATAAAACCCCTTTTAGTTTACTAGGAAGAGGGCCAAAGTACAACCCAAAATCGACCAAAGGTACGAAAGCTCAACAACCTAGGGCCATCGGATTAATAGATTCATGATTTTGATTGGCATTTTGTTTAATTTTGATACGTAATGTAGTTACTTACCACATGTAGTTATATACGTATGTAATGGAGAATATTTTATATGTACAGATTTTTAATATTAAATATTATGACCGACAATTGCTGTCTTTTCACTGCCATTTATTATTTGTGAGTCGCATGGTATAGACTGCAACTCACAAATACATATGTTACATTACGGGACTACAGCTCTCGCTTAGCGCTGATTCACTTAGCACTCTGTTTTTCCTGACTAATTGAGTGGGGTCACCTGTACGGTGACCGCATTAAGTGGGGTCACCTGTACTTCAAAATGTACATCATCTTTTGTTCTCTTAAAATATGATCATTTCTACAAATTCACCAACTTTTGCTCCTGGGTCCTATTCCACCTACTCTTATTGTATAAGATATTAATAATAGAGTCACCAAGAATAACTACCTCCTGTGAGACCAGTGCATCCTGCTCATGGTGATCTCACCATGAATCCAACTGCATGAGGATAAGCTCTAATACTCATCCTTCCTGACAATCCTGATGGCAATGGCTGGCTTTGCTTTTACGTATCTTGTTAAATATTTTAGATAAACAAATAAATAAATCTCCACAATTAAGGCACTTAAAACTATTTCCGTTACTGCAGATTACATCTGTTAAACAAAAACTTCCAAATTATCACAAAAAATGCCCAGAATTTGTGAGCAAATTGATGAGCCTTATTTAACTCCCCTCATTCTCAGAAGGTTAAGCATATAACTTAAGTATTCACAAGTACAGTAACACCCCGAAGTTACGCGATAGGTGGGTCCGACGAAAATTGCGTAAGTCGAATTCGCGTAAGTCGGGGTACAACTTTGCATATAAATACATATAAATTTTGCTTAACTGGGACCAAGGACTAACAAAAACACTAGTTTAGAAGAAAAATATTAATAAAATTGCAGTTCTTTATATATAATTGAGACAATTTGTATTAATATGTTATTAATATATTTGTATTAATAACATATTAATACAAAATATGTATTAAAAAACAAATGACTTACGTAAAAAAGTTATTTCGATGTCGATAGCTTCATAAAATCTAACAAATTCGTCTGATGACACAGCGCCTTCTTTTTTTCACGCAGAATTTCTTCGTAGCAAGCTAATAATTTTTTTATTCCTTGCTTTGTAGCTATAACGCGTTCTTCGTTGGAGTCTGTTTTCTAAAATTTTTAAGCCCTTTACAATTTTCAACCTGTCAAGTTTGCAATTGTCATGTGCTTTTCGCCGTTGCTTCATTTAGGTCTGTAGCATGCAATATCACATGGTCTTTCGTTTCGCTCAAAGCGTTTCACAATTTCATATTTTTTCTCTATCGACAGAGGCGGACTGGTCATAAGCCTTACCGGAGAAACCCCGGTGGGCCAGTGTGATTTTGGCCATAAACCATAGTATGAGGCCACTATAAATTTTCCCGGGTAAGAATTTTTGACCAAGTCCGCCTCTGTTTATCGATAATTGCTTTTCTTTTTCTCTCTGAATTTGCAGTGTATTCACCAGGACGCTTCATTTTTAGGGAATAAAGCACAATTACAAAACGAGGAGGCACGCTTGATATGCATAAACAAAGCTGCATGCATGTAGCAACTGAATAAACAACACTATTAATACCTCATATTTACACTATTACTATTAACAGAGATACACTATTAACACCTTACATTTCTAGGGGTTACTACCATAAAACAATAAAAATCCAGTTGCGTTTCTGCTAGTGAAATCTATTATAAACTGGTAGTAAACTCGATCTAATTGCATTTGCGATTATGTCGATAGCTGGAATTGTGTTGGTTTTTACGTTATTATGGTGAAATGTGTTTTCCCTTCACTGATATAAAAAACATAAAAGCAGCAAAGTTGAATTTTGTTCATCTTTCGCTCTCATTCTCCGCCGTCGCACTGTATATCGATAACATATGAAAAACGACCTTGAAGATAGTAGGCAGCAGCGTTGCCAAACGAAAAAATCAAGAACCGCGTAACTCCGAGTTCGCTTAAGTCGGGGTATTACTGTAAGTCATTATTTTTTTATTAGATAATACAGTACCTCTGATCCCGATAGGTTCCACAGAACAATAGTTGCTGGCATTAAGTCAGTTAACCCATACTGCCAGATTGGTAAGAGTGGTTAACATACTTGCCTAAGGATGTTAAAGGTTGCGGGTTCAAATGCTACTGTTGGTATGGGCATTGCAATTGTCTAGTATTTTTTAATATGGGGTATAAATAGTGATATATGAGTTCTGCAATTTGAATCACCTTAAAAACCAAATACGTACAATGGGACGTATTGTACCATTAAGTATAATACTGTGAACTAGTATTGAATGTCTTGCAATGATTTCATTGATTGATTTCATTTATTGCAAAAACTTAGTAACAATAACAACTTAGTAACAATAACATATAGTCTTGCTAATGGAACATATCTAAATTTGGCATCCAGAGTGCTAACCCCCCCCCCCCAACCAAGGGTAGTTTATTTCCCTTTTTCCTTGTATGGTCAACTACCCTTGGAGAAATATTCAGAAAAATTCCAGATTTCTAAGGTTCTAATGTAGTTAAAAAATATGCGGTATCTGCTAGTTATTACCAATGTAGAATCAGATGAAACTATTGTAATGTCCACCTGTAATATTGTCTGTCAAATATTATATAGGCAGTCCCCAACTTACGTAATAAAAGGTAAAGTGCAGCCATTATCAACCCATCAGGATGGAAGCCTCCTCAACAATTCATGGTGAGGGAAAATGGACCATAATCTGCCACACTGGTCCAGTGCGGGTTGGCAGATCGACCGTATTCAGCAGTCAGGGGCTTGAACCCCGGTCTACTCAAAGAGCGTGTGCTACTGCACTCCCACTCAAGACCGGTCGGCTAAGGAGGCCTACTCAACTTTATGTAAGTTTTCGCCGGCCAGTGCAAATTGGAAAAAAAATAAAAAAAATGGAAATGTATTTTGTATACTGTATAAATGGGGGTATTGTGAAAATGAAGTTGAAATTTCGCATAACTGGGCCAGCTACACGGTCTGGCCAAAGAATGCACTACACTTTCATCGTTATTATATGTTCCGTTATAGGAATCAATTTTGGATGCCTCTGTGATATTTGTCTAAACCACATTTCTGGAAGTCGCAACCATAAAACAAAAACAATTTGCACTTTCCAGTTTATTGGACTTTTCTGTTAGTGCAATCTAATATAAATGGGTAGTAAATTCAATATTTATTACATTTATGATAATACCGATAACTGGAATTGTGTGGATTTTTACTTTATTATGATGAAATGTGTTTCCCCTTCACTGAAATCTTCAATCATATAAAAAACATAAATTCAATTTTCAGAATCTTCTTTTCATTCTTATTTACTTATTACAATGATGAAGGGAAAGCAGCCAAAGGAAAGTGCAAGTGGTGGCAGTGCTAGGAAACGAAACAAAATTGATTTAGAAATGAAGATGAAAATGATTAAGTATGAAGCAGGACAAAGTTTGTTATCTATTGCACAGGAATTAGGTCTTGCTGCTTTTACAGTGAATATTATTTTAAAGGACAGTGTACGTGTAAAAGAACATGTTAAGGGATCAACGCATTTAAGATCAACAGTGATCACAAAACAGCATTCAGGTGCTATATCAAAGATAGAAAAGATATTAATAATATGGATGGAAAATTAGATTCAGAAGCGAGTGCCCCTGAGTGTAATGGCCATTCAAGCAAAAGTATCTATGAAGATATAAGGATAAGTACAGCAAACCCCAAGCCAAGTTCATGACAGTCAATGGGTAGTTTAATAGGTATAGGCATCGGGCTGATTTCCACAATGTTAAAAGTAAAATTTTTGTAATTGCACACTTTTATAATTTTGTATTTTTTTAATTTTCCTATACATGAGACAAAAATTTAGTAAATAATTTTATTTACATGTTTTTCAAACATTTCTGTTTTGCTTCAATTAAATTCAGCACGCATAATTGCGAGTGCTGCATAAGCATTTAGGGTAATTCCAACTTACATAGAGTTTTGCGGAACGCAACCCTTATGTAAGTCGGGGAGTGGCTGTATTTGAAATATTCCTCCAGGGAAAGGCACATAATGCACCTTTCAAGTCAACTTTAAAAGTTTGGTAAAATTACACTGTTGGAGATCTAAAATCACAATGTTTATTTATATTTTTTAACAACCTTAGCCATTTATCAGTATAGCATTAGAATGCTATTCAAAATAGGTTCTGCATTCATTTTTCTTAACTGTGTAACCTCCTTTATTGCTGGTGGAGTGAGCTTTTTTTTTTCTACAGTCATGACCAACATATAGGCTGCCTACTGTCCTCCTTTGTTGTTAGCATCAGCTGATAACTTGGTGATAGACATTAAATTTTGACACTTTGTTGAGCCCTACCCCCACTTCATTATTTTAAAAACTGCTGACTTTTGGTTTATTTTTCTCTTATTTAGGTTGCATCCTTTTAAGATGTTCTTTCAGTTTCTAAATCAGAAATATATTTATGTAGGTTTCACATATCAGATATGGGCACTATTTCATTAATAGGTGAAGATGTCAATTCCAATTTCAAGTAATTTTTTGAATACAGATGACCTTTTTTTTTTTTTTTTGGGATGTGACATAATGCAAAAGAATTACAGAACCATAAAATATAGTTGCATTGTTTATTCACAGTATTTCTTTAGTCATCAGGCCCCGGGTGCCAAGCGTTTCCGTGGCCAAGCGATTCTTGTGCGATTAAAGAGCGTTTTTTGGTAAGCGACTAGGTTCTCTTTTGTTTTCTCCCTTACTTATTAAACCTTTTTGTTAAGTAGCTTCATTTTCTTAAAAACACTTAAGAAGTGAGCCCAGAAGAAGGAAAGTACCTTTTTCTTTAATTTAGTACTTATACTAACTAAACTAACCTCTACGCTTGGCCACAAGCGGCACTGCTCCTGCCTCCCCGTGGCGGGGCCGGTAACCTGGGTGGTAAAGGTAAACCCCCAGGGCCAAAAGGAGCTAATATGGATACAAATAGTTATCCACCTTTAGAGCCATTGAGCTCAAGACAAGAAACTTCTGAAATTGACCGTGACTGTGTTCACCCAAAAAGGCTTCGAAGGGAAGCAAAATGTCAAAATGATATCCCGAACTTCTTGGTGGTACATTCGTTATCTGCCCAACCTGTAGGCAAGTTATCACCATTCTTGATACAAAAGTGTCTAGAGTCTATTGCAGGGTCACCAAAAATGGTGAAGCGACTACAATCCGGAGACCTCCTGATCGAAACAGCCACCTCAAAACATTCTGAGCGGCTGTTAAATACAACATCTTTTGGGGGGCTAACGGTATCAGTTACTCCCCACAGAACCTTAAATTCATCAAGAGGTGTGATCAGCGAGTGGGACCTAACTTCAGTCTCCGAAGAAGAACTACTCCAAGAACTTAGTAGTCAAAAGGTAATAAGTGTAAAAAGAATCATGACTAAAAAAGATGGGAATCTAACTCCAACTAGAACCATCATTTTAACATTCAGTACTCCAGATTTACCATCCTCAATCAAAGCTGGCTATTTGAATTGCCGTATTAGACCATATATCCCGAATCCCGTTCGTTGCTTCAAATGCCAGAAATATGGTCATTCACAGCAGGCATGTAGAGGTGACTCCATCTGTCCCATATGCGGATCTAAAGACCATACTCAAGCTGATTGCTCAGTGGCAACCCCTGCGTGTCCAAACTGCAAGGGAAGTCACCCTGCCTTTTCCAAATCTTGCGAATTATGGATTACAGGGAAAAAAATTCAAAAATATAAAGTAGAAAATAAAGTTACGTTTCCTGAAGCACGTAGGCAAGTTATGTTGAGCATGCCTAGCAGTCGATCCTACGCTGTCCGCACTAGAAACTATGTATCCACTGGAGCACAAACAGATGTATCAATTCCGCCTAATACCTCAATGGCTAATTGGCTTAAATCTACCCTTTCAAATTCAAAAAAAGAAAATCCTCAAAATAAAACTAGCGAAGCTACAAATACCCCAATCAGTATCCCTAGTGATACTCCATCGGTCTCATATGACACAGAGCAAACGAAATCTGACACAGGTTCAAAACAAATGGAAACTCCTACCAACAGTATGGAAGTAGATGAGCGTTTAGATAATGGGGAACCGA
Organism: Mastigoproctus giganteus; assembly: GCF_048544385.1. Lineage (NCBI taxonomy): Eukaryota > Metazoa > Arthropoda > Arachnida > Uropygi > Thelyphonidae > Mastigoproctus > Mastigoproctus giganteus. The sequence goes on from NC_143582.1 coordinate 152,948,455, forward strand.
TTTTGGAACTCCATGCAAATGACACCATGGATTCAGTACGCCCCTATTTTCCGAAAAAAGATAAAATAAAACAAGACAGACCGAAATGCTCCACTTCTAAAAAACAGTCAGACCAATCGACCACAACTAAACTCAAATAATGTCTAATATCATACAGTGGAACTGCAGAGGACTAAGAAGCAATTCTGACGACATAAAAGATTTACTGATTAAATATAATCCGATAGGAGTATGTCTACAAGAAACTTTCTTATCATCTCAAGCTTCACCAAAATTTACAAACTATACAATATATAGAAAAGACAGGATTTCGGAGTCTCCTGCTCGCGGAGGAGTAGCTGTGCTTATAAAATCAAACATACCGTCCAGGCAAATTCAATTACAAACTAGTCTAGAAGCTGTGGCAGCACGTATTTCAATCGGCATATCAATTACCCTAACTTCTATATATATACCCCCTTCTCAACCATTGTCAAATACAGAACTTGATAATTTGGTTATGCAACTACCATCTCCAATCTGCCTTTTTGGTGATTTCAATGGCCACCATCCATTATGGGGGTCGCCTGCGATTGACACAAGAGGCAAATTAATAGAAACATTCATGAATAATAACAGCCTAACTATACTAAATTCTGGATCTCCCACTTATATTCACCTATCTACAGGATCTACTTCTGCAATAGACTTGTCAATCTGCTCACCAGCAATTTTCCCAAGTATGACATGGTCAGTGCTAAACTATCCTCTAAACAGTGATCACTTCCCAATCCTTTGCTCATTACAAACACGGGTAACTGCAAATCTCGAGCACCGATCCACCTGGAAGTTCAAGAAGGCAAACTGGGAGAGCTACTGTACCCAGGTCCAGTTAGACAGGAGTTATGTTCAGCAACATCCAATTGAAGACGTAACTAACTACATTACCAATCAGATACTAAATGCAGCAAAAAATTCAATTCCGAAGTCACGACCCCACAAGTGCTCCCACCATAACAACTGGTGGAACACAGATTGTTCTAATGCCAAGCGTGAGAAAAACCGTGCTTGGAACAAATTCCGTAAGTTTCCTACAACCAGTAATCTAATAGAATACAAAAGACTTAAAGCCAAAGCAAGGCAGATTAGGAGAAAAGCCAAGCGTGACTCCTGGATATCATTTGCCTCAACTATCACCAAAGACACTGACCCACGATTCATTTGGAGAAGAATTAAAGCGCTAAATGGAAAATTCATTCGACCACCCTCTCCAATACTCTGTTGGAATGGAAAAGATCTCTCGGCACCTAAGGAAATCGCGAATGCGCTAGCAGAATCATTTTCTTCAATATCAGCTTCTGCTTCCTACTCCATCTCCTTTCAGCGCATCAAGGCAGATGAGGAACGCCGCAAAATTAACTTTTCCACACGGCTCTCACTTCCATACAATCAACCATTTAATATAACAGAACTCAAAGAATCCTTAAATAAATCTTCAAATAGTGCTGCCGGCCCAGACGACGTACATTACATCATGCTAAAACAATTACTTGAAGGGGACTTACGTACCCTATTGATCTTCTATAATAGAATCTTCTCAGAAAATGATTATCCACTTCCGTGGTGTCATTCTCACATACTTGCCATACCAAAACCAGGCAAAGACCCTTCTTTGGTTGACAATTATAGGCCAATATCTCTCACAAGCTGCATGGGGAAAGTTTTTGAAAGAATGATACATACGAGGCTTACCTGGATCTTAGAAGCAGAGAACCTTTTAACAGATCATCAGAGCGGCTTTCGTAAGAACAGATCCACTCTTGATGTACTTATCAAAGCTGAATCGAATATTCGCAACGCCTTTGTCATGAAGCAACATCTAGTCATGGTCAATTTAGATATTGAAAAGGCATTTGATACTACCTGGCGACATGGTATTATTATGGACCTTTATAATCTAGGACTAAGGGGTCATCTCCCTCAGATAATTCAGAATTTCTTGCGCCACCGCTCTTTTCAGGTCCGTTATCAGAACGTACTGTCTACACCCCATATTCAGGAAGAAGGAGTACCGCAGGGATCTATACTCAGCGCAACGTTATTTGCAATTCGAGTCAACAGCATAACTAGAGACATCCCCAAAACTGTGGAGGCATATATGTACGCGGATGACCTCGCCATCTCTTGCCAATCGCAAAACATGAACACCATTGAGCGTCAACTCCAACTTGCCATTAACAGAATTGAATCCTGGATGTCACGCAACGGATATCGTCTAGCTGTACAAAAGTCTACCACCACTCACTTTTGTAAGAAACGTGCTGTCCACCACCATCCTGAATTACGGCTAAACAATTCTCCAATACCAGTAGTAAACAGCATCAGATTTCTCGGTCTGATTTTAGATAGTAAGCTTAACTTCCAAGCACATATCACATATCTACGAACTACTTGTCTAAAACAGTTGAACATGCTTCGATCAGTCTCATCCATGTCGTGGGGAGCTGATCGGTACTCCTTACTTCACCTCTACAAATCTCTGATCCGTTCACGCTTAGATTATGGTTCTCCCGTATATGACTCAGCTAGGAAAAGCACATTAGATCGGCTGAATGTCATCCAGCACAGTGCCCTGAGGACTGCTCTGGGCGCATTCAGGACTTCTCCCATGCAAAGTCTTTATATCGAAGCCCACGAGCCTCCATTACATCTCCGTAGGAAAACATTATTGCTTTTCTATGCTTCGAAGATCCAGAGTCTTCCATCGCACCCCAGTTGGGAGTATCTTTATCACACTCGGTGGGATTCCTTTTATGAGAATAAGCCACATGAAAATCGACCTGCTTCTCTCAGGATCAAAGATCTTATTCTGAGTTGGAACATTGATTTAGCTGATATTTATCAGAACACAACTGCACCCATTCCACCTTGGATGTATGTTTGTGCCTCACATGATGCACATTTTCTCCAGTGGGGGAAGAATGTCATATCTCCCAATAACATGAGACAGTTGCACTCAGCTCATGCTAATCTTAACTCCGATTTCTGTAAAATATATACTGATGGGTCCAAAACTGATAGTATGGTAGGTGCTGCAGCTGTCTTTCCTACATGTACAATTTCAGCCACACTACCTTTATCATGCAGTGTCTTCACTACTGAACTTTATGCCATCAAGTTAGCACTTAGTAAGATTATTGAACTTTGCATCTCACCTGCAATAATTTACACGGATTCCCTCAGTGCTATCAATGCCATAAGGAAGAATTTCTCCTCTTCTCATCCTACATTGAAAGAAATTCATTCCCAACTATTTTCCTGTAGTATGTCCAATCTGTCAATCTGCTTTTGCTGGATCCCTGGCCATTCTGGCATTCCGGGAAATGAAAGTGCAGACTATGCCGCTAAACATCCTCAACCAACTCTCTCACAACATCCTCAGGTTCCGTACACTGATTACAAACCTGTTATTCGTAAAGCATGTTACCACAACTGGTCACAGATATGGAAAAGGAATACTAACAGCAAACTTTACCAAATAAAACAAGAACCAAAGCTGTGGCTCTCTTGCTTCAGACCAAACAGACGTGAGGAAGTGGTGTTGGCAAGGCTAAGAATTGGACATACACATCATACCCATCTCCACTTGCTATTGGGAGAAATCCCACCTCAGTGTTCATCCTGTAACAGTTGGCTCACAGTCCGCCATTTTCTGCTTGATTGTCCCTTGCATTCAACCATCTGGTCAAACACTTTTCAATCAATTTCCAGGCTTAATGTATCACCTGATTTATCTCATATCCTAGGAAACAATGCAAATATTGAAGAACTTTTAATATACTTAAAATGTATTGGCCTATACAACAGTATATAATTTAACAACTATAAAGATAGAGTCATGCAATTAAACGATGAATAGACACAATTTGGCCTCAGCTGCCCTTGTGTCTTTAAACCCAATAACAACAACAACAACTTTAGTCATCATGTGGAACCTGATGTTTGAAATGATTGTCGTATTAGTGAAGTAATTTGAAGCAGTTCACAAATGATCTGGGGACTTCTCAAACTCTCTCACTACTACTACAACAATCACTGATGCCTTATAAAATTCTGTTTCAGCACAGTTTTTTGACCACAGATCTTTATTGTCCTGTTGACACTAGGGTATTGATACTGATTACTTAGAACTCTCTCTTTTAGAATATGAATTGTAGTCTTTTTATGGTGTGGTGGTAAATATAAAACCTACAATGAGATTTTTATGTCTCATTGTAGATTTGCCAGAATTGAGCTTCAGCCTCTCACTCACTCACTCACTCACACACACACACACACACACACACACACACACACACACACACAGCAGTAAACAAAGTCTTGCTTATATCAAGCTAGGACTGGTCAAACAATTTGCAGAGCACTGGATGCTCAAGGTGTGTGTTCAAGCATGTACAATCTAAGTTTCCAAAATTATCTGATGCAAAAGTGAAAGGTGACATATATATTGGTCTGCAGTTAAGTATAAGTTAGATTCCCAATAACAGTAATACAGAATGCTTGACAGTAGTTTTGCCTTGTAGTGAATAAATTAAATTAAGCTACGCTATTATATTGTGTCAGTTATAAATGGTACTTTAAGAGATCTACAATTTTCGAATTGTGAATAGCTTTCTTGGTAACACTGAGTGAAAATTAAGGTAAAATGGGATGATGCAGAATGTTAATCAAGCTCCATCACTTTCACTCTCACTTGTATTTTTTCAGACTGTATCTGGATAATGCTAGTGAAGATCGTGGATACAGATAGCACCAGTCAATCGACAATTAAAATAAAAATAAATAAATTTCTGTTTATACTCTGGGATGACTGCATAAGATCAGAAGGATTCAAAAGGTGGAAATAATACAAGAACAGAGCCATATTTAGTAGTTACATGAGCTTTAACCATGGTCACTCAAATGTGTACTTCTGTATCCTTGCATTTGACCACTTAGCTACAATGGTACACATATGTAAGAAGGAAGCCGAGATGAAGCTGTTGTGTATAACTGTATCTGGTTCTTGATTTGGAATGATCACAAGGACTGTAAAATATAGTGTTTAAACGTATTTTTTTGAGGAAAATTTTTGATTAAACTTGAGGAGCGTTTGTTTTTTTTTCTTCTAAATCTTGTTACAGTAGCATACCATCATTAACAACACTGCCAACCTTTGTATTATCTGCAAACTTAGACATTAAGCCTAATGTATCTTCAATATCATTAATAAATATTGAAAACAACAGTGGGCCCAGGACTGAACCCTGGAGGACTCACTCGACTAATGACATAAGCCCACCAAGTGCAGTGCCCATTGATAACCACTCTTTCTTCTTCCCTTTATCCATAGCAGTAACTTGCCCTTAATGCCACATTTCTCCAGTTTGTACAGTCTTTTATGTGCAACAGTATCAAAAGCCTTCCTGAAATCTAAGTATGCGATATCAAAATTCTTTTTAGCATCCAGTTCCTTGGTCACCACATCAGATTGGTTAGACAAGACCAGCCTTTAACAAATCCATGCTGTGACTGCAGTTTAATTGCATTCCTGTCTAGATGGCCCTGTACTTCTTTAACAAGTGACTCCATTTTTTTCTCTCCATTATCATGTGCTAAGCTAACAGGTCTGTAATTACTTGAGTCGCCCTTTGATCCCCCCTTTATGAATTGGGGATACATTTATACATCTCCAGTCCATAGTGACCTCCCCCTGAATCCAAGGATGCTGTCACAATTATGATTAAGGGTTTTCTTACTCTCATTTGCTGCCTCCCTAAATGGAATGATTCCATAATCCCATAACTGGATAGATTCTATCCACCCCAGATAACTTATGTTCAGCTTCAACAGTTTCTATTTCACTTTCCTTTCATTTATCACAAAGTCATTGAGCTCTCTGTAAGAGTGATAAACTTCTAGTATCCTCTCCCATAAAGAATTCCTCGTGTGTGAAAAGTACCTATTCAATTTGTCAACAATCTGAGAAAGGTCATCAACAGTTAGCCCATTTAAATCAAGTTTTTATAACAACTAGTAGTAATGGATTTTAACTGTATCATATACAATAAAATTTTATTGCAATTAATAATGTAAAAAATTAAATACAAAATATATCAGCATTATACTTCCATGAAATGAAATGTTTTATTATTAATTGAATAGCTTGAACACAAGTTATTTTCTAAAAAAAATATGTATATAATTTCTCTGAGTTATAACACAAAAAATAATTCCATTTATTTCTTTATGGTGAATGTGATACTATTGCACATTATTATATATATATATATATATGTCTACTTTTATCATTAGCATTAGTAGAGGCATACAATGCAAGGAAGCAAGCTTATGCAGCATTAGCCAAAAAAAAAAAAAAACCGCTCCCATTTTGCCCCTCCGTTAGTTCCAAATACCTGTCCAGCTCAGCCTTATATTTATTTAGGCTATCAATTTCCACAACAAAAGATGGAAGTCTGTTCTACCAATCAACTACCCACTGGCTAAAGGCAAACTTCCACACATCTATCCTACAACTGCCCTTCTCAGTTTGAATTTATGCCCTCTCAGGTGATTATTCTTAGCAAGAGGAAGAATCCCATAAGCACTGAGCATGCTCAAACCATTCAAGACTTTATACACCTCAATATCACCTCGCAGGTGCCTAGTCTCCAGACACTAGTCTGCAAAACTTAAGCCTTTCTTCGTAAGATCAACCCTTCATTCCATTCACTAATCTTGTTGCTCTTCTCTGTACTCGTTCCAACAGCTCTACATCCATCTTAAAATGAGGCCTCCAGACGTGTATACAGTACTCAAGGTATGGCCTGACCATTGCCTTATACAAGGGGATAATCACCTCCTTATCCCTTCTAGAAAAATTCCTGTATATCATTGACAAGACACCATGAGCTACTCTTGCAAACCGTCTGCACTGCTCAGAAAACTTCATATCTGCCTTCACAATTAGCCCCAGGTCCTTTTCATTCTCTACATCAGTCCATGAAGAGCAGTGTCCATTGATTACCACTCTCTGTCTTCTCCCACTCAACTATCCCTTTATCCATAGCAGCAATGCCACACTGCTCTAATTTGTGCAGCAGGCTTCCAAGTGCAATAGTATCAAAAGCCTTTCTAAGATCCAAATATATGATATCAAAGTTATTCCCTGCATCCAGTTCCTTTGTGACCACATCATATTATCCAATCAAATTGGTCAGATATTACTCTGTATACGTGTATACAGTACTCAAGGTATGGCCTGACCATTGCCTTATACAAGGGGATAATCACCTCCTTATCCCTGCTAGAAAAATTCCTGTATATCATTGACAAGACACCATGAGCTACTCTTGCAAACCGTCTGCACTGCTCAGAAAACTTCATATCTGCCTTCACAATTAGCCCCAGGTCCTTTTCATTCTCTACATCAGTCCATGAAGAGCAGTGTCCATTGATTACCACTCTCTGTCTTCTCCCACTCAACTATCCCTTTATCCATAGCAGCAATGCCACACTGCTCTAATTTGTGCAGCAGGCTTCCAAGTGCAATAGTATCAAAAGCCTTTCTAAGATCCAAATATATGATATCAAAGTTATTCCCTGCATCCAGTTCCTTTGTGACCACATCATATTATCCAATCAAATTGGTCAGATATTACTCTGGGGTTCTGCTTCCCATATGGTGCCTCTGTAGGCAGGTGGGCAGGAGCAGCAGTGCGTAGCACATGCTTCTTGATTAGACCAGGGTTCGAGCTCGTGCCCACCAAATACGGAGGATGCGGTAAGGTCAGGGAATGACCACCGCATATCCCAGGAGCAATATGGCCTTAGTTGCTAATGCTCCTAAAAACCAAATAACAAACAAACAAGCTTCCCATATGTAGTACTTTACATTTGTCAATGTTAAACTTGATTTACCACCTCTTAGCCCATCTGCTCAACTTTTCTAGATCCTGTTATAGCAGCAGCCTACTGTCATTAGTGCCCTTAACAACCCTGCCAACCTTCGTATAGTCTGCAAATTTGGACATTAAGCCTGATATATCATCATCAGTATTATTCATAAATACAGAAAACAACAGTGGACTCAACACTGAACCCTGAGGGACTCCACTAATAACATCTGTCCATGAAGAGCAGTGTCCATTGATTACCACTCTCCCACTCAATTATCCCTTTATCCATAGCAGCAGTGCCACACTGCTCCAATTTGTGCAGCAGGCTTCCAAGTGCAACAGTATCAAAAGCCTTTCTAAGATTCAAATATATAATATCAAAGTTATTCCCTGCATCCAGTTCCTTTGTGATCACATCATATTATCCAATTAAATTGGTCAGACAAGACTTCCCCTTAACAAAACCATGCTGTGTCCGAGCTGTAACTGAAACCTTGTCTAGATGATCCTGCAGTGCTTCTTTAACCAGTGCCTCCATTAATTTCCCTGGAACAGAAGTTAAAACTAACATGTCTATAATTACTTGTGTCGCCCTTTGATCCTCCTTTGTGAATTGGGGTCACATTTGCACATCTCCAGTCCATGGGTACCTCCCGAGTCCAAGGAAGCTCTCATAATTATGGCTAAGGGTTTGCTTACTTCCTTTGCTGCCTCCTTTAATATAACTGGATAGATCCCATCCACCCCGGGTGCCTTTTTTATATTTATATTCAAAAATTTCTCCTCCACTTTTCTCTCAGTTATTACAAAATCATCTAGCTCACTGCCAGAGTTTAATTCACTTCTGGCATTCCACTCCCTGAATATCTGCTCATGTGTGAATGTAGATGAAAAATACTCATTTAGTTTGTTAGCCACCTAAGCAGGATCATCAACAGTTGAACTATGAATATCCAGTGGACCAATCTGATTCTCCCCCCTCTCCTAGAGTTTACATAGGTAAAGAACTCTTTGTTGTTTTTCTTTGTATTCTTTGCCAAAGATTTCTCGTAATCTGCCTTCGCCTGCCTAACCTTCTTTGTGACTTGGTTACAGACCAGCTTATATTTATCATAGGCTTTTATGTCACCTGTTATTTTATATGTATCCCATGCATTTTTCTTCTCTGTCACATGTCTAATTACTTCATCTGACATCCATTTAGGTCTAAATCTTGAACAATATTTCTTAGTTGGTATGAAAAGCCTAGTAGCTTCCAAGATTAATTCTTTGAATGCTTCCCATTTTAGGTGCCTCCGTAGCCAGGTGGGCAGGAGCAGCAGTGCGTAGCACATGTTTCTTGATTAGACTGGGGTTTGAGCCGGAGGATGCAGAAAGGTTAGCAAATGACCACTGCATATTCCCGGAGAAATATGGCCTTAGTTGCTAATGCTCCTAAAAACCAAATAAACAAACAAACAAGTTCCCATTTTGAATTTGATGTTGGTAACATCATCAGTTGGTCCCACCTTATAGAATTTAAATATTGTTTCAGACCTCCGTAGTCACCTTTACGAAAGCAAAAACCCTTCCCTTTACCCCTGATGGTAGTTACTTCTTTGAATAAATCCCACTCCTATGTGCAAGCATTGTGACGCCATTTTAACCATCAGACATTCTTATTGAGTGTCATGATCTTTTAAATGCACACTGTTTTTATGTTAAATCGTAAAAACATTGTGCATTAAAACAAAAAGTCAATCAGATTTTATCTGACAAAGATATGTCCAAAGTTTTTAAATTTCTAAAAAGTATCAATTTGTTTACACATTTATAACTGTTTTTTTAATTCTCATCGTGTTTACTTGCTTTTTAATCTTTTGTACATGGACATGGTAACCTATTTTAGATTACTGCTGTATTTAAACATTGTATGTGATACATCATTGCCTTAGCTGTTTGTGCACCAGAAGAACAAAAATCACAACCACCTAACACAATTTTTCTCAATTGGAAGATTTTTTCCACATACCGATTGGCTGCCCAATTAGGTTTATTTGCATTTATTTACCATTTGACATGAGGCCACTAATTGGGACTACCTTTTGTCTGATGACAGCCAAATAGTTCCAAAACCATTAACAACAGAGCCTTCAAATTTTTAATAAGGGATTCACTATCTTTGATTGTTATTCAATTAAAAACAATATTACTAACTTTAGGGCAACTCATAGATAAATGTAATCATGCTCTTTGGACATGGGCATAAGCCAATGGTCTGTCACCATCACTTGAGGGTTAATAGTCTCCAGACAGTAAAGATAGAGTAGCATTATTCTCTCTCATCTTGTGTGCATGAGTTCTGCAAATTCCGGGCATTTTGGAGGTTAAGTAGTAGTAGTGAAATGTGATGCAAGAAAGCAAATGTATGAGCTTATGCAGCATCAGCCAAAAAAAAAAAAAAAAACACACCATTCCCTCCAAATTCCTGTCCAGTTCCTCCTTAAATTTATTCAACCTATCAACTTCCACAATGACAGATGGAAGTTTGTTCTAGCAATTAACCACCCGCTGGCTAAAGGCAAATTTCCGTATATCTATTCAACATCTGTCCTTTCGTAATTTGAATTTATGCCCCCTTAGGCTCGTAAACTGAACAAGTGGAAGGATCCCATCAGAATTCAGCGTGCTCAACCCATTCAAGGCCTTATACACCTCAATCAGATCACCGCGCAGGTGCCTAGTCTCCAGCCACTGCAATTTGCAGAACTTAAGCCTCTCTTGATAAGAGGATCCCTTCATTCCCCTCACCAATCTTGTTGCACTTCTCTGTACACGCTCAAGTAAATCTACATCCTTCCTAAAATGAGGCCTCCAGACCTGTACGCAGTACTCAAGGCGTGGCCTGACCATTGCCTTATACAGAGGGATAATCACCTCCTTTTCCTGGCTAGCAAAATTCCTATATATCATTGACAAAACCCCATGACCTGCCCTGGCAGCCTGTCTGCATTGCTCAGAAAACTTCATATCTGCCTGCACAATTACTCCCAGGTCTTTTTCATTTTCTACCACCTTAAGTGTAGTACCACACAGTTGATACGTTTCTCTGGGGTTACTTCTACTCATATGCAGTACTTTGCATTTGTCAAGGTTAAACTTCAGTTGCCACTTCTTAGCCCATCTGCCCAACTTATCTAGATCCTGTTGCAGTAGCTCACTGCCATTACTGTCATTAACAACCCTGCCAACCTTTGTATCATCTGCAAACTTCGACATTAAGCCTGATATACCTTCATCAATATCATTGATAAATATACAAAACAACAGTGGACCTAACACCGAACCCTGTGGGACTCCACTAATAACATTAGACCAAGAAGAGCAGCACCCATTGATTACCACCCTCTGTCTTCTCGCACTTAACCATCCTTTTATCCATTGAAGCAACTTACCCTTAATACCATTCTGCTCCAATTTGAACAATAGTCTTACATGCGCAATAGTGTCAAAAGCTTTCCTGAAATTCAAATATATGATATCAAAATTATTTTTTGCATCCAGTTCCTTTGTAACCACATCATAATATCCTATCAAATTAGTCAGACAAGACTTCCCCTTAACAAACCCATGCTTTGTCTGATTTATTGCTGCAGTCCTGTCTAGATGATCCTGCAATGCATCTTTAACCAGCGACTCCATTATTTTACCCGGAACAGAAGTTAAACTAACTGGTCTGTAATTACTCGTGTCACCCTTCGATCCCCCTTTGTGAATTGGGGATACATTTGCACATCTCCAGTCCGTGGGAACCTCCCCGAGTCCAAGGATGCTCTCATAATTATGGCTAAGGGTTTGCTTAGCTGCTTTGCCGCCTCCTTTAACTGGATAGATCCCATCCACCCCAGGTGCTTTTCTTACGTTTAACTTCAACAATTTCTCTTCCACTTTGCTCTCAGTTATTACAAAATCATTAAGTATCCTGCTACAATTTGATAACCCTCTGCCATTTTCAAACCTTAATAATTCCTCACGTGTGAATGTAGAATCTGGTTCCATTTCTTTCATTGTCATACTTCATAATAGTTGAAACATAGGGGAGGATTATGTTTGACCTGGCAGTGGTGGAACATAAAATGCAGAAAAACAGTAGCTAGTCACATCTAACAGGTGCAAAACTTTCCCTTTGATTTTTTTGAAAATGTTTTGTGTTTTTGAATTCTTTTTAAACATGCCAATGATTCAAAATTTGCCAAAAATTTTCTTAATTAATTGCAGTACTAATATTTTATGTACTTTTTAAGTTTTAATAAAAAATTAAAAATTTCAAAAACATACCATATGTATGTTTTATATCTTTTATTTTCAAAAAAAAATCTGCTGAAACTTGCAAAAAATTATTTAGATATAAAATATAAACACCAGACTCTTATTCTCTTTCATTTTCCAGTTTAAAAGACTGCTAACTGCATGAAATTTTTTCTCATGTATATAAATATATTAAAAAAAACCATATTCAATACTATTAGTTACTTCCGCTTTTCAGGTATATTTCAATTTGAAACTATGTATCCTGCTTCCTGTAGTGTAGTGGTCACCTGGAGAGAATATCAGGTTTCATATAATTACCTTTACTCTGTGAAAATAATAGATCTTTCAAAAAGAACTAAGATAAGAATGTAGATATTTATTGAACTAGTGGGAGGAGGAGAAGAAGAAGAAGAACAAGTACTGTAATCCAAAACTTTAAACAAACAGCATTGTATTTGTCCACTATCACACTATTTTAGCAAAAAGCCAAATAGTTACAGAGGCAATTTCTGTATGACAATCATAAAAAAAAATCAGAAGTTATTGCAGTAAAAGTTTGGCTATATTTAGGAAGGTGGAAAAAATTTCAAAATTTCAAAGAATTTCATATATTTAGGAAGGTAAAAAAAATATCTACCTTGTTCTCTGTTGTGCATATCGTAACTTTCCATCACGTTGGAAGCATGCTAACCTGAGGCTCTTAACTAAGGATCCCACAGGTACCTCCAAGGCATATCGCCCGATTGTGCTACTTCCCATTCTCGGCAAGGTTTTTGAGAGACTGCTGCTCTCCCGCTTCCAACCCCGATACGAAGCCATGGTTTGGCATCTTCGCTTCAATTTGGATTCAAATAAGGGTGCTCCACAATTGATGCTCTATCTAAAACCCTCAAAGTTGCAGAACAGTCGGATGCAACTTATGTACTGGCAATCTTCATTGACTTCAAAGGAGCTTTTGACACAGTGTGGTGGCCGGGCGTTCTTCAGAGGGCCAGAGTCTCTAACTGTACCTGGAATTTCTACCACTGCCTCAAAAGCTACTTCTCTAACCGCAAAGTCAGCATCGAAACAAAATATCACTGCATTACCCAACATCTAACCCGAGGCTGTCCCCAGGGCTCCATCCTGGGGTCAGCTGTCTGGAATATGATACTTGACGACTGGCTCCTGAGGGACTACCCACACACTACTCAGCTTTCTTGCACCGACGACATGGTTATCATCATTGAGGGCTCCACCCGCGCCACCATAGAAACCCAGGCTATGGTTGTTCTCTCTGCTCTGTCCGTATGTGCCACGGAAAATAAACTGTCTCCACTGAGAAGAGCAAAACCCTCCTATTAAAAGGCAAACTAGACTTCTCCAGACCTCCTACCATACGTTTTAATAGCCGCCCACTGAAAAACTACCGATCGGTGAAGTACCTATAATTTTGGACAACAGGAGAACTTTCATCCCCCATACCCAAGCTATCAAAGAAAAGATAAAAAATTACATTACTACGTTAGCACGCTTTACCCGCAAGGACTGGGGTCTTAAAGGACCAACTCAACGCCTTTTATACTCAACAGTATTTATACCAATTGTCACATATGGAGCTGCAGCATGGTACCACCGAATGACTTTAGTGAATGCTCAGCATAAAATTCAACGACTTATGCTACTACAAATGACCCGCGCATGTAGAACGACATCAATTGTCGCCCTACAGCTACTTACAGGCTGCCTCCCCTTGGACCTCCACGTCGCTTTTATTGGACTCTCTCATGCCATCAAGAAGAATAAGGAAGCTGAATTCCTCACTATTCAAACCCGTACTGATACCGACATCAAACAGGAACATAAACGTACGTGGCTAGAATTGATAAACCTATGGCAAACCCACTGGAATAACTCCACAACTGGTGCAACTACTAAACTTTTCCTTCTTGCGGTAACCTACATCAACAAACAACGTTCCACTTGGTTCTTCCCTAACGTCTATGCTTCCTTCCTATTAACTGGCCACGGGTCCTTCAAGAGATGCCTTCGAGAGTTTGACCTAGTCGAGGATGTCCTCTGTACCTGCGGAGAACCTGAAGACTGGGATCATGTGATGCACTCATGCAACGTATACTTAGATCTAAGAATCCAACTACTCCTAGACCTCCACACTACATCACTTCGGCCAGAAACCAAGTTATTGGAATCTAATGATGCCTTCCGTGCACTGACCAGTTATGCCAATGAGGTCTTTCGTCGTTGCTGCTATCACCTGCAACTCCCGAACACTACTCCTGGATAACCTCCTCTAGACGGCAACTGATACCCAGCACCGGAAACTTCCAGACATGAAAATGCAAATTGCGGCCAGCCCTGTCGACACCACTCTGTGATTCTCCATTGTGACGATCCTGGACTCTTTAATTTGAACTTTACCTATTCTCTTCTTCCTACCCACAGTCCTTCTCCAGGACTCCCACAACTGCACCTAGCACTCTTCCTGCCCCTTTTCGCCTGGGAGGATGCCTACGCTCTGTCATCCTCGCTATCTTGCCTGTCTTCCACTTTCCTGTCTCTTCTCTGCTCTTTCCTTGGCCTTCCCCACCCTTGCTCCTGCAGGAGTGTGGATGACCCGCCAGATGTCTTTTACTCCCTGGTCCGGCTCCTCGTGCCAGTGGACGGATGCTGTGAGGCTCCTTCCTGGTGATCGCGCCTCCCAGTAATGAAGAGGCCAGTCAAACAACACAAACAAAACACTACTTGCACATAACCCATACTGACTGGCTTTGCTATGTAAACAGAGTATTTAATGCGGATTTGTGGGAAACCACGGGAACCGCATAACAATAACACTATGTCCACTATGTTGTGCATATGGTGATTACTGGTGGTAGTTTCTGAGTTGAGCTTTCACCGAGCACAAAATCTTTAGGCAGTATGCCCTATCTACAGTGGGGGACAAAAAAACTGCATCACTTGTGAATTTTGCAAATAATGTGTTTTGTGCTGCATTGTGGGTTGCAGAAATGTTTGAAATGTATTTGTTAAATGGGATATATATCTCTGTGAATGAAATCCAATTAAAAGACTCCACCTGATATACCTAATTGCCATAAATATCTTCACAAAGGGTAAAATGCTAAATTAATGGAAATATGAGAAATGCAAATGGCAATCACAAAAACCAAACATGCATTTTATTGCACTTACGTGTACAAAGTGAAATGACAAGTTAATGTAATAGTATTATGTACTGTAAATCAGCAAAATAAGTCCTCAATATTTTGTTGTTCCTCCTCGAGCTGCAATTACAGCCTTGCAATGATCTGGCTTAGAGTTAATCAACTTCTGGATATACGGTGCCCAATTTTGTGGTACCACACCCTTACAACACTCTCCTTCAGCTGAATCTTACTTGTTGGCTTCTGAGCAATTTTAGACGACATTATGTACCATCAATTTTCAATAGGGTTCAAATGTGGACTGCTGCTGGGCCAGCATTTCTGAGGTATGACTGCACCTTAAGGGAGAAAAACGAGGAAAGCATTGGTGTATGTTTTAAGCCTTGTGAGACAACAAGACAAACTCATCATTAAATCTAAATAGCACAAAACTTACCAAGTTTGCTGTGTGGCAAGGTGCTGAGTCATGTTGAAAAATGCAGTTTTGGGTGTCTGTGTGGTGATCCCTAATAATGGGTTTCAGGCACTCCTCCAAGATAGCAGTGTAGATTTCTGCATTCACCATTCTGTTAATAAACTTAATTCGTCCCACCACTTTGCTTGTTATATCCCCAGACCATCTGATCAGCGGGGAACTTTACAGTCGGTGTTATGCAGTTAGTATGGTATGCCTCCGATTTTCGTCTTCCGACATATCGCTTTCCATCTGAGCCATGCAGGTTGAATTTCAATTTGTCGGAAAAGATGATGTGTCCCATTGCTCTATTGTCCATGAAACATGCATTTTAGCCCAAGCATGTTGCTTTTTCCTCATTTGTTTGGTCAACAAAGGCTTCTTCTTGGGCTGATAGGCATGCAGACTACATTCTGAAAGCCGTCTTTGGATAGTTCATGCATTTATTTCAGCACCAGAGGCCATCTCAAAGTCTAGTTTTAGATCAGGGACACTATCATGGCGATTACAAAGGCATAGCCATTTCAAATATCAGTCTTGGGAAGGTGTAGTCACTCTCTTACAGCCTGATCCAGGTCTTCCCTTCACATCACCGGTTTCACGCTTTGATTTCAGCACCCGGGATACTGGTGGCAGCCTATTTTATCAGTGATAGCATGCATAGAAAGCCCTTCCTAGGACAAGAGCAACAGCTATCCTTTTTTTTCTTTCTTGGTATCAAATGAGCATATGAAGTTATGCTTACACCTCTGCAAAAAGGATACTAATGAGCGTGTATACTCTTCCAATGGCTTATTTATAGAAATGGCTGATACAATATCTTTGCTTTGCGACAAACAAAATGACTAATCAAACAAAATCTTACGTTTCACGTTACTATTTTTAAGGTGATGCAGTTTTTTTGTCCACCACTGTATATACTATTACTCTTTTGAAGTGGGGGGGGCAATTTTCACATTACAGGAAAATTTCAGGACCTTCTTTTGCAATGCCAAAACCATCTCCCCCTTCTGTTCAGCAAAGCAATAGTCTACATGTGTGGGGGGGCTGCCGATAAAATGCAAGGTTGCCTTAAAGATTGTGTTGCACCCTTACAAAATAAACACCTTGGTAAGTTCGTTGTGGCCATGCATTCATAGAACAGTGGGTGCCCAAAATAATAGGCATCACTCCATGATTTTCACAGAAGCAGCTCCAGTTCTCATGCGATCCTCGAAAGCCAAAAATCAGAAAATACTGGTTAGAGCAAGCAGCATCTAACAGTCCATTTACTAGTCACACTGAAGAAGGAATAGCATAGTTTCTCTGAATATTTCATGTAAGTTACTTTCTTTAATTCACCCTAATGGCAAAGTTAAAAATATTGAGAGAAAGAGACAGTCTTAGCACTGACTGACCCATCTCATTTCAAACCAATGGCACCATCTAGTGACACCTCAAGCACTTTTTTTATCTTGATTCCCCTGCTGAAACTTCATAGTATGTGACTGGCTGGTAGGCTTGTATTGTAAAAGATACACTAGTCCTATGAACCTACTGCAAGGGTTAAAGAATTTTTTTCATGTAAGAAAATATGCGGATGATTAGACAAAACAAGTCATCCTTCAACTGAAAAGTATACTTTATTTCTGGCAAATCTACAATTTGTAAAATAATTATCTGCAATGATAAAAATTTTATATTATTCTAATCACAATTATCTGCAGAGCTACACTCAGAAATAGAAAAGTATCAGTAATAAATCTTCCACTGAATTATTATTTCTTTCTTTCTCATTACAGTCTACAGCTATATGGTGCCAGGTATTGTGCTCTGATGTGTTTTGTGCACATGTGCTACCACGGAAATGATTATACAGGCAAGCTAATCAGCTTCGCTAGATAAACTGCTCCATGCAGAATCAGATATCAGAAGTTCTATAATAAACACAGGATCTCGTCCCTTTAACTTATCAAAACTCACTGTACAGATTATAAGTCCACCCATTTGTACTGATTGTTCTCAGAAAGTGCCCAAGGGTGATATGATACAAACAGGAACATTTTGGGATAATCTCCACTCCAAAACTTGGAACACCTTTGCTAAATTTATTACTGCAGTTTTCTCATACAAGGTATCAGCAGAGAAGCAAGTACATATTACAGCAGTTTTAGGTATGCATTTAAAATCTGCAAAGGGAAGGAATAGATCCTTGGAGCATGGATTTTCATACTTAGCAAGTTGTACCCACAGTCCTGAATAACAATCATGTTTTGCTTCTTTCCAGTGACATGTTTTTTTGTTTTTGTGGTGTTTTTTGATACGCTGCTCGACTTCAGCCAAACTTTTTCTTGAGAGATGGTGTTGTCAGAATTAATCTTCCACAGGAATTCATTCTATTATATGCTTCCTCTGGCTCAAATGCCAGATCAAGACCAGTACCTTCCATTTTTTCTTTATAAAGGCAGTCAAACAAATCATTCTGTGAAGCTGTAAAATAATTCTTCCAGTCACCAATAATACCTAAAAAAGAAAATGAATGAAGTTCAGTTTGGTCAGTTATTTTTATATATTTACTATTTCATTAATAAGTACACAAAGCAATGTTTATATCATAGTCAACTGTTTAAATTGAAAAATTTTTTGTTTTAAGAAATTTGCGCGGCTTGTAAAAATCAGTGTGGATGCCCTTAATTCAATATTAAATGCATTTTCAGTTTAAATATAATTAAACTTTGCTTTATCAGACTATAAAGGTGTAATGGCCTATCTACTAAAGATGATCACTTGTAACCCAAAAGAAATGCATAGTCACCAGAGTTGCTACAATGTTAAGAAAAAGCACTGTATTATGAAATAAAAGTTGTATGCGGTAAAAGAGTGAATGAGCTTAATCTTTCTGTGTTGTGCAGTGGCAGTATAAACTCACTAAAGCTTTTTTCAAAGTCTGAACGAGTCTTGAGGACCTTTGCTGGAGATTCAGGTGACTTCCTGATGGTAGTTGGCAAGAAGATGATAGCGAGGGAGATTACAGCTCTGTTCCTCTCTAAGAAAGGGAATCTTGCAATGGGCATATGCTTGAAGAACTTGTCAAGCTTTAATTGTGTGGTTTTCTGAGAGTCATAAGATGGTAGTAATATGCTGCAGTTCAGAGTTCTTAAGGCAAAATGTATTACCTTATCTGGGACTCTGATCTTAGACAGCAAAATGATTTGCCATGAGATTGATAGTGGCAAATGATGTTTGTTATAGAGTTTTAGGTGCATCAACAACTAAGGTCATATTGCATTGTATATATTGTCTGTAAATTTTGTATGTCCTGATTTTCTGTTTAATTGGATTAAAAACCCAAGTTTTCAGGGGAAAAAAACCATGCCACACTTGCCTCA
This sequence comes from Mastigoproctus giganteus, assembly GCF_048544385.1. Taxonomy (NCBI): domain Eukaryota; kingdom Metazoa; phylum Arthropoda; class Arachnida; order Uropygi; family Thelyphonidae; genus Mastigoproctus; species Mastigoproctus giganteus. Next base: position 152,967,647 of record NC_143582.1, read on the forward strand.
GGCTAAGTAACTCAGCCACATTGTGAAAAAGGCCAATAAAAATTCCTCACATCATCAAACAGATTTGAACTTGGGTCTTTTCTGCCCAGTGCAGGGAGGATGGCAATTCTACCAACTGCTATCCACAAGAGCTGGAAAATGATGCAACAAAGCAAGAAAATTTATAGAGCATCAGCCAAAACAAAATCCCACATCACCTGTGCATCCCCTCCTAGAATTTAAAAAAAAAAAAAAAAAAAATTCTGTTTATACTCTGGCACGACAACCAAGTCAGGTGAGATGGTTTTTGGGCACCAGGATATATATATATATTATGGGGGATTTCACCCCTAGGTGATAAGGCCATAAATTGTGAATACAAATATTTATCGTACTTAGTAGTCATGGGCTTGAACCCCAGTACACTCAAGGAACGCATGCTATGCACTCTCGCTCCTGACCACTCGGCTACGTCAAGCTGCCCACTTTAAAGGCATGTACTAACTACTGAGTGGGAGCCATTTTTGAAAGATAAGTAGACTTTTTTATTACTTGAAAAGGATTGTTTTTCACCACCTTTTTATTACAAATTATTAGTGCAGATATCTGTATTTGGTTGATGAAGTAGGAGAGAACTCTGACACCGTTGTTCATTGCATTGATAAAATAAAAACTAGTTAATATTCTTTTATGTAAATCTGTAAGAGTATAATTAATATTAGAAGTGTTTTTTATTGTCTATAAACTTATAACAACATGAATGAGATTTTATAACATAATTGTAGAGCATAATAACTACTGTCATTTAACATGGGAATAGTGTAGCATTGTTATTGTACTTATGTATTTGTTAGTTTAGTGTTTTTTTTTTGTTTTTTTTTTCCTATGAGTTTTGATTTGGACAGGGATGCTGACAGCAGTACATGTCCAGACTGGTTGGGGAAGAGCGCAAAGGAATTACAGTTGCTAAATAGGAAGTGCCCAGGGAAATAATCACTGAGGCTTCTAGGTTTTTTATACCAACTAAGAGATCCTAGTCAAGGTTTAGACCTAAATAAATGTCAGATGAAGTGATAAGGCAGAGAATAAAAATGAATGGGATAATTATTATTTATCAGGAGGACATGCATACTGGCAGTAAGTCTGACTAGTCTGCAGTTAAGGCAAGCTATGGCAGATTACAAAAATTTCTTGGGCTAAGAATGTAATCCACTTTATATGGATTACATAACTTTATGATCCTGTTCAGGTTGCTGACAAACTGAATAATAGTTTTTAGAAAGGGCACACTAGATATATACTAGGTCGCAACTGGGACCTAAATGAATTTATGATAACTGAAAGAGAAAAGTGGAAGAGAAACTCTTGAAGCTAAAAGTGAATAAGGCATCAAAGAATCTATCCAGTTGTAGTAAGTATTTTAGTGCAAAAGTATTAAAAACCTATTCAGTTGAATATGGACTGATGGAATCTATCCAATTGTATTAAAAGCAGCAGCAGCAAAAGAGAGCAAACTTAAGTCATCATTATGAGCATACCCTTAGATTCAGGAGATGTGCAAATGTCTTCCCCTATTCATAAATGGCAAAGTGAGTGATTACAGACCTGCCAGCTTGATATTTCTTGTAGGAAAAATAATGGAGTTGTGGATAAAGAAGTAATGCAAGGTCATATTGACAGGATTGCAGTTATATGGCAATCACTGTTTTGGTGCAGTTGAAATAATTCAAAAATCTTATAAAATTCTTTGCTGTTCTTCTGAATATATTGTGTAATTGAATTCTTGTGAGATAATTAATTAATTATTGAGACTACACTAATATATCACATGTTAGATTTAAGTAATTTTTTATTGAAATGCTACAATATGAACGACTGAAACACCTCAATGCCAAACACAAACAATTCTGGCTACGTTTCACAAACTCACTGTTTCCTGTCTTCGTGCCTGTGAGGTATAATTTTTTAAAAAAGTTTTACAAAATTCTGTTAATCTAATTAAGTTAAATAATTAAAGTTGCAGAAGTTACCAATGGGGTTACAGTTGCTTGGTTTCAACTTTGGGTACAGAACAATTATTTTACGGGTAATTTGATAATATTCAACATTATTATGAGTTTTAATTACAATATATGATAATATTAAATACCATATTCAATTTACAATAATTAGAAAATTTTATAAAGACCATTAGTATACAATAATTAGTTAATTCATATAATTTAGTTGGAATTTTAAGGTTACTTACTATCCTATGGCATAAAGTCGGAAAAGCTTGCCCCCTCCTTTTTTTTTTTTTTTTGCAATCCTGGAGTGAAGGTTTTTGGGAAATTGTCAGGAAGGTCTGAGAGAGAGAGAGAGAGAGAGAGAGAGAGAGAGAGAGAGAGAGAGAGAGAGAGAGAGAGAGAGGGGGGGGGGTTTATATATAGATAGAGTTCATTTTGGTATAGACAATGGGAGTTTTTTTTGTGAGATGGTTTTCGGGCACCAGGATATATATATATTATGGGGGATTTCACCCCTGGGTGATAAGGCAGGTTACAAAAAATTCTTGAGCTAAGAATGTGAAGAAAAGTAGAAAACAATTTGCTATGGATTTAGTTGTTTAGGGTTGTTGGAATCTTCTTTTACTTGTGATCCTTTCCAGGATTTCTGTTTGGAATAGATTATAATCTCTCAGATTTGAGGATAAGATTATACATGTGCTAGTCTGAATTAAGTTCTAACAAACAGATTAAGTTTTTGAAGAATTTTGCTGTTTTATTGATCTAAGTGTCATTAAATTGTACTCTATAAGTATCTTTATATTCCTAGTCAAACTCATTATTTTATTTTTAATTTAGCTAGAGATTTTGGAGGCTACAAACTGTGCAGATGAAGAATTTAAGCCCTTGGAAATGGATATTTTTTTTTTGGGAAAATTTTGCTGTTTTTTTTACTTAACATATTGAATTGTCTTCAATTGAACTGTTTTAAAGGTCCTGGTCACATTCGTTAACTTATTTTTAAATTTTCAGAAATTTGTAAGTTACTATTCCTAGAGCATTGGTATTGTCGATTTGCTGCGAATATTGTATCATTTAACTAGTAGTAGTAGAATTGTAGGGTTTTGGTTATGGTAAATAAATAGCTCAACGGTTCTAGTCATGTAAGTTGGAGTATATTTATTTGTTTTTAGCTAAGAAATTTTATTTCTAGTAAGGCCATGACTAATTTAAAATTCTACGAACAATATTAGGGTAATATACAGACTTTTTTTCTGTCGGAACGGCATTCCTGAAGTTAAAATGAAATAAAAATAAAAAATCTTATACTCAGATGCATTTTATAAACATTTAAAAGAATCTATTGAAAAAATATTACTAGCAGTTCTGGATAAAGAATTATCTCAGTTGGCCAGATAATGTTTATCATGTGTTGAAACTGTGAAAATTTTAACACAAGATTTTTTTAAATGAAAGGTACTCAGAGATTTTTGTGAATATCTGCACAACAAAAAAGTAACTTTTTGGATTTACTGGTAACTTACTGATAGTGCCAATTTCAACAAGCAAATGTGAGAGGATTTTTACAGATGAAACTAATTATGACTCCAAAAAGGATGTCACTATTAGGGTCTCAGACAAGGCTAATGCAAGCAAATACATAAAAATGTGACTTATTCAGGACCATCATGCAGGGCATATATAGACAAAAAAAACAGTAAAAAAAAAAAAAAGAAAGAAAGAAATCACAATAAAAAATATAATGATAACGTGTTTTTACTGTGGAAATGTTTTGAATAATAAATAAATAAATATCCACGAAATTAGTTCTGTCCAATTTACTATACTTTTGTAATTTGAAATGTCAAATTAGCACTGTTTAATAACATCACACTGGAAAATGAATGAGTGCGCCTCCGTAGCCAGGTGGGAAGGAGCAGCAGTGCATAGCACACGTTTCTTGATTAGACCGGGGTTCGAGCCCGTCACCACCAAATACAGAGCATGCGGAAAGGTCAAGGAATGACCACCGCATATTCTCGGAGCAACATGGCCTTAGTTGCTAATGCTCCTAAAAACCAAAAAATAAAAATAACTGGAAAATGAGAACATGTACTGTTTATTATATAAGTGTGATTTCTGATCAGTATGAAGTATCAAATAAAGGAAAGTTGACTTTTGGCACATTGAATGTATAAAAATTTTCTGCTGAGGGAGGATCCCACGACTGTCTTTCTTTCCTAGGGGAACTTCCTGAGCATTCTGAAAGTTTATATGTTACAAAAAAAGCCTGGTAAATACATATAAACTTGATTATGCATTTAGATACCTAAATGGAATTACTACATATTGCATATAATATCTATCTATCTATCAGTTTAGTGTAGTATTTTCAAATTAAATTGAATTTAAACAGAAATCTTGTCTCAGACTAGAGCAGCAAGGTAGCAGACTCAGAGTAGTGGGAGTGATGTGGTTTAGGGGAGAGCTGAAGGGGGTGGTTCTTCTATGAATCACAGGCTTATGAAATGTACTACATGTGCAATGTTTGTTGAGCTATCTGGAATGAGACATGATACAGCCAAGGATGCCCTTGTGTGTGTGTGTGTGTGTGTGTGTTTTGTGCTAAGCATAAAGAAATTACACACAATCTTAGCATTCTGATGGGCATTTATGAGAGCTTTGGGAACAGGTTGGATGTCCTTGAGGGAATTGAGATGGGGGATCAAGCTTTCAGCCTCCCACCTCAATGCCGTAGCTTGCACATCAGGAAAAAGAGCAGCAACCCTCAAGGTGGAATGTTCTTGGCCCACAGGAGGTGGTTATTGGTGGAGTATGTCTGCTGGGGGGGGACAGAGTAAGTGACCTTGCAGAACAGGTATATCATCTTTTGGGGGCATGAAAGGTGATGCGTTCGTTGGCACTGGTGATATTGGCAATAGGATTGAGGCATAAATAAGTGCAGGGCAATGTTGGAAAATAGTCACGAGTAGGATTAAATTTGAGTGTGCAATTCTTCCTGGATGCAGTGGGAGGGAGTGCGTGTTGGGAGCCTTGTCTATCACTTCGACTCTGAGGATGGAATTTTCTTTAGTGTGGTCTGTGCTTGTTGAAAGGAGAGACTGTTTTTGTAGGGGTGGGAGGTGCTTGAATAGAAGGGGTGCAGAAGTATTTGCTGATGCTGTTGGGGCTGTGGTGGGTGGGTTGGGAGATACATAGACATAGACCTGCTCAGTTTGCTGAAAAACTGAATAGGTATTTTTTACATTCACACACGAGTAATTCTTTAGGGCGGGGGGGATGGCAGAAGTTTATCAAACTAACAGAGAGCTAAATGATTTTGTGCTAACTGAAAATGGAAGAGAATGTTGAAGCTAAAGAAAAAAAGGCCCCTGGGGTGGATGAGATCCATCGAATTATATTAAGCGAAACAAAGTAGTTAAAGAAACCCTTTGCCATAATTACGAGAACATCTTTGGATTCAAGAGAAAAACCCCTATGGCTGGAGTTATGGCATGATGTCGAAATTTACAGAGTCGAAGATTGGTAGAGTCCTTAATGATCACTGCTCCTTCAGGATGAGGCACCTCCGTGGGCAGGAGCAGCAGTGCGTAGCACATGCTTCTTGATTAGACCGGGGTTCAAGCCCATGCCCACCAAATACGGAGGATGCGAAAAGGTCAGGGAATGACCACCGCATATCCCCGGAGCAATATGGCCTTAGTTGCTAATGCTCCTAAAAACCAAATAACAAACAATCCTTCAGGATGATTTGAACAAAGATGGTCAGAGAAATGGTAGCTATGCTTTAATGCTGCTAACTGCAAGGTCTTACACTAGGAGAATAGCAAACCACAAATAAATTATAAAATTGTTGGGGCTGAATTAAAAACAGAGGAGGAGGAAAGGGATTTGTGAGTTACAATATGAACAGATATAAAGTTTTCTGAACATTGTAAACAGGCAGTCAGGAAAGCCCATGGTGTCCTATCGATGATTTAAGAAACTTTATCCTGTAGAGATAGGGAGGTCATAATTTCACTGTATAAGGCAATTATTAGACCACATTTGGAATACTGTGTTCAAGTAGAGAGACCTCATCTGAAAAAAGACATCGAGCTTCTTGAAAGGGTCTAAAGATGGGCAAATCGAATGGTGAGATTGGCAGAAAGATGACTGTATGAGGAAAGACTCCAATTCTATCGACTACAGAGCTTGGCAACCAGGCACCTCAGATTAGTAAAATGAATGAAGATGGAATTCTCACTTATAAAGAATTCCAGAAGTAGGGGTCATAATTCAAGTACAGGGATTGAGGTTTATATTAGACTGTAGGAAGTTTTCTTTTAGCCAGCGAGTTGTTGATTGCTTGCACAAGTCACCCTCACACAGGTAGTTGAGGCTGACAGTTTGAATAAATTCAAAGGTCAACTGGATAGTTACTTGTGTGAGGAGGAAGGCATATAATTTGTATTTTATTGTCGATTTTTTTTTTTTTTTTTTGCCAGTGTAGCAAAAGCTTTCGCTTCCTTGTGCTGTATGGCAAATACTATTACTAAATATAACTTGAGCCTTTGTATCATTCAAATCTTGCCACCATTTTTATAGTTATAGAGTGAGTGGTAGGGGAATTCACATTTTTTAAATTGTGGTTAATAAGTAGATCTAAAAATTCAAATCATTTAGGACATTGTATTGCTAGTTGGATAATTTTGTTATCTATTATAATTAACTTATAGTTTTCAAACATAATGGTATAGCTTAATATGTATAACGCGGACTTGGTAGCATGGTAGTATTATTGCTGGGTAACTGTATATTGATAAGAACATTCGAATTTTAATAAGATAAACTTCATGGCACAACTGGTGCATAGTGTTATTACCGCATTAGATATATATTTAGTGTAGTATTTTTAATTATACTGAATTTGAACAAAAATTATGCCTCAGACTAGAGCAACAAAGCAAAGGCTCATGCTAGTGGGAGTGATGTGGCTCTGGGGAGCACTGAGGGGGGGAGGGAGGTGGTCCTCCGAATCACGGTCTTTTGAGGTGTATGGCTTATTTGATGTTTACTGAGGTATCAGGAGTGGGACATTGTATTGCCAAGGAGATGGATGTCTTTGTATGTGCTTGATGTAAGGAGTGCAAGGATATTAGGTGCCAACCCAGCATTGTGACCTTTATGACAACTTAAACAAGGTGGAATGCCCTCAAAGGAATTAAATTGGGGGCCCATCGATGCCAGACATTACACTCTATCATTAGTCAGCACAGCGGCAAACCCAAGTCAGAATACGCTAGTCTATTGACTATATTGTCAAGTTAATAGGAAATCTATTTTGGGTATGTCTGCCAGGGGAAAAAGTTGATGACATTGTAGAGCAGATATCATCATTTAAGGACACAAAAAGAGGTATTGTTGTACACATTAGCACTATGACATTTAGAGTAAATCTGCAGAATTGAAAAGTACAGGGCAATTTTATAAAAAAAAGTCTCGAGTTAGGAAGTGTCTGCAATTCTGCCAGACATGACAGGAGGGAGTATATGATGAGAGCCTTGTCAACCAATTCAGCTCTGAAGCGATTGTGCAAAGCTCACAGGGTAGAATTTTGGCCTGTGCTTGTTAACAGGAGAGATTATTTCCACAGGATTGGGATATCCTTAAACTGAAAGGGTACAAGAATATTTGCTGATGCTATCAAGGCATTAGGTAGGTCGGACAACTGCTAGCTTTGGGGGGATACACAGACTAATAGCTTATAAGTAGCCACAGCCAGCGGTGAAAGTGATTCTTGCACTGCCTATTGGAATGAGCAGCAACCTTGGAAGCAAGATGCTGGGGATTTCAAGAACTGCTGGGAGTCATTATGACAAGTAAATACATGTTATGGTAACAGAGTAAGAACAGGTGCATGTATGCTGGCATGTACACCAATACTAGGAGTATAGTAAATAAATTTGATGAATTTGAAGTGATGGTCAAGGCATCAAATGCAGAAGTTGTTGAGATTTCAGAGATGTGGTGTCACTCGGATATAAGGGATGCAGAATTTGAATAATGGGGAGTAAACTATATACATAAAGGGTATAGTGAAAGTGTATTGATGTCTAACGGCACCAGGGGTTTCCCCCATCTCCGCGTTGCTTTCATTGTGGGTAAAGGGCATAGTGTAATTTGACTAGCGGCACTGTGGTTTCCCCCCAACTCCATGTTTGGTACTTGTGACATACCAAATGTGGAGTTGGGTACACACCATCTGCACTCTACAGAACTCTGTAAGGTGCAGATGGTGTGAGATAGAGTTGTGTTATGTTGTTCATATGGCCACTTAGCCCAGAGATCTGTGGAGGCCACAACCTAGTTACCATCCTTTGCTAAGGGGAGGTGGGCCAGGTCAGTAGGAAGAAATACTCTGGCAGGATGAACCCCGGGGGTTGTTTGGGCTTCACAGGGAGTGCCCAAAAAGGGGGGGAGGGGTAAAAATGGACGTGGAAAGGGGTGACAGTTGGGACCTCTGAAACTGGATGCCCATCCTCCTTAAAGGGGCATATTAAGAGGGGGGGTGGATTTGTCCACCAGGCAGGAAGAGAGATGGAAAGGGCTGGGGAGAAAAAGTTATAGGAAAAGGGATTCGTAGTGTATTGAAGGGGGGGGGGGCAGGAGGGAATAATAGGACGTGAATACAGGTGGAAACATCCACCTACAGAGAAATGGGGTAGAGTGAGGAGGGATGTATAGGGTTGGCCATCTACTCCCTCAGGGGAAAGGGAGTAAAGGTCATGGGTAAAACCCACATCAAGATGGAAGATTGCAACATTCCAGACAAGGAAAACTAACATCCTGGTCATGGAGATGCATGGCCAACAGGAGAGTGAAACTCTTTGCCATGAGTTGCAGAATACATTGTTGTCAACATAGATGTATACAGGATTCATCCCAGGCTGATCTCCAGCATTCCTCCCCCAGATAATCAGAGGTACTTGTTATTTGCACTAGTTAAATGGGAGCACAGTGACCTGAAATAGATATCTTTGATTAGTTCTTTATTTATACAGGATTCCTCTAGATCTGACTTCCTCTGTAGTCCCACGCCACTCAGGCAACAGCAGTCAGTTTGGTGCATGAGAGTTGAGGAAGTTATCCCACACTGTGACAGCATCAGCATCCCACACTTAATGGTGTTAGTAATTCATACCTTTAGAGTTGTGAAGTCTTTTGTTTAGTCAGCATTCTACACCATTATGTGTTTGCAGTCAAATCAGGTAGTGTCAGATCTGGTGGTTAAATTTTTGTTTTGACGACTCTTTGGGTCCCATTTATAATCAGTCATTAAGTCATGAACACCATCTGCACATACTCAGTCAGTGCTCTATAGTAGTGCTCCTGTGTAACAAAGATGCTCTTGTCCATTTGGCAGGTTATGGATTTTAGAAATTGATGACACCTGTGATCCTCAGTCTGAGCAGTGATACAAAATGTACTCGAACATTTCACCTTCACCACATCAGTAATTCCCAGGGAGGTCAGTTTATCGTTGAAGGATCCATGCCCTTTAAGGAAGAATGTCACATAAATGCCTGGGGAAAGCTATGGTTGAGCCTCTGGGCTAGTTTGCTTCCGTTTCTTAGAATTGTGGCTCTTTAGCACCAAACACATGCACCATAACATATCAGTAGGAAGAAGACTGCTTTGCAAATTAATGCTAATGTTCTCATTTTCAGTCCCCAGTCTGTTCTGGTTATTCTGACTATCATGTGGGCATAGTTTCTGACTTTTTTTCCAGGTGCACTAAGTGCAGAAAGAAAATTAGTTTAGTGTCAAGAGATGCCCAAATATTTTAGTTCAGTAACCAGCATGATTGGCTGTACCATTTATCTTTATGCCAGGGCGTCTTTCTAAAAAACCTTTCAGAAGCATTGACTTAGTCATTTCACTCTAAGTGCAGAGTTTGTGGGCACGAGCTCAACATTGAAGCTTATCTAGGGCATAGTTTGCCTGTGTTTCTAGGCAACCTCTGCTATCTGCTTTTACAACTAGGATGATATTATCTGTATAGGCAATACTGCCTACTAGTACTACCAGAAGGGTCGAAGAATGGATTCCTGAGGACATCTTCTAGTTACATACTGGTAGATTCCTTGATACAGTCAGTTCTCGTATAGCACGATAGTTGTGTTCCTAGAAACCCTCGTGCAATGCAAACAACAGGCCCTATGGGAAAAATAGGGTTAGGTGCTGACCACCCAAGATTAAACACACATTTGTAACCAAAACATTACCAAACACAATAAATTATCGCAATAAAATACTTACATATTTTATTGCGACTATTGATGTAATAAAATATTGCTAATGCTTTTGCTTCTATCGTAAGCAGACTTGTTTTTTTGTTTGATGTTCCATCTCTTCCAATTCTTTGTGTATTAATCTAATGAATTTTAATTACACTTTGAGTTGTTCCTGCTATGAAAGTTGTTTTTATGCATCGTTCTAATTCTCGGCATTGCCTCATTTAGGCCTGTAGCACGTGCAATATCACACGGTCTCTCATTTCGCTCAAAGTGTTTCACAATTTCATATTTTTTCTCTATCGACAGAGGCGGACTGGCCATAAGCCTTACCAGGGAAACCCCGGTGGGCCGAAGGCCGGTGTGATTTTGGCCATAAACACTAGTATGAGGCCACTATAAATTTTCCCGGGTAAGAATTTTTGACCCAGTCTGCCTCTGTTTATCAATATTGCTTTTCTTTTTCTCTCTGAATCTGCAGTGTCTTCACCAGGACGCTTCCTTTTCACACCTTTTAAGTATTTTACTCATTTTTAGGGAATAAAGCACAATTACAAAATGAGGAGGCACGCTTGATACACATAAAGCTGCGTGCATGTAGCAACTGAATAAACAACACCGTAAAGGCAGAGAGACACTATTAACACTTCACATTTTACTAAAGCACATTTCTGGGGTTACTACCATAAAACAATAAAAATAAGTTCCAGTTGCATTTCTGCTAGTGGAATCTGTCATAAATTGGTAGTAAACTCTATCTAATTGCATTTGCAATAATACCGATAGCTGGAATTGTGTGGGTTTTTACGTTATTATGGTTAAATGTGTTTCCCCTTCACTGATATAAAAAACATAAATACATTTTCAGTATCTTCTCTTCATTCCTATTGTGTTGCGTTCAGTTGGGGTGATTCCGCATTTGACTGCCATTTCTTGTAAACACAAAGGCAAATCTTGCATAAGCGAATTCGGTTCATGTTATATAAGACATCGTTCCCCTATTTATAAATCGTGTAGTGTAAACACGTGTTATACAAGGAATGACTGTACCTAGTCTTTACCATAATAACTCTATTACTTAAATAGTCTTTGGCACATCTGTGCAGGTTTTGAGGGAGATTAGCATGGCACAGGTGCCCTATGATGCTTGGCCATCATAGTGTGTCAAAGGCTCCTGCAAAATCCATGGATATGACCAGAATGTACAGAGTTTGTTAGGTACGTCATTGAATCTTCAGTGCAAAACATGCTCTTTAAATCCAAATTGCCTGTCAGATGCTTGACTGTAATAATTATCAAATCTTACTAGTAAGAGTCTTCCTAATAGTTTTCCCATGACTGGGAGGAGGATAATGGGTCTATAGGACCTCGGTTCTATTGGAGGTTTTTCAGAACTCTTTAGTAGGAGTTTTAGACTCACTAGCTTCCAGATATTTGTGAAATGTCTTATGATTATGATTTGTTCAAGAGTGAAAGTATGTGATCGGGGAACTATGTGGCAAACTTTTTCAGTCCACACAACTACAAGGTCATGCCTTGGACATTTACAGTTCCTCCTGTGTGAAAGGTGGTTCTATCTGGTCTGTGCTGTACAAAGCGTTTTCATTTAGGATCTGTTGCTGGGATTCTGAGACAGGCTGGTTATTAGAAATAGTGCATCTAGGATATTATTTATAGATGCTTCCCAAGTATGTGTAATTTGCCATCTGGGAAATTACACATACTAGTCACAATCCTATATCCCATGTCCCAGGGATCTGCAGTGGATACCAAATTTCTCAGTGAAAGAGCTTTCTTTTCTCTTATTAACTTGGTATATTCATTTCTAAGGGTTTTATAAGCCTCCCTGAGGAAATCAACTTCTGCCCGGGACCAGGAAGCACTGGCACGCTGAAAGGTTTTTTGGGCCACATGGACCCTTTTCCTTAGGTCTTGCAATTCCTGGCACCACCAAGGCACGTCATTCCTTTTAGGGTGGCCCTTGTTATATTTTTGATGTGCTGATCCGGGGTTAAGTGGTTCAGGATGGGGAGGGGGATGGTATCCACTTGACACTACGGAAAAGGTGATAGCCCTGTGGTCAGAGGTGGTCCATACCTCGTTTACCTGCCATTTGGTAAATGTGCATGCAACGGAATGTGTGGCCAATGTAATACCAATAGTGCTTTCCTCCATAGTTGAACTATAGGTGGTTAAATTGCTAGGCTGATTCATCACAAGGAATGGTGAGGTAACTATGCAATCCTCCAAGAGTTGTCCAGAATGGCCAGCTCTTGGAGGATTGCATAGTGCCACATAGGCAATCTATGCAATTAGATTCTGTGCCCACTACTGTTTTACCACCTGGTAGAAGGATAGTGATGGACTGTAGGTACTGGATAAGGGTCCATGTCCTGACCTACAATATATAGAAATAATATGTGTGGAGCCTAAAGCACTAGTAATCTGAGCTGGTCAGATTACTAGTGCACATTCTGAATAAGGAGTACAAAACCCATGTATTTTAGTTAAAGTGAGGGTTGCATTTCTCACTATGATGGCAACCAATGAGGTATATGTAGAGGATTCAACTATCTACTCTAAAGGTTAGAGGGTATCGTTGTACCCTACCCATGTGAATATATGGCTCTTGGAGCAGCATAACTTCTGTTGTTTCCTCTTCAGAAATGAGCCTGCTGTGTATTTGGTTGGAAGTATTTTAAAGCAAAGCCCCATCTAGAGTAGGGTGTCTAGCCATAATCTGTTCTAGATTGCATATACTTCCTGGCTTTGATACACACCAGGCATTTTGGATCACCAACAGAGTGGTTGGGATCTAATCCAGCGGCCTTACAGTCGGCACACTTTGGCTAAGGGTTCTTGTTGTGGCAGTTATTATAATCATGCCCTATTATTGCCATCAACCACATATGCTTTGCTTTTGATTAATTACAAAAAGCATGAAGTGGCCAAATTTTAGGCATTTGAAACACTTATGCACATGTTCTTTGAATCTGTCGCTTCCCCATCCAACATAGATTCTATCCTGTTGTTTGAGCAGGCCCCATACTCTTGAGGAAAGTTCTATATGCAATTCACTGCAAGGCCAGACCTTGATTTAGTGTGATATTTGGGAATAAATTTAGGAGGTCAAATTTTCCTTGGGGTAGGCCCCTTGTAAATTTCATTCAATTACCTCATCTATGAGGTAGTGTTTAGTCAGACCTATCTCTAAGTCAAATATTATTTGACTTAGAGATAGGTCTCTAAGTCAAATAATAATATATAGAGGGCCCCTTTTTTATGGCATTTCTACTTTTAGGTCTAGATATTTTACTCCTTCATTGCTCATTATACGGTCCAGGTCAACTTTACTGGCTGTCTCGATAATTATACCTGGGGTCCTTGTTTTACATGTACCTTTTATTTTTAGTCTTCATATTACTCTTTAGGGAAAAGGTCTTTAGGATTTTGATTACTACATCCTTGATTTCCTCACTAGATGAATGAGTACCTTCATTTATAGGTCTAAGTAAGACTATGTTAGGTGCCTTGTTTAGGGACACTTTGGGTCCTTTTATTGGTTTAGCCTGGACAGGGGCACTGTAACATTTCATTGTTTTCTGTGTGCTCTTTTACCTCTTTACAGTCCAGTTTAGTTTGTAAAATTTCATTCTTTATATATAGGTCCATAAGGCTTTCTAGTCTGGTCCAGTAGATCGTTAATCTGTATCCTGATTGCAGCCGTGATTCTGCTACTTTGGCTTGTGATATATTCCATTAATTGGCATTTTATTACAGTCACAGAGTCAAAAGGAGATACAGTCAGTACTCGTATAGCACGATAGTTGTGTTCCTAGAAACTCTCGTGCAATGCAAAATTGTGCAATATAAACAACAGGCCCTATGGTTAAAATAGGGTTGGTGCCGACCACCAAAGATTGAACACACATTACCAAACACAATAAATAATCGTAATAAAATACTTACATATTTTATAACGATTAAAATACATAATAAAAAATAATATTATAATGTTTTATAATAATTTTTATTATTATTATATTATAATATAATAAATAATAAAAAATACCTATTTTTTACGAATAAAATACCTATTTTATTACGACTATTACGTAATAAAATGTTGCTAATGCTTTTGCTTCTATCGTAAGAAAACTTTTTTGTTTGATTTTCTATCCAAACAGATGACAGCCGTTCCATCTCTTACAATTCTTTGTGTCTTAATCTAATGGATTTTAATTACACTTTGAGTTGTTCCTGCTATGAAAGTTGTTTTTATTTTCTCTGCATTCTTTGTAATTCTCAGGGTTGCCTCATTAGGTCTGTAGCATGTGCAATATCACATGGTCTTTCATTTTGCTCAAAGCGTTTCACAATTTCATATTTTTTCTCTATCGACAGAGGCAGACTGGCCATAAGCCTTACCGGGGAAACCCCGGTGGGCCGGAGGCTTGTGTGATTTTTGGCCATAAATCATAGTATGAGGCCACTATAAATTTTCCCGGGTAAGAATTTTTGACCCAGTCCACCTCTGTTTATCGATATTGCTTTTCTTTTTCTCTCCGAATCTGCAGTGTCTTCACCAGGACGCTTCCTTTTCACACCTTTTAAGTATTTTACTCATTTTTAGGTAATAAAGTACAATTACAAAATGAGGAGACACGCTTGATACACATAAACAAAGCTGCACGCATGTAGCAACTGAATAAACAACACTGTAAAGACAGAGATACACTATTAACACCTCACATTTTATAAAGCACATTTCTAGGGGTTACTACCATAAAACAATAAAAAAAATTTCCAGTTGCGTTCCTGCTAGTGGAATCTGTTATAAATTGGTAGTAAACTCAATCTAATTGCATTTGCGATTATACCGATAGCTGGAATTGTGTTGGTAATCGTGTATGATCTAATTGTGTAGTGTAAACACGTGTTATACGAGGACTGACTGTACCTCTGTTTCTGGGGATGGGTGCTCAGATTGTTCAGGCTCTGTTTTATTGCTTAATATTGTGGCTACGTCCTGAATTAAAGGAATTGCCCCCAACTGCAGATGAACTTTTTGCTTGTTTAGCACAGGCAGAACCTGGTTTCTCATTTTAAATTTCATCCATATCCAAGATTTCAAATGTATTCTTAGATACCACCACAGTAAGTAAAGAATCGATAGCCTCTGCCATATCGTCATTCAAATTATTTATTTTTTCCATTCCTACCACAGTAATACCTATTATTTTATTGAGTGTGTGTACTTTCTAAGTCAAAATATTCCCAGTTTTTTTAGTTATTTCCCTGTTTTTGGGGAAATACAAGCAGAGGGGAGGAAAGACAAGATGGCTGTCCTCTTACCACTCCTGCTTGCAAAAATTGTTTTACCACAGCTGGTTAATACAACTTATATCTGGTGGTGTTATGTATACTTTTGTTAAACCTATAAATTTCTACTAATGGCCCATTGCTTTGTTTGTTACTAGCAATTGTTACAAAGGCCACGATAACAAAGAAGACTTAACTAAAATAACAATAATTAAAGTAAGTTAAAATTACAGTAATATACTGAAACATATCTGTTATCCACATAAAACCATCGAAATATGCAGCGACTCAGACTTCCTATACTATCATTATGGCCTTAATCCCCAAGATTTCACGAAATTACAAAAATTACACTCACTTGAAAGCCTTCAACTTTCTTCATCTATATTTACCTTTGGTTGGCAAAAATCCATCCAAAAAGCTGAAAAATAACACAAAATAAGTCCAAACTTTTATACAGAAAGGACAGCCAGGATAGAAGGGTTTATGCTCTTACTTAAAAAGCACATAAAATCTAAGTCAATGCATCCAATTGAAATGGGTGGCCAAGGCAACATGAGACAGTTTGGTGTGACATAAGCACTGGGAAAGCAAAATTGAAAGTAGATATACATGTTATAGGCTGTGATGAGTACAATGAACTCATATTATACAGTCATACAGAGAATTAGAGTGGGCCAGTAAATCAGAATGTCTTATAATGGGGGAATTTTAACTTTTCAGATACTGACTGGAACTTGTAGGTTGGTTACTCCATAGCCGAGTGGTCAGGAGCACATGCTCCTTGAGTAGACCGGGTTTCGAGCCCCTGACTGCTAAATATGCTCAATCTGCCAACCCGCACTGGACTAGTGGCAGATTAGGGTCCATTT
Source organism: Mastigoproctus giganteus (assembly GCF_048544385.1). Lineage (NCBI taxonomy): Eukaryota > Metazoa > Arthropoda > Arachnida > Uropygi > Thelyphonidae > Mastigoproctus > Mastigoproctus giganteus. The sequence goes on from NC_143582.1 coordinate 152,984,102, forward strand.
CCCTCAGCATGAATTGTTGAGGAGGCTTCCATCCTGCAGTGGGTTAATAATGGCTGCAGTTTTTTTTTTTTTTATACTCACAGACTAGCAAGACTTGTGGATTTATTGGATAAATGTTTTCTACAGCAGAATTTTAGAGAGGCAACAAGAGAAAGTAATACTCTTGATCTGATTATCAGCAGTGATTATTCATCCATTAAGAAAGAATCTGCAGATAAAAGAACCACTAGGTGGAAGGGATCACAGTGTATTGATTTGGGATTGACTTAAAGATGTAACCACTATCAGGAGTAAAGGGAAGGTTTTTTTTTCATAAAGGTGACTACAGTGGGCTCAGACAGTTTTTAAATTCTATACAGCGGCACCAACTTTTAGAAATGTGTTCAAATAATTAATCATAGAGGCTACTAGGCTTTATATATAGTAGTAGTTGTGTGATGCAAGCAAGCAAGTGTATGAGCTTATGCAGCATCAGCCAAAAAAATTACAAAACAATTCTCTCTAAATGTTTGTCCAGTTCCTGCTTAAATTTATTTAACCTGTCAACTTCCACAACGACAGATGGAAGTTTGTTCCAGCAATTAACCACCCGTTTGCTAAAGGCAAATTTCCGCACATCTCTTCTACATCTGTCTTTCCTTAATTTGAATTTATTCTCCCTTAGGTTCGTAATCTGAACAAGTGGAAGAATCCCATCAGAATTCAGTGTGCTCAACCCATTCAAGGCCTTATACACCTCAATGCCAGTAAATCAGAATGTGTGGCTGGAGACTAGGCACCTTGCAGGTGCCTAGTCTCCAGCCACTGCAATTAGAAGAACTTAAGCCTCTCTTGGTAAGAGGATCCCTTCATTTTCCTCATCAATCTTGCTGTCCTCTGTATACGCCCAATCAAATCTACATCCTTCCTAAAATGAGGCCTCCAGACCTGTACGCAGTACTCAAGGCATGGCCTGACCATTGCCTCATACAGAGGGACAATCACCTCCTTTTCCCTGCTAGCAAAATTCCTATATATCATTGACCTGCCCTGGCAGCCCGTCTGCATTGCTCAGAAAACTTCATATCTGACTGCACAATTACTCCCAGATCTTTTTCATTTTCTACCACCTTAAGTGTAGTACCACACAGTTGGTACATTTCTCTGGGGTTACTTCTACCCATATGTAGTAGTTTACATTTGTCAAGGCTAAACTTCAGTTGCCACTTCTCAGCCCATCTGCCCAAATTTTCTAGTTCCTATTGCAGTAGCAAACTGCCATTAACAACTCTGCAAACTTCGACACTAAGCCTGATATACCCTCATTAATCATTGATAAATATACAAAACAACAGTGGACCCAACACCGAACCCTGTGGGACTCCACTAATAACATTAGTCCACAAAGAGCAGCACCCATTGATTACCACCTTCTGTCTTCTCCCACTCAACCATCCTTTTATGTCAACCAAGAAATACTCCCCAAAGTATAGGCCTAAATGGATGTCAGATGAACTGATGAAACTCGTGGCAGAGAAGAAAAGTGCATGGGGATGTATATAAATTATTGAGCAAAATAGGCCTATGGCACAGAAACTAGACTGTAATCAACACAATGGAGGTCAGGCAAGTGAAGGCAGATTGTGAGAAATCTTTGGCAAAGTATGCAAAGAAAAACAGGCAAAGTCTTCTTTACTTATGTTGTTGTTATGGGAGTTTAAAGGCGCATAAGCTACTATGGCTATAATACTTTACTTATTTAAACACTAGAAGGAAGGGGATGAATCAAATTGGTCCACTTGATATCCACAGTTTGGCTGTTGATCCTGCTTAGGGTGCTGAAAAGCTGAATGAGTATTTTGCATCTACATTCATACATGAGCAATTCTTTAGGGAAGAGGATGTTAAAAGTTTATTAAACTCTAACAGGGAGCTAGATGATTTTGTAATAACTGAGAGGAAAGTAGAAGAGAAATTGCTGAGGTTAAACATGAGAAAGGCACCTGGGGTATGCGATCTATCCAGTTATATTAAGGGAGGCAGCGAAGGAAGTGAGCAAACTCTTAGCCATAATTATTAGTGAAAGGGGTGGCTTACCAAGAAAGGCTTCAGATTGCAGCATCTGGAGAATAGGCACCTGCAAGATGATCTGATTGAGGCATTTAGGACTTTGAATGGATTTAGAAAATATTATTATAGAGGGGCCCCTCAATATTTAGCAAATATTGGGTGGTAAATTGCTGGAACAACCTTCCATCTGTTGTGGAAGTTGATAGCTTAGATAAATTTAAGGAAACACTAGAAAAATTATTGGATGGAATGAATAGGTGAAATGAAAGTTGTCATGTTTTTTTTTGGCTGATGCTATATAAGCTTGCCTTCTGGCATCATTTTCCACTACTAATAGGCACTGTGCAAGCCGAATCCTTGTTCATCATTGTAGGTTGAAGGTGAATCATTGCTGAGCTTCTGAAATACTTTATAGGCTTCTTTAAATGTTCTTCTGGAGTATGATTGATCTGTCAGAAGTAGTGTTGGTAAAGTTCTAAGTGCCTCTGTAATTAAGACTCATAACATCAAATATTATCAAATTATCATAAAAGAATTATTTTCTAATGCAAATTTGAAAGCAACCCCATCAGTAACTCTTGCAACTCTAATTAATTAGTGTTTGGCTTTGAGGTGTTTTAGTCATTCAAATAAGTAGCATTTCAATAATAAATTACTTAAATCTACCATGCGATATAATAGTATATACGAGGTGTGACAATAAAGTTTCGAGAATAATTTTGTTTCCGTCAAAGTGGCCATACTGTAAACCGCTGTGTAGCCTGAACATCCCTCCCCTTTACCTGCATGCAAAGGTAAATGTCGTTTCAGTCATTGTACAAGTTGGTTCGTGTAAAGATGTGTTTCTGTTACATGAAAAATGGAATGCAACTTAGAGCAAAGAGTCGTGATAAAATTTTTGGTGAAAAGTGGCGAATTGTCCACATATTTATGAAAAGTTGACCAGAGTTTATGGAAATGATACCACGTCGAAACAACATGTTTTCAATTGGGCAAAACAGTTTCGAGAAGGACGCGAATCCATCGAAGATGCTGAGCATTCAGGGCTCCACAACTCGACATGATGAAAACATTGTTTGTGTGCGTGATCTTGTTTGAAGCGATAGGTGGTTAACCACAAGAATGATTGCCAAAAAACTAAACATTAATCGGGAAAGTGTTAGATTAATTTTGACTGAAAATTTTTGACAAGGGAAGTGTGTGCAAAGCTGGTACCGAAATTTCGCTCTCATGAGCAGAAAGAAATTCAGTTGGGACATTCTCAGGAGATGTTGGAAAGCATTGAAGATGTTTCAGATTTGCTTTCTTGTGTGATTTCATGGGATGAAAGCTGGGTATTTGCTTACAACCCCAAAACAAAAAGACAAAGTTAACAATGGAAGGGAGCTTCCTTGCCAAGACCCAAAAAAGCGTGAATGTCAAAGTTAAAAGTGAAAACCATGTTAATTTGCTTTTTTGGTCGAAAAGGAATTGTCCACAAAGTGTTTGTTCCACTTGATGAAACTGTTAATCGACAATTTTGCCTTCAAGTTTAGGAAAGGATTCACAAGCGAGTCAACCAGGTTTGAACTGAAATTGCTTCGTCATGGATTTTGCATCATGACAATGCTCCCTCACATTCCGCCATTGTAGTGAAAGAGTTTTTAACTTCAAAATCAATCAAACGTTGCAGCAACTTCCATATTTTGCCTGATTTGCCTCCTTGTGACTTCTTTTTATTTCCTCGACTAAAAGGAGTCATGAAAGGAATGCATTTTCAGTCAGTTTCTGAAATTCAGAGTAATGTAACGTGGGTATTAAAACAGGTACTAGAAATGTTACAATCAATGGATCCTATGCTGGAATGTGTGTGTGTACAGTCTTTGAAGGCGATGGCCTCACATCTGTATAATTTTCAAAATGAAATGAATTATTCTCGAAACTTTGTCACACCTCGTATAGTCTCAATTAATTAATTATCTCACAATGATGAACAAACAATCACGTAAATCCCTTCTTCCAAGTAATTGAACTTGTTTCATCTAATTTTAGTGATTCTTTCATTCCATGTCATTATTGTACTAATATGACGGTATAAGTACAATATCAAAATCACATTTTTCTCTATATTTAATAACCACACCTTTACCCTTAATATAATAACTTACCCTTTCGCATAAACTTTGATTGAGACATGTCAAATAAATCAGCAATGGGCAGAACTTCTCTGTTTACCATTTTGTTGCTTTTCATTTGTTCAAAAGAGCAATGGCTGGCAATAGTTCTGATAGCTTCGAGTGATAATGAATGGCCAAGGAAGTTTGCAATATGGGCAACCATCCTTGGCAGGTCCTAAGTAAAGAAAAGTGCAGTTCTTAAACATATTTAATTATATACATTTTATTTTTAAAATCTGTACAAAAAAATGAAATAAATAATTTCAGTAAGTTTACATGAAAAACCAGAATTTAGGGTATTAGAACCTATAATGCTTAGTAGCATGCAGGGGCTCGGTTAAAAAGACAGAAGAAACCTACGTCGACCGGGCTAGCCAGGTGGGTAAAGTGCCTACCTGGCAACCCAAAGGTTGCGGGTTCGAATCCTGCCTCGGGCTTGGATCAGAGTACTGCAAAAACCTTGGGAGGTGCATTATGGCCACAACTAACTAAAAAAAAAAGATACCTACTGGCATTAGACTTGAATTTCTGGGAAATACATATAAAAGAAGGTTGTTCCAAAGAATAGAAGCAGAAGGGATAATTAAGACAAGTTAGTTCTGTGAGTTTGTAGTTAGGCATTAATTGATGTTGACTGATTAGAGGCACTTGTTAGGACTAGTCTGGAAGATAAAGGCAGAATTAATGGTGCCCACGGAAGTATCTACAGAAAAGACATGCAACAGAATTCAAATGCCAGTGAAACAGAGTGGAGAGAGAATGTTCATAAGAGACAAGCTAATTAACTCAATGCCCCTTTTGAATAGAGTGTAAAGCCTGGAAAAGATTTTGGGCACCATCTAGATGCGAGGATAATATTCCATGTTGGGGCACATTTGAGATTTGTACAGCTAGTAACTCTTTATATATATATATATATATATACACACACACACACACACAGTGCTTTTTTTGGGACGGTACGCAGTGGTACAGCGTACCAGCACCTTTATTAACAGTGACGTGTGACATTTGGATGCAGCGTACTTCGAAATTTGTAATACTGTATTACGTAAATTGTTTTCACATGTTTACCTACTATTCAAATAAGCTTAAGATTATTTAACTAAATTTGCATTTTTTTACTATCTATTGTTAAGATATTTACTATATAAAACTGTATAACTATTTTTATAATTCTAAATTACTCAGTCGGACCACTGTTTAACGAAGTCCTTTTATTGTGAATTATTTTGAATTCCCCTTGGAAGTTACATTGAAGAAAATTTTCATATAGCAAACGGATTAGAAGAGAATTAACTCAGTACACACTGTTTGCATTTCTGGCATTTAGTGCTGCTGCTGCTGCACGAATTAAGAGAGCTAAAGGGATTACCATTCTACAACTTGGTGGTACCTGCTAAAACCTATCCGACTACTTGTCCCACATACGGAGAAGTCACACTGGTCAAGAGTGAGCAGTTCAAGGTGTATTCCCAATGGGATCTGGCCCACCTTCTATTGCAGTGGTGTCCAACCTTTTCCCGTAGAGTGGCCATATTTAAAAAAATTCAAAGTTAGATTTCTTTAGTGTGTTACATTTTCCATATCTTGTTGCATGTAAAATTAAAACTGAAAATATTCAAAACTTTTATTAAGTACAATACACAATTATTTTTTTACTTATTTTTTTATATACTTGAATAATAAATTTATGCTTAATAAACTGTGTTAATATACTTAATTTGTTGTTCTTATTCTAAAAACATTGCTACTAAAGTAACAATATCAGGAAAAAAAAAAATTTTAGAGTACTTTTCATATCCTTTTAATTTTCAGTTTTTCCTGATAGCAAAGAATCAGTACCAGCACCTATTTTTTTTTTTTTTCAAAAAAAGCACTGTGTATATATATATATATATAATCCAATTAACCCAAAATTAAATAGAGATAAATAGTAATCAAAATATATATTAAAAATAAGAAAAAACAGTAGAAAAAGTGGCAGCAAAAAAGCACAATCCACTAAATGTTGCTTATGAGCTAAAATAGGATATTTGCCAGCAGCATGGCAAACCAGTAGAGTGAAAAAGAACTCAACCAAATAAAATAACAATAACAGAAAAATATAGGGGGGGGAGATAAAGAAGAGGTAGTGTTGAAGCAATGTTCCTAAAAGAAATTTAGCGGCACCTCCCTACTAGGCACCCGTTTCCAAATTGTGATATCTCACTACATGGACTAACAACATTACGTGACCAAATAAATTAAAAATAATAATTAATAAACTGACCATTGTGCTCCATCTTGACAGAGGACCACGAGGACAATAATAGTCAGGGAATCACTGCATTTCGGACGCTAAACAAATCTATGCAACGACAGAATGATACTAAGATCAAACCACCGATGCAATAGATTTGCACAGTGGTGGTCCTAATGCAGTGAAAAATAATAAAACAAAGCCTAGTACTTGTATGGCCAAACCACACCACTGACAAAACAATAGTTGAACTACAATATACAGAAACAAATTAGGCTATAGATGGTGGTACGAACGCAGTGTTAGCACATCGTCATGCTACCCCCATGTAAATATAATCCAATTAATCCAAAATTAAATAGAGATAAATAGTAATCAAAATATATATTAAAAATAAGAATACAGCAGGCCCCCGCTATAACGCTGTTCTTATATTATAACCCGTATCTGACTATAACCCTGTCACAGATCACTACAATGCTCTTTTACAGATTGCATTTTTGGGATATTTAACAAAATTGTTTCATTTGATGGAGTCGATAGCTTGAAAATGAATAGCAAAACAGCATTAAAACGTTTCCCACGCAGACCTGATAAATTTTCCCACGCTCAGTGCAATTTTCTCGCACACTAATTTAATTGCAGTACATTTTAAAAAATGATCACATATATTACATGTAATAGTTGCGTTATATGCATTTATCTGAAGTCTAGTCATCACTCAGCACTATTAGACATCGTGCGTAACAGGCAGTTTACTTGGACATTGTATCGTAATTAATGCAACCAATTCAGTTACATTTTCGAAGAGTTAATAATGGCCGATAAGAATGAAAAAGCAACTAATGTCTGGGCCAAGGATGAAGACTATAAATGTTAGAAAAAGGCTGAATTTGAAAATTAAATTAGACGTTTTGAAGCGAATCGATTCCAGTCAACGACAAGCGGATGTGTGCCATAATTTAGGAATTGCAAGTTTAACTGTAAGAACAATTATAAAAAAAAATAAAGAATTAATTTTAGCAGTGGGAAAGATAGCTGTTCCACTGCAAGCAACTAGGGCTAGGCTGGCTATTAGGATTGAAATGGAAAGACTTTAACTAATTTTATTGAAGATAATATCCAATGCAGAATTCAGTTAAGTTAAATATCATAAAAAAAAAAAAAAAAAAAGAGAGAGAGAGAGATTAGTTAATATGATCTGAAGAAAACTCACCTAAAAAAAAAAAATGTGGAACCATTTAAAACTAGTAAGGTTGAATAGATTTAAAATCCAGGGAGAAGCCGCAAGTGTTGCAACTCACAAATGCATGTTACCTTATGGGAATGCAACACTCGCTTAGTGCTGATTCATTTAGCGCTCTGTTTTTCCGGAACAAATTAACAGCGTTAAGTGGGGGTCACCTGTATATATATTAAATTAAGAAAAAATAGTAGAAATATTTCATTTTATTAATTATTATTTTTAATTTATTTGGTCATGTAATGTTGTCAGTTCACGTTTCCACCTTAGTGAGATTTCACATAATTTAGAAATGGGTGCCTACTAGGGGCTAAATTTCTTTTAATTTCATTCCTAAAATAATTTAGAAAATTATTTTAGGAATGAAGAAATAATGAAGAAATGAATTTAGAAATAATTTTCTAAATTATTTTAGGAACGTTGCTTCAGCACTACCTCTTCTTTATCTCTCCTCCCTATATTTTTCTGTTATTGTTATTTTATTTGGTTGAGTTCTTTTTCACTCTACTGGTTTGCCATGCTGGTGGTAAATATCCTATTTTAGCTTATATATAAAACAGAGTAAAAAAGAAAGCGCCTAGCAGATGAAGCAGTATCTGTGATGTGCTTATACCTAGAGATTAAGTTCACATACCTGTAATTGTGATTATTGTATCTTGGAAATTGAAGTGTCACTAAAAATGAGAATAGGAGCAGCGTTTATTTGCAAGAAATAAGACAGCTGAATAATCTGCTGGTGCCAAATCGGGCAAGAAGGGAGGGTGCTTGCTAGTTGGGATAATTTCATTGCCAAAAACTTCTTCACATTGAGAGGATTGTGTGTATGTGGCAGCACGTGGTGGAACAGCAGACAGCTATTTGTGTCAAACAAGTTGCATTTTACTTGTTGCTTGTGCAGGCATTGCCTGACACTCAAATAATAGTGGCTGTTGACTGTAGTGCCTTGAAGGGCAAATTCCTTGTGAATGATTCCTTTGATGTTGAAGAAAATGACCAGCATCATCTCGATGTGAGATTTCTCAAATAGAATAGTCTTCTGCTTGGGTGAGCTGGCTGTTTCCACTCCATGCTTGTCTTTTAGTTTCCATGTATTGGAAGCACCAACTCTCATTGCCCATCACAATGCTTCTAAATGTCAGGGTCATCTTCAACAGATTCAAGGAAATCACAACAACAGTTGATTCTTTTTTTTTTTGCTTTTGATCCAGATTAAAGCAATGGGTCACAAACTATTTCTATTCAACATATCAGTGAGCACATTGGTGGTGATTCTTCGGTCTTCGTTCACAAGATTGCAGATTCTCTCGATCTTTCCTTCAGTTCAAATTGGAACTGGTTGTCCTCAATCGACTTGCATTGGCCATGGGATAGACACTCATCTCTATATAACTTTTTCAGGTCTTTAAATGCTTCAGTCGCTATTTTATTCAACTTAAAATAAAAATTAATTATTGAAAGTTATTCCAACTTAAAACTACCTATCACCAGTGTATTGTTACTTGAGAAATACTGAAGCGATGATCATGCATAATCAAAAGAGCACACTAGCAGTTTGAATGATGCGCTACTTTTTTTTAATCTACTGTTCACGTTGTGGACAGGAAAAATCTTTATTTAATTGGCAGATGTGTGTATATATTTACTATGTTCTACTGTATTGTTCTCAAGTATCTCATGCACTGAACAGAACAGTAGCACTAACAACTGGTCACTGGCACAATTAGGAAAATCTTTCAGCTGGCAATATGCAGTGTGCTACATGACAAAGTCAACAGTGGGTGCAGAGCCCATGCATTAAATTCAGTATGAAGCAATGTGGATATATTGAAAGTTGTCAAATACTATTGTGAAGTGTTTTTCTTTGTAAAAGTAAATATTCACCTTAGAATTATTTACAACATAAAATTAACTGAATAAATACTGTATATACAGATAGATTAAAAAAGACAAATTTTTCACTTTGTAGATAATCACTGAAGTTGTAAACAAATATATTGTTTAAATAATTTAAGTAATGGTGAGGGTTAATTAAATGGAAGCAGTCTATTATAATGGCTGTTTCAGGTTGTTTGGAATCAGTCAACTGGTGATTGCCCGAGACTCTCAAGTCCATTACTTATGTGGATATTTGACAATCATGCACTTACTTATGAATGTGAATGAAAACACGCCATGTCATACAGAGAGGACCACATAGGACTGGTTTGTGGACAAAAAAAAAAGTTGATCACCCGTGGAAAGAATGGAGTCTGCAGCCAAGAATGTCCTTCTAAGCCAGCTATGGAGACAGATTCAAACCAAATCATGGAAGTTGGTAGAAAGCGTACTCAGGAGAATGAAGCTGCCAGCCCTTTTGAGCACATTATCTCAGTGTGTGTCATTCACTAAATGGTAAAGTGAATGGCTAAATGGTAAAGAGTCATATCATACATCATATTTAAATACGACAAATTATCACAGAACCTTACATTATTTCTCTGGGGGGGGGGGGGCACTCCTGAAACATTTCATTTTTGCAGAGTAGTAAATTCACATTGGGGGAAAAAAATAAATAAATAAAAATAAAATATAAGTATCTTTACTTACCATTTTAAGTTCTTCAAAAGCAATAAAGAGCACTTTGTCAGGGTGCTCTTGGCAAAATTTCCAGTAAGGAAGAACATGATCAAACCATGAGCCATAAACCACTAAAAGAAAAGAAAATGTCTGATGTAATGAGAGCATTGTTAAAGTACAATCAGTTTACTAATTAATGTTAATTATAGATAATTTGAATTATATTAAGGAAGTACATGGGAGGGGAAAAAACTGGACTGATCCCATCTGCTCCAGCTTCCTTTTTTACATTTAGTTTCAACAATTTCTCTTCTACTTTCTTCTCATTTATAATAAAAACATTTAGATCGCAGTTATCATAACTTGGTTTACTTCTGCTATTTTCATCCCAATTTGACAGCAGTGCAAACTACCCTATTTTAGGTTGTATGAGCTTGGCACACCCAGGGTCCTTAGCTGGATATCATCTTTCTTGGTGATTCCCTTCTACTCTTGACTCTCTCTCTCTCTCTCTCTCTCTCAGAGTAATTCAGAAATTTTTTTTTTTTTCAGCTGTTGTAGCATAAGCCTCAGGCCTTGCACCACATGGCTAATAATAGCAAACCGAAAAAATTATGGAAATGTATTTTACATTTGGAGGTATTGTGAACCCAATAACACTTCCTTTTTTCTTTTTTTTTTTGTAATTTGTTGAAAATTTTGCTATATTACTAAGCTATTTATCTCTCTAAAAGGTCATATTTATAATGGAAATTGCACTAAACTTTCATCATTACCATATGTTCCTGTTATAAGAACCAATTTTGAATGCCTTTATGATATTTTTCTATAGCACGTTTCTGGAGGTCACAACCATAAAACAGTAAAAACAATTTGCACTTTCTGGTTTATTGGGCTTTTCAATTAGTGCAATCTATTATAAACAGGTAGCAAACTCTATCTTATTGCATTTGCAATAATAACGATAACTGGAATTCTGTGGGTTTTTATGTTATGGTGAAATGTGTTCCCCTTCACTGAAATCTTCAATCATATAAAAAACAAATTTTCAGAAACTTCTCTTCATTTACTTATTACAATGATGAAGGGAAAGGGACCAACGGAAAGTGCAAGTGTTGGTAGTGTCAGGAAACGAAACAAAATTGATTTAGAAATGAAGATGATTAAGAAATATGAAGAAGTATTCCAGTGTCATCTATTACACGGGAATTAGGTTTTGCTGCTTCAACAGTGAATATTATTTTAAGGGACAGTATGCGTATAAAAGAATATGTCAAAGGATCAATGCACTTAAGACCAACAGTGATCACAAAACAGCATTCAGTTGCTATATAGATGGAACAGCTGTTAATATGGATGGAAAATCAGATTCAAAAGCAAGTGCTCCTGCGTCTAATGACCATTCAAGCAAAAGCAACAAGTATTTATGAAGATATTAAGGATAAGTAAGGGGAACCCCAAGCCAAGTTCGTGGCAAGCAATGGGTGGTTTAATAGGTTCAAACATTGCACTGGTTTCCAGAACATTAAAGTATGCTGTGAAGTCGCCAGTGCCGATTTTGCAACTGCAGAGAAATTTTGTGATGTGTTGGAAAAAATTATTGATGAAGTCAGCTATTCAATGCAGCAAATTTTTAACATTGACGAGATACAGAGCAGTATTGGAAAAAAAGATTCCAGATCAAACATATATTGCCAAAGAGGAAAAGACAATGCCAGGTTTCAAGGCTTCAAAAGATAGGGCCACGCTCTTGCTTGGGGCTAATGCAGTGGGAGATTACAGATTAAAACTGCTTGTGTACCATTCTGGAAATCCTCGTGCATTTAAGAGCATCAATAAAGCCACCCTGCCCGTGCATTTCCAGTCGAACCAGAGAGAATGGATAAAAATATCTCTTTGAGGATTGGTTTAAATGCTGCTTCATTCCCAAGGTTGAAAAATATTGTAAAGACAACTACGTTCCTTTCAAGATTTTGCTTCTATTAGATAATGCTCCTGGACATCCTACGCATCTAGATGATTTCAACTTGAATGCGAGAGTCATATTTCTACCACCAAACACTTCACTCATCCAACCTATGGATCAGGGTTTTATTTTGAATATAAAAGCATGCTATTTACGCAGGCATTGACTGCAGTAGATGAAGAGACAAATTTTACGTTAAGAGACTTGGAAATCTTACGATATAGTAGTAGTAGTGGCATGTGACGCAAGAAAGCAAGTGTATGAGCTTATGCAGCATCAGCCCCAAAAAAAAAAAAAAAACCACACCATTCCCTCCAAATGCCTGTCCAGTTCCTCCTTACATTTATTCAACCTATCAACTTCCACAACAGATGGAAGTTTGTTCCATCAATTAACCACCCGCTGGCTAAAGGCAAATTTCCGCACATCTATTCTACATCTGTCTTTTCTTAATTTGAATTTATGCTCCCTTAGGTTTGTAATCTGAACAAGTGGAAGAATCCCATCAGAATTCAGCGTGCTCAACCCATTCAAGGCCTTATACACCTCAATCAGATCACCGCCCAGGTGCCTAGTCTCCAGCCACTGCAATTTGCAGAACTTAAGCCTCTCTTGGTAAGAGGATCCCTTCATTCCCCTCACCAATCTTGTTGCCCTTCTCTGTACATGTAGGCGCCTCCGTAGCCAGGTGGGAAGGAGCAGCAGTGCGTAGCACACGCTTCTTAATTAGACCGGGGTTCGAGCCCATCACCACCAAATACGAAGGATGCGGAAAGGTCAGGGAATGACCACCGCATATCCCAAAGCAATATGGCCTTAGTTGCTAATGCTCCTAAAAAAAAAACCAAATAACCAAAATATCTCTCTGTACATGCTCAAGCAAATCGACATCTTTCCTAAAATGAGGCCTCCAGACCTGTATGCAGTACTCAAGGCGTGGCCTGACCATTGCCTTATACAGAGGGACAATCACCTCCTTTCCCCTGCTAGCAAAATTCCTATATATCATTGACAAAACCCCATGACCTGCCTTGGCAGCCTGTCTGCATTGCTCAGAAAACTTCATATCTGCCTGCACAATTACTCCCAGGTCTTTTTCATTTTCTACCACCTTAAGTGTAGTACCACACAGTTGATACGTTTCTCTGGGGTTACTTCTACCCATATGCAGTACTTTGCATTTGTCAAGGTTAAACTTCAGTTGCAGTAGCACACTGCCATTACTAACCCTGCCAACCTTTGTATCATCTGCAAACTTCGACACTAATCCTGATATACCTTCATCAATATCATTGCCGACCGGGCTAGCCGGGTAGGTAAAGTGCCTGCCTGGCAACCCAAAGGTCGCGGGTTCGATTCCCGCCTCGGGCTGGATATCATGATGGAGCCGAACCAACCGGTTGGTTGGATATCCCAGCCACGTACACGAAGGAAACAAGAAAAAACTGGTTCCTTCGTGTATTGATCACATCATACGAAATAAAGAAATAAATCAATATCATTGATAAATATACAAAACAACAGTGGACCTAACACTGAACCTGGTGGGACTCCACTAATAACATTAGTCCACGAAGAGCAGCACCCATTGATTACTACCCTCTGTCTTCTCCCACTTAACCATCCTTTTATCCATTGTAGCAACTTACCCTTAATACCATTCTGCTCCAATTTGTACGATAGTCTTCCATGCGCAACAGTGTCAAAAGCTTTCCCGAAATCCAAATATATGATATCAAAATTATTTTTTGCATCCAGTTCCTTTGTAACCACATCATAATAACCAATAAAATTTGTCAGACAAGACTTTCCCTTAACAAATGCTGTGTCTGAATTATTGCTGCAGTCTTGTCTAAATGATCCTGCAATGCATCTTTAACCAGTGACTCCATTATTTTACCCGGAACAGAAGTTAAACTAACTGGTCTGTAATTACTCATGTCACCCTTCGATTCCCCTTTGTGAATTGGGGATACATTTGCACATCCCCAGTCCAAAGACGTGGAGGAGTTAATAGAGGAAGAAGAGAAGCAGTTACCTAATGAAGAAATTTTTGACTTGCAGGAAGCGATAGTGAAAGAAGAAAATGCTAACAAAGCTCAAGATGAACCAAATGGGCAGCCGATATGCTTCATCAGCAGAGAGAAGGTAATGGCGAGGTTTGAGAAGATGGATCCTGACAGCAAATGATTCTTAAAAGTTAACAGAGATTTTCCTCTTTGGCACTGTATGTTTGATCCGGCATTTTTTTTTTCCCAATACAGAGCAGTCTCGTCAATGTTAAAAATTTGCTGTGTTGAATAGCCACCTTCAATAAATTTTTCCAAAACATCACAAAATTTTTCTGCTGCTACAGAATTGGTACTGGCAACTTCACCGCATACTTTAATGTTGTGGAAACTAGCGTGATGCTTGAACCTATTAAACCACCCGTGAATGATATGCTTGCTTGCTACAAAGAAATCTACGATGGAAAGAAAAAAGCCAACGTCCAGTCATCCATTAATATGTTCTTTCATAAGGTTAAGCAAGACCCCTTCTAAATCTTCACAGCCCTCAACCTCCACAGCGGCATACCAACTTACTGATGTTATGCCTGTCTCCTCTCTTTTTTTGTAATTTTATAATTTTGAAATTAGTATTAGTATTAGTATTAGTAACGGCCGTATGGTGCAAGAAAGCCTATGGCTTATGCTGCACCAGCCAAAAAAAAAAAAAAAAAAAATCCGAACAAAACAATGATAAAAACAAAAATTAAATAAATAAATAATAATAATTAATAAATAAATAAAAATAATAAAATGAAATTAAAAATTAAATAAAAAGGAAATTAATCCTATCATCCTATGCGCTTCCCTTACCCGAAAGTACTATCCAGATGACCTTTGAATTTCCCCAAACTGTCAGCATCTACCACCCATGAAGGCAACTTATTCCAGTAATTTATAACTCGCTGGCTAAAATAAAACTTCCTGCAGTCCAATCTAAACATTTCCCCGCGTAACTTGAATTTATGTCCCCTAGTTCTAGCATCATTTATAATCTTGAAAATTTTGTCCTCATTCATTTTACTGATGCCTCTCAGAGCCTTAAACACCTCAATCAAATCTCCTCTAAGGTGTCTAGTTTCCAAACTCTGCAACCCACATATTCGAAGTCTTTCTTCATAAGGACGCCCTTTTGCCGATCTCACCAGGCGAGTTACCCTTCTTTGCACCCTTTCAAGAAGCTCGATGTCTTTCTTTAGGTGCGGTCTCCATACTTGAACACAGTATTCCAAGTGTGGTCTAACATAGCCTTATATAATGGGATTATCACGTCCCTATCTCTACTTGCAAAAGTTCGATAGATCATCGATAGGACACCATGGGCCTTCCTTGCAACCTGTTTACAATGCTCAGAGAATTTCATGTCTGACCGTATCGTAACACCCAAGTCCCTTTCCTCCAGTACTGGGTTTAGTTGAACTCCACCAAGTGAATAAGTTATTTTGGGATTACTGTTTCCCAGGTATAATACCTTACACTTTGTTGGATTAAAGCACAGCTGCCATTTTTCTGACCATTCTTGAAGTCTATCTAGGTCTCTCTGAAGAAGCTCAGCTTGACAGTGATCATTAACTACTCTACCAATTTTAACATCATCTGCAAATTTAGACATCACGCCCTCTATCCCTTCATCAATGTCGTTTATGAAAATTAAAAACAACAGTGGTCCTAATACTGATCCTTGGGGAACCCCACTTCTTACATCAACCCAATCTGAGGAATAGCCATTTATCACAACCCTCTGCCTCCTGCCCTGAAGCCATCCTTCTATCCATCTAAGGATTTTCCCAGTGATTCCAACCTGTTCCAGCTTATAAAGCAACCGCTCATGTGGGACTGAGTCAAAAGCTTTGCTGAAATCTAAATAAACAATGTCGAAATTATTCCATAAATCCAGCTCGTGAGTGACCCTTTCGAAATAGCGAACCAGATTTGTTAAACATGATTTTCCCTTTACAAAACCATGCTGAGTATCCTTGAGAATTTCAATTCTATCCAAATGATCCTGAATTCCACCCTTGATCAATGCCTCCATGATTTTCCCTACTACTGAAGTCAGACTGACAGGTCGATAATTTCCCACTTCACTTTTAGAGCCACCCTTATGTATGGGAGATACATTTGCACTTTTCCAATCCAAGGGAATCTCCCCAGAGTCTAGTGATGCTCGCATAACCAGCCTCAGTGGTTCAATGCACTCGTTTGCCGCCTCTCTCAAGATTATAGGGTATATTCCATCAACTCCAGGAGCCTTACTAGTCTGTAGGCTTGAAAGGTTTTTCATTAAATAATCTTGCGAAATTTCAATATCATTAATTACATATTTTTTAACTTCGCTCCCACAATTTCCCATTGCCACAAAAGGCTTTTCATTTGTAAATATCGATGCAAAATAACTGTTGAGTTCATCTGCAACGGCAGCTGGTGTATTTATTACTATCCCCTTTCCCTTACGTAAAGGTCCGATCTGGTTTGTCCTGCTCTTCTTGGCATTTATATATGTGAAGAATTCTTTATCCCCCCCTCTTTGCTCTGTTTGCTAGTGATTTCTCATAAACTGCCTTTGCCTGTCGAACCTGTAGAATAGATGTGCGGAAATTTGCCTTTAGCCAGCGGGTGGTTAATTGCTGGAACAAACTTCCATCTGTCGTTGTGGAAGTTGATAGGTTAAATAAATTTAAGGAGGAACTGGACAGGCATTTGGAGGGAATGGCGTGATGATTTTTTTTTTTTTTTTTTTTGGCTGTTGCTGCATAAGCTCCTACACTTGCTTTCTTGCATCATGTGCCACTACTACTACTACTACTACTACCTTTTCTGTGGCTCTATTACACACCACCTTGTAGCTGTTATAGGCTTCAGTACTTTTTATTGCTCTGTAACGTTTCCATGCCACCTTTTTCTGCTCAAGTAATGTGGCAACTTCACTATTCATCCAACTTGGAACCCTTCTCGTGGAGTATTTTTTTAATGGTATATACGCATTCAAGGCATCTGTGATTAATGTTTTAAAAGCGTACCACAGTTCAATTGTATTCATTCTCTGCGCGATATCTACCCAGTTAATAGAGGCCATGTAGTACCTTAAGGCATCGTAATTTCCTTTTCTGAAATTAAAACCCATTCCTTTGCCTTTTACTTCTGCTACCTCTCTCGTCATCATCCACCGTAGAACTCCGTGATCACTTCCTGCTACTGGTTCCTCTACTGTCAGCCCTGTTATGTCATCTGATTCATGTGTGATGATGAGGTCTAGGATATTCTTTTCTCTAGTACTTTCCCTGACATGTTGATACAAATAACAGTCATCTAGTTGATTTAAAAATTTTGTTCCCCATGTCGAGTTTCCTTCCCATTTACTCCAATCAATTAGAGGCAAATTGAAATCACCCATAATAAGGCATTGACGCTTACTTGCCCATTCCATTTGCATGTAGAGGCTTTTGTCATAGTCTTCACAATCACCTGGTCTGTAGATTACGCCTACTCGCATTGTACCTTTGTTTCCAACTATCTCACACCATACAGACTCTATACTAGCATGTGAAATGTCTGAATCTGGGAAAGCTATCGTTGCACTCAGGCTGCTTCTGATAAGAAGCATTACCCCACCACCCCTTCTATCTACTCTATCCTTCCTAAATACATTATACAAGCCGTACTGAAACTCATCATCCCCAATTTCCGGGTGGCACCACGTCTCCGTAAGCCCTATTATGTCCGCGTTACTTGTTTTAACCAGCAGTTCGAATTCGCTCATTTTATTGACGACACTTCTAACGTTACTGTATAAACAATTAAGATTTACTGTTCTTGTATATTTAACAACCCTAACACAACCCTTGAAGTTTTTTAGGCTCTCTTCCCTGATATTAGCTACCTGCTCACGTGAAACGTCTTTGCCCCCAGAATATCTAGATAATATGTCCAGTTGGGGTAACAGATAAGAACTCTTAAGGTATGTGCAAGAGTTACATTGACCAATATTATCAGATAAACGCGTGTCAGTATTACCCACATCCCCCCTAACTAGCAGTTTCCCCGAGCCTTTAAGGTATCCTCAATAATACTGGCAAAAACGTTTGCACCACCTTTGTTTAAGTGTATCCCATCTCTACAAAACAAATTCCTTCTACCTACAAGTGTGGGCCATGCTGATAGAAATTTACCCCCTAAAGCCTTGCAGATTCCTTCAAGTCTTGAGTTAATCCACAAGGCTCTTAACATATAATCCCTCCTATCGTGTCTGGGCAGAATTGCAGACACATAGACATTATGGCCTAGCTCGCGACATTTCCTCAGCATGGTCCTGTATTTTTCCAACAAATCGTCAGATCGTGTACGTTTAATATCGTTTGTCCCCACATGAATAATAATATTTTCTTTACCCCCTTTAAAATCTGACAGTCTGTTGGTGACATCATCAATAGTTGCTCCCGGCAGACATACCCTGGTTCTGCTCCACCTATCTTTATTACAAAAAATATTCCCCGTTTCCCTGACAATGGAGTCTCCTAATAAAACAATGTCCTTTCTAACCAGGGTAGTTTGCACTTGGTTTTTCTGTTTTGAGGCTCGAATCGGGTGTGCATCACTTGGTAGATTGCTGGAGTTTTGAGTCCCTGACGAGCTCCCAGAAGCATTATTTTCGAGGGCAAGCACTCGTTTTTTCAGGGACTCAAATTGTTCCATCAGTGCACCAAATTGTAATTTAAGATCGGTGCACTCCTTACATCGATCACAAAGAAAAGAATCCCCAGGTAAGGTAGGATTAGTCACCAGGTCGACCTTGGAAAACATTCCACAGGTTCCACAACGGATTAAATCATGACTCACCCGTAAATCGCCATCTGCTATTTCCGTGTGACTCACGATACCCTGTGACGTGTTTAAGGCAGATCTCGTAACAACCATTATAAAATTAAATAAATATCAATGAAAGTAACTTTAAAAAATTATATCTATAATATTATTAAAATCAAACAGTTACAGGAAAACCTATAACAAAATAATCCAACAATATTTAAATAAATCAAATATTTTAAAAGCACTATCCAAAAGTAAACCACTTAACTGAGGAGCCCTGTCTAAGCGCGTCCGCTCACCTCGAATGCCAACGTACAAAAGCGTGCAAATTAAAATGTTTTTTAATTTGCACGCTTTTGTAATTTTTTCTGCATACGAGATAAAAAATTGAATAAATACAATAAATAATTCTATTTACATGTTCATCGAACATTTCTTTTTTGATTCAATCAATTCAGCGAGTACAGCACAAGCATGGGGGAAATTCGGACTCGCTTAGAGTTCTACGGAGAGCAACCCTTACATAAGTCAGGAAGTTGCTGTATTAATCATATAGTGCAAGGAAGACTTGAGCTTTGGCTGAACCAGCCAAAAAAAAAGAAATACAAATTATGCACTTACCTCCTGATGTAGGTAACTATCCCGTTGACATTTGAATTTCTCTAGTTCTGGAATTCTTTATAACAATGAAATTCTGCCTTCATTCATCTTACTAACTTCCCCTCAATCAGGAGCCCCCCTACCACCAAGGTGCTGGGCTGTGAAGCTCCATTCATGTCCTTCATAATCAGTCTTTCCACTGTGGTCCTTTTGCCTATCTCAGCTGTGCAAGTTGCCCATCCTTGGACCCTTTCAAGAAACTAAGTCTTTTTTCTGAAGAGGGCTCCATACTTCGACACAGTATTCCAGATGTGATCTTACAAATGTCTCATACAGTGGGACTATGACCTCCCTATCTCTATAGTATATTGTTTGATATATCATCAATAGGACACCATGGATTTTCCTCGCTGCCTGTTTACAATGTTCAGAAAACTTCATATCTGCCATATCGCAACTCCCAGATCCCTTTCTTTCTCTAGAAAGAAAGGGATCTGGGAGTTGCGATATGGCATTTCATTCAACCCCATCAACCCTATAAGTTAACTTGGGATTACTATTTCCCAAGTGTAAGACCCTGAATTTTGCTACATTAAAACATAGCTGCCAACATTTATGATCATTCTCGAAGCCTGTTCAAGTCATGTTGAAGGAGCACCGCTTGGCAGTGATCATTAACGACTCTCACCATCTTCTTTACATAATGTGCAAATTTTGACATCATGCCCTTTATCCCTTCATCGTGATGTTGTTTATGGCAATGAGAAATACAACAATGGTCCAAGAACCACACCTTGGGAATCCCCACTTCTGATGTTACACCAATCTGAAGAATACCCATTAATCACAACCATCTGCCTTCTACCCTGCAGCCACCCTGCAATCCATCTTAGAATCTTTACAGTAATTCCAAGGCATTCCAGCTTATATAGTAACTTTCCATGAGGAACTGAGTGAAATGCCTTGCTAAAATCCAAATAAACTAAGTCAAAATTGTTCTCTACATCCAGCTCATGAGTAACTGTGTCAAAAATAGCTTACTAGGTACATTATGTACTATGCGATACATCACATTGTTATAAATTTATAGCTTATGGCCTTAATAAAAAATACTTCTAATATTAATTATAATCATACAGAACTAATAAAAAAAATTCCATATAACATTTATATCCTTGTATCGATATAACAGTGCCATCATATTTAGACTGGTTTTTTAAGCATTTTCGAAGACCAAGGTAAAGAAGAAATTCAACTTTATCAGGTAAAGACACAACTACACTACTAACTTTGAACAAAAGGTAACAGAAATCAATTTTTAAGTACAATGAATTCGTTCTTAACAATCTGTTGTGGACACTCAAGTCCAGGTCAGAAATATTAGAAATTACTTGTTAAATGACCTCTCCAATATGGATATAGATCCTTTTCATATTTTCAAGAGTGGGAATTCCAGAGGGGTAACTGTATACACGAACTTCAATAAAAATCTTTGTCTGTAGTTACTTAGCTGACCACAATTTCTCACTGCCAAGTGAGAGTATTGTATTGGCATGAGAAAACTGTCATCCCTCAGTCAAAAAGATGGATATCACTGTCACTAAAGCAGTTATGAAAGTAATGCCACAGTGTTTTTATTGAAGTACAGCATAATTTTGATGCAGAAAATCTCAATTTGCTACTGGTTCAAATTACACTATTACATTAATCGTACATTAATTGTTTAAGGAACCTTGCTGTTTATAGCAGGGTCCTATGCAGAAATGTAAAAAGGGAAGGGTTTGACCAGTTAAGTGCAGGTGGGGGGGGGATATCATATTACATTAAAAGTTCTATGTGAGAAAAATAATGAATAAGAACAAAAACTAGTAAGAGGTCTAATTATCCATAATGAAAATGAATTTCCCAAAATGGAATGCTCTAAACAAAGCAATTTATATTCATTTTCTATGACTAAAAGTAAATTAATTGAAACAAATATGTATAATAATAATGAATTTAAAAAAAAAAAACTTTTTTTTTTTTGTCTGCTTTGCTACAAAGCAAAGCAGACACTTCTGTATGGCAGCCACTTTCTTCAGACCCAGTGGTGTCCATTTTAGAGAGGTTTCACTTTAATAAATTCCACTTAGGAGCTCTCAAAAAAAAGTGATCTGATCACTACATAGCATTGACAACAGTTCCTGTAAATGAGGGGAATATGAAAAAAATGCAGCCTTAGACCATAAAACAAAACCTTGTCCTTACAAGTTGCTATAGTACCGCAATGCTTTCAAACACATTTGTTTGAAGCTAAAACGATAGTATAATTGGCAGATTAACCTTTTAACGAACATTACATCGCCAACAGGTTAACCTATTATTTAGCCACTGTCTTAAAATTACTTGAGTAAGTAGCTGAATAACTTTCCAAAACAAATGATATCACAAAATGGATGTCAGATGGATTAGAGTTTGATAAACTTCTGGCCTCCACTTCACTACAGAATTCATGTATGAATGTAGATACAAAATACTCATTCAGTTTGTCAGCTACCTGAGCAGAATCATCAGCAGTCAAACTATTCACTCGTTACTCCTTGGTGCTGTTTTTAAAATTGGAAAACGATTTCAAACCAGTGCCAAGGGGATCAAACTCATTTCCGGATTTAAAACCAGAACTGGTGGGGGAGGGGTGAGAACTATTTTCCCAATTTTAAACTGGCACCAAGGTGGGATTCACTCTCCCTGCATTCCTTTGCATCTTTAGAAAAGGGTACCCCACGCTTCTGTATACTCTGACACAAACCTGCAAGCTTTATTTGGCGAAAAGGTGACATTCACTCTAACTACCGGTAATTAGCAGGTGAGAGGAGCTACGCTTGTTTATCACTGCTTGTCACCAAGATTCACAGAAGGGGTACCTGCTTATAAAGATTAATCTAAATCATAGTTTATAAGCCTTTTCTGATACTGATTACATTGCTACAAAGCTACGTAGACACCTCCAGTATCTGTCACATCAATACTAAAACAATGGCAGCAAAATTCAAACATTCTTATCAAACATTCTTATACAACACAATGCCAGCAGAAGTTGACTGTGGCTTATTACGCAATTACAAGGGCCAAGTAAAGAACAATATCATCTTTTAAGGGTACAAAAGGTGATATAGTTGTACACGTTGGCACTAATGAGATTAGGAGTAGCAGACTGACAGAATTACTTAACAAGTACAGGTCACTATTGAACAAAAGCCGAGAATTAGGGTTGAATTTGAAAGTGTCTGCAATTCTGCCCGGACACGATAGAAGGGAGTATATGATGAGAGCCTTGTCGATCAATTCGGCCCTGGAAAGAATGTGCAAGGCTCAAGGGGTAGAATTTTTTTCAGCCTGGACTGTACTTGGTAACAGGAGAGACTACTTCTATAGGGATGGGGTACACTTAAATAAAAAGGGTGCAAGAATATTTGCTGATGCTATCGAGGCAGTGTTAGGTGGGTCAGAAAACTGATAGCTTGGGGGGATACAAGGACTAATAGTTTAACAGTAGCCGTAGGCAGAGGTGAAGGTGATTCTTGCACAACTTCTATTAGAATACGTAGCGACCTGGAGCGTGGGGTGTTGGGGGTTTCATGGACGGATGGCAGTCATCCTGAAATAGGGGGTATATGGGATGTGTTAGGGTAACTAGGAATAGGAGTAGGAGCATGTATGCTTGCATGTATACCAATGCTAGAAGTATAGTAAATAAATTTGATGAATTTGAAGTGTTGGTCAAGACATCAAAGGTAGATATTGTTGGGATAGCAGAGACGTGTCACACAGATATAAGGAAATAGTTTAACAGTACTGCATACAGGTCTAAACTGGAATTTGGGGAGTAAAATGTGTACAGAAAGGACAGACAGGATAGAAAGGGAGGAGTTGTTATGCTGTTAATTAAGAAAAACATAAAATCAAAAGAAGTGCATCTAGTTGATATAGATGAACAGTGCACTGTTGATTCAGTTTGGTGTGACATAAGCACTGCGAAGGCAAAAATAAGAGTAGGAGTGTGTTATAGGCCTAATGACTTGAATGAGAACAATGAACAATTATACGGAGAAATAGTAAATAAATTTACTATTTATAAATTTAATAAATAGAGAGGGCTAGTAAATCGTAATGTCTTACAATGGGGGATTTTAACTTCCCAGATATTGACTGGAACTTGTGGGTTGGTCACTCACACACTAGTCAGACTTTTGTGGATTTATTGGATGATTGTTTTCTGCAGCAGCATGTTCGAGAGGCAACCAGAGAAAGTAATACTCTTGATCTGGTTATCAGCAGTGATCATTCGTGTATTAAGAATTTGCAGATAAAGGAACCAATAGGTCGCAGTGATCACAGTGTACTGATGTGGGATTTACTTAAAGATTTAATTACCATCAGGGGTAAAGGAAAGGGGTTTTTGCTTCTGTAAAGGTGAGTACAGTGGTCTCCGACAGTTTTTAAATTCTGTACAGTGGGATCAACTGATGATGTTACCAACAGTAAATTCTAAGTGGGAAGCATTCAAGGAATTAATCGTGGATGCCACTAAAAGTTTCATAACTATTAAGAAATATTGTTCAAGGTTTAGGCCTAAATGGTTATCTAATGAGCTAATGAGACTCGTAACAGAGAAGAAAAATGTATGGGATGCATATAAATTATCAAGCGACTCAGAAGCCTATGGCAGATATAAGCTAGTCTGTAATCAGGTCCCAAAGGAGGTTAGGCAGGCGAAGGCAGATTTCGAGAAATCCTTGGCAAAAGATGCTAAGAAAAACAGCAAGGATTTCTTTACTTATATAAACTCTAAAAGGAAGGGGATGAATCTGATTGGTCCACTTGACATCGATGGTTCGACTGTTGATGATCCTGCTCAGATGGCAAACAAACTGAATGAGTATTTTGCATCTACATTCACACATGAGGAATTATTAAAGTTTGAAAATGGCAGAAGGTTATCAAATTGTAGCAGGATACTTAGTGATTTTGTAATAACCAAAAGCAAAGTGGAGGAGAAATTGTTCAAATTAAACAAGCACCTGGGGTGGATGGGATCTATCCAGTTATATTAAAGGAGGCTGCAAAGCAACTAAGCCAAACCCTTAGCCATAATTATGAGAGCATCCTTGGACTCAGGGGAGGTTCCCACGGACTGGAGATGTGCAAATGTATCCCCAATTCACAAAGGGGGATTGAAGGGTAACAAGAGTAATTACAGACCAGTTAGTTTAACTTCTGTTCTGGGTAAAATAATGCAGTCGCTGGTTAAAGATGCATTGCAGGATCATCTAGACAGGACTGCAGCAATAAATCAGACACAGCACGGGTTTGTTAAGGGAAAGTCTTGTCTGACAAATTTGATAGGATATTATGATGTGGTTACAAAGGAACTGGATGCAAAAAATTTTGATATCATATATTTGGATTTCAGGAAAGCTTTTGACACTGTTGTGCATGGAAGACTATTGTACAAATTGGAGCAGAATTAAGGGTAAGTTGCTACAATGGATAAAAGGATGGTTAAGTGGGAGAAGACAGAGGGTGGTAATCAATGGGTGCTGCTCTTCGTGGACTAATATTATTAGTGGAGTCCCACAGGGTTCGATGTTAGGTCCACTGTTGTTTTGTATATTTATCAATGATATTGATGAAGGTATATCAGGCTTAATGTTGAAGTTTGCAGATGATACAAAGGTTGGCAGGGTTGTTAATGACATTAATGGCAGTGTGCTACTACAACAGGATCTAGATAATTTGGGCAGATGGGCTAAGAAGTGGCAACTGAAGTTTAACCTTGACAAATGCAAAATACTGCATATTGGTAGAAGTAACCCCAGAGAAACGTACCAACTGTGTGGTGCTACACTTAAGGTGGTAGAAAATGAAAAAGACCTGGGAGTAATTGTGCAGTCAGATATGAAGTTTTCTGAGCAATGCAGACAGGCTGCCAGGGCAGGTCATGGGGTTTTGTCAATGATATATAGGATTTTGCTAGTAGGGAGAAGGAGGTGATTGTCCCTCTGTATAAGGCAATGGTCAGGCCACACCTTGAGTACTGCATACAGGTCTGGAGATCTCATTTTAAGAAGGATGTAGAGCTTTTGGAACAAGTACAGAGAAGGGCAACAAGTTTAGTGAATGGAACAAAGGGTTGATCTTACGAAGAAAGGCTTAAGTTTTGCAAATTACAGTGTCTGGAGACTAGGCATCAAGCTTCAGTTGCCTTACACCTTAGTGCTGCCTCCTTATTGCTGTAGATTGAAATTCTCTAAAATGTTTCTAATGAGGAATCACATCAGGGTCTGATGATGTCATCCATATGTTGTCTTATAACAGACAATTCAGGATGAGGTGCAACTGATTATTCATCTTTGTCACCATCATCGTCCTCTTGTTCTCCATGAAGAACATTTTTCGCAATCTGTCCCTCAGAAAAAATTTGATAGCCCGGATCGCCTTCATTGTTTTTGAGCCACTGTACCACATCATTCCCAGTTGCATTTTTGTTGCTGGCCCTCAGAAGAGTGTCCCAAAAATTAGACTCCTCAACTCCCTCAAAGTCCATTTCAGATTCTACGTCATACAATAACTTCTTCCAAGCATTGGCCAAGGTAGTAATCTTCATATCTTTCCACGCAGCTGCTAAGTTGCAGATAGCAGATCTGATGTTGTATGCATGTAAATTTTGCAGTGTCATGGTGCCTCTTCTTCTGTTTCTTCCAAAACACCATCACCTCATCCAAAAACCTCTTCTTATACAACCTCTTACAAGCAAAGATTATACCCTGATCCATCAGCTGTATCAGTGAAGTAGTGTTAGGAGGCAGAAAAACATTTAATTCTCCCATCCATGCTAGCTAACCTCTCAGCACTAGGGTGAGCAGGTGCTTTATCTAGCAGTAAAACAGCCTTTATTTCATTAGAATGAATTTTCAGCACATCTGTCTGATGTGCGACACTATCAGATATACATAGATTCTAAATTTTTCCTTTAGGACAGAAATTTTTTGTCTGTTAAATCGAGGTCGCACTATATATGCAAATTTTCCTGAAAATATCAGCATGTGGAACCCAGTTAGAATTTGGAATGGATTGATGGTTTCAATTTGAAAAATGAAGATGTAGTTTAAAACTGTACACCTAAGACAGTCATTTTTACTCTTACCTCAGGTAATGAAAAATAAAAGTGAAAGATAGTGTTAATAGAAAACGATGTATTTTGAATTTCAGGTAAATGAATAATAAGAATGATGTTATGTAGTGTAACAAGAACTTAAAAGAATTATTGAACCGTGCAAATTTATTATGAATTGACTCGTATTTACTTAAACGGCATTCTATTGGTTAAAGAGCATTATATTGACAAATGTTATACAGTTATAGGGAGTGGATTTTAAATTGGAAATATATTATTGGTCATAATGTTAATTGCATTCATAGTTATTGTGAATGACAGTCCACGAAAGCTTGAATGACGAGTATTAATGTTATATAGACTGGCTGAATGCAGCATCATTAATTAAGAGAATATGTATGTCTATTGATTCATTCATTCATTAGTAATGCCCCCCTATATGTATGTAAATGTGTAAACAGCCTTGCAACAATAAATCTTTTGTTACTCTATTTTGTGCATCAGCCTTTGATATTCTCATGAGATATACCCAGTCCTGCCCAATACACATATTCATGAAGAGAATAACCCTCAGCTCTTGGACCTCATCGTATTGAAAATTAACATAGCAGTCAGGTTGCACTATGGGTTTTAGTGCTTGAGGAAGCTGTTGTCACCAAGATTGACAATAATTGTAAACAATAAGGGAAAGTGTGTAGAACAAAGTAAAAAAAGGGAAAACTAGTGAACGAATATATAGTGCAACTAAAGTAATAAATATATAGAGGTATAATAAAAGGTTCTCCTTCATCAAATCATATTCCCCCCCCCCCACAAAGTAAAACTAATTTGCAAAGATTAGGAATTAGATTAATTATATTTCCTTATTATACTATAAATATTCCAGCCTGACTAATGCAACCTTCTATACAACTGTTATGAACTGGTGGAGGATCAACACCTCCTATGTTGATCCTCCAGTAGTTCATTTTGAATTTTTGATTTCAACAACTGAGAATTAAGGAAGACAGCAAAACTGTAAATTCCTAGGTTTATCAAAAGAGAAGCAGGCTAATAAAACAAAAAATTAAATTAGGAAATTTATACAACTCTGCTGTTCAAATTTAGTTCTATTTTTTTTTTTTGCAGACAGTATTATTATTTGAAACTGAAATTTGGGAATGACAATTCTCAGATATGCACTGTATCCATAAAAAAAAAAAATTAAGTCTCAAAAATAGTTTAAAACCTAAAAGTTAAGTCTACTGAACAACTATCAAGAACCATGTCACCTCTCCCCTTCCCCAGTTAACACACAGATTTGTGAAAGTTACTACAAAATTCCACTGCTAAAATGTAGTAATTTAGAAAATTCTAATTATATGAAAGCCTTGCTATTCATCATATGGTGAATCTAGTAAGAAAGCCTTGCTAGATTCACCATTCAATCTTGCTAATCAAGTGTGGTGGCATAGTTGCTCCAGGGCCCAAGGTTGTTGGGAGAAAGAGAAGGGGTATCCCAGAACAATGCAATTAGCATTGATCTAGGACCCAATGCAACCATATTTTGAGGCTGCCTAAATATGTCACCAAGCTTCAGATTGCCTAACTCGAGTATTGACAATTAGGAAAATATGAATTTATGAAAACATGAAAACATGAATTTATGAAAACATGAAAAATATGTCAATTTTATACATTTTGTTGTTTTATAACAAAAATATTTGCTTAATCACAAAGAAATACAAAAAAATTCATTAGTAAATGTCATGTTGATAATTTTAATTGATATATTTAAACAATTTAAGTATGTGCTAAAGTAATTATGCATGGGGAGATGAACACTTACAGTTGCCTTTGAGATAATGCATTAGGAACTCATCCCATGAACCTTTGTAATTTCCTAGAAAGCTACTCATGCGGTGGTGGTGATAATATGACACTGCATTATCTTTTGGATTTCGTACAACATAAATAATCTGGAAAAAAGGAAAAATGAAAGGCTTTAGAACAAAAAACTGCATTTTATTTATTTTTTTGTTTGGTTTGGTGTGAGATTTTTTATATAAAATGTAGTTTAGTTAGGAGAGTATTTTATTTATATTTTTTAATAGTAATCAAAAGCAAACAAGATCGAGCCAGTAGTTCTTTATGATTATGGGTAGATACTATGACTGAAACATATTGACATTTGATTTGAATTTCTGTTGAGTGTAGCTTTCAAGAAATACATAATAGAAGAAAGTAAGTCCAAAGAATTACATAAACGTGATGGAAGATCATTTTGAGATTAAACTGAAAGGATGATGCTGATTTTCACTTGTGCTCAAGAGAAGTTATACAAGGGGCATTCGAAAAGTTTCTGGCCCGAGTATGAAGGGTTTATTTGAGAAGTCTCCTATAGAGTCAATACACTTTTACCACCAATGCTGCATTGTACTGATTGCAGCTATAAAGAAAGTTATCTCTGGGGCTTCCATTGCAGAATTATGTCACTGTTGGTAGGAAAATGGATGAGAGCCAGACATTTTTTTCAAATTAGGAAAAAGGTGAAAATCTGACGGTGGACTTTGTATATATCATGGACTTTGTCTTTGCATTAATTCTAATACAACTAAACAAACTATATCTGATGAATATGAGGGAAAGTCCAAAATTTCAAAGGTGCACACATGCAGTGCAGCCATGGCAATGATAGATATGTGAGCAGACATGCTGAAACAATACTCCTTTGCTTATGTTTTCCTCAGATTTGCCTTTGATGTTTTCATGCAAATGCCTCATAAGGTCTGTGTAATATGTGACTTTCTGAAGGTAGTAATCCACTGGCAACACTCCATCAGCATCTCAAAAAACTGGTGCCATCACTTTGCGAGCAGAAAAGATGGACAGCACACTTTGGAGGGGGAGAAGGGCTTCATTTCCAAACAGTGGAAATTCAACTCTTTAATATGTCTCATCCATGGTCTCATCACCTAGCAAGGAAATATGCTACATTTGCTTTAAAACAATGCAAATAGTCACCTCACTTGACAACTCTGGTGTGTTTTTGATTTTGGGACTTCATGCTGATGCCTTTTTCATAGTGAGCACCTCTTTTATTATGTGGTACATGTATTCATATGAGATGCTGACAATGTACCAAACTGTCACTCGTTAATCACTCACCAGAAGATCATGCACACTGTCAACAACTTCTGGAGTGATGGACACCACAGATCTTCCAGGCTCACTCTCCCTCATTTAAATCCTGCTGCCCACTTTTTAACCATGGAACAGGAAGGGGCATCCGCCCTCAATGTTGTGATCATATCCTCACGAACTGCTTTTGGCATTAGTCCCTTTTCCCCAAATATTGGATAACTGAGTTATTCAGGAAGGGGAATGTCGTAGGTGAAGTAAACATTGGCAGTGAGCTAGATGATTTTCTAATAACTGAGAGGAAAGTGGAGGAGAAATTGTTGAGGATAAACATAAAAAAGGCACCCGGGGTGGATGGGATCTATCCAGCTATATTAAAGGAGGCAGCAAAGGAAGTAAGCAAACCCCTAGCCATAATTATGAGAGCTTCTTTGGACTCAGGGGAGGTACCCATGGACTGGAGATGTGCAAATGTAACCCCAATTCACAAAGGAGGATCAAAGGCTGACACAAGTAATTATAGACCTGTTAGTTTAACTTCGGTTCCAGGAAAATTAATGGAGGCACTGGTTAAAGAAGCACTGCAGGATCATCTGGACAAGAATTCAGTTATAGCTCAGACACAGCATGGGTTTGTTAAGGGCAGGTCTTGTCTGACCAATTTGATTCGATACTATGATGTAGTCACAAAAGAACTGGATGCAGGGAATAACTTTGATATTATATATTTGGATCTTAGAAAGGCTTTTGATACTGTTGCGCATGGAAGACTGCTGCACAAATTGGAGAAGTGTGGCATTCGAGGCAAATTGCTGCTATGGATAAAAGGATGGTTGAGTGGCAGAAGACAGAGAGTGGTAATCAATGGACACTGCTCAACGTGGACTAATGTTATTAGTGGAGTTCCTCAGGGTTCAGTGTTGGGTCCATTGTTGTTTTCTGTATTTATAAATGATATTGATGATGGTGTATCAGGCTTAATGTCCAAGTTTGCAGACGATACAAAGGTTGGCAGGGTTGTTAAGGACACTACTGATACTATGCTGCTGCAACAGGATCTGGAAAGGTTGAGCAGATGGGCTGAGAGGTGGCAAATGAAGTTTAACATTGACAAATGTAAAGTACTACATATGGGAAACAGTAACCCCAGATCAACGTATCAACTCTGTGGTACTACGCTGACAGTGGTAGAGAATGAAAAGGACCTGGGGGTAATTGTGCAGGCAGATATGAAGTTCTCTGAGCAGTGCAGACGAGCTGCAAGAGTAGCTCATGGTGTCTTGTCAATGATATACAGGAATTTTTCTAGCAGGGACAGGGATGTGATTATTCCCTTGTATAAGGCATTGGTCAGGCCACACCTTGAGTACTGTATACAGGTCTGGAGGCCTCATTTCAAGAAGGATGTAGAGCTGCTGGAACGAGTACAGAGAAGGGCAACAAGATTAGTGAATGGAACAAAGGGTTGCTCTTACGAAGAAAGGCTTAAGTTTTGCAAATTACAGAGCCTGGAGACTAGGCATCGCCGAGGTGATCTGATAGAGGTGTACAAGGCTTTGAATGGCTTGAGCATGCTCAATGCCGATGGAATTCTTCCTCTTGCTCAGAATAATCACCTGAGAGGGCATAAATTCAAATTGAGGAAGGACGGATGTCGGATAGATGTGCGGAAATTCGCCTTTAGCCAGCGGGCAGTTGGTTTGTGGAATAGACTTCCATCGCTTGTTGTTGAAGTTGATAGCCTAAACAAATTTAAGGCTCAGCTGGACAGGTATTTCGAACGAATTGAGGGGTGAAATGGGAGTAGTGGTTGTTTTTTTTTTTTTTTTTTTTCTTTTTTTTTTGGCTGATGCTGAATAAGCTTGCTTTCTTGCATCATATGCCTCTACTAATGCTAATGCTAATGCTAACTGCAGAGTGACTGATTTTGTTGACTTCAGGACCTGTAATTAAAAAAAAATTAAAACTTGGTTGATTGCTAGTTGAAGTGTTATACATTAAGTACAGAAATTTTATCATTTCATACTCAGGTCAAGGAGCATTTGACTTTTCAAATGCTCCTTGTATATATGCTGATTCATCAAAAGTGTAATAAAGGACTGGAATGTTTACACTGCATTTCTCAAACAACTGATATCTATTGCTTATATTTTCCAGCCAATAATTGAAAAATATGAATTTATTGTAATATATAAATGAAACTGATTACTTAAAAATTTGCTCTTTTGAATTTCATTTAGAGATATTGAAGAGTACAGCAAGATAAACAAGAAAAAAATAAAAAATTATACAGTACACGCCACTTATTGTGATGACAGAAAAATCTTATCATTCATATAATTTTATTACTTTTATAAAATCCCAATGAGATGTATACTAATACATATAAAAAACAATGCTTATTGTGATCAGTACTTCAGTTTATGTTATTTCTTTTTGCCTTATTGTGGTTTACGCATGTACAGTGGAAGTGATTAGATATCCTAATTTGTTTTTGAGTTCCAACACACTGCTGCACGTCCGGTTATTGCTATTGGTTTACACAGTTCACACAGTTTTCTGCTGTTGTTACTTCATGAAAGAAAGTACTGAATTTGTACGCCTATCGGTCTGATTGTTTTACAACCAAACCAAACATTAAATCTTTTCTAAGTCTTGATTTTAACATTATATATATTTGTTTTAAATGGTTTCTATAGATTTTTGAAAATATTATGATAGTTTCATTTTTATTGATGACTTCCTTGAAGAAATAGTGGACAGTCAAATTAAAGCATTTTATATTGCTTGATTTCAATGTTTTCCTTCTGCCTGCTTCACTTTTTTTATCTAACACATTCTGCTCTACACCAGTAAACAACACTGAACAGCTGCATTTCATCAGTAATTGCCATCAATTAAATCATGTTCCAAAGTGATACCCACTGTGTGTGTGTGTGTGTCATTGAAATGATACATATATCATTATACAATGCCATTCATCATGCCAAGCAAAACAACCAAACTGATGATATAATACATGCAATTCACATACACTATATATCATGGACTTTGTCTTTGCACTAATTCTAATACAACTAAACAAACATGCATAAGCTCGTTCATCACCAGAAATTTTCATAGGGGGTTGAAAATGTTAAAATGAACAAATCAATAATTACTTGTATCAGAGATAATTACAGTGACAATTTTTCAGGAAGATGGCTCAACCATTCACTCCCTTCCCATGAGAAAAGGCATTACACTCTAATCATTTCCAAATTATTTATCTTTATACCACAACAACATTCATAAAAGTTTTTTCAAACAGATGACAATCAGTGTATGCGTTAGCATTAGTAGTGGCATATACAAGAAAGCAAGCTTCTACAGAATTAGGAAGAAAAAAAAAAAAAAAAAACCCTTTCCCATTTCATCTATTCATTCCCTCCAAACATTTGTCTAGTTCTTTTACTCCTTGAATTTATTAAAGCTATCACTTACACAATGACAGGTGGAAGATTGTGCCAGCAATCAACCACTCATTGGCTAAAGGCAATTTTCTGCACATCTATTCTGCAACCATCTTTACTCTGTGCTGTTTTTATTTGTATAGTTTGCCAAATAATTCTTGTAATTCACCTTTACTTGCTTAACCTCCTTTGTGACTTGATTACAAACTAGCTTATATCTACCATAGGCTTCAGTGTCACCTGATAATTTATATTCATCCCATACATTTTTATTCTCTGCCATGAGTCTCATTAGTTCATCTAACATCCACTGAGGCCTAAATTCTAAACAATATTTTTAGTTGGTATGAAAGTCCAGTTCCTTCCATGATTAATTCCTTGAATGCTTCCCATTTAGAATTTTCTGTTGATAATATCATCAGTTGATTTCAATTTATAGAATTTAAAAACTGTCTGAGACCACTGTAGTCACCTTTATGAAGCAAAAACTCTTCCCTTTACCACCTAATGGTGGTTACATCTTTCAGTAAATCCCATATCAATACACTGTGACCACCGACACTTAGTGGTTCCTTTATCTGCAGATTCTTATTGCATGAATAATCACTGCTGATAATCGGATCAGCAGAGTTAATACCCTGTTTGCCTGTGAAATGTGTTGCTGTAAAAACAGTCATTCAATAAATCCACAAAAGTCTTAGCATTAGCAGAGGCACATGATGCAAGAAAGCAAGCTTATACAGCATCAGCCATAAAAAAAAAAAAAAAAAAAAAATTTCCCATTTCATCCATCCATTTGCTCCAAACGTTTGTCCACTTATTCCTTGAATTTATTTAAGCTATCAACTTCCACAACAATAGATGGAAGTTTGTTCCAGCAATAAACTACTCGCTGGCTAAAGGAAAATTTCTGCACATCTATTCTAAAACTGTTTTTCCTTAATTTGAGTTTATGTCCCCTCAAGTTTGTAATCTGAGCAAGAGGAAGAATTCTATCAGCATCGAGCTTGCTCAAACCATTCAAAAGCCTTATTCACCTCAATCAGATCACCTCATAGGTGCCTAGTCTCCAGATGCTACAATTTGCAGAACTTATGCTGTTCTTGATAAGAGCATCCCTTTTTTCCCCTCACCAGTCTTGTTGCCCTTTGATGTACTCATTCAAGCAAATTTGCATTCTTTCTAAAAGGAGACCTACAGACCTGTACACAGTACTCAAGGTGTGGCCTGACCATTGCCTTATACAAGAGGATAATCACCTCCTTATCCCTACTAGCAAAATTCCTGTATACCAGTGACAAGACCGCATGACCTGCTCTGGTAGCCTGTCTGCACTGCTCAGAAAACCTCATATCTGACTGCACAATTACCCCTAGGTATTTTAATGTACCAACTGTAGCACCATACAGTTTGTACGTTACTCAAGCTCCTCATACACCAGCCAACTATACGAAGAACCTCCGCTGCCTCTTAATAACCAGACTACGTTTCTCGCCAATAAACCAAGAACAATATCGCTTGGAGAGCGAGGACAATTATAAAGCCTTAATGCAGTTTGTGCAGGATTTTTTTACTAGAAGAAGGATATACCCACAACCTTAGAAGGAATTTTCCTACAAACCAACCACTCATCATCCAGAATAAAGATCTTTAGATGCCTCAACCAAAGAAAAACCTAACAGCTACAATCTGAAGAAACAAATCATTAACTCAACCTATATTTGACCACTCACATGGATGGGACAACATGTCCCAGGAATGGCATAAGACCGACCAAAGACACTGTGCAGTTTGCTGCCGAAACGTCATTTAGCGATCTGAACCGGGTACCCTCACCTGGTTCACTTTCCATCCCTTCCCTTGGCAGGGGGGGATGGTTACTCTCTACCCTTCCCCCTGCCACCCCTATCTTCGCCTGTTTAAGCATGGGCCTGCCCCACTGACTTTTGAAGTTATCTTCACTATCGACACCATATTTCTTTCTCTCAACCCCCCCCCCCCCAGTCTTTAGTCTCCCTTCTCTTTCTAGCTATCTGATGACTAGCATTTGACCCTTGTCAAAACTACACAAGCCCCATACTCAAAAAAATTTTTAACTGTACCTCACACAACTTATCTCTCTTTCGGCCTGACACAATTTCTAGCATTTCTTCTCCCCTCCCCCTTTTTTTATAGGTCCTAGCCATTGAAATCTCAGGAAATCAGGTAGCAGGACCCGCCAGAGTAAATAGTAAATCTTTAAAAAACTGGTGTACCTGGACTGCCTCCACAAGGTATAGTGTGGACAATGGTGGGTCCCATTTGGAACCCAATGGCTAAAACACCAGATGAACAATGGTACAAAACATTACACACCACAATATCCATACACTTTTAAACCTCTGGCCTCTACAGTGTTCTGTATCACACCACAATGTATACTACGAGGAGATGGGGGAAACCTCTGGTGCTGTTAGACCCTAAACACACTATATACTCTGGGAGTCACCTCTGTAGCCATGTGGGAAGGAGCAGCAGTGCATAGCACACGCTTCTTGATTAGACCGGGGTTCAAGCCCATGACCGCCAAATACAGAGGATGTAGAAAGGTCAGAGAATGACCACCACATATCCCAAGAGCAATATGGCAATATGGCTCCTAAAAACTAAATAACAAACAAACAAACAATACTCTGGGGTTGCTGTTACCCATAGCATTAGCATTAGTAGAGGCATATAATGCAAGAAAGCAAGCTTATGCAGCATCAGCCAAAAAAAAAAAACACCCTCCCATTTCACCCCTCCATTCTTTCCAAATGCTTGTCCAGCTCAACCTTAAATTTATTTAGGCTATCAACTTCCACAACAAAACATGGAAGTCTGTTCCACCAATCAACTACTCGCTGGCTAAAGGCAAATTTCAGCACATCGGTTCTACAACTGTCTTTCCTCAATTTGAATCTGTGTCCCCTCAGGTTCTTAATCTGAGCAAGAGGAAGAATCCCATCAGCATTCAGCTTGCTGAAGCCATTCAAGGCCTTATAAACCTCAATCAGATCACCTTGCAGGTGCCTACTTTCCAGGTGCTGCAATTTGCAGAACTTAAGCCTTTCTTTGTAAGAGAACCCCTTTGTTCCCCTCACCAATCTTGTTGTTGCCCTTCTTTGTACTCGTTCTAGCAACTCTACATCCTTCCTAAAATGAGGCCTTCAGACCTGTACACAGTACTCCAAGTGTGGCCCATTGCCTTGTATAATGGGATAATCACTTCCCTGTCCCTGCTAGCAAAATTCCTATATATCATTGACAAGACTCCATGACCTGACCTGGAACTTCATATTCGACTGCACAATTACCACCAGGTCTTTTTCACTTTCCACTTCCCTGAGTGTAGTACCACACAGTTGGTACATTTCTCTTTGGCTATTGCTACCCATATGCAGTATTTTGCATTTGTCAATGTTAAACTTCAGTTGCCACTTCTCAGCCCATTTTCGCAACTTATCTAGATCCAGTTGGAGTAGCATACTTTACTGTCATTAACAACCCTGCCAACCTTTCTATCATCTGTAAACTTGAACATTAAACCTGATATACCTTCATCAATATCACTGATAAATATACAAAATAACAATGTGTCCAACACCTAACCCTGGGGAACTCCACGAAGAGCAGTGTCCATTGATTACCACTCTGTCTTCTCCCACTCAACCATTCCTTTATCCATTGTAGCAACTTACCTTTAATGCCACATCTCTCCAATTTGTACAGCAGCCTTCCATGTGCAACAGTATCAAAGGCTTTTCTAAGATCCAAATATATGATATCAAAGTTATTCTTTGCATCCAGTTCCTTTGTGACTACATCATAGTATCCAATCAAATTAGTCAGACAAGACTTCCCCTTAACAAACCCATGCTGTGTCCGAGCTATAACTGAAGTCTTGTCTAGATGATCCTGCAATGCTTCTTTAACCAGTGCCTCCATTATTTTCCCCGGAACACAAGTTAAACTAACAGGTCTCTAGTTACTCGTGTCACCCTTTGATCCCCCTTTGTGAATTGGGGAGACATTTGCACATCTCCAGTCCATGGGGACCTCACCTGAGTCCAAGGAAGCTTTCATAATTATGGCTAAGTGTTTGCTTACTTCCTTTGTTGCCTCCTTTAATATAGCTGGATAGATCCCATCCACCCCCAGGTGCCTTTCTTATGTTATCCTCAACAATTTCTCCTCCACTTTGCTCTCAGTTATTAAAAAATCATTTAGTTCCCTGTTATAGTTTAATAAGCTTCTGTTCTCCACTTCCCTACAGAATTCCTCATGTGTGAATGTAGATGCGAAATACTCATTCAGTTTGTCAGCTATCTGAACAGGATCATCAACAGTCAAACCATCAATATCAAGTGTACCAATCTGATTCATCCCCTTTCCTTCTAGAGTTTATATAAGTAAAGAGGTCTTTGCTGTTTTTCTTTGCACCTTTGCCAAAGATTTCTCGTAATCTGCTTTTGTTTGCCTAACCTCCTTTGTGACTTGATTACAGACTAGCTTATATCTACCATAGGATTCTGTGTCACCTGATAATTTATGAGTATGCCATGCATTTTTCTTCAATCTCATGAGTCTGATTAGTTCATCTGACATCCAATTGAGCCTAAACCTTGAACAGTATTTCTTGATTGGTATGAAAAGCGAGCCTAGTAGCTTCTATAAGATTAATTCCTTGAATGCTTCCCATTTAGAATTTGCTGTTGGTAACATCATCAGTTGGTCCCGCTGTATAGAATTTTAAAAAAATCTCTGAGACCCCAGTAGTCACCTTTACGAAAGCAAAAACCCTTCCTTACCCCTGATGGTAGTTACATCTTTAAGTAAATCCCACATTAGTACACTGTGATCACTGCCACCTAGTGGTTCCTTTATCTGTAAATTCTTAATGCATGAATAATCACTGCTGATAATCAGATCAAGAGTATTACTCCCTCTGGTTGCCCCTCGAACATCCCGTTGTAGAACACAATCATCCAGTTATTTGTTATTGTTTTTTTTTTTTTTTTTTTAGGAGCATTAGCAACTAAGGCCATATTGCTCCGGGGATATGCGGTGGTCATTCCCTGACCTTTCCACATTCTCCGTATTAGGTGGTCACGGGCTCTAACCCCCGTCTAATCGAGAAACATGTGCTACGCACTGCTGCTCCTGCCCACCTACAGAGGTGCCTCAATCATCCAGTAAATCTACAAAAGTCTTGCTAGTGTGCGAGTGACCAACTCACAAGTTAAAATTTCCCATTATAAGATGATTTATTAGCCCACTATTTCTCTGTATAGTGTATAGTTTTTCTTTCCCAGTTCTTATTTCACACCAAACTGACTCAACATTGCACTGTCCACCCATGTAAACCGGATGCACTTCCTTAGATTATGTGTTTCTTAACTAACAGCATAACCTCTCCTCCCTTCCCATCCTTTCTGTACACATTGTACTCTCCAAATTCAAATTCTGCATATCTGTTAGACACCATGTCTCTGATATCCGAATAATATCTCCCTTTGATGTCTTGACCAGTACTTTAAATTCTTCAAATTTATATACCCTACTCCTAGCATTGGTGTACATGCAAGTATACATGCACCTGTTCTCACTCTTAGCTACTTTAATACAGCCCATGTATTTACTTGTTCCATGTCTCCCAGCAGTTCCTGAGATCTTCAGCAACTTGCTTTCCAGGCTGCTGATCATTGCTATAGAAGAAGTGCAAGAATCACTTCCACCTCTGCCTATGGCTACTGTTAATCTATTAGTCTGTGAAACCCCATACCCAAGCTAGCAGTTTTCAGACCCACCTAACACTGCCTCTATGTATCAGCAAATATTCTTGTACCACCTCTATTTAAGTGTATCCCATCACTGCAGAAGCAATCTTTCCTGTTAACAAGCACAGACCATGCTGAATAAAATTCTACCCCAATGAGCCTTGCACAATCTCTCCAGGGCCAAATTGATTGACATGGCTCTCATTATATACTCCCTCCTACTGTGTCTGTGTAGAATTGCAGACACTTTCAAATTTAACCCTAGCTTGTGACTTTTTTTTCAACATTGACCTGTACTTGTTAAGTAAGTCTGCAGATCTCCTACAGCAGTGGCTCCGAATTGACTGAGATCTATGGTCCCCTTCAAAAATCATGACTTCGAAGCATGCAGATTGTGACAGAAAGCAGAAGGTACACGAAATCTAGATACTGCAGAAGAGATTGTGCTTAGCAGTGATGAGGAAGAAATCTAAACGAATGTACATTATACGAATGACATATAACTATCAGAATTTTAGCATTAGCATTAGTAGAGGCATTTGATGCAAGAAAGCAAGCTTATGCAGCATCAGCCAAAAAAAAAAAATAAAATGAATAAAATAAAATAAAAATAAATAAATAAAAAATAACCACTTCCACTTCATCCCTCTGTTCGTTCAAAATACCTGTCCAGCTGAGCCTTAAACTTATTTAGGCTATCAACTTCCACGACAAGGGATGGAAGTCTGTTCCACCAACCAACCACCCACTGGCTAAAGGCAAACTTCCTCACGTTTATCCTACATCTGTCTTTCCTCAATTTGAATTTATGCCCTCTCAGGTGATTTTTCTGAGCAAGAGGAAGAATCCCATCAGCATTGAGCATGCTCAAACCATTCAAGGCTTTATACACCTCAATCAGATCACCTCGCTGGTGCCTAGTCTCCAGACACTGTAATTTGCAAAACTTAAGCCTTTCTTCGCAAGAGCACCCCTTTGTTCCATTCACCAATCTTGTTGCCCTTCTCTGTACTCATTCCAGCATCCCTACATCCTTCTTGAAATGAGGCCTCCAGACCTGTATACAGTACTCTAGGTGTGGCCTGACCATTGCCTTATACAAGGGAATAATCACCTCCTTATCCCTGCTAGAAAAATTCCTATATATCATCGACAATACACCATGAGCTACACTTGCAGTCCGTCTGCACTGCTCAGAAAACTTCATATCTGCCTGCACAACCACCCCCAGGTCCCTTTCATTCTCTACCACTGTCAGTGTAGTACCACAGAGTTGATACGTTTGCTCTGGGGTTGCTGTTTCCCATATGTAGTACTTTACATTTGTCAATGTTAAACTTCATTTGCCACCTCTCAGCCCATCTGCTCAACCTTCCAGATCCTGCTGCAGTAGCATAGTGTCAGTAGTGTCCTTGACAACCCTGCCAACCTTCATGTCGTCTGCAAACTTGGACATTAAGCTTGATATACCATCATCAATATCATTTATAAATACAGAAAACAATAATGGACCCAATACTGAACCCTGAGGGACTCCACAAATAACATTAGTCCACAATGAGCAGTGTCCATTGATTACCACTCTCTGTCTTCTTCCCCTCAACCACCCCTTTATCCACAGCAGCAATTTGCCTCCAATGCTACATTGCTCCAATTTGTGCAGCAGTCTTCCATGTGCAACAGTATTAAAAGCCTTTCTAAGATCCAAGTATATAATATCAAAGTTATTCCCTGCATCCAGTTCTTTTGTGACTGCATCATAGTATCCAATCAAATTGGTCAGGCAAGACTTCCCCTTAACAAAACCATACTGTGTCTGAGCTATAACTGAAGTTTTGTCTAGATGATCCTGCAGTGCTTCTTTAACTAGTGCCTCTATTAATTTTCCGACAAAACAGAAGTTAAACTAATACTTACTTGTGTCGCCTTTTGATCCTCCTTTGTGAATTGGGATCGCATTTGTACATCTCCAGTCCATGGGTACTTCCCCTGAGTCCAAGGAAGCTCTCATAATTATGGCTAAGGGTTTGCTTACTTCCTTTGCTGCCTCCTTTAATACAACTGGATAGATCCCATCCACCCCAGGTGCCTTTCTTGTATTTATCTTCAACAATTTCTCCTCCACTTTACTCATAGTTATTACAAGATTCTCTAGAACTCTTTGCTGTTTTTCTTTGCATCCCTTGCCAAAGATTTCTCGTAATCTGCCTTCGCCTGCCTAACCTCCTTTGTAACTTGGTTACAGATCAACTTGTATCTATCATAGGCTTCTGTGTCACGTGTTAATTTGTATGTATCCCATGCATTTTTCTTCTCTGCCATATGTCTCATTAGTTCATCTGACGTCCACTTAGGCCTAAACCTTGAACAATATTTCTTAGTTGGTATGTAAAGCCTAGTAGCTTCCAAGATAAGTTCTTTGAATGCTTCCCATTTTTAATTTGCTGTTGGTAACATCATCAGTTGGTCCCACTGTATAGAATTTAAATACAGTCTCAGTCCATCGTAGTCACCTTTACGAAAGCAATAACCCTTCCCTTTATCCCTAATGGTAGTTACCTCTTTGAGTAAATCCCACTTCATCACACTGTGATCACTGCCACCTAGTGGTTCATTTACCTGCAGATTCTTAATGCATGAAGAATCACTACTGATAATCAAATCAAGAGTATTACTCCCTCTATTTGCCTCCCGAACATGCTGATGTAGAAAACAATCATCCAATAAATCCACAAAAGCCTTGCTAGTGTGTGAGTGACCAGCCCCCAAATTCCAGTCAATTTCTGGGAAATTAAAATCCCCCATTATAAGACTCTCTGATTTACTGGCCCACTCTATTTCCCTGTACAATTTCTTATTATACTCATCAGAGTCATTAGGCCTATAGCACACTCCTACTCTCAATTTTGATCTCCCAATGCTTATGTCACACCAAACTGACTCGACGCTGCACTGTCCAGCAATGTCGACTGGCTTCACTTCCTTGGATTTTATGTATTTCTTAACTAATAGCATTAGTTAAGAAAAG
Organism: Mastigoproctus giganteus; assembly: GCF_048544385.1. NCBI lineage: Eukaryota > Metazoa > Arthropoda > Arachnida > Uropygi > Thelyphonidae > Mastigoproctus > Mastigoproctus giganteus. The sequence continues at coordinate 153,026,322 of NC_143582.1, forward strand.
TCTATCCCTTCTGTAGACACTGTACTCCCCAAATTCCAGTTCTGCATTCCTTATATCTGTGTGACACCATGTCTCCGAAATCCCCACAATATCTATCTGCCTTTGATGTTTTGAGCAATACCTCAAATTCATCAAATTTATTTACTAAACTCCTAGCATTGGTGTACATGCAAGTATACATGCACCTGTTCTTTTTCTTAGCTACCCTAACACAACCCATGTGTTTACTTGTACCCCAATGATTCCCAGCAGTCTCTGAAATATGCTGTATCTTATTTTCCAGGCTGCGGCTCATTCCAATAGAAGCATTGCAAGAATCACTTTCACCTCTGCCAGTGGCTACTGTTAATCTATTAGTCCTTGTATCTCCCCAATCTAGCAGTTTTCCGTCCCACCTAACACTGCCTCGATAGCATCAGCAAACATTCTTGCACCCTTTCTATTTAAGTGTATCCCATCCCTGAAGAAGCAGTCTCTCCTGTTGACAAGTACAGACCAGGCTGAAAAAAATTCTAACCCTTGAGCCTTGCACAATCTTTCCAGTGCCAAATTGATCGACAGGGTTCTCATCATATACTCCCTCCTATCGTGTCTGGGCAGAATTGCAGACACTTTCAAATTCAACCCTAATTCACGGCTGTTTTTCAACAGTGACCTGTACTTGTTAAGTAATTCCACCGGTCTCCTACTCTTAAGGTAAGACATTTGTAAGGTAAGACATTTGTTCAGTTATTACAATTATAAAAATAAAGTTATTACTACTATAACAATTAAGTTTCCGATAGTTATAAAAAAAAAAGGTGTATTTTTGTTAGCTTTTGGAATGTAACCCACTTTTTGTACTGGTTCTTAGTCCTGTATAACACGGTTTCGCATTACACACACACACACACACACACACACACACACACACACACACACATATATATAACCATAGATATAAATTATAATAGGAATTAAAAATAACGTCAGCAGTATGGCAAGATAAGAGCGAAAATAAAAAATTAAGCATAACGATATTCAGGTCCTCTGCACTGGCGGTTCGATCTGTGGATCGGGTGGTGGACTGAACTTTTGATCGACTTGCCTTTGCGGCAATTTGTCTAGCGATCGAAATGCAGCGATCCCCTGACCATTATTGGCTTTGTGGTCCTCTGTTGAGATGGGGTGTAATGGTCAGTCTATTTTTGGTTTATTTTTGTTTTATTTTATTGTAGTGGTTTACATTTCTATTAGTGGTATTTCACATAAATTTGGACCTAGCGTCCGTCAGAGGGGTGCCATTAAATTTCTATCTAATTGGCTTTCGAAATTTAATTAATTATTTTATTATCCTTACATTTAGATGTTCTAAATTATTTTAGAGTTTCTGCTGCAATATTTTTACTCTTGTTACCCCTCTCTTCCCTCCCTGTTGGTTTATCATTATGTTTAATTTTTTATTTTCGCTCTTATCTTGCCATACTGCTGGCATTATTTTTATTTTTAATTCCTATTAAAATTTATATCTATGGTTATATTTCAAGCATCATATAGAGGAATATGCTTTTTGCTGCCTCTGATATTTGCTGTACCTTTTTATTTTATTTTTATTATGAAAGATTAAGTTTCCAGCTATTTTAAACGTTATTCAAATATATGTATAATTACACACACACACACACACATATATATATATATATATATATATATTATTAGCCATATGGTGCAAAGAAGCCTAAGGCTTATGCTGCACCGGCCAAAAAAAAAAAAATTTCCCTATTACCCTGAGAGAGAAAAGTAGAAAGGAATCACCAAGAAAGAGAAGAATGATGATATCCAGCTCAAGATCCTGGGTGTGCCAAGCCCATACTCTCCAGATGTGAGCCCCTGGGTATATATATATATATATATATATAGACACACACACACACACAGGTAACCCTCATATAACACAGTAGTTTGATGCCTACAAAATCTCATGTAATGCGAAACTGTGTTATACGGGACTAAGAACCAGTACAAGAAGGGGGTTACATTCCAAAAGCTAACAAAAATACCATTTTTTTTTTATAACTATTGGAAACTTAATTTTTACAGTAGTAATAACTTTATTTTTGTAATAACTGAACAAATGTCTTACCTTACAAATTCTGATAGTTATATGTCATATAATGTACATTCGTTTAGTTTTCTTCCTCATCGCTGCTAAGCACAATCTCTTCTGCAGTATCTAGATTTCGTGTACCTTCTGCTCTCTGTCACAATCTGCACACTTTGAGGTCACAATTTTGTGCTTGTTTGAGACCTCAAACAAGCACAAGTTCAATAGCACAGAACCTAACCCAGGGATCTCCCAACAAAATACAGTGGACTCCACTTTAAAGATATAAAGCACAAATTTAACTTTATTACCTTACACAAAGTTAAATGATACGTGAAAATCGGAAGAATATTTTCCAGTTAGCAAAATAAAAATAAATTTATGCTTATGTACAAAGCTTAATTATTATGTACTGTAAATTGTACATACTAACTAACTAATTGATATTTCTGGGTTGTAAAATTTAAAACAGTAAAAATTATAAGCAATTAATCAATGTTCAAAGAACACTTCACGCACAAGAGAGATATGCATTAACGAGTTTCTGAAAATTTATTTATGTTTGTTATATAATTGAATATTTCATGGAAGGGGAAACATTTTACAATAATAACATGAAAACCCACAGAATTCCAGCTATCGGTACTATAGCAAATGCAAGAAGACAGAGTTTACTACCCATTTATAATTGATTACACTAACAGAAAAGATCAATAAGCTGGAAACTGCAAATTGTTTTTATTGTTTTATGGTAGTGACCTCCAGAAATGTACTTTAGAAAAATATCACGAAGGAGATAAAGACTAGTGAGTCAACAGTAGGGATTCACAAAAAGAAACGGAAATGTTGAAAATTACATCTAACAGAGTTTTTCCCAGCACAAAAGTTCAAAAATACTGTGTTATGTGAGATTTCCCACAATTCTCAAACCGTGTTGTGCGAGGATTGCCACAATTTATCAATCATGTTAGAGCAAAACCGTGTTCTAGAAGTACCATGCTATATGGGGGTTGCCTGTATACATATATATAGCAGACCTCTGGACAGCAAAGTAAGAACATATCGGTGTTCATCATCCAAGCTTCAGATCAACGTGTCCCTATATATTTTTAGTTTGGTCTTATGCATCTACTGCACTCAGTTTCCTTAGCATTGAATACTGGACCCACTAAACTCAGCACTCGAAAAACATCCTCTGTAACATCTTTAACTGTATCCCCTTCTCTTGGAATTAATCATACAACATAGTGCAATACTTATACAACCAATAGCATTTTTATAAAAGTGGAACTGCTCATAAAGATAATTACAAAAACTATCACAATGAGAATCTTCATTGGCTTAAAGATATCCATATTCAACTTGATCCACAGATTAATGTGCAATTATGGACATGATCACATATCTATACTTTTCTGATGAATGTTAATGATTATTTGTCCTGAAAATTGTTTTGCAAGGCAAGTAAAAAAATTACACTGATGAAATGTCTTTAAGAGGTAGACAATATTTTCATTTCTAATGATGTCATGCCTCCTTGCTTTTCCTGTGCAGCCAGTGAATGGCTGGCCACTCAACTGCATCATAGTGGTAAACAACCAACTTCAAATAAATATCTCCACGGAAAGAAATTTCAGTCACCCTGCAATTTATTTTCATTAGGATATTTAAAAACAGACTATGGACAATCAAAAAAATTCAAACATCATGACAACAGGGTGTAGGAAAATTAGCAAAAAAAACATTACATAGAGTAACTCTTGGTTTCAAAAGCAGTGGCATATCATACTATGATGAAGGTAGTGTAGCTACACCGTCTGGAAATACATCCTAAATTAGTTTAAGCTGAAGCTAAATAAAGCTAAAGTAAATCTCCTGATTTACAAATATTCAGTAACCAGGACCCGAAACTCAGGAAAAACATTGCAACAGGACCCACACTCATGAAAATATGCCAGTGTGGATGAATGTAATCTTGTTACTGTACACGTACAAGATTACCAAGAATGCAATTCAAACAAGTAATGTCAATACTGTAAATAAATTTTCTAATGATAAGGAAATTTATGGTCTTATAGCAATGGACTTTTGTAAATAGGATTACAGGTGTACCCTGCAGTTACAACAGGTTAGTTTCTGGGCATTTGTCGTAAAGCTGATCACTACCTTTTTTCACTTGCAGATGCATGTGATGTTTGAAAGTCGCACAGAAATTAAGCTTACTGTTAACACTGCAATTAAATATTACTAGAAAAAACTTACAAAATTGTGAAATAAAGTCCCTTCATTCTGCATTTACATAAAGGCTTGTGATCTTCAAACATAAAATGTAAACACTATGTTTGGCAGCATTAAACAAATGAAAAATTTAGTAAGAGTAAAAGATAGGAAAATATAAAAAGTAGGAGGTTGCAGATACTATTAGAGGGGATTGATCATTTTAACACCTTTATTGTGACAAAATAAATGATAAAAACCTGCTTCTGCATAACCTCAATACATTCACTTTGTCTGTACACACTACTAGATGTACAATATAAATTTATTGAAGCAAATCTTTAGCAGATGACACAAATTCTACATCACCTGGATCTTCATCATCTACAGCTAAATGAAGTCCTTGCAGGCAATTTAGATAGACTTTTTGTAGGCCTAGCTGATGCTCGAGAAGGAATTTCAGTTGATGTTGAAAGTTGATCTAAGATTTGAGAAGATGCTGATTTTTTACGAAAGTAGGAATCCAATGAACTTTAAATTGTGGCTCTTCTTTTCTTTTCTCTGTAGATTTCTCTATAACAGGCATATTGATCTAAAATACCAGCATTTACTTTGGAATTTCTTTCAAAAATGGGATCAGCTTTTCAAAAATGGACATAGCTCCTTCTAAAAGCCTGAATGCTTTTGAAAGTTTCTTGCAAGTTAGTTCTTTAGGAATGGGATTCGATATGTTCTCAGGATGAGAATCCTCTTCACTCCTCCTAAGCTCTTCAAGTTCTAGAAAATCTTCATTACTTAAGGGCTGTGAATGTGACCCAAGCAGTTCAGTAACATCTTCAGGCTCCACTTCTAGCTCTAACTGCCTTGTCATATCTACAATATTTGTAGTAGCCTCCTCAACATGATTTTCAAAATCATCAGTAGTAAACTGGGAACACAACCTCTTCCAAACACCTTTAAGTGTTGACTGTTTCACTTCATCCCATGCATCCCTAATAGTCTTGATGCCATCCAAGATCGTGAAGCCTTTCCAGAATTCTTTTACTACATTTGCTCTAGACGTACTTTCAGATTCACTGTCTATTGCAGCTACAGCCTTAGCAAATGTTCTCCTTAGGTAATATGATTTAAATGCAGCAATAACACCCTGGTCCATTCTTTGAAGCAGTATTTGCAGGGAAGAAAATTACTTGAATGTTTGGGTTAAGGTCATCTAATGATTTAAGGTGGCCAGGTGCGTTATCCAAAAGCAGTAAAATTTTGAAGGGAATTTTCTTTTCTGTACAGTATTTCTTAATTGCAGGCACAAAGTAATTTGAAAACTACTCTACAAAAAATGATGCAGTAACCCATGCTTTTGAATATGATTTCCAACAAACAAGAAGACTGGATTTTGCATAATTATTTAAAGCTCTTGGGTTTTCTGAATGACAAATTAGCATAGGCTTCAATTTAAAATCACATGCAGCATTGGAACCTAACAAAAGGGTTAGTCTATCTTTTGCTACTTTAAATCCTGACACTGACTTTTCTTCTTTTACTATAAATGTTCGTGAAGTTATTTTTTTTCCAGTAGAGGCCAGTCTGATCAACATTAAAAATCTGCATTTCAGAATAATCTCCCTCATTAACCCCGGGGGGTCACATCTGGTGAGTATGGGCTTGGCACACCCAGGGTCCTGAGCTGGATATCATCATTCTTCTCTTTCTTGGTGATTCCCTTCTACTTTTGACTCTCTCTCTCTCTCTCTCTCTCTCTCTCTCTCTCTCTCTCTCTCTCAGGGTTACTCGGGAACTTTTTTTCTTTTTTTTTCCCTGGTGCAGCATAAGCCTCAGGCTTCCTTGCATCATATGGATATTAATAATAATAATAATAATAATAATCAATGGTCTTGGCTAGCTCATCAGGAAAATTAACTGCAGCTTCTGTATCTGCACTGGCTGCTTCACCTTAAACTTTAATGTTATGGAGATTGCTCCTATGCTTAAATCTATTAAACCAACCTCTACTGGCAGCAAATTCAGAATCCTTAACTGCTTCCCTCTCCTGGCTTTCATGTCAGCAAAGAGACTTAGGGTCTTATTCTGAATAATCGCTTGTCTTAAGGGCACACACTGGCTAGTTTGATCATTTGATCATCTATTCACACCATTAAAAGTTTTTCCATATCAGCAATAATATTGTCACATTTACAAATTATTGTTGTACTGATGGAATAGCACTTCTCACTTCACTTAGAATTTTCTCTGTTTTTAAGAACAGTAACAACTGTAGTTCGAGGTAAGCTTAGCCTATGACCTATCTCACTGTTTGATACACTATCATCAATTTAATAATTTTACTCTTGGTATCTAATGTGAGACTGACGACTCTTCTTCTTTTCACTTTTACTGTTATCTGATATTATTAATGTATAATTATTATATTACATAAATATATATATATATATATACACACACACTTACGTATCATAATGGGCAAAAGTTTTTACACTAATCAACACCGAAACACAGAAATAAACAACACACAACGACGCTGAATTACAAACTGAGTCTACCATGTGGAGTGCACGTTGGTTGATTTCTCATTCCTGTATTATAATAAGGGAACGAGATGTCGTTAGTGCGGATCAGGTGTCTCAGGAACAGAGCATAGGGTATAATTAAAAAGTGTCATAAATATGGATCATTGTAAAGTGTGGTATGACTGTATTATGAAATATTCTAATGGCAATGGATTTTTGTAACAACCTGTGTTAGTGGATGATGGTTTCACTAACACTTACCTTACACTTAGCTTGCCGCAACTGACGAGGAATGAGTGGGAGAGGAAGGTGGGTTGCCAAAAGCCGAGGACTCTTCCACTTCCTTAAATAGCGTAAGTGTCCAATGGGTCGTCCTACTTCAAGGTGTTCTACTCTATACACAAGCAACTTATTTTTAACTTTATTGGGGTTGCCATCATTGTAGATTAAGGAAACTATTTCTTCTGTCCACGTTGTTCCTGTACAAAAAACAAACTCCAATATACAAATGAAGAAAACTGAATATGTGTAATGATCAGAAACTTTTTTTTTTTTTTTTTGGATAAAAGACAATCAAAACAACTTAAGAAAATGTGTGATACCATCCTGGCATCAGGAATCTTCTAATTTGGAAGAATGGTCTAAATGTTTTTTTTTTTTTTTTTAATTCAAATCAATGAAATTTAATAATTATAAAGCTATCCTTAATGTAAGAAAATATATTCCAAATTAGTTTAAGTTGAAGACAAATAAAACTAATAAATTAAGAATATTCAAATAAAAACTTTTACACCTCTAATTCAATATATGAACTTGCATTCAGAGCTTGATGCTCTAAATGTGATTCACCTTCGGTAACTATGCAATACATTACCTTTTGAAAGTAAAATGAGATGAACAACTTTTAACATTTTTGCATTTAGCCTATATTTTACAGATGCATATACACCAGTAAAATCGGGTATGTAATATATCCGATGTTGGTACTATGATATTTTTATTTTTATTGTTAATGCTAGCATCAAGGCCGGCATAAAAATTCAAAAACGCCCTCAAATAATAATAAGAATTTTAAGTATCAGTATTATTTAATAAGGGGTGGGGCTGAACACTATGGTAATGAACACTGATGCAAATATGCATATTGCGAGATCGAGCCCCTATGTTTCCATAATAAAAAAAAGTGCACACCATTTCGAAAACTGTGGCAAATATACTGAGTAACAAAAAGTTACAATGAAGCTGTAAACTCCTTTGGATACCCTGATGCTGTATAAAAAGAAATTTAAACATATGTGCAATCAGTTATATACATATAATTTCTGCCAGCTCAGTCTAGCAGAGAAAGTGCTCCTGATATGTACTCTGAAGAAGTAAAAGTAACCATGTCATTATTACAATCAAGAAGTTTCAAAAAGAGAAAAAAAAATTAAATAAATACAGTACACACTCAAATCCAGCAACCTCTGGGGCCAAATCACTGCTAATCTACTTTGAAAGAGAATTTTATAAGTAGCATGAGGTGATGTGTATCTTCTCAAGGAAGCTACACATCAATGCTCCTTCCAAACTTGTAAGCTTGGTCCTTCATTGCATCTGTTACAGCACTCTATATGTCAATCATCCCAAAATGATATCCTTTCAGGTTATTCTTGATCTTTGGAAAAAAAAACAAAGAAGTCACAGCAAGAGATTCAGGAAATGTAGTGGCTGTGGGAGCACTAGAATATTTTGAAGGTCATAACAAACATCATAACAATGCACTCTGCGACACATTGTTGTGATGCACAGTTTTTGGCCCTTTTAAGTTGAATGCTTAGAAATCTTTTCCATAGTTGTTCAAGGACTTCTTGGTATAAAGTTTGGTTGACAGTTTGGTTTTACCTTGAGGAATGGACTCTTTGTTTACCACTCCATGCTTATCAAAAAAGCAGATGAACATCGATTTGATTCTGGATTTGCTCATTTGTGCTTTCTTTAGATATGCCAAATTCCTGGTGTGCCATTCTTCACTCTGCTGTTTCTGGATTGTACTCAAAAATTCATGTTTTGTCGCCATTATTGAAAGAATTCTGGCTTAATTTGAACACAATTGAGAAGATTGAGGCAGATGTTCTTCCAATTTTGCTTATGTTCTTCACTTAGATTTTTTTTTTTTTTTTTAGGCACCATTTTCACACAAAATTTGCACATACTCAAATGCTCTGTTAAAATATCATAAATAGCTCGGTGACTCATATTCGGTTCACCTGCCATCAATCTCATGGTCATCCATCAGTCAGACACAATCAGAACGCATTACTTTCTCCATATAAGGGTTGCTTTTAAGACTATATGATTTTTAGAATCAGTTAAACAGATTCTAAATACTACACAGGTGATATCAAAGTGATGTTACAAAATTTTGTTTATTAGTGGAAGGACTGGGCTAGACCCTAAATTTTATGTAAAAATATTGTTAGGTGGACCACACATTAAACCTTTTGCCGAGATGACCTACATCCAAAGCAAGAGATCACTCTCATGTTTACTGTAACATTAAATTCTAATCCCCCTCCCCCACACATATTGCTCATCCCAGTTTAGGTTAACGTTAGTAAAATGAATCAATGCAATGCAATATAATAATCAGGTTTAATCCATATTCTTTCAGCTTTTATTATGCATGTAATAAATCCACCCATCCAATGAGGTGGCAAAAAGAAATTACCATTAGGGGAGAGCCCTCCAAATATTAAAACATTTTCAACACCCACGAATTTAAACTGCACCATTTCAAAAAATATCTCAAGGAATAACTTGTGCTATTTTTCCAAAGATTAGCAGGTCTTGTCAAATGAAACTGTAGTCAGGAAACTGACTTGTCAATTTATATATATTCCCCTTCCCTTGAAGACCACAAGCACGAGAGGTATTAGAACCTATAGTACTGAGTATCATGCATGGGTTGAAGGATGATAAGATGGAAGAAGATACTTATTGACATTAGACTTGAACTTCTGTATGTTGTAATTTTCAAGAAATATGTATGATGGAAGGTTGTTCCAAAAAACAGAAGTTGAAGGAAAAAATGAAGAAGAAAAGTAGGACAGTAAAAAAGGATGCTGACTGGCTGGGGATCATGTTCGGACTGATTTGGAAGAGAGAGAAGGAATTATAGAATCCAATTCAGAAGAACAACTATTTACAGAAAATGCATGCTGCAGAAACAGTGTCTATGAGACAGAGAGTGGAGTGACTTTGTTAGAGATGAGAGAGAGAGAGAGAGAGAGAGAGAGAGAGAGAGAGAGAGAGAGAGAGAGAGAGAGAGAGAGAGAGAGAGGTTTTAGGAGCACTGCCCCACACATGGGAACGATATTCCATGGTAGGGGGGGATTTGTGATTTGTACAGAGTGAGCAAAAACACAGTTTTTTTGTTTGCAAAGGAAGCAATATTTGTAATGTGCATATGCTAAGACAATAGAAGTCAAAGTAATCCCTAATACATATGTGATCTTGTCTAGAAATCAGAGTGTCATCGAAGATAAGCATAGGGGCAGAAGAAACCTTTTTGTGAAATATAAGACAGGACTGAGTTTTAAAAGGATTGAAATCAGCTAAGCTATCTTTGCTCCACTAGCGAATTACCTGGATATTAGCATTTATGGAATTGGTACTGAATATTTGAGAAGTTAAAGCTGTTTGTGCAGGGCAAGGTTTCTCAAACTGGAAGGTGAAATGCAATGTGCTGTCATCAGCAAAACTATGGAAAGGATTTCTGGTGAATGGGAGGTCATTAATATACAAGAGGAAAAGAGTGAGAGAAAGAACTGAAACTTCAGGAACACCTGCATTAGTGAATAACTTTTGAAGACAGAGAGCCATCTACTATCACCTGCAGTAAGCGGTCAGGGAGAAAACTGGATACCCAATTACAAACAACAGCTGGCAAACCATAAGATTGAAGCTTATACAGTAGACCTTTATGCAAACATGATCAAAAGAACCATGTTTGATGATCCTTTTGATCAAATGGAATTTTTCTAGCAGGGATAAGGAGGTGATTATTCCCTTGTATAAGGCAATGGTCAGGTCACACCTTGAGTACTGTATACAGGACTGGAGACCCCATTTCAAGAAGGATGTAGAGCTGCTGGAACGAGTACAGAGAAGGGCAACAAGATTAGTGAATGGAACAAAGGGTTTCTCTTACGAAGAAAGGCTTAAGTTTTGCAAATTACAGTGTCTGGAGACTAGGCACCAGCGAGGTGATCTGATAGAGGCGTATAAAACCATGAATGGTTTGAGCATGCTCAATGCTGATGGGATTCTTCCTCTTGCTCAGAATAATCACCTGAGAGGGCATAAATTCAAATTGAGGAAAGACAGATGTAGGCTAGATGTGCAGATTGCCTTTAGCCAGCGGGTAGTTGGTTGGTGAAACAGACGTCTATCCCTTGTTGTGGAAGTTGATGGCCTAAATAAATTTAAGGCTCAGCTGGACAGGTATTTCGACTGAACAGAAAGGTGCAATGGGAGTGGTTTTTTTTTTTTTTTTGGCTGATGCTGCATAAGCTTGCTTTCTTGCATCATATGCCTCTACTAATGCTAATGCTAAAAGCCTTTAAAATGTCAAGAGCAACTGCTCGAATGTCACAAAACTTTTTCACTGAATGTGTCCACAGATACCATAAGCCAGTATATCACTAGTGGGTCGACACTGAAAGAATCCATACTGACAATCATTGATTAGATGGAAGGATTCTTGATAATTTAGGAGTTAGCTTTTAACAGATTTCTCCATTAATTTGGAAAGAGTAGAAGTAAGTGCAATGGGATGGTAATTGGATGGAAGGGATTTGTCAGGAACTGGTTGGAATTTTTTTTTTTTTTTTTTATGTAAGCCCTAAACACAAGAGGTATTAGAACCTATAATACTTAGTACTGTGCTTGGGTTGGAGGTTGAGAAGACGAAAGAAGATATTTGTTGACGCTGGACTTGAACTTCTGTAGACTGTAATTTTCAGGAAATACATATGAAGGAAGGTTGTTCCAGAAAACGGCAGTTGAAGGAATAAATAAGGAAGGTGAAAAGTTGGTTCTGAGAGTTTGAAGTTGGACAGTAAGTGGATGTTGGCAGCACATGTTCGGACTGTTTTGAAAGGGAGAGTCGGAATTATAGAAGCCAATTCAGAAGAACAGTGCCCATGGAAGTATCTGTAGAAGAGGCATGCAGCAGAAACAGTACGTCTATGAGACAGCAAGTGGAGAGACTCTGTTAGAGATGAATCATTAATTAACCTAACTGTCCTCTTCTGAATGGAATCAAGAAGCCTGAGAGAGGTTTTGGGTGCACCACCACAGATGTGTGAACAATATTGCATGGCAGGGCATATTTGTGATTTATACAGAGTGAGCAGCTGTTTGGAAGAAAAGTAATGCTGAGAGCGAAAGAGAAAACAAAGTTTTTTAGATGCAGAGGAAGCAATATTTGTAATGTGCTTGTGCCAAGAGAGATTAGAAGTCAGGGTAATCCCCAAAAGAGAGGTATCATTTTGCCTAGAAATCGGAGTGTCACAAAAGATAAGCATAGGAGCAGAAGAATCCTTTTTGCGTGATATAAGACAAGACTGAGTTTTAGAAGGGTTGAAATCAAATAAGTTGTCTTTGCCCTACTGGAGAATTACCTGTAGATCGGCATTTAAGGAATTTGTAGCAGATTTTCGAGAAATTGAAGCTGATTGAGCAGAACAAGGTTTCTCAAAATGGAAAGTGGAATGCAATGTGCTATCATCAGCAAAACTATAGATAGGATTTCCAGTTAATGGAAGAAGGTCATTAATATACAAGAGGAAAAGAGTGGGGGAAAGAACTGAACCTTGGGGGCACCGGCATTAGTGGAGAAGTTAGAAGACGGAGAGCCATCTACCATCCCCCTCAGTGAGCGATCAGAGAGAAAACTGGATAACCAATTACTAAAAACAGTTGGCAAACCATAAGATGGAAGCTTGTTTAGAAGATCTTTATGCCAAACACGATCGAAAGCCTTTGAGATGTCAAGAGCAACTACTTGTTTCACCAAACCTTTCCATTTAATTAGTCCATAAATGGGTAACATAAGCCAGAATATCACCAGTGGATCAACACTGACGGAATCCATACGGGCGATCGTTGATCAGACGGAAGGTTTCTAGGTAGTTTAAGAGTTGGCGGTTAATTGATTTCTCCATTACTTTAAAAAGAGTAGAAGTAATTGCTATGGGACGATAATTGGATGGGAGGGATTTGTCACCCTTTTTAGGAACTGGCTGGATATGAGCAAATTTCCAAGCAAAAGGAAAAACACCTTTTGAACAAGAAAGCGAAAAAAGGGGGCAAAGAATAGGAGTAAGTTCAGGAGCACAGGTTTTGAGAACAAGTGGAGAAATACCATCGGGACCTGGAGTCTTCTTAGCATCAAGATTCGTCTAAATCCTTCTGAAATCCCTTTGACGGAAGACCACAGGAGGCATTGAATGGAGCATGTTGGGAATGGTGGGAGGTGCCTTACCAAGATCGTTAATACACGAGTTGGAAGAAAAATGGGATGCTAGCAGGTCAGCTTTATCCTTGGCTGAAGTGACAACAGAACCATCTGGTTTGGACAGAGGTGGGAGTAGACTTGGGCAAAAGTTGCGGCCAACAGCTTTGGCAAGAGAACAGAATGCTTAGCTACCATTAGAGCAAGAAGCAAGTTTTCTACTCTTAGCCTCTTCAAACTCTAGTTTGGACTGATTAATAACTGCTTTACAATTGTTGCAAGCTTTGGTGTAGGCAGAAAATGAAACTGAAGAATTAGAAACAAGCCAATTACGATATGCTTCTATTAGAATGAGCAGAAGCCTGAAAAACAAGATGCATGGTATTTCAGAGACTGCTGGGAGCCATTGTGGTACAAGTAAACACATGGGTTGTGTTAGGGTAGCTAAGAATAGAAACAGGTGCAGGTATACTTGCGTGTACACCAATGCTAGGAGTTTAGTAAATAAATTTAATGAATTTGAGGTATTGCTCAAAACATCGAAGGCAGATATTGTTGGGATATCAGAGACGTGGTGTCACACAGATATAAGGGATGCGGAACTGCAATTTGGGGAGTACAACGTCTACAGAAAGGATAGACAGGATAGGAAGGGGGGAGGTGTTATGCTATTAGTTAAGAAACACATAAAAACCAAGGAAGTGAAGCCAGTCGACATCGCTGGACAGTGCAGTGTGGAGTCAGTTTGGTGTGACATAAACATTGGGAGATCAAAATTGAGAGTAGGAGTGTGCTATAGGCCTAATGACTCTGATGAGTATAATAAGGAACTGTACAGGGAAATAGAGTGGGCCAGTAAATCAGAGTGTCTTATAATGGGAGATTTTAATTTCCCAGATATTGACTGGAATTTGGGGGCTGGATACTCACACACTAGCAGGGCTTTTGTGGATTTATTGGATGATTGTTTTCTACATCAGCATGTTCGGGAGGCAACTAGAGGGAGTAATACTCTTGATTTGATTATCAGCAGTGATTCTTCATGCATTAAGAATCTGCAGATAAATGAACCAATAGGTTGCAGTGATCACAGTGTGCTGAAGTGGGATTTACTCAAAGAGGTAACTACCATTAGGGGTAAAGGGAAGGGTTATTGCTTCCGTAAAGGCGACTACGATGGACTGAGACAGTATTTAAATTCTATACAGTGGGACCAACTGATGATGTTACCAACAGCAAATTCAAAATGGGAAGCATTCAAAGAACTTATCTTGGAAGCTACTAGGCTTTACATACCACCTAAGAAATATTGTTCAAGGTTTAGGCCAAAATGGATGTCAGATGAACTAATGAGGCATATGGCAGAGAAGAAAAATGCATGGGATACTTACAAATTAACACATGACACAGAAGCCTATGATAGATACAAGTTGATATGCAACCAAGTTACAAAGGAGGTTAGGCAGGCGAAGGCAGATTACGAGAAATCCTTGGCAAGAGATGCAAAGAAAAACAGCAAAGAGTTCTTTACTTATGTAAACTCTAGAAGGAAAGGGATGAATCAGATTGGTCCACTTGATATTGATGGGTCAAGTGTTGATGATCCTGCTCAGGGGGCTAACAAACTAAATGAATATTTTGCATCGACATTCACACATGAGGAGTTATTCAGCGAGGGGAATGCCAGAGGTGTATTCAACTCTAGCAGTAAGTTACAGAATCTTGAAATAACTGGGAGTAAAGTGGAGGAGAAACTGTTGAAGATAAACACAAGAAAGGCACCCGGGGTGGATGGGATCTATCCAGTTATATTAAAGGAGGCAGCAAAGGAAGTAAGCAAACCCTTAGCCATAATTATGAGAGCTTCCTTGGACTCAGGGGAGGTACCCATAGACTGGAAATGTGCAGATGTGACCCCAATTCACAAAGGAGGATCAAAGGCTGACACAAGTAATTATAGACCTGTGAGCTTGACTTCTGTTCCAGGAAAATTAATGGAGGCACTGGTTAAAGACACACTGCAGGATCATTTAGACAAGACTTCAGTTATAGCTCAGACACAGCATGGTTTTGTTAAGGGGAAGTCTTGCCTGACCAACTTGATTGGATACTATGATGCAGTCACAAAAGAACTGGATGCAGGGAATAACTTTGATATTATATACTTGGATCTTAGAAAGGCTTTTGATACTGTTGCACATGGAAGACTGCTACACAAATTGGAGCAGTGTGACATTGGATGCAAATTGCTGCTATGGATAAAGGGGTGGTTGAGGGGGAGAAGACAGAGAGTGGTAATCAATGGACACTGCTCATCGTGGACTGAATGTTATTAGTGGAGTCCCTCAGGGCTCAGTGTTGGGTCCATTATTGTTTTCTGTATTTATAAATGATATTGATGATGGTATATCGGGATTAATGTCCAAGTTTGCAGACGATACAAAGGTTGGCAGGGTTGTCAAGGACACTGCTGACACTATGCTTCTGCAACAGGATCTGGAAAGGTTGAGCAGATGGGCTGAGAGGTGGCAAATGAGTTTAACATTGACAAATGTAAAGTACTACACATGGGAAACAGCAACCCCAGAGCAACGTATCAACTCTATGGTACAACACTGACAGTGGTAGGGAATGAAAGGGACTTGGGGGTGGTTGTGCAGGCAGATATGAAGTTCTCTGAGCAGTGCAGACGGGCTGCAAGAGTAGCTCATGGAGTATTGTCAATGATATACAGGAATTTTTCCAGCAGGGATAAGGAGGTGATTATTCCATTGTATAAGGCGATGGTCAGGCCACACCTAGAGTACTGTATACAGGTCTGGAGGCCTCATTTCAAGAAGGATGTAGAGCTGCTGGAACGAGTACAGAGAAGGGCAACAAGATTAGTGAATGGAACAAAGGGGTGCTCTTACGAAGAAAGGCTTAAGTTTTGCAAATTACAGTGTCTGGAGACTAGGCACCAGCGAGGTGATCTGATAGAGGTGTATAAAGCCTTGAATGGTTTAAGCATGCTCAATGCTGATGGGATTCTTCCTCTAGCTCAGAATAATCACCTGAGAGGGCATAAATTCAAATTGAGGAAAGACAGATGTAGGATAGACGTGCGGAAATTTGCCTTTAGCCAGCGGGTGGTTGGTTGGTGGAACAGACTTCCATCCCTTGTGGTGGAGGTTGATAGCCTAAATAAGTTTAAGGCTCAGCTGGACAGGTATTTTGAACGAACAGAGGGGTGAAGTGGAAGTGGTTTTTTTTTTTTTTTTTTTTTGGCTGATGCTGCATAAGCTTGCTTTCTTGCATCAAATGCCTCTACTAATGCTAAAAATGCTAATGCAACTTTCTTCTTTTGAACTGCCTTAGCACATTTATTGGAAAACCAAGGTTTAGATAAAGGACGTGATTTTAAAGTGGGGTGTTTGATAAAGGATTCCATTCCTGCAAGAATAATTTCACTGACACAATCTGAGCAAACGTTTACATCAGAAGTTTTGAAACAGTAATTCGACCAAGGAAAAGAAGTCTCGCAGGTCATCCCATTTTGCATTCTTGTAATGCCAAACAACAAGGTTGGGAATAGCCATGAGATAAAGGTTCCATTGGAGAAGAGACAATCACCAAGTTGTGATCTGAAGTGCCTAAAGGACCTCTCACTTCGACTGTGTACTTAGAAGGGTTGTTTGTGAGAAAAAGATCAAGTGTACTGTATGATTAGGATTGTCCAGTATTCTTGTAGGTAAATGAACAATCTGTGCAAGGTCATTAGTAATTGCAAAAGCCTCAGCATCTCGACCAGCTGGGTCGGTGTGACTAGAAAACGGAAGCTAGCTGGAGTTGTGAACATTAAAATCACCAAGGAAAATTACCTCACTGTTAGGAAAGTTGGACTGGAGAAAGTCAAGTTGCAAAGAGAGGAAGTCAAAGAGCTCCAAGTGATTAGTGGAGTTGGGAGAACGGTAGAGACAACAGATGAATTTGACACAATGAGGTAGAGAGATTTTAAGCCAGAGAAGATTGAAAAGAGGAGATTCCAAATTGCCAAGTCTCTGACAGGGAATATCAGAACGGACATATGCACAAGTACCACCTTTGAGATGAAAGGAATCATACAGCGAATAATTTGGGAAGTGAGATGAGCAGTAATTGAATCAACCGATAACTGAGATTCTGTCAGAAAAAGTACATGGGGTTTGGCAGATTGCAAGTGGAAATGGACATCGTTGAGATTAGAATTGAGACCACGTATATTTGTGAAATGAATTAAGAAGTGCTTGGGAGGTTTAGATCTTTTCGCAGATAAGCTTGCTCTATTAGTCTGACAATTCATGGTGTATTCAATAGTAAGAAAAAGTGGATGGGACATGCTGTATGAAGTAATGAAATTTTTGGATATGGCATACACATGATAAGAATATACCCAGATCCTTGACATAATGTGGCCTTGACAATGCTCCCCGCATACACACTGCTCGGACTCCCTCCAGTCACTATCTGGCAGAGTAGAGGTAGCAAGATTATAGACTAGCTGATCCGGAAGCCTCCTAGAGAGTTACTAATAGGTTCGGTCCGGTGTACTAACTAGCAGCCGGCCTGCGAACACTGTTGTCGAGCTGCACCCTCAAAATGTAAGGAATATTGGATCTCGCCACGATGTTCATCATAACCTCAAAAGTCATCAATCATACTGCGTGATGGAAGATATAGGGAAGGGTTGACCGGAACTTAGCTTTAGAGACTAAACATGGGTTCCACCACTTCTAGCCTCCAATAAGCAAAGTGGTGGTATTGCACCGGTTGATGAGAGTCATCTACCATCTAGTACTGCCTGGTAACATAGAGGGGCTCCGTTCCTCCATGTGGTATGGGTGCCATGCCTCAACCCCTGCTTATGTTGGTTCACACCTGGGAGGTCACCCACCATGTTTTTTTTTTTTTTTTGTTTTATGAAAGCCCCAAACATAAAAGGTATCAAAATCTATAGTACTTAGTACCGTGCATGGGTTGAAGGAGAAGTATGGGGGAAGAGGGATGCTGGAAACTTTGCTCTAGAGAGCAAATTTTTATTTTTATTTTTAGATTTGCAATCATGGGCTTCACCACTTAAGCCTCCAATAAGCAAAGTGGTGGTATTTCACCGGTTGATGAAAGCCATCTACCACCTACTTGTGCATGGAGGTTATACCCAGGATTACTAACAGTTCCACCATCATGAAGGTGCAAGCAGAGGATTTGGCTGTCACAGACCATCCAGACTTCACCGAAATTGGGTCCACTTGACTTGAGTGTCATCTGAATATCAGTTCCATCAGCATTTTAGATTCCCAGGTATCAAGTACAGCTTGTCTGGCATATCTGAGAGAATGTCTGTGACAACCTCAAGGACCAATGTGAGCAAACTTCCAAAATTCTCCTCCTTCCTTATTCCAAAACACCTTTGGAATAAGGAAGTGAAAAAAGAGACAGAGACACAGAACAGGAGTAAATTCAGGAGCACACATTTTGAAAACAAATGGAGAAATACTATCAGGACCTGGAGCATTCTTAACATCAAGATTGTTCAAAATCCTTCTGACATAATCTTCATGGAAGATTATAATGTAATGTATTCTTCACATGAATATGACATTATCCTGACATAATCTTCACGGAAGACCCCATGGAGGCATTGAATGCAGTGTGGCAATGTGGGATAAAGGATTTTATCCCTACATGAATAATTTCACTGACAGAATCTGAGAAAATTTGATATCAGAGATTTGAAACAGTAATCAGAAAAGGAAAAGAAATTTAACAGATGATCCCAGTTTGCAACCTTGTAATGCCAAACAACACGAAGTTGAGAATGGTCACAAGGGAAAGACTACACTGGAGAAGAGACCACCAAGTTTTTTGATCTGAGGTGCCTAGAGGGCCACTCACTGCGTACTTGGATTGTTTTGTAGATGAATGAACAATTTGTGCGAGATCATTAGTAATTGCAAAAGCCTCAGCATCTCAACCAGCTGGGTCCGTGTGACTAGAAAATGGAAGCCGTGTGGAGTTGTGAACATTAAAATCACCAAGAAAAAATACCTCACTGTTAGGAAAGCTGAACTGGAGAAAGTCTAGTTTCAAAGAGTTCCAAGTGATCAGTTCAGTTGGGAGAGCAATAGAGGCAACAGATGAATTTGACAGAATGTGGTAAACAGATTTGAAGACAGAGAAGTTCGAAAAGAAATTACAAATTACTGTCTGACTGGGAATATCAGAACAGATATATGCAAAAGTACTACTTTGAAGCAAATAATTTGTACAATTGAGATAAGCAGAGGTTGAAATAGCAAATAACTGGGGTTCTGTCAGAAAAAGTACATGGGGTTTGGCAGACTAAGTGGAAATGGACATCACTGAGATTGGAACCAAGACCATGTATATTTGGGAAATGAATGAGGAAATTTGGGGGGGGGGGGGTAAATATTTTTTCAGATAAGTTTGTTCTATTAATTTGACAATTCATAATGTATTCAGTAGCAAGAAAAGATGAGAAGGCCAGGCTATATGAAGTACAGTAGGCCTTCGTTATAATGTGGTTCGCTTTAAGCTGATTTGCTATAATGCTGTTTTTATATTATAATCCATATCTCACTAGTAGTAGTGGCATGTGATGCAAGAAAGCAAGTGTATGAGCTTATGCAGCATCAGCCAAAAAAAAAAAAATGAAATAAAATAACACCATTCCCTCCAAATGCCTGTCCAGTTCCTCCTTAAATTTATTCAACCTATCAACTTCACAACGACAGATGGAAGTTTGTTCCAGCAATTAACCACCCACTGGCTAAAGGCAAATTTCCACACATCTATTCTACATCTGTGTTTTCTTAATTTGAATTTATGCCCCCTTAGGTTTGTAATCTGAACAAGTGGAAGGATCCCATCAGAATTCAGCATGCTCAACCCATTCAAGGCCTTATATACCTCAATCAGATCACCGCGCAGGTGCCTAGTCTCCAGCCACTGCAATTTGCAGAACTTAAGCCTCTCTTGGTAAGAGGATCCCTTCATTCCCCTCACCAATCTTGTTGTCCTTCTCTGTACATGCTCAAGTAAATCTACATCCTTCCTAAAATGAGGCCTCCAGATCTGTACGCAGTACTCAAGGTGTGGCAGTACCCATTGCCTTATACAGAGGGACAATCACCTCCTTCTCCCTGCTAGCAAAATTCCTACATATCATTGACAAAACCCCATGACCTGCCCTGGCAGCCTGTCTGCATTGCTCAGAAAACTTCATATCTGACTGCACAATTACTCCCAGGTCTTTTTCATTTTCTACCACCTTAATATATTATAAGAATGAATGGCAAAACAGCATTAAAACATTTCCCACACTATTTAACTGCAGTCCAGTGACTTGTTACGTAGTTCTGAGATCAACATTTGAAAAAATGATCAAGTTTAGGAATATGCAGTGTTGCTTGTAATATTTGTGATATATGCATTTATCCAAAGTCTAATCATCACTCAGTACAGTGCCAGACACTGTCTGTAATGGACAGTTTACTCGAACATTTTATTATAACGTAACACAGTTACATTTTCGAAGATTTAAGAATGAAAAAGTAACATCTGGACTCAGCGTTGTAACTATAAAAAGTGGGCCCCAATGCAAAGTTTAGTGTGGGCACCCCTTCCCCAAAAATATTTGTTTTGGTAAAAATCAAAAATTCTTAAAAATTGCCCTGGAAGCAACAACTATGTTATGTTAATACCGTTTCACCTCTATTCACTGCAGTTTTGCTCGTGCTGTGCAGCTAGCTAACAATAAACATGCTTTGGGTGAAAAAAATATATATATTATTTGTATATATATAGTAAATAGTCTAAAAAAAAAAAAAAAAAAACTTACATTTTTACTCAATTAAATTTTTTTCTGTTTTGGGCAGGAGGGCAATGGGCCCCAATGCACTGCATTGGCATGGTTATGCCACTCGTCTGTACACAGTACAAAGACTACAAAGGTAAGAAAAAGATTGAGTTTGAAAATTAAATTGGACATTTTTAAGCAAATTGATTCTGGTCAACAAGTGGATGTGTGCAATAATTTAGGACTGGCAGGTTCAACTCTAAGAACAATTACAAAAAATAAAGAATTAATTTTAACAGCTGGAAAAGACAGCTGTTCCACTGCATGCAACTAAACTGACTAGGGACAGGCAGGCTATTATGATTGAAATGGAGAGACTTCTAAATAATTTTATTGAATATCCAATGCAGAATTCTATTAATTTCAATTTTTATTAAAGAAAAAGCGATTAGCCTGTATGAAGATCTGAAGAGAGCTCACCTCGAAAAAAAATTGTGGAACCATTTAACACTAGTAAGGGCTGGTTCAATAGATTTAAAAAGCACTATAACCTAAACAACATAGCAAACAAAAGAGAGAGCCAAAACTTTCAAAAAAGAACCTGTTAAAATTATTGAAGAGGAATGTTATATTGCTCAAGTTTTTTAACATATACAATAGATGTCACATGCCTAGTATCATTGTTGTGGGCTCCGGGGTTCCGCTGTACTGGTCATAGCCCAAGCTGTAACTTCCGGCCAACAACAGAACAAGAGCTACTTGTTCTGTTGTTGGCCGGACCCAACAAGCATATAGCAGCCAGGAGACACCAGACACCAGGTCTAGCACCCCCTGACCGCCATCACTAGCTGCGTGGATGCACACCTGGTTCTACTGATGACTCTTTACTGGGGTTCCAGGGTTGCTGGAGGGATTTGGGGGGGGGAGAATAAGAGGATAGTAAGTTGGAAATGGGAGAAGGCATTCCCTAGAAAACTAAGTGATGAGAGTAGTAACAGATTACAGTGGTTAAGTTTTTAGCATAGATGAACGGGACTTTTTTTGGAAACGAATGCCTAAAAGAAGTGTCCTGTCGAAAGAAGAAAAAACATGCCAGGCTTCAGAATGGCAAAGGATCGGTTAACTTTATTGCTAGGTGGTAACGCTATGGGAATTTTAAATTAAAATCTGTTTTAGTTTACCATTTGGAAAATCCAAGGGCTCTTAAAGGTTTCACTAAATCAAACCTACCTGTAATTTGGAAGGCAAATACAAAAGCTTAGGTAACCAGGCCTCTTTTCACTGATCGATACTCTGAATTCTTCTGTCTTGCATTGGAAAGATATTGTGCGAAAAATAACCTTGATTACAAAGCAATTCTGATCATGAACAATGCGACAGGACATCCAAGCAATAAGAGCTTAGAAGACTTCAACAATCATATAAAAATTTTTTACATGCCTCCATCTCTAATCCAACCAATGGACCAAGATTTTATTGCCACATTTAAAGCTTACTACATAAGGAATACCTTTTCCCAAGCTATTAAAACCATCAACACTGGTGAAAATGCACCAACCCTAAAAGAGTTTTGGAAATCCTACAACATTTGAAGTGCCTGCGACTCAGAAAACCATGAATGGAGTGTGGAGGAAAGTTTGGAAGGATTACATAGAGTATTCCCAAGAACCTGATGATTCAGTTGAGAATGTTAAAGTGTAAATTGCCTCTCTAATAAAGAACTCATGTAAATGACAAAAGAACAATTGAGGGAGAAGATGATTAAGATCCTACAGATGAAAAACCAATAAAATTACTGATTGCAAAAGGACTTAGCAAAGCTATCGAGCACTTTGAAAAAATTGTGTGATTATTTCCAGGAGAATGACCTTGACATGGAACGAAGTTCAAGGTAATAAGAAATTTAAAGAAAGAAACGAATCCCTACATGATTTTGTATAACCCAAAATTTACACATTTTCAGTCCAAAAGATACGAAAACTCTAAGCCTAGGGCCATCAGATTAATAAATTCATGATTTTAAGTTTAATTTTGTAGTTACTTACCACATAATTATATACGTATAGGTATGTAATAAAGAATATTTTATATGTACAAAGTTTTGTATATTAAATAATTTGATTGACCTTTGTGCATCTTTTCACTACCATTTATTATTGATTAGGAAATATCCTATGGCATAGACTGCAACTCACAAATACATATGTTACCTTATGAGAATACAGCACTCGCTTAGTGCTGATTAACTTAGCACTTGTTTTTTGGGAACGAATTATCAGTGTTAAAACACTGATAATTCGTTCCCAAAAAATGTGTATGCTTGGGGGACCTTGACAATGCCCCCCAAGCATACACATTACTCAGACTCCCTCAAATTATTATCTGGCATAGTAGAGGCAGCAACATTATTTTTTTATTATTAGCCATATGGTGCAAGGAAGCCTCAGGAAGAGAAGAATGATTATACACTAGCTTGATTCGGAAGCCTTCTTCTAGAGAGTTACCAACAGGTTTGGTCTGGTGGACTATCTAGTGGCAGGCCTGCAAACAACATTTTAGAGCCTTACCCTTGACTTGAAATGTAATAATATTGGATCTCACCATGATCTAATATTATTACGCAGATAGTAATCTGCGTAATAATATTCACCATGATCTAATATTATTACGCAGATAGTAATCTGCGTAATAATATTAGATCATGGTGAGATCCAATATTATTACATTTCAAGTCAAGGGTAAGGCTCTAAAATGTTGTTTGCAGGCCTGCCACTAGATAGTCCACCAGACCAAACCTGTTGGTAACTCTCTAGAAGAAGGCTTCCGAATCAAGCTAGTGTATAATCATTACAGGCAAATTACTGTACAGGCAAAGCAAACATTTCTAAACAACTTGACTCATATATTAATGTGGATAAGGAAGATCCATATTTTTCTTATAATTTTAGTGCATTTAGTTTTCATATATCAGTCAACAAATAGAATGTATATCGAAGGTCAGAGGATAATACTGAAAATCATAGGCCTCCAACTTCTGGCCCACCAGGGTTTCCCCAATAAGTCTGCTTCTGGTGGTGGTATTGCACCGGTTGACGAGGGTCATCTACCACCTAGTATTGCCTGGTAACACAGTTGGGTGACATTCCTCTGTGTGGTGTAGGTGCCACACCCCGACCCCTGGGTGGTCATCTCCAGTATGTTGGTGCTGAATTTCAGGACTTGCACGTAGCAGTTATACTCAGGGTTACTAACAGTCCCACCATCGTGAAAGTGCAAGCGGAGGATTTGGATATTACAGACTGACTGGACTTCACCGAAATTACGTCCACCTGACTTGAGTATTACTCAAATCAGTTCCCTCAGCATTTTAGACTTCCAAGTAGCAAGCTGAGTTAGTTGGTCTCAGGTGAGGGTAGCATGGTTTTTCTTCCGGAAACTTGGGTTTTTAATCCAGAAAACAGGCTAATATACCATAGAAAAAGTGAGCAGACACCCTGGATTATGCGGGACAGTCCCGGATTTAAGTTGTTTGCCTCGCATTGCAAACTATCCCGGAAAGGACATGTAACCTCCATACTTAAATCAAATCATGATTTTGCATTTTTTTAATTTTATTCTGCATCCTTGTGACATCTGTTGTCTCATAGATGGTGCAAGTTTAAGGCAATTTTGCTCATTCTTGTGAATAATTTTACGAATAATTTGCAAAAAATTCACTTGGAAAAATATATTTAATTTCTATTGTTTTTGTTAAAATATGTATTTTTATTATTATTTCATAGAAATACCCATAATATAAGTATTTCTGTGAAATAAAAAAACAAAAAAAAAAAACAAATATAGGCTATATTTGTTTTTTGATGTGAAAACATCCATAGTACCTAACAATAGAATGTAATGGAAGTTTAGCAATGACGTCACACTACACGTGACTGGTGAGAAATGTGATGTGAAATACTGAAATACAGCGATGGCATATAGGACCACGGTAGCCTTGTGGCAATGTTGCCGGCTTGCTGAATAGCTGATCGAGGTTCGATTCCGGCTGCTACCCATATGGGAATTTTCCCAGGGGCATTCAGCATTGAGTTTGGTGGTCTCAAACCATGGTCGTGAGGTTTTTCACCGGGATTGACTCTGGTTTTCCCCTCACAACAGACAAACCACCCTTCGCGACGAGGGGTATACGAAAATTTTATAAGGCTAGGGCCGCGCGTAGACTAAACTCCGCAGACTTTACTCTTGAGGATAGGGGGTTAGTGGGGCAGCCGCACCACCAGCATAAGGTGGGTTGCGGGTGGTCTGTTTAACAGACATGTTCTGCATCCTTAAAAGAATGCATTGCATGCACTAAGGCAGTGTATTTCGACTGCAGCTAAAATACATCGATTAAAATGCAAATAATTAAATGTAAGTTCATTACAAAAAAAAAGGAAGAAAAAAAAAAAAAGGGTAGTTAAGGCACGTTAGCAAACGTTAATAATTTGATTTACAGCAAAAAGTACTATTTATAATAATAACTGCTGGAATTCAGTTGGTGTGTTGTTGTTATTTGGTTTTTAGGAGCATTAGCAACTAAGGCCATATTGCTCCGGGGATATGCGATGATCTTTCCGCATCCTCCGTATTTGGTGGTCGCGGGCTCG
Source organism: Mastigoproctus giganteus (assembly GCF_048544385.1). Classification (NCBI taxonomy): domain Eukaryota; kingdom Metazoa; phylum Arthropoda; class Arachnida; order Uropygi; family Thelyphonidae; genus Mastigoproctus; species Mastigoproctus giganteus. The sequence goes on from NC_143582.1 coordinate 153,052,129, forward strand.
AACCCTGGTCTAATCAAGAAGCGGATGCTACGCACTGCTGCTCCTGCCCACCTGGCTACAGAGGCGCCCAATTGGTGTGACTTTTAAGGAAACAGGAAGGATCGACAAATTTTTTCATACAGAGTGAAAGATAAAATTGCTTTAAAATCCATCCACTGGGAAGAGTTATTACATGCAGACGGACGGACAACGAAATAATAATTGTAGCATTTCTTATTAGTCCGATTTTAATGTTATTTGAAATGTTTCTAAATTTTAAATCTTTCTAAATGGTCTAAATATAAATTTCATGAAAATTCATCCTGAGAGTTTAGTTGTTACATGAAAGCAATAGGCGATATTTAATTGCATTGTATTGTTGCAATCACACTTCTTTATGATTGTGCCATACCTCCTGCAGTAGTAATTGAAGGAAGTATGATTTTGACGTCATACTATTTTACAAATGGATTTCGCTAACCTCTTCCAAGCCAAAGATATTTTCACATAAAAGACCTTTCGTGCGTACGGGTACACACGCTCTAATTTTTTTTAAGAAGTTGGATATTTTATTTTATAAGTTTAGTTAAAAGAAATATATGTATTTCATTTATATTTTGTATGTGAATATTTTTTATAAATAAAACATTTTAAAAATGTGTATATTGTTTTTAGGGGAAGTTGTAAAATCAGTGTCCCGCATTGGATCTGGTCACTTTAATCATAGAAGACACGCAATTACAGGCATAACATTGGCGCATACAAAATAATGTCATTAAACAATCTTATGATTATATCAACTTTTAACCCAACCTTAAGGCCATCTATCTTGGCAGACCCTACCAAATTGATATAATCATACGGATGTTTAATGACAATGTGTATATCGTATTCAAGTTATGAAAAAGTTAGGATTTAAAGACTTAAAAAACATATATATGGCGCAATATAGCCCTAGTTGCGGATGCGCTTACAACAACCAAACCAAAAAAAAAAAAAAAACCAGGTACATACACACAATTACCTCTTCATATATATGCTCAATCCTCATCTGCATCTCCCCATATCCACCATCCCCTCTCAAGTGATCTATCGTCGTTTTCCTCAATTCCCTCTGGGTGCATTCCTTTTAACTTCCCCCTGTCCACATCAATTTCTCTTTTGCCTTCTGATTATATCAGTCAAACATCTCTTCTCAAGACCTCCTTCTTTCCATTCCCCTATATATATCCACATATCAAAGCTTTCTTCTAATATCTTCCATTTTTCATGTCTCTGCTCCATAAAGTACCACACTTCATACCAGACATCATGACAATCTTTTCCTTAAACCAATTCTTAATCTCTCACATAATATTCTTCTTCGTTTCTCAAAAGCTTTTTTTACCCATTGCTATTCTTATTTAACTCAACTTTTGTCGTCTCAATTTTTATTTAGACAATAACAATTGTCTAAATACAGTATCTAATATTCAAACTTCTCATTATTTAACGTGGAAGCTACTTGCTTGTTTAAAATAAATATAATTATATTATATAAATTTATTTCATTTATCTATTCTTATAAAATAAACTTATATTTCCTTATCTTACAATCATTCGTCTGCATGTATGGTAAAATCTACCAACTATATCTGTAATATCCATGAATTTCTTGAGTTTTCAGTGGACTTACCGGTATATTTACATATAAGGTAAAGCCTTTTTTTTTTAGTTATGCAAAATTCATGGACATACTATCAAAATAGTCGTGGTTTTGTACATACGCTCTGGAAAATTGTGATTTCCATGAAAGGAGCATTAGAAAATGGTAGGGGTAGTTGATCTAAAAAAAGTTGGGAACCACTAGGTTTCTCGGTTCACGGCGCCCTTAGTGTTCCAGTAATTTTTTCACGGCACCCCTAGGCCAAGAAATCCTAACAGTGGTTTTCGACCTTTTAATATAAATAAATAAATTTTCTGTTTACACCCCGGGACGACCACACGGTCAGAGGAGTTCACAAGGTAGAAAGAATACAAGAAACAGCACGGGCTTTAACCCGGGTCACTCAAGGCACGTGTGCTTATGCACCCACGCGGTTGACCACTCGGCTACGGTGGCCTCTAATATATATCTATATAATAATTTTATTCTTTATATAGAGGTGCTAAATAAAGATCAAGTATAGACCACCACAATATTAAAAAGATACTGTACAATGGATACCGTACACCTTTTTATAATGAAATAAATGTATAAATTTCAAAAATAAAAAAAAAATAACAACTTTAAGTAACTTAAACCGAGACTACACGGCACCCCAAGAATGTTGTTGCGGCATCCTGGTTGAAAACCACTGCACTAGTATAATACGGGAAAGTTCGTGTTTATTAGTAGCTTGTTGACAATTTTTCATGTAATGAGGTAAACTAAACTTCAAGAATTTAAGTAAAGTCTGTTTTACATGAACAGATTACATAATTTTTCCTAATCAGCTATGTTCATGTGGTTGTAAAGTCTCCATTACGCTTTAATATACCAGTGTAGGAGCAATATTTGCATAACAATAACAAAATGCATTATTAACACGAAGTGATTAGTGCTCCTTATCCGTCTATCTCATCTTTTACCTACGTAATACTGTTCGAGAATCAGATAGATTTGGTCTGTTTTCTTTAGATAATATAGACACTGTCATTTATTTTCTCTTAAATAAACTTGAACTTTTCCAATAAATCATTTGTTACTACTACACGGTTCCCGCTAGTATATATATGGGTAAGAGAAAAAACCGAGGAAAGAAAGAAATTAGCAAAATTATCCATAGAAAAAAGTTCAAATTCTGGAGAATAGCCAAATTTTATCAATATGCTGCAGGTTTAAATTTACTGCTGAAACGCGTTAGAAACAGGGCGTTTTATAGATGACAGTATCTCAGCGGGTCTGGGGAATAAAGGAAGGATTAAGAGTAGAGCAATCTCATATCTGGGTGGAGACCACAAAAAGGAATGAATTATCGATTGGTGAACAATATACGAAGGAAGGAAAAAACATACAGCGTCATTTCAGGTAATTTTACCATTTGTTACTAGATTCTCTAACCGAGTTCGGTAACATATGGATATACAAATTTTGTATATCATTACATAACAGCTCTTCTTTGGTAGGGACTGTAGCATATATTACTGTTTCCCCTAAAAGTAATCGACAGTCAGTACGATACACAAAAAAAAGTAAGGCCAATTACTAAATGGCATTTTTTCAAAACTTACGCTTCATATGAAGCTCCACCCCTGACATCTACGTAGACATTAATGTTATGACAATGCTATCTTAACGTGTACTTGTGCCATTTAACGAATGGCTATGGTCAAGGTACTAATCTCTCATTAATACATAATCATTTCAGCGATGGCTAATAAATCGAAAGAAAGGAGAAATAACGTAGGAAAAAAAAAGTTTAATTTAAGTTTAAAGCTTTTTAGTTGTAAAATTTAAGAACCTATAAATGCAAAATAACGAAACCACAGATTACAAATGTGGCTAGTGGTCTTGTAATCTTGATATCTTTACAAGGTAAATTTTAAGAAGCGAATACATTCAAAACGGCGGGAAATTAAATAAATATTTAAATAAGCGAATATACAATACGTTTTTTTTTTTTAAATTGATAATAGATATTACATAAACTGCCAATAAATCAACCCCAATAAATTCAATTATAACATGAACCCACATTATAAACATGGTGGATTCATGTCATTCCCACACATTCAAAAATTACATAACTATTCATTTTGTGAGATAATTAATTGAGACTATACTATTATATTTACGCATTTGACCGGATTCACTAAAAGAGGCGAATTCATTCATTAAAAATTCTAACGCATCAGTAAGAGACTACAGTATTTCAATTCTTACTGGAATCTTATCAATTAGCAACGTCGTGCCGAATGTGAATGATAATACCAGGATTAACTAGGATGAGGATTCAACATTCCATCACCACTTCTTACAAATAAAGGAAAAAAAGTAGGGTCCCTTGAATTTCTCTATAGCACTATTGAAGATAACGCACACCAGGATTAACTAGGATGAGGATTTAACATTCCATCACCACTTCGTACAAATAAAGGAAAAAAAAAATTTCTCTATAGCACTATAGAAGATAACATCAGGCGATCAAGAGTGTTACAGATAAAAAACTAATCTGTCACTGCATCAAGAAATGCATTCTTCCTATCCCCTTTTATGCGTCCGAAATTTGGTCATCGGCACCAGAGAGCTATAAAGCAATATAATAAATACTGGATCTTAAGATGGTTCAACCAGATCTGTGGCCTCCCGCTTACCACCTCAAAAACATTTCTTGTAAATCTCGATCTCCAGCCATGGAAGTATACGGTAACAGTAAAAAAATATCACGATGATCTCAAAACATATCACGGGAAAGCTGGATGCACCCTCAATATCAAATATCACCAAGGCGCACACAATAGTACTCGTAACAATGTTTAATAGTTGCTTGCTACTTCGTCTCACCCACTTCAAACTTCCTTTTTATAAAAGGAAAGTTACCGGCAAGTAAATTAGCAACAATCAATGACATGAGGGTCGACCTTGTGTGTGTGGGGGAACTTTTGTTCTTCTTGTCCTATGTATCCATATATGTATGTGCGCACAGGGCAAGAAGGAAAGCAGAGAAATTCAAGAAAACATACGTTGCTGGCATGGAATTACTAACCAAGGTCACTCATTTAACTGATGAGATACCAGTGAGAATCGGAACAGTCTGTCTCACTGATGCCTTAGAGTTTTAATGAATGGATTCGCCTCTTTTGGTGATGTCATTAGCCTAAAAATGAAATGAATAATTTTAGGCCAACTCTTGGATAACAATGTCGTTTTTAAAGACACTGTTTCAACAGTACACAACGCATCCCTCAGACAGCGAGACAGTATTATAACACAGTGGTAGCGTTAATTATTAAGAAAAAAACAAGGAAAAAAAAACAAGAAAAAAAAAAAGACTGCTTTGCTGATCAGCCAGATTAAAAATACAAATTATATGTATCTTGCGCAGAATGCATCTTATTTGTTTGTTTGTTTTGTTTGATTTTTAGGAGCATTAGCAACTAAGGCCCTATTGCTCCGGGAAATGCGGTGGTCATTCCCTGACCTTTCCGCATCTTCCGTATTTGGTGGTGACGGGCTCGAACCCCGATCTAATCAAGAAGCGTGTGCTACGCACTGCTGCTCCTTCCCACTTGGCTACGGAGGCGCCACATCTTATAAAGAAAAAAAAAAAAAAACTAACTTTTAACAACCCCATTAATTAATCACTACAAAAACAAATAAATTAATTAAAAAAATAAACCAACTTTACAATGCTCAGAATTGTTACACAGCAGCGGAGAGAAAAATTAGAGCCAATACGAGAACCAAAATAAAAAATCTGAAAGAAAGAAGGTTAGGCCTATTTTTCACCTTGAGATATAGTAAAAATCAATGAAACAAGTTTAGAATCCAACTGAATATCGGATGAAGGTCACCAACTGGAATAAATAATTCGAAAATAGGCGATCCAGGAAAGTCTAAATTGGTGTCAAAGCGGATAGAGATGAAGGTTAGCGCTGGTAACCTTCAACTCACTGACCAATTTAAGCCTACGGAGGTCGGGTGACGGGAAATTAAACTAACCAAGTAAAAGAATGCTATCGTTAATGACATTCTGTCCGGTTATATATATATATATATATATATATATATATATATATATATATTATAATAATACCTAATAAATAGACTCATCTAGAGTACCCATTAGAGCGATTACAAGAAATCACATTTACGTAAACTAAACCTATGTTTACTGGCAAGCCTTTAAAAAATAGAGGGGTGGACAATTAACTAGTTCCCATGTTTCGCAATGAATTACGGTAGTAGCAGAAATACAAATTTACATACCGTACCTTACGCGCGGCACAATTTATCAGGAAATAATTCACATTCCAGTAAAATTAAGAGCACGCGCTACAAATGAAACATGTGAACGAAAAATCTGAACCTCATAGAGTTCATAATAATCTAGTGGAAAAGAATACGAAAAAACTTGGAAAAGATAAGGCAGCCTAACGCCGCATCGTGAATATGAATGATATGCGTCGCGTTTTCCGCTCACCCCCGGAGGCATATCTAATGCAATGAAGAAGGTTTGATACTGGATATTTAGATAAATGCCAGTAGATAAGAAATAGGGGAAATTAAAACAGGGTAACAATTTCAATCTCGGTACTGTAACAGATTCATTATACACAGAAATGGTACACAAATGATAAGCATGACACTGATGCCCGGGGATCTCTTCTGGAAGATTTGATTTTGTCGCATAATTTATGCGTTCAGAACTTACCTACAGGACCATTTATATTCTCTACTTCTAATGGAGAATCAAATATTGACGTGACTGGTGTCTCTTCAGGGTTTGAAGGGAGAATACTTCATCGGGATGTATGCCCAGATATGATCAATAGTGACCATAATGCTATTTCTTTTTTTATTGCTCCTGAGTTTGCACAGGAGAGTCTCAGTGTTGGGAATTTGAGAAGGTTTTCGATGGACAAAATGAATTGGGATAAGTTTGGAAACTATCTGAAAATAATATATAGTGACCAGAATACATTAATTCCAAATGAACTTAATGCTCAAGAGTTGGTAGCCCATGTAGAGTATCATTTGTATCAGGCAATGCTGCAGTGTACTAAAAGGAAACAATTCAGGGTGACCCCAGTTCCTTGGTGGCCCCCGACTTTGACTATGCGGAGGTCTCAGGTGCAGAGAGCTAGGCGAATGTATCAGCGGAATAGACATTTGTCAGAGCGAGACGTTCAGCTGTTTAAGGAGAATTATAGATCCTTGCGCAGTGAATATCACAAGGAGATCGCTCGAGATAAAATTGATTGTTGGCAAAGCCTTGTTAGAGATGTGGGAAATTCAGACCCATGGAGACTGATTTATAAGATTTCACGCGATAAGTTACTGCACGGAGAAATTTATAATACTGTTGTATCTGACGGAGAAGAAACTGATAATTGGTATAATACTGTGGAGCATATTGTTAAAAAACTTTTTTCCTGAGGATGAGCTGGATACAAGAGATCAATCTAGAATACGGTTCGATAATGGTGAGTATGTGGGTTCATCTGAAATAAATCTTTTCTCCTTGTTGGAACTTGGAGCTGCCATTGCTAAACTAAATGTTAAAAAATGCCAAGGCCTAGATTTGATCGAGAGCAAAATGTTGATTAAATTTTATGATCTTTGTCCACAAACATTGTTAAAAATGTTCAATAAATGCTTGTTGGGGATGATCTTCCCTAGATCTTGGAAGATTGCTCTACTGAAGATTCTACACAAGCCTGGTAAACCTAAGCGGGACCCTCGGGCGTATAGACCTATTTCTCTTCTGGCTAATCTTGGAAAGTTGTTTGAGAGACTGCTGGCTCCTCGTATTGTTGGAATGTTGATGGAAAGTCATATTACTTCAGATTGTCAATTTGGTTTTAAAAAAGGACACTCGACGGAGGAAGCAATTTTAGCATTGATAAATTACATAAGATCTTCTCCTGATAAGTATGTTCTAGTTGTGTTTGTTGACTTTAAGAGTGCTTCTGATTCTGTCTGGTGGGAGAGTGTGTAGATCTTTGAGAATGGCTGGATGTGATAAGCATATATATGGAGTTATATGTTCCTACTTCAGTGATCGTCTTGCGAAGGTTTGTGCAAAGCATTTGATGGTTTATAAATATGTCACTCCAGGATGTCCTCAGGGATCCGTCCTGGGGCCGACGTTTTGGAATGCGGTTCTGGATCAGTGGCTAAATAGATAGAGTGCCTTACAGTGCCTGCAAGTGGCTTATGCAGATGATTTGGCTGTGGGAGTTTCTGGAGGATCGAGAATGGCTTTGGAGCAGAAAGTACAAATAGTTTTGGAGGACCTCTCTGAGTGAATAAGTTAAAAATCTCGTCCAAGAAAACTAAGTTCATGGTATTCAAGAAGCATTTTGACTACAATCGTCCGCCCAGAGTACTACAAAATGGAAATCAAGTTCCATTTGTGTCTAATATTAAGCATTTAGGGGTAATATTGGATGACAGACTAGGTTTTCATCTGCATATGTTGCATCTGTGACAAACTAAAGAAATTTACTTCCTCTGTGATTCGTATTTCTATGTCCGTGTACTACAAAACTATCTTTCTGCCAATTGTTGCCTTTATGCACTGCTCCCATCCATACTCCTGCAGGAGTATGGATGGGAGCAGTGGTCAAGGTTAGAATTAGAAATAAACTGATGTCGCTTCAGAGACATCGAAACGTTGTCTCGGAGAAAACAACGTTGACTTCGTTGTTTGCTCCGAGAACTATATCCACGGCTGAGCTGCAGGTGATTGCGGGATCCATTCCTCTAGACTTGTATCTTGTTTATCGTGGAATGCTTTATGGACCGAGAAAAGGAATTCCTACTCATTATTTGGATATTTTTATAGACCTGGCTGCCGGTATTAAAGAAGAGAAGCTTAGAATATGGAAGGGTTTAATTGAAATCTGGAGGACTCGTTGGAACTCTTCTGAGGGTGGAGAGATAACCAGGAAAATTATTCCACAGGCGGATTTTGCCATTTCAAAAACAGTTTCGCCATGGTTTTATCCTTCGATGTTTACCAGTTATATACTGACAGGACATGGTTCCTTTCGTGACAGATTGTATTCAAGAGCCGGATCCATGGTGTTCTTGTGGTGAGGCGGAGTCATGGTCGCATGTATTGTTTCTTTGTTCCCTCTATGGTGTTGAATGGCGTCGGCTCATTGGAGAGATTACTAAGGATAATATGCAGGCTCTTTTTAGTGGAGTATCTAGTTTTCAGGCTTTACAGACTTTTGCTGCTGCAGTATTTGCTAAGAGACTGATTATAAGGAATCTATCTGATACTGAACTGGCAGCGTATATGATCAAAGTATGAAGACTTCTGGGCTTGGGGACTTCAGACTTGGCAGAGTTTTGTTTGAGCTGTGGCTCCCGAGCATGTACCACTACGGTGGTTTTTTTTTTTTTTTTTTCCCACCAGCTCTCAGGTTTTGGCGACCTGAGATCGGGAATGCAGGCACCCACCAGCATTGCACTTCCTCTGGTGGGTGCGGGATTGTGTTTTTGCACTACAGCTTAAAATAGTAGATGACGGGGACGGGCATCAAGTAGCAGCTGCTCCCTGATGGCAAAGTCACCTGACATTAACAACATACTACACTCACAAACATTTCTTAAATACATTATTTAATCTTTCCTATACAAAACTTTATTATTAACTTTTTAGATATTTGCTCAAAATTGTTATCATTTCAAAATCTCTCTTCTTTTGAAAATTCTATTTTTTCTCTATTTTATCAGGCCCACTTTACAGTTTTTCTGTCAATTATTAGTGAATTAGGTGGAGATGGGCAAACGCCTAGAAACCACACACACACACACACACACCGTAAGATCGCTCATCGGTGAAGACAGGATATTAGAGCTGGAAAAGGAATTAGAAAATGTGAATTGGAATATCATCGGCTTGGCTGACACAAGAAGAACTGAATCACTTATAAGTTTATCAGGTGGAAACCTGCTGTACACTAATGGAAACAGTGAAAGGAGCGAAGGTGGAGTTGGCTTTCTGGTCCATAAAGATATAAAAAACAACATTTTGGAATTCAAAAGGACATTACCAAGGGTGTCAAGATTATAACTCAGGATTTCTAAGAGGTACAAGCTAAAGGTTATAATGATTTATGCACCAACGTCAAGCCATGATGATGAAGAGGTTAAAGAAATATACACCGAAATTGAGAGTCTTCTAGATGAGTAGAAAACCTACTATACTTTCATTATGGGGGACTTCAATGCCAAGGTTGGAAAGAGACAAAACAGCACATAAAGGGGAACTATAGGAAATTTTGGAATTGGTGAAAGAGATGAAAGACACGTGGAATTTGCAAAATCTCGAGGAATGCCAGTAATGAACACTTTTTTTCAAAAAAAGGGTGAACAGAACGTGGACATGGAAAAGCCCAAATGGATTAACAACTAATGAAATCGACTTCATCCTCATTAACAAAAAGTATATATGTGAATGATGTGACCGTCCTGAACAAGGTAAATGTTGGAAGTGATCACAGAATGGTAAGATGCACACTTGATAGAGATGTAAGAAAAGAAAGGAAAAAAACTGACTCCAGTAAATAATACCAATGTCTTTGAGATAACAGAAGAGATGAAAAAGCAGTATGTACTGGAACTTAAGAACACGTTTTAGCTTCTGCACTGTTCAGGACCTAGATATCGACGAGGAACACTACAGCTTTCTGAAAGGGATAAAGCCCAAGAAACCTATAGGTAAAAAGAAATCCAAAGAAGAAAAAAATAGTCAAGAAACACTTGTCATGACGAACCGAAAACGACAAATGAAATGAAAACGACAAATAAACACTGAAAAGGATAAAATTTAATATACTGAGTTATGCAAAGCTATTAGAAAGAGACTCAGAGAGGACATATCAGCAGCCATGAGTAGTTGTTGTTATTTGGTTTTAGGAGCATTAGCAACTAGGGCCATATTGCTCCGGGGATATGCGGTGGTCATTCCCCTGACCTTTCCGCATTCTCCGTATTTGGTGGTCACGGGCTCGAACCCCAGTCTAATCAAGAAGCGTGTGCTACGCACTGCTGCTCCTGCCCACATGGCTACGGAGGCGTCACCATGAGCAGTAATACAGAAAGACAAATGATACTGAAACTGAAGAATAGCGATGGTGTACTTATAAATAGCAGAGAAGGCATAATTTAAATAGTAGGAGACTACTAGAAGAATTATACAAGGAGCGAGGGAATGATGCCAGCAGTGGGGAAGATGGATCGCAAATTAGTAACACACACGACATACCCGATATCCTTCCTGATGAGGTAGAACATGCGTTGAAGAAAATGAAGAATCAGAAAGCCCCGGGGGAAGATGAAGTTACTATAGAGTTATTAAAATTGGGAGGAACAGACATGGCACAAAAACTGGCAATACTCTTCAAAAAATGCATTAGAAAAGGTGTGCTGCCTAAGGAGTGGAATAATGCAACCATAGTTTTGCTGCATGAGAAAGGAGATAAATCAGAAATTGGAAATTATAGACCAATTAGCTTGTTATCCCACATCTATAAGTTGTTCACAAGGGTCATTACTAACAAATTAGAAAGAATACTTGATGAGAATCAACCGAACGAGCAAGCTGGCTTTAGGACAGGATACTCAACTATAGATCACCTTCACGTAATATCACAGCTAATGAAGAAAGCAAATGAATATAGACACCATTATGTCTGGCCTCCATACAGCATAATACAATGTTTCGGGCACTGGAAAGACAAGGCATAGATACCCCATATATTATGATTTTGAATAAAATATATGAGAACGCTACCTCCTTTATTAGACTAGAAAAAGACAGTAACAAATTTAAAATTGAGAAAGGAGTTCGACAAGGAGATGCAATATATCCGAAGTTGCTTACTGCTGTCCTTGAGGAAGCTTTCAGAAGTGTTACGCTCAGAGGAGGTCGCAGAAAGGAGTCAACGTAAACGGAGAGTACCTAAACCATTTACGATTTGCAGATGACATTGTGATTATAAGCCATGATCCCAAATAATTACAGGAAAATCTTAATCAGTTATGCACAGTTAGTAAGGAATATAATCATTGAAGGAGCAGTAATTGAAAAAGTGGATTCATATACTTATCTGGGACAAGTATTAGGAATAATATTAGGAAGCTGTAATAATGATAAATGGCTGGAAGTCAAGAGAAGAATAAATCTTGGATGGATAACATTAAGGAAATACAGTCACATACTGAGGGAGCAATATCCCAATTTGTCTGAGACGTAAAATAATGAACCAATGTAAACTCTCCACCATGACTTAAGGAAGTGAAACTTGGGCACTCACCAAAAGAATGGAAGAGAAGCTGAGAACTACACATCGAAGAATGGAACGAATAATATTAGGAATCACACTGTTAGGTAAGAAGAGAAACACATAGATTAGGTAGCAAACTCAAGTAAAGGACATTCTTATAAAAACTAAACAACTAAAATGGTCTTGGTCACGACATATAGCTCCAAGACATGACAGATGGACTAAGAAAATAACAGAATGGTACCCAAGAGGAGCTAGAAGAAAACTTGGAAGACAACGACGGAGATGAAATTCACGAGTTCGTGGGTAGTAAATGCATTTGTGGATATGCACAAAACAGAAGGAACAATGCACAAAACAGAAGGAACTGGAAAGTTGCTGGAGAGACCTTCATCCTGCAGTGAATTGAAAATGGCTGATGTTGATGATGACCTAAACATCTAAACATTTAGTATGCCAAAGAACAGCTCCTTTGCGCCCTTGTCAATTCTTAGCGCCTGTCAATTATTAGATAAGTTTTATAAAACTAAGAGATATTTCCTTACTCAAAAGTGCTAAAAGTAAAGAGAGGACATAGAGGTATTATGCTCGTCCGATCTGATGGGGTACCATCAGAGATAACCATCCTCCCGTGTCAGGAGGAAGTCTCACAGCCACGGTCTAAGACCGATTAGTTAAAAATATTGCATGAAAAACTGGTTTATCAATACAATAAAACTCAGTTTATCGTATATGCGTGCACAAATCATTTCATTATGCAGAAATTTTATTCTAATGAATATCGCTGAAAATTATTTCAAAGAAAAAAAAACTTAATTTATTTAAATAAATTCTACTACATAAATAAAAATGGAGTGTGTGTGTTCAGAGCATATCATTTTGAAAGAATCTTTTATTTATAAGAAATATCACACATAGACACAACATATGATATTGGTATTAACGGTCTCCAAGCGTGCGGGGTCGGGATAGGGTCCGGAAACCTACTCTCTTTGCATGAAATCGGCTAACTAGAGCTTCGACTGAAGAGGACTTCTGAAATCCCTTCAGTCATTGACGGGGATGGAAACCAAACGAGTGGCAGATTGCGATAATTTTAATATGCTAACTTATAGCTAACTCTTCATACTGGTGTGCAAAACTTAAGGACCAACACTATTTCTAAAGGTTACAACCACAAAATATGTACTGATGAAAGTAGATTCAATCTCAGCAGCGATTCTGGACGTCAGCTAATCTGGCGATAGGTTGGCACACGTTATCACACCGCAAACATCACTGAAAGGGATCGATATGGCGGCCGAGGTGTTCTCGTCTGGGGAGGCGTTATCTTGGATGAACGTACACAACTCCAGATACTGGAAGGCCGTACTGTAACCGGTGAACGCTACAGTACTGAGGTAATCCTTCCCCATGTGCGTCTGTTCCGCGGTACCATTGGCCCCGAGTTAGTGTTTATGAATGATGACGCCACACCCCATCGCACTGCAACTGTTGATATGCCTTTGGAAATGAGGACATTGTTCGCATGGAATGGCATGCCCGTTCTTCCGTTCTACTAAATCCCATCGACACACATATGGGACGTTCTAGGCAGACGCCTAGCGGCACGTCCACACCCACCAGAAAATGTTCACCAGCTGAAAATGGCGCTGACAGAGGAATGGACGATGTTACCGCAAGAACATATCAACAATATTGTTCTAAGTATGGACAGGCGGTGCAAAGCCTGCTTCGCCATTAGGGGTGGCCATATTTCCTACTGAGGACCACCTCTTCCCTTTGTTTCATCTTTGGCAGTGATGCATCTGTATCATGGCAGCCAGTGCTATGTTGCCATTTTTGAATAAAGTCCTTCTGTACCGTTTTGTTTTCGTTGTTGTGTCGGTGTTGTTTCCTTCATCATTTCTGTACCTCACGAGGTTCCTTTGGTATGCTTTTCCCATATCCAGGCCACTTCTATGAGAAGCTACAGGTGAAAACCTGACTGGTCCTTAAATTTTGCACACCAGTGTAATAATCATAATTTTTTGTTTACAATTTTAAATTTTCCCCCGCATTAATACGAAAATTACACTTTAGTCATTAGAGAATGTAGGTTTTTCTTGCACTAAGTTGAATTTCATTACTAATTCTGGCACTTTTTTTTTTTTTTTTTTTGTTATCGAGTGAACCACTTGCAGGAAGTTTCAAGAACGAGACTTGAAATAATGAAAACACGAGATCTCTTTCTCCCATCACTGTTCCCCATAACTGTTTTCCGTATGTTTTCTTCGGTTTGGAGCATGTTTTTTCATCTCTTAAAATATAGATATATAGATAGATAGAGAGAGAGAGAGAGATGGAGGTGGGGGATAACCAAATTTTCCTCCACACATCAGATCCGATTTTTTTTCTTCGTAACACTGTGCGGTACGCCGAACCTTTGTGTACAGCAAGGGTTTAAAAAAATATTCAAAACGTAGAAACTGTAGTAGACGGTGTGTTAGCGAACAGAATCAATTATTTTTAAAATGGCACTGGAAACCTAAATTTTTCATGAACTATTATTCATAATGACTGCAACGATACTACAGCAACCATTAATAATAATAATAAGATAAGATAAAATAAGTAAAATGAACAGTATAATTAAGCCGGATAAAACTGATAAAATAAGATACACTATCTGTACAATTAAATAAAATAAAACAATCTAGATCACGGGATAAAACAGTGAAGCTTTCAGAGGTGTCCGCCTCCTTTATCAACAGTAAAGCTTAAAGTACAGACATCCTTAAATATAAGCAGGCCCACGGTTCACAGCACGTGTTTCCACAGGAGCATGAGCAGTACTCTCCATATGCGCACTGGCACCGGCAATGGCTCGGGAGCGTGCCAGGCGGAACCGTTCATCACGTCCAAGAACCACAGCTTCGAAGAGGTGGGATGAATGCGGACTGCCCTGTCTCTATCAACAGCGTTACTCAGAGGAGCAAATTCGCAAGCTCTCGAGCCACTTGCGGTCCCAAAATCTGTGTGACCGGTCGACGATAACAGCTTCGTCAGGAGAGATTTGATGGTTCTCCTCCCAGAAATGCTCCACCACAGCAGACCTCCCATAATCCGCGGTCTTTATCGCACTGATATGCTTCCCCATACGGTCTTTAAACCGACAATTTGAAGAAGAACTCTTTATTGCATGCAAAAGGCACACGCCGGCTTATACCCTTCACGGCTACAGAGCCAGGGGTTTACAGTAAAGGCTAATACAATGTAAAAAACTAGGATGAGATAGGAGGAAAAAAAAAATTTTATTGCTAATTATACAAGTGAAGGTTTAAAAAATGGAAAAAAAATTGAAAAATTTACATATGAAAATATTTACACAACAGCATGTTATCAAGTTAATTATTCTCCAGGGAGCAGTCCTTTTACAGTGCTTAAGTCATCTGAGCAGGCGCAGAAAGTTGGAACACTGTGGTGATGGATCCATGGCAGTGATGGACAGGTCCTTGGGAGCAGGTTCTAATGTCCTGTGACGCGGTCCTGGGAAGGAAGTCGATGGCGTAAGTTCTGCCTGTATTTTTTATCCAATGCGAACTTATAGAGGTCGCCATCTAAGGAGTGTATGTACTGCAGCATTTGCACAGGTAAGAACCGATCGGATAACTTTAACCGGTTTGGGGTGGCCTGAAGGACTGGATTGGCCCGAAGGCCTGATACTGGGATTCTCCATCCGCAGTTAGTCCAGAAGTCTGGTTCCGAAATAATGCCAACCATCATTTTTACAGCAAAGACGAGTTTTCTCTCATGGATAATGGCAGGAAGACGTCTGATGTTTAGGGCTGCCGCCATTTGGGTGGCCCTTGGTGCAGGGGGAAGACGAAATTTCCACAGGGCCCACTTCAATAGCCAAAATTCGCCCGCAAAAATCCGTCTCAGATGCGTTGTGGCAGTTGAGGTCCAGACTTCTGCGCCATAAAGTATGACCGGATAGACAGATGTCTTAATATATCTCCACCCAACGGCCTGGTCATGAACATGCATAAGTTGTTGCTTAAGTATCCACCGGAGTCGACAGAACTTTATTTGCAGATGGTCTATGTGTGGTAGAAAGGAGAGCTTCTGGTCAAAGATAACGCCCAGATAGGTGTGTTGTTGAACAGCAGAAATCGCAGATCCTCTTATATTCGGTTGCACCATTGTTGGGTTGCGTTTGAGCGAGAAGGTCAACTGCTTCGACTTCTCAGGATTCATGTGAAGCTTTGTTTCATCAACATAACATTCCCTGCAATCCGGGCATTTTATCTCGTATACGACCCCACTTTCACATTCCATAGGTATGGGGTCATTAACCTTTGACACAACTATGTGCAACTTCCACCCTGGCAGCTGCACACAGCGTGTCTGGCAATCGCGCAACACCTGAGTTATACGTCAGTTAAGCTCGGATAGTAGGGAATGTATGCGGTGGCAATGGGTGTAAACGGTTCTCTGCAGCATTTGCACAGGTAAGAACCGATCGGATAACTTTAACCGGTTGGGGTGGCCTGAAGGACTGGATTGGCCCGAAGGCCATTTAATAATAGATTCTGCGAACAGCATTCATACAGACGTCAGAAGCTAAAGGACACATATGCAAACATACACTTATGAGACGCCACCAGAAGGAAAATGCCACCACAATGCATCCCGTTAAAGATAGGTGAAGCCATCACTGGTCCTCTCTTACTTAGAATCTACTACTCCAAAGACGCCTGGCTGCACTATTACGTTCAAGATTGAAGAATTGAAGAGATACCACGTGTAACAACCGGTGAAGGACTGCCTCATTTCTTTATATTTTGTATATTTCCCTCATGCTTATGTAATTTATAGCAATTTAGAGAAAATAATATCCTTTAATTCTTTTATGTAAAATAATAAACACTAAGTTCTGTACCTGTCGGGTTAAGCATACATGGGCCCCATGTAACCACCAGGCACATGTCCCTGTCTTAACCTCTGTGTGTAATATCACCCCCCTAGCTTCTAGCTGTCCAGGGGGTGGCTCTTTGGCAGAGCAATAAACAGATTTAATAATAATAATAATAATAATAAATTGCTCGGATTGCGGAGAATGTTATGTTGATGAAACAAAACGTCGGTTTAAAGACCGTATGGGGGAGCATATATCAGCGCGATAAAGACCGCGGATTATGGAAAGGCTGCTGTGGCGGAGCATTTTTGGGAGGAGAACCATCAAATCTCTCCTGACGAAGCTGTTATCGTCGACTTGTCACACATATATTTGGACCGCAAGTGGCTCAAGAGTTCTCGAATTTGTTCCTCTGAGCGTTACGCTATTAATAGACACAGGGCAGTCCGCATTCATCCCTTCTTCGAAGCTGTGGTGGACGAGATGAACGGTTCCGCCTGGCACACTCCCGAACCATTTCCGGTTGCAGTGCGCATATGGAGAGTACTGCCCATGCTCCTGTGGAAACACGTTTACACCCCATTGCCAGTGATGTATTTCTTTGAATACACTTCCGTTGTTACAGTTTTTGTTGTTAATGTATGACTTGTAGCCTTTTCAAAATAAAGAGATTTTAATTAGGTAAGGATTTACTGCAGCACAAATTGTATCAAAAACCAACTTGTATTATTATAACCAGAAAACAAAAGCATTAATGGAAGAAAAACATCAAATCTACATTTTAAGAATCAGAACGCTTCATGCAAATCAGGATCATCATCATTTTCAGTACTTTTCCAGTTCACAATGTTGAGGTAAATTTTTGTCTAATTATCACAACCGTAATGTAGCAGAATTCCACCCGTCTTCTTAACATTAATGAATACTGATTTTTCGTCACTGTAGTCGTTTTAAGTGAAGTAAGACTGGAATCTTCCAGCTAATGATGTTAATCTGAAAGTGTTTGTAACCATTTCATCCATAAAGTCGCTTGTTTCCACTTTATGGATGAAAATGATGCCCAGATGTCATATTCAAAACGTAGCGTAGTTTGAAATTAAAAGGAAACCTTTTGATTTTTAGCTACTTTTCCCATATGGTCATCTGCGACCGAATTCCTCTTGGAAAAATTTTGACCACCATTATTTCTAAGTGATGTTGAAATTAGAGGAATGCAATGTACTGAGATTTCCTGAGTGAATCTGCCTTTTCAAGGAATTTCTACACAAGTCGTAATTTAAATATTCAAAACATTTTAATCGAAAAGACAGCTATTAAATTCAAGTACCTCCATCTCTTCCATCATGCAGTATGACTGATGTTTTTGAGGTTATGATGGGCATCATGGCGATATCCAATCTTCTCACACGTCAAACCTGTTAATGTGACACTTTATAAAACTCTGCTTTTCAATCACTACCAATTCTGAGCATAATTTCCACAAGGTCTAATCGGTTGAAGTATCCAAAATCATCAACAGATACACAGCTCAACAAAATTAAGAGGACAAAATTATTTCATGAATATTTTATAGTGAAGTGTCCCCGAAGGCGAATATTTCATATAATAGGTATCCAGGTATGCAAATCCCGAGTATTCAATAAAAATCGGTCTACCACCTTACACAGCCGGACATAAAAGCACGGGCTGCGACCACATCATTCATCCCAATTTTTTTTTTTACAGGAACTATTATAAGCACTGCCGAAGGTCGCCTGAGGGCTACGTCAACCGACAGACTGCTATCTGACTCTAAAAGCAAGACGGAACCCTACGATATCCCGTCATCAACTGTCTCTTGAGGTTGCTGCGGTTACAGGTGAATCATTTCCAACCGGACTGTGTGAAGAAGGCTCAATTCAAGTGGACTCTACGCAAGGAAGCCAGTGGTTTGTATCCTATTAATCCAAAATCACCGCACAGCTAGTCGAAACTGGTGACTTGGAGCCCTGGCAAATGGGGTACAGTTCTGTTTTCTGATGAGTCCCGTTTTAGCTTACAAACAGATTGTAGACGTTATTTCATCTGGAGACAACGAGGAATGCGGTACAATACCTTCAATATCAGAGAAAGGGACACTTACAGTGGAGGCGGTGTGTGGAATAGAATAATGATCAACGGCAGCACCCCTCTTCATGTTTTTGATAGGGGGTACTGCAAATGCGCAAAGGTACCGAAAACAGATCCCCGAATCCTATGTGTGACTTTTAAATGATGCGGTTGTCCCAGATTTTATTTTCATGCAACACATCCTTGCACATAGAGCTGAAGTGGTGGAGGAATATCTTGAAACTAACTATTCTTCTTTCATACTCTCCTGCCCACTAAATAATGAAGGACGGCTCTTGGACAGAAATATCTGGCCAGTAGGAACGCTAGTGAAGACATACTGAGAAAGGACTGGGAGGCCCCCAGTTAGGAACAGCACAGCGAACCTACGAAGAGCCCAATAGCAATCAACAGTCAATTTAACTTTCGCAAAAGAATCAAACCAGATTATTATCTTCTTGCAAAACGTAAGAAGCATATCGAATAAGCTTCACGCACTACAAACCTTACTACTCAATTCGGAGAATGATTGCATATGCTTAGTTGAAACATGGCTCCATAATAACAGACACCTGGACGCCTTGGAACACTCCTCCAGTTACAACTGCATCGCAAATGGAAGAGAAGAGTAAAAGAGGAGGCGGTGTAATGATTCTTTTCAAGAAAGGATTCTCAGTAGTCAACGAACTCGAGGCTATCACTGCCACTTTTGGTACGGAAACGAGATTTCAATTAGGCGTAATATACCTACCACCGGAGCACACTAAAGAAAACAGAGCCAAGTTTCCTACGTGGCTCACCTCAAACCTGAGCACGAACACAGACACAATCATAATGGGGGACCTAAATATGCCACTACCAAAACATCGGGAAGCGAAAAGCAAGTTGGACGATACAATGAAAGCTTTAAACATGATCCAATTGAAAACACCAGCAACAAGAGGAACTCAGTGCCTATATCTCATATACTATACCCCAGATATAAAGTTGAGGAATAACTACATGAAATTCACTTCGGATCACCAACCACTCACGTGTGAAGCCACTTTAAGAAGAATCCGGGACATCCATCAAACTGGTACGCATCCAAAAAGCGAAACAAAGATAATTTTCTCATCAAAATATATTAGAAGTGACGTCATTCTGAAACATCTGATGGCATATAACTGGCAAAACCTATACCTTTTGGGGACTGATGATGCCTTATCAGCGCTCTCACGATCACTCATGCATATGGCTCAAGAAGGAGCATCGAAGGAAATAAAAGTATCAGACAGGGCAAAACCCTGGTTCAACCCACAGTTGAAAGTAATCTTCAAAAATAAACAAAAATTGTTCAGGAAATAGAAAAGAACTGGGCATCCAGAGGACCACACCCGGTACAAACATGAAAGAGCACGTTTCATGAAGGGGAAGAAACGGGCTCACATAGATATGGCTAAAGCAAAACTAATAAAGGGAAAAAGAATTGTCAGCAAAAAAAGCCTCGTGCATAAAATGACTGAGACATCCTTTAAGGAATGGACCGAAGCCACTTTCGGAACACCCCTCAAGGAAAACCAAATTGACAACGAAGCAAACAGTAACAGGATACAAGATGTAATCAAACGGTTTAAGGAATCTATCAATAGTAATCGGATTGTCACTAACAATGAACATCTAAAGGAAATCAGTATTAGCAGAGGCAACTTAAAAAAGTGCAATCAACAGCCTCCCAAATAAAGCAACAATTGGGCCAGATAATTTCCCACTACAGTAATACCCCGACTTACGCGAACTCGGAATTACGCGGTTCTTGATTTTTTCGTTTGGTGTATATCTAAAATTAGCTTACCAGTGATTTGGAAGTCAAATCATAAAGCTTGGGTGACAGCTGCCGTTTTTGAGGACTGGTTTTGTCACCAGTTCATACCCGAAGTCGAACGTTATTGCACGTCTAAACAGATTCCATTTAAAGTAATGCTTCTTATTGACAATGCACCCGATCACCCCCCCCCCTGCCACCCTAATTAATTTCGACCCACGTGTGAAATTGTGTTTTTGCCTCCAAACATAACCAGCTTGCTTCAACCGATGGACCAGGGAGTCATCAAAACATTCAAGGCTTACTACACGAGGCGTTCGTTTGCACGTCTGAATGAAGCTATGAGATAAAATAGCGAGAGATCTGTTAAAGACTTTTGGAAACAATTCAATGTTTTAGATGCCATAAGAATCATTGAAGAATCTTGAGATGAAATTCACAAAAAAAAAAAAAACATTGAATGGTCTCTGGAAGAAACTTTGTTCATTTTTTTTTTCAAAAACGAGACGACAACAAAGCAAGAAACTGATCATGTCCCTCATGTGATAGAAGAAGTTGTTAATCTTGCCAGGCAATTAGATTTGGAAGTCAATGGTGATGATGTCAACGAGCTGTTGGATTCACATAGTCAGGAGCTGACAATGAATGAGCTCATAGAGATGCGTGAGCAAAACGTCACTGAAGTATCTGACACTTCAGACCCAGTTCCACCAGAAAAGCACATGACAATTGCAAATTTCACAGAAGGTCTCAGCTCAATTGAAAAGGGCTTAAAAATTGTAGAACACACACTCCAACAAAGAACGCGTTATAGCTACAAAGCAAGGAATAAAAAAATTAACTTGCTACGAAGAAATTCTGCGCGAAAAAAAGAAGGCGCTGTGTCGTCAGACGAATTTGTTAGATTTTATGAAGCCATCGACATCGAAATAACTTTTTTACGTAACTCATTTATTTTTTTTAATACATAATTTGTATTAATATGTATAAATAACTGCAATTTCATTAAATATTTTTCTTCTAAACTAGTGTTTTTGTTAGTCCTTGGTCTCAATTAAACAAAATTTATATGTATTTATATGCAAAGTTGTACCCCGACTTACGCGAATTCGACTTAAGCGATTTTCGTCGGACCCACCTATCGCGTATTCGGGGTATTACTGTATTTATGATCAAAATCTGTAGCTGTTACATCATCGATGTACTACTACACATATTCCAGAGAATTTTGATGGAGGAGAACTTCCCGAAGCTGTGGAAAAGCTATTTTGTAAAACCTGTCCCCAAAATAAAAAACCCAAAATCTGTAAAAGACTTCAGACCAATTGCTGTCGGATGCTCTTTGCACAAAATCTTTGAAAAAACAATCCTGCACACTATTATCGAGCATTGCTTTAAGCACAGGCCAGAATACCTGCATTCAGTACTTCCACAGAGATCAACCATCACCAACCTCATGGGGATACTGCTAAGAATCCAGCAAGCACTAAACAGCAAGCAGCAGTTGGACGTAGTATTTTTAGATGTGGCAGCCGCGTATGATAACATATCCATCCCAGCTATCATAGTCATTCTACGGGACTACTGTCTCATTACAGGAAATGCCCTCCATTTATTAAAGAGCACTCTTCGGCGCAGACAAATTACGGTAACAAACGAAAACATGCGCGCAACGTATGAGGTTGATAAAGGTGTCCCACAAGGCGGAGTCTTGTCTGCCACAATTTTTGCCATAGCCCTTGAACCCTTCTAAGCCCAGAACAAGAAGCACTTCATCATATACGCCGATGATATAAAATTTTTTATTGCCTCAGAAGATCAGAAATCAGCTGACCACCACAACCAAGTGGCTAATACTAAAATAAAAGAACTTCAAGAGTATCTAGATTGTATCGGGCTGCAGTTGAATAAAAAAAAAAACAGACGGCACAAATGACTTTCACAAATAAAATAAAGCCAAACAAAATGGAAATATTGGTGAATGGCATCCTCGTCCAAAAGGCGCAGTCACACGTTGATCTTGGACTCAAGTGGGACGAAGGCCTGACCTTCCGCCCGCACTTCGCATACATCCGTAACAAAACATACGCGGCGCTTTGGGCAACCAGGCAGGAGCTCACCGGTATTAGAGACCCCGGTCTGATGAAGCAATACATCAACAGATGTGTTACTCCTATTCCCGTATACGCGGCACAAATCTGGTCTTCAGTTCCCGAAAGCAATATCAAAGCCTTTCTGGGATTCGAATACTGGCTATCGAAATGGCTGAACAGAATTTCAGCTAAGCCTTTTACCATCTCAAGAGCTATACTATACTCCAATTTAGAGGTCACATCCTGGAGACAAATAATCACGTCAAGAAACATAATGACGCTCGCTCAGCTTTTAACGGGACGACTGGATGCACCGAAAGCCCGAGAGTGGATAATAATACCCGCCGAGAAACCAAGACGAGTTGCAGATAAGGAACCGAAACTCAAAGCGGCATTTACGCAGTTGGATAGCCTCGGAAGATTCTTTCCAGCAAACACCATCCAGCTATTCAACAACCTCAATATCAATCATGAAAAGCTATGTAATTGCAAATCCTACAGAAAGGAAGTTTTCAGAAACTCTTACTTGCAAATACAGATGTAAGGATACAGTTTCAGCACCTTGTTCGGCCTGGCATGAGCCACTGGGCTTTAGGAAACCCGACCGTATCAAGAAATAGGTGTCAGGATTGTCCTACCTACCCTACTCTAATCGCCACATAAGAAGACGACTGCTGGAAAATTGAACTTTCAAATTTTTATTTTACTGTATCGCGGTCATTCCTGTTGTCACGTTGGATCATATGCTGTACGCTGTTCGGCTGTAAATATTTGTGTTTATGTAAATTATTATTAATATCAATTTATTTCCGAAGAACTGTCCTTTTACAGCTATGCAGCTAGAGGACATGAGTTATATACAGAGAAAAAACATAAAATACAGACATATGCATTGCATACAGAGCCAGATACAATATACGGCCTTAAACAGCCACTGGTGAAGATACAAAAACATAAAGTTATAAGAAATACAAAAACATAAAGTTACAACAAGTACAAAAACATAAAGTTACAACAAATAAAAGTGCATCCGGATACATCGAAGCGTGGATATTGCGGTATCACAGAGAGTCCACCTAGAGCATGACTAAGGCATACATGTCTGCAAGAATGGAAGATCTGTAGGTTCTGTCCTTGCAAAGTTTCTCAGCGTCTATGGCTAATCTGTTAAATATTTGGAAGGAGTTGTGTGGAAACATGTTGTCCAAGGAGGACATGCTACGCAGCTTCGACCTGTATGGGGAGGTGTTGGACTGGCATCTTCTACTGTCGGACGGTCTGGCGATGATATCCCAAATATCGGGTGACTTCAGTTTTCCGGATAGAAGCTGAGAGAGGGTAAGAAGGTTCCTAGAGATGATGTGATACCTCCAAGGAAGCGTATTAAGATTGGTGACCAGAACAGATTTTGAGATTGTAGGTGTTAGCCCAGCAACCCTATTTAGCCATTTCAAGATCCAGAATTCCAGGGAGAGGAACCTGGCTTGGTATGATGAGGGTGCTGAGGACCATATAGTCGAGGCATATAATAGAATTGGGAAAATACAACGAAGAATGTATTTGATGATAAGGTCCGGGTTATGGAAGTTGGAGATCTCTTGTTTTACTGCCCATAAAGCCGAATATGTTTTCGTTCGAGTGGCATTAAAGTGAGGCAAGAAGGTGAGGTCTTTGTCCCAGATGATACCCAAATCTTTATGTTGGGTGACTTTTTTAACTGGAGAATTCGCAATAATGATGTCCACCTCGTTGGTATTTTTCTTCTTAGTGATAGAGAGTTGTGCAGTTTTCTCTTTATTAATGGAGAGCCCAATCGCATGAAGGTAGTTTTCCAGTTCATGTAGCTGTCGGTTGGAGCTCACAGTAATAGACTGGAGAGACTGGGGGCATTTTGTGATGACGAAGAACTTAATATCATCTGCGTAGGTGGTAAAATTAGTACGGTTTGATAGGAAGGGTTCTAAAGATGCGGCGAAGAGGGCGGCAGAGAGAACGCCCCCTTGGGGGAGCCCTCTGGAGCAGAGAATGTGGTGATTATGGTTTTGATTTCTGATCCATAGGATCCTGGACTGAAGGAGTTTCCTAAGGAGAACTAAGATGTTGCCAGAGATTTTGAAATAGTTGCACAGTATGGTACATAATGCATGGGTGGACAGATTGTCAAAGGCCGCCTTAATGTCGAGAAACACAATATCCAGTTGCTCTTTGTTGCTTAAGGTACTTTCAATTCTGAACAGTGTGTCCAAGAGGTTGGTGATCGTGGAACGTCCAGGTATTACACTATGGAGGTATGGAGGTTTGTGGCCGAACATGTGATGGATGAGAGCAGGAAGTATGGCTCTTTCCAAGATTTTGAGAAAAGTGCATCCTACAGAAATTGGTCTGTAGTCATTAGGCAATTTTGGGTTAGACTTTTTTGGAACTGGAGAAACATAATATGTGTTCCAGATAGCAGGGAAAACTCCTGTTACGAGGACGGAATTGAATGCATCAAGCAAGAGATCAATGATATATACACTGCACAGTTTAACCATGAAAATAGGGAATCCATCCGGGCCAGTGGTAGACTTGTTGGGAAGACTGTTGATGACCTCAGTAAGGCGTTCCTTTGTGATGGCTATTTTATATGGTGAAACTCCCACTTGTGTGTGTTTAAGTAGAACATGTGTGTTTCAATTGTCACGGTATTATGTTCTTATCAGTTTACAGTAGTTAGTTAAGTAGTGAAAGCCTTTGCGAGTAATTAATAACTCAAATATTTTATATTCCAGATAAAATACACTTATAAATCAGATAACATGTATTTCATGCATTTTATAATTGTATTATATTTTGTAACATAGTTGTATATGTATGATCACTCCCTAGCCAGTGGCTGTAACCGGGTGTTCTCCTAAGAGAAATGATGATAAAATAATAATACTATTATATTTAGCCCACCCGAATAATTAAATTCATCTGCCGTGCTGTCTTAAGTCTGTTAATTGCGTGTGTTCTACGATCGATTTGTCTGTTTGCTGGACGAAAAACCTTGCTATCTACGCCTGAGACCGACTAACTCAGCCACGGAGTGAAAAAAGCCCATGAAAGTTCCTCGCGTCATTGACGGGATTCGAACCCGGGCCTTTTTCCACCCGGTGTGAGGAGGACGGTGACGATACCACTGCGCTATAGACGCAGACTAATATCTTGAAACTGAAGATATCAAACGACTGCCGTGGTTAGCGCGATCACAAGACTTAAATCCGATTTTAAATGTGTAGGACATGCGTCGCACTGCACGCCGACAGTCACAGAATCTTACGGATATCCTTATATCGAGCATAGTTCACCGCTTTCAGTACTGTTTAGCTTTTGGAGGGTGATCACACGTTGCATGTCACGTGACCATATTTTCGAACACCTTGTATCGACTTCTGTAATGTACATTTTTGGCAATTCTTATACAATTCCTATAAATGTCTCTTATACCCATCCAAAGTTTCTCGCTGTCTCCTCATTTCATCGTTATTCGTTGGTACACCACCATACTATTTTTTTTCCCGCTTCATCGCAAGCTGCACGAGTTACACCACATTTTCTACGTGTTCTATTAATTTTATCGAGCAGTGTAGGTCAGCACTTATAAAAATTCCCTTTCAATCCGCCCTTAGAGTTTTCTACCAAAATGTACGGAGCTTCCGAAATAAGCTCTAGACCTTTGAACAAGTCCTTTTGTCCAACAATATAGATATAATTTGCCTATCGGAAATATGGCTCGAACCTGACCAAGAATCAATAGCCTGTGCTCCTACCGCTGGATTTTTATCATTCTTAACATCAAGATTTCATTCTAGAGGTGGCAGGCAATGTTGCCATCTTCATCAAAGATTCCAACCTGAAATTTGTTTACGCCAGTTCTAGCAACTTCTTACCTTATGAAGGACTACTCGTACCTGTGAAATTGAATGCCTGTTTAATCGATTTAGCTGCAATTTACATTGTCCCAGATCCAGATATTGCAGTAAGTTACACTCCTCTGCTACTCGAATGTTAAAACGCGGCGATTTTAACCTTCTACCGCATCTGAGTCCTCTCCTACAGTGGCTAATGAACAATCTCTTCCCATTAAAATTTTTAATTGTCAATGAGGAGCCAACTAGAGGCACTAATAGTTTAGATCTGATTCTGTGTTTCGGGCATTTGCAGGGTCGACATTCCGCCAGCAACGTCCTTCAAATCAGATCACGACCCAATTTCATTACTTCTTGTGTTGCCTATGCCTAGTTTCAATTGCCATAATACTCAGGAGAAGAAGGTCATATTTTTCTCCAACTTTTCGTGATCCCAATAAGTGTCTCGAAGCAGCACATCCACGGCAGGTGCTTGAAGGATGTGACCTAATCCTCACAGTTGATCTAATCACAAGATGAATAAATACAATCACCCTCAGCCAAAACCGTACGCATTTCTTCAAGGACTAGAGTTTGGTGTAGCAAGTATTTAACGCAGTTTTCACAATAAGCAGTATCTTCACAGGCAGTGGAAAATCTCTGGCATAATCCAAGGTTGGATTCTATATTCCAGAGCAAGGGCTATTTTCAACCGACTCAAGGCATCAGCCATAAAGAGTTACACCGATGCTATCTTGTCTGAAGGAAAAGCGCCATACTTTTCCAGACACAGCGTCATTAATTCAAATCTTGATCTAGATAACTGGATGGACAATATTAGAAGATTCAAAGCCAATTCCGCTTCTGCAGAACTACCTCACCAACACTCTCAGTTTGCTCCTATTGATAATCTCTCCATCGTTTCTATCACCAGACAGCAACTTATAAATAAGATAAACTCCCTGCATCCATCTATTACAGCAGGCCAAGATAAGAGACTTCATTTCATAATTAAGTGTGTTAACCTCTACTTTGGATGCATTGCACTCAATCTACAACTCAGGCCCTTTCCACAGGACTATTCCCTGCGCAATGGAATGAATACTCTGTGATTCCACTGCCTAAAGTTCAAGTGCCAACAAGCCCAAAAGATTTCATACCAATCTCAACTTCTTCCACCCTCCTCAAACTCATAGAAAAGGTATTCCTTTCAGCATTAAGTAAAAAGCTCAATGCCACAGAAACCGAAAAGTTCCATTTCGCAGTGGCAAATAGATTGACCAGAACAAACCTCATGGTGGCACAGACATTAATCCTTCAGGCCTTCGAAACGGCACAAACCGCTCAGCCCTAACAAGGAGCCTCCACTGACACGGACAGCAGAAACAAAGACAGAAAGATGGGTGAAGAAGGCACTCCATAACAGACACTACAATGATGACCTCCATCAAGACTACATAGAAAAAATGGCTTCCAACGCTTGGCTGACGAAAGGAAGTCTCTTCCCCGAGACCGAAAGATTCATGCTCGCCATCCAAGACCAGGAACTACAGGAAATACATCGCCACGGACCCCAGAGTGGCTGATGACACATGTCAAATGTCAAAGATGCCACCTTGCCCCAGCATATCATGGTGATCACCCAGATAGAGTAGATTCGCAGACACGACCAAGATAATACATCAGAAGCAAGCGCAAAAATACCAGTTGAGCAAAGAAAGTGTACCGTATTACACTTTCTTTGATCAACCTACTAGAGATCCGTACTCAGAAACTATATTGGGTCCGTGGCATAATAATGGACAAGGCGATCCCGAACAACGGACCAGACATAATCCTCATCTTCAAGAAGGAACGGTCTGCCTACCTGATCGATACAGCAGTGCCCAACACCAGCAATCTCAAAAAAAAAAAAAAAAAAAAAAAAACTAGGAGGAAAAGATCAGGAAATACACAAATTCAAATGATTATATTAGGGTCACCCGTAATTTCTTACATATACCCGTTTATATATTATGTCTGTAAATTGCGTGTTCTCTGGTCGATTTGCCTGTTTTGCTGGACGAAAAAACCCAAGTTTCTGGTGTTTTTGCTATCTTGCTATCTACGCCTGAGACCGACTAACTCAGCCATGGAGTGAAAAAAAGCCCATTAAAGTTTCTCGCATCATCGACGGGATTCGAACCCTGGCCTTTTCCAGCCGGTGTGGGGAGGACGGTGACGATACACACGCAGACCCAGGAAATACACAGACCTAAGACAGGAAGTCAAAGAAATGTGGTATATGGAACAAGTATGACCATCCCGATCATGTCAACCACCGACACGCAATAGGCCTCCCAGAGAACTCTTACATGGAACTCCAGAAAGTCGCGATCCTGAACACCTGTAGGACAGTAAGAGAGTTCCTCGACCAATAGTAACAATAGTAACCGGACACAACCAATCACCCCATTCACTTGGTAGCAGTACCCGTCACTGGGAGGTAAAAAATCCCATAAAGGAGAAAACTTTTTTTAATAATAATAATTGCCTGCAGTGCTCATTATTTTTTTGCCTCCTTCTGGGGAAACCCTTGACACAAAACACTGCCCTGCATTCTTAACAGTTGTTGCTCCGACTCAATCAGTTCATTGTTGCTCAGCTCAGCATTATGCAGTTACAGCGTCTCCACCGGGTTATTTTATTTCTATTTCGTCGAAGATGCAGCCGTGTGGTTTGACCCACAGCCGCTCAAATAAGGTACTAAATATAAAAGAATATTCTTGTATTCTGTCTATCTTGTGAACTCCTCTAACCTTATGTGGTCCTCTAGAAATATAAGTAGAAATTTTATTTGCCAATTCCACGATCTGTAACTGGATTTCAGGGACATTGGGAAATTCCTGGAACAAATGTCCTAAAATATCCCAGCTATATATTCCACCATTATCATATCCTGTTGCTGCTATGTCATCTGTGGATTTCTTAATATTGTATCCGCTCCATTCCCCAGAAAGTGGGTTATTGGACTCCAGAACTCCTGAAGTGATGGCTTCACCTCGCAGTCTGTCTCGGTGATCAGTTGTCGCATGGTCCGCCGGACATAATCGCTTGCAACAAACAGATCGTATGGGTTGTCACGGAAAAGATTTGCATGATGTTATTTAGGTTTACAATGTTAACAGAATAGTCAGGCGGATTCTCAAAAACAACAAGCAAGGCTCTGCTGTTGAGATTTTGTTCATTAAAATACTTCTTGAGAGAAGAAACGAAAGTCTTCATATTTAGAATTTAAAATTAAAAGCGATATTTATCGAAATGAAATAATTCAGAACAACTTCCTGCATATGCAAGGTTTTTAACATTCAGTTCTAAAAATCTTTTGAAAAATCAGCATGAACTGCAATGAATTCAATTACAAAATGAAGCGGTGCGAAAAGAAAAACATGCAAGGGGAGCGAACATAATCAGAAAATAAATAAACAAATATATAAATTAAGCTTGTAAAGTCAACCTCACCATCTGAAGTAAATGAAAAATTATCTGTTAGTAAATGGTGTCCTGCTTAATTAAACTTCTCATCAACTAAAAAAATTAAAACAATAGCAAAAACTTGAAGATGTCCAGGACGTGAATTAGCAACACTAATGTATAATATGAAAAATCTCGGGTGTGGGGTTAATCCATTTCCAGCTTTACAAAGGTCCTCGGTATACGCACGCACTCACAATTTTTGTTTTTTTTAAATGGTCCGCGTTTTCTCGCAAACCCAATCCTGGCCATGAACGACACTGTGACAGAATACTGAATAGGCTTTCTTCCTTAAGCACGAGCAGCCTTGATAAGTATTACTTTTTAAGCAAATAAGATTACCAGGTGAGGCATAATTTTAATGTATTTTAAAAATAAATACATTTTCTGATTATACTCCGGACGACCACAAGGAGTTCACAAGAGTTCACAATATTTTCTTTTTAACAACTGTTTTCTTGAAATTTAAATAATTGGTGCATATTCACTTTTCTGTGAAAATGCACCAATTATTGAATAAAAATCTATTTGAGGCCCATCTTGAGGCATTGGGTATTATCGACTGTGTTGGGGAAAACGTGTGTTCATTCAGTCCTCAGCTATGAGGACTGAATGAACATCTCATAACCACCGAGTTTATGATTGTTAAAGATGGCAAGTGAGTTTCAAGAATATGGAATTTCGCAATGATTAAGTTTCAGTTGTTGCCATGAAAAAATCATGTATCATACATAACCTGCTGAAAGAAGGCTAAGGACTGATGCTCTTCCTTAACATTTGCAAGGATTTCTTTTTTCCAACACCACATGAAAGTTAATCATTATTTGAACACACTTATGTATGATACTCATCTGCATTGTTTCATAGCTGAGGACTAAACACATACACACACTTCTCAGACCATTTATACACAACAGACAGTCGATACTAGTGGCACACATAACTGGAATTCATTTGCAAAAAACAAATACACTCTGGAACCGCCATTGGGCAAACTTCTGAAATAGTAATCGTATTGCTATTCTGAAATAGCAATCGAAAAAAAAAAAAGAAAAAAGATAACAATAAATAAATTATATAGTGAAACTGTATAAGTTATTTCCTTGTGCAGTTTTTGCAATTCAGTATATACTCTGCATACAAACTGTATGGAAATTATTCCACACAAACTGATTAAAAAGTTATAAACCGTTAACTGCAGAAACCAACAGTTTTTTTTTTTCTCCCTAGAGTAATTAAGCCTGACATCCATGAACAGAATAAAACGATGTGAATTTGTTATATACTGTATTAAATTTAATGGATTTCAACTCACCATGCACACTTTGTAACTATTCTAAGAATGAATAAGAGCAATTGGCAGGAGAGTGACTGGGAAATAAATGAATAAATCTTACCGGATTTTGGATATGTAATAATAAATACATCATCGGACCGAATTTCGAAGTCCTCCAGTCCCTGCAAAGTATCAGGATGAACAAAGTAGCCTTGTAGTAAAACTCCCTGAAACCACTGAGCACGTGGAATGGATCGAACATAAAGTGCCCGTAGAGGATCTAAGTCTAAAGTAGGGTCACTTTCTGCAGACACAATATCAGCAGAAGTTTCATTCTTTTCCTGTTTTTTTCGCAATCCCGTGAGAAACGATCCGATAGGGTTGTTATACAAGAATTTGATGGATAGCATAGCTCAAAAAATGGAAGATTCCAGGCCTACCTGAAAATTAATACAATTCTGTAAATAAAAGTATCTAGTAAATATAAATATTAAACCATATTAACCTTTAAAATGTGCTGTTACATAATAAATGCACACTATACAGGGTGTCCCAAAAATATTGGTAATTGGTACAAACGTTTAGGGGAGGTAGGTAACATCTAAAGGAATGTGAATCTCATAGGAACCCATAACCGGAAACGTCACGGGAAAGTAGTAGCAGAGGCACAAGAAGCAGAAATGACACAAGACAGTTGTTGTTGTTGTTGTTATTATTATTTAGTTTTTAGGAGCATTAGCAACTAATGCCATATTGCTCCGGGAATATGCGGTGGTCATTCCCTGACCTTTCCGCATCCTCCGTATTTGGTGACACAAGACAGTATTGTAATTAGTGGCAAACATTTATTTGACATAATATTAACAATGGAGTATAAGATGGATGCATTTCATGATGTTACAACAGATGCTCGAAGGTTCCACCATGAGACGCGATGCATGCGTAACACCAACGCAGCATGGATTGGCGGACACGGTAGAACACACATGGAGTTTCTTTGACAGTAGCAGCAGCGCAGACGAGTCTCGCCACGAGATCCATTTCCGTCTCCACAGGCGATTCATACACAATAGATTTGAGGCCCCCCCCTCACAGAAAGAAATCAAGGCTCGATAAATCAGGTGAGTGTGGAGGCCAGGCAACGGGTCCACCACGGCCAATCCATCGACGCCCAAAACGCCTGTTCAAATAGTCACGAATACACCTTCTATAATGGGCAGGCGCCCCGTCATGTTGAAACCAAATGTTGCATCTCACATTTGCTGGAACATCGTCAAGTTCTAACTCTGGTAGAACTTGTTCAAGAAAGATCCGATATTTAGAGGAGTTCATGCGGGATGGTAACATGTGTGGGCCGACTAAGCAGTCACCGACCATACCTGCCCACACATTTATTGTGAAGCGATGTTGTGCCGCATGGGGGCGCACACCGTGTGGGCCCTCTGCTAATCCATACACTAGGTGCATGTCTGCCAGCTCACAGTTCGTATATCGATGCCTGCTCTTCGTGCGGCGACTACTGCTTGAATGAGTAAACCAGAAATTTTCCCTCTCGCGAACTGATGAACAGCGCCGTGTACCGACTTACGGTGACGTTTCCGGTTATGGGTTCCTATGCTATTCACATTCCTTTAGATGTTACCAACTTCCCTAAACGTTTGTACCAATATTTTTGAGACACTCTGTATACTAGTAAGGTAGGTAGGACTAGCAATACAAATAACACAATAAGATAAAAAAAAAAACTACATGTGCATTCAATATACATTCTGTGACATTGAAATTCCATTACCCTCAAGAAAGGAATACAGAGAGGACTCTTAAGGGTCAGGGGCGTTCCAGGATATGTGGCACCCGGGTGCCAATTAAAATTTGGCGCCCCCTTTAAAATTTTCTTCATATGTGTATGCAAGTTTCAGGTTTTTACCCCTGGTAAAAACGTTGGCACCCCTGGTACTCTCGGGACGGCCCACCCCTGTTAAGTGCAATGACAGCAAAGGAGCTAAGGAACACATGATAAGTTACAGAGGCTAATGTGTGTATGTGAACACATTTAATGACACAATTTGATGCTTACAATGCACAGATCAATATGAGGTAAATCCATCACAGTTGCGGATACATTAAGCTAAGCGTCTCGGCATTGAGTCGTACAGGTGTCGAATAGCCTCCTGTGGTATTTCCCACCAACCCTCTTGCACCTGGTACCGCATAACATTCGTGGTCTGTGCTGGCGTTAGGTGGCTGTACATGAATGGCATCCAATCATGATCAACACGTGCTCGATGGGATAGAAATGTGCGGGCCTGGCTGGCCAAGACAATACAGTATCCACACCACAAGACACTCAGAAGAAATCTCTGTAGAGTATGTTTGGGCGTTGAAAAATGGCGTCAGGCCCTCCAGTAAGAAAGGGGAAAGTGATGGGTTCCAGAATATCGGCGACAAAGCGGAGAGTAGTCAGATTGCCATTGACTACTATCAAAACTGATCGCTCCTAGCACCATAAGACCAGCAGAGTAACAGAAACGAGATTCGTCGCTAAAAAACAATTGACGCCATTCTGTGTCCCAGATGGCCTGTGCGCGTCACCACTCCAGACGCTGTTTACGATGGGCAGCGGTAATAGACGCAATGACCGATATGTATGGCGGCCCCCTTCTCCCACAGCTCGATTGATGGTAGCCAACGTGACTGGAGGTACGACGTAGACCTGTCGATGGATAAGACGATCCTCCTGTGTAGTCCTCCGTTGTGCTTCACTACTCATTCAATAACGCAGTCACTGTAACCAACTTCTGGGCACTGTGGTGTTATCATACCCATTTCGCCACACGATGAAACGATAATCCAACCACTCGAAGGCCGATAATCTAGCCTCTGTCGATAATCTAGTCTCTGATATCAGTGTCGAACTTGACGTCTCGGCATTCTTTGCAATCTCCTTGCATTCCAAAGTTGTTCCTTAAAGAAAGAAGCCTCTTAACTGCGTCACACAAGCATTGCTTTGAACTCCACGATTTCTACGTTCGTTTTTATATCAATGTCACAGTGTATTTTAACACCCTGCGGTTGATAGATTTATCAATAAATGAAAAAAAAAAAAAAAAAAACAAATAAACACTTAAATATTGTCATTAATATGATATTTCACTTGGTACATTTTTAATTTAGTAAACATGAGTTACAAAAATCTTACACAATGTACTATTACAGAAAAAAATCGCCGGAATATAAGTTATATAACTTATATTCCATGTTTCTAATTCTAGTCAGCCAAGATCTCACTGAAAAAGGAACATATAAACTTTGTGTTCTGTTCTATATATACACTAAATGATCACTGAATTATGACCACACCTATGAAAATTGAATGCGACAAGTTGACCACGTGAGGTACGAAAGTGCGGAGTTAGTCGACCTACGTAGCATAGATAAGGTGTCAATGGTTCAGTAGGTAGTAAAATTCAGAGCGTGATGGGTAAAAGGAAGGATTTATCGAACTTTGATAAAGGACACATTGTGGGTATTCGGCAAGCTGGTGCCTCGATTTCCCAAAAGGCTGAACGTTCGAGAGCCGCCGTAGTTAAAGTGTACCAGGACTAGCGTCAAAATGGTCAAAACACAACCCGACGGCAAAACTACAAAGGTCAGCAAAAGGTTGATGTTGGAGGTGAGCGCCGGGTCCGACGACTCGTACAGGCGAACAGGCGCAGCACTGTTGAAGAGTTGACTACCCAATACAACATTCCGGCCAACCCGGAACAATATCTGGCATGACCATGCATTGCACGCTCTCACATATGGGCTATACCAGCAGATGACCCCTACAGCATCCTCTCCTAACCAAGGTTCATCGGCGTAAAAGACTCGCCTGGTGCAAAGGGCATGCAAGTTGGATGTTAAAAAAAGACTGGAAGAATGTGTGCTGGTCGGATGAGTCACGTTATTTACTCCACACCGTGGATGGTCGTGTGTACGGATTTGGCGTCAACAACATGAGGCTCTTCATCCACCATGCATGGTATCAAAAGTGCAGGCCGGTGGAGGTGGTTGTATGGTGTGGGGCATGTTTCACTGGCAGGAACTTGTACCTCTTGTGCATGTGGAACAATGTATCACTGGTCTCCGCTATCGTCAACTGCTTGTTGACTGCGTACACCCAGCTATGTTACACTTTTTCCCGAATGGCGATGGTGTCTTCCAAGAGCATTAGGGGATTCATTAGCGGCTGGTTAATTCAATGCTCAGCATTATCGTGTTTTTAAGTGGTGATCTCTTGCTCTATAGTAAAGCATTTTTATACTGATAGAATCGAGATGTCATGCATGATCCAATTCAAGTGCCTTCTGATGTCTAATATGATCAGGTAATTTTTTTATTTCCATATTTGTTCCTAAATTCTCTATACGGAAGCTCGCATTCCTTCCAGATGATTACCCGGCAACGTACAATAGCAGTTCGAATAACTGCCTGAAGGGTTAACGTGTGAACTAAGACACTCTACGTTCGTGCACCTGCAACAGAGATTGACCATCATTTCACTATCCCTTTGAAGAATAACCCTGTTCCCACAGGGAATATTGTTTACTTCAGAAAAATACGTACAGCCGATTACAGTGCCTGAGGAGATCTCATGACATTTCTGTTAAGTAACTGAGCGTTGGACAAAAAAAAAAAAAAAAAAAAAAAAATATTATTTTAGGGTTGCTCGTAATTAAATACATTAACCCGTATTTGTGTCTGTAAATTGCGTATGCTCTATGGTTGATTAGCCTATTTTGCTGGACGAAAAAACCCGTTACTGGGGAGAAAAACCTTGCTATCTACGACTGAGGCCAACTAACTCAGCCACGGAGTGAAAAAAGCCCATTAATGTTCCTCTCGTCATCGACGGGATTCGAACCCAGGCCTTTTCCACCCGGTGTGGGGAGGACGGTGACGATAGCACTGTGCTACCGCGCAGACTGAACGTTGGACAGTTTCAGTGTGCATTAATTTGGATCGTGTGTATAAATTTAAATTTGGAGCGGAAATAAGAAACCGTTCCCTGCATTCTTACCTCGCTGCAACTTTAACCACCGGACCAGTTCTTAAACATGACAACTACAGTAACTCCCAGCATATGTGATCTCTTCAATAATTCCGCAGATGAAACGCTACTTTGCAGTAAGTCAAAGCATAGAATATGCCGGTTATGCTCAGGATATTCGAGCCTCTTACGCTTATCGCTCAACAAGAGGAAAGGGTTCATGGGAAAATGCTGCTTAAATAGTAAATAGTCAGGAGCTGCAAGAACCTACAATCAGAAGCCCGATTCTCCCTGGCAGGGAGAAAGAACTGCGCCGACCGAAGAATGCAACACATCGGAAGAAGTGGCTACGCTGACCTCTCACCCCACCGCTGATGCACATCACAATGACTCGGGAAACAATGGAAGAAGTAATAATTTAGAAAATAATAAAGAAGACGAGAAAGATCACGAAAATTATGGCCATGAACGAACAAGTGACTGTCTAAAGGATGTTAATGGGAAACACACCAGCAGAGAACTCGATTCTGACATTTTAAACGTCCTTGGTTGTGATACATGTCCCGAGGACTGTCTTCATGCAAATCGCCCTGTCAGCCCACAGGCAAACCCACCTAAGGCTATGGCTAATCAGGCAAACACCGCCTTTTTCAGTGGCACGAAAGATATACTCAAAAGCGTAACAGATGAAGTATTTGGGGAATTTCTTAAACCTGTTACAATCCAGGCCGAAGAATACATGCATAATCTAGAAGAAAAATTTCCCCGAATTTTCGAGTGCTTGTCCACCCTTCTCATTATTAACCAAAGAACTCCCCGCACAGAACGAAGAAATAAAACAAGAAATTTGTTCACTAAGAAGCCAGATCACTGACCTGAAAAGCTGTATGATGCTATGGGGTAAGCCAGATTACCAAACAATATCGAGAGTGCCTCAAACCTCGGAGCCTGAACGCGAAGAGCATGGCGCTATACTCTATATCATGCCCCCTTCTCGGCTATTAATGCTGAACCATTAGTGGGACATAGACCAAAAGATGCCATATTAAATATCCCTCCCGTCACTCCCTATCGGCGAAACAGAGAAACTAGAGGACTTATCGAGCAACTACTGGTGATAGTTAATCATGAGCAACAGCCCCTGGTAGAATATATGCAACAA
This sequence comes from Mastigoproctus giganteus, assembly GCF_048544385.1. Lineage (NCBI taxonomy): Eukaryota > Metazoa > Arthropoda > Arachnida > Uropygi > Thelyphonidae > Mastigoproctus > Mastigoproctus giganteus. Next base: position 153,089,833 of record NC_143582.1, read on the forward strand.
GGATCTAGGCCCCTACCCGAGCCCTCCCCCCCATCTCCCTTACCACAGGACCTATCTAGCGCTTATTCTCCGGCCATATGTGAGGCTGATAGAGTGTGCCCTGAAAAGTATCCCAAGCTGACATATGCGGAAATAACATCAAACGGGAATACAAGGAAAACCTTATCTCAGAAGACTTATGGGAGAGAGAGCAGAATCAGAGTATATCGAAGGCTGCCAACCGAAGAGCAACTTCCATAACAAATGTACACAATAGCCAGATCAGGAATAATAACTCTTATCCCTGTACACAATCTCCGAACTACAATTTTAATGTAGATACAGCGCATACAAACCTCCCTACAGATGACCAATTGGCAAGGAGGTTCAATATTACAGCCGTCAGAACCCGAGAGAAAGTCTTTGTTACTAGACTTGTCCCGAACACGCAGGCGAATGACATAAAGGCCATGTTTGCGCAAGGATTCGGAGTGCACACAGAAGTAAGCTGAAAACAAGGCATCCTTCTTATGCGTCATTTTTGCTCACATGCTCCCCTGATGACCTAAATCTAATCCTTGAAGACAACAACCGGCCAGTGGGTGCACTAGTTAAACGATATCGAGAAAAGAACACCGCATACGTGCAGAGAACCAATAGTACGCATCAACCTATATAGCCACTAAAGCAACGGAATGCCCCTTCTGGAGAATGCCAGACCATTTGCTTTTTTATTCAGAACGTTAGAAGTGTTGTTAACAAACTGCACACATTGCAGACTTGTCTACTCCTTGAAGAATATGACTTTATGTGTATAGTAGAGACTTGACTAAATTATAAGGCAATTGGTTCTTCTGGTACAATCCTCCAGTTACAGATTTATTGGGAACAGCAGAATAGATAAGCGGGGTGGAGGAGTTGCAATTCTTTATCATGAAAGTTTGCATCCTACAAAAATTAAATGAAATCAGTCTGAAAACTCTGAAGCCATATCCGCGTCTTTCAGGAGGAAGGCTCAAGAAATCCAAGTCTGCCTTATCTATTTTCCGCCGGAACACGGTGCTGACACCAGGACCGAGCTTCTTGTGTGGATTTCAGAGAATCTTGGCACAGATATTCCCATGATTGTAACCGGCGACTTTAATATGCCTAGCCCAAGACACGATCAAGCTAAAGAATACCTTGATGCAACCCTCCAAACCTTAGGAATGACCCTACTTGATACGCTTCCGACTAGGGGAGAGCAGCATTTGGATTTATTATATCATAATCTGATAACCATAAAAAATGTCACCCCTCAAACTAAATTCCCTACCCAATAGTGCTGGTGAGCAACGCATCGATGAGCAAACTCGTCAAACCAAGAGATATACTCTCTTAAGTTCATTAGACCTGAGATTATTTTAAAACATCTCAAGACCTACAACCTGGAATGCTCTATACAATAAACCGGTGGAAGAAGCTGCCAACTTGATAGAGAAAGAGCTCCTATTTATTTCTGACCTGGGGGCCTCAAAAGAGGTAAGGATCACCGACAAAACTAAACCGTGGTTCAACGAGTATTTAAAACAGGCGTTTGTGGCCAAGCAAAAGGCTTATAGGAGATGGAAAAAAATCAGGATTGAATGAAGACTTCACGGACTACAAGAAAAAAAGGGCCATTTTCTTGAAAAAAAAAACGACATTCACGCTACGAAGAGGTTATAAGAAAGCTTCGACATTCGAAAAGAATCGTGAGCAAAAAAGGCCGCTAAATTTGAAATGGAAGAAACCACATTCGGACACTGGGCTAAGGAGTGCTTTGAAAGGCTGCCAGTTGAAGGTAAAGCAAAAAATGTCCAAGGATATCAGCTGGAGAATATGGCACAACATATTTTAGCGAGAATGCTTTACCCACAGTCACTATTTCTAGAGAAGATCTCATCAATGCTACAGGCCACCCCCACCTCCATACCGTAGTACCGAGACGATACACTACTACTAATCTGTTGGAGACTCTCTTCAGAATGCAGCACGCATTAAATGAAAAAGCCCAAACTGGCATCATATTCCTTGATATAAAGGCAGCTTTCGATAATGTGTCGTTATCTGCGCTTGAAAACATATTGAAAGTTTATTTCCGCATTGAGGGCAAACTATTGCAGATCATCAAGACCATTTTGAAGCCATGGCACCTCATTGTACAACACCTCACTTGGGGCATCCCTCAGGGAGGAGTTTTATCAGCTTTGCTGTTTGCTGCCGCCCTGGAGCCTTTTCTGGCGCGGAATCAGAATTTTATTTCCTACGCCGATGATATTAAGTATTTTGTTGTCTCTAACGAAGGATCTCAGGTGTCCGACGTCAATTTCCATGCCAACGCTAAGCTGTATGAACTGGAGACATACCTACGCAAAATCGGTTTGTGGCTAAACTCAGACAAGTCAGCACAACTGACAATAACTAATAAGAAGATAAAAATTCAAATCAAATTATCTATTAATGGAGCACAGATTAAGAAAGTCAACTCATACACCGACCTAGGAGTGACATGGGACGAGGGCCTTACCTTCCAAAGGCACTTTCAGAACACGGGAACAAAAACTCTTGTTGCCATATGGGCTGTAAGACAGGAAATAACTGGGATTCGAAACCAGCAGCTAGTGACCCAATATATCCAAAGATGTATCGTTCCTGTATCCTTATATGCTTCGACAATTTGGTCCTCTGCTCCAAATACTTATATCAGGAAATTTCTCAGCCTGGAATACTGGTTGCTCCAGTGGTTAAATAGGATTGCCGGGAAGCCCTTCACAATTTCGAAATCCATACTGTACGCAAACTTGAACACAGCTCCGTGGATTCAGATGATCACAATACGAAACATCGGCACTTTGGCACAACTTCTGACTGGGAGTTTAGATGCCCCTCAAATTGAAAATCTGGTAGTAAGGCCCCGCCCTGGAGCCCGCCTCCACAACCCTCAAGCTAGTCTCCGAAGCGCTCTCAGTAACACGGACGGATTAAGGCGGATGTTTCCTGCCAATACTCTAGAGCTGTTTAGAGACCTCAAAATAGACCAGGACAGGTACTGCCATGAGAAAACTTACAGGAAGCTCATTGCAGCGGATCTGTATACGAAACTACAAATATGATGAAGAATGTAATTCAAGAAAGACTTCAAGTGCCCTCGAACTCATAAAAATCTTAAATGAACGATATATTATATTTCCAAAAGACTCTTATAGGACTGAGGGAATGACAATGAGGACCAATTCATAGTGTAAATGACGATGTGATTTTTCTATGTATGTATATTGTTTTGTAATTTTGTAATTTTTTCTAGGTGTACATATTGTTTTGCAATTTTGTAATTTTTCTATGTATGTATATTATATTGTTTGGTAATTTTGTAATTTTTCTATGAATGCATGATTTCTGTATGTATGTAATTTTTTCTCTATATTTATATATATTATGTATTTGCTGATATTTTATCCTATGTTACATTCTAATAAGTTTATTTGGATGTATGATGCCCCACCCTCCTAGATAATTTCTGTACGGGGGTGTTTGTTGAATAAACTGATAATAATAATAAAGATGACAATGCGCCGAGCCATCGGGCACTAGTTGTGCAGGAATGGTTTGAGGAACACAGTTCTGACTTAAAGCATATCGATTGGCCTCCGAACTCCACCGATATCAATCCCACAGAGCACTTGTGGGACACTATGGAAAGGCATATCAGGCGTCTGGATATACCAATTACCTCCATACCTGCATTGGTGACCGCATTACACACAGCTTGGTTGGCCATACCTCCCGAACGCTTCTGACATCTCGTTGAATCAATGCCACGTCGGATAGCTGCTTTACTGTGGGTAAAAGGAGGACCTACGAAGTATTAGGTAGGTGGTCATAATTCAGTGATCACTCAGTGTATGTACGGCCCACAAATACTCGAAGTATACATTGTTTTCTTTTCAGGTTACTTTCCTGCGACAATCCTCAAAACAAATCTTTCCACTGTTCACCATGTGTTTTCTATGGCGCAACCATATGATTTGCTCGACGATTTACCACATTCACCGTCTCCTGCTCATATATATATATATATATTTTTTTTTCATTCATATTTTATATATATATATATATATATTTTTTTTTTTTTTATATATATACATTCTTTAATAACAACTAAATAAAAAAATATATTCATTTACTTCTTTTCTAAATGTAAAACAAACTGCTCGTGTAATAGCTACAGTAAACAATTAAAACGATCATATGATAGCCAGCGGCACCATAAAGAACTAATCGTGAATACAGTACAGTAACATGGATGCCTTCTTCAATTTTTAAGCATTCATATTTAAAATTAATTTTTCTGTTTATAGTCCAAGGCGACCAGAAAATCACATAGGATCAGAGTTCACACGATAGAGAGAACACGGACATCACTATATTCAGCAGTTATGCGAGCTTAAACCATGGTTATTTCAAACGTGCGTACTAATGCATTCTTGCAGAGAGTATCCGGAAACCTGTGGGAGACGTCACAGGAGTTATATTCCTGAGTTTACCCAGTACAGGATATTATAGCAGAGAAAAATTCTATAGGCGGTCGACGGTCATTCGTTAGCTGTCCTCTTATCTCTCATTCCGTATACTTTTCACCCACATAATTCGTGGTACCGACTGTTTATGTGAGCAGTGCATTTTCTGACCAACAGTTTCGTGATGAAAAGGGGTGGAAATGTAGCGGAAATGTAGATAACAGCTACCGAATGACCTTGACCCATATACAGGACTTCTCTCTAATATACTGTAGTCGTTGTTTCATTATTTCAAATGTTTTAGAATCGCATGGCAATGTTCAATGTCTCTCTGCTAGACTGCATTAGTGCTGCTCGACAGGAATACGGAATCTAAAGAGGATTTACAATTCCTTTTGGCTATGACGACGAATATAGCCTGAAAGTTTAAAGGTTACAAGATTACAGGTGATATCTTAGGAATATCTCCTCTTTGTTCCAGCCTATTTTGCTTCTGTGTATTTTACCATAGCACTTATATTTAAGCAATAAAATCAGGGAATTTTCTGGCGCTATCATTAGAACTTCAAAGTCTGACTGGGGCTTATCACATAAAACACTGTTTCTGTATTACAAGGCAGTATTCCTTCCTATAATTACGTACACTGAAGGAGACTGGTTCCATAGAGTTAAAATAGCTAGGTTTCGGGCTAAACTAAATTCCATACAGCGCATCATGCTTCTTGGTATTCTAAGAATGTGCAGAACGGTGTCCACTGCCGCACTGCAGATGTTGGCCGGAGCGCAACCCTTGGATCTACATTTGTTGTATCGTGGTTTTTGATGTCTTAAGAAGGAAATTCCTACAGAATTTTTTGGTATAGAGATCAATATTCGCTCTGACTGTAGAGGCGAAAAGAAAAGATGTATGAATGAAGTAATCAATTTATGGCAGACAAGATGGAATACCATACCTACTGGAAGAGTGATCAACTTGTTTATCCCGAACGTGACTTTTCCCAATGATAAAAAAGTTCGCAAATGACGACTGTAAACTAGGTGTAAACCCACCTAGTTTACAGTCGTCATTTTTGTTAACAGGGAATGGGTCAATGAATGAGAAATTATATGCACTAGGACTAAGTAACACGGAACTTTGTTTTTGCGGGACCATGGAAGGCTGGCAACACATACTATATGATTGTCGAATATATGACAATGCCAGGACAGCGATACGTGAAATTCTTGAGAGTATAGCTCCAGGAGAAGAAGCTATATTTTTAAAAGATCGTAGTAAGTTTCAGATGTTCCAGGTATTTGCTAAAGAAGTGTTTGAACTAAGGAAAAGTATGATTCCAGTGATACGCTGCCGTTTCATCTCTCTCTCTCTCTCTCTCTCTCTCTCTCTCTCTCTCTCTCTCTCTCTCTCTCTCTCTCTCTTTTCCGTTTTTATTATAATTTATTTTATTTTATTTTTTTCTTTCTCTTCCTTTCGGGTTCCCCCCCCCTCTGGAGTGGGACCCAGAGAGGGAATTTTTTTTTTTTTTTTTTTTGTCTCATACTCTGAGACCATAGGTGTCCCATCTACTGGAACTGGCCTACCTTCCCGTGGTGTGGACGAGTACCGAGAATCATCAGTCCAGGTGACTGATGCTTCTGGGTAGCCAAGCGGCCAGAACATTACAACAGAACACACACATAATACACACAAACCTACGTCATTCACATATCTGGCCCATTTGTAGTGATACTGTTCTTCACAGAGATACGAGGCGGAGTTGAACTGATGTTCTAGGAGCCGCCCTTACATAAACACATGTCCACATGTGCATTTTACCTTAGTTTTAGAAATGGCGGAAACCAGGGTGATGTTTTTGAAATTGCGTTTGCAGCTGAATAGGCAATATTTTCTGTAATGTATGTCACTGCATCATTTGATTATTTGTCACAGCACATTTCTCTTAGGAGAACACCCGGTTACAGCCACTGGCTAGAGGGTGATCATACATATACAACTATGTTACAAAATATACATCTATGTTACAATTATAAAATACATGAAATACATAATATCTGGTTTATAAGTACACTTTATCTGGAATATAGAATATTTGAGTTATTAATTACTGGCTAAAGACTCTTGATTGGCTGTGTTGATGTTCAACTCCGCCGATGTTGGAAGGCATTTCAATCAGCCAAATCAATTCTTCGCTGGGATAACCTAAAAGGAAGACACGATCTCCCATTAACTAACGAAGTGATCGCTTTCGCACGGAGAGGGGATAGTTCTGAAGTTTTCCTCCACCTCTCAAAATAAGTGAAGGGAGGAGGGAAGTAGAACAGATGGAAACATCAGTGGAGCACAAACGTATACGAGTAGGCATATTCAGGGGCGGTCCCCGAATATGCCTACTCGGCAGTGTCTGTAAGACAAAGCAAAATTGTCTTGCTTTTTTATTGATAAAGCAAAATTAGGATCCAGTTCTGACAGCCAGTAGAACTGAGTGGGGTCTTTCTAGATCTGTGTTTCTCCCTATGGTTGCCTATGCTGCTGGCGCTTGGTTCCATAGGGTGCGGACTGTACAATTTCAATCAAAATTGATGTCAATCCAGCGTACAATGTTACTTTGTATTTTGAAGATTTGTCGAACAGTTTCAACACCTGCTTTGCAGATTTTAGCTGGGACGTTACCACTCGATCTCTATGTAATTTTCAGAGGCTTATATTATCGCCTGAAACGCCAGATTTCCACTCAGATCCTTGGAATTTCTATTAACACTCAAGTCGATGTTAAAGCTGAACGACAAAGAATTTGGCAAGAGTTGATCAATTTCTGGCAGAGTAGGTAGGACAGCACAACACTGGGCAGTGTAACACGTAAGTTTTTTCCTGAAGTTGACTCTCTTATGGATAAAAAATATAAAGTCTGGTTTAGCCTTGACTTGTTTACCTCCTATTTGTTATCAGGACATGGATCATTAAATAAGAAACTGTTTAAACGAGTAACTCTGCAGAATCAATCCCAATTTTTCATCAGGATTTCGCTCCGTGGCTGAGTTAGTCGGTCTCAGGCGTAGATAGCAAGGTTTTCTCCCCCAGAAACTGGGATTTTTTCGTCCAGCAAAACAGGCAAATCGACCAGAGAACACACGCAGTTTACAGACAAAATAAATATACGGGTAGATGTATTCATTTACGGGAAACCCCTAATATCATAATTTTTTTTTTTTTTTTCATCAGGATTGGAACCTAATTTTGTATCAAATGCCACCAGTTACCGCGCGCTTCAGGATTTTGCTAAGGCAGCCTTTAATAAAAGGCTTGCAGTTCTTTCTGCAATGACTGCACCTGCGAATGTTTCAAATTCAGCTCAAGACTCTTCACCTTCACTACAATGACGTCCATTTTCTCAACAAGATTTACAGTTTTGGACTTGTGCTGTAGTTTTTTTGCAACTCTACAAATGTCCTACAACTACAACTCAATTTAACGATGAAAATTCCTGTGCTCCTGAAATTGTTCGGCTGGCTGTTAACTGACTGTGACTTTGTTATTGGTAATTAACTGACTGTGACTTTGTTATTGGTGATTGACTGACTGTGACTTTGCTATTGGTGATTGACTGACTGTGACTTTGCTATTGGTGATTGACTGACTTTGCTACTGGCCTATAGTTTTTTTTTTTTTTTTTTTTGGTTGAGGATTATTATCCTTAATCTTTGATCTTGTATATAACCTTTACTTTCTGATATTTATGTTAATTTTTAAAATTTAAAAATTTTAAATTTGTCTGTTTACTTTGAAACCTCAAAGTATCATTTGTTTACCTCAATATGTTGAGTTTAATCTTGTGTACAGTATTTAATTTTTGTATAGTTGTTAAGATACTTTTAATCGCAGAATATAAACCTCAATGAGACTTTCTGCGATTCAGAGACTTTCAACTTCAATGTTAATGCAAGCAATCAAATTGAAATCACACCACAAATGATAATAAAACCTGTTGCCTCGTCTGTCGTCCTGATGACGTCATATACAAAATTTTGCTTGTTTTCAAGAACACGCGAAGGTTTTAAGAGATGCTACATTTTTCTGGCTCATCCTTTATCAAGACTCTTCGCAACCAAATCCTTCCTTCTTCTGCACAGTGTTATCAGAAGTCATCAACCAGTAACTTCTGATACCACTCCAGATTAACAGATTTATATCTAGAACTTGTTCCTGCCTTTTTGATCTTGTTTTTGGATGACATTACTACTTTTGTTTCACAGTACACATTTTCTCTTTGTGGACTACTTTGGGCAGCACTGGATAAAGAACTTCATTTTACGCTATTTTCTTCTTTATTTCTTCGTCTTCTGTTGTCCTGTCTCCTGGGAATAATAATTGTGTGTGTGTGTGTGTGTGTGTGTGTGTGTGTGTGTGTGTGTGTGCGCGTGCGTGTGTATATGCGCGCGCGTGCGGTGTTGCTGGCACGGGGTTCTTTTGAATGGTTTCAAACTCGCTTTGGACATTCAGTGCGTGACTGTTGAGGTTGGCTATGGTACATGCGTAGTTGTGGCCTACCTCCCCGTGGTGTAGACGGACACTGGGCAGGTTTTCCAGATGATCGCCTGCCTGGTGACAAAACGGCCAGAAACAACACAACACGCACACACACTGCACAAACATAATATTACACACGTTTCTGGCCTTTCACAGAGCTCTGTAATCATCACAGTGTACAAAGGCGGAGTTGAACTCTCGTTCAAGTGCCGTCCTGCATAAGATACTATACATATCTACGTACATGTTGGTGGATGGCCCAGAAGGTAGCGTAAGTTTTCATTTTAGTGTACATGAAGTGATCCTGTACGTTTAGGTATTCTCAGATAGGATCAGTTCAGAGTAGGACGGGACCCTTTGTATCAGTTTCCCATTCAGGATGACTTCGATATCATATTAATGATTCCCCGGAATCACAGCTTTAGCCTTCAGAAAATCGTGGGACCGCTTCAGGCACAGGGAAGGTGTTAGTCCCACATTTAGAAGGAAGAGGAAAATGTCAGTGAGCATATCCTCTATGACACGCCCTTTCCATTATTTTCAGCACTACCCCACAAGGTTTTGGATTATATTGAAATTCCCAAGAAATAAGACTAGGGAATTTAACCGTACAGGATCGTCAAGGTCTGTCTGGGAGATGTCTGTCCCATGTAGTATATAGACTGATCATACCGTTCGTAAAACTCAACTGCAATTCTAATTGCTACTGACTATATGTCTGTGAGTACAAAAGGCTGAAATGGAGTCTGGTTGCTCACATGGATAGTAGCTCTTCCATAGGCAACCCCAGTTCTGTCTTCAGTAATGTTATTCAAGGATAGGTTTTCATTTGCATTCAGGTATATCTTTTGTATGTGTATTTGGTCTCAGACAGTTTTTAAATTCTATACAGTGGGACCAACTGATGATGTTACTAACAGCAAATTGTAAATGGGAAGCATTCAAGGAATTAATTTTAAAAGCTACTAGGCTTTTCATACCAACTCAGAAATACTGTTCAAGGTTTAGGCCCAAATGGATGTCAGATGAACTAATGAGACTCGTGACAGAGAAGAAAAATGCATGGCATACTCATAAATTATCAGGCGACATAGAAGCCTATGGTAGATATAAGCTAGTCTGTAATCAAGTCACAAAGGAGGATAGGCAAGAGAAGGCAGATTAAGATAAATCTTTGGCAAAGGATGCAAAGAAAAATAGCAAAGACTTCTTTACTTATAAACTCTAGAAGGAAGAGGATGAATCAGGTTGGTAAACTTGATACTGATCAATAGTCAAACCGTTGGTTTGACTATTGATAATCCTACTCAGATAGGATTATCAATAGTCAAACTGAACGAATATTTTGCATCTACATTCACACATGAGGAATTCTGTAGGTAAGTGGAGGACAGAAGCTTATTAAACTCTAACATGGAGCTAAATGATTTTGTTATTACTGAGAGCAAAGTTGAGGAGAAATTGAAGTTAAACATAAGAAAGGCACCTGGGGTGGATGGGATCTATCCAGTTATATTGAAGGCGGCGGCAAAGGAAGTAAGCAAATCCTTAGCCGAAATTATGAGAGCATCCTTGGACTAAGGGGAGATCCCCGTAGGCTTGAGATGTGCATATGTATCACCAATTCACAAAGGGAGGGTCAAAGGGCGACACGATTAATCACCTGTTAGTTTAACTTTTGTTTAGGGGAAAATAAAAGAGTCGCTGGTTAAAGAAACATTGCAGAATCATCTAAACAAGACTGCAGTAATATTTCAGACACAGCATGGGCTTTTCAAGGGGAAGTCTTGTCTGACCAATTTGACTGGATACTATGATGTGGTCACAAAGGAACTGGATGCAAAAAATAATTTTGATATCATATACTTGGATTTCAGGAAAGCTTTTGATACTGTTGCACATGGAAGACTACTGTACAAATTAGAGCAGTATGGCATTAAGGGCAAGTTGCTACAATGGATAAAAGGATGGTTGAGTGGGAGAAGACAGAGTGGTAATCAATGGACACTGTTCTTCGTGGACTAATGTTATTAGTCTAGTCCTCCAGGGTTCGGTGCTGGGCCCATTGTTTTGTATATTGGTCAATGATATTGATGGAAGTACAACAGACTTAATGTCGAAGTTTGCACATGATACAAAGGTTGGCAGGATTGTTAATGACAGTATGCTACTGCAAAAGGATCTAGAAAAGTTGGGCAGATAGGCTGAGAAGTGGTAACTGAAGGTTTTTCCAGCAGGGACAAGGAGGTGATTATCCCCTTGTATAAGGCAATGTTCAAGCCACACCTTGAGTACTGCGTACAGGTGTGGAGGCCTCAATTTAGGAAGGATGTAGAGTTGCTAGAACGAGTACAGAGAAGGGCAACAAGCCTGGTGAGTGGAACAAAGGAGTTCTCTTACTAAGAAAGACTTAAAAGTTCTGTACACTGCAGCGTCTGGAGTCTAGGCACCTGCGAGGTGATCTGATTGAGGTGTATAAGGCTGGGGTTCCGATGGATTCTTCCTGTTGCTCAGATTACAACACAGGTTGTAATCTTGAGGAAGATTACAACCTGTTACAAATTGAGGAAGGACAGTTGTAGAATACATGTGCGGAAATTTGCCTTTAGACAGAGGGTAGTTGATTGCTGAAACAAACTTCCATCTGTCGCTGTGGAAACTGATAGCTTAAATAAATTGGGAAGGGCTTTTTTTTTTGGTTGATGTATAGGCTTACTTTCTTGCATCATATGCCTATGCTAATGTCTCTGGCAAGCAAAAACAAACTAGTTGGTGCTTTTGCAGAAGAGCCTTGATGTTGTAAATATTTCGCTAGAATCCACGGCAATTCCAATTAAAACAATTTAGGCATTATTTGGGTTTGGTGGATCCGTCGATTGGTTTCCGACGTGCTGAGGGATCAGTGGGTGATATTTTTTTCTGGGAAAGTATGGGCGCTGACTTGTGACCCTGAAGACACAGTCTTGAAACTTTTCTTCCGTGTTCCAAGACTGTGTCTTCAAATATCGTATCTTCTTGAGAACGCCATTGTTGTCTCTTGCTACCATTGCCCGCTGTTTATTAAGTTATAAGTTAGTAAACAGCAGGCAACGGGAGGTAATGATTCCTTTGGTGGAAAATATCTGCAAACCTTTTGAGCATATGTGGTCTTATTGATATTTGCAGGCTTTATTGCTTTTCTCGCCCCCTGGTATATGATCCTCTTTAAGTCTCTGTATTTCCTTTTTTTCTTTTTCTTCTTTCCATGGCTGGCATGCTTGAGGGTGTGCAGGTTGTCTTCCTTGGCAGTTAATACAGGTGGCTTTTCGAGCTGAACTGACTGTGATTTTATGGTCAACTGCCAATTCAATATCAGTATCTCCTAATGCTAAAGAAAAGCCTCAGAAAACTTCAGCGAAAAAGGCAGCATGAGAAACAATGTCGACGTTAAGGTATATTGAAGATTCAGTCCCGGAACTCTTTGCAGAACGACAACGGTCTAAATCAATGCTGCTAATCTTTAAAAATGTATAATAAAAAAAAAAAGTAAGGGGAAGAGATGTGCGTTACTAAGCACAAACTTTACTGCCATCTGAAATCGATTACGTCACTTATAGCTTTAAAAGAGAAAGAAAAAGTGTACCACCTTTTCTCTGGTCTAAGTGAACAGCCAAAATAGTGCTATGGAAGGGGACTCTTCAATTTAAACACATAACGATCGTTATGTGTTTAAACTGCATTTGTACTAAAGAAAAGAAAAAAGTTCTTCTTCTTCTTCTTCTTTATCTTCGCCTTCTTCCCACGTTTATATGGGGTCGGCATTTCCGTCCTTAATTATTTTCCTCCATTCCTCCCTATCCTGGGCTTCCTCTCTCCTCCATCCTCTCTCTTTTAAATCATCTGCCACCTTGTCCTTCCATCTCAGCTTAGGTCTCCCCCTCTTCCCTATCACCTCCAACTTTTCACACCTCTTCCCCACATACTCCTCACTTCTTCGTTCCACATGTCCAAGCCACCTCAACCTAGATTCCTGCATTTTTTTACTCAGAGGCCCACCTTAACCGTACCTCTGATGTAGTCATTTCTTATCCTGTCCTTCCTCGTCACACCACACATCTATCTTAGCATCCTCATCTCCGCCACTTCCATCTTCTTCTCCTGGGCCCTTGTAATCGCCCATGTCTCAGCACCATACATCAATGCGGGTCTAACCACAGTTTTATACACTCTTCCCTTCATTCTACAATTTACTTTCTTATCACACAGCACCCCACTCATCTTTCTCCAGTTCAACCATCCAAATTGCACTCTATGCTATATTTCTGCACTCAATCCTCCATCCCTCTCAACGTTCGATCCCAGATACTTAAATTTCGAAACTGATGGTAGCTTTTCCTCCTGCAGTTTTATAGAACTCTCATCTTCTCCATTCAATACCATATATTCTGTCTTTGTTCTACTTATCCGCATGCCTCTCTCTTCCAGCGCTTTCCTACATTCCTCCAATTTCTTCTCTACCTTTCCTTGGGGTGGTTCGCACAGTACGATATCATCCGGGAACAGCATACTCCATGGTGCTCTACTCTTCACTTCTCTCACCAACACATCCATTACCAGATCAAACAGATATGGGCTAAGAGCTGATCCCTGGTGCAGTCCAACTTCTACAGAGAACCCCTCAGTCATACCTACACTACTCTTAACCTGAGTCACCGCTCCCTCGTATATTTCTTTCACAAGCCTCACGTACTTTTCTGATGCACCCTTCTCCCTCATGCATCTCCATACCTCTTGTCTGAGCACTCTATCACATGCTTTTTCCAGGTCTATGAACACCATGTGCAACTCTACTTGCATCTCCCTGTGTCTTTCCATCACCTGCCTTAAAACAAAGACCGCATCTGTTGTTCCTCTTCCCGGCATGAAACCAAACTGTTCCTATCATATTTCCGTCTTCTGCCTTACCCTTCCTTCTACAATTCCATATCTTCATCGAATGAGACAGTAACTTTATCCCCCTGTAGTTCCCACATTCCTGCACATTACCCTTTCCTTTATAGATTGGCACAAGTATACTTTCCCTCCACTCATCGGGTATCCTCTCCTGCTGCCACAGTTTTTCCATAAAGTCCCATAGGATATCGATCCCTTCTTCTCCCAGACTTCTCCATACCTCTACTGGTATCTGATCAACACCTACTGCTTTCCCCCTCTTCATTTTTCTGAGTGTGCTTTCCACTTCTTTCCTGCTTCTGCCTTCCACTACTCTTTCATTCATCTCTCCATCCTCGCGTAATGAAACCCATGTTTAGTCTCTAGAGCAAAGTTTCCAGCACCCCCCTCCCCTCCCCCATACTTCTCCTTCAACCCATGCACGGTACTAAGTACTATAGGTTTTGATACCTTTCGTGTTTGGGGTTTTCATAAAAAAAAAAATAATAATGCTCTTGGGTTTTCCTCATTTAATAACTTCTTAAAATAGTCTTTCCACCTTTCCTTAACCTTCTCCTGGTCCTGTATAACCACTCCCATCTCATCTTTTATCTGTTTTATTGATGAGAAGTCCTTTGATGCCTTGTCTCTCTCGTTGGCTATTCTCATCAATTGCCTATCTCCATCTTTTCTTTCCAGTTCCCCATAGGCCTCGTCCACTGCCCTTGCCTTTGCTATTGCCTCAGCCCATTTTTGCTTCCTTATTTGCTAATTTATATGCTTCTTTATATTCCTGGCTACCTGTTAAATCCCATCTTTTCTTCATCTCCTTCTTTTGTTTTATCACCGATTGCACTTCCTCATTCCACCACCAAGCCTCCTTTCCCTCCGGCACCCCCTTTCCTGATGTTTTCCCCAACAACTCTTCTCCAACTTTCCTTATGATACACCTATTTAATTTCCTATTTTCCTTTAATTTTAGAGAAAAGAAAAAAGTAACCCAGTTAAAAGAATTTTACATCGTTATAAATAAATATATTTTTTTTTAGTCGCACCAACAACTTAGACCATATTGCGCCATATATATTATGACTGTAAATTTTGTATGTATTCCATGGTCGATTTTCTGTTCTGTTAGATGAAAAACCCAAATTTCCGGAAGAAAAAAAACCATGCTATCCTCGCCTGAAAACGAATAACTCAGCCGCGTTCTGAAAAAGGCCCATAAAAATTCAGTCATTGACGAGATTCGAACTCAGGTCTTTACTCCGGTGTGGGAGAGGAGAGTAATTATACCGACTGCGCTACTCACGAGAGCCAAACAAACAAATAAATAAATGAAAATTATTTACGATTACTTGACCGCAATAGAAATTCTGGAAAATCCACGTCCTCGATACACTGTTGGTTGAGAACCACTAATCCAGATATATAAAAAGTAACTACAGTAAGTCCTGTACAAAACTTTATAATTTTAGTATCATATCTGAAAAGGCAAAAGAGTACTGTGAAATATCATTTAACCCAGAGTTGGGTAAATTTTTTACGTAGCGTGCCACTTTTTATCTGTGCAATTAGTAAAAAATCCACCCCTTACAGTAAAATCTAACTTATTTAGACTGCCGTTTCTATGTATATATTTTATTTATGTAGAACGAAGGTTTTTCCTAAACGAGAATGACTAAGTTTCACTAAGTGATTATAAAACTGTTCTAAAAAAATTCAATTCTGAATTTTTTAGAACAGTTTTATAATGACTTAGTGAAAGAAGGAAAATCATTATAAAGGAAAAATTGCAGAAGAAAACGTGAAGGCCATGCTACTGTCAATATAAGGTACACGCACATCCTTCAGCTGAAGTTTTATCAAGCGACCACAGCAAGGTGCATTTCTTACTTACTAGTACCACAGCCCTCATACAACCTAAAGATCGGAAGTCTTAATTCCGGACAATCCTGTCAAGCAGGAAAGAAAGCAAACAGCCATGAAATTATCAAATGGACAATTAGTACCAGACAACAAAGGGGTGACAACCAAAAGGTGTATTCTCCGGTTGATCTGGTATACTCCAAACCCCCGACCTGGTATGTACCAGGATACAACATTCATTTTGACCGGGCATCGCTCTTTCAGGAGCTAAACTGTTTGGCCTTGGAACAGCCGTTGAACCCCAAGTTAACTGTGCAACTAACGAGGACTGGAGCCATACACTATATGACTGCCCCCATTTTATAAGGCCAATAGAAGCAGGTTCATTACCCAGGAAACATTAACAACTCCTCATAACTGAAGAACTATACTACAAAGCACTACTGAGTGCCCTCGTGCGTAGCACAGTTGGTATAATCGGCTTTGTAGGTAGCACAGTTGGTAGGATCGCCGCCATCCCCACACCGGGTGGAAAAGACCCGAGTTCGAGTCCCGTTGACGATGTGAAGAATTTTTATGGACCTTTTTCACAACGTTGCTGAGTTAGTCGGTCTCAGGAGAGGGTAGCATAGTCTTCTCCGGGAAACTCTGGTTTTTCTTCCAGAAAACAGAAAATCTACTTCAGAATCCACACAATTTACATACAGTACACAAGTAGCAATATGGCCTTAGTTGTTGATACTCCTAAAACCTTACTACAACAACAAGTTGGTATTATAATCACTTCCCTAGACCAGGTGGAAAAGACTTGAGTTCGAATCCTGTCAATTACGCAAGGAATTTTTATAGGTCTTTTTCACAACGTGGCTCAGTTAGTCGGTCTCAGGCGAGGACAGTCCGGTTTTTCTTCTGGAAACTCGAGTTTTTCGTCCAGCAAACAGCAAATCGACCGCAGAACCCACGCAATTTACAGACAATATACGATGCAATATGGTCTAATTCGCTGACGCGCCTAAAATCCTACAACAACTGACTTCTTGGGGGAGTCTTTGAAAATCGCAGGGAACTCCTGCGGCACACCATATACACCAGCACAATACACTCAGTGATCACTGAATTATGACCACCTACCTAACATCGTGTTGAGCCACCGTTCGCACGTATAACAGCCGCTATTTGCCTAAGCATTGACTCCGTTAGATGTCTGAAGACGTCCGTAGCCACCAAGGCTTTCCACGGTGCCGGAATAGATGACGGTGCGTGTCCATACGCCTCATTTCCCATTCTAAGACATCCCACAGGTGTTCAATTGGATTGAGGTTATGAGAACGTGAAGTCCAATTAAGATGGGCGATATCGTCACTCTGCTCCTTGAACCACTCGTGCAGATCCAATGACACGACGCATAATAGTCTTGGAAGTTTCCGTTTCTCTCCGCGAAAAAAATCAACGTGGCAGGGTGCACATGGTCTCATAAGAGCTGTCGGGAGACCTCGTAAGCGAAACATTGGGTACATACGCACTAGGGGTCCTAATTATTGCCACCAGACAATGCCCTATATTAAGGAACCACCGCTATCTGTCCGGATAGCGGGCACGATGCGTTCATGGACTCGTGTTGCTTTCGGCATACACGTATCCGTCGGTGTGTTGCACCAGGTATTTGGACTCGTCTGACCAGCACACTCGTTTCTAGTCCTGCAGTGTCCAACCAGCATTCTCCGCCCACCATGACTATGAGGGTGTCTCTTGGATCGTCTGCTTTGGAATCCCATACGTCTGAGTGTGCAGCACATCGTCATTTAGGATATTGTTCTTGCATTTCCCCTATAGTGTTGCGATGTCAATTGCGATGTCGCGCAGTGATCTGCCGTTCAGCCTGTACAACGTACGCCTTTCGTTCATCACAATCATCCACCTTGCGTAATACTTTACAGTTCTGTTGGCAGGAGGTGGTTTGACCCATTCGACATATACCTTGACTACAGTGGACAGTTAACAACCGACAAGACGTGCCGTTTCCGATATGGAAGCACCCGACGCACGAGTGCCCACAATCATGACCTTTTGAAACTCCATTATATATCTTTATAACTCCCATAACTGCTACGTTATCACTGACTTCCACGACCAGATGTTTGTAACTGATGGTGAAATGTGCGTTCATACGCTAGAACATACACTGTTGTGCAAAATTTAAGGACCAGTCAGGTTTTCACCTGTAGCTTCTCATAGGAGTGGCCTGGATATGGGAAAAGCATACCAAAGAAACCTCGTGAGGTACAGAAATGATGAAGGAAACAACACCGACACAACAACGGAAACAAAACGGTACAGACTGACTTTATTCAAAAATCGCAATATAGCACTGGCTGCCATGATGCAGATGCATCACTGCCAACGATGGAACAAAGGGAAGAGGTGGTCTTCAGTAAGAGATATGGCCACCCCTAATGTCGATGCAGGCTTTGCACCGCCTGTCATACTTAGAACAATGTTGTGGATAAGTTATTGCGGTAACATCGTCCATTCCTCTGTCATCGCCATCTTCAGTTGGTGAACATTTTCTGGTGGATGTGGACGTGCCACTAGGCGTCTCCCCAGAGCCTCCCATATGTGTTCGATGGGATTTAGATCGACGGAAACGAGCAGGCCAATCCATACGAACAATGTCCTCACGTTTGACACTAAACACACTACACTCTAAAAAAAAAAAAAAAAAAATTCCAAAAGTATATCAACGGCTGCAGTGCGATGGGTTGTGCAGTTATCATCCTTAAACACGAACTCGGGGCCAATGGCACCTCGGAACAGACGCATATGGTGAAGAATTACCTCAGTACGGTAGCATGCACCGGTTACGGTTCCGCCTTCTAGTATCTGGAGTTGTGTACGTCCATCAAAGATAACATCTCCCCAGACGAGAACACCTTGACCGCCATATTGATCCCTTTCAGTGATGTTTGCGGGTTGAGATACCGTGTGCCA
Source organism: Mastigoproctus giganteus (assembly GCF_048544385.1). NCBI lineage: Eukaryota > Metazoa > Arthropoda > Arachnida > Uropygi > Thelyphonidae > Mastigoproctus > Mastigoproctus giganteus. The sequence continues at coordinate 153,108,643 of NC_143582.1, forward strand.
ACCTGTCGCCAGATTAGCTGACGTCCAGAATCGCTGCTGAGCTTGAACCTACTCTCATCAGTAAAGAGTACCTTAAGTAAAGATTTTGTGGTTGTAACCTTTAGAAATAGTGTTGGTCCTTAAGTTTTGCACACCAGTGTACGAACATACCAAGCTGTTCAGTTTTTATACTGCGAGCTTTGCGACAAAGTCCATTATGGATGTGGTGGTCATAATTCAGTGATCACTGAATAATGACCACCACATCCGTAATGGACTATGTAATAACCACTACATCCATAACTGAACTCACAATACAAACCGGATTCCGGTGCAGTTTCCCTCCTCCTCTGGATGTGACACAATAAACTATCGAACGTAACTTACTGACTGACCGAGACCTTGGGCCTATCAGAGTGAATGATACCGCGTTGTCTTGATTAACTGGGGTGTGTGTGTGTGTGTGTGTGTGTGTGTGTGTGAGAGAGAGAGAGAGAGAGAGAGAGAGAGAGAGAGAGAGAGAGAGAGAGAGAGAGAGAGAGACGGGTCAAAAGTGTGGCTATGGGTATATGTGATATGTATGGAACTTTGATTGTTTAGGGCAAGCGAGCATGAGTGACTATGTGTATTGGACTACCCATGGGTGAGAGTGCTTCTCGCCCAGTGAGATCCCCCCAGTATAACATTATAGTGTTCCTAACCTGCAAAAAATAAATAAGTGTATGCTTATCTATATTCTGGCTATGTATACTGTGATGGCCAAATGAGTGGTGGTGATGACCTGTGGAAAAAAAGTGTGCAGTCTTTATTCAGAGTGCCGTGAACATGTCAGTATGCAAGAGTAAATGTGGTGCCTTGTCTTTATTGTCTTCCTTGTTACACCCCTGAATATATATATACAGGGTGATTCACTACCAGTGCGACAAACTGGCAGGAGGTGTAGGGGGCACAAAGACGAATCGGAATCACATAGCATTGCAGGGTCCGAAATGCCTTCGTCATGCGGTAGAGGACGTTGAACGGGAGGTCGCGTGAACAGCGATCCCGCTAGTTCCCGAGGCAGTAGGATGGACGAGTATTCAAACGTTGAACTGGCCGACATGCACCTCTCGTATGGAGCTGCGGACTGTAATGGGCGCGCCGCTCTGCGCTTGTGCCAGGAACGTTTCCCGCACAGGCGTGCTCCTCACCATACGATTTTCGCACGTGTGCACAGAAGGTTACGTGAGACTGGTTGTTTCAAGAGAGGTACCATGAATCGAGAGCGAACGACGAGGACGCCAGACAATGAGGAGAATGTCCTACGTCTTGCAAAAGGCAATCCGAGTACGAGGACTCGAGCGATAGGCCAACGATTGGGTATTTCCGAATCCACTGTATGGAGGATACTGTCAACAAACCAAATGAGTTCATACCATCTGCAACGCGTCCAATCATTGGAGCCTGCGGATTATCCACTCCGGAGGACTTTTGCTACTTGGTTTCTTCAACAGAAACGGTTCGCAAATGCTGACTTCCAGCGGGATCGCTGTTCACGCGACCTCCCGTTCAACGTCCTCTACCGCATGACGAAGGCATTTCGGACCCTGCAATGCTATGTGATTCCGATTCGTCTTTGTGCCCCTTACACCTCCTGCAAGTTTGTCGCACTGGTAGTGAATCACCCTGTGTATATATATATATATATATATATATATATATATATGTGTGTGTGTGTGGCCTGTAATTAGGCAGTATAGTAAAAAGGAGTGTGACAGCGAAAATGGAAATTGTAAGACAACATAAGTGAATGTATGTTTTTATATATGTATATATTAGGGCTCTTGTATCCCTGAGTAATAGATTGAGTGCTTTAGGTGAATGAGATGTTAAGAGAAAACGACCAAAGCCAGGTTTACGCAAAAAGGGGCTCATACCCTAAAATAAGGTGGAACAGCTAAGATATTTACTATGAAAAAGGGGAAGGTTATGTCAGGCATCTGACCACAACCCGATGAATTTGTGTTAATTAAAAAGACAAGGTAAAGTTGCGATAAACGTTAGGGAGGGCTGAGACAGTTAATGCTTTATAGAAGGGAAATTTTACGTAAATTAAGAAACCTGACACTTATAGAATGTATTTCGTACCGAAGGTAGAAATTAAAGTAGATCACGGCTTTTACACACATCTAGCCAATATCTTAAGGGCATTTAGAAATAGGATAAGTGGATTCTGTATTAAACTGAATTGGAATGGCTTCAAGAGTAGAAGATTCCCATAATGTTAGAATGAATTATATCTATATTAGGTAAGGTAGCCCTAACCTGTTATAGGGCAAGAATAAATAGTGGAATTGTTAAAGTATGCCTATGTTGTTCACCAAGAGAAGGTAAACCCAATGTTATAACCAGATTAGAATCTGCTGGTATAGTGTTTGAACGGTTTTCAATTTGAGAAGGAATTATAGATATTATACTTATGAAATTATAATATGTATTATAGTGTATTTGTATATATTATGACATGTATTAAAATTGTTTCAAAAGTATTATAATTGTTTGTAATTATTCATAGACTAGGACACTGGCTTGCCGACATAATTAGGTTCTATCAGGACCGGGGGAAATCACAACGCCTTCTGGATCAGGAAAATTCTGATTTAGATACTGCAGTTAGGTAGCGTAAGTGGCTATCAGAGGTTTGAGGGCACTTCCCTTTATTACTAATTATCTCATATAATTGAGTAAACAAATCAAAAGTAATAGTAATACAATACAAAAAAGTCGAACCAACGATATCAAGTGGATCAACCTGATTCCTTCTAGAGTTTATATAAGTAAAGAAGTCTTTGCTGTTTTTCTTTGCATCGTTTGCCATAGATTTCTCGTAATCTGCCTTCGCTTGCCTACCCTCCTTTGTGACTTGATTACAGACTAGCTTATATCTACCCTCCTTTGTGACTTGATTACAGACTAGCTTATATCTACCCTCCTTTGTGACTTGATTACGGACTAGCTTATATCTACCATACGCTTATGTGTCGCCTGATAATAATACTGTATATGCATCCCATGCATTTTCCTTCTCTGCCACGAGTCTCATAGTTCATGTGTTTGAGTCGAGTCATCTATCTATATATTAAAAAGTTTTCCTCCTAGATAACATTAAAGTTAAATTTTGAACTATCCTTGCCTAAAAATGTATTTTGTACTCTTACTTTATTCTATTTGCGGCAGGTAGGCTTTACTTTTATCCGGTGTATTTTTTTATTATTATTTTTTTCGTTTATGCTGCTTGCCTTCAATAATGCATGCTAAATATTCTGTATAGTTTTAATAATGCTTACTTGCTTACTTGTGTGCTCCATTCTGATGTCGCATTGTACCGTGAGCATGCGAAATAAATAAAATTGGGGTGGTGACAAGAGAAGCACGCATTCAGAAGTCAACTAACTCGTGAACCTTTTGATGTAATCAACACCTTCCAACAGCATTAATAACATTAGTCCACTCGATGAAAAAATAAACGGTGACAAAAAAATCCTTCAGGCACTCCAACTGCTGATACAGTACAATCAAAACATTAAATGACGAAATATATTAAAATTAATAAAATAAGTTTTCTGAAGGTATTTATAACACAGGTGTAACTTCGAAAACTAATATTCTGTTTAAACTACGCCACGGACATTACGTCACATACGTTTAAAACTAATGGGTTAATTAATCAGTATCAAATGAATAGTTATGAAAAGATGAATTACACCACACTGCATGGATTTCGATGCTTGTAAAGTAAGAGCTGTTTTTAACTCAGTTTTTTACGCTGATTTCAGAAATGTTATTCATTTTTTTCCCTTTCATGTACCGTTTTTTCACAACTCACTTAAGTTGATGTCGTGAGTTGTATTATTGAATGTATTAAGTTAGGAGTAAATGCAGAGAATTTGTAAACTAAATCTTCACATGTTGGCAGCACTGCCTTCAGTCATTTGTTCGTTGACTTTGAGAGCTCCATGCAGCAGTGATATTACCAGTATGAGTTCAAGTTTCTTCTTGAGGTTATCGTGTCAAACTTGTGCTAAAAAGTGAGCAAAATGTCTTCACGAAAGTGTTTGAACAATCCGAACTTATTTTGTTATATTTTTGGAAGTTATGTAGTCCTCAAGCAAAGACAAGATATTGCAGAATTTGTAAAAAAATGCTTATTTTGAAATGAAACTCGGTGAACAAGGTAAGCAATGGGCTCCACAAAGTTTCCGGAGCCTGTGTTGAAGCATTGAGATTGTGAAAATGGTAAAAAGAAGGCTATGCCATTTGCAATTCCCATGATTTGGCGGAAGCCTACAAACCACTGTGATGACTGTTACTTTTGCTTAGTTAATGTAGAGGGATACAACGCAAAGAGTAAGAAGGACATTGCATATCCTAATATTCCATCTGCCATTAGACAGTTCCACATGGAGACAGCCGGCCAATTCCATGCCCTCCACTCATTGGAGAATGAAGCAGCAGAGAATGCTGAAAGTAAAGCTTCTGAAGTTGAAACCGAACTCAGTGCCGGATTAAGGCACGAGCTAGCAGGACCCTTGCCGGCGGCGCCATTGTTTAAGGGGCACCAAATTTTTCAAATCATGGAAAACTATATATATATATATATATAATATAACCGTAGTAAAAAGGCACGCCCAAAAATCTTTCTGCCCGGGGCGCGAAAATACCTTGGTCCGCCACTGACTGAACTCTACACGCCTGGAGACGTCAAGTCTTGCCCTAACCGGTTTTCACAACATGAACTCAATGATCTGGTAAGAGAGAATTAAATTTAGCAAATGAATTTGCAGAACTCCTTGGTTCTAGACTTAAGTCAAAAAAATCTTCTACCACATGGGACGTTTTTCTCAAGGTACAGACACAGAACGAGAAGTAGTCCTCTACTTCTCTGAGGACGATTCCATGGTTTTTTGCAGTAACATAAATGACTTAACTAACTATTTAGGAATTAGTTACAATCCTACACAGTGGAGACTTTTTGTTGACTCATCAAAGAGGATTCTCAAAGGTATGTTGTTCCACAATGGAAATAAATATGGGTCAATTCCAGTAGCTCAATCTGTGCATCTGAAAGAAACATATGAGAACGTCAAGAAGTTGTTGACAAATATTAAGTAAAGAATATGGTTGGTTGGTCTGTGCTGACTTTAAAGTGATAGGCATGTTACTTGGGCAGCAATCTGGCTACACAAAAATGCCTTGCTTTTTTGTGTGAGTTGGACAGTCGGGCACGGAAAAAGAACTTGGATGTCAAGGTCTGGACAAAGAGGGGCAGTTTGTTGCCTGGATCAAAGAACACAGTTCATAAACTGACAGACCCCAAAATGGTCACCCTTTCACATCACACTAGGCTTGATGAAACAGTTTGTGAAAGCTTTACCTCAGGAAGTTCCCTGCTTCGATTACCTTTGTACTAAATTCCCATCGATCATCCAAGAGAAGCTAAAACAAGTTATTTTTCTTGGACCTCAAATTCGCAAACTTATGAGGGGGCCGAGATTTTGAGGGAACTGCGAATAAAAGAGAAAAGCAGGCATGGATTAGCTTCAAGCCTGTTGTTGAGAACTTCTTAGGGTACAACAAAGATCCAGACTATAAGAATATATTTAAAAATAGGTTGTCAAACTTCAAGAAGCTGGGCTGCAACATGAGTGTCAGGTGCTTTTTTACACTCCCACATCGACTACTTCCCAGAAAATCTACGAAGTGTTAATGAAGAACAGGGTGAGAAATTTCGCCAGGACATTAAAGAAGACATAGAGATGAAGTATAAGGGAGGTGGTATGTCAACATGATGACTGACTGTTACTGGATGCTGAAGAGGGACTGTAAAGTAGAAGGATCTGTAAGAAAATGGAAGAAACGAAAATCTGACCCATCGTAGATCAGTTTTTAAATTGAGAGGTGAGTGTTTAGTGGGCTTTTTACCACACTGCCCTTTTTAATAGTATTTTCAACATGTATTTAAATATAAAAGTCTGGTAAAAGTAGCATTTTGTTATAATTTCAGTGCACAAATTCTGCCAAAATTTGTGAATAATCAAATTTTCTTTCGTGACTTTTGGAGAAACTTGTCCTGATGGAAACAAACGCAAGTCATTTTTGAAATCAGCATTATAAAATGATTCAGAAGCATCCTTTTCTGAGAAAACATCAATGAATTTTTTCAAAATGCAGGGTAGCGAATAATTATTCATTTAATTATTCAGTAGTCGAGCGGGCTTTAACCATGAGCATCTTAAACGCACGTACTACTGCACTTCTCGCTTGACCACTCAGGTAAGTCCGAGTTTCGGTTAAAAATTATAAAATGACTACCGCAAGGAAAAAAAGCCCCTTTTCTAGGTATTTATACCACAGGTGTATAAATTCGAATGTTAAATCTCGTCAGAGAAGTTTAATACTAATCAATAATAATACCTTTTTTTTATCGATTTTAAATATTTCTAATTATTTCAAATTTAACCAGAAACAAACATATTAACTTTATAAAACGCAGAGCAGCACGAATATATCAGGCTTTTCTGCTTTTTCTCTCTCTATCTCTATATCAGCCCCAGATCATCTCTATATCGTCGAGTGTTCAAGATCACTCGAAGACATTGGGCCCATTAATGGTGATGCCTCCCCATACCATTATTCCCTCGCCACCACAACTGTCCTTTTCCCATATTGTGGAGAGCTGATATCGTGCATTACTATTCAGGTTGAATCTTGATTCAATATAGAACACGACTTAGATCACTGTTTGGTGTCCCAATTGCGGTACCCTGTACTCCATGATAAACGGGCTCCCTTGCTTGATTAGGTTAAAGGAACGGAAATCGCGCCTAATCCTGCAAGATATTTTCTAGACATCTTGATAAAGTGCAACTCAAGCAGATGAGAGCTTCAATGCAATATTGGTCGTCTTTCGAAGTTATAGCCGTTTACGGCCGTTACCTTTCTGGAGTTACATGTTTCCTGGAAACGTTTTTATAGTCTTGAGATGACACTTTCGGAAGCACTGAAGAACCTGGTACATGTAGTTGTCCCGTCTCCATACTGCTTCCCATCACAGACAATTGCACAAATGGGATATCCTTGCAATACTGTACAGTCTAATAAAAGGAAACCTATTAGTGTGTTTGTTGCCTTGCCTAGAAGGAATTAAAACTGAAAAAATACCATCTAAGCCTCTTTCTAAAATGGATATGAAATATGCATGTGGAAAGCTTTTATGTGACTCATGTATATTTTCTGAAAGAGCACGCAAAAATATATACATAGCACACGTTTTCCAGTTTTCTTAAACAGCAGAAAACCTGTACCCTAGTAGTAAAATGTGTAAGTTGTATACAAAAAGTTCAGTTTCAATTATAAAAGCAGATACGTAGTACATATTGCCATGCACATAGGAGTCGATGTCTTTTGATTGAATTGATTACTTGTTAAACATTTGATCCTTTTGGAGAGTTTTTAATAGTGTAATCAGAAAAGGTGTTCTCGTATTTCCCACAGTGCTGTCGCTAATATTGAAAAGCTTGGGAAACATTACATAAACTGTGCATTCCCTCCGGATTGTTCTTATTAACTGGAATTTCATACCGGTAAAGAACAAACCGCAGGAAACGCACACAAGCAACTGCAAGCTGACTTGGCCATTTGCTACTTTAGCCTAGCACCTGCTTTTACTTCAAGATTTGTTTTCCTATTTTTGCGACAAAAGGCGATGTCAAAAGTAGTGAGTTCTTTAAATTAGAAAATGAATAATTTAGTTAAACAGTTTGATAGTGTGCATTATCTATTGATAGAACTGCGTTGTTTTCCAAAGTATCCGAAAAAAGCAGTGAAATCCTATGGAAGTACTTTATTTTCCAACATCTGAAAACTTCTAAACAAAAAAAACAGCTGCAACTCGGAAGAGGAGATAAGAGAAGATATGCCTGTCTACGTGAATTCCTCCCCCCAAACTTTCATTGTTCCGGCATTCCAGCGTGGAAATAGAAAAATACCTCTTTTAAGGGTTTTTATGATACTTTACAAGTGAGTGAAGATTAAGAAAAATTATGCAGACATTTATTATGCTCCTCTTTTTTTTTTTTCTTTTTCAGATAACTAGGGATGAAGTTTCCAGCAAAAATATTTAGATTTTCTTAACTGATAAGGCAACAGATGGTGTTGAAGACATGTTTACCAATCTAATCGGGAACTACGGACACTAATAAGTCCTCAAAATCGTATTTTACTTATATCTAAAGTACTTAAGAGACAAATAGCTTAACTGCATCTCAAAATTTTACAAACGCTCATTCTATGCTTTGGCCGGATGGAATAAGCATGGTGCCCTGCTGTTACTGACCGACGCAGCTCTTCACATGAAGAAAGCAGAAAGAGTTCTTAAAAGTTCTTTTCCTCTTTACGCGATTTGTTTAGTGACTGCACTCCACAGAATTGTACAGAAGTATGAAGTTCGTTTTCTGTTATCGACCTGTTGTTATCCCAATGGCAGAAAGACTTATGAAAGCTCCATCACCTTTTTGGGTGTTCAAGGTGTGAAACTGCACCTGTACTTGCATTGCCTCTTCAACCCGTTCAAAGTGAGGGATCTCTGCTGCACTTTACTGTGAAAATATTCTGACAAGGTGAAAAGTATTATCAACACTTTGGATTAAGAGGATGTGATTCCAGTATGCATCATGAAATAACTGCTGCTGTCTATATTAATCCACGGTGATCTCTCAATTCATTTTTTTCTCGATTTTCAAACTTACCAGGTGCTATTACCTCATTTGAGAAAAAGGGACGACACTTTGATGAGATCTTTGCATGTAATCACTGATATTGTGACAGCTGTGAGGGTTCTCCTGTACTTAGAAAAATGTGTTCTCAATCGTGTACTTCTGCAACACGTTTCGGAGCAAAACCTAAATCACTGAACGGTAGATACTCTAATACAAGTTTTCTTCGAATATAAGTCGGCCTCGAAGTCCAAAACTAGTCAGAAAATGCGTTGGTCGATATTTAAGTCGATATTAGAAAATTTGCTTTGATGGCACAGCTGACGCTAAAGTGTGCAAAACTATTTGATCCAAAACCTTTTTTGATAGTAACGAATGGAATATTTATTATATTAATGTATTTCATAAAATCAAAGTTACTATTTATAAATAATAAATAAATTTTCTGTTTATACTCCGGGACAACCACACGGTTAGAGGAGTTCACAAAATAAAGAAAATACAAAAAACAGCACCTAATTAGGAGTCACGGGCTTGAGCCCCGGTCACTCAAAGCACGTACTTATGTACCCTTTAACTGGACCACTCGGTTATCACTTTCCTTAATATGATGATTAAACAACTTTGAAAATGATTAACCAACTGTGATCTCTCTAAGATGAAATAATTTCAATTTAAACCAATATGACACTGGTTTTCGATTTATTGCAGCTATATTTTCACTTTTGTAACGACAAAAGCGGGAGCTGTAAAAGTTCAGACATGCAAGATTATCACCTGTATTTTTTATCCTGAAAACATACAAAATTTCTAGACTTATACTCGAGTTTATACGGTACTGTATTTTATTTATTTTTTTGTCTTTTTAATTTATTGTGGTAGATAGCGATCCCCAAATATGCTTTGCTAGTCCTTTTTAGGTCGTGCTCACTAGATAAGAATCAACACGGTTAGAGTGCTTCCACCAACCAAAACTTAAAATAAAAATAAAAATTCCAGGTTTATCCGAAAGGTATTTTCTTTAAACAAGTGAATCCCCGAAATTTAGCAAGTTTTAAGTAGGCTCCTGTCATCTCCGTTAAAGTAATAAGTGCTTTCTCATGAAACATGTTTTCTTTGGGAGGACAAAGTTTCAGTTTTAAAAATTTGAAGAAAATTTGTTTTATTAAGTACGAAATAATAAAATCTGCTTCTTTTTTTTTTCATTAAGAATGCTGTGATAGTGTTTTGTGTGTATAACATATTTTGAATTGCTATTTTGCCTATCTGCCTGCTTCATTTATCACAGGAGCTTCATAAAAATTTCACAAGAGCTTCAGCTATAGCTAGATTATTAACTCAAACAATGGGTTTCATGATGACATAAATTTTTCAGTTTTGCCGATGTCGCAATGAAAACATCATTCCAATTGATTTTTTCCCCTCCTTGTTAGCACAACAAGCGCAATACTTCGGAAATTGTGTGCAACGTATGACTATTGTAGACAGAACAGATAAAGGAACATTATCAAAAACCTGTTTTGATCATATGACGAAATGCTTTACTTGAATTGGAGTTAAGAAAAGAATTTAACAGCTTTGGAAAAAAAAAATTTATTCAAATGAGTTCGATGATACTTGTTGATCGAATAACAGGTACCTAATATTGCGATGATCAGCAGTTATATAATTGTAAGCCTAAAATTTGAATATTTAACGGTTCGGCATTACTCATAAGAACGTCTTTAAACCCTTTGAGGCCAATTAAAATGGAATCAAAGTAAATAACGTTCTGTTGCTTATCCTCATAGTTAACTAATAACTCAAATAAGTCGAGAAATAAATTTTCAGGTTCATCAGAAGAGACAGAGTTAACAGAACTGACTTAGAGATTTTGGTAGATATCGACGGAGGAGATAATTTCTTTTCGCTCCTGCAAGAGAGGACCGCCATTCACTCCTTGAAGCTTAACTATAATCATTCTTGATCTTGGCAGAATTACAAACAAAAAAAAATATATATCCCACAAGTAACACATGGCAATCGTTTCTTACGTTACTGTATAAACGCACGTTTCTGCACTATTCAATATAATGGGTCCACAGTGTCTTAAGGGCAATAAGATACCAGGTATAAAAAGTTATAGCAAATAATTGAATAATAAAGATTGCCATAATGTTAATTATTGAAGAAACACAAGGGTACTAATAAATAAAACTCAATCTTTACTGACCAGCAGTGCGCTGAGAATAAAAGGTTTTGAATATAACAGGTAACTTCAATTGTAAGTCTTAATAACTTCAGAACTAAAGCTGAGTCTCAGCGCACAATTTCAGTACAAGCAGTGGATATCAAAAAGCCAACTGCAGGAAAGCAAATAAACATATCCAACCACACCATATGCTATGAGAAGGAGTCTGTTGTTTCTTTGCTTATGCTAATCGCGATACTTGATTTTCATATTTACGAAAACATCAAGATTTTAACAATTTTGGAATCGCAGCATAGTTTTTACATTGTATCATACTCATATAACAAGAAATCTAATAATCTTCATAACATATTTTTTCAAAAGGATGCTTCGAAAAGAATAAATTATGAGAACGGAAAGCATAAGGACCACATCAACTAGCCATCTATTACATTATATATTATATATATGATAAAAAATAGTGATAAAACTGAACGTCTAAAAAAAAACGAAAAAATTATTAATTTATTAAATCGGATTATGGATCCGGGACACTAATAGTTATAGCAGAAATCCCCAGCAACCATACTGAAATATAAACAAATGTATTTGATCAGCACGCAGCGGTTCTCAACGGGTGGTTCGCGAACCCCTAACCCCTGGGGGTTCGCGAAAGTGTTCCAGAGGGTTCGCACAAAAAATTCTGTAATGGCGTCTGCTTAGATTTACATAGGTATATTATTGTAAACTACAAAATATAACTAATAATAAACAATAAAGTAAAATAAAATTAAATAATAAGTAAAGAACTGCCAAATAAAGAAACCACATATCCCACTTATAATTACTTTACAATCTTACAGTATTTCATGTTAAATAAATATCTAAAACTATTTCTTGACTAAATATCTAAGAGTATGAAAAAGGTTGTTTATGCATGGGTGCTGCACTTCCATCATTTCTGCTACCCAGGTAGTACACATACATCGTTTGATTATATCTCATATTGTGAATACCTGCACAAAGAGTTACCTAGGTATTGCACTGCTTTGAATAAGTAACGCTTCACCAGTGGAGAAGACTAATGTTGCTAATTCTCGGCGGATCCCACCACCCAGATGGGACCGTTTCGAAGCTTGTTGGCTTACCCATACTGTGGATTTTAGTGTTTTGCACCAACCTTACGTAAAAATAAAAACACAAAGGAAACTGGACTTTTAATAACTGTGTTTATAATAAATTATAATAACCTGTATTTACAATAAAATTAACTTTACGATAAACTATACATATAAAATATTAAAATCTGCTACATTAAGAACAATAAAATGCATTAAAATATACTAAGTTAAAAGCGATAAAAAACCATAGCTTTCAAAGGCTCCAGCCTTCTTCTTCAGCGGTATTTTCTTCTTCTGCAGTACATCTTTAATTGATGCAGTACATCGTTAAAGATGTACTGCAGAAGAAGAAAATACCGCTGAAGAAGAAGGCTGGAGCCTTTGAAAGCTATGGTTTTTTATCGCTTTTAACTTAGTATATTTTAATGCATTTTATTGTTCTTAATGTAGCAGATTTTAATATTTTATATGTATAGTTTATCGTAAAGTTAAATTTATTGTAAATACAGGTTATTATAATTTATTATAAACACAGTTATTAAAAGTCCAGTTTCCTTTGTGTTTTTATTTTTACGTAAGGTTGGTGCAAAACACTAAAATCCACAGTATGAATATACCCAACCTCAGAGGCCTATTTGAAGAATTGTTGGCTTACCCATCGTTGGGTCGGCAGGTACCCTGTTGTTGGAATAGTGACAACCCAGTTATGAAGTATGACTCCACAATATGAGAGACGCTTGATAGTGTGTATGGTTTAATTTAAAACTGTTTCTTGACTAAATGTCTAAGAGTATGAAAAAAAGTTGTTTATGCATGGGCAATACGAGATATAATCAAACGACGCATGTATACAACCTGGGTAGTAGAAATGATGGAAGTACATTACCCATGCATAAACAACCTTTTTCATTTAGTTTGCTCTTAAACATTTAGTCAAGAAATAGTTTTTAGATTAAACCATGCACACCACAAGCATCTCTCATATTGTGGAGTTATACTTCATAACTGGGTTGTCACTATTGCAACATCAGGGTACCTGCCCGCCCACCGATGAGTAGGCCAACAAGCTCTGACACGGTGCCGGGTGGAAAGGGGCTTGATAACAACAATCTTCTCTACTTGGGAAGCGTTGCTCATAAATTCCTCGAAACCTATTCGAGGAATTTATGAGCTTTTGAGTAGTGTGAGTTGAAGGAGTAACTGTCCCTTTCTTCCTTCGACGGCATTTCTTCCTCCTCCTCTCCTACTATCATCTTCCTACATCTTTTTTGCTTTCCCAAGTCTAATAGGGATAGTATGAGGATAACAGAGATCTTTATTCCATACCATATTTCAAACGGTGCCGTCTGGAGAGCTTGATAATCATGGAGTTTCCAAGAATAGGTAATAACAGTCTTCTCTACTGGGGAAGCGTTGCCTATTCGATGAGTTTTTGAGTGGTATGATTATGAGGAGTACAGTATTTGTCCCTTTCCTCTTTCGACGCCATTTCTTCTTCCTCTCCTACTATCACTTTCCTACACCTTTTTTTTTGTTTCCTAAGTCTAATAGGGACAGAATGTGGATAACAGAGTATCTTATCCCATACCATTTTTCAAACGGTGCTGTCTGAGTGGTGGTATCCGCCGAGAATAAGTAACATTAGTCTTGCCCACTGGTGAAGCGTTACTTATTCAAAGCAGTGCAATACCTCGGAAACTCGGTGTGAAGGTATTCACAATATGAGATATAATCAAACGATGTATGCATGCTACGTGGGTAGTAGAAATGATGTAAGTGCATTACCCATGTATAAACAACCTTTTTTAAATAAATATGTTTTCCAAACGATCTTTTTTTCATTCTCAAGGATCATTGTTATGTATACGTACTTTTCTTTAGAACCTATAGTACTTAGTACCGTGCACAGGTTTAAGTTTGAAAAGATGAAAAAAAATACTTGTTGATATTAGACTTGAACTTCTGTATATTGTAATTTTCAGGAAATACGTATGAAGGAAGGTTGTTGCAGAAAACAAAAATTGAATGAATAAATGAGGAACAAGAAAAGTTGGTTCTGTGGGATTGAACTTGGACAGTAAAAGGATGTTGACTGGTTGCAGCACGTGTTCGGACTGCTTTGAAAGAGAGAGAGCGGGAATTATGGAAGCCAATTCAGAAGAACAGTGCCCATGAAAGTATCTATAGAAAAGGTACGTAACAGGAAAACGTCTATGACACAGAGAGTGGATTGACTGTTACAGAGGAAATATTAATTAACCTAACTGCCCTCTTTTGAATGGAATCTAGAAGCCTGAGAGAGGTTTTGGGGGTACCGCCCCAGATGTGGGAACAATATTCCATGGTAGGACGGATTTGCGATTTCTACAGAGTAACAACTGTTTGGTAGAAAAGTTACGCCGAGAGCGAAAGAGAACACCCAGTTTTTTAGATGCATAGGAAGTAATATTTGTAATGTGCTTTATGCCAAGAGAGATTAGAAGTCAGGGTAATCCCCAAGATCTTGCCTAGAAATCGGAGCGTCATCGAAGATAAGCATAGGAGCAGAAGAATCCTTTATGCGAGATATAAGACAGGACTGAGTTTTAGAAGGATTGAAATTAAGTTATCTTTGACCCACTGGGCAATTACATGGAGATCAACATTTAAAGATTTGGCAGTGGATACTCGATAAGTTGAAGCTGTTTGAGCAGGACAAGGTTTCTCAAACTGGAAGGTGGAAGGCAATGTGCTATCATCAGCAAAACTATGGATAGCATTTCCGGTCAATGGAAGAAGGTCATTAATACACAAGAGGAAAAGTGTGGAGAAAGAACTGAACCTTGGGGAACACCAGCATTATAGTGAAGAAGTTAGAAGACAGAGAGCCGTCTACCATCACCCGCAGTGAGAGGTCAGAGAGAAAACTGGATACCCAATTACACAGAACAGCTGGTAAATCATAGGAGGGAAGCTTATTTGGAAGACCTTTATGCCAAACACGACCAAAAGCCTTTGAAATGTCAAGAGCAATGGATTGAGTTTCACCAAACTTTTCCATTGAATTTGTCCATAGATGGACAACATGAGCCAGTGTATCACCAATGGAACGACACTAACGGAATCCATACTGGTGATCGTTGATCAGATGAAAGATTAACAGATAGTTTAAGAGTTGGCAGTTAACTGATTTCTTCATTACTTTGGAAAGAGTAAAAGTAATCGCAATGGGACGATAATTTGATGGAAGGGATTTGTGAGCCTTTTTAGGAATTGGCTGGATATGAGCAAATTTCAAGCAGAAGGAAAAACACCTTTGGAATAAGAAAATGAAACAAGACGACACAAAACAGGAATAAGTTAAGGGGCACAGGTTTTGAGAACAAGTGTAGAAATACCATCAGAATTGGAGCTTTCTTAGCATCAGATTCATCAAAATCCTTCTGACATCCTTTAAACGGAAAACCACTGGAGGCATTGAATAGAGTGTACTGGGAACGGTTTGAGGCGATTTACCAAGATCATCAAAACATGAGTTGGAAGAAAAAATAGGATGCTAGCAAGTCAACTTTATCTTTGGCCGATGTGGGAACAGAACCATCTGGTTTTGACAGAGATGGGCAAAAATTGCGGCCAATAGCTTTGGCAAGAGACCAGAATGGTCGGCTACCATTTGGACAAGAAGCAAGTTTTCTACCTTTAGCCTGTTCGAAATCTGGTTTGGACTGATTAATAACTGCCTTACAAAGTATAAATAATACTTAATATTTTTTATTATTATGCAATGTCGCTTATAAAAGCGTAGTACTGGAATATTTTATAATAAAAATTCAGAAATATTATACGATTTCAGAGAATATAGGCTTATTGGTTCGCATTAAAAATATTGTGTTGAATGGGGTTCGCGATAAAAAATATTACATTGAAAAGGGTTCGCGAGTCAAAACAGGTTGAGAACCGCTGGATCAGTGTATTGAGTAGGGTTGCTGACCGTTCAAGTGTAATTACAATGGAATAAATTAAGAACGCCTGCAAAGTAAAAGCAGATTACCTGAAAATAAATAATAAAATTAAGACTAACATAAAAATAACATGAAAGTAATAAAATAATACTTAATGTTGTAGGTCCTAAGATTTTAACTACATCTTCAAGGGGTCGGCAGCCAAAATGCAGCTATGGTGTATGCGTACGAAACGTATACATCATAGCTGACCCGACAGAGACCAAAAAAGGAAGGAATAAAAAGAAAAGAATTCAAAAATAAATAAATAAAAGTAAAATGCAGAATTATGCTAAAATAAAACCGATAAATTCCGTCAAAGAAAAAATGAGTGAAAGTTTGAAAGAAGGCAAAAAGCCCAGTTTGAAATTTAAACAAAGTAAACTTAAGATGAAAGAATAAAGTCAGGTTTTGACAACTTACTGTAGCATCAGAGCGGATAAATTAGCAGATTGTGGCGAACGTAGGGCTGTATGGGAGACCAAAGAAATGAGCCGATAGTTCTCTGTATAATACAGAAACTATCGGTATTCTCTATGGCGTTCCACCTCTGAATAACATCGGCCAAATTTGATTTTTTTGAGGTTCAGACGACTTACAATTGCCCACACAGAAAAGTTACTGAAGTGGCTAGGTGTGTGTTAAGTGCCAAAACAACTAAGGCTATGAGTCAGTATATTTTGTCTGTAACTGCTTGTATTCTTCAGTCGGTTTGTTGGATGAAAAACCCGATTCCGAGAGCAGAAACATGTGATCCTTGCTTGCGACCAACTAACTCAGCTACGTTGTGGAAAAAAAAAAAAAAAAAGCCCATGAAAATTCCTCACGTTATTCCTCACGAAAATTCCTTCGAATCACCTCACGTTGAGGTGATTCGAAGCCAGGCTTTTTTCCACCCGGTGTGAGAGGACTGTGATTACGACCATTGTGCTACCCGTAAAGGCAGTTACGGATGCGACATTGAACGTTCATCCCACGTTAATTGTTTGAGATCCACAACCCACGCTGGTGTAATTTAAAGGTTGGTCAACGAGATTTATGCTGGCGTCTGAGCCGATAGGCATCCGCAAGAGACTTATTTGACAGTACCATCATTTGTGGTTGTCTCCGAAAATTTTTTGGCCACATAGTGCACTATATACGATTGGTATGTTCAAATACTTATTCGTATAGTTGTTTATATTCACATACATCGTAAGTTGCATATGGAAACCTGATCAAGAACGTAATCACCTATTATCACTGCTTATAGGGGAAAATCTTGTTTCTGCTTCGTGTATCTTTTTTCTTTTCTCTCTTTCTCTTCCCCACCCCTTTTTTTAATCTAGGAACGTAAACTGCTGAGAGTTCAAGAACTGCTTGTATAAAATTAAACTAAGCATGTGATTAAATTGTGTAAGTATACTTAACAGTCATACGGAATAATTCTTCTATCATTTGTATTTCTTATCTCTAAAATAGAGCACAAATAACTAAATCTAAATTAAAGTGCATATCACACACACATTCTATGAATTTCAAACGACATATAATGAAGTTCTGAAACGTGTTCGCCAGAGATCTTGCTTTAAAGTGAGCGTAGCAGAATTGATACACCGCCTTGGACTTGCAAAACGGGTCTATTGTGTTTATCCTACTCTCTTCCCCCAGCAGCTGACACTTAACGGGTAGTGACCTTGCGAGGGTAACAGCGTGATAGTGTTCTAGTTTGATACTGTTAAAAATTTCATCAGGTCATTGCATTGAGCGGGAAGTTGGGGAGAGAATTTCTAAATTCCGAAATTTGTGAACAATCACTGTCTACTGCCCATCCGAAAATTATTTTTACTCTTATGCCTTATATTTTATGCCCTAATTACGATGTATCTCAGAAACTTAACATTTTGTAAGGATATGACTGATATAGGGAACAATTTTACTTACCAGTAATGTAAGCACACACTCCAACCTGAACGTGTTAATAAATTAATATTGTTTTTTTTTTTTTTTTAATACTATATAAAGCGAATCGAAGCAAAATATTCGGACATATTTATTTACATGTATTTATATACAGACTTCTCTCTCACACACACAGGGCACACAGACGCTAAATAATGACGAGAACGCTGAGAGAATTAATACAAAACTGTAATAATCAATACAAAACTAGAATTAAGATTAAAACTAGAATCAATACAAAATTTAGATTAAGAAAACAAGTAAGGAGAAAATTCTTAAACATAGATGGATTAAGTGTAAAATCAATGTTGTAATTATTCACTACCTGAAGGAAAGGAAACAGAGGAATACCAAATAATTGTCGAGTACGAGGAACAGGCAGTGCAAAATTAGTTTTATAACGAGAATTCAAGCGGGGTACAGTGAAAGGTATTTGTTCAAGAAGAGATGGAGAATCGATAACAGAGTTTATTATATTGTAGACAAAAAGAGACCCATGGAGTTAACGTCTAGAGTGAAGAGGAACGATTCTGAAGCGACCACAAAGAGCTCCATAATTGCGACGGTAAAAGGTAAGGCGATTCCGATAGCACAAGGATTTAATTAATGTAATTTGAATTCTCTCAAGTCTGTGAGAAAGATATTCCTGCTGTGGGGACCAAATAATATCACAATAATCAAAAATGGGAAGTATAAGATGCTTATAGAAAAGAATTATAATTTTGTCACTCTTGAAAGAGGAAGAACGCCTGATTAATCCAAGAAGTTTAGAAGACTGGGATTTTACGTGATCAACGCGGGAAGAGGGATGAAGGTCAGATCGAAATAGGACACCTAAATCCTTGAACGTATCAGTACTTGCAATTAGAGCGTTCCCAATATAATATTCAGTAAGGACGGAGGGTCTAACTGCACGATTCGAGCGAAAGCGACATAATTTACATTTTAACAGGTTTAGAAACAAGTTATTTTTATTGAGCCAGGGTGAGAAGGAATCAAGATAGAACTAGAGTTCATCGCTGTCAGTTGAAGAACAAATAACTTTTTAAAGTTTAATATCATCTGCATAGAGTTGCCACGCAACACTAACGGACTGAAATAAGGTTGACAGATCATTAGTATAAACAATGAAGAAGAGCGGACCCAATGATGAGCTTTGAGGAACACTTTGCGAAACGGTAAACGGAGTTGATGAAGTACCATCAATTATCACGGATAGTTTACGATTTCTAAGCAGTGAATAAAGCAAATCTAGCAAAGGGGATCGTAGACCATAAGATGAAAGCTTGAACAGCAGAAGATCGATGTGGACAGAGTCAAATGCATGTGAAATATCAAGGTAAAGGAGAATCAATTTGATTTCAAATTAGTTTTTAGGAAATGAGAGAACAAGTCAAGAAGATTTGAAACAGTTAATTTCCTGGGAAGAAAAACATACTGATGATTATTGATAAAGGGTGAAGGTAGGAATTAAGATATTTATAAAGTAGGAGTTCAAAAATTTTAGCAATTGTATTCAGTATAGTAATAGGTCAGTAGTTATTAATCATAGCTTTATCACCGTTTTTTGTAAATAGGGATGCTATAGGCCTCTTTGAACGCTGAAGGGTAGCCAAAGAAGACAGCAATTGAAGTAATTTGTAAGGAGCTAAAGACGAACTGCTTTTCTTGAAGAAAAGAGCAGGGGGGGGGGGATCATGAGCAGGAGTAGCGAAATCTTTAAGTCGAAAAATGACTAACTGGGCGTAATCAGTAGTTATAACTAATCTATCAAAACTGTCATTAGTATTATATTCAAACGGATAACAGGGAATAGAATGTTGCTGTTCAGGGGAACAAAGTTTCGAAAAATAGGTGGCAAAAAGATTAGCAATACCAAAAGGGCAGTTTATAGAGATATTTGAATCATTAGTTAATATAAGAATTCTAGAAGATCTCGACAGCCGTTTGAGATAGGACCACAATGGTCTCGAGTTGAAATTCCGAGTAAGTTCGGCTTCACTTGAGTGAAGATAATGAGAATATTGAGATTTAGTAATTTTCTTAACATGGCGTCTAAGGGAAGAAAAGGTAAAGTTAGTTTTGAGTTTTATATACCTTTTGTGGCGGTAATTTTTGCGTCGAATTAAATATACAAACTTTTTCGACATCCAGTAAGGGAAATTACTACGATTAGCGGAAGAGAATTTGATGGGATCTAACTCAGAAATTGCAGGATGGAGGATTAAGTACAGATAATCAATGTAATGACCGATCGATTCAAAATTATGGATGGGAATCCAATCAACACTGCCCAGAAATCGATTTATTGAGGTCCAGTCAGTGTGCCTAAAGCTAAAAAAGTATCTGTCAAAGGAAGGTTCAGGAATAAAAGAAAGGAAATCAACGAAGATAGGGAAGTGATTTGATCGGATGAAATTATCACCCTTAGAAATTGAGAAGAGAGTTGATTCCTAGGTAGAAACTAAATTAAGGTAGGAAGAGTTCCCGTTGGGAAAGTTACAGAGTTGAGTTAGGGCATTACTAAGCTAAATGCTGCAAAATTGCTTAGCCAGTGAATTTGGTGAACGATTCGGGTCAAAGGCAGTTGGGACATTAAAATCACCCAAAATAAGTGGTATTGCTTTCGGAGGTTTCAAAAAGATCGCTGCACCTATAATATTCTCTAATTGTTGAATGGTGGCTAAAGAAACTGGGAGAGCAAGGTAAAAAAAGCAGAAGCTTTCCTGCATGATTAACTAATAAAGATACCTTCAGTGGAAGAATGTTTAGTGAACTTCAGCACTTTGACGAAGTGATGGGTAAAGATAGCAACGTCACCACCCTTCGAGTCTCGATCCAAACGATAGATAGAACAGGAGAGAGGTGAAATTTCACTCTCGAGTATGCGTGGATGTAACCAGGTTTCAGTGAGGGCAACTATGGCAAAAGTTTGTTGCAGAAGGAAGAGACGAAAAGCAGTGATATTTTTTACAACACTTCGACAATTGACATAAAATAGTAACGATAATGATGATATAAATGGGGAAGATAACTGCTAGAAGTTGAACTGTAAGGCTTAATAATAACATCGACTGGCCAAATATCAGTATCTAAAATAAGTGCTTGCTCAGATGGATTACTTAAGATTAGAAACAAAGCATAGTCTGTATAACGGGTGGATAACTTCCTCACATAGGTCTGAAGACTTAACTCAATGTTGAGAAAATCCTGAATATCTGAAGGATCTGTGGAAGGAGCAAGCCGACTAACGAAAGACTTCAAGATTTTTTTTTTTTGATTTTTTCAAGATTTCAAGCTGTTCCTTACCAGGACCAGCTTGAAATCTTGAGCTCTTATTGGTTCCGAAGGCAAATAGGGACGCTCGACTTCCGTTAAATGAAAAATGAGATACATCAACTGATGTTGTTGACTGTTTATTAGATAGACGCTGATTAAAATTGGTGGGTCGAAGACTGTTCGCAGACACCGAGGACACAAAACTGACCTGTCAAACCAACGGGCTGAGATGTTTTTATAGGACCATTCACATTATTTGGCATGAGTACTCCAGAAGAGCAAGTAGAATCGAGAAATATATTTGAAGGCGTAATGGAGAACTTGACATTGTCAGACAGAGCACTAGGTAACTGGGCAACGCCCAAAGACAGGTGAGAAACTTGACTGGAAGTAGCTTTGCCATCCAAATGCAATGATAATAACGTGACAGGACTTATAGATTCAGCTGATTCATGAGCATCACTGAAGGAAACCTGCTTAGGCTAAGACAGGAGGAACTGGAATAGGTACTGTGCGATCAATCTGGATGGACTCTTTCACAATCAGAAGAATCAGCAATGAAAGATTGATTGATAGTATTTGTTGGGTGAGGCTTAGGATCTTCGGTAGTCCCACAGTTGAAGGATGTGAAGAACGAGCTTGGAACGCTACATGGTACATCATGAAATGGAGAATGGCCTTGGGATATCCCAGTGGGTATAGTGTTAGACTGTAGCATAGAAAAGTTTGAAGGGTGACAGTTTGTGCTGGAAGAGGATGAGACCGAAGGTTGAATAATTTCAGGATTGGATGCTGGTTCATTGCTAGAAGCCCTGGAAAGAAGAATGTTGCAGAGGTACTCAATTCTGTTAAGCTGGGGTGAGACAGATGAGATTGTAGAGGCAGGAGGCACAATAGAAATTGATACAGATTGAAGATGAGACGACGATTGATTAGAAATTGGTGCTGAATGGGAGACACTCAGAGGGCCGACAGTAGA
The DNA here is from genome assembly GCF_048544385.1 of Mastigoproctus giganteus. Classification (NCBI taxonomy): domain Eukaryota; kingdom Metazoa; phylum Arthropoda; class Arachnida; order Uropygi; family Thelyphonidae; genus Mastigoproctus; species Mastigoproctus giganteus. The sequence continues at coordinate 153,130,845 of NC_143582.1, forward strand.
CGGAGAAGTAAGTAGCACTTAAGGCAGATGTGAGATCCAGGGTTCTGGTGTGTGCCAACATCATCAGGCAGAAAGTTGAGGCAACGCTGACATATAGTTTTTACAGAGTGTGCATTGGACTGCAGTAAAAACATTGTCAGAACAGCAGCATAAACATGAAATGAAATGACAGATGTAATCTTCAGTTGCAATAGAACTGAAAATAAGTTGTGGGTAAGTCGAAGCATCATGAGTAGAATCCTTACTGTGCATTTGGAATAGATTTTCTACTTTTTTTTGTAGTACACTATTCATTGATCCTAGGAGATTACTTGTTACAGAAATTTGCCGTTCGAGAAGGCTAGATAACAAAGAATTACTACTTTGTAAAGATAGCATTTCAGATGACTTTTTTGTTAGTTGATCTTGTAAGCTTAGAAATTGTTTACTGGAAGCAGCATTTATAGCCTCACAACGTTCTCTGACAGAATTAAGTTCATTAAAGACAAGCTTCAGATCATCAATGTGACTGACTAAACACCTTTTAGAACTATCATTCGAAGTGATATCAGTATTAGATGAACGCAACCTGGAAGAGTAGGTGGAAGATTTAGAGATGGGGAGGCAGTCTCCACACTTCTAACAGTTGTGAGCCTTTCTAGTTAGCTTGTATTGGTGGGAATGCACTTCTACTACTTTAGCTGCATTCCCTGTATTCATCGCGCATAGAGTCACAGATAATACAAATCTGCGACTCCATTTATACAAATAACGAAATACAAAGAAATGTTCAATAAATACTGAAAGGTACGATGCAACCCGAACTATATTACTTGAACTTGATATTTCACACAAAGTGATTTCACAATTTCTAATAATTACAAATAAATATACATTCGTTGGCTGTGAGCAAGGATCAGTACTGTTAGACGATTCACTAAACTCAGGGAAGGCACTAGAATAAGATTATAAATTAGGCTCTACTGCCTCAATTAACATAAAATTGGTTGTTTTGTGAGTAGACCTAAATACGATCCGCGCATGTAATGTCATATAAAATTAAATACAAAAAGTGATCAGTTTACTAGGTGCACAGACCTAGCAGCGAGTAGTGCCGCTTTTAGAGCTTCAGGCTATCGTGGAAGTATGGACTCTACGAGGTGTCGAAAGCGTTTCACAGGAGTTCTGGCTCATGCAACTACTGTGAACAGTTCGCTCCACCGGTTTGCATGTTTTGTGGTGAAAAGTGAAAAGTCCAGAATAACGGGAGAAACTCCATTCCTTCCGCCTGAGATCGACTAACTACAGCATCGATTGAAAAGGCCTTTAGAAATTCCTTCATGACGTGACTGAGTCCAGACTTTTTCCAAACGAATGACAAGTTCGTTGTTTATTTGTTTTAGGAAAACGTGAGTTTGGGGAAAAACATGTTACCCTCTCCTGAGACCAGCTGATTCAGCCACGTTGTGAAAACGGCCCATAAAAATTCTTCGTGTCCTCGACTGGATTCGAACTGAGGTCTTTTCCACTCGGTGGAGGGAGGACAGTGATTCTACCAACTTTGCTTCCCGCGAGGGAGAGTGACAAATGGCAAACCTGCTATACTTTCACAGAGTACCGTCTGTTGCTATACCCAATCAGTAACAGAGTACAGTATACGATTCATTATGTGTTCTGATAAATCCCTATTGCACATCAACTTGGCTGTCATTTGACTGATTGTGGCCAATTGTAATCTTTACACTATCCAACTGCCTCTCATATCAAGTAATGTCGGTGATGCTTGCATCAGCCTCACTGCCGCCGACTATTGTACCGCATTAAAAGTTACTGAGGTCGCGCTGTTGGCACTTTCTCTTGCAGAGTGCGCGCGCACAATCCTTCGGTATCTGCCTATCCGTTTTATATTGGCCGACAAGAATCAGAGTAGTGTAGGTCATCAATTAAAAAAAATTACTTACACCAACGTACATGTTCCTTACCTTTGCTTCCTTTTATTTTGCGGCCCCGGGTGCCAAGCGTTATAGTGATCAAGCGATTCCCTGATTGATTTCTAGAGCGTTTTTATCAAAGCTACAGTTATATTCATTTGTAAAAGTTTTCTTACGTTCCCATTAATTATTTGTTAACTTAGTATTACGAATTGTAACTAAGTTACAGGAAGGAAAACCACCTTTCTTTTTTTACATTACACTAACTTACTAACCTTTACACCGCTTGGTCACTCTAGCGACACTGCTCCTGCCTCCACGTGGCGGGACCGGTAACCTGGGAGAAGAAATCCACTCTCCCGGGGCTGAAAGGAGAAAAGATGGAAAACAGTTCTTTTCCACCTTTAGAGCCATCGAGCTCAAGACTAGAAAATGACACCGAAAATGACTATTCTCAACCAAAGAGGTTGAAAACAACACCACAAGAGGAAATACCAGCATTCCTAATACTGCACTCTCTATCAGAGCTGCCTCTGAGTAAACCATCCCCATTCCTTGTCCAAAAATGCATCGAGTCTGCTGCAGGTTCACCAAAAACAGTTAAGCGGCTCCAGTCTGGGGATCTTCTGGTAGAGACCATGAAATCCCAGCATTCCGAAAAATTATTAAACATGACTACTTTTGGCGGACAACCAATAAAAGTTACTCCCCATGCCACCCTAAACTCCTCGAAGGGAGTAATCGCAGAATGGGTCTTGTTAACTATATCAGAGGAGGAGATAGTTCAAGCGCTACGTAAACAAAAAGTCATACAAACAAGGAGAATTATGACTCGGAAAGAGGATGTTCTTGTTCCCACTAGGGGCATAATTCTCACTTTCAGCTCTCCCATCCTACCATCATCTGTTAAAGCAGGCTATCTACATTGCAGTGTCCGTCCTTACATCCCAAACCCAAGCAGGTGCTACAAGTGCCAAAAATATGACCACTCCCAAACTGCATGTCGAGGTGAGTCAGTATGTCCAATTTGTGGATCGAAGGAGCACAATCAAACTGAATGCACTGCTATAACTTCTGTTTGCCCAAACTGTAAGGGTGATCACCCAGATTTTTCCAAAAGTTGCGAACTTTGGAAACAAGGGAAAAAAATCAAGAAATATAAAGTTGAGAATAAAGTGACATATTCAGAGGCGAGAAGGCAAATACTAAAAACAGATCCGAAACGTACATATGCAACGGCTGCTAAACAATTTCAGTCAACAGGCACACAAACAGATGTTGCCGTTCTCCCAAATATGTCTATCGCTAATTGGCCACGCTCCATGCTCTCTGCCCCCAAACAGCCCTTCGCAACAAAAAACTGAACAAGCCTGCAATACCCCAATTACCATTCCAGCTAATGTAAACCCAACAGCAAAACAAAAAGTGACTGAAACCACCAAATTCAACCAGAATGGATATTGACCAGCACAATGACTCAGAAGATGCCATATTAGAATTTCATGCGACTGATGAGATGGACGTAACATGTCCCTACTTTCCAAAGAAAGACAAAGGAGAGTCGGATCGATGCAAACAAGTCACAACTAAAAAGCAGTCAGAAACAAAAGCCACCAACAAAACCGCTTAATGGAAAGAATTCTTCAATGGAATTGTAGAGGGGTTTCGCAGTATAAAAGATGATATATGTGATCTCATCCACCGTTATGATCCAGCAAGCATATCCCTACAGGAAACTTATTTAAATTCACAAGTGTGTCCTACTATAAAAGATTACTCTATTTTTAGAAAAGAGAGATATATCGACTCGCCAGCCCGTGGAGGAGTGGCGGTTCTTATAAGAAGCAACATACCATCCAAACATATTGCTCTTCAGACTCCTTTTGAAGTAGTGGCAGTGCGCATTGAAATTGGCATCACTCTTACAATAGCATCTATATATATTCCTCCTAATTTCTATTTTCTTCAGATGACCTAGAAAATCTAATAGAACAGCTACCGTCTCCTTTCTGCTTATTTGGAGACTTTAATGCTCATCATCCGATGTTTGGATCTCCAGCAACTGACAAGAGAGGCAAGTTAATAGAATCCCTTCTGGACTCTTATCAACTTACCCTTTTGAACACTGGTGAACCTACCTATATTCATTTTTCGACAGGATCCATGAGCGCAATAGACCTGTCAATCTGTTCTCCTTCTGTATATAGTATTATGGGGTGGTCTGTTCTTGAAAATCCACTAAACAGTGATCACCTTCCGATTCTCTGCAAGCTGCAAACACGGGTAAACTCTCCTTCACTACGTCGCTCCACTTGGAAATTTCGTAGGGCACACTGGTATGAATATGCATCTCATGTGCAGTTAGACAATAAAATAATCCAATCTCAAACCATAGACAATGTCACAGAACATGTAACTAATCAAATATTACAAGCTGCTACCTCTGCAATACCAAAATCTTTCCCGGGGAAACGGAAACATAGTAATTACTTGTGGAATCAAGATAGCACATACGCCAAACAGTACAAAAATAGAGCTTGGAATTTATTTCGTAAATTTCCCACAACTACCAATCTAATTAACTTCAAAAAGACTGAAAGCCAAGTTCCGCCAAATAAGACGAAAAGCAAAGAAAGATGCCTGGATTAGCTTTTCCTCGAGCATAAACAAGGATACAGACAGCAGAATTATACGGAGGAAAATACAAACGCTTAATGGCAAATACGTTCAGTCCCCAGCTACAATACTAAACTGGGAAGGGAAAGAGTTGTCATCCCCGGGAGAAATAGCAAATGCCTTAGCGGAATCATTCGCCAGTATATCAGAAATAGCCTCCTACAAACAAACCTTTCAGAGAATTAAAAAAAAACTGCAGAGCAGCATAAGATTAATTTTTCCACGAGAGTTTCACATCCATATAACCAGCCATTCGCATTAACAGAACTTTTTGGAGCGCTCAATAAAACATCAAATAGCGCTGCTGGTCCAGATGGGATCTACTATATAATGTTAAAACAACTGAACAACAGAGCAAAAAGATCATTGTTAAACTATTATAACCGAATATAACCTTAGAAAATGCTTACCCAATCTCCTGGTGTCACTCAATAGTTCTAACCTTCCCAAAGCCAGGAAAGGATCGTACCTTTCCAGATCACTATAGGCCAATTTCACTGACCAATTGTTTAGGCAAAGTCCTGGAAAAAATGGTTCACAGACGGTTAATGTGGTTCATGGAAACTAACAACTTGCTAAATAGTAATCGGTACGAGTTTCGAAAAAACCGTTCCACCTTAGACGTAATGATAAAAGCAGAGGCAAATATATGTAATGCCTTCATAAGGGGACAGCATCTGGTCATGATTAATCTAGATATTGAGAAAGCCTTCGATACCACTTGGCGATATGGTGTTCTTCAAGATCTTCATTCTTTCGGCTTGAGAGGTCATCTACCCCAATTTATACAAAGCTTCCTATGCCATAGAACTTTTCAGGTCAGATACATGAATAATTTATCCAAAACATTTGAACAAGAGGAAGGTGTACCACAGAGTTCCATTCTGAGTCCAACATTATTTGCAATAATAATCACCAACATGAAAAGGGATGTACCAAATACAGTACAATCGTACATATTTTCCGATGACCTCATTATCTCTACTCAATCCCAGACTATGAACACCATCGAAAGGCAACTTCAAATTGCTATAGCTAGAATAGAATCATGGGCATTGCGGGATGGTTATTCCTTAGCAGAAAAGAAGTCTACTGCTATTCATTTGTGTGAAAAATGGAAACTACATCCGGATCCAGAATATTTTTAAAAAACAGCCTGATTCCTGTCACTAACAATTTCCGTCTGTTGGGGTTACATTTAGATAGTAAACTTAATTTTGCTTCCCATATGGCGTACCTCCGGAATACTTGTCTTAAAAAACTGAATATCCTAAGAGCTGTCTCTGCTATGCCCTGGGGTGCTGACAGAAGCTCTCTCCTACATCTCTATAGAGCTTTAATAAGATCGCGTTTGGATTATGGAGCACCTGTCTACGACTCCGCTAGGAAAAGTTCTCTATTACGTCTGAACACCATCCAGCATAGTGCCCTCAGGATAGCTGTTGGAGCCTTCAGAACATCTCCGGTTCATAGCCTGTATATTGAGGCAAACGAATCCCCTCTGCATCTCAGGAGAAAAATTTTATTGTTTAATTATGCAGCAAAGATTGGAAGTACTCCAGCCCACCCCAGCTGGCAGTATCTGTTTGATCCTCAACACACCCTGCTATATCACAATAAACCTAATGAAAATCGCCCCACCGTGATTCGACTGCAAGAACTCATGATCAGTTGGAAAATTAACTTTAAGAATATATTCCAAGACCTTGCTACTCCTGAACCTCCCTGGACTGAATTCATACCTCTCTGTGACAATTTCTTTTCAAGATGGGGAAAATCCTCCCTGCCAAATACCAACTTTCAACAGCTACATAAATTGCATTCTTTGGAAAACTCAGAGAAAGTTCATATCTATACCGACGGCTCCAAAACAGATACGGCTGTTGGTGCAGCAGCAGTTCACAGCTGCCTCTCTTCCCACTGAATGCAGTATCTATACTGCAGAATTATTTGCAATAAAACTGGCTCTAGATAACATAAACAAATATCATATCAAACAATCTCTGATATATGCAGACTCTTTAAGTGCAATCAGTGCCTTTCAATCTACTTTTCCTCCCTCTCATCCCGTTCTTAAAGAGATCTGGTCTAAATTATTTTACCATCAAACAGCCAACTACAAGGTTACCTTCTGCTGGATTCCTGGTCATGTCGGCATAAAGAGATCTGGTCTAAATTATTTTACCATCAAACAGCCAACTACAAGGTTACCTTCTGCTGGATTCCTGGTCATGTCGGCATCCAAGGTAATGATCGTGCGGATGAGGCTGCTAAACATCCCGACTCTGGATCTTACAGTCAACTGAAAGTTCCATACACAGACTACAAATCCATTATTAAAAAAACATGTTGGAAACAATGATTTCACCTCTGGCAATCTCAAACCAATAATAAACTGTTCCAGATAAAAAAAGAGACTCAATTGTGGACATCTAGTTTTAGAAGAAACAGACGACAAGAAGTAATTCTGGCAAGGCTTCGCATCGGTCATTCACATCCAACTCATCTGCATTTGCTTTTGGGAGAGACTCCTCTTCAGTGCTTCTTTTGCCAGTTGCACCTAACAATAAAACATATTCTCATTGAATGTCTCCAACTTTCATCTGTCCGAAATTCCAGCTTCAGCTCCCTCTCCAACTTGCAGGAACCCTTAACCTTATCACATATTCTTGGTAATGAAGCAAATTTCGAGGATCTGTTTAAGTATTTAAAACGCATAAATTTATATAATAGCATCTAATCATAACGTGAAATCAGTGATACCCAAACCATGAACAGGCGCAATATAGCCCAAGAGGCCCTTGTGCCAAAAACCTCAAATACAACAACATTTTATTTTGCGAGAGAATTAAGTCATTAGTTCCACGAATGATCACAGGGAGCAATACGTCATTATCACACTGAATGAAAATTAGAAACTGTTCAGCAAGAATGGTGTAAATTAGTTCCAGGTTCTGCTTACATCCTGAAAAAAAGTTAGTTCCGATTGTTTACCGAATTACGTTTACGCATTACTGTAATCATTTTCCAGAGGTGATTTTAAAACTTTTAAAGTTTAGCAACTTAGATCGTATTTATATTACTAATAAGGGATATTTTTGGATAACCTTGAGGTTGGTAATATTCATATTATTTCAAGTGTAGTTTTACTATTGTTGAGCGCCTATGAGCAAAAGTATTAAAAGAGGGAATACGGCATTAGTTCGCCACAAGAAACAGTTTGTCTGCAGAATGCAGCTGAAAAAGTTTTTCTACCCTTAAAAAAGGGCATTTCCATACATATTTAAATAAAGAAAAGAAAGAGTATATAAGTGTTGACGTATATTTCGTAGCGAAATATACGTCAGCACTTATATACGCTTTATTTTCTTTATTTAAATCTGTAATTACCGCATACTGAGTATATCTCGTGTTCAAAACAGAGGCCTTACTTTTTGATGCATTTACCTTGGTTTTGGAGGGTTGACTCCTGAAGAAAACGCCATGCCGAAATCATCGTGATTGCATCACTAAGTACTTTTTACATAACATAATTCATATTATTTTATTTACAGGTACTTATATGCATTTTTTCTATGGTTTCGACTGCTGGTTCCTTGGACTATACTTTTTTCTTTTTCTTTTTTTAGGAGAGGAAATGGAGATGAGAATTAAGAAAATGAATTTTCAACGACATTCGACAGCTCTTGTTTTTGTAGAACTGGAGTAAATTAGATACCAAAATTTCATAGTTTTCTCTTTCCTATTACCCTAAACACCATGTACTACCGCCTTAAATGATCGCCAAGCTGCCAATTCAACCTCGTTTAACTGGGTTTCAAACACATCGTCTTTCAGGAGTTTCCTAATTTGGGGCCCCTACGAAAATTCCTTCCTTAAGTTTGGCATAAGTTAAATTAGGAAACACACTTCTCAAGTATGCATATCTGTTACCTTCTTTATCTAGTCCTTTCACGAAAATTTTCATCAATCCAAGTTTGATGTGCAGGGGTAGAAGAAGAACCTTGTTTGATTGCACTAAAGGAATATATTTTACATTACATTGTGCTGGTATGAACTCGTCCCTCTTGTCCCAATGCTGCACAACATAATGTTCTTCTGTTGCACGGCTGTCCCACAAAAACAAAAAACAATATTTTGGGAAACCGCCTCTGCAAATCAATAACCTTAAGATCACTGCATATGTTCCAAACATAATCCTGGTATTTTATAGCATGTAGCACTTTAGATATGCTTTCACTACTTTCTTTAAGTACAACTGAACGAAACACAGGAACTGATGGAAATTCGTTGTCATTATGAAGCAAAACTGCTTTTAAACTTAATTTTGAGGTGTTTATGAATAAACGCCATTCATCTGACGACACCCTAGACGCCATTCATCTGACGACATATTATGCACGACACCCTAGTTCTTTCAAAAGTCCAATAATGTCTTTGCAAAAACATATACTCTTCTCCGTAGCGAAATATGTCGAAAACTTTTCATGTCGTTTTTGGACAAACACTGAAATCTTTGTTCCTGCTGCAAGTATATTCCACTGCTCTAACCTAGAACCTAACAGTTCAGCTTGTTCTTTCGGCAAATTTAAGTCTCGAACCAAATCATTCAACTCATCTTGTTTGATTAAATGAACCTCACTACCCGAACTTACTGGCTGATAGTCGACATCTTGTGAAGTGTAGGCTTCCGGGGAATCCTCAACTTCAACTTGATCACTATTATCTTCTCCACTACTATTTGGAGGATAGATTTACATCCCTGCGAACATATCACGATCAGTTAATACTTGGAAAATCTTGGCACAGGCTTCAAAAATCCTCCCCAAAAACACTAAGCGTGCTCTCTTCAAACTGTAAATTGTTGAATCAGAATTTAACCCTAAGAACCATAGGTAGAAGTCTGATTGTGTTTATTACAAGAAAACCGAGGCCGGAATCGATTGCTAAAATTAAGAGAATTAGCTTATATTCTTAAAATAAATCAGTATGTCATACATACTAGCTAGATTATGCGAAATTGGCATATTTTGGTAAACGTAATTTTATATTTAATAACTGTGGCGTGATGTGAAATTATCATGGTGATTTCGAAATTTTACGCATAAACATTGGTTAAAAACAGCATTTAAGTTCTTGGAGGTAAAAATCCTGTTGGCAAGTGTTATTATTCATATTGTATTATTCTTATATTATTCCTTAGGTCATTTACAGCGAAAAACTTTCACATAAGTTTAATTCTCGACGGTAACGGAATTATCGTTACCTGAATGTTAAAAATAAGTGAACAAAAAAGTGAATCATAAATTTTGAACTTAAACACCCTGGTTCGTTTTTGAACCTCACCGGTAATGGAGTTGCATCTGAAGTTTAAGAATGATATGAACGAGTCGCAATAATTTCGCAGGCAAAATGACTGATCGAGGCGTTTACAGCTTTGAATGGATTGAGCAAGCTCAATGCTGATGGCATTCTTCCTTTTGCTCAAACTACACACATGAGCAGGCGTAAATTCAAATTGAGGAAGGATGGTTTCAGGATAGATATGCAGAGATTTGCCTTCAGCCAGTGGGTGATTGAATGTTAGATCAAACTTTCATCTGTTGTTGTGAAAATGGATAGTTTGAATAAATTCAAGGAAGAACTAGACAAATTATTGGAGGAAATGGACAAGTGATGACGGAAGGGTTTTTTTTTTTTGCTGATGTTTTATAAGCATAATTTGCTACTACTAAATTAAATTCCTACAGATATCATTGGAATTATTCTAAACGTCAGTGCATATCCTATGAAGGAAAAAATTCAGTCTTGGAATGAACTTGTCAATATCAGACAAGATGAAACACTAGTCAGAAAGGAATTGTCACTAGGTACATTTTTCTCGATGTTATATTTGCCACCAAACTAGATATCGCAAAATAGTTCGCGCCCAGTTTATACAGTCTCTTTCTAATTTAATTTAATTTAATGATCCGGACGCGGATCATTAAATTCAAAATTATACAAATTCAATCTTATTGAATCTCACAGATGTTTTTTGCGGTGATGAAGAAATATGGTCTCATGTTATTTATCAGTGTCCAATTTACAGTGACTATAGGTTCTGTCTGAAATACAGTTTCATCGCTTTTAATCATGGTAATAAATCCTGTCTTGTCGCTTTAGTCATTTTCAAGACTTTGCTCATAAGTTTTTCACAAAATGAAAATTGTTACTACAACCTATTTCTACTCCTATACCTCGGCAAAACTTTTATCTAAATTCAAGCTTCGAATCACTACAACTAATAAGAGACAAACTGTTTGGATTTTAAGGATCTAAGCTACAGAATTGGCTCCTTTTGATTTTTTGACTTGTGCACCCAAATCTTGGATATTGCTGATTGTTATGACTCTTTTTATCTCATCATTATCATCAGTCATTTTCACTCCACTGCAGGATGAAGGCTTCTCCAGCAACTTTCCAGTTCCTTCTGTTTTGTGCAATGGCCATCCATTTGCTGCCCACGAACTCTTGAATTTCATCTGTCCATCTCCGTTGTCTTCCAAGTTTTCTTTTAGCTCCTCTTGGGTACCATTCTGTTATTTTATCTGTCCATCTGTCATCCTGAGTTCGAGTTATGTGTCCTGCCCAAGTCCATTTCAGTTCTTTAGTTTTGATAAGAATGTTCGTTAGTTGAGTTTGCTGCCTAATCCACGTGTTTTTCTTCTTATCCAACAGTCTGACTCCTAATATAATTCGTTCCATTCTTCGCTGTGTAGCTTTCAGCTTTTCTTCCATTCTTTTGGTGAGTGCCCAAGTTTCACTTCCATAAGTCATGATGGGGAGTATACATTGGTTGATTATTTTACGTTTCAAACAAATTGAGATACTGCTCCTCAGTATGTGACTATATTTCTTGAATGCTATCCATCCAAAATTTATTCTTCTCTTGTTTATCTACTGACTCTCAACTTTATTTACTTCGTTACTTATTACCATTTAATGGTTTATCTGGTATGAGTATTAAACTGTTTTGCTTTCCTGGAATGGCTTGGACTCTGCTGACTAATGATGAAAATAAACATTTATTAATGGAAATTTCGTGTATTCTATGGTTGTTTTGTCGTAAGTGCCAAAATTATGAGGCATCATTATATTGTGTAACTGCATGTATTCGTCGATCGATTTGCCTGCTTGTCAGAAGAAAACCCCGACGTTTCCGAAAAAAAAAAAAAAAAAACAATATTGGCCTGAGACCGACTAACTCGTTGACAAAAAAGCCGACTGAAAAGTCCCTACCGTCCAGATGGATGGAGGGGAGGGGGGATTCGAACTCACGCCTTCTCTGGAAGGACGTTGATCGCAACCACTGTGTGCTAACAGCGAGGGCGTTAAGGATGTGACTAGGTTACAGTGTATGACCGATCTAGTGATGGTATAATATTTTCTTACCGCCATATCCTCCACTTTGCAGCTAGTATTTCAGGCTAAAGAAAGGTGTTCAGGTGGGTTTTGGGGAGGGGAATCTGAGGATATGATTATTTATGAGTATAATTAAACGTAACACCTTTAATAATAAGGTGTTACGTTTACTTATTAATACGACATGATCAAGTACTGGAACAACATGACAAAGAATCATACCTCATGTAGCCATTTAAAGGCGCCTCTTCGCCCTAATCGACGAAGCAACGGTACCAACATACTTGTAATTTCTGCTATATATAGCAAGTACAGCAGAAAAGAATACAGGAACCAACGCAGGTTTTACGTCGATTCTGATTTGGGGACGCAAAGACAGTGCCATGAGCTAGCACGAACTGGTCTTAATGGATATATTATGAATGACTGAGCTCAAGATCCTGGAGATGTCATGGCAGTTTTCGTTTTTCACATAATTTCTGCCAAACTCTCTGGTCATAATATCTCTCTGGTTGTTTGGTACGGAACGTTGCCTTGTTGTTGAGTACAAGGTAAGAGTCGAAGCAACTAAGACTACGGTATCAGCACAGTGTACCTGGTATGTAAATATTTTACGTATTCTACATCGGTGCGCATGTATATGCGACGTAAACCGAAATTTCCGAGAGGACTAAACTCTACCTCTGTTTGCAATTGGCTTAATTAAAAAAACCACATAAATCCAACTTCAGATCTCTTCCAAACAAGTTGAAAGGCGGTGATATCCACCGCCCAGGGGTTCAAAGCAATACAAACCAACCCAGTAATACTGCATGCGTTTACGAAGTATCAACTGTATTGAGCCATTTGGTAGCAGCACAGCTTACTTTTCAATTTTTTTCCTAGTAATACAGTAGAAACCTCAAAAATCTGGAACTTTTTGAGTTTATCAGAAGGCGTCGAGGCGTAGCAGGCTCTTCAACCTGGTATTAGTGGGAGTAGCTTCTATCTATTAGACTCGCGAGCCGGTAATAAGGTCTTTCAGATTTGGAGCATCATGGTATTCTGTAACCAACTGTGTGAGTGTGTGGTTGAATTTACAAACACTACATCAGAGGTTCCCAAACTTTCGGTTCAAGGTGCCCTTAGTGTCCCAGTAATTTTTTCACGGCGCCCCTGGGACAATAGAAATACCTAACACAGTGACTTTCGACCTTTTAATAATTCGATTCTGTGTGTGTGTGTGTGTGTGTGTGTGTGTGTGTGTGTGTGTGTGTGTGTGTGTGTGTGTGTGTGTATAAAATATTAAAAAATATATGTTATATGATAGTTATTATAATAATATAATTATAAACAAAATTAGAATTCATAATACAAATTATATATAGTTATATAATAATTTTATTCTTTATATAGAGAGTTTATTCTTTATATAATATACATCAATTCTACATCATTACAAAGTTAAAAAGATACGGTACAATGGATACCGTACATCTTTTTATAATGAAATAAATATATAAATTACAAAAAAAAAAAAAAGTTTAAGTAACTTAAACCCAAATTACATGGCACCCCTGGAATGTTGTTGTGACAGCCTGGTTGAAAACCACTGCACTATACATGTATACTGCTTGTAGGGTGTGGGGTGTGCGTAAGCGTCAAAACTATGAGGCATTATTATATTGTATAATTGCATGTATTCGTCGATTGGTTTGCTTGTTTGTCAAAATCTCCCCGAGAATAATCGACCGTACAAAGGCAGGGGGAAAATAAGTTGAATTACTAACGGAACAATTATGTTCCATTAGTAATTTCCAAACACCAATTTCTTTCTGTTTTACACATTTCCTAGATTGTGTGTCATTGTTATTATGTATTTGCAATGTATGAAATCATTCATTTTGCGACACGCAATATTAGTTCACGGTATAGTACGTAATAGTGCAGCAGTACGCATTTAGTTTTTAAGGCGTTTCGATTGATGAAATCATATCGCACTATTTATACCTCATATAAAAAATATTGGACAATTGCAACACTCATACCGGAAGTAGCACTCGAACCCACGACCTTTATTTCTTCGGCAAAGTACGTTACGCATTGGGCCGATCCCCCAGTACAGGTTAACGTTCTCGTTCTGGCTTAATACTGGCGACTATCGTTCCAAGAAAATTATAGGGATAAGAATTACTATATTATTTAATCAAAATAACTAATTTTCCCTGAGCACTTAGGCTATGCATAACCAACAAAAAAAAAAAAAAAAAATTTCAAAAATCTGGAACGTGTTAGGTATCCAAGGAAGCCGGATTTATGAGGTTCTACTGTACTACAACCAATGTAGAGAGATATATTACAGGCTAAAATGGGTTCGCCAAATAGCGACCAATATCCCCATGGGCTCAAAATCTAGTGAGTATGGGCTTGGCACACCCAGGGTCCTGAGCTGATATCGTCATTCTTCTCTTCCTTGGTGATTCCCTTCTACTTCTCTCTCTTTCTCTCTCTCTCCGTCGGGATAACTTGGAAATTTTTTTTGGCTAGTGCAGCATAAGCCTCAGGCTTTCTTGCACTATGTGGCTAGTAATAATACCGTACGCAGATGAGAGAATAAAAGATCAATCAATGGTTGTATACTGCCATTAGTTATACGTGACACTGTATACTTATAGAACAGCATTTCTGAAACTGGGGCACGCATCATAGGACGAGAGGGAAAAAATAATGAATATAGCACTGCCCTTGATATATATATAGATTCTTTACTATGTAACTAATGAAGGGCATCTATGGAGTTATGTTCAAATATATTTTCATATTTGCATATATTTAAATCATGGATATATATATATATATATATATATATATATAAAAAACAAGGTCGTCGTCTTCTCATATTTAGCATCAATAGTACTGAACTACATAATCACTACATTACTATATCTAATAAACATCACAAGTTGTATCCTTTTGTCTGATATACATCAATACTTTAAAACCCTTAGTCATTTAAAATCCTCTATTCCATGATTAATTCGCTTCGTTTTCTTTTTTTTTTTTTTTTTTTTTGCCGCAGAAGGAGGAGAAAAAGATAAAAATACATCAAAACGATTCATATTTTACTCACTGAGTAGAAAGAAACAGTACTCAGAAGAAATACAATGAAACGCGAAATGTGAATTTAATCTGCAAAAAATAGAATTGGCTCGCCAAGACACACTGATCCTAGAGAAAAACGAACTCTGATCAATGAATGGAGAAATATTAAACCAATTCCATTTTTTAGAAAAAAATATTAAAAGTATGAAAATTTCATGCGTGGAAGTACATCAAGCGTTTCGAACAGTTTTGACAATTCATTTCACGATTTCTATCATATCTATTACAGAGGACATTCATAAATCACGTAATGCGAGTTTAACGTCTCTTACCTCCCCATAACATTTTTTAACAAAAGCTTTGAACCCCGATTCAATATTAACGCAGTGCGCCAATTTGTCATTATTTGTTTTTGAATAAGGCGTAGTTTATCTTAAAGGTTTTCATTTAAAGTACATTTCATAGGAACTGCAGGAGAAGTAAAATATTCAAAATTAACAATTTTTAATAAGTAAACTTTATAGCAAGCAAAAAAAAAAAAAAAAAAAAATAGTATCGAAATTGCTAGTACGACACAAAAATTACTTCTAAAAACTTGAAACTGTACTGTTAATCAAATATATATAAAAAAAAAAAAAAAAAACTCACCTCTCGTTAAACTGAACTAATCACAAACAAAACCAACATTCACTAAAAAGTTTTTATTTTCAGGCAGCGAGAGAAAAAGAAAGACAATTCACATCGGTACACATTCGCAGAAAAGCTACAGTACGTAGTTCAAAAATCAGAGGGATTTTCACAGTGAGCTTCTTTTTATCTTTATTTTTTTTTTGTTTTGCTAAAATTAATTTAACTATTCTCAACTGAACTTACCTATATTGCTTATAGGAGAAAGCAATTCTGTTCAAACAGAAAACGAAATTAAGATTAGGTGGCAACCCACTCGAACTATATACTGCAAAAGTTTTCTAGTCAGCCCAGCATAATCATATACCACTCCGTAGACATTTAAGCATTTGGATTAAGGGCACATAGAAGTATCCATGAGCTACACGCAACTGAGTACGCTCTACGGCTCCACACAATGTACGCCGAAGAGGACAAGCGTCTAATGAGAGCAGAAAAGCGGGCCACTTGCCTTCCAGTGTTCTCCTACAGCATCGTACCTGTGTTACCTGAGAGACTAGCCAATAACAGACGGCAGATGAAACCACCTACCTTATTCAAGGGATAAGTCACAGGCCGGTGTACATCCACGTTCTTGTGTCGTAACAGAGAACAGCACTTTCTCGTATCGATAATGCTGTTACTAAGCATTCTTCGAACAGTGAAAGTTCAGCATACTACATAATAATGTGTTTCAATTCTTATTGTCTTTAATGGATACAGCATACACTAATTTGTGAAAAGTATTTAGCACTGTTTTATGGATTTATATGAAGGAGTAACAATCTTACTATCATGTTCCACGAACCATATTCTCATCATTCAGCGAATTGTACATCAGATGCGATATTATTTGGACTAGAACCTCAACTTTCGCGCATTTTTTGAAATTCTGGTATGAAATACAACACAGTACGCTCATTTAATCTCTTCGCCATTTCAAGTAAATCCTAGGTTTTACCTGTCATATTGATTTTCTGTTCTTGTAAATTTTTTTACTTAGGATTAAGTTTTGGTTCAATGTACAAATACAGAAGGTACAGCAACCTCTGTTCTTTTCGTGTAACTTCGCAGCTGCACCTTCAACGTGTTACCGGAAACCGTAGCTCAAAAGTACTGTACTGTACTAGCGTCCGCGAGCACGCGCAAGCTTCTGATGCATACCAAATCAAATTCGGTCTAAGTCCGCCCTGTTTTTGTCTAA
This sequence comes from Mastigoproctus giganteus, assembly GCF_048544385.1. Classification (NCBI taxonomy): domain Eukaryota; kingdom Metazoa; phylum Arthropoda; class Arachnida; order Uropygi; family Thelyphonidae; genus Mastigoproctus; species Mastigoproctus giganteus. The sequence continues at coordinate 153,147,786 of NC_143582.1, forward strand.
TTTTTAACCCTAACTCGAAAGTTGCTCCCCCCCCCCCGAAGAAAACTAATAATTTTCATAATTTCTACTCAATTTGCAAAATTGAAACTCTCAATATACATAAACAGAAGTATATTCTTTGATTTCCTACCTTTAGCGCTCAGCAAAAACTATTAATTCACTCTAAAACAGCAAACATGTACGATCACATTTCAATTTATTAAGAGGTTCTGTAGTCTGCTTTACATCTAATACCTTGGTTCAAAAGAAACAGCCTCAAAATAAAAGTTCTCTACGTAAGGAGACGTTGAAGACAATATGAAACCATGTTGCACATGTCGATCAGCTGACTTTTCTACTCCATAATACAAAATAACAACAATAAATAGCACATTTTTCTAAGGTGATTTAATTCAAGAAGAAATTTAAAACAGTTTGGATGGTAAAGTTTGGTTTACTCTAAGCAATATTTATTTTCTATATGCATTTGAAGAGACCAACTTTGAAACTGACTAAATGATACAGAACACTACAAATCTTAAAGATAACCATAAAAAGATAAAGAATTATCTCCTTTTATTGTTGTTCGTTTTGAAAGTGGAATCGCTTGAAGGTGATACGGAATGGTATGCGCCTGTTGCTAACACAATTGGTTGTTTTATAAGCAGCTGGTCTCGGTTAACTGAGTTGATTAATTAACTGATTAGTAGTATACCACTGCTTATATATATATATATAGTGGATATGGCCAAAGGTTATATATATATATTTAATATATAATTATATACAATTATATATATAATTATATACAATTATATATATATATATATATATATATATATAGTGTTCTTAATGATGGTTATGATAATGATATCTAGTAAATTTTATAGTGTTAGGAGTTTGTCAGTTGTGCAACGTTAATGCTATTGTACAAAAGGCAATTAGACATTATACGTGCATGAAATTATATTGATCGATTTTGTTTAATTAAATGTTATTAATCTGTAGGCAGTTAGGTGTATATGGATCAGGTTACAAAGTTAGTAAATGTAAACTAACTTTAGCCTGAGAGGCCTATAAACGTTATATGAATGTAATGGTATTAAAAATAATATGATGCTAAATGATGAAAATAACGATAAAAATAACAATATAAATGCAAATAAACAAAAAATAGAAATGAACAAAATATATTGCAATAACATTCCCTCACTTGGCCATCAATCTGCTACTACATCGGGAGGCTTTGAGCAGAATGATAGCCAGACTAAAAGAATGTCTCATACCTACCCGTTAGTAGCAGATTGATAGCAAAGTGAGGGAATGTTATTGCAATTTATTTTGTTCATTTTCATTTATTGTTTATTTGCATTTATATTGTTATTTTTATCATTATTTTCATCATTTAGCATCATATTATTTTTAATACCATTACATTCATATAACGTTTATAGGCCTTCCAGGCTAAAGTTAGTTTACATTTGCTAACTTGATCCATATACACTAATTGCCTACAGATTAATAAGATTTAATTAAAGAAAATCGATCAATATATATATATATATATATATATATATATATATATATATATATATATATATATATATATATATATATATATATATTGTATGATGATCCAAGCTGATTCTCAAAAGGTTTCGGTCAAAGTAAAATATATAAATAAGTAAACAATAAGTAAACAATATACAGTATTTTGTATTCGGCCCACTAGTACAGTTTAAAAATAACACAAATCGACGAGCATATCCATATTCTCCTCCAAGTTTCTTTTAATGTCGCCGGTTTACGAGGTGCAGTAAATCGTGGGGGATCAGGGTACACGAATAATAATAATAATTATATATGCATGTCTCTATGTGACGTTAATTATAATTAATCACGTGGAGTTGAAAGGACAAGTGCTACGACAGTAGTTAAAGCAGAACAATTTGAAGATCTTCAAGTTTCGATAACATTCATTTTCTAGAAAAAAAAAAAAAACTTATATTCCCACTTAATCCAGAGATCAAAATGATACCAAAGTGTATTATGAATATGATATCCAAATTTTACAAGTTTTCTGATTATCTTTCTTTTCCCCCTTTTTCTTATTTGACAGGAAGCATAGCAATCTTATCAGAACGCTTCCATGGGGAGCAAGTAACGCTCGCGCTCATGTTATAAAACAATAAATTCCATTCCAAGGACAAAAGTACCAAAAGTGCTAAGTATTTTCCAAACGTCTCGGTCAACACGAATAACAACTACGGTTCTCTCAGTAATCTAAGACGAAGGGAATGTGATAAGGGAGCAAGGTTCATCCGAGACTTAAGACATGCCCGAACAGTCCGACATTTCGTTTAAAACATGTGTTACATGCAGTCGTCGTAAATTAGCTAACAGACCTCGTTGTCGTTGAGACGTCTTGTCATCAAATAACTCGAAGCATGGTGAAGAAACTGTACTAGTCTACATGGTTTAAAATTACAACTTTCAGGAATTCTTTAAAACATATATAAAGAATCAAAATACGGAAATATATACCAAAAGTTCGTATTAATTGTATATTAATTTATTAAGGATTACCTATTAACAAGAATCATATCTATATATATAATTTAATCATATATATATATATATATTAATCATTTGATATTGATATATTAGCTAAATATATAAATATTAAATGAAATAAATGTTAAATTATTTAAAATATATGCCAAAACAACTAAAACTTTGTATAATAAATTCCCAGGTAAGCTAAATGTTATTATTATACATTTCAATAGCAAATAATTAGGAGAAGCAAACTAAAACATTTTATAAAATCTAAACTAGTACACAAGGGAAGAAATGACAGAGACTCCGCTGCTTTCCACTTCAGGAAAACAAAATCCCACAGGTTTTTCTTTACGTGAATCGGATAGCAGCGGAGTCAACACTAAGGGCTATACTAGACGAGCGCTTGAAGCGCGAGCGTCAGCTGACGTCGTGAACACCTAACATCAGATCGTTTCAAACTAGACGGAACGCTCCTAACGTTTCATTGGATATCACCAGCGCCCACTTTTGCTATTCCCAGTTTCAAAATGGATGTTATTCAAGTTGGATGTATTGCGCATTTATGTATAATATTGATTGCGAGTAGAAAGAGAAAACGACGTGGTGGCTTCATCCAGAAAATTCAAATAAGTTAAAATCAGGACAGTTTCATATTATGTTGGAAACACACAGGAAGTCTTCCGAGTTTTTTTTTTATTTTTTTATTTAACAGAATGTAGATAGAGTTTTGATGAACTTCTAATGTTAATTAGTGTAAAAAACGCAAAATTTGATACCGTGATGCGGAAATCAATACCGATGTTTACATCTATGGTTTATGTGCTGTAGCGACAGGCCAACTCCCACTAATTTTTGAAATGTTGTTTTCTTTGTTTGTAAAATTATTTTATTTCTAACAGCTATTCTTATTCAGTGATTAAGGTACATGTATTGGTAAGACTTGGTGTCTTACAGAATTACTTTCAGTAACATAAAAGGTAACTTCCTGTTTGATTTTACCACAGAGGACTTCTCAGAATTAAACACCTGTTGTTACTGTCTTTCCACCACTTGACACAACAGTATTTCCAGATGGAACATTGACAAGTGCTTTCCATCCAATTGAAGCAGAACACATTCTCCACTTTCCACGCTGCAACGGATTACTTTCCGTGAAATAAGGGATGTGTTGCTTGATTTTACGAATGCTTATGCGAAGACACAAATTTTTGGAATTTTTTATGCAGCTATCATTAGAAATAGTTTCTTGAAATTTCGTTAGAAGATCAAATATACAAACTGAAAACGTGCTGTACCGATATTATTCCGTAAAAACAATTACAATAAAGCAAACTCTTTTTTTCTTTTTTATCAAATGCGCATTGCAATGTTATCAGCTTTACACCACTCTTTCCCGTTTCCTCTGTGGCTTCTAACTTATGAATTTCAACGATTTTGTGTTAGTAGATGTAATAGACATTGCAGAAAGGAAGTACGATCTTTTTGTTTTTCAAAAACAATCCGTTGCAATTCTTTCGGTCATGTTTTTTATGCCATTAATTAAGCAACTGCGTGAAGTATTTTATTATTTTTTTTTTTCACCCTTTGTTACGCTGCAACGACTCTGAAGAAAGAAAGACACCGAAGTTATGTTTGAAACGAAAGGTTCAAAATTCGATTTGGAAGAAGACAGAGACCGCATGTGATTTTTTTTTTTTTTTTTTTTTTTTTAACGCCGACGTTAGTTGTATTGTTGCCGTGGATATTCTTCAGCAGTTTTCCAATCACTGTTTAGATCTTGTTTAATGATAAGAAAGTTCTTTATTAACTTAAATTATATACATTCGTGATTCCGTATACAGATAACCCAGAATTTATCAATAAATTGTCTATACAAGAGAACAAACTTGTATTTCGTTAACTAATGAAACAGTACTAAAATAGATGTAATATTTACAATAAATATAAGGTTTAGAACTGAGCTTTCTGATTATTCTCATCATTACACAGTTCATCCCTGTTCGGAAACATTTATTTTCCAATTTCAATACAACTCTGCTTTTTTTTTTCTTTGCTGTACAAGGTTGTACAAGGGAGGCCTCCTTTCCACCTCACAAATAAACGCCTCAAACATCGTCTTCTGCAGAGTATAATAAACAAAATAATTAAGGTCAACCACCTCATGCACGGGGAGAATGTCTTCTTAGGCTATGCAAACGCCAAGGCGTTTGCGTTTGTAACGCTTCCAACGGCGTTGGCAGGCGTTCAACGCCAGCTAACGTCATCCAACGCGGCGTTGGAAGGGGCCCGTCTAATTTTTGCATGCCTTTACCCTCTGCTTCCTGTAAAACTGGGCGTTGGAAGGCGTTCCCGACGCCGCGCTTCAAGCGCTCGTCTAGTACAGCCATAAGGGCATATACTAGACGAGTCCTTGAAGCGCGAGCGTCAGCTGGCGTCGTGAACCGTCGCCACCGTAATATTATTACGGTGGTGACGCGTGAACGCCTCCAAAACAGCAAACAACACGTAACGTTCCTAACGTACGATCTTTTCAAACTAGACGTGGCGCTTCTAATGATTCATTGGATATCATCAGCGACTCACTTTTTCTATTTCCAGTTTCAAGATGGATGTTGTTCAAGTTGGATTTACTGCGCATTTATGTATAGTGCTGATTGTGAGTAGAAAGAGAAAACAACGATGTTGGCTTCATCCAGAAAATCCAAATAGGTTAAAAACAGGCCAGTTTTTAACGGGACTTCTCAGAAAAAAACACCAATGTTAATGTCTTCCCACCACTTGACTCATCTGGTATAGCCCTTAGGGCTATACCAGACGACGCGCGCTTCAAGCCCTCGTCTAGCACAGCTCTCAGGGCAGTACTACACGTCGGAAACGCCTTCCAACGCACTGTCACCCAACGCGGGCCATTCCGACGCAGCGTTGGACGACGTTAGCTGGCGTTGAATGCCGTTGGAGGCGTTACAAGCGCAAAAGCCTTGGAGTTTGCATAGCCTGAGGAGACATTTTCCCAGAACTGAGAAAGCTCAGTTCTGAATTTTATATTTATTGTAAATATTACATCTATTTTAGTACCGGGAAGTTAACGAAATACAAGTTTGTTCACTTGCAGAGAATTTATTGGTAAATTCTGGGTTATCTGTGTACGGAATCACGAATGTATATAATTTAAGTTAATAAGGAACCTTCTTATTATTAAATAAGATCAAAACAGTAATTGGAAAACCGCTGAAGAATATCCACTGCAACAGTAGAACTAATGTCGGCGTTAACAAAAAAGAATCACGTGTGGTTTCTGTCTTCTTCCAAAACGAATTTTGGACCCTTAGTTTCAAACATAACTTCGGTGTCTTTCTTTTTTTGAAACGTCCAGAGTCGTTGCCAGCGTAATAAAGAAAAAAAAAATAATAATAATAAATAAATAATAATAATATAATAATGCACGCAATGGCTTGCATTATTTTGGCATATGCTTGGCATAAAAAATATGACTGAAAGAATTGCAACGGATTGTTTTTGAAAAACAAAAATTGGGGGTGGGTTGTGTACGGGACACAACCGCAATCGTTTAAGGCGTGAATCTGTCTTTGTGTTATTAGAGGAAGGATAAGATGTAAATGAATAAAAGTCTTAGTGGTTATAAGTGAAGTATAATTTTATTTATGAAAAGCCGATGATAGGAGAAGTAAGATACATGTGGGCATAGTATTTACATTGATGTTTCTTACAAAGGTTAAAGCTATACAAGTGTTGTCCAGAGAGTAGTAGGCGATGATAGAAGAATGTACTTCAAGTTGAACTCACGTTGAACTTTTGAATTTTTCTTTCCAATGATATACGTTTCTTACATTTTTGTTCATATTTCCTTTGCAATTTTTTCGACATTATGAAAATTTTCTTCAACTCAGCACACTTATCGGATTATAACTTTACAAATTTTATTTTATCGGTTATTATTGCTAAATAATATTGTAGATCCTGTTATTATCTACAAATTGACACCAATTTCAACGTCTTAACTCTTCGCAATCCAAAGTTACATTGGCCAAACGCCATTTTAAGTGTTCACGCGCAGCGCTACCCCTCCTCCCCCTCACCGCTGCACATCCCCACTACCCACCATTTTAGATACGAACATAAACCCTCTATCCAACAAAATCTAAATCATTAGATTATCATTTATAGTTTACGAGATATAAGCGCGACAAATATTGCCATTTTTTTTGGTCGCTAGAGTTTACGTAGAGACCCCCTATACCGGACCGAATTTAAAGACGTATTCACGTCAAAAAAGATCGTACTGTACTTCCTTTCTTCAATGTGTATTGCATCTACTAACACATAATCGTGGAAATTCATAAGTTAGAAGCCACTGTGGAAACGGGAAAAAGTGGTTAAAACTGATAACACTGCAATGCACATTTGATAAAAAGAAAAGTTTGCTTTATTGTAATTATTTTTGCGGAATAATATCGGTACAGCACGTTTTCTGTTTGTTTATTTGATCTTCTAACGAAATTTCAAGAAAATATTTCTACTGATAGCTGCATTACCACTACAAATTTCTAAAATTGGTGCCTTCGCATGAGCATTCGTAAAATCAAGCAACACATCCCTTATTGCAGGGAAAGTAATCCGTTGCAGCGTGGATAGCGGAGAATGTGTTCTGCTTCAAATGGATGGAAAGTACTTGTCAATGTTCCATCTGGAAATACTGTTGTGTCAAGTGGTGGAAAGACAGTAACAACTGGTGTTTAATTCTGAGATGTCCTCTGTGGTAAAATCAAACAGGAAGGTACCCTTTATGTTACCGAAAGTAATTCTATGTATATAAAGTGCTTAGCATCATAATACACAGCCATTTCTGAATAAACAGAAAATTTTTAAGGTGGCATCGTTTTAAGTTATATCTCATATTGTGAATGCCTTCACAACGAGTTGCCATGATATTGCACTACTTCGAATAAGTAACGCTTCACCTAAGGAGAAGACTAGTGTTACTTATTCTCAGATAGGTACCACCACCCAGACAGCACTGTTTCAGGGCTATTTGGCCCTTCGTCAGTGAGTGGGTAGGTACCCAAGTGATGCAATGATGGCAAAAACAGTTATGAAGTATAACTCCACAATATACTCCACAATTATACTTCATAACTGTTTTTGCCATCATTGCATCACTTGGGTACCTACCCACTCACTGACGAAGGGCCAAATAGCCCTGAAACAGTGCTGTCTGGGTGGTGGTACCTATCTGAGAATAAGTAACACTAGTCTTCTCCTTAGGTGAAGCGTTACTTATTCGAAGTAGTGCAATATCATGGCAACTCGTTGTGAAGGCATTCACAATATGAGATATAACTTAAAACGATGCCACCTTAAAATTTTTCTGTTTATTCAGAAATGGCTGTGTATTATGATGCTAAGCACTTTATATACATAGTCTAAATTTGTTCGCAGCTTGAGGCTCTAGCCCTAAATGCGCCTTAGTCTAAATACATCATACACCATCAGGCATCTCTCATATTGTGGAGTTATACTTCATAACTGTTTTTGCCATCATTGCATCACTTGGGTACCTACCCACTCACTGACGAAGGGCCAAATAGCCCTGAAACAGTGCTACTAGGGGGAGCTTGATGATGTCCGGAGTTTCCGAGAATAGGTAACAACAGCCTTCTCCACTGGGGAAGCGTTGCCTCTTCGAGGAGTTTATGAGTTTTTGAGTGGTGTGAGTTGAAGGAGTTACTGTCCCTTTCATTCTTCTACACTGTTTCTTTTCCTCTTCCACTCCTACTATAACTTTCCCTCTACCTTTTTGCTTTTCTAAGTCTAATAGGGACAAGTGGATATTCGAGTAGATATTCACATACATACATCAAATAGCCCTGAAACAGTGCTGTCTGGGTGGTGGTACCTATCTGAGAATAAGTAACACTAGTCTTCTCCTTAGGTGAAGCGTTACTTATTCGAAGTAGTGCAATATCATGGCAACTCGTTGTGAAGGCATTCACAATATGAGATATAACTTAAAACGATGCCACCTTAAAAATTTTCTGTTTATTCAGAAATGGCTGTGTATTATGATGCTAAGCACTTTATATACATAGTCTAAATTTGTTCGCAGCTTGAGGCTCTAGCCCTAAATGCGCCTTAGTCGAAAGTAATTCTGTAAGACACGAAGTCTTACCAATACATGTACCTTAATCTCTGAATAAGAAGAGCGGATAGAAATAAAATAAATTTACAAATAAAGAAAACGACATTTCAGAAATTAGTGGGAGTTGGCCTGTCGGTACAGCACATAAAGCATAAATGTAAACATCGGTATTGATTTCCGCATCACGGTATCAAATTTTGCTGCTGCTGTTGTTGTTTTTTGGTGCAAGGGCTACTTAGGACATATTGCACCTATCAATGTTATGAATGTTACACATCAAATTTTACGTTTTTCCACTAATTCACATTAGAAGTTCATCAAACTCTGTATCGACATTCTGTAAAATAAAAAAAACTTCTCGGGAGACTTCCTGTGTGTTTAAAACATAATATAAAACTGTCCTGATTTTAATCTATTTGAATTTTCTGGATGAAGCCACCATCGTCATTTTCTCTTTCTACTCGCAATCAACACTATACTGTACATAAATGTGCAATACATCCAACTTGAACAACATCCATCTTGAAACTGGGAATAGAAAAAGTGAGCCGCTGGTGATATCCAATGAAACTTTGGAGCGCTCCGTCTAGTTTGAAACGATCTGACGTTAGGAGCGCTACATGTAGTTTGTTTTTGTGGCATTCACGACGTCTGCTGACGCTCGCGCTTCAAGCGCTCGTCTAGTATCCTAAAGATACGAAGTCACCCGACTTCAGCTTTGAAGCTCACCGCTAAATTTGGTACGTCCGTATTTTAAAAACGTAACACATTATTGCAAACTTGACTAAGATCAGCAAACACTGTAAATTGCAAAATATATACACAATTTCTGAAAATCTTTCGGAGGAAAACCAAAAAAGAGCTTCTAATACTGGCCAGAAGATGCTCCTTATGCAATCCTCTCCTACCTCTAAGTAAAGAAAACGTACTGCGTAGCTTTCTATGCCATTGAAGAAGTACTGAAAATATTCGTTTCCAATCGACACTCTCTCTCTCTCTCTCTCTCTCTCTCTCTCACACACACACACACACACACACACACACACACACACACACACACACACACACACACACTTCGCGAAACATTTTCAGAAATACGATAAATGTCTCACTGGGAATGTTTTTAATACGGTTGGTAATATTCTCCAAGTTCCTGTGATTGCTTCAAAAAGAAATGTGCCTTGAGATGATCCATATAGTTAATGTGGCGAACTAAGACCAGGAGATTGCAGGGTCGAAAGTCCTGTGAGATAACATGATTTCCAAACATCGAGGCAATCGCACAATCATTGAAACTACTCACTCACTGAGGTATGATGCATCATAACATAACAGTAACCTTCCTTATACTCCTCATTCAGCTGATTAAAAAAACAAAGGATGGAAAAATACGTACAAGAATAACTTTTAGAATCCAGTGTATTATCATAGAAAATCAGTCCGATCATTTCGCAAAAGAGATACCTTACATCACAGCGTAATCCTAAGACAATGTAAAGAAGTCTGACAGAGCTAATGATTCTCGTTGTTCTAATCTTTCTGTTTTGGTTGTCAATGTAACAAAAGTGGCGAAACCAGTGAAAATCAAATCGTTGAAAATAAACGAATCGATTGCATTTGTCCCATTTTTTGAACAATTGGGCAGTAGTGATGCGATAGGGAAGAAATTTTAATTTTTGCATTGCACTTGGAAAGATCGATACGACAGTCCAGACTGAGAAACTAAGCTCTACAGTAAATTCCGAGAAATTTCAGCAGCTGAATACCGACAAGTTGTATACGGTCAATTTCGATTTGGCCTTTCATTTCGACGATTTTTGTCGCAATTTTCTAAACAGCAGACTTCGTGGCTGCATCTCTTTTGCTGAATTCTGTTCTGCGTTATTGTTTCTTTCATAAGATGTGACTGAAAATTGACGTTGCACATATAGTCACACCGACGGGTAGCGGTGGTGGTGGGTAGAATGATACGTCTAAAGCCTCCGAGAACGTTTTGTTTTATATTATATAATTGTACTATCAAGTGTTGACACTTGTAAAAGCTACCAAGCTACCAATGTGAAACGTACAACGGCCCCCCCCCCCCCACCAACAAACTTTCTGGGTCCACTGCTGCTGCTGCTGCAAGGTCACTGCCATTTTGGATTATTGTTTTTTCTTTTTTTGTCACAGTTAGACATACTGTGACATCTGTCAGAAATCTTCTTGTCATACGCAATAATTAAAACTTTGAGATTCTAATTTTGGTTTGTTCTGTATTAATTATACTTTTATATTATACTGTACAGTACTGTCAGCATCCCTCCCAAATATTTACTTTTTCACGCCCTTGTTTCCATAGTTATTATCTTCATATAACTGCCTTCGTTGTAATACTGGAGAAAATTTACGTCACTGATAAATGGATGGCTGAGTGGTAGGTGAGAGGCAGGGGTTATTTATGACTGCTACTCCTACTTTTCTTAGGCTAAAGTCATAAGTAGAGCCCTAGAGAGTTCAGTGTTGGGCTGCTTACTATGCATTTTAAGATTAATGTCCAAGTTTTCTGATGATATAAAGCTGAGAAAGGTAGTTAATGACAGTAATCAGTGCTACTTCAACAAGACCTATATATATATATATATTTTTTTTTTTTTTTTCTATTGTATTAGGAAGTTCCGCTGTCTAATATACAGATAATTCACAAAATCTAATACACTCCCTCCTCAGTTTTTGCCCAATGCAGGGTGGGAAAGATGACCCAAAAATATATACATTAAATAAGCAATACAAAAATAAATATACAGGAAACCCTTGATTAGTGCGGTTAATGAATCCTTGAAATATACCGCACATATTAAAACCGCACTAATCAAACTTAAGAAACAATGGGAATAATTATAATGAATCCTTGAAAATTATAAAATTGTTAAAACATATTTTTTATTACTCAATATGTACCTATAATGCACTGCATAGTACTTAAGGAATAAATTTTAAAAAAGATAGTATGATTTAAATTTTATTTTTTGCAAAAAAACTTATCTAACTTCAATTGAACAGTGGTAGCTTTCTTCCTTTCCTCCATGATTTTGCGATAACAATCAATTTGCTTATCTAACCCTCGATGAACGTTCATGCTTCTCTCTGCATCTGGATCAATCTCTAGTATGAGTTCTTTTGCTTTTTCAAGTGTATTAAATAGTTCTTCAAGTTTTTTGAATGAAATTTCTTTGGGAGCAATTTGCTTTTCTTCCTCGTATGCATGTTGATGCTCAATTTCAAGAAGATCGTCATTACTTAAGTCTTTTGAATGCGATTCCAATAATTCTCTAACGTTTTCTGAATCTACTTCCTCAAAGCCGAGGTCTTTTCCAATTGTAGTAATTTCATCAATAACTTTGTTGACAGGATTAATGAAACCACAAAAATCATTTGCGCATTCAGGCAAAAGATTCTGCCAGACTGCTCTCATGCAGCTGTTCGTCATTTCTTCCCACGATTTGTGTGTTCTCAACTGCTTCTTTAATATCGTGTTTTTTCCAAAATTCATCGAGAGTGATTGCGTCATCTCCAGTTGTAGCTTGAATTGCCTGAGCAAAAGTTCGTCTCAAATAATATGCTTTGAATGTAGAAATAACTCCTTGGTCCATTGGCTGGAGTAAAGAAGTCGCATTTGGTGGTAGAAATATAACCTTCACATTGTTATTTAAATCAGTGAGTGAGGTAGGATGCCCAGGGGCATTATCTAAAATTAAAAGAACTTTGAAATCTAAATTATTTGCCTTGCAGGATTTTTCGACTGCGGGACAAAAATGCATAGTGAACCATTCTTCAAACAACTGCTTTATCACCCAAGCCCTTTTATCTGATTTCCAAATTACTGGAAGGGATTCAAAGTATTTTATTATTTTTTGACGGGCTCCAGGGTTTCCCCTATTGCATGTTACAGCCTTTTAACGCTCTTTGGTTCATTGTACGATAAATTAGCAACAGTTTCAATTTGCAATCTCCTTCAGCGTTACCGCCAAGTAGAAGTGTTAATCTATCTTTGGATGCTTTATGACCTGATGCGGTTGCTTCTTTTCTTGCCAAAAATGTTCTCGTTGGCATATTTTTCCATAAAAGGCCAATTTCGTCGAAATTGAAAATCTGACGATAATCATACCCATTTTCTTCAATTATTTTCTTCAGTTCAATCGGATATTTGGCTGCTGCATCTTTATCGGCACTGGCTGCTTCACCTGTTAATTTAATATTTTTTATGCCAGATCGAGCTTTGAAATTTTATAGCCAGCCTTTACGAGCCGAGAATGTTGAAGTATCCCCTTGATATTTGTTTTCTTTTAATGAAGAAAAAAAGGCTCAAAGCTTTAATCTTGATGTTATTTCCATCAATAGGACTGCGTTTCTGATTACAATCTTCTAACCAAATAAAAAGCAAATCTTCCATTTCAGTCATTAATGGACTTCTATTCCTAGTGCATTGCATACTTAAAGATGCAGATGCCATTTTGCCTTTTTCCCGGTACTCACCTGATTCGTTCAAAACGGCGCGTATGGTTGACTCACCAAAGCCTAGTGCCCTACCTATGTTTGCTTTGCTTTCGCCATTATCAAATCTCTTAATGATGTCAAGTTTAGTATCCAAAATGATGACTTTTCGTTTATTACCCTTTTTCCTGTCCATAGCTATGAAAGGTAATTTAAAAAAAAATGTTTTGTTAGGATGAGCGATATGCCTGCCGCACATCTACACTCGTCGAGGATTGCTGAGGAACTGCCCAGCGACTAGTGAGATAGTGTGCATAGTGTTAGGGTCGGGCGCCACCTGTGGTTTCCCACATCTGCGCCATATGTACACTGTGAAGAAATACAGGGTCCTAGCGGCGAATTATATAGTTATGTTGTGTTTGTGAAAGCTCCTCAAAAGTTCGTTCAAATTCTGGATTACTTTTGGAATTAGCGATTTTAAAGTAGTGTCGTCGACTCCATATTAGTTGGTGAGTTGGTGCATGTATTTTTGTGAGGCGCCTCCGTAGCCAGGTGGGAATGAGCAGCAGTGCGTAGCACACGCTTCTTGATTAGACCAGAGTTCGAGCCCGTCACCACCAAATATGGAAGATGCGGAAAGGTCAGGGAATGACCACCGCATATCCCGGAGCAATATGGCCTTAGTTGCTAATGCTCCTAAAAACCAAACAAACAAACAACAACAACAACAGTATTTTTGTGGCTAAATTTTAAGGGAGTGAGAAGTTATTAACGTTTTCTAATTTTGCTTTGTACAGACATGCTACTCCACTGTTGTTTGTATGTAATGGCCGCTCCCACTGTAGTTCTGCCTGTGGAATGTCTTGTAATGATTTTTATAGTGTCAGTTAATACTGTTCCTGCTGCTTGTTAGTTTGATTAACTGTACTTTTGGAACACTGGGGAAATTGTTATTGTTTCTATAAAAAATTCTACTCACTACAAAGGAGACTATGGGGTTCTTAGTATTGTTACCACATTTAGCGATAAATTAATTAGCAAATGGTCGGCCATTGCTTCTTCCGGAAACAAGTCACGTGAACAGTGCTTTCTCCTGTGATTGGTTGCTGGAATTCCTGCATTTGAAAACTGCCATGAACCTATATTTTAATTATGCTGTTGCTTATTTGCTTAAATTTATAATCCCTTTATTTCATAATGTGTTATACAGTATAATGAGTGGAATTAATTCAATTGTCTCCACAATCAGTATAGTTAATTAGTGCCTTGGAAAGTTGATCAAAACCTTCAGATCGTAACAGCGCGCTATTCACAGCGCCCCCTAGCAACTGTGTTGCGAACTTGCCTCTCAAGTGCAAATTAAAAATTATCTCCTCAGACAGCCCAACCCCTAGCCCAACAAACTGCTGGTTTTCGTCATTGCTGCATTTCATCGCTACACTTGTGCTTTGCTTTTCATCCTGAACTCCCTCCAACTGACATGAGCGGTAGGGAAAGTTCCAGTTCTGCTAGTGAGGAGGAGCCTGAAACAGTTCCGGAGAATCCCCCTCCAACTAGTATCCTGCCAAAGACCCAGCTAAAGAGTGGATATCTCTCGATGAAAAAAGAAAAGAAGAAGAAGGCCAACAAGAAAACTAAGGAGACATGGGCTGCTCTCCTCTGCTCGGAATTTGTGACCCAAGATGAGGGGGCAACCACTGGCATTGGCCACTGACCAAAGCCCTGTTGCTGAACCCACTGATGCTGCTCCTCCTTCTGGGGCAATGGCCTCCACCCATACAGAGATTAAAAGCGTCACCCAAACTATCACACCGACAGCCCTTGCCAACGCTATCGCAGCTGGGTTAAAATCCTCTCCTAGACTGGGGATACCACCT
This sequence comes from Mastigoproctus giganteus, assembly GCF_048544385.1. Taxonomy (NCBI): domain Eukaryota; kingdom Metazoa; phylum Arthropoda; class Arachnida; order Uropygi; family Thelyphonidae; genus Mastigoproctus; species Mastigoproctus giganteus. The sequence goes on from NC_143582.1 coordinate 153,162,834, forward strand.
CCATCTAGTGTCCCAGAAGGTGGACCCACTTCAGAGCCAGCTACCCTTCAACAAACAATCTCTCGACTTCGTAGGCAGTTGATCGCATTCCTAAACCACGACTCCAGTCGCTTCACCAGAAGTGCAGGTAACCGTGTGCAGGAGTTGTGGTCCGCCCTTGAGTCAATTACAACTGAGATCCTCATTGACAATGAGAGGCTCAAAGCTGTGAATGAAGAACTTCGGTCCAAAACAATAGTCCTGGAAAAGGTCATTGATGCTATTGGCAGGCCCCAAAATTGTACTAATGCTGACCCTGACTATATTGAGACTCCGTGCCCCCCTGAGCCTGCTGTGGATGTCACTTCCTATGCTGCTGCAGTGAAGTTGGGACAGGAGCCCCTTGCCCATGGAATGATACAAACTCTCCATGTGCACCACCCAGAGAAGAAGCCACAGCATCTACTACTGTTGAGAGCAAGTGATACCTCAGAGCTCAAGACTAGCAATGACGTCAAAGATCTGGTGCAAAGCACTATAAGGGCTGATTATAAGAATCTAAAAGTGAAATCCCTTAGACCCATTAGGAACAAAGGAGTCCTACTGGAGACCGCAACAAAAGAAGACCTAACAAGTATTGCCACGTGTGGTACTCTCACAAATGCAGGAGTGGTCATAGCTCCTCCTAAAAAGTCAAATCCGTCAATCATAGTGTACGATGTTCCAAAGCACAGTTCCAACGACGAATTACTTGAGGATCTGTTCCACAGAAACCTACAGGACCAGGGATTCTCCTGGGAGGAAGTTAAGGCTGAGACCACTTTTAGGTTTGCAACAAAATCAAAATCTAACTCTACAGAACACAAAGTAATTAGCTTCTCCCCACGGATTTATAGAACTGTCCTCTCTACAGATAGATTATTCCTTGGTTTCAGTGCACACCGATTTCGTCCGTTTACAATTGTCACAAGGTGTTTCCTATGTCTGGGATATGGGCATACCTCCCAACGCTGCTCCCACAAATCTCCATCCTGCGGGCATTGTGCCAGGAGTGGGCAAGTCCAAGCAGAATGTCCCTACCGTGATGAAGAGCCCTCTTGTGTGAATTGTAAAAGGAACAGGCGAGCACATAACCATTCTCTCCGGGATATTTTATGCCCAGAATACCAAAGGGCTCTGGAACTCGTAAGACTAAGGACCGCTGATGCCTAAATCAACAAGAAATACCAGTTGTGTCCCCGCTCCAGTCCTGCCCACTCTTTCTGGAAGCCTAAGAGGAGCCCCCATATCTCAGACTAAATACTTGAGAATGATGCAAATAAATGGGCAAAGGTCCCGCACAGTTGCAGATGAAATACGCCAGGCCACTGAGGAGCATTCAATTGATGTTGTTCTGATTCAAGAGCCGTATGCTGCAAGAATACAACCCCATCCAACCTCTAAAATTACTGGCTTTTCCATACACACTCGAGTCATTCAACCTGTCCCAGTGGACCCTAAAACATGTATAGCAGTCATAAATAGGGATCTCGATGTCCAGGGCCTCTGCAATCAGTTCTCCACCTGCATCCAAATTACATCTACAGATCAATCATTCTACCTGATGTCACTGTACAGCCCTCCCTCAGGTAACATCAATGAAGCACTAAACTTTTTGGAATTCGCCCTGAATTTTATTGGCTCCAAACAACTCCTGGTTGCATCTGACTTGAATGCAAAATCCCCCTTCTGGCACAGTGCGGTTGCTGATGGCCGTGGCCAGCTTCTTCAGGACTTTGTCCTCAGCCAAAATCTTATTATCCATAACCAGCCTAGCCAGTTCACTACGTACTCTAGCTCCACCGGTGAATCTAATATTGACTTAACCTTCTCTACAAAGGACCTACGTCAGTCAGTTAGTTGCTGGGAGGTAACTCCGGATCTGACTGTTAGCGACCATAGAGCCATACTGTTCCATCTTGACTTTGTTCCACCGAGAAACAACAACAACAGAGCAAGGCCAACTGACTTCATTAGATTCTCTTTGAGAAACGTCAATTGGGAAGCATATGACAGCTCCATAGAACTGGACTTTCCAAATCCAGACCCATCACAGATGGACTCGCTAAATGCAGAGGATTTGACCACCTTTATCCAGCACTCCATACTCAGAGCCTCATACAGGTCCTCAAGGAAGAAGGTGTTCCGCCCAGCAATCTGCCCATGGTGGACCCGGGAACTTACCATCCTTCGTAAGTCAGTCCACTCTGCGCGCAGGAACTACCAGCGACACCGTGATTGGCCAGCTCCTGATGTCGAACGACTTCATAGGGATTATATCGCCAAAAAGAATGAGTATACCAAGGCAATTGCAACCAGAAAGAGAGAAACTTGGGCAAATTTCATAAAAGAAACCAACCGTACAAATCCATGGGGCCTGGCATATAAGATCTTGAGAGAGAAAACCTTCTCCCCAGAAATATTCAACACTGTTTCAGTAGACGCTCAGGAAACTAAGTGTTGGCAGGATTCTGCAACCTTATTCTAGACAAACTGTTTCCACCTGATGACATCTCCGAGGATCACCCAGAACATTCAGCAATTAGAGCTGCCAACAACAATTATATAGCAAAAGAGCAAACCGACCCATTCACACTAGAAGAACTGGGAGCAGTCCTTAAAAACATTAATGCCAAAAAGTGTCCAGGCCTTGACCTAATAGAATATATCTTCATCATCCGCTTTCACACACTGCAGCCGCACCATCTACTCCTTCTCTTCAATAAATGCTTGGAAGAAGGATGCTTTCCAAAAGAATGGAAGTTTGCCCTCATTCGCCTCATCAAGAAACCTCACAAACCACCAACAGACCCCCGCAGCTTCCGGCCTATTGCCCTGCTGGCTAACCTTGGTAAGGTCCTGGAGCGACTCATGGCTCTGAGGGTTGTCTCCATGCTACAAATGCATGAATTGGTCTCACCATGCCAGTATGGCTTCACCCGTGGAAGGTCGTGTGAAGAAGCTCTTTTCGATTTGGTTTTACATATTAAAGTTCTGAAGAAAAATTCGAGTTGGCCATCTTCATAGACTTCGAGGGAGCCTTTGACACCGTCTGGTGGGATAGTGCTTTGGCACGCATTCGAACTGCCGCTTGCCCCCGGCAATTATACAGCCTCTTCCAGAATTATTTTTCCGACCGAGCAGTTATTCTCAAGTCAAAATTCCAGCAAGTCACCAAATCAGTAAATCGAGGTTGTCCCCAAGGGTCAGTCCTGGGACCCCTCATTTGGAATATAGTCCTCCAAGACTGGCTCTCCCGCACCTTCAGGAATGCAAAAATTGTGGCCTTTGCTGATGATCTCACAGTTGTGGTGTCAGGGCATTCACGGAAGGCCATTGAAGAAAATGCAAACCAGGTCCTCGAAGATCTCTCAACTTGGGCCGCACTTAATAAGCTGCATATCAACCCAACGAAAACTAAAATGATGCTATTTAAGAATAGACTGGATCTCAGGCGCCCACCGCAAGTAAAGATATGTAACGCTCAACTGCCAATTGTCACTGAAACCAAGGTACTTGGAGTGATTATTGACCACAAACTCAGCTTTCTCCCACATCTTGTTAATCTACGAAACAAAGTTAAGAGATTCTCAGGAACCATCATACGCATCTCTAAGAATGATTGGGGACTCTCCAAAAGTCCCTACGGTTGTATTACAATGCAGTATTTTTACCAATTGTGACCTATGCAGCCGGAGCCTGGTTCCATCGGGTAACTCTTGTAAAGATGCGAGACAAGCTTGGAACCATCCAGAGGTCAATATTAATGGCAATCTGCCGAGTGTGTAGAACGGTCTCCACTCCTGCCATTCAGGTCATTGCGGGAGCACTTCCGCTCGATCTACATATCATTTTCCGAGGGTTGTGCTTCCGAATTACGAGAAATATCCCAACAAGGATCCTCGACATAGAGGTTAATCTGGATGCTGACCCCAAGGCTGAGATGACGCGGTGCTACAACAAGCTCTTCAACATTTGGCAAACTCGATGGCATAATTCAACACTGGGTATTGTCACAAAAAGATTCCTACCTGATGTAACCTACACTGCTACTAAATCTGTACAGTCTTGGTTCACCCCTTCACTAGAAACATCATACCTAATTACCGGACACGGATCCATGAATGAAAAATTACACCATCTGGGTCTCCACCCAACAGATCTCTGCCATTGTGGAGCCAAAGAGAACTGGTGGCATGTATTGTTCGAGTGCATTACGTATGCTGATCTGAGACACAACCTTGTCAGCTGTACGCAGATCTCTGGCGAGCATCTAGAGCTCTTCCTACAGAACCCTAACAACCTCCCTGCACTGCAAACCTACTCAGCTGAAGTCTTTAAGCGCAGACGAAGGATTAACAGGCCCCCAGTGGCAAACATCGAGGACCCAGCAGTGAACTGAAACCAACCATGTATTCCCCCCCCCATCCTGCTACATGGGCTGTGGAGCTTGTTTCTGCGGCCTGTGTTCAGGAAGGAAAACACCATCTCTCTCTCTCTCTATCTCTCTCTCTCTCTCTTCCCCCCCTTTATTTTTTTTATTTATTTTATTATATTTTTATTTTTTTATTTTTTTTTATTATTATTATTATTTTTTTTCCTTTATTACTATTATTATTATTTTTATTTATTTTTTATTTATTTATTATTTATTTTTTTCTTCGCGTTCTACAATCAGTCACATGGTTGTTTTTTTTTTTTTTTTTTGTTGTTGTTTCGCGTTTTAGAGTGAATTTTTTTTTTTTTTTTGCACCACGGGAAAATCTAAATATATATATATATATTATTTTTATTTATTTATTTTTATTTATTATTATTATTTTTTTCTCTCTCTCTCTCTCCTCTGGAGTGGGCCCCTAGAGGAATCTGGCCCACCTTTTGGCAACATCAGGTGGATCAGAGTCTCGTATCGAGACAGTACGTGCTCCATTGGGACTGGCCCACCTTCCCGTGGTGTGGACGAGTACCCAGAATCATCTGTCCAGGTGACTGATGCTTCTGGGTAGCCAAGTGGCCAGAACAGAACAACAGAACACACACATAATACACACAAACCGACGTCACACACATATCTGGCCCATTTGTAGAGATACTGATCTTCACAGAGATACGAGGCGGAGTTGAACTAACGTTCTAGGAGCCGCCCCTTACAAAAACACATGTCCACATGTCCACATGTGAAGAAATACAGAACACTGTAAATGCCAGAAAAAGTGTAGTGTGTTGAGTGTGTAGTTTTGTGTTGGGTTCTGTTGTGTGTGTCCTGGCATTTGGCCGCAGGGCCCCTGGTGGAACCCCACGTTGCCCGCACACACCACTAGGAGGTAGCCAGGCTGCCCATTATTCTCTGGCAGGTCTCCGTCAGGGTCGCCTGAGCTTCCTGAACGGAGACCAATTAAAAAAAAAAAATAATAATAATAAAAAAATAATAATAAAAAATAAAAATAAAAAAAATAAATTAAAAAAAAAATAAAATAATAATAAACAAAAAAATAAAAATAAAATAAAATAAAAAAAGTAAATAAAAAAATAAAATAAAATATAAAAATAAGAAATAATAATAATAACAAATAAATAAAAAAAAAAAACGATGATAATAAAAATAATAATAATGAGACTAGTGAGAGTAGTGAGAGTGAGTACTTTACGACTAGTGAGAGTGAGTACTTTACGGAGCACTTTCACACAGCTTTCATACAAGATGAAATTAGCGCCAGATTCTCGCTAAACGTTACACAGGAATCGCTAAAATTGAACAAATTGTGAAAAATCAGAAAATAATACAGAATCAAACATACATCACGTACTACTTAAACTACATTAATTGTACATTTAGCATGATGATGTAATATCTGCGTTAACGCTAAAATTATACAAGAATATGAGTTACCAGAGCAAGTTTCAATTTCAGAGTGGTATGGGGTGCTGCTGTCGAGCGTTTCGGAGTCGATTCCCATGCATTTAAGTTGGAAGACCCTGGTGAGTGCGTGTCACGTATTTGCCGCTTCAGGCGCCGTCGTGAATTGCCAAGCACCGCAATAAAAAAAAAACAGCGCACTAATCAAATTTGATAACGCATATATTAAGGGGATAGTATCAAAAAAATTTTGCGCACTAATTAAAACCACATTGTTGAAAACAGAACTAATCAAGGTTTCCTGTATATCGAAAACAGCCCAAAGTCCAGGCTAAAGTGTGGTTATAAATAATTGTCAACTAATTGCAAAGTCCACTGCATTATCAATTACGATGAACATGGCAAACAATACCAAACGAGGCTGGGAAAATTGCAAAACGATCAAAAAACAGGGCACTTAGATTATTCCGAGTTAGAGAGGAGTCTCTCTCTCCAGGGTGGCCCACAAATACATATAATTATTACGTTCCAGTATAACGTTAGGGACCGTTTCTTCTTTAGCACAAGAGCACAGATGAGATTCAGACAGGCCAACTGACTCAATCTGAGCTTTAGGCCATGTCCAGTAAGCAGCTCAGTCTCTCACTGCACCACCAGTTAAGCATGGCCGAGCGCCCAACGATATCAGAGATACGTAGCTCAGTGGAATAAACTAACCTAACACGCACCATCAACTGCTGCAATTTTCCCATCCTCTACTTGTAACACAGTTCGGCAGGCCAGAGTTACGCACAGAATAGCAAAAACATGCTTTTAAATAACAGAATTCACAATGATAACTCCATTATTATTATTATTGCTCTCTTATATTATTTCTCCCTGTTTGGGGGATTCCACTATCCTACAGGTGTTCAAGATTGCGACTTTCTGTGGTTCCTTGTAGGTGTTCTCTGGGAGACCTATTGCTGCTAGGCTGTTATGTAGGGTCTTTGGCACCATACCGGTGGTTGACACGATGATCAGGATGGTCGTTACTTGTTGTATATGCCACATCTCTTTGATCTCCAGTCTTAGGGCCGTGTACTTCCTGATTTTCTCCTTATGTTTTTTTTTTTTTTTTCTTTTTCCTTTTCTGGAGGTTGGGCACCGCCATGTCAATCAGATAGGTAGCCTTTTCCTTCTTGTTGACAAGGGTTATGTCCGGTCTGTTGTGTGGGATTGTCGTGTCCGTTATTATGGCGCGGTCCTAGTATAGCTTGTGGGTTTGGGTCTCTAGTACTACCTGAGGTTCGTACTTGTAATACTGTACACTTTCTTTGAGCAACTGGTATTTCCTTGCTAGCTTCTGATGTATTACCCTGGCTACCTGGTCGTGTCTACGAGTGTACTCAGTCCGAGTGATCACTTTGCATACCGCGGTGATGTGTTGGATCGTTTCTGAGGCCAGGTGGCATCGTCGACATATGTCATCTGAAACTCCGGGCTCCTTGGCGATGTATTTTCTATAGTTTCTAGTTTTGGATGGTGAACATGAATCCTTCAGTCTCAGGGAGCAGCGTCCCGCTCGTGAGCCATGCATTGGAAACCATTTTACCTATGTGATCTTGATGGAGGTCATTGTAGTGTCTGCCATGGAGTTTCTTCTTTCTCCATCTTTCTAGCTTCGTTTGTGCCGTCTGGGCGGGAGGGGACTCCTCGCTTAGGTTGAGTGGGGTATGCTGCTTGTCTATTTTCCTTATGGCCTGATAGAGTGCTTCTGTTTTATTTTCTGGAAGTAATCCTTAGGTTAGCTATCGCTGCTTTCTGTTGCTCGATTAGGTCTATCAGGCCTCTTTCTCTCTCTCTGGCCGAGCTATTGTCAGTTTCTCCATCTCCATGGCGTGGTGTTGGCGGCTCTTCGTCATCATTGTCTTTGTCTTTCTCATGATATCTAGCTTATCGTTAGTCCAATCTATGATCCCGAAGGAGCATGTTAGCACTGGGACTGCATAGGTGTTTATGGCTTTAACTGTGTTCCCTCCGTTCAGCAGGCTTCTGAGTCTATGGTGGTATTTGTCGGTCAGGCAGCCCTTGATTTCCTTGTGCCGTAACTGCTGAGCCTGCATCATCCCCAGGTATTTGTAGGTCTCTCCCTCTGTTGTGGCTTCGATGTCTTTACCATTTATCTGTGATGGATAAACCTCCTCGCCTTGCACCAACATTATACATCGTTGAAAGTCCGTATGTCGCAGCCTCTTCCCATGCTCGTCACATGTAACACTCCTGCTAAGCACGCATATTAACACATCGACTGTTGGTTGAGTTCACCTGTCCATGCTTTTATTCCCATGTTGCGTCTATCGTCAACGAAAAGTACACTTCATTTCCATAGGAAAATCTAATAATATCTTATTAATCAGAACTACCTGTCGGGGAATACATTTATTTTAGCAGCACGATTGTTCTGAGAAAGTCAGTTGTTTTTTTTTTTTTTTTTTTTTTGCCGAAGCAACAGTATATTGTGCCTGTAAATTCTGCGTATTCTAATCGGTTTAGCTGGATGAAAAACTCAAGTTTATGATAGACAAAAACATGCAACCTTCACCAAAGACCGACGAACTCGTCAACGGTGTGAAAAAAGTCCATATAATTTTCTTTCCGATGAGGCAGAATTTGAAAATCTATAACTTATAGATTATAACTATAAGATATAGATTATAATTATAACTTATATTATATTATAACTTATAGATTATAACTATAACTTATAGAAAATTATAACTACTGTGCCAGTTGCGAAGGTTCAGTTCGAATTATGCCTCTACGGAAAGACTACCATCACTTTAGTTCGCTAGTCATTGGCGAGGGTTGCATGTTTTTTCTGTCCCGAAAATTATTTTTTTTTCAATGGTCTAATAGTATACAGTTTAGTTAACCAATCTCCTTACACGAACAACCAACTGAATGATAACATCACAACAAGAAATGTGTGTGTATGTGAAAGTAAATAAGTTTTCCTATGGCAACAGACCTTTGTTTGCACAGTTCTTTGTCCACCTTAAAGTGTCATACTCTACATTTTTAAAACAAAACAGCTGTGCATTTCGTTTAATTTGAGTATTCATCCAGATTGTAACTTTTAATAATTTTAATTTTTAATAGTTTTTAATCTTTTTAATTGTAATTTTAATTATTTATTATCGGAAGCAGTTTTAACTATTTATTCTGACACAATGTCTTCTCGCACTAATGGTCTTGCTGCGGTGGTTTGATGTATTTCGGGGTCGGGGTGGGGCTCTCGGCTTTCGATTCCGTTGCGCATCGGATTTGATCGTATCTCTATGAGTAAGGGAATTCATTTTTTCATCTTATTTTATTCGTCACATTTGGGAGAGAATTGACTGGAAGCATTCCACGAAAAAGATTGAGGTAATCTCTTACTTTTTTAATATACTATATATTTTTGTAAATTATGTTTACCGTATTTTCTTAAACTTTCAATTATATTTCGAAAGGTAAATTTTCCAGACGGTAAAAAAAAACACACTGTTTACCTTTGCAATCACGCAGTATAGCCATTAAAAAACAATACCGGAACTGTTTTCTATTTTGCCATTTTAGAATTCGTGAACTATGACTTCCAAAATACCTATATCTTATTCATTGATCTCTCTCCCGCTCTCTAAGGAGTAAGCATGAACCGGTCTAATAAAATGAAAATAATACTGAATTTCTACGATTATTTATTTGAACAAATAGGCCGCATCCATTTAACCCATCAATCAAACAATACATAGGAATCTAGGAACCACGATGCAGTTTTATAACTTTATGCACAGCAGTGAAATACTTTCATATAAAAATGCAAAGAAATATAGGACAGCGACCACAACTCGAATAAGGTTCTACTTGTGATAGTAAATGCATATTTCTGGAGGAGAAATGCCATACTTTTATTAACCTTTCATCTAAAAATGAATGAATAATTATTTTAATTGAGGTAGTTAACAAGTTTAAAAGTAAAATTTTATTAACTTGGAAACTTTTATTAATTAATTTTTCAACTAAATCAGTTAATGAAAAATTCCTCAATCAGTAATAGACAAATTTTATGTTTTCTCCGCAACGTGATCGAATTAGTCGGTCTCGAAAGTGGGCATGGTTCTCTTTCCCCCCTCTCCTCATGAGTCGGATTTTCATCCCGAAAACATACAAATCGATTACAGATTAGACAATTTTCTGACACGCTTTCCTGTGAATCTGTAATTCCGTTGAGTGTGATGTATGCAATGAAATATAGTTATCTCTACCTCTCTTCAACTTTCTTCTGCTTTGTGCAGATTTTGCAATCAGATTTCCGGCTGACTTGACATGACGTGTTATATTATATATGAAGGGCTGCTCCTGAAAGTTGGTTCAAATCCACTGTGCCACGGCACACTGTGGTGATACATAACTGAAAAATGGACAGAAATGAATATACGAGTAGTGTGTGTGTGTGTGTGTGTGTGTGTGTTGGATCGTTTGTTTTTTTTTTTGGCCACTTTGCTAGCAGAAAGCAGCAATCACTGGGAAGTCTTCTTCCTACTATCCGTCCACACCACAACTATACTTGTACTGTCCTACCATATAGATAGGACGAATGATATTCGCATTCAGAGGAAGGAAGGCACTAACCCATAAGTGCCAGCAATTCCGTATCCTTGGGAGCCCAAACTGGAGGCACCAGGAAAAAAAAAAACGAATAGCATATACTATAAGCCAAAAAGAAAGGAAAAGAGATAAAACTTTAAAGAGGGAAGAAAATCCCGCACTAGAACTAAATCAGCGCTAGCAAAGTCCCATATGAGAACCACATTGGTGCAAGCACACACAAGAACTCGAACAGCAGATAAGTAAAAAAAAAAAAAAATGAAAGAGTTTAATCCTGCACAAACCCAGGATCAATGCCAGCACGAACGTCAGGAATCTGGAACAAACTACAGGCAATTCACACGTCTTTCTTGAACCCTTCTGCATACAGTTTTCCTTGAAACTGTTGTTCTTGTGGCCGCCGAGGACTTGCTACTATAATGATCATATTGATCATAATATACTCATATTAAGATGTGTAACTCCTGGCAAACCTTGAATTTGCCTTCGAAACACTTTTCCTGTACTGTTGTCCCCTTGAGTTACTGCTTATTTTCTGTGGTATTAGTTTTTATATAAGACATGGGATATCTGTTGAATTTTTGGGTTTTACAATTAACACTGCTGATCCCATGGTTGAAAAGTCACGTTGCTGAGAGTTTATGATTCGGCGGTGGCAAGATAACTGCAATAACTTCTTTAAGGGACGGGTAACTAAAATTCATTACAACAGTTCTTTTTTGCATCTATAAAAAATAATTTTCACTGGTTTACTCCAAACTTGTATACATTGTATCTCAGTTCTGGGCATGGGTCACTAAACGCCAAACTGGCTGAATTCCATCTTACAGCTTCAACTTTGTGTATTTGTGGCGATACTGAAAATTGGGAACATATCCTTTTCCAATGTCACATGTATGCGCGGACTTACGGCACCCCATGATACACATTTTCCTTAACTTACTCCTGGTCTAGAAGAAACTGTGATAATCTCCAAGGAGAAATTTCTTCTTCTTCTTCAGGACTTTGCTACCAAGGCTTTCATTCGCCGAAAATAACTGTTTGCATCTAGACAACCATCTACTGTCCACTGTTGACGTTTTGATCAAACTGCAATCGGATTCCTTGTCATGGATCAGCCTATGCAGGAAACTTCACCAACCTCAGTGCACAGATGATGATGTGATGCTGACACTAACATTATCCACTGAACTATTATCTTTTTTCCCTTTCCTTCTCCCTACAACCACTGTTTTTAGATTTTTTCTTTTTAGGGTTTTAGGCGCAGCAGCAACTTAGCTGTGCTGTATACCTGTCTGTAAATTGTGTGTATTCCGTGGTCGATTTGCTGTTCGCCCGAAGAAAAACCATAGTAAAAACCATGCTATCCTCGCCTGAGACAGACTAATTCTGCCACGCTGTGAAAAAGGCTCATAAAAATTTGTCGCTTCATTGAAGGGATTTAAACTCAGGTCTTTTCCATCAGGTGATGTGCTACCCACGGCGGCATAAGAACAGGTGCATGAACACAAGTGTTCAAAGAAAGTGCATCACCCCTTAAAATTGTAATTGTCGTCTGAATAACGTAAGTATATGGCAATATTTCTTACAGATTGCATCATATAAGATTTACACGCGTAGGTGATGACCTAATATTGCATCGGCTGTTACTTTCAGCTATATAAGCACGCTCTGCAAGAGTTGCCGTCATTCCTAGCTTGTGTCACGATGGCGAGTTACGTGCAGCTGACACTACAAAGAAAGAGTGCTATTATTGATTTACGTGAGGAAGGATATACTTCCTGTAATATTGCTTATAGTCTTGTAATTAGTCGACAGTGAGTACATTTCTATCCAAACTCAAGAATACTGGTTCTGCTGATAGAAAAAAAGGAACGAGAGGCAAATGAGTCTCTATGCCAAAACAGGACCGCGTTTTGAAGCGCTTATTCCTTAAAAACCGTAAAGCATCTTCGTCTGAGCTGAAAAGAGATGAGAAAGAACATACAGGAGTGGTAGCAAGTGCAGTAACAGTCAAAAGACGCCTCTTCAAAAATGGACTTAGGCCGTCGCCCTAAAAAGGAGCACCTCCTCACACAAAAAATTAAAAAGGCCCGATTAATTTGGTGTAAGGAGCATGTCAAATGGACCCCCCGAGCAGTGGAAGTCAGTTATTTTCTCGGATGAGAAATTCAATCTGCATGGCTCTGATAGGCGACAAACGATTCGCCGTAGACGTGGTGAAGAATACCATCCAGACTGTATGGTGTCTACAGTGAAATTCCCTACCAGCCAAATGATATGGGGGTGCATTTCGTATCATCGCGGAGTACGTCACCTGTAGTTTATAAAAGGTTCCGTAAATGCCAATGGATACCTGGCTATATTGGAAGGCAAATTGCTGCCAACTATTAGAGATCATTTCAACCTGCCAAGTAACTGCATCGTTCAGGATGATTCTGCTCCTTGTCATCAGGCGAAAAGTGTAAGTAGGCACTTCTGTAGTTACTTTAGCTTCATTTCTGCATTAGAGGTTCGACAGTAATGTGAATTCATTTGTTACAGGTGAAAAAATGGTTGGAAGAACAGTCCATTGCAACCGTTAGATGGCCAGAAAACAGCCAGGACATGAATCCTATAGAGAACTGTTGGTATCGTGTGGAATCTGCAGTTGCCAGAAAGAAATCAACACCCTTCATGAACTTGTGAACTTCATAATTCATGTTTGGAACCACGAACTATCAGTTGATTATCTTCAGAAATTGATATTGTCGATGCCTCGACGGTGTGCTGCTGTCATCAGGGCCAGAGGCGGTTCAACTAAATATTAGTTTGCACCTGGTGAACTTTATTTTCATTTTGTTTTCCATTTAAAATGATAAACTGAAGCAAACTGGGGGCTTCTGATAACATGTCAGCCATTATTACCGTGTTTACCAAAACTGTTGTATAAAGGTTGCTAATGCTCATTTTGGAATATTTTGAGAGCCCCTGTCAAATATTACTTAGCTTTGTCTTAAATATTAATAAATATCTTTTATTTCTATTTCTATTTGTGATGCTAGTCATTAAGATAATAAACCATCGCGAAAAAGGGTTAGAAATGTGAAATTCCTAGGTGATGCCCTTTCCTTGGTGATGGCCTTATGTACACTAATGTTAGGAGCACTGTAAATAAATTTAATGAATTTGAAGTACTGATTAAGGTATTAAAGGAAGGGATGTCGGAGACATGGTGTCATATAGACATTAACGATACTGAATTTGAAAATAAGGAGTACAATGTCAAGAGCCTCTTTGCAAATGAGCATAAACTGGCAATTGAGGTAAGAGCGAATAAAAGTAAGCATCCTTTATAATCACATGTTCGCATGAACCGTCATACACAGTACTTGATCGGAAGTCGTGGCCTTATGGAACACTGGTAAAATCGTACAAAGACAGGTATCAAAAGAAACCTACCAGGATCCCACCATACCAACCATCTGCATAGCAACTAACTAATTCAAGAAGTACAGCTCATAAGAATAGTCGCTCCCTCACCTACTTCCTTCAGAACATAAGAAGCTTGGTAAATAAATTATACACGCTCCAGACCATGCTCTTCCTAGGCGAATTCGAGTTTATCTGTCTAACTGAATCTTGGCTGTCAGATGATAAAAACCTTGATCTACTCCTCCACACTGTGCCCTATAATACCCTTAGCAATTGCAGAGCCAACAAAAGGAGTGGAGGAGTGGTTATATTCTATGTAAACCACTGGAAATCTACAAAAACTACGCCGAGTAAAACTGAGAATTTTGAGGCCTTATGTACCATCCAGATAGGCCCACCTGATCACACAGATGCATCTAAGTCTTGAGCTTCAATCTTGGCTAGTGACTAATCTGAACCCAGCACTCCCTACCATTCGTGGTGGTATTTCAACATGCCCCTTCCAAAGCATGCCTCGGCACTATACGACTTAACATTAACCTCTGCAGATCTAATAAGACTTGATACGCCACTTACAAGAGATGGAAAAGCTCTTGACCTCATCTTCCACAGCTTACCAGTTGCAAAAACGCAGCCTTCTCAGTTTTCCTTTACGTCAGACCACCTACCCCTCACATGTACCATCGTTGTCACAAAAAGGGGTAAAGACCTCTTTAAGCTCCCAAGCAGACGCATCACAGCATAAACTAATCCACTCCCTAAGATTTATCAAGCCGCAGGTTGTTATGTCTCACCTGACTGCTTATGACTGACTCAGCATAAAAAGTTTATATATAGAAGAAGCAACTATTGAACTCTCACAACAGCTGAAAGTTATTGCTACAGCTGGAGCATCAAAAGAACTCACAGTATCTGTGCATACCAGAAACTGGTTCAATTAAGACATCAAGGTGGCTTTTACGAGAAATCAAAAATTATACAGAAGGTGGCTGAAATCGAGAACCTTGTACGACGAGACCACACGTTTGATATGGACAAAGATCTCTTTTCAAAGTGGGCTGAACAGGCCTTCAGAGAACAACAATCGTAAATTACCGGCCTTCTACCTGTTGTGGACCGTTGTCTCCCACAGGCCATGAAAGAAATCACCATTACTAAGGAACAGTTAATCATTGTTATTAACACCTTGCCAAATAAAGCTACTGTTGGGCCAGACGGCTTTCCCCTATTTGCGATTAAAATAACCTCAATTTATATTGTTGAACCCCTTTTACACATTTTCCAACGCATAGTGTAAACTGGGACTGTCCCGTCTCTTTGAAGGACGTACTAGGTCAAACCGGTTCCAAAAAAAATAAACATCCAAAGTTACCAACTGATTTCAGTCCTATATCCATCGGATGTTCCCTCCTGAAAATCTTTGAAAAGCGGTTACTTCCTACAATAATTGACCACTGCCTCCGTGACAGACCATCTCATCTACACACCTCGCTGCACCACCGATCTACAATAACAAACCTTCTTGACACGCTGTTTCGGATTCAACATGACATCAGTAAAAGATCTCAAATAGACATCATTTTCTTTGACATAAAAATCAGCTTTCGACAATGTGTCAATTCAAACACTGCTTCATTTATTAAAGAACTACTACAATGGTTTTCAACCGGGGTGCCGCAATAACGTTCCAGGGGTGCCACGTAATTTGGGTTTAAGTTACTTAAACTTATTTTTTTTTAATGTTTATTTCATTATAGAACGGTGTACGGTATCTTTTTAATTTTGTGGTGATTTATAATTGATGTTTACTTAGTACCTCTATATAAAGAATAAAATTATTATACACTATATATATATAGTGTATAAATATATATATACATACACACACTATATATATATATATCTGATAATTAAAATAAATATGATATTTAAATAAAATCATCAGCCAGTAGTACGGCAATAATGCAGAGCGAAATGAAACGCAAAATAATATAAATAAACAAACAGGGAAGGGAAAGTAGAGATAATAGGACAAAAAGGTAGTCGATAATCCCCTATATAATTTAGTCAATTAAGTCATTAAACCCAATTAATAAAAAACGATATAAATTTAAATAATGCCAATTATAAATAATTTAGCGGTACCGCCCTTGAAGGTACCAGTTCCAAAAGACGTGAAATATCACCAAAAAAGGGTTAAAGAAACTACCAAAAAACTAAAATATCAAAATAATAGACTGACCATCATGCCCCATATCGACAGAGGACCACGAGGCCAATAATGGTCATGGAATCGCTGCATTTCAATCGTCATACAAATCATCGCAAAGGCAGAAATATCGAAGAACCAAACCACCCCTCCATTCTCCGATAGATCAACCCATGCAGAGGATTTGCATGGCGGTGGTCCTTATGCAGCGAAAAATAATCTATAGAACAGACAACACTCTTGATCAGAGCCACACCACTGACATAATGCAAGCTTAACCAGCTTATATAATAGAAAGGAAAAGAATAGATGGCGGCACAGGTGCTGCTTATTTAGCATATCAACCCACTACTACCACTAATTTATATTATGTGAGGTAAAAGTTAGGTAAAAGTAATAAAAATAAATAAATATGACTATGTAGCTATCATTAGAGGCAGCAAATGCACATCCTCCACATGATGCCTAATTATATCTGATAATTAAAATAAATATGATATTTAAATAAAATCATCAGCCAGTAGTACGGCAATAATGCAGAGCGAAATGAAACGCAAAATAATATAAATAAACAAACAGGGAAGGGAAAGTAGAGATAATAGGACAAAAAGGTAGTCGATAATCCCCTATATAATTTAGTCAATTAAGTCATTAAACCCAATTAATAAAAAACGATATAAATTTAAATAATGCCAATTATAAATAATTTAGCGGTACCGCCCTTGAAGGTACCAGTTCCAAAAGACGTGAAATATCACCAAAAAAGGGTTAAAGAAACTACCAAAAAACTAAAATATCAAAATAATAGACTGACCATCATGCCCCATATCGACAGAGGACCACGAGGCCAATAATGGTCATGGAATCGCTGCATTCAGGGAGGGGTGGTTTGGTTCTTCGATATTTCTGCCTTTGCGATGATTTGTATGACGATTGAAATGCAGCGATTCCATGACCATTATTGGCCTCGTGGTCCTCTGTCGATATGGGGCATGATGGTCAGTCTATTATTTTGATATTTTAGTTTTTTGGTAGTTTCTTTAACCCTTTTTTGGTGATATTTCACGTCTTTTGGAACTGGTACCTTCAAGGGCGGTACCGCTAAATTATTTATAATTGGCATTATTTAAATTTATATCGTTTTTTATTAATTGGGTTTAATGACTTAATTGACTAAATTATATAGGGGATTATCGACTACCTTTTTGTCCTATTATCTCTACTTTCCCTTCCCTGTTTGTTTATTTATATTATTTTGCGTTTCATTTCGCTCTGCATTATTGCCGTACTACTGGCTGATGATTTTATTTAAATATCATATTTATTTTAATTATCAGATATAATTAGGCATCATGTGGAGGATGTGCATTTGCTGCCTCTAATGATAGCTACATAGTCATATTTATTTATTGTTATTACTTTTACCTAACTTTTACCTCACATAATATATATATATATATATATATATTATGTGAGGTAAAAGTTAGGCAAAAGAAATAAAAATAAATAAATATGGCTATATAGCTATCATTAGAGGCAGCAAATGCACATCCTCCACATGATGCCTAATTATATCTGATAATTAAAATAAATATGATATTTAAAATAAAAACATCAGCCAGTAGTACGGCAATAATGCAGAGCGAAACGAAACGCAAAATAATATAAAATAAACAAACAGGGAAGGAAAAGTAGAGATAATAGGTAGTCGATAATCCCCTGTAAAATTTAGTCAATTAAGTCATTAAACCCAATTAATAAAAAATGTAAATTTAAAATAATGCCAATTATAGATAATTTAGCGGTACCCCCCTCGAAGGTACCAGTTCCAAAAAACGTGAAATATCACCAAAATTGAAATATCACTATAATTGGCATTATTTTAAATTTACATTTTTTATTAATTGGGTTTAATGACTTAATTGACTAAATTTTACAGGGGATTATCGACTACCTATTATCTCTACTTTTCCTTCCCTGTTTGTTTATTTTATATTATTTTGCGTTTCGTTTCGCTCTGCATTATTGCCGTACTACTGGCTGATGTTTTTATTTTAAATATCATATTTATTTTAATTATCAGATATAATTAGGCATCATGTGGAGGATGTGCATTTGCTGCCTCTAATGATAGCTACATAGCCATATTTATTTATTTTTATTTCTTTTGCCTAACTTTTACCTCACATAATATAAATTAGTGGTAGTAGTGGGTTGATATGCTAAATAAGCAGCGCCTGTGCCGCCATCTATTCTTTTCCTTTCTATTATATAAGCTGGTTAAGCTTGCATTATGTCAGTGGGTGGCTCTGATCAAGAGTGTTCTCTGTTCTATAGTTTATTTTTCGCTGCATAAGGACCACCGCCATGCAAATCCTCTGCATTGGTTGATCTATCGGGGAATGGAAGGGTGGTTTGGTTCTTCGATATTTCTGCCTTTGCGATGATTTGTATGACGATTGAAATGCAGCGATTCCATGACCATTATTGGCCTCGTGGTCCTCTGTCGATATGGGGCATGATGGTCAGTCTATCATTTTGATATTTTAGTTTTTTGGTAGTTTCTTTAACCCTCTTTTGGTGATATTTCACGTTTTTTGGAACTGGTACCTTCGAGGGGGGTACCGCTAAATTATCTATAATTGGCATTATTTTAAATTTACATTTTTTATTAATTGGGTTTAATGACTTAATTGACTAAATTTTACAGGGGATTATCGACTACCTATTATCTCTACTTTTCCTTCCCTGTTTGTTTATTTTATATTATTTTGCGTTTCGTTTCGCTCTGCATTATTGCCGTACTACTGGCTGATGTTTTTATTTTAAATATCATATTTATTTTAATTATCAGATATATATATATATATACTATATATATATATATAATTTGTATTATGAAATATAATTTTTATAATTATATTATTGTAATAACTATCATATAACACACACATATATATATATACAGAGAGAGAATCGGATCTAACAGGCAGAAAATTAAGTCGACTGAGTAGGGGTACCGCAAAATAAAATAAATTACTTAGGAGTGCCGTTATTAAAAAAGGTTGAAAGCCACTGAACTACTACAAGGCAACCGCCTTACTAATCTCAATCCTTCGCAACCTCCTTAAAGAAAGGATACTGATAATATCCCATAGTCGCTACCAGATTATGACAACGGCAAGAAGAGGAGTACCACAAGCTGGAGTGTTATCTACCACGTTCTTTGCACTAATCTTAAAATCATTTCTAGCGAGGTTTACAAACTTCAGCTCTTACGCTGATGACTTGAAGTTGTTCGTCATCTCTGATGACATTTAAAGCATTCAAGAAATAAATGAAAACACTGCTACATAAATCAATCAACTTGTTGACTACTTAGATATGGCATTGCTCCAACTAAATCAGAAAAAGTCATCCCAAATATCTATAACCAAGAAGCGGAACAAAAATGATATCCAAGCTGTAATAAATGACAATAAGGTCACAAAGGTTTCAACTCACACAGACCTTGGTCTCACTTAGGACGAAAACCTTACTTTCCAGGACCATTTCATATATACAAAAAGGAACTCTAAAAATGCTGATATACGAAACTCTCCTACCTAGGCTAGGCGCATTATAGCCTAAGCTGCTCTTGCGCCAATAGCTTTTAAATAACAACAACATCTATGTACATCCTTCAAGCCAACCAGCTGTACAGAGGGTGAAATCAATAATTAATAAGAATAATAATAATAGGAGTGCGATGGCCCAGTGGTTACGACACTGGACTACCAGCCTGATGGACACGGATTCGAGTACAGCCTTGGCGGAAGCGAACGCGTACGGAATGATGTACGTATTCATTTCGATGCTCCACTTCATGCTTTGGCGTTTTCTCCCTTCTTGGGTGGTCGCTGGTGCAGGTTGCGCAGGGAGCACTTCCCAGTTGGTGAAGCTAGATGGTCTTGCCCTTCTCTTGTGGTAGCCATACGGGGGACAGCGCCACTTGCTCCACTGTTTCCTTCGGGCGACAGTCTCTAATTTTTCGAACCGACCCCTCTGCCTATGGCCTGAACGCGAGTGATTTTATCCTGTTTAGGTCTAAACAGGTCCACCTCCATAGATGGATGATGTCTCAGAGAAATATTAATCATACTGCATCGAGTGTGGCGCAGGATAAAGTCACTCGCGTTCAGGCCTTAGGCAGAAGGGTCGGTTCGAAAAATTAGAGACTGTCGCCCGAAGAAGACGGTGGAACAAGTGGCGCTGTCCCCCGTATGGCTACCACAAGAGAAGGGCAAGACCATCCAGCCTCACCAACTGGGAAGTGCTTCCTCAGCAAGCCTTCTTTGAAAAAATCAAGCAGGACGTGAGCGATCAACGATAAAGAATACGGAACCAGAGGAGGAAGAACATACCACCACCGAAACAGACAAAGAAGAACAAGAAGAAATACAACCCACAGCAGCTGAAGTGGAAACAGACGAGGCCATGATATCTAAAATAGAGGACGAGTGGAAGGCCCTAACAGAATTCGAAGGAATGGACACCACAAAGACTCACGTGATACCGAAGCAGAGGCCGAATAGAATCTTGTGGAGAGTCACGGACCACCTCAATCGGCACAAAATACCGCATTACCTCGACAGCAATGGTGCAACACTGGAGGTCATCCACACAGCCGTGTATTGTGCTGCGGTAGCAGCCACGAGGATCAATGGAAGAGAGACGAGAGATCAGCAGCAGAAGAACCGAAAACAGAAAGAACCGCCAGCTTGGAAAAGAAGACTTCAGCAGAAGATAGAAGAATTAAGAGTCAAGATAGGTCAGTTGACCCGGTACCAACAGAGTAATAGAAGTAAGAAATTGATTGGAAAGGTGAAGAGCATTCTCAAGAGAGACAGCATATGCAGCAAACATGAGACAAGAAATCAGAGAATACTTGGACACATTGAAGCAGAACCTCCTCGCACTCGGCAAGAGACTACGCGAGCTCCCAGAGGAAAATGGGAGCTCGCGCAGTTTAATACCGAATCTTCGATGAGGACCAAAGAGCCTTTCCTACAGGACACTGAGAGAAGATGAGAAAGCAGGAAACGGACCACCCGAGAAGAAGACGATCGAGGAATTCTGAGGAAACATATAAGAAAATGAGAGGGTGGGAGATTCGGGAAGAAGTAAAACAGACGATCAAGAACTCTCACAACTGGAGAACTCCAGGAATATATAACATCCACAACTACTGGTACAAGAAGCTCACTTGCACACACACACACACAAGCACCTGCAGAGCAGTTCACCCGAATGATAAAGCACCCAGAGACAATCCCGAAGTTTCTCACTCAAGGAATCCCATATCTGAAACTTAAAGACGAAGATACAAGAAACCCAGCGAAGTACAGGCCAATCACCTGCCTCACAATGCACAAGATCCTGACCAGCTGCATATCAGACCACTTGGAGAGCCAGAACATAATGGCCGAGCAAATGATGCAAGGAGTAATTAACCATAGATGCCGCTGTTATGGAGCAAGCCTACAAGAAGCGCCGCAACATGTACACAGCCTACATCGATTACCGCAAGGCCTTCGACTCCGTGCCTCATAGCTGGCTAATAGAAGCACTGAACATCTACAAAGTCAATCCGATAGTGACAAACTTCCTAGGAGAAACGATGGCGAAACGTGGTACCACCATTAAAGTCGAAAACATCACAACCAGGTCTATCCCCATCAGGAGAGGAATCTTTCATTGAGATGCCCTGACCCCAATTTGGTTCTGTCTAGCACTTAACCCGCTATCCACCATGCTCAAAAATAGCAAGTACGATTATAACCTCAAAGAAGGAAGGAAGATCCTGTACACCCTCACCAACCTGATGTACAATGATGACATCAAGCTCTACGCGGGAACCAAAAAGCACCTCCAGCAAAGATCACCGAAGAATTCAGCAATGATATTAGGATGGAATTTGGTCTAGACAAATGTAAGCCCCACGGATTGCATTTGCACCCAGGGAAAATTAGTGAACTCAAACTACGAGCTGCAGACTGGTAAACAGATCGAAGCCATGATAGAGGGGGAGAGGCCTACAAATACTTGGGGATGATGCAAGCTCACCAGTTACAGCACAAGGAAATTAAGGCTTGCCTGATTGAAAATACCATCAGAGACTCAGAAGCCTGTTGAAAGCAAAGCTGAATGGAGGAAACACAGTTAAAGCCATAAACACCCATGCAGTCCCAGTGCTAACGTACTTCTTCGGTGTCATAGACTGGAGCGGGAGGATATCATGAGAAAGACAAGGACAATGATGACCAAGAGCCGCCAACACCACCCGAAATCTGCCGTGGAGAGAGAGAGAGAGAGAGAGAGAGAGAGAGAGAGAGAGAGAGAGAGACTGACAATTGCCGGAAAGGAGGAGGAAGGGGCCTGACAGACCTCACTGAGCAACAGAAGACAGCGATAGTTAACCTGAAGGATTACTTCCAGAAACATACAGCAGCACTCCAGCAGACCACAAGGAAGATAGACAAGCGGTATACCCCACTCAACCTAAGCGAGGAGTCCCCCCCCACCAGGAGGCACAAACGAAGCTAGAAAGATGGGCAGAGAAGAAACTCCATGGCAGACACTATAATGATCTCCATGATGATCACATAGATAAAACTGCTTCCAATGCATGGCTCACGAGCGGGGCGCTCTTTCCCAAGACTGAAGGATTCAAGCTCGCCATCCAAGACCAGGTAATCAACACCAGGAACTATAGAAAATACATCGCCAAGGAGCCCGGAGTGTCCGTTGACACATGTCGACGATGCCACCTCGCTTCAGAAACAATCCAACATATCATCGCGGGATGCAGGCGATCACCGAGATTGAGTACACTCATAGACACGACCAAGTTGCCAGGATAATACATCAGAAACTAGCAAGGAAATACCAGTTGACCGAAGAAAGTGTACCGTACTACAAGTACAATCCCCAGGCAGTACTAGAGACCCCAACCCACAAGCTGTACTGGAACCGTGCCGTAATAACGGATAGGACAATCCCGCACAACAGACCGGACATAACCCTTGTGGACAAGAAGGAAAAGGCTATCTATCCGATTGACATAGCGGTACCCAACACTGGCAACCTGCAGAAAATCCATGGGGAAAAAAATCAGGAAGTACACGAACCTAAAACAGGAGATGAAAGAGATGTAGCATATGCAACAAGGAACGACCATCCCGATCATCGTGTCAACCACGGGTATGGTGCCAAAGACCCTACATAACAGACTAGCAGAAATAGGTCTTCTAGCGAACACCTACAAGGAACTCCAGAAAGTCGCAATCCTGAACACCTGTAAGACAGTCAGAGAGTTCCTCAACCAACAATAACACCAGACATAACAACAACCACCCTGTGTACTTGCTAGCAATGCCACCCGTCACAGGGTGGAACCCCCAATCAGGGAGAAATAATATAAGAGCAATAATAATAATAATAATAATAATAATAAAACAGGAAGTACACGAAAAAAATCAGGAAAATCATCGTGTCAACCACCGGTATGGTGCCGAGGACTACATAGCAGCCAAGCATCAATAGGTCTACCAGAGAACACCTACAAGGAACTCCAGAAAGTCGCAATCCTAACCACCTGTCGGATAGTCAGAGATTTCCTTGACCAACAGTAACAACCAGACATTACAACCACCCTGTGTACTTGGTAGCAGTACCCGTCACGGAGTGGAATCCCCCAATCAGGGAGAAATAATATAAGAGCAAGAATAGTAATAATAATAATAATAATAATAATAATGTACACAGGAAGGACGGGCAGGATAGGCGAGAGGGGTTATGCTCTTAGTTAATAAGCATATTGAATCTAAGGCACTGCATCAAGTCGACATGGGTGGTCAGTACAATGTTCAGTCAGTTTGATGTGAAATAAGCACTGAGAAAAAGAAAATAAGAGAGTAGGAGGGTGCTACAGGCCTAATGACTGTGATGACTAAACCAAACAAATATACAGAGAAAGCGAGCGGGCCAGCAAATCAGAATGTCTTATAGAGGATTTTATCTTTCCAGTTGATGACTGGAATTTGTGGATTGGTCGCTCGCACACTAATATGACTTTTGTGAATTATTGGATGGCTGTTTTCTACAGCAGCATTTTGGAGAAGCAACTAGAGGTAGCAGTACTCTTCATCTGGTAATCAACAGCTATTCTTCATGCATTAAGAATCTGCAGGTAAAAGATCTACTAGGTGGCAGTAATCGTGGTGTACTCATGTGGAATTTACTTAAAGATATAACTACTGTCAAGGGTAAATGGAAAGGCTTTTGGTTTCGTTATTGGTGGCTATAGTGGTCTCAGACAGTTTTTAAATTATTTACAGTGAGACCAACTGATGATGGTACCAACAGCAAATTCTGAATGGGAAGCGTTCGGGGAAATAATCATAGAAGTCGCTAAGCTTTTCATACCAACTAAGAAATACTGTGCAAAGCTTAGACCTAAATGGATGTCAGATAACTGATGACGTAGCAGAGGAAAAAATGCGTGGGATGCGTATAAATTATCAGGTGATACAGATGCCTATGGTGGATATAAACTAGTATATAATCAAGTTACAAAGGAGATTAAGCAAGATAAAGCAGATTACGAGGTCTCTGGGAAAAAAAAATGAGAAGAACAGCACAGTAGAAGCGACTTCTACGCTTATCTTAACGGTAGAAGGAAAGGCCCGAATCACATTGGGCCATGTCAATGATTTAACTGTTGATGACCCTGTTCAGGTTGCTGACGAACTGATTAAGTATTTTGCATCTACATTTACGCGTGAGGAATTCTTTATGGAAGGGGATGCCAGAAGTCTATCAAATTCTAACGGAGAGCTAAATTATTTTGTAATAACTGAAAGGAAACTGGAAGAGAAATCGTTGAAGCTAAACATAAAAAAAGGCGCCTGGGGCGTATCAAATTACACTGAGAGAGGCAACATAGGAGGTAAGAAAACCTTTAGTCATAATTATGAGATCATCTTTTGATTCAGGGACGGTCACTATGGACTGGAGATGTGCGAATGTATCCCCAATTCGCAAGGGGACGGGGTGGAATCAAAAGCTGACATGAGTACTTAAAGACCTTTTAGTTAAACTTCTCTATGGAGAAAGTACGGAGTCACTGGTTAAAGAAATAATGCAGGACCATCTACACAGGAATGCAATTATAGTGCAGTCACAGCATGGATTTGTTAAGGGGCGGTCTTATCTGACTAATCTGATTGAATACTATGATGCAGTAACAAAGGAGCTGGATCCAAAAAATAAATCTGATAGCTTCTTATTACTTGGATTTCAGGAGGCTTTTGATACTGTTACACACAAAAGAATGCTGTATAAACAAGAGCAATGTGGCATTAAGGACAAGTTAAAGGGACGGTTGAGTGCGAGAAGACAGAGAGTGGTTATCAGTGCGCCAGGCTCTTCGTGGACTAATGTCATTTGTCGAGTCCTCCAGGATTCAGTGCTGGGCTGATTGTTGTTTTAATATTTATGAATGATACTGAAGAATGTATATCAGGCTTATTTGTCTAACTTTGCAGATGATACAGAAGTTGGCAGGGTGGTGGTTAATGACAGTAATCATAGTAAGCTACTGCAAAAAGATCTACAAAAATTTGGCTATTGGGCTCAGAAATGGTGGTTGAAGTTTAACAACGATAAACAAAGTACTGCATATAGCAGCAGTAATCCCATATTAACATACCGACTGTGTGGTAATATACTCAGTGTAGTAGAAAATGAAACTGATCTGGAGGTACTCGTTCAGTCAGATATGAAGTTCTTTGAGCAGTGAATATTGCTAAGAGAACTTCAAGAGGCTGCCAAGACAGCGTATGGGGTTTGTCAATGATATACAGGAATTTTGCTAGCAGGGACAAGGAAGTGATAATCCCTCCATGTATAAGGCCAGGACTGGGTCGCATCTTGAGTACTTATATAGCATGCAGCTCTGGAGGCCTCATTTTAGGAAGGAGGATACAGAACTAATGGAACGACTGCACAGAGATTGGGCAACGAGATTGGTGAAGGGAACAAAAATCTTACGAAGAAATGCTTCAGTTCTGAAAATTGCGACTGGAGACTAAGCACCTGCAAGACGATCCGATTGAGGCGTTTAATGGATTGATTAAGTTCAATATTGATGGCATTCTTCCTTCTTTCTGAGACTACACACACGAGGGAGCAAAATTCAAATTCGGGAAGGATGGTTGCAGGATAGATGTGTGGAAGTTTACTTCAGCTGCGGGTGGTTGATTGTTGGAACAAACTTTGTTGTGTAAGTAGGTAATTTGAATAAATTCAAGGAAGAACTAAACAAATCCTTGGAGGAGATAGACGGGTGAGCACGTTCAAAAAAAAATTTTTTTTCTTTTTTTTGGTGATTATTCTCATCTCTTACGGGATGAGAGTAATCACACAGTTAACACGATTCGGTTCTAATAGTAATTACGATGTTACCACTCCAGAGCGGTAACGTCGTAATTACTTTTTATGTGGGCATGTACACCGATGAGCCAAAACATTATGACCAGCGAGTCGTTATGCAAATCGAAGCAACTGCAGGTGAACTACGGCGCGTGCGCGGGTCGGGATACGGTATACAAAATACCTGATACTGAGCTCCGTTAATCAGTGCTACTCTTGTTCTTCAGATAGGAAAGACAGCGGACTTAAGCGAGTTTGACAAAGGCCAAATTGTAATGGCCAAACGACTGGGTCAGAGCATATCCGAAACGGCACGGCGGGCGGGATGCTCACGCTCAGCCGTGGTTAGTATCTACCGAAACTGTTCCAAGGAGGGGAACCGACGAACCTCCGGCGAGGTTTTGGACGACCACGGCTCATCAATGCTCGAGGTGAGTGAAGGCTCTCCCGGATGGTGCGTGGCAACAGAAGGGCGACTGTGGTACAACTAGCCGGTAATTGGAATGATAGTGACGGGAATAATGTGTCACAACACACACAGTACATCGAACCCTGCTGAAAATGGAGCTGTGTAGTCGCAGGCTGCTCCAAGTGCCCATGCTAACCAAGGTTCACCGGCGCTGTCGCCGGTGAACTAATGCCCTGCAGGTTCTTTCAGGGAACCTTCCCCTGGACCTATATATAGCTTATAGAGACTGCTATCTACAAACATAAAAAAGGCCTACCAACCTCACTCCTTGGAATAGACTGCAATCCTGCCACAAATATCAAACAGGAAAAAAATGAGTGGATTTTAGGGAGGCAGGCCAACTGGACTTCTCCTAAATTTTCTGAAATAGAAAGATATTGGATCCATCAGGTTTTAGACTGAGTGTCTGATAACACACAGAATGCCTGTTCCCCTCCTACTCTATGTACAACGTGAACGCCCTACAGACTAAATTTAACAACACTAAAAATAATCTTCGTCCGGTCTCGGCCTATCCATCTACGTAATATCAAACCTCCCAGCGGTGTGTATGGACATACAACGTATGCATGCAGACAAGCGAAATGAGTGTATACATGTGTATATACACATACATATGTTTTTTTTTTTTTTTTAGGTCCTAGCCACCGAAATCTCAGGAAACTAAGCGGAGCGGAGATGGGGCAGCGTTGCCTCGACGGGGCGAAGGTGGGGTAACGTTTGGCCCCACCAGGTTTTCAGCGGCTAAATGACCAGGCGAACAACGGTACACGGCTTTACACATGTACAATACGCACACACTTTTAAACCTCTGGCATTCCAAGCAAACTAGTACACCCACAATGAACGCAACGCGAAGATGGCGGAAACTTCTGGTACCGCATGACATCACTGTACCTTACACCTCTACGTCAGCGGAGATGGAAGAAATTCCTGGTGCCGTTTAACCCTCAACACACTTTGTACCTCAACATCATTGCTGACTAGGTACACCGTTTCATGGCAACGGTCTTCCCCTCTGGCGGTGATCTTTCAGTAGGATAATGCGCTCTGACATACCGCCCGGATTGTTCGAGACTGGTTCGAGGAACATGAGGAAGACTTCCAGGTATTGCTCTGGCCTCCAAATTCCACAGACATCAATCCCATCGAGCATCTGTGGTTTGTGTTGGAACAGCAATTCCTATCTGCGGCGTCTCAACCACGGATCTTACAGGAGTTAAAGGATCTGCTTGTTACTTGTTGGTACCAGATAGCACAAGACATATTTAGAAATCTTGTATCGTCCATGCCTCACCGGTACCAGCTGTTTTAGCTGCACGTGGAGGACCAACATCATATTAGGCAGGTGGTCATAATGTTTTGGCTCATCAGTGTATGTCGTTATGTACAATAAGTTTTTAATGGCGACGAAAAAAGATAAATATACATATGCAAAAATATAAATATACACAAAAATATAACATGCATGGCAGGAAGATAACTAACTATTGTACTACTACTACGAGGGTCGCATTTACCATAAGGTGCAAGCTGGGGGCCTCACTTGAAAACATAACTTCTCACAAACAACTATATAAAAAACAGTCTAGTTATAGTTGCAAAATAAAATACTTATTTTTAAATATTAAATTCATAATATAAAAACTAAAGTCCCTGAAAAATTTGTGAGGCCTCCCGCCTACATTCGAAATATTGTTTTATCGCATGGCCGTAACCGATCGAAGTTAACCGTCGTTCGTACGCATGTGTAACGACTGAGAGTTTAGTTACCATTAGTATTTGTAGTGCAGTATACGAGTACATATACTTAATTATATGGTTAAAGTAGCTGTCCAAGTCGGTAAGAATATATTTTTTAATAAATTTATTATTGTTATTTTAACAAATATAAAAAAAGAAAGAAAAATACTATTCTTTCTTTTTTTATATTTTTTAGCTTTTAACGTAATTATTTTTAATTTGAATTGGTTTCTTGAACTTTTCGTGTAATTTTTATAGTGAGTACTAAATTCTTGAGTTTTTAGATCTATACTGTACTTATTTCTTTATAATTGTATGTAAAAGTAATTATATGTAACATATAAAGAAATAAATATAGATCTAAAACTCAAGAATTTAGTACTCTTTATAAAAATTATTTTTAATATTTTGGAGTTAATAAATATTTATTTCGCTTTTAATAGTATAACACATGTAACGATGCCAAGAAAGTTTGAATCCGGAGCTAAGAAAAGAAAACGACTCAGAGAAAAGGCAAAATACCTAAATAGTCAAAAGGAGGCAATTTTGTCTTTCTTACGTCCTTCTGAAAATGAAAAATTTCATGGAACTGAAGATGTACCTCAAATTACTCGAAATGAAAGTGAAACATTGTTATCAGTATCAGGAGACGAAAATGAAGAACATCAAAATAATGTGCACAATATAGAAGAAGTAAAAGAATTAAATGAAACAAATCAACAGAATTTTGAAGAAAATTTTCAATCGGAGTCTGTACTTACCAGAAAGCAAGTTATCTCTTATCCTACTGATATAGCCGTGTGGCCAATTAGTATTGATGAAAAATTTATCGATCATATTTTAATAAATACGCCTCAGAATGTTGGTAAAATCGAAAATTTAAAAAAAATAATACACAGAACGCAATAGAATACATGTCAGAAATGTAAATGGATCACATTTTTACTGTAAAGAGACGAATGGTACAAAGGAGAAACGAGAGTGGCTAATTTTTTCAGAAACGAGCAAATCAATTTACTGCTTTGTCTGCAAATTGTTTTCTAAGTCAAATAATAACTTAATGAAGGGTTTTAATGACTGGAGAAATATAACGCAAACCTTATGTGATCACGAGCATTCTACTGAGCACATACGAGTGAGGTGCACATATCGCAAAAGAAAGTCAAGTTCTTCAAATAGCTGTATTGATTCTGAATTGATGAAACAAATACAATCTGAAGAAAATTATTGGAGAGAGGTTTTAAAAAGAATAATAGCTACCGTTAAGTTACTCAGTAAATTGGGACTACCTTTTAGAGGCAATACAAATGATATTTTTCTTGATTCTTGCGGAAATTATTTATCGTGTCTACATTATTTAGGTGAATTTGATGATTTTTTAAAACATCACATTAAAATGTACGCAGATCAAATTATCTTTCTTACCACACTTGTGATGAATTCATAGCGTTAACAGCTAATAAAACAAGAGAAATATTAATATCAGAATATTAAGGAAGCTGCTTATTTTGCAATAATACTCGACTTGACGTTGTCCATATTGACCAACTAGCTATTATAATTAGGTACGTTACAGCAAATTGTGACATTAGAGAAACATTTATTGGGTTCATCAGTATTACACAACATAATTCATTATATTTAGAAAGGGTAGTATTAAAAAAAAATTATCTTTGGATATAAAAATGTGTAGAGGGCAAAGCTATGATTACGATGCAGTGACTTTATTAGCAGGAGACAAACACGTCTTCTTCCGATGGTTGATGGAACACACCGAGGCGGGCAGCAGGCAAACGTTTGTTTATTGACAGTACGACTCGCGGTAAGCTTATGAATTTGCTAATAATTTGTTACAGTCTTTAGTTGGTATTCTTTTAGATATAAGATATAGTTTTGCTGCTTTAAATGAAGAAGCGAATTTATTAACAGATGAGACACTATTTAAAGATGGGAAGAAAAAACGGAAAATAAATGTGTGATGAGGTTTCACAATCCGACGATGACATTATATTACATGGAAAAGAAAATTTCGTTGATAATACTTTTAATGTCATTTGCGATAAGGTAATTTTGGAAATTAAAGAAAGGACGAAAAGCTATTTAGACATATGAGATATGTTTGACATATTTTAAAAGAAAGATATAAATCAAGTCAAGTACATAACTAGTATTAACAAAATTTTACAAACTTATAGGACTGATATTGACTCGGAAAAATTTATTGACGAAGTTAAGCAATTTTAATAATCATGAAAGAAGAAAATTTTTCAATTAAATATATGCACCAATTTATAAACGACGGGTTAAGGTCTACCTTCCCGAACGTGGAAACTATTTTAAAAATATTTTTGATTATGCATATTTCAAACGCAAGTGCTGAACGCTCATTAAAAATTATTTAAGAAGCAAGCAACTTGCACCAAAATAAAACAAGTGACCTATCGTTATTATTCATTGAATCAGATGCAATGGACTCAATTACTTATGATGATATTAGAAATATATTTGATAAGACCAAAGCCAGGAAAAAAAAACTTTTAGTTATTTTTTTAAATTTAATACATATATACTTATGTATGTATAATATTTTTTTTATTTTATTAAAATGAGTTTTTATAGAAATGTCGAATTTTATTTTCAATAAATTAAAAAATATATCTATGAATTTGATTAACTGAAATAAACGTTTGAAGCATTTTTTTTTCTTTGTACTGACTTGACCTGACCTTTTGAGGCCTCATAATTGTGTTGCGCCTAGGGCCTCCAAAAGTGTAAATGCAGCCCTGACTATTACTGTAACTACTACTGCGATGGGATGCCTCCACAAGGTTGACAGGTTTCAGCCGAAGACGCCGACCTGGTATTCATCAGGCTTATTCACGACCTGCCAATTAACAGGACATGGTGCCATCAAGGCCAAGTTGACCTCACTCGGAATTATAGAGGCTGTACCTGCGGCGAGCAAGAAACCTGGCAGCACCTTATGTATGACTGCCACCAATATGATGACCTCCGCTGCCAAATGGTCACAAGAATACAATATTGTCCCAAACACCAAGAACAACGTCTCTTAGAAGGCAAGGAGACATGTCGCCTTTTCTGAATATTCACAGGAACTATTCGCGATACGCCGAACACTGTTACCCCAACAAGCGAACCAAACAACCTAACCGAGAGGAATAGAAGAAACCCGACATGGGGAACTGGACAACAACAAATCTGAGGCAAGGAACAACCACAAACAAAAGGCTCAACTGACCTAACTACCAAAAATGGCAGGTGGACTAAGACCCATCCTTCCGGAGAACAGAATCCCAACCACAACAGGAGACTCACTAATTGAACACTCTAAAAATACGCACAACTCAATACCTAACTGAAGGCAACATGGACGTGGAACCATGCCACATGAATGACCATAATCCTAGGACCGGAATGCGACACACCGAGCCGAGACTACGCAGCTTGCTGACAATAGCTTTATTGGCGACCTGAATCGAGCACTCTAGCCCGTTTCACTTTAAACCACACCCTTCGGCGGATGTGGGGGGACAGCCAGCCTCCTGGATGAAGAAAAGAGAATCAACGAAAAAAAAAAATGGACAGGGATTGCCCCATGAGTGTCCCAACCTGAATCAAGTGGACAAGAATAGAGACAACAAACTGCAGCCTAGCTCCCAAAGCCTTAAGGCAGGCTGAAGAGGGCACCCTAGCCCCCTTCACCTTTAAACCCTACTCCCCCGGGGAGACGATTCTCTCGTCCCCCCATCTTCATTTCTACTCTGGTGGGGCATGCCCATGCCCCACCAGAGAAACTTGGGGCTGTCTTCCCTATTGGCCCCATACTTCTGTCTTTCTCCCCACAGTCTTCAGCTCTCCCCCCCCTCTCTATCTTCACGCTAGCGAAGCCCCACACACACCTAAATTTAAACACATCCAAAATATCTTCGCCCACGTTCCAGCCCAACTCAAGCGACGTCAACCCCACGATTGACGTTGGTATGTGTATGCACGTTGTGTGTACATATGTGCATGTGTGTATAGATGTACTTGTATACACACATAATACATGCAACATAAATACAATATAAATTTTTTTATTATTATTTTATTTATTTATCTTTTTATTTTTATTTTATTTCTTTATTTATTTACTTTTTTTTTTAGGTCCTAGCCGCTGAAATCTCAGGAAATTAGGTGGCAGAACCTGCCAGAGTAACTTAAGTCTACTGGGTTCCTGGTCTGTCTTTACGGGGCGAAGGTGGGGCAACATTGGGCCTCAGTAGGGGTCCAGCGGCTAAACGACCAGATGGTCGTTTAGCCGCTGGACAACGGTACATGGCACTACACATATACAATATCCATACACTTTTAAATCTCTGGCATTTCCAGTGAACTGGTACACCCACAATGAAAACTACACGGAGATGGGGGAAACCCCTGGTGCCGTCTGACACTAAATACACCTTACACCTTCTCCCGCCGATCCTCTCTTCTCCTGGTGGGGCATAGGCATGCTCCAATGATCATCTGGAGATATCTTCTCTATCGTCCCCATTTTTCTGCCTTTACCCCCCAAGTCTTCCACCTCCCCTCCCCTCCCCCATATATCTGCACACAAGAGAACGCCCCACACATCAAATTTAATCTCGTCCAAATTGACAGTTTCGCCCAATCTCGGCCTATTCATTTCAAGCGACATCCCAACGCAATCGAAAACAAAGTAATTTTTTTTTTTAGGTCCTAGCGGCTGAAATCTCAGGAAAGTAGGCGGGACTTGCCAGAGTACTTACTAGTGTAATTCGTCCACGGGGCGAAATGCGGACAACGTTGGGCCTCAGCAGGGGTCCAGCGGCTAAATGGCCAGAGGAACAGTGGTACATAACATTACATATTTACAACAGTAGTAGTAGTGGCATGTGATGCAAGAAAGCAAGTGTATGAGCTTATGCAGCATCAGCCAAAAAATATATATATATATATATATATATCACACCATTCCCTCCAAATGCCTGTCCAATTCCTCTTTAAATTTATTCAACCTATCAACTTCCACAACTACAGATGGAAGTTTGTTCCAGCAATTAACCACCCGCTGGCTAAAGGCAAATTTCCGCACATCTATTCTACATCTGTCCTTTCTTAATTTGAACTTATGTCCCCGTAGGTTGGTAATCTGAACAAGTGGAAGGATCCCATCAGAATTCAGCGTGCTCAACCCATTCAAGGCCTTATACACCTCAATCAGATCACCGCGCTGGTGCCTAGTCGCCAGCTGCAATTTGCAGTACTTAAGCCTCTCTTGGTAAGAGGATCCCTTCATTCCCCTCACCAATCTTGTTGCCCTTCTCTGTACACGCTCAAGCAAATCGACATCCTTCCTAAAATGAGGCCTCCAGACCTGTACACAGTACTCAAGGCGTGGCCTGACCATTGCCTTATACAAAGGGACAATCACCTCCTTTTCTCTGCTAGCAATATTCCTATATATCATTGACAAAACCCCATAACCTGCTCTGGCAGCCTGTCTGCATTGCTCAGAAAACTTTATATCTGACTGCACAATTACTCCCACGTCTTTTTCATTTTCTACCACCTTAAGTGTAGTACCACACAGTTGGTACTTTTCTCTCGGGTTACTTCTACCCATATGCAGTACTTTGCATTTGTCAAGGTTAAACTTCAGTTGCCACTTCTTAGCCCATCTGCCCAAATTATCTAGATCCTGTTGCAGTAGCACACTGCCATTACTGACCCTGCCAACCTTTTTATCATCTGCAAACTTCGACACTAAGCCTGATATACCTTCATCAATATCATTGATGAATATACAAAACAACGGTGGACCCAACACCGAACCCTGTGGGACTCCACTAATAACATTAGTCCACAAAGAGCAGCACCCATTGATTACCACCCTCTGTCTTCTCCCACTCAACGATCCTTTTATCCATTGTAGCAACTTACCCTTAATACCATTCTGCTCCAATTTGTATAATAGTCTTCCATGCGCAACAGTGTCAAAAGCTTTCCTGAAATCCAAATATATGATATAAAAATTATTTTTTGCATCCTGTTCCTTTAACCACATCATAATAACCAATCAGATTTGTCAGACAGGACTTTCCCTTAACAAACCCATGCTGTGTCTGAATTATTGCTGCAGCCTTGTCTAGATGATCCTGCAATGCATCTTTAATCAGTGACTCCATTATTTTACCCGGAACAGAAGTTAAACTAACTGGTCTGTAATTACTCGGGTCACTCCTTGATCCCCCTTTGTGAACTGGGGATACATTTGGACATCTCCAGTCCGTGGGAACCTCCCCTGAGTCCAAGGATGCTCTCATAATTATGGCTAAGGGTTTGCTTAGTTGCTTTGCCGCCTCTTTTAATATAACTGGATAGATCCCATCCACCCCAGGTGCTCTTCTTATGTTTAATATCCATACACTTTTAAATCTCTGGCCTTCCCAGTAAACTTGAACACCCACAATGAAAGCAACAGAGAGATGGGGGAAATCCCTGGTGCCGTTTGACATCAATATACTTTACACTATTGTACCCAGAAAATAATAGACAAATACCTACGACTATTGTTCTTCATACCGTGTGAAAATTTCCTGGGTCGAGTTTCAAACCCCATCGCGGCGACACTAATTTCATTTTTCCCCCCTCCGGAAAACTTGAGTTTTTCATCCAACAAAGAAACGGATGATAACATACATGGAACTTACAGACACGCACACTCGCCTCGCCGACTTGGATGCCTTGGCACTAATCAATATTGGTCTTAGTTCAAGCAAGGCCCTGGACAACGTGAAAGTTGAGGCTTTCACACTTATGAATTGTATAAATTACCTGACTGGGCGAAGCGTCTAAAGAGTTTGAAGCCCTGAGTCCAGAAAGCCAACGCCCAAAATCACCAGTAGCGTTAATTCTAAACAAACAACCTACGGACCACCCTTTCAACACAAAGCTACTTGGCCTGACCCAACTGATATATCAGGACGAGTTGAGTTATTTGATAATTTAAATAATAATACATTGACTATTATCGTGTGCATAATTAGTCAGGCGAGCTTCTGGGCATGTATACAGAGAAAATTTACCGGTGAGAATTTAGAACTATCAGTCTGATTGAGGCCACGCAAGATGATTTAACGATTCGCCACTCTATGCCTAACTGGCGACCAATGCTCAGTCCGGGGGTATCGTGCATAATTCGTAACTATGGTCATTATGGCGAAAAATTTGAATTCCTCCGTGAAGTCAGACAGTACATGAAACAAGTTTCAAATTTCGTGGGTTAAATTTGTCCATTTAACTAGCATTTTCATAGCTTTAATCGGAAATAACGTTTAAAACTATTCTCTCCTCCTCCCCCCCCCCCATCCGTTCACACTAATTTTCGAATCTTGGCAGCCCTACGTACCTACGAAAAAAAATAAATTGTTTTATAAATTACCAGAATTCTTACTTTTACTTCGTTGGAATCGCTATTCACTACTGCGTGCATATTTGTATAAGTACGCAGCTTATAACTGGTTTAATTATGTATAATTTTGAATACTTCATATTATTTCAGCATATTATCCATAGTGTAACAATTTCGTTTTACTTATAACTATTGCTGCTATTACCATATATTCTGGAGTGACTAAATCATTTTCTTATAGAGCATATATATCGAATACATAATAAAAAGTAACACCTTTTACTCCAGTAAAATTATTACTAGTCTTCCACAATATGTTTACTCAAAAATGAACTGGCTTCGGTTAAGTAAAGTCATATTTCGAAGTTGAAGTACGACAGTGGTATAATATATTATACACTATTTATTTTCACGATTTTAAATACACTTTTTTATTTTATTATTATTATTTTTTTATTTTCGCAACTGCATTTCACTATTTCGTCTTTAAAACAAAATGAATTATGCAAACATTTCTAAACCACGATCTTTCAACAGAACAAACCTGATAATTTACCTCAAGTTTTCAGAGAAAATGCGAGACTTCAAGCAGATCTTCAAATTTCTGTAGCTTACAAAGCAGGGTAATGAATAATCTTTACACGTAAAGGTGGAGGTTATCACTTATAAAAAGATACAAGAGAGACCTACTACTGTTTTAAGTCTTATAATTAAAAATGTAATAATAAATAGCATTATTTAAACTAAACTGTTTACGACATTCATAAAATGGTACGCACCTTGACAACCAAGCGCTTACTTTTTCTGAAAAACGACTGCAGTGTCACCAATACAAACAAGTTTATTATTATTATATTTTTCATGAAAACTTGTTACAGAAATACGTTTTTTTTTTAATTAGTTCAAATTTAACCTAATCGAATCTAAATTCTAAATGTATATTTGGAAAATTGATATAAAATTTATCATCCCGTTTAAATTATAAATAATATTCTGCAATATTTATCCATCAGCGATGAATAACGATTAATAATAAAAATATTTTTTAATCTTAAACACTTTTTAAATGAATATTCTGACAATTGTCTCGTGGATTTAAGTAGTTAAGAAAAATAAATTACACTTAAATAAGAAATTCAATTCATTTTTTGAATTGCAATCGCAGTCTCCTTTAGAAAAGCAAAAAAAAAAAAACTTCTAGGTAGTCAATCTATAACTACCTGGTCGAAGAAACCCACTGGCATGTAACCTTTATAATTTAATTTAAGGGCAAAATTTTAAATAAGATTTACTCAATAGTTGAGTAGTTTAGAATTTACGTTACGGCATGAGGAGTCAGCATACATGCGTCAGTAATCTGCATGCATTCTATGGTCAGTTTGACTATTTTGCTGGATGAAAAATCTGAGAATGTCCCAGACCAAATTTATAGTCTTTATAATTTAATTAAGAAGAGTCCAACAGAGATGCTGCAAGAGGACGCTACATCGCTGAGAAATTACGCCAATCTGATCCAGTCCATGAGGTGTACTTGCCTATTTTTCTAGATGAAACTGGGAACAGAAATCATATAGCACTTCCTTTCGCGACAAGTGACTTGATTACAGTTTACGCAAATAACCAAAGCGGCCTATACAATTTTCTTTGTCCTAATTGGTAAGTTTACAACTTCAGTGGACAGTGAAATCGAACCCACAAGCATTTTCAACACGGCGTGAAAGAGCAATGATGTTATCACTTTGCTACCCGTGGATGTTAAAAAATACTTGCAAATCAACATTTAAAAAAAAAACAAATAATCAGGAGTGAATTTTTTATATCTGCAGTTTCCAGATATTGCTCCTATTTCGAGAGGTTACCATCCAGTTCCAGCCCATTACATTACAAAATGATGTTACTCTTAAGAAATCGGGAAAAAAATTAGTCAATGTAATTTTTTAATTAATAATGTGTGACTCCTCCTTAGAGGCTTAGAGGGGAACAGGCATTCTGTGTGTTATCAGACACTCAGTCTAAAACACTGATGGATCCAATATTTTTCTATCTCAGAAGATTTAGGAGAAGTCCGGTTGGCCTGCCTCCGTAAAATCCACTCATGCACACCTTCTCGATGGTAAGCCCTGTTATGTCACTGTTGCAACGGCTAACATGTAAAATGGTTCTCTTCAAGGCGCCTGGTCAGCGTGAAGAGGAAAAGACCAAACCCTCCAGCACATGACAGCACGACGAAACAAATGGCCCTCAGTCCCCAGCGGCTTTCACTCATCCTCTTACGGCAGCGAGAGGATCAGAGTGGAAGCAGAGGGCGCTAAGAATCTCTGGGTACAACCAGGCTGCCATGCACGGAAACTGAACTTGGCCTGTTACAACGTAAGATCGCTCATCGGTGAAGACAGGATATTAGAGCTGGAAAAGGAATTAGAAAATGTGAATTGGAATATGATCGGTTTGGCTGAAAGAAGAAGAAGAAATGAATCACTTATAAGTTTATCAAGTGGAAATCTGCTGTACACCAATGGGAACAGTGAAAGGAGCGAAGGTGGAGTTGGCTTTCAGGTCCACAAAGATATAAAAAACAACATTTTGGAATTCCAAAGTACATCACCAAGTGTGTCACGATTTCTAAGAGGTGCAATCTAAAGGTTATAATGATTTATGCAACAACATCGAGCCATGATGATGAAGAGGCTAAAGAAATGTACACCGAAATTGAGAGTCTTCTAGATGAGCAGAAGACTCACTACACTATCATTATGGGCGACTTCAATGTGAAGGTTGGAAGGAGACAAAACAGCGCAGAAAGGGGAACTATAGGAAATTTTGGAATTGGTGAAAGAAACGAAAGAGGCGAAAGACTTGTGGAATTTGCAGAATCTCGAGGATAGTCAGCGATGAACACTTTTTTCAAGAAAAGGGTGAAAAGAAAGTGGACATGGAAGAGTCCAAATGGATTAACAACTAATGAAATCGGCTTCATCCTCACTAACAGAAGATATATCGTGAATGATGTTAGTGTCCTGAACAAGGTAAATGTTGGAAGTGATCACAGAATGGAAAGATGCGCACTTGATATAGATGCAAGAAAAGAAAGGAAAAAACTGACTCGAGTAAATAATACGAAGGTCTTTGAGATAACAGAAGAGGAGAAAAAACAGTATGTACTGGAACTTAAGAACAAGTCTGAGCTTCTGCAGACTGCTCAGGACCAAGATATCGATGAGGAATATTATAACTTTCTGAAAGTGATAAAGCCCAAGAAAGCTATAGGTAAAAAGAAATCCAAATAAGAAAAAATTAGTCAAGAAACACTGGTCATGATGAACCGAAGACGACAAATGAAGAGCAGGATAAACACGGACAAGGAGAAAATTGAGTATACTGGGTTATGTAAAGCCATTAGAAAGAGACTCAGAAAGGACATAAGAAGATTTAACACAAGAAAAGTAGAACAAGCATTAAGGGAAAACAAGGGACTTAAATCAGCAGCCATGAGCAGTAATACAGAAAGACAAATGATACTGAAACTGAAGAATAGCGATAGTGTACTTGTAAATAGCAGAGAAGGCATAATTCAAATAGCAGAATACTACTAGAGAGAATTATACAATGAGCGAGGGAAGGATGCCAGCAGTGGGGAAGATGGATCGCAAATTAGCAACACATATGACATACCCGATATTCTTCCTGATGAGGCAGAACAGGCGTTGAAGAAAATGAAGAATCAGAAAGCCCCAGGAGAAGATGAATTTACTGTAGAGTTTTTAAAATTGGGAAGAAGAGACATGGCACAAAACCGGCAAGACTCTTCAAAAAATGCATTAGAAAAGGTGTGATGCCTAAGGAGTGGAATGCTGCAACCCTAGTTTTTGGTGCATAAGAAAGGAGATAAATCAGAAATTGGAAATTATAGACCAATTAGCTTGTTATTCCACATCTACCAGTTGTTCACAAGGGTCATGACTAACAGATTAGAAAGAATATTTGATGAGAATCAACCGAAAGAGCAAGCTGGCTTTAAGACAGGATTCTCAACTGTGGATCACCTTCACGTAATGTCACAGCTAACGGAATAAGCAAATGAATATAAGACAACATTATGTGGCATTTGTGGATTATGAAAAGGCATTTGA
Source organism: Mastigoproctus giganteus (assembly GCF_048544385.1). Taxonomy (NCBI): domain Eukaryota; kingdom Metazoa; phylum Arthropoda; class Arachnida; order Uropygi; family Thelyphonidae; genus Mastigoproctus; species Mastigoproctus giganteus. Next base: position 153,203,217 of record NC_143582.1, read on the forward strand.
CTCCATACAGCATAAGGCAATATTTCGGACACTGGAAAGACAAGGCATAGATACCACATATATTATGATTTTGAAGAAAATATATGAGAACGCTATCTCTTTTATTAGACTAGACAAAGACAGTAGCAAATTTAAAATTGAGAAAGGAGTTCGACAAGGAGACACAATATCTCCAAAGTTGTTTACTGCTGCCCTTGAAGAAGCTTTCAGAAGATTAGACTAGTCGCAGAAAGGAGTCAATGTGAATGTAGATTACCTAAACCATTTATGATTTGCAGATAACATTGTGGTCATAAGCCACGATCCCAAAGAATTAGAGGAAAATCTTAATCAGTTATGCAGAGTTAGTAAGGATTTTGGACTAAAGATGAATAAGGCTAAAACAAAAGTAATTATGTACAAGTATGCCATAGTATGCCATAGAAAGGGATATAATGATCGAAGGAGCAGTAATTGAAATGGTGGAGCCATATACTTATCTGGGACAAGTCATCAGCTGTAATAATGATAAATGGCTGGAAGTCAAGAGAAGAATAAATTTTGGATGGATAGCATTCAGGAAATATAGTCATATACTGAGGAACAATATCCCAATTTATCTGAAATGTAAAATAATGAACCAATGCATCCTACTCATCGTGACTTATTGGAAGTGAAACTTGGGCACTCAGCAAAAGAATGGAAGAGATGCTGAGGACGACACAGCGAAGAATGGAACGAATTATATTGGGAATCGGACTGTTAGATAAGAAGAGAAACACATGGATTAGGCAGCAAACTCAAGTAAAGGACATTCTTATCAAAACTAAAGAACTAAAATGGTCTTGGACAGGACACATTGCTCGAAGACATGATGACAGATGGACTAAGAGAATAACAAAATGGTACCCAAGAGGAGCTAGAAGAAAATCTGGAAGACAACGCCGGAGATGGACAGATGAAATTCATGAGTTTGTGGGTAGTAAATGGATGGCCATTGCACAAAACCGAAGGAACTGGAAAGTTGCTGGAGAGGCCTTCATCCTTTAGTGGATTGATAATGGCTGATGATGATGATGATGAACTCCTCTTTTTGTATATATTTTAACCACTTCATGAATTCTCGTTGGTAGAGATTCAACTAGATCCCTTTAATATTTATATTAATATTAGGCCATTCTAAAAACAACTAAGCCAATAAATTCTTTTAGGTTCGTGAATGCTGTTTTTGTATTTTCACTTTTCGTTCAAGATAATTGGAATTAAAATATTTTCTTTATAGGTATTAAATCTAATGAATTGGCTGGCTAATTTAAATACCCGACGATTCTCTCATTTCTTTGTGCCAGTTTAAAACAGCATGGGTCCTGTGAAGCGAACCATTCTGTATGATTAGGACACAGCCTAATCATCCAGAATATTTGCATCCAATTATGAACTGGAAATACCAACTGCCTAGTTGGTGTTTCAAATAGGGGGTCCAGTTCATAATAGCTGAACCATTCCCAAAACGTCACTATACCCATCACCAGCTTGCACGACACCTTACAGTCAAGATAAAATGCCTGATTGCAAAAAATGCCTGATTGCTTCTCTGTGGTCCTTGCATGTAGCACAGTTATAAAGAACTGAGGTCGAATACCGTCAATGACGCGAGGAATTTTTATCGGCTGAGTTAGTCGATCTCAGGAGAGAATAGCATGTTTTTTATTCCGGAAAGTCAGGTTTTTCGTCCAGTACACACACACACCAAACAACAGACGGAATTTACAAACATAATACACACACTGATAAAAAAAAACACGAACTTTTATTCGATATCGAATCTGACCGCCTTTGTTCAAATAACAACAAGTGTACGGCGCGGCATGGATTCCATAAGGTGCTTTAGTGCGTTTTGGTCTAATTGTAACCATCCATGAACAAAATATCGCAGAGCTGCGATAAAGTTGAAGGAAGAGGACTTCGTTGCCGAATAGCTCTCTCCAGCATATCCCATATCCCACACATTCTCAATAAGACAGAGATTAGGTGAATTTGGGGGGGACAGGGAAGATGGTAGAAATCCGTGTCATGTTCTCCCAACCATTCTTGCACAATACGCTGTTGCATTGTCATTCATAAAGTGGCCCTCACCTTCGGTATAAAAGTATAACATTGCAGGGTGTAGCAGATCTGATACAAAATTCAGGCACTCCCTAGATGACATTCAACCTTCCACGGTATCAAACACCTCCAGTCCGTGCCAATAAAACCTTCCCAATACCATGATACTATCTCCATATGCTTGAGTTGTCTTAACAAGAGCAAGAAGGGTCCGTCCATTGCTTCATGAAGTATTCGCCACACGCTCTGCCTGCCATCAGTGCAAAACAGAGTGTATCGTGATTCGTTTGAACACATGACTTTCTTCCATTGTTCCACTGTCCAATCACGACGTTCTCAGCACCACTAAAAGCGGATTTTTTGGTTTTTTCTCAGAAAGAAGAGGCTTCTGAATAGGCAGGCCACTGCCACCATTCAATATCTTCAATTCCCTGCGCATGGTGTGGGTTGAAATAGGGCAGTTCTGGGGTTTGTTGAATTCAGATGTTATTTTCTGCACACTGGATGTCTTGTTTTTCCGTTGTTGTAGTTGTTGATGATGGGGTTTTAAGTGCAATGGCTACTTAGGCCATATTGCACTTATGAAAGTGGTTCATTTTTCCGTACAATCCTCCTTAGAGGGTAGGCTCTCAAAGTATTGTTTATGTTACCTGCCACATTTAAGCGTTTGAGAAGTGGAAGAACCGCTTCCAGTCATTAAAATCCCTTGAGATGGATTCTTTTGAGAAAGTTGTCTTTCATTCCTTGAAATTCCGCTCTTGCTAAATGTGCACCCAGGACAAGACATTTTTCGGAGTCTAATAGCTCATGCGTTTTCCCCATTCTGGCTTCAGATTATTACATTCGAACAGCCTGTGCAGTCATTATACCGAAGCACGCAACACGTCGTCACCCCATGTCACAGTTTTCTTTGCATCTATTTGCATTTCTTCTGTCTGCGGCTGTCTTAATACAGAGGTTTGTATTCTTTTGGCTTGTGTATACCAAACGGATTAATCTTATGCTCGAATTTCAGTGATATAAGCAAATAAGTATCGAAAATACAAATGTTTAATTTAGTATATGCCCTAAATATCATGCCTATGTATCTATCTCACTTGAACACAAAATATTCGGTGAAATGAAATTCTTCATCTTTCTCTGAGTGTCACATGTCTCAGTAATTCCCTTAATTTAATTACAATACTCCTGGCATTACTGTACATAAAAATTAAGTTTTTTATATTTTATTGCTTTTGACAGCCTTCATATAATCCTTATAGATATTTAAAGGAGTTTGTCTATGTGGTCCTAAATTCTTGGTGGATTTTACTTCTATTACAGTTTCCCTTTAAGTGTTTAGGTTGTAGTGGAGTTTTAGGCGCATCAACAACTTAAGCCATATTGCGCCGTATATAATATAAATTGCATTCATTCTGTGGTCGATTTGCTGATTGCTGGGCAAAAAATTAGAGTTTCCGGGTATAAAAACCATGTTACTCTCGCCTTAGACCGACTAACTCAGCATGTTGTGAAAAAGGCCCATAAAAATTCTTCCAGTCATTGACGGAATTCGAACTCCAGCAGCACAGTTGGATTAATAACCCCAAACACCAACCCTCCCAAAGAGGGTTGGTGTTTAGGGTTATTAATGGTTGCGCAAAAATCAACAATGGAGATTACCAATACTTTTAAGGAGTAGAGCAAAATACCAGCACTTTCTGACTAAAATTAGTAGAATTTTTTCTACGACGTAGCCCACGAACCCTCGTGAGTAACACAGTGGATATAATCACCAACATATTACATCATACCCACGAAATTTGAAAGACGCGAGAAATTTTTATGGGCTTTTTTCACAACATGTCTGAGTTAGTTAGTCTCAGGCGAGGGTTGCATGGACAGACATAACACATCGTTGCCTCACAACTTTAGTTATTTTATGCTTAACACACATGCACACGTGCTGCCAAGAGGACTAGAATTTGCCATGTTTCATAATCAGGCGACGAGCTGAAGAAGTTTACAGATACAATATAATGGAGCCTCTTGGCCTTACCTCGCCGCAAATTCATACGATGGAACAAAAAAAAAAAAAAAAAAAGATTCATGTCTGAATATAAAGGGGGAAAAAGTTAGCAAAGATATAACATTCAAAGACTTATTTCAGATTTTGTTTAATGATTCATGACAAACAGCCAGTGCCTTGAATTTTTCAATGACTGACTTTTTTCTATGGATCTTGTAAGCCGCTGAAGTTAAACGCGTTTGGCTGATGTATTTTTCATGAAGAGATAACGCACACCTGCATCTCCACCTTACGTATTTAATATTGGAAAAATAGCACTTCAATCATAAATTAAAAAAAAAAAAAAGATCGCAACTGAAATGTGTGAAATACTTTTCTGTTGGTTGTTTCTAACACAATTTGTATGAAGTGTTTCTAATTTCTCTTTTTAACATGATATAGTGTACGAAACCGAATGAATGAGCTACCAATTTCAATCGCAAAGTGTTCTGTGCTTTAACTCTTTCGGGGAGGGGCCAGTCGTTGAGGCAAATTATACTATTGCTATCGCGGTAGGGTCAGTGACAGAGCAGAAGATCGTACAGACCCGCATTGCGTGGGATCCCCAGAACACCATACGATATTAATACAAAGAAAGACACTATTAATCACGATTACTCCAAGTACTCTACTCTGGTGGAATTCGGGACGAAAAATGAGTTTCCACCTGGTGGTACAGCTCTACAGAATATGGAACCAGTAACAAAACGTCTGCGATAGCCTCGCCTATTCAAGAGTGAGATGCTCATTTCAACCATGGACTCATTTCAACAGCCTCAAATCTCAGGCAATCAAAGCACATGTCAATAGAACTCTCGCTAAAGGGGAAAATCCCGTATACATAAGCGAATCTGGAATTTCCTCAGCAATTTAGCCTAGAATTGTAATTATAATTCATCACAAGATTTCACCGAAACTCCGCGCCAACCACAAAGCTGGTTCTATCCAACAGAGTCGACTCAGAATTGAATGCCATTAAGATTACAAAACAGCAACCGACCGCGGACGATCAATTAAAACTAGGTGATGACAGTATATCCCAATTCATGCTTAAATGTTAAGTCCATAGTTATTCAGACAATTTTGACAATTTTTAATTAGCTTCTCTCAAAACAGATTTCCCCATCGCAGTAGAGAAGCTATCTCATCACATCTTTAGCCAAAGTACAGTCGCCGTCGCAACTTAAATATTATAGGCTCATCTCCAACTCAGCCAGCCTGCTAAACTCCTAAACTCCTAATCTCCAAACTCCTAGCCTTCTATTTTCAATCTGCTCACCCTCGCTAAGCAGATACAGCTCAGTAATCCACCCAAAATCCATTACACCTTTCAACATACAGTAGATTAACAATTACCAACCTGCTGGCCATCCACCACTATTGCCATGTTATCAGCGTTTGAAGAAAAACAAGAACTAGCTATAAATTCTTTGGACATTGAAGCTGTCTTCGATGCTGTTCAAGTAAATCAATTTCTCACCCTTTTGAATGCCATTATCAAAATCAGAGATGTGTTATGCTTCCTGTAATTTCTTATGCTATACTGAAGTGAAGAATTGCATAAGAATTGCAAGCCTTATGCAATTCTTCACTTCGTTCTTTCTGATATTCTGTTTTCAGCTGTGACCCATTTCCTCCGCCTCTATTACATGAAAAAACCATTTCTGTATATTCTTGGCAGAAATGAATAAGATGTTAGCGATAAAATATTTAGTTTTCGTTTTAGATTTAGTTATCATGTGTCTTATGTAGGGCAGCTCATGAATGGTAGTTCCACTCCGCTTTGGTACAATGTGATGATACAACTTAAAATTGGCTAAAAATGCGTGCAGTAAAAAGCTCCATTATAACTCCTCGTGTCATTGATATGATTCGGATGCGGATCTTTTCCACCTGGTGTGGAGAGGACAGTGCTTACATTAAATGTGCTATCCATGAAAGATTTCTGATGAAGGTCTTTGTAGAGGGTACAATAAAATAAAACATGACGCCAGTTCTCCACGGAATTACTACACAAGATTTAATAGGTAAAAGATTAAACTAAACAAGAACTGGTAGGTAAAAGATTAAACTAAACAAGAATTAGTAGGTAAAAGATTCGCGTTTAGAGAACCATTGCCTGTTGAAAGGTAAGACGAGTAAAGTTCTGGGGAAAACACTTGCAGAAGTAAATGAAATGCCAGTATAAAAGATTTAGTTGCAATTTTTTTTGGAAGAGAATAATCTTGATTGCCATTTATTATGAAATTATGGAATGAATGTAAAAGGTATATCATTATGAAATAATAGAATGAATGTAAACCAGGTTATACCAGGATCCCTTACTAAAGTCGGGCAGTTACGGCCCTGGTATATCCCAAGTATCATTATTAGAAGCTATTTATTTTGGTTTTCACTTTTTACTTTCTAACTCTAAATTTTTATACCTTAAGATCTATTAGAGTAATTCGAGGGAAATTGAGGTACTATTACTTTACTTATCCTTACCTCCTTTCTCCTTATGTCAGCATACGCTTTCTTTTGCACATGTATAAATTTAAATAAAAAACACCTCAACTCAAGTGAAAATTATGGTTGGCACTCATTTTCAGTATTATTTGTTTCGAAGCTATCTGTCGGGCTAGCTGTTATCTTGCCTGTTTGCTGTTAAATTTAAATTTAAGTATAGATTGCCTTAATTTTTATTATTTGGATCTAGTTAAACAGGCAGATAACAATCAGAAACAGATTTGCTAAGTATTGATGGAATATATTGAATGGTGTTAGCCCTCGAAAAAGTTCCATTCAATGTAAACAATTATCAATAATTAGCTACATAATCATTTCTTATTTTGTTATATTTTATATTTTGTATTTTATTCCTAATTACACGTTTATTTCTAGGGTATAACGAAGTAAAACAGAACAGGCTATATATATATAATATTCCAGCATTTAATCTTTTCCTTTTTAGGATCAGCAGTAACATACAAAGAAATATCTGCAAAATTTAATGGCACACTTTTTACTGATATAATAATTAATTCCTTAAATACTAGACTAAGGTCAAGAGGTGGACTTCCTGCTAAAACTTGTAATGCAGAAGTAGATGCTGTTCTGTATGCTCTTAACATTGCCAGAAGAAAGGAATGTTAGGTTTTGCTAATCATGCCTGGATAGGGAGAAGAAGAGGGAGAAGAAGGCAACGCGTCTGAACCAGATATAGGAAACGAACGTTACAGGTATAAAACGAGTTCTATTCTTTACCTTCAATCCCTAGTCATGTCTGAACAGCCCACTTTAAGATCTGGACCTGGTACCAATACCGCAGTCCAAATTCATGATTTGGTTCATTCACTGAACCAAAACCCGTTATCGTGCCAGCCGGCGATTGACAGCGTTCACATCCCAATTGTTTCCAGTTATAGGGATCTGAGACTGTATTCAACCGCAAACTCCGTTTTAACGCCCGCTTAGAGAAGCTACTCATAATTCTTCAAGACTCCGATAAATAGCTAAAAAATATCTATATATCATTGATAAAATGATCGCCTTGGAACACTCGTCTTTTCACTGTTACTGTGTGAAACTGAAATCTGAGCCTCAGCGCACCGATAGATAACAATTAAACTGCTCCTTGTTGCAGAATTCTACTCCTGAAACACAACTTTCCAGCTCAGATTCGTACCAACCGAGCTCGTCAACAGCTTCCCCATCACAATTGAAAGCCAACGCCTTCTACCGATCGAGATAATAATGGGCATAATCTCAATACTTTTGTTCCAGGAACCTGTGGCTTGAGGATCTCTCCAGCTACCCCAAGGCCCCATATTTCAAACGAGTTTCCACCTCATAAAATATTCAATCAGATACAGACTATTGCTGACGTGAAGATTCGCAGTTTATCAGAGTTACAGAAACAAGTTTCAATGACTGGTCCAATTTCCCATAATTCAATAGATAAAGAGATTACAGACCAGTTCAGTATATTCTTTCCGCACCAAAACGGAGCGAATGCAAGGATCACGATCAACGTACTGTTGCGACACCAAGCTCGAGTCAGCTGTGCATTTTGGACATACTACACGTTATCTTCAGTAACCTAGTCTGAATATCATACAAGTGACCTAATTGTGTTCCTTCAAGTCTGCTTCTTCTTCTCCTTCTCTGACTGAGGCTAAGCAGTTTATCTCAATGGTAATCCATCTCAATCAGACCTCACCGCCGTGAAGTGTTTTCTATTATTTATTATTATTTTTTTTATGAATTTTATTTTAAATTCTGAAGAATGTAACTTTTTATTCGTCTCAATATTAATAATTTTAAATACTCCGGAGTTGGAGGCTATTAGCCCCAGGCTTTATGGCTGTGAAGGATAATCTTGCAATTTATGGTATCTATACATATTCTAAATTTGCAATAAAAGACTCTCTCTGTCTCTCAGTAAGCTTAATAACGCTACTCAGTTGAGTTTTGAAACGTTACCTTAATGTTAAATAATTATATTGTAGCGAATATTTAGAGAGAGAGAGAGAGAGATCTTTATTGCAACATTAAAATAACAATAGATACAAATACAGTTTATGTGACAATTCCTTACGATTTTCGTCCGACCACAGTGCGCTTTCAATGGAAGTTTCTCTTCGAAGACAGACTGCCGATCAGAACTGTGGCACATATCAGGGTAATGAATCGAATTTGATATTTTCCACAAAATATATTAAATGCGTGGTCATCTTGCAATGCTTAGCGTAATATAACTTTCAAAACCTATATAAAATGTCCACTGAAGAAGCCATAGACGAGATTTCGCGGTTACTCTTGCATATTGCCTGCCTAGGAGCAGCGAAAGTATTAAAGATCTCCGACAGAGCGAACTCTTGGTTCACTCCACAAGTTATAAAGTCATTTTTAAAAAGAAGCAAAAGCTCTACCGAAAGTGGAAAAGAACTGGGGACCTGACCGAACGGACTATGTACAAATGCGATAGAGCAAAGTTCATTCGACTGAAAAGACAAGCATACTTTGAGGTTATGAAGGAAAAACGAATTCTGCCGATCTGAGGCGTTCCAGGGCGCTTTCCCCCCACGCGTTGTCGAAGGCCTCCTCAAAATCAATGAACAAGGCCATTTCGTACTTGTAATTGGACATCTCCAGATGCAGGACCAGGTCTGAGAGGGGCCTCCTCACAGGACCTACCTGGGGCAAATCCATATTGTGCAGGCGAGATCAGATTCCGAGAAAGAAACAGATTTGTAATGCGCAGAGCTATTAACCGTTCTAGGATTTTTCCCATATTGGCAGAAGTGCTATGGGTCTGAAGGATCTCGGCTCTGTAATTGGTTTATTGGGCTTGGCGATGAGATGGAGTAGTGCAATCTTCCAGATTTGTGTGAAACAAGAGCGAGAGAGACATTTGTATTATAACAGTAGTAGGAGCTCAGGTTTAATTTTATGTAGTGTAATGATGAAAGCATATTCCACCATGTACAGTCCTGAGCATTTTTTGATGTTAATCTTCTTAAGAACTAATTCAAGTTCCGGTTTTGTGAATAGGTCAGTTTACACTGACGTTTGTTATTTTTCATTGTCTCTTCTGATTGTACTGTGTTCTGGAAGGTCTTCCAGGGGGTTATCATCAGTAAAGAGTTTGTTGAGAATGGCTTTGATTGAGTCAGCCCAGTTAGAGGTTTTCTGCTGACCAGATTTGATTGTTCCAACGATGTCAGTTGCGAGAGTCTTGTCTCATGCTAACTTGTATAGTAATCCCCATGGATTCGTATTACATGATTCATTTACAAAGTTGGACCAGGTCTCTTTCTTTCTTTTTGCTATTTCCCTGGTATATGTATTTTTCTTATTTATGTAATCTCTATAGAGCCGGGTGACATCAGGAGCTGGCCAGTCTCCGTGGGTCTGATATTGTTTTCGCGCTCTGTGGACATCTCTCCTTAGACTGGTCAATTCTGTTGTCCACCAAGCACAGGGTCTGCTGCAAATTCTCTTCTTACTTGCCGACCTATAAGATGCCTTGGTTATGGCGATTTGGATGGTTTCTGCCAGTTCTTCAGGTGAAAGCGCTGTGAGTTGGGAGGAGGTCGGATTCTGGAAAGTCCTGTTTAATGGATTCTTCAAATGTTGCCCAATCTACTTTTTTCATGGAGAATCGGACAAAGCCAGGCTGTTGTTCATGGAGAGGGACTGGTGGTTGGTTATTAGTAATGTGGAAATATATAACCCTGTGGTCACTAAGCGTCCAGTCTGGGATGGTTGTCCAGTTCTGTATGTGTGTTCGGAGATCATTGGTAGTAATGGTTACATCAATATTTGACTGTCCTATTGAACTGCAATATGTAAGTAGCTGGTTTGGTAGATTCTGGATGGTTATGTTCCTGGTGAGGATAAGCTCTTCCAGCAGCAGTCCTCGGAGATCAGGAACTGTGCTGTGCCAGAAATGGGACTTCGCATTAACGTCAGCCGTATTTAGGATGTTCTTTGAGCCTAAAAAGTCTAATGTATGGTCAAGATAGTTAAGGGATTCCTCGAACTGTCCAGAGGGCATACAGTAGAGGGATATTAAGTAGAAGGACACTGAGTGGTGCCTGATTTGAATGCAAGTTGCAAACCTCGTGCAGAGCCCACGAACCACTAGGACATCCAGTTTCTCGTTTAGAACAATTATACAAGTTTTTGGGTCTGTATTGGTTGGCTGTATGATTCTTCCTTGGGTTGAGTACCCTGTGATTTTATGGGTATTTCTAGCGGGGATTTTGGTTGCATATGGCTCCTGAATTGCAATAATATCAATTTTGTTATCTTCAGCTGCTTTTCGGATTTCATCTGCCACCACATGTCATCGTTGTCCACTAATTTGCATGACCCTAAGTGTTGGGATATTCTGCTTAGATGGTCAGTTGGTTGATTGGTGAGTTGAATATCTGGAGTTTGATGATCAGCCGACTGGGGACTAAGACAGAGGGTTTCAGCCATCCGCGGTCCTAAGTCGTGCCAGTTCTAGTGTTTTTTGGTATTCCGGGCAGGCTGCATCTCTAACAGAATGATTATGGTCACGTCGTTTTCTTTTGCAATTAATGCAGCTGGGCTGCTCATCCTTGCTCGGGCATTCGGCATGCACGTGACCGCTTCGGGCACAGTGACCACATGTTGGTGATGTGTGGGTGCAATGCATTGAAGTATGTCCAAACCCCAGCCAAAGGAAACAATTTGTCACCACAGTAAAGGGACTAAATTTATGGGAGCTGCACCCAAGGAAAATGTGATGATATTTTTATGGAGTACTGAAATAATCTGATGGACTGAAGTTGATTCGGCCTCACTGTATGCCAATCTTGACATCACACCATGGAAGTATATCATCATAACCAGAAACATCCTAACTCTGGCAAAGCTACTAACGGAGAGAATAGATGCGCCGAAAGTGAGAAATGTGATCACTCGCCCTCGGATGATACGACCGAGAATAAATAGGGAAGAATCAAGTCTCAAGTGCGAATTGACTCAGTTGGACTCTCTGGGGAGATTCTTCCCAGACAAATACTGATAAGTTATTTAATAATTTAAACACTGATCCAGAGAAACTATGTACAGACAAAATGAATAGGATAGAAATCTTTAATGATGTGTACAGGCAGGTACAAATATAATAAGAACACTAATTTAATAATTTATATAATAATATTTAGCTTTCATCAATTATTTAGTAATTAATTAAAACTACATAATAATTAATTTATTAACCGCATGCTCTGTGTTTTTTCATCTCCAAATTTTGTAAATACTGAAATAATGTAACCACACCCTCTAGCTACATGCTGTTTATGAGTTCTCGAAAGAGAAATAAACAGATAATAATAATAATAACTTATCCCTCACGGCTGCAGACTAGTGTTTTACAATTTTTTTGAAACAATTAAAGTAGACTAAACGAGGGTCTCTTTCAGTCTGCTTTCATCTCTGAAAGGAAAACTCTCCGCATTTTCAGTTTGTACTTGACACAACTCTTTTAACAAAACTATAAACATGAAAACTCGTCACATCACTACCATGATCACTGTCGCCATCACAACACTGGAGTCCTATACTATAGATGTATGCAAGTTAAAAAAAAATGACACTACATTGGAGCTATAATTGCCGTGAATAACATCTTGAAAGGATAATGCTGTGAGAGCATTATCCTCTCAAGATGTTATTCAGTTAGAGGAATTGCCGTGAATAGCATCTTGAGAGGATAATGCTGGAGTTCCCCAATTTCACCTTGGGGAACTCTAAATGTAACAACTCTCATATAGCATCTTTCTCCTTAACGTGATATTATGTTCTAATAGCTGTAATAGAGACGGGAGCCTCTATATCAAAAGCGGCCTCTAAATCCAAGTAAGTTTTGGCTAGGTTTTGGCTGTTGTTGTTGTTGTTGTTGGGTTTCAGGAGCATTGGCGACTAAAATTGCTTGTATTCTGAAGTCGATTTTCTGTTTTGCTGGACAAAAAACCCGACTTTACGGAAGAAAAAAAACTATTCTACCCTCGCCTGAGACCGACTAACTCAGCCACGTTGTGAAACAGACCCATAAAAATCTCTCCCGTCAGTTCTTGAGTGAACTCAAACGTTGATAATATGGCATTTGTGGTTGCGAGGAGGTTAGTCGTAGATCGCTGTGAGAGATTGGTTTATCACAAGAATCTGTTTGGTGAGGACTGTAAGCAGCATTTTTTCCAATAACTTCAGAAGGTTATGTGTTCTTTGGGGAATCAGCAGTGTCGCAACACCACATCCGATATTTGTCTCTCAGTGCACTCCTTGATAAATTGCTATCACTGTTTTTCGTCTACTGAATACAGTAATGCCTGCGCAATTTGCTGAGGGCAGCAAGTTCCTTATTGGAGTCAAGTAGGCGGTATTCTTGGTTTGCGGGAGTGTATCTTATCCTTATGATGAGTTCTCCTCTTAGGGCTTCATATAATTCGCACTCATGGATTACGTGCTTCCAGGTTTCTATCTAGCCACAGGAGCAATGACGTTCCTCATTGATACCCATAGGATGTTTCTTTGGGTTATCTCTAATAGTCGTCTGTTGACCACGGTTCCTACCTTTAAGAACCAGGAAGGGACTCTGTAGGTTATGACTGGTGTAAAAAGGGTTTGGTAGTAGAGGGATAGAGTTCTCCTGTTGTACCTCCACTCTTTGCGTGTCACTCTTGCAATTAGGGCCGTATATCTTCTTATTTTCTGTTTTAGGTTGGTGATAGGGGGCGTGAAAGATAAGTTGCTGTCCAGTATTATACCCAAGTATTTGAGTTGTTTAGAGACAGTTTGATTGTGGTTCCCGCAACTTTGATCTGTGGAGGCCTCCTCAGGTGCAGGGTACCCCAAGTAAGATGGAATTAGTTTTCTCCGGCGCATTCCTAAGAGTATGAATATTTCCCCAATCTTGAAGTGTCTGAAGTGCCCGATTAGCTTGGGTCTTCAGGCAGGCTCTCGAGTCCGCTGCAGTCGTCAGGATTAGATCGTCTGCGAAGGCCTTGGCATTGATATCACTCAGATGCTTGGAGAGGAAATCATCGAAAACAATGTTCCACAAGAGCGGCCCCAGAACAGAACCCTGCAGTTCTGTTCGCAGAGGGCAGCCCCTACGGACTGTTCTACAGGTGCTGGCATAAGGGGCAACAATTTGGACTCTTCTATTTTATAGGTATGAGCTTAAACAATCGAAAAGGTTTTGAGGGAGTCGCGCCGCTGTGAGCCTTGCCAGGACGCTCGGCCACTATAATGTGTCGAACGCCCCAGCGAAGTCAATTATGATCACCAGAAAGTATTTTTTGGTGCACTGGCTTGCCTTGCAGAGCGGATTTCGAATTGCTTCAACCGCCGACACGCCACTTTTGGATTAGATATTATAAATCGTGCTGTGACAGTCTCATTGCGACTGTTCACAGAAACTTTCATCACTCCTAATTTTCTGAACAAAAGATTTCCTAGACTGCGTGGGAAACTATGAATTGTAAAACTATGTATTATAGAGGTACAGTCTCATTGTGGCTGTTGACCTCATTCCTGACGCTTGAGGATTTTGTCATCTTTATCCAGTACATATCTACTGTGGAAGCTTGAAAAGCAAGATTTATAATTGTTAGTGCCCTTGACTGGGAGGATGACAAGGATCATCATGCTCTTCCGTGGCAGTGGTCTCTTGTAAGATTCATATATCTCGTTGAGCAACGTCTCTTTGGACCAGCTAATATTAATGGGCTTTGACAGTCTCATTATGGCTGTTCATAAAAAACATCATCACCATTAAATTCTGATCAAATTTTCCTGAATTTGACTGGATGGCAATCAGTGCTTTATAGAGAAACAGTCTCATTGCGACTGTTGTTTCCCTGTTGATGCTACTGGCTTTATCATCTACTTCTAGTACGCCTCTTCTCGTGGAAGACTGTAAAGGTGTATTTCATTGCTGTGTATCTTGGAGCAGAAGAGAGGAACATCAACATGTTTCCTGTGGCAGTAGTCTCATTATGACTACTTGCCACCGGCTATCCTTTTAAATGCTTTTGTATATAGTTAGTTTTAACTTTAAAATTTCCTTGCAATATCTTAAAGTTAAATTTAAGTAAGGTAAAAATCAGAATATTTCTGAGTAAAATAATTAATAGGTTAATTTACACAGAGCTTTTTTTTTGTTGGCTCCCTGGTTTGGGCAACCTGGGAGAGAGACAGAGAGATTGCTGGCGCCCACTGGTATTGCACTGTCTCCGATGGGTGCGGGATTTTGTGCGTTTCAGCACTACAGGTGATAGTGGACCCAAACCAGCACATTAAGATGACACACGAGTGCCAACACTTTTTTGGGCCCGCTCTGCAGAGGTTCTACAGATGAACACGGTAGAGATGGGCAAATGCCTAGGAGCCACCTACGATACCATACACACACACATTCCGGGAGTGAAGCCGTACTGTTTGGGTGTGTTGAACTTGGCGTTGCGGTAATGTTGATTTATTCTTTTATGTGTCTACGCGTGTAGCACAGTGGTATCGTCACCATCCTCCCCACACTGGGTAGAAAAGGTCCGGGTTCGAATCCCGTCGATGACGCGAGGAACTCTAAAGGGCTTTTTTCACTCCGTGGCTGAGTTAGTCGGTCTCAGGCGTAGAAAGCAAGGTTCCCCCCCCCCAGAAACTGGGGGTTTTCGTCCAGCAAAACAGACAAATAGACCATAGAACACACGCAATTAACAGACATAAGATACATAGCACGGCAGATAAATTTCATTATTCGGGTGGCCTAAAAATAATAGTTTAGTTTTTTTAGTTATTCTTTTGTGTAGCATCCTTGCCATGATCTTACTGAGTGTGGATAGCAGTGCTATAAGTTTGTAAGAGTTTGGTGATTCCGGGGGTTTGGTTGGGCTTTTGATGATTAGTTTGAGTGTTGCAATTTTCCATTGAACTGGAAATTGGCCCTGTGCCAGGCAGGTATTAAAGAGGCGGAGCAGAAGATCTGGTACGAATTCAATGGCCTTTTTTGCTATTTCCGGTTCAATTTGGTCCGGGCCTGGGCATGTCCTGTTCTTGGTTCTTTGCGCTGCCTTCAGCATTTCATCCATTGTAAATGGGAGTTCTGTCTGATTACTTTCGTAATCAGACAGAACATTGCCTTGGCATATTTCTCTTTGTTCCAATGTCAGCTGGTCGGGTGGTTCCTGAAAAATGATATCGAGTACGTTTCCTACAGATTCCTCCCAGGTCGTGGTAATGGCGACTTGGGTAGTTTTAGTTGCCGTTACTACTTTCCCCTTTGGGAGCTCGTTTGTGGTGATCCTATACACCACTCCCCAGGGGTTTGCATTGCCCATTGTTTGGACCAATTTTTTCCAAGATTCTTTTTTGTTTTTCTTGATCTTGTCTATGTATACATGTAGGTTTCGGATTTGTCTGTATTGATTTTTCAGTACCATTACCTCCTCCGCCGGCCAGGTCCTTCGAGTCTCTGGAATTGTTTTCTTTTTTTCCTGGACTAATTTCCTCATTCTATGCAGCTCCAAGGTCCACCAGGGCGTCGCTCCTACCAAGGGGATTTTTCTTTTCATGGAGGCCTCCGCCGCTGTGGTAATTATTTTAGTCACCTTCCTTTGCATTTGGTCAAAGTTTTCCATCCCTCCATGTTTAGTTGTTTGAGTATCCATGTGGTGCTGTTCTTGTATGCGGAGGTTGTTCTTGTATTCATCCCAGTTGGTTTTCTGAACATTAAATCTGTATAGCATATGCTTTGCAGTTGGTGCTCTTGCAAGATTTCTTCTGATACTGTAAGTTATAGTTCTGTGGTCCGAGGTTGTCCATTCATTTTGGACAGTCCAGTCAGTTACATATTTTCTAGGTTTCTTGTTGCTAGTGTAATGTCAATCGTTGCTTCCCAGGTTAAGTTACTGTATGTTGGTAGGCAAAATGGCTGATTCTTTACTGTGAATGTTGAATTGGCTAGAAAATCTTCCAATTTCTGGCCGTTTCTGCTTCCTCTGCGTTTAGGTGTTGTACTGTGCCAGACATGTGACCTACAATTCACATCAGCACCCACTATGATTCTCTACCTAGACAGTTGTCACAACAGCTGATTGATTGTGGAATGTCTTTTTCTGGCTTTTATAGAGGTTCTGTACTCCTTCACAGAGTACTATGGCGCAGATGTGGGAAACCATCGGCGGCGCCTTCCACAAAACACTATGCCACTGTGTGACACACGAGTGTGGTTGAGCCAGTTTTCCACTTGGCATGCGTGCGCACCAAGGTCCACGTCAGCACCCCACAAAACCTTATGAACTCACAATGTACAGGATGTATTAAAATGTTATTAAGATATATCAGTATGAATAAAATATTATTATAATGTACATTGAGTAATTTATACACGCCACTAAGACATCTGTTAAAAATATAAAAATAAATTTACGACAGGAACCAAGCTTTATTTTAATTAAATACGTCAAAAACTATACAATATAACTAATGGAGTGTTTCCACCACTTTGTTTTTTCTTAAAGCTGACAAAAATTTGTTTTCAATGTGAATATTAGATTTTTCATTTAAATCCATTTTAGAGGGGAAAAATACTTTAAAATTCTTAAACTCCATTGAATAAAAAACATACAAAAACGTTAAAACAATACAGTATTAATATTAACTTAAATGAAAGAATCATAATTTTCAGAGTCAGAAACAACTGTCATAATTATGGAGGGAGAGGTGTTAATTCCTTGCTAGTAGAGGGGTCTGGTGAAACAGGTCCGATTGATGAAGTGGTCTTGAAGAAATCATCAAGCTTCAGTTGCATACACCTTGATGCTGCTTCCTTATTACTTTAGATCGAAATTCTCTAAAATGTTCATAATAAGGAAGCACATCAGGGTCTGATGATGATTCAACATAATGTATAATGTCATCCATATGTTGCCTTATAACAGACAATTTAGGATGAGGTGCAACTGATTCTTCGTCTTTGCCATCATCATCGTCCTCTTGTTCTCCATGAAGAACACTTTCCGCAATCTCTACCTCAGAAAATATTTGATAGTCCGATCACCTTCATCAATTTCGAGCCACTGTTCCACACCACTCTCAGTTGCATTTTTGTTGCCGGCCCTCAGAAGAGTGTCACGAAAAGTAGACGTCTCAACTCCATCAAAGTCTATTTCAGATTTTACGTCGTACAACAACTTCTTCCAATCATTGGCCAAGGTAGTAATCTTCATATCTTTCCACGCAGCTGCTAAGTTGAAGATAGCAGATTTGATGTTGTATGCATGTAAATTTTGCAATGTCCTGGTACCTCTTGTATCTTCTTCTGTTTCTCCCAAAACAGCCATCACCCCCCTTACAAAACCTTTTTCCTTATACAACCTCTTACAAGCAACGATTACACCCTAATCTATCGGCCTGATCTATCAGTGAAGTAGTGTTAGGAGACAGAAAAACACATTTAATTACCCCATCCCTGCTAACTAACCTCTCAGCATTAGGGTGAGCAGGTGCATTATCTAGCAGTAAAACAGTCTTTATTTCACGAGAAGGAATTTTCAGCACATCTGTCTGATAGCGTCGCACATCAGGAACAAAATTGTTTAAGAACCAGTCACATAAAATATCCATTGTAAACCAGACATTTTTTGAGTGGAAATATATCACCGGTAACTGGTTCATTAAATCCTTTAAAGCACAAAGTTTTTTTTGCCTTTCCAACTACCATAGGCTTAAGCCGATGCAAGCTAAGATTTTAAGATTTTATCTTCAGCCACTTTCATATGTTTTCCACTACCAACTGTAGAAGTAGTCTTGGAACAACCATGTACACTGTATTTTAATGCAAACTCCTTAAGTTTTTATTTTATTTTATTATTTTATTTTTTATTTTTGCGAATGTCTGAAATTGTTTGCTTTTTTGACTCTATAAATCTCGCACACACGTGCAATAGTTACACCACCTTCAAGTTTCTGAATCAGTTCCAATTTTTATGCAACACTCAAGTTAACACGTTTAAGCTTTACTTCTTTATCCCGCGATGCCATAATGATAGACAAATATTAGGTATTTATTATAAAATATGTAAAAATCATTACGTAAAACCCAAAAGCAACCAAAACGTAAACAACAGAATAGGACGAACTGCACCGGAAGACTGACAGTGTTGACGCACGCCGCTAACACTCCCCCTCTATTAACTCCCTCCCTCACACAGATGAAGTAATACCCCGAGCCCAACACCGGATGCATGATAAGATAATGCTCACTCATTGACACAACCTTTTAGCGTGCTCTATTCGCGAATTAAAAAAACGGTTCTAAATTTTTCCTTTAGAACAGAATTTTTTTGTCCGTTAAAGCCAAAGTCCATTAAATCGGGGTCTTACAGTATCAGCGTGCTATTCTGATAACTTTTTGAATGTACTATGTATTATTATTATTTTTAATATAACACAATATTTGTTCTTAAGGTGCCTCTTCCCCAAGAATCAGTTTTGCTGAGCCCTCCTATTTTTCATTATGCCATTGGATAAAGCCAAAAGGTTTCCGAAGTTTCGCATTCCATGGCTAAAGCACCGGTTAAACTGCACATTTCTCTCATAAAACTGTCACAAATCTCTGAAAACTTACTAAAACAATATATTACAAAAAGTTCGAATTTTAGATAGTTGGATTACATTAAAGATACCTTAACACAGACAGCGATTTTCAACAGATGTACTGCGGCATATTGGTGTGCCGCGAAGGGTCCGCAGATGTACCGCTGGAGTTTGGGGAGAAGGTCGAAAAGGAGTGAGAAAAAAATTGAGGAATAAAAAAAAAATCGGCGAGGTAAATTTTAGAAATACTGTATATTTTTCATGAAAGGCCGATTGGAATGATAACAATAACAGTTTAATAATAATAAAAAAAGTTATTATAGTAAAATTCCAAGAACTTCCGTCCCTATTGTTCCAGATCCCCAGATATTTCAGATCTTCAGTCAGCTGTTGTTCGGATCGGGGGTGTGTTATTCCGTTTGAGTTTGCACTAATGCTTTTTTTTTTTTTTTTTTTTTTGTTATTTCTATTTCGCTTTAGTTATTTTGTTATTTCTGAATTTAGTTGATTTTTATTTTTATTTTTATTTTTTAAGGCTTTTTAGACATGTACAGATGTCTAATTAAAAAACTTAAGTTAGATGATGACAATGAATCAATTGTAGCTGGCACTAATTTTGGTAGAATAACACATAGCACAGTTTGTGTAAGTTGTAAAATCGCCGTGCACTAGTATAATGAAGACCATTTGTCCTTCGGATTCGTAGCCAGGTGGGAAGGAGCAGCAGTGCGTAGCACACGCTTCTTGATTAGACCGGGGTTCGAGCCCGTCACCACCAAATACGGAGGATGCGGAAAGGTCAGGGAATGACCACCGCATACTCCCGGAGCAATATGGCCTTAGTTGCTAATGCTCCTAAAAACCAAATAACAAACAATAACAAACCTTCGGATTCTTTCCATCTGGAGAAGAGCAGCCATGTCCTAAGTGGTTTTTTTTTTTTTTGGTGGTGAGAAACTGGCAAACGAAGCTATGGTTGGTTGGTTATTTGGTTTTTAGGAGCATTAGCAACTAAGGCCATATTGCTCCAGGAATATGCGGTGGTCATTCTCTGACCTTTCCGCATCCTCCATATTTGGTGGTGACGGGCTCGAACCCAGGTCTAATCAGGAAGCGTGCGCTACGCACTGCTGCTCCTTCTCACCTGGCTACGGAGGCGCCACGAAGCAATGGTTACAAGTAAGCTGAAAAGACACCTTCACACAAACACTCACGTTTATGCGAGAAACCAATTGAATAATTTAAAAGGCTTGTAGCTGATCGAACACGCCAGAAAGAATCAAAATCAAAACTATTTCTGACAAGGCTCAAGAAGCAAGCTATACCGTTTGCCGAAATCGTAGCAAAAAAGATGAAATCACATGCAATTGCTGATTCAGTCATTTTAGCACCCTGCTGTGAAATTGTAAATACTGTATTGTGTTTGGCGAGGAATATGAAAAAGATATTTTTAAAATCCCTATGTTTGATAACACTATTAGCCGGCGTATACAAGACATGCCTCAAGACGTTGAGTCATGAGTGATAGCTAACATTAAAGAAGCCGATTTCTTTGCTATCCAGTTGGACGAATCAACTGACATCACTGGAAAAGCTCGACTCCCAGCATTCTTCAGGTTTGTTTGTAATGGAGACATCATTGAACAATTTTTATTTTGCAATCACTTCCAGAAACAACAAAAGCCCAAGGCATTCTTGATGTTGTCGAGATTTATTTCAGTTCTCACGATTTGTCATGGAAATCATGCATCAGCATCTCCATGGACGATGCTTCCTCTATGTCGGGAAGCCTGAAAGGATTCGTCGCACTGGCCAAGCAAAAGAACCCTGGCATTGTTTTTACACATTGTTTCCTGCACAGAGAGGCCCTCATTTCAAAATCAGTAGTACCTGAGCTCCAAAAAGTACTGGATGAGATGATCAAGGGCGCCTCCGTAGCCAGGTGGGAAGGAGCAGCAGTGCGTAGCACATGCTTCTTGATTAGACCGGGGTTCGAGTCCGTCACCACCAAATACGGAGGATGCGGAAAGATCAGGGAATGACCACCGCATATCCCGGAGCAATATGGCCTTAGTTGCTAATGCTCCTAAAATCCAAATAACAACAAACAAACAAACGAGATGATCAAAATGGTTAACTACATCAAGCGCAGCCCATTAAAATCGAGATTGTTTTCAGCACTGTGTTCTGCCATGGAAGCTGCTCACACATAACTCCTACTGCACACGAAAGTGAGGTAGCTATCTCGAGGGCGGGTGCTTTCAAGGTTCTATGAACTGAGGGAAGAGCTTATAATTTTCTTTACGTCTGAAGAGTGTGAGCTGACCGACCTGTTTCGTGATGAGACCTGGTGCAATAAAGTTGCTTTCCTAACTGACATCTCCCAAGTTTTGAACATGCAGGGAAAGAATGAAAATACTTTTACTTGTACTGACAAAATTAACTCTTTTGAGGAAAAATTAACATTGTGGGGAGCCAGAATCATAAAAGAGAACAAAGTTGAAATATTTGAGCTGACAAAAATCAGACTGGACCATAATCTTGTCGATTTAATTCTACAAAGTTTGTTAGTGCTGAGTAAAAACTGATTGAAGAGTATTTCCTATCACTTGATGCATCTTCCTTGGATTGGGTAAGAGATCCGTTTGTGTTAGGCGCGTTCGAATCAGCAGAATTAACTGTTGCAGAAGATGAGACGACGGATCTCAGAAATGAATTTTTATTTGTTAGTCCAAATCTTGCTCACCTGACTGAGAGCGATGAAGCTCAATTAATTAAGACTGTGGAAGATTTTCAGCTTCCCAAAATTTTTCCAAGAAATTGTTCCAGAGAAGATTAGTGCTGCTTGAACTTGAAGGAAAGTTCTGCTTGAAGGAAAGAAGAGTAGAAGGCTGATAGACTATCATCTCATGTTGACTTCGTAAGATCAGTAGCTCCTTGCGCCACTTTGGTCTTACTTATTTCATATGGCTCATTGTGCCATGTTCTTGTCCTGTTGTTCTTTGTGCCTCAATTTATATTTCTATATATCATATAAATCTGTAAATCATATTTATGTGAATCTGCATATTATATGAATTTGTATATCACATGAAGGTTTATAATACATATATGTATATAGCGGAGTTGCCAGTTTCTGGCTAGGGGCCGCTTGCTAATAAAAATGAAAAGAAAAATGACATCATGATACATCACCAAGCACAGGTTTTCCACTGATATTTTAAACATTTTAATGATATTTTTTTATTATAAATGACATCTTATTTCAATAATTGGAATAATAACAAATATGAACAAAAATTTAAAAAAAAATCTTTTGAAATCCTGATCAATATTATTTTTGAAAATAACATAATTATCAGAATTTTAGCTATTGAACTTTTAAACACAGTCTTAATACTCGTTTTTTTAATGATACAATCTCTCCTTAAAAAAAAATGGTACGCCTCGACAATTTTAGCACCTTGTTCAGTGTGCTGTGAATTGAAAAAGGTTGAATATCGCTGCCTTAACAGGAAGATACGGAATATTTGTCCAAATATGTATGATATCGTAACACTACTTGAATGAAGCTTGGAGAAATATATGATCGTAGAAGAACAGTATTCTGGAAACAGGACGAAGAAACAAGCGGCAATCAGAATATAATATTACCACAAGGTAATATTATATCAAAAAAACTGAGAGGAAGAATTGAAATGAAACAAAATTTATGACTATTTTACAGTGCAACCGTACATTCATTGAATAAATATATCCGGTTCCGTAAGTATCAATTTTCAAGTTATGCTTTGAATCTAATTTAAATTTCCTATTAAACACAGTACTATAGAAGTTGTCTAGAAATACGTACGTACCTCGTACAGTATATAGGTCAGTATTTTAAGGTGTATATAGGATTACAAGAGCTTAAGGATTGCAAAGTATCACATTAACTAATGTTCGGCGGATATTTGCAAATGTCCAATAACAAGAACTAAGCATATGAAAGTTATGAACTGATGTAATGATTTACTCAATAGTACTTTTTAGTATTTTTTTACTAAATAGTACTTTTTTATCTGACTAAACATGTGCCGCTCAATTTTAAATGTGAATTAGCAACCTTAGCATCAATTTTGAAACTTAATACTCAAATATAATGACCTTGACATATTTCATAAATTATTTTAGATATCTGATATGCTAGAGGAGAGAAAATACATTATCCTCTAACATCTATTTCGAAAGCGCTAAGTAGTCCTCCAACATATATTGGAACAATTCAGCACTCCCCCCCCCCGGAGAAAAGGTTAATTCTAGAGGTTACATGACAGCCAGATATCAGTACCGACCATCTATTCGCCAGATAGCAGAAAGAGTGGAATACCCGAAATCAACTGCGGGACATAAATTCGCCAATGCAAGGCAGAAGGTAAAGCGATCATTTATCTCAAGTCAGTTAGACGACCCAAATCAAATTAATGACCTAAATCATGTCAACAGTTGAAACGGTTAATAACAGGAAATCGCAAAGAAATCATTAATGAGCTGAGTCGGGAGACAGACATTTTAAAGAAATACGACAAGTATAGGATCAACAACCACCAGAAAAATACCTCATACGATAGGATACCATGGTTGTGCTGTTGTAGTTCTTGTAGGGTTCTAGGCGCATCAGCGACTATATTGCGCCGTTATATATTATATCTGTACAAGTGTGTATTCACGGACTGATTTGCATGTTGTGCGGGCTGAAAATAGGCTAACTACATCCTCGATTGAAGAGGACTAAGGAAATTCTTGCAGTCACAGAAAGAAATGGAACCTAGCCCTCTCCAATCGAGTGACAAGTAGTGAAACCACAACTGTCATGGATGACGCCAATGTCGAGCAGCTCATCGTAAGTCCCAGCTGTCTCCTACAGAGTACATCACTGCTTATTCCAGTGCAGAGAACTGATGCATTGGACATTATAACGTGGCAGCACACCTAATGTGGAGTGATGAATCGCGCTACATAATCTAGGCATCAAACAGAAGCGCTTTGGGTGTGAGTACACCCTAAGAACGGTTGTACCCAACTGCTTCAACAAACTTAATTGTTGGTGCATTACAGACTGATAGTGTGGTAATATGGCGTATTATCATAGTGCAGGATCCTTTTTGTGTGATTTCGACTTGCTCCATTGGTTATCGTTAATGAAACCATAAATGTTGCTCTTGTTCTGACACTGCGAAAAATTCTTCCTCATCTACATCGTGGTAGTTCTTTGGAGAGGGACCGTACTTGTATCAGCATTACGACGCTACATGTTTATATGATGATATTAGGGCTCCAAATGGAAAATTTTACGAAGCGAAACGCTCGTCAAGATAAGTGCAAAAGGCAGTTAACACGGAGATTAAAAGTTCTTTTCCACTTTTAAAGACTAATAACTCGAAAACTATAGGTTGTATCGGAAAAGGTTTTTATCTTTATAATTAGTATATGGGGGATTTTTTAAACAATAAAAATTATCTCGAAATATGATCACTAGGGCGCACGCAAAGCCGTTAATTTAGACAAATAACACAATAGTTTTCAAACTTTATTGATGATTTCCAATCTTTATTGACGAACAAATCTTGATGTGTTCACCATTATTTTCTAATAAGCAATCAAAACGAGGCATTCAAGATTTCCGATGGAATACTCATTACTTCTCGACGGACTGCAACCTTTAAATCTGAAAGAGTTGAAGAGAATTCTCTGTACAAAGGTATTTCACATATCCCTGATTGCGACTGATAATTCACTTTTCCGCGAAGGTATCTCATAGGAGTTCTCTCACATTACTGGCAATATTTTATCCAGGATAGCGTACAACCATCCTGCATGAAATTCGTGCCCTCGTGCGTAGCACAGTTGGTACAATCACCGTCCTCCCTACACCGGCTGAAAAAGACCTGAGTTTGAATCCCGTCAATGATGAGAGGAATTTTTATGGGCCTTTTTCACAACGTCGCTGAGTTAGTCGGTTTGTGAGGAATTGCATAGTTTTTTCCTCCCGAAAACTCGGGCGTTTTTCGTCCAGCAAACAGCAAATCGAATACAGAACAAACGCAATTTACAAAAATATTATATACGGCGCAATATGGCCTGAGTTGCTGTACACCAAAAAATCCTATAACAACAATTAAAAAAAAAATAAACATAAAAAATTACAATATAAACCACATTCTTTAATTTCTGGGATAATTTCTGTCGGAAATATCCTAATATATCGTGTGCCATTAATTTGTGCATGTCTCAAAATGCCCTTAATGGTATCAAATCAAAAGGGACCAACAACAGCTATGCGTAAATCCACACAATAGTGTAACCTTTATTGAGCCGAATGATTCATCTTGACCTAAATTCGCAATTTGGCCTATTACAATCACAGATTTAACAAGAAGAATGACTGTCGGCTGTTGTAGGGTTTTTAGGCGCATCAGCAATTTAGGCCATATTGCATCGTATATAATATGTCTGCAAATTGCGTGTGTCCTGTGGTCGATTTGACGTTTGCTGGACGAAAAATCTGAGTTTCCAGGCGAGAAAACCGTACTACCCTAGCCTGAGACCGACTAACTCAGCCAAGTTGAGAAGAATACAAAAAAAAAAAAAAAAAAATTCTTCGCGTTGTTGACGGGATTTGAACCCAATTTTTCCACCAGGTGTGGATAGCACGGTGATCATACCAAATGTGCTATGCACGAAGACGAAGGAGAAAACGCTTCATCCGTCCGTATTAAATAACCCTTTTCAATCCTACCTAACCTTTTCATTATCTTCTGGGCGAAATCATGACGAATTTGATAGTCTTGTGGTTCTAATCGAAGAAGGTTTTTTGATTTTATAGGGAATCAAATGGAGGCCTATCTTTAAATCTTTACTACCGTGCTTCAGTGAACACCAGTCACACGAGATGTATGCCTGTCGTTAGTTAATCTCAAAGAATGTGATTCTACGCTTCGAAGTTAGACGGCCCTTTTCGAAACGCCTTACAATATTTAAATGCCTTCTGCAGCATTCCGCTTTGTAAAATTTTCCATGTCGACCCCTCATTTGGATGCAGAATTAGAAAAAGGCTAAGATGACGCACTCTCTTCGTTAGTAGACGTCAAAGAAAGACTGGGGCAGATTACTCTAGTTTGCTGTCAGAATTTAATACAGGCTGTCCGAAAAGTCTAGCTCCTCCGCATTACGCAATTGGAGTGCGTCATTGGCTCGATGACATGCTTCCTCATCGATGGATTGGGAGGAGAGGTCCAGTGGAGTGGGCACCACGATCACCTGATTTTAACCCGCTGGACTTTGCATTTTGGAGATTCCTGAACGCACAGGTGGAGACTTTTGTTTCCAGATTTTTCGGACACTCTGTAGAAAGTCTTCCACAACGCATTGAATTTGTTATTAGGAACAAAGGCGAGCCAACCATGCTGTTAATTTCTTTAAATAATGTTTTGTTCATAACTACCAGCACACGCTTCTTGATTAGACCGGGGTTCGAGCCCGTCTCCACCAAATACGGAAAGGTCAGGGAATGACCACCGCATATTCCCGGAGCAATATGGCCTTAGTTGCTAATGCTCCTAAAAACCAAACAACAACAAATCATAACTACTGGCCTACCATGACATTTGGTAGGCCAGTGCATATAATATTTAGTTACTTTTTTAAGCTAATTTGTTTAGTTTTTTATTGCTTTTATTATCACACAGATACGAGTGTACAGTAGGTTTCTTGTCATTAATTTTTTTATACCTTCCTTCTGTGTTCCAATAAATCCTTATAAGACTGAAGTCTTACAGAATCATACGGTCCCCAGGAAACTGTTCAGAAGAGCCAAAGTCGGTTCCAAGTAATAATAAACAAATCTTTATTACAGTTGTCACACGGAATCTCCAATAATTATCGAAACGGTAAGAAAGCCAAAGACTTTTATATGGTGTGAGATAACGAGACATGACAGAATCATCAGCCCATACATTTTTCAAGATACTATAAATTCAGAAAGCTACTTTGTTATGCTTTAAAATTGTTTTCCTTAAAGTCATACCTTGCCCAAACAGCAGGAAATGAATTATCATGTAGCATGGCACTCCGCCACTCTTCGCTGTCCCTATGCAAAACTGGTTCAGCAGCATCTGCCAATCCATTTCCTAACAAATGGTTCGGCAGATGTGGGCCAATAGAGCACCATAAAAAGGAATAACATTTGGTTGATCTAATATCTAGATATCTTTTTTAGTTTGTTCAGGTGGTTGTTGAGATTTAAAAGAGAATTTACAGAAATATTCCTTCCCCCCCCCCCTTTTTTTAAGATACTATGAATTCAGAAAAATACTTCTTTATGCTTCAAAAAGTGTTTTCCTTAAAGTCATACGTTGCCCAAACCGCAGGAAATATAATGTAGAACGGCACAACGCCGCTGTTCGATATCCGTATATAAATCTGGTTCAGCATTTGCCATCATCTGCCAATCCATTTCGTAATAAATAGGATGGCAGATGTGGGCTAATAGACCACCAGAACAAGATACAACAGGCATCAAAAAACGAGTTTTTGAGCCTAAAAAAAAAATATTACTTTTATAGTATTTTAGGCTCAAAAAATACAAAAAAAAATAAACAATTTATTTATTGTTCTACACAAAAAATCAATAATAATAGAACGAACAAAATTGTGTTGCACAATGTTGCATAAAAAACGTAGTCAAGTAGATATAAAATTAGTATAAATAAAAAAAGAATGACATTTGGTTGATGCAATGTCTTGAAATCCTTTCTTTGTTCGGGTAGTCGTTGAGAGTTAAAAGAGAATTACGGAAATCATTTTGACTCCCACAGAAAAGTACAAGTAACAATTAATTCCGAAACATTAGTAACAATTTTTCCACTATTGTCCTTTCATTTCCCAATTTCTTTATTTTTAACTCTTCCGTAACTGTTGTCCCTCTATAATTGGAGTGTTTCACTGTTCACAATCGCTGTTCGTCAGAAATGATAAAATGTCGGCATCAACACTAAATTTCGCGAAGGCAAACCGATAGAGCTGTAGTCTTGCAAAGGTTGTGAAGTACAGATATGTGAGTTGAGTCAGTTTACAAAAAAAAAAAAACAACAAAAAAAAAACCGTAAAACGTAATATGCATTTTTGAAACGTGTGTTTCAAAAATGCATATTACCTCTCATTTTTGTTCCGAAAAACGCAGTTGATCCCATTTGTATATCCGAATACACAAGAACAATAATAATAATATTATTAATTTATTTTCGAGTTATTATACGATAAATAAGAATGATGTTTTAAGAAAGCGTGATAACATAAAAAGCATTACAATCTGCATCTTCCGCAAACAAACTGCTTACAACCTGGAGCTTCAACACAGCTTTCGTGGTACCGCTTGGAATTTAAATCTGAACAATTTTTCATCAGAGCGAAACAAAATCCGTACCTTCCACCGACTTCGGTGTTATCTATACATCAACATTTAAGCAAAAAAAAAAAAAAAAAAAAAAAAAAAACACGTCCCGTTTCACCCTCTGTGGTAAGGTATAGGTTTTATTAAGATATTACGAGCCAACACTGATGATAGAATCTTTGTAACCTGAACACTATAGGTTTCCGAAACTGCAAAAGTAATAATTACATGAACCAATATGATCAGTCAAAATGGACACAGTTAAGTTATACAGTTGAATGCTGATTATTAATCACCTTGAACATTTACTTTTAAGAACTTTTTATTGCACAATGGCAACGTTTTTAATGGACTCGGTAAATGTCCAGTTCGCTAGTGTCTAACCACGTTCCTGTAACTTACGTACAAAACTAAAAATAAATTATTATAAACACAAAAGAGATAAACTGGATCACAATGATCGTGTAAATACAAAGATTACACAATGTCAGTTAATGAGAATATAGATTAGGCAATACAGTGCAAGAAGTCTCGATTAACCAACCATATAAGTACATATTATTCAAGGGATGGAACGGATGGCGGAGTATCGTTCCGGTTAGTAAAATGCATTGGCAATCTGAAGTCCAGAGTGGATATTAAGATCTTTCCACACTTTTAAAAATTAAAGTCTGAAAAACTACAGGTCATATTAGATATTTTTTATACTATAATCAGTATATATGTTGGATTTTTTTAAACAATTAGAACTGGTTCGAAATTGACCACCAGGGGGCTATGCAAATTATTTACTCCAATAAACAAATTTGCTTTTCCCTTAGTTAAAAACAGTAATGATGGTGGGATTATCGAATTCAAGTGTTTGCTTGTCGTGGTCTTATTCTTCGTCATCAAGATAAAAAGTTTGAAGCTGTAGTAACTAAGTCCAGGAAATTTCGTTTCAAAATGTTAGTAAACATAAAGCACTTTTAATTAAACTTTATTAAAAGACATGGCGATTGGAGTTTATCAAAAACAGAGAAATATCTCAAGAATTCCTTGTTCGAGAAGAATCGTATTTACATGTACGCGAGAAGTTACCAATGTGCATGACGAACTGCAACGGCATACCTGTGCTAAGGTCCGGTTCCAATTCATCCCAAAGGTGTTAAATTCGGATGATCGGAACTCTGTGACTGCCACTGCAACGTTCCAGTGTTATTCTCTACAAACCTCGCGTTCCCCCCCCCCCACGTGAATTATTCCAGGCTTTTCAGCACAACGTGTAAACAGGTCCATGAATACAAACTTGTAATATAATACACTGGCATAACAAGACCTTAGATTAGCGTTTCGCAAACTTTTTTTAGTCACGGAACACTTTTCATCTCACAACATATTCACGGAACATTTACGAAACACAAGTTTAGAGGAAGCCAAAGAACTGTTTGCTAATATTTTATTACATACGACGCATTGTGCATCAGGAGCATCTTTATTTCCAACACATGTAAAGCCGAAATTAAAATAACTGTCATTATACTTTCGTTTTGGTCTTTTATTAGTTGGTTTCTGTTTTTTCACTTCGGATTTTGAGGAACAAAAGGCTGCGATTGTTCATCCTCACTTTGAAGTGTGACAATAAATGTTCGTTTTCATCGACCACAGTTGCTCTACTAGGAGTATTTTCCTTCTCGTTTTAAAGTTCCTTTTTTCAACCTCAAATCCATGGTCACATATTTTAATAATAACATTTAGAAATATTGATGATAATTATCAAAAAAAAAATTTATACAAGGAAGTGAGTTTAGTTATGATACCGGTTCACTTCCTCCTCTCCTTCAACCCGTGTACTCCAGGCTAACACGCATACGAATGCATATTAGATCACTACCTTGCTACTTTTTCATAATGTCATTACCTCTACTCATACTTCTCTATGCAAAAGCCCACCAAAATAAAGTGTTCAGCGGGCTATTTGATTATTAGTCTATGCCAGTATACTAATAACCGAAAAAAAAATTATGTTAAATCTTATAATGATACAAAAGTGGTGTACGCTACAAATATGCAAATTTTATTTATTTTATTTTTTTAATTATTAATTACGATTTTTCACGGAACACACTTTGGGAAACGCTACCTTAGATGCTGGGTCTCCGAAGAGGCATCATAAGCGATAAGGGATTTTTTTAATGAATAAAATTTTATTACACGCGAACCATTTTAATTTCTAAAACCCATTCGCTTATAAGCAAAATATTGAGCTGTTTTAAAATCTCTACCTAAAAGAATACTTGAATATGTCTTAGAAATTTGGCTTGCAAGATATCTTCCCCTTGAAAAGCAATTCAATGCATCACTTTAAGGTACTGCGTGTAGTGGCAAATTGAGAAGTGCTACTTTTAGTAAGCCCAACTGTTCTTAACGTTGTAAGGAATTGTGGATTTTTCTTATTTTTATTTTACTTATTTATACTTTTCTGTCTTCTAAATTTTCACTTAAAATATTCCTTTTAAACCGCAACATTTTTTTTTAAATCAGCTTGAAAACTAAGAGATATCATAATTTATGTACAAAAAAAAAAAAAAAAAAAAACACTAATACGGTTTGCAACACAGAGATACTTTTTATATTTCGTACCACCACTATTAAAAAAATGTTGGCACTACTGATTTACAGCATAGTTTATAATTTAAATCATGCATGGAATGACTTAAAGAAAATTACATATATTAAGCAAAGCTTAATATGTACGTATGTAAGTTGATTTCTAATGAACATAAAGCAATCAACTTAAATTATTACTGCAGTGGGGTACTGACAAAACTACTTTTTTATAAAGTTACTAATACTCCATCGCACAATACAATGTGTTTTCTTAACTACTGAGAGGCATTTGACTTTCGATAATATTTTTCCCCTACCTTTTTCTTCTCAAATTAATGTATATTGTACTTCTTTCAGTTGATCTTCAAGCTTCCTAATTAACCTCAGTTAATGTTCGATATTTAATAACAGGAAAGCAATCAGAGGTTCTGTTTATTCCTACCAGTTCATTGCTATTCGACTCCATCTGCTAAGTGCGTGCCCCATTAAACGCTTTTGATGTTCCATACTTCCTCTCAGAAGAAGACGTGCACAAGAGTGCAGGTGTACTGGTACAAAATCGATAAGAATGATAAATTTTCTAGAGTGGAAACGTGTTACAAGACAGTACTTTTTGACCGCAATTTTTTTCAGTTGTGTCCTTCAAGAATGAATAAGAACAACAAAATGCTGCCAGGACTATACTGAAAAGAATATTTACGGCAGTACAAGAATGTACTGAAAATATAAATTTTTTTATTCAACATTTACATTTATTTATTTATTTATACTGTGAGAATGCTAACAGAATATGTTTAACTGTGAGCTGTGATGAACATTGCATGAATAGAGAGGATCACCCCCCCCCATGAGTAGAAACAAGTGAGTTAGATGAGTGCGCCCTGTTCGTGCCCTTGCCAGTACTACTCCTCCTGTCTGTTTTGTCTAAAGCTGGAGTTACATGGTTACGGCTGCTGTTTTCTTTGCAGGAGCTCGTTCACTTACAATTGCCAAATTTTTGACCATTACACAAACTCTTTGGATATGGTTCGAGAAATCTACATATGATACTTGACAGGATGCAGGTGCTGTGGTGATTGGACCTTTGGCTGCTTTGTCTGCATTCTCATTTCCTACGATGGCTGTATGTCCAGGAATCCGGGGGAAACTGACAGAATGGCCACTATTGCGTAATAGCAAAGAACCTCACCTTGGATGCGAGGGTGAGAGATTATTGTCTACTGCTAAAATTTGACTTGACTCCGGAATCCGTATATATTAGGCTCTGCATGTCGAGATGAACACCAAAATTGTCCGAAGCCAATGTGATTACATACAGATCTGAAGTATAACTACTACATTCCACTGGGAGTTGAATGCAACAGTTATACTTCAGTAATTCAGTAAAGGAGGGAAATGAAATGTCGGTAATAAAACAATAAAGGAGGATCGCCGTCGCAACCACAGCAGCATTAGTTTTCGAGCCCATCAGTACATATTAAGCAATTTTCAAAGTTGCTAAAAGCATGACTCTCATGAAGTTGTTGAGTGTTTCATGGGTTTCCACAGTTTGTTTTCCCCATTGTTGAAAATAAGTGTCACAGAAGGTAAGATTTTCCAACCCAGATGGACATGGTGGGATAACGTAAATTCGTTGTACGACAGTTCAGTGTACGAAACTATTTGGTGAATGATGATGATTATTATTATTATCATTATTATTATTTATTTAGATAAATTAAAGTGACATCCACCGATAGACAGCAAACATTTGTTAGGAGGGAAAACACAACTAAAACAGATGAAAATATATATGCATAGAGTAATATAAAAGATACAGAGATCCCGTCAAATTAATTACAGCAGGATAAGATGGAATATATTCAAGATAAATGCTCTAAATACATTCAGTATCCCTCCAAGAAGGGCAGTAGTGGCATGTGATGCAAGAAAGCAAGTGTATGAGTTTATGCAGCATCAGCCAAAAAAAAAAAAATATATTTAAATAATAATAAATAAATATATATATATATTTACAAAACAATTCCCTCTAAATGTTCGTCCAGTTCCTCCTTAAATTTATTTAACCTATCAACTTCCACAACGACAGATGGGAGTTTGTTCCAGCAATTAACCACCCGCTGGCTAAAGGCAAATTTCCGCACATCTAATCTACATCTGTCTTTCCTCAATTTGAATTTATGCCGCCTTAGGTTCGTAATCTGAACAAGTGGAAGAATCCCATCAGAATTCAGCGTGCTCAACCCATTCAAGGACTTATACACCTCAATCAGATCACCTCGCAGGTGATCTGATTGAGGTGTATAAGGCCTCGCAGTCTCCAGCTGCTGCAATTTGCAGAACTCAAGCCTCTCTTGGTAAGAGGATCCTTTCATTCCCCTCACCAATCTTGTTGCCCTTCTCTGTACACGCTCAAGCAAATCGACATCCTTCCTAAAATGAGGCCTCCAGACCTGTACACAGTACTCAAGGCGTGGCCTGACCATTGCCTTATACAAAGGGACAATCACAACCTTTTCCCTGCTAGCAAAATTCCTGTATATCATTGACAAAACCCCATGACCTGCCCTGGCAGCCTGTCTGCATTGCTCAGAAAACTTCATATCTGACTGCACAATTACTCCCAGGTCTTTTTCATTTTCTACCACCTTAAGTGTAGTACCACAGAGTTGGTACGTTTCTCTGGGGTTACTTCTACCCATATGCAGTACTTTGCATTTGTCAATGTTAAACTTCAGTTGCCACTTCTTAGCCCATCTGCCCAAATTATCTAGATCCTGTTGAAGTAGCACACTGCCATTACTGTCGTTAACAACCCTGCCAACCTTTGTATCATCTGCAAACTTCGACACTCAGCCTTCATCAATATCATTGATAAATATAGGGTGCCAGCAAGTTGTAGAAGGCTGTCCGGAACGGGACAAGAAGCGCCTGGTCATCCTCAAATACAGAAATACAGAATCGGTGGCTACGATAATTCGGTGAGTTCTTTGGGAGAATTCGGTGTATGGCAAAGCATGACAGAAAATGCAAACTTGTAACATATCGTGATGTAAATGGTGAATTTAGTGATCCCGATATCGTTCTCTTCATATTTTAGATTTTTGATGGTACTATCCAACTATCCACCATCGTTTTTTAATGCACATTCTATTTTTTTAGGAGATCCTAAGGCTTGTGGACAAACTATTCAGGCTTGTGGACTAAACTAAATATTAGGGCCATCTAGAAAATCACTTTCAATTACCCATATGTATTTTTGTCTGTAAATTGCGTGTATTCTCTGGTCGATTTGCCTGTTTTGCTGGACGAAAAAAAAAAAAAAAAAAAACAGTTTCTGGGGGAAAAAACCTTGAGATCGACTAACCCAGCTACGGAGTGAAAAAAGCCCATTAAAGTTCCTCGCGTCATCGACGGGATTTGAACCCGGGCCATTTCCACCCGGTATAGGAGAACGGTGAAGATACCACTGTGCTACCGCGTAGACAAGACGTGGACTGCAGATCTTCCATGAAAATTCATGGCATTCAGCTCTTAACGTGTCGGTCAAGGTAACAACAATGTAGGTCTGCCTGTCGCCGCTCGCAGCTCTAAACTGGGAATTCTCTAGCGTTTGAGGGCGAGACGAAGTAACCAGACGTCTCAAGGCGTGTCGGTGTCTGTCAATCAGAACTTTATGCCTACCTAGTCGTTTTTTTAAATTAAGTGTCACCTCTTTACGTCGAAGCAAGCCTACAGGTTTGCCAACTTCGACCTGGGGATGCTTGACTCATGAGCAGTAGCAGGCATAGACATTTTCTCCACATGATATCTAACGACCATTCTTCCCTCTCAAACTCTGTTAGCTCCCTCAGTGTGCTCATCGTTCGGCGTATACGTTTGCAATGAATTGCGGGCTTACCAGTGATCACTTTTATTGGCCCAACTATTTGGTTAAGTACAGTTTCTCGCGATCAAAGGGTTGCGATTTTTCGTGGGATAACGCATACTTATTAATGAATTAATGAAAATATATGTATAATTAAAATTCCTAAATTCCAAACATCTACTCTCTGTTAGTAATTTGCAGTAACAAATACACGTAGCTTTATGCAAATTAATATACGAGGGTCACACCCACATGCGTTTTTCTCTTAGTCAAAATGTCATTTACTAACTAAATTTATTGGAATATAAACTGAAATATATCCAGAGAATTAGCAGAAGCATTAGTTACATGCACACACTATTTCTGCATAATCTCTTTTAACTTCCAAGGATGACGCCACTGGGGAACAAAGGTTGTATTGCTGCATCTGGAAGTCACTTTTTCAGCTGATAGACATTGCCGTCGTCTCTTAAATGTTACGTCTCTTTAATGTTACATTCAAGCCGGATCTCTCTCTCTCTCTCTCTCTCTCTCTCTCTCTCTCTCTCACACACACACACCTCGTTTTGGTCGAAGTGGATTGAAATGCTTATCCAGTTTCTTTAAGGCAGCGCTGGTAAGCCGTCCAAGTTTATGGTCTGTGTTTTCATCATGATGACTATTCAACAATAATCAAAGCTTTTGGGACATTCCTTCAGTGTCTCATTGATTGTAACATTTTTTCTAAAAATATCAGAATCAATGAGAATTGCCATATATCCATGGCGGCTCTGTGAAGTATAATCACTAGATATAAATTTGCAGAAGTATAAAGGGCTCTGTCTCGTACAAGAGAATTGTTTCTCAGTAAAATAATCAACGGACACGAAATCCAGCTTCAGTTTGCAGAAGAAATTATGGCAGTTTACTGTAGATTACTTTTCCGATAAATATCACTTGAAGCACATCCCAGTAGTCACGCACATAGCATCTTCGCAAGTTTGTGTCCCATTTTAGTTTTCACGATCATCATTCCCTGAATAATAGCCACATCTGTCAATAAATATCTGCTACTACGTATTTGGGTTAAGATTGTTTTATATTATGATAAAATGCTCAGAATGTAACGCAGTTCTGTAGCTATTTTCCCGAAATTTATTTAACTCGTGCATTCAACAGCAACTCACTTAGATTACATAATTCAAGCAATCGTCTAAGGTAAAATTATATTTTTATTATAAATGCAAGCTTTTATTAACTACGGAGACTTTCAGTACTGTTTTTGAATAGGTTCTGGTAGGAGTTTTTTGAAATTTATAATATTTATCGACCTTCTGAAGAGATATTTCAGATATGGGATACGGAAATTATTATAAACCAGTTTATTATAACGAGGCTTTGATGTTAGTTATACAGGTTGAACTTTTAATGCAGATGGAAGCAATCCTGAGGCATTGGGATAGAATGATATTGGCATGTACAGATTTAGAAATATTGGATTCCCAGTGTGTAAGGCTGACTACATTGAAATTAAATGCATCTCTTTTGTTATAGACATTTATATCATTTGTATTAGTGGATATTTCTATTTTTAAATTCATGTAATTGGCTATGTTATCTGAGCGGTTAGGTTTTCCCAGTGTAAGCTCTTCTGGATATATAGGCTGCCTAAATGAAATGTGGACAGTTAATGACACATAAACCGTCTAAGTATCTAAATAGTAATAGGTCATCTGGAAATGTTTTTTCAGCTGAATATAAGTATTACGTTTGATAATGCACAAGATGTCGGACTTCCCATGGGGTGCCTTTCACTTGTAGGTATAATGAGGTTCCATTATATATGTAGTTGTTAAAAATACATAACTTAATTAGCGTATCTCAGTATGCTAATTCAAGGTTTATATCATTTTCGTGTTCCATGTTTAGGCTGTTAAGAACAACTTTTAAATTGTTAAGATTGCTGGTGAATAGACATTTAAAGTCAAATGTTTGTATCTGTGTTATATTATTGTTTTTTATAGCATTAAGATTAAGTGAGTTTTAGTATATATGATATTACTTTTATGTTATTTAGTATATTTTACTAATGTGGTTCCAAATTTCATAAATCACCTGAATGCAACAGGTGATTTATGAAATTTGGGAATATAGTATAGTAACTTAAAATGGAAATTTTAAGTTATAGTTTAATTTTAATTTTTTATGTAATGCTATTAGTTTTTTGGCTATTACTTTAATGGAGGATGTTAAGTATTTGTACGTGTTGCTAGAGTGTAGTTCGTTCTTAATCATTTCTATTTGGTAGGCTTTACATATAACTGCGTAATGACATGCGGCTTTGTCAACAGGTGAAAACAACAAAGTTATGATATATTTCTTTAAATTGCCTATTTATTAATTATGTTGTTGGTCATGTTTAATTTGCAAATGGCCATATTTGTTACTGATTATGTTTGATATTGTGAATAGCCACCTATGGTATGCCTCTACCGTAATATTGCATTTGTATGAGGAATTTATACAGTATCTTAATAAATCGTGGTATAACTGTTTTTTGAATGCCAATTTATTTATTGGTAAGATGGGTCGAAATTTGAAATCAAGTGATAATATATCATTAAGGTATGGTATTATATTTAACTCGTCGGTTATAATATGATTATGATCGGAGGGCTATGTATCTACGTTCAAAGAAGGCCTGCGGCAAACACATAGATCCTGTCCACCTGATACTGTGAAGGTTGGTGGCTGTTATTTTGTAATTACATGCTTTTAAGCCGGATGGTCTAGCATATTTAAACCTAACATTAATTTTTATGTTATTAATAGGCAGGAGATCATTATGTAGGTTAATTGTTTTACGTATACAGTATTTAAATTATCCATCATTTTGTTTTGAAAATTTAAGATGAGTATAGTATTTTATAGTTGTTTATTGGTATGTAAAATTTTGATTCTGAATTTGCTGATGTCTTGTATGATGTGTATAAGGTGAAGAGATATAAAGTCATAATTATTATTTGTTTAGGGTTTTGAGTACACTAAATTTAATGCTGAAAAGTGTATTATGTTATTTTGTAATTATGGAGAATTTTGTAATTTTGTAATCAAGAGCTAAACATTAGCTCTTGTATGGAGCTAATGTTTATAGGATCGGTGTCCCATACCTTAAATAAATCGAAAAGTCCCTTAAATTTTTTTGTTTGTTCTTGGCTGTTTTTTATTTTGCACATTGTCTTTTGTATTTTAAATTGTGTAATTTATTGGCAATTTGGAACATATTATAAACACATAAGCCCCGTGACTGCCAAATACGGTGCTGTTTCTCGTATTCTGTCTATCTTGTGAACTCCTCTGACTGTTTGGTCATCCCGGAGTATAAACAGAAAATTTATTTTTTATTTATATCATCCATATTGCTAGTCATGTATTTTTGGTTGAATTTGTGATTCGATCCCTATGGATATAAGGTTTTATATTGCAACATGTCAATCTCCTCTTGTATTAATCTGGCTTTTGTGTCGACATTTTCAAGAGCTACCTCTTTGCAAATGCGCTGCGCCAGCACAAACACAAATCATTTGTGTTTATGTGCCAATGAGTTTTTGACAGTCTGTTTACTACAAGTACCCAAAGTGATGTGTTTTAATTATAACCATTCTATATAATTCTATGTCCGTCACCCTTTCCCATCATGTATTGTGGTGGCGTTCATTGATTCAATTTCCGTTGTCTACGCTTGTGGTGGCGTTCATTGGTTCAATTTCCATTGTCTACGCTTGTGGTTCCCCACCTTTTTCCTTTCGCAGTACATCCAGTCCTCATGGAGCACACCTATCGCTCTCCTCCTATGCATTCAATGCTCATTATAATTCTGGATATTTCTTGAATTTTTTTAAAGCAAGCTAAATATTCTATGAATAAATACAAAAACTCTAATTTGATCTTTCTACTTAATTTATTTTACGCAATAATCACTAAAATTTTAAATTTCATGCTACAAGAATATGATGCGAATAATAAGCAATGTCAATGGGAGACCTTTTACTAATGAAACACGGCACAATTGTTTAATCCCGGCAATGCCAAATTTTCTGGAGCACAGCGGCACAGTTTCTGCAGAAGGACTGTGTAGATGCGCATGGACACCAAGGTCAAGGACACCGAGATCCTGGAGAAAGTGTGCGCCAGGACCTCAGAGTGCTACTATAGTTTGAAACATATAAGTTTGAAACTCACTCTTGTTTAACTCATCAATGAACTAGGTGTAAAAATTTAATTTGAGTTAGTGAACGGTTTCCGTTTCTGCAGGCGAGCAATCTACTAATTAAAATTACGTTGACTTCGAGATATTATTACTATTCTGTTTCCTTTAAATATTTACTGGGCATTTCATACGAAGTATAGCTGTTGGAATTGACTAAACATTTGTCATTGTATGAGGCTGTCACTGTAGATGAGAAAGAAACTTTTCTTCTGTACTTTACAGAATGTAATGACTGTGTTTGCTCTCGCTCGCTTGCTCGCTCTCTTTTGTTAGAGTAAGAGAGACCTGTCAGACAAATGTGTTTTACTACGTATCTGGAACGTTACTTGAAATCAATATTTTATTCCATTAGGTCATGCAGGTGAACAGATAGGATTGCACTGTGGGGAAATATGAAGCTGTATATTTTGCTGACAACTGCACTAACGTGTGTTTCAATGGAAACAGTCTTGAAGTCTCATACAACACATTTGAAACCAACAGTTTTTTTTTTTACACAAACTGTTTCCAAGTCTAGCGGTTTTTTTTTTTTTTTTTTTTGCTCAATAACTGTTTTAATATATATCCAAGTATAAATGAATAAAAATAAAGTATTATGTCATAAATTCTCTGATATAGGGTATTTTGAAAGGTAGCATCAAATTTAGGGAGCATGTTCTACTGAGCACAGAAATGAAAAAAGTTCAGATGGACATAGATCCAGAAATGATTCCTTTCCAAGTTATAGCCCTTTTTTATGTTGTTGTTCTCATAAAGGTAAGTACGGCT
The DNA here is from genome assembly GCF_048544385.1 of Mastigoproctus giganteus. NCBI lineage: Eukaryota > Metazoa > Arthropoda > Arachnida > Uropygi > Thelyphonidae > Mastigoproctus > Mastigoproctus giganteus. Next base: position 153,243,367 of record NC_143582.1, read on the forward strand.
GTCAATAAGTAAGATGAGAGGTAAACTTAAATCACCGGCATATTTGACGTACTTACTGTACATGCATGCAAATTACCATGGGATTTACTGGATGCAAAAAAAAAAAAAAAAAAAAAAACTGAAAGAAACAAATTCGATCACAATAAAAGCTGAAATAAATTGTCAGGAAATAGCATATAAATAACTTAACGCTAAACTAACAACATGCATGATAATTCAGTTTAGCCAGAGCTTAAATTATAAAACAGTTAATGCCATTTTGGCCTTTTCAAATTATAAAAAAGTATTTTTCGGTCTTCACTTTTGTTTTTATGGCCCACATGATTTGCTAGTTTCTAATTTATATACTGACTATTTACATACATGCTATACTGACGCCTTGTGAGTAACATGAGGCGTCAGTATAGCATGTTTGTAAATTGTGAATATATTATTCTATGAACGGTCTGTCTATTTTGGGGATGGAATTTTCGTGTTTCGGGGATATATATATATATATATGGTGTCTCAAAAATACACGGCATAATTTCAGGAATGAGTTCCTCATATGTAGACGATAAAAATATTTTATATCAACATAGTTCCGGAAATGCTTGGTTTCCGAATTTTGAAGGTCTGTCTATGAAACTTAACTGTTCACATCACCTTATAGTAATTGTTCAAAATGTACACCTTCTGCCTGAATACAGGCCTCACATCGACGTCTCATGGACTCGCGAAGACGATGCCAAATTCCTGGCATATTTCGTATTGTCTCACAACCTGCCACAATTCGAATGTGGAGAGTTCCACATTAGCTACCGGAGTCGAATACACCAATGACTTTAAATGGCCCCACAAGAAGAAATCTAGTGGGTTTAAATCAGTTGAACGTGGAGACCAGGCAGTTGGTCCACCTCTACCTATCCACCGACCAGGAAACCTTCGATTCAGATAACTGCGGGCTAGGTCCTGAAATGTGTGGGAGCGCCATCATGCATGAAGTGTGCTTGTTGACAAATGATCAGTAGCGTGTCGTCCAAGAAATCAGGCATGTTGTTTTCCAGAAAGTTTCTGTACGCCTGCCCTGTGAGTTTCTTTGGAAGTGCATGGGACCCAAATAACTTATCCCCAAAAACACCCACCCAGATGTTGACGCTGAACCGCTGTTGGTGATGTGATGGAAGAATTGCATGTGGGTTTCCTCAGCCCATACATGCTGTGATTGCGAAAGTTTTTGATTCCGTCTCGTGTTGTGAACTGTGCTTCATCTATGAATATCATTAAGCCAGGAAAGTGAGGAGTTGTACCACACTGCTGCAAAAACCACTGGCAGTACATTACTCGTACAGGGTAATCTGCTGGTGACAAGGTCTGTACCCGTTGCAGATGGTAAGGAAACAGTTAAAAAAATAAATTTTATAAATTTTCTGTTTATACTCCGGGACGACCAAACGGTCAGAGGAGTTTACAAGGTACACAGAATACAAAAAACAGCACCGTATTCAGCAGTCACGGGCTTGAACCCCGGTCACTCAAGGCACGTGTACTTATGCACCCGCGCACCTGACCACTAGGCTACGGCGGTGTTCTCGCAACACTCTCCAAATAATCGAACGTTGAACAGCCAGTTGCATTGCTATTCTGCGTGTGCTGATTCCAGGAGTGGCATACACAACATCCAAAATCTCCTCCTCTACTTCAGGGGTCGTAGATCTTGGTCGTCCTCTGTCGACAGCACGAGGTGTAAAGGTCCCATTTTCACAAAGGCGGCGATGGATACTTTCAAACGTTTTCCTGTCTGGACATCTTCGTTCTGGGAACCTTTCGTGGTACAAACGACGAGCCTCCAGAGAATTGCCGTCCGCCAAACCGTACATAAAGTGTACATGGTCGGAATGGAGAACCACCAGATTCTGTCAGTACCAGGCGCCTCCGTAGCCAAGTGGGCAGGAGCGGCAGTGCGTAGCACATGCTTCTTGATTAGACTGGGGTTCGAGCCCGTGACCACCAAATACGGAGGATGCGGAAAGGTCAAGGAATGACCACCGCATATCCCCGGAGCAATATGGCCTTAGTTGCTAATGCTCCTAAAAACCAAATAACAACAACAAAAATAACTGTCAGTACCTTGTGATGAAGAAAGTCACCTGCGGGAGATAAGGCATTCCGGTTAATAACTCGGGAACCAAGCATTTCCGGAACTATGTTGATATGAAATATTTTTATTGTCTACATATGAGGAACTCATTCCTGAAGTTATGCCGTGTATTTTTGAGACACCCTGTATATATAACCATGAAAAACTCTCGAAACTAAACTCGGTTACGATGTGAAAAAAGTCCATAAATTCCTCGTCTCGAAAAGATTCCAGCTCAGATCTTTTTCCGCTCGGAAGGAAGGAAGGAAGGAACAGCGACTGTAACCACTATGGTAGCCACGAAAACGCCGGCGGATTTAAAATATTTACTAACTGCAACGATCTCACAAAGAAACCCTTTGCCTTTATCATCCGTAGCCTTGATATTGCACTAGCGAATCTCGATTACACAAGTTGTTTATCCAACATATCTAGTTTTAATCAAATGACAGGTCAGGCAGTCATTTATTTAAGACTAGACACTACTGAGACAGCCTCTTTCCGCGAAGGCCAAAATTACATTCGGTATTTTTTAATTTCGATAAAATAATTGCGTAAAGCCACATACTGCAGCCACTCACATCCAACAACTTTATCCACTCTTATGCCACAGAATTGTTTGATGAGGGACTAGCAAGGCCTGAAATAGGCTTTCATGGTAGTGTCTCATCTTTTAAATACATGACAGATTAGCCTTCTAATGCCATTTGGGAAGTAGAGATAAAAACAAATATCTCCTACTGTGAACGTTAAGCATTTATAAGGCAGTCTAAATCCTGCTAGGTGCTAAAACACAAGGAAACGCTGGAGAGTCCTACTTTTCATAATATAACCTAAGACTGCTTATAATACAAGAGTAAATGTAGTAAGTTCAAAGCACGCTCTTATGTGCGTATATTAGGACAAATGTTTGTTACTTAAATTTCACTTTAAAATATTATTTTTTTTAACAGCTGCGAAAGTGAGCCAGAGCGTGATAGACACTAATCAGACAGAATTTGTTTTATGCTATTGCGAAAACGCATTTAATATACTGACAAAACATGGTACGCCCATCCTCTGAAACCAACACCTGTATCCCCCTAGGTAGTCTAAAGAATTGTCTCGAATATCTCTGCAGAGCAATATAAACAAATAAAAAAAAATTCTGTACCAGGTACATAATGTGTCCTGCCACTAGCATATTTAACGTACTTTACATTTAAGAGTCATCGGCAGGCGTTAAAAAAGTTTTAATTTTCAGATATTAATAAAATTCATGATTAATAATATAACAATGTTTTTTTTAATAATAATAATTACATACCGGTTACTGAAAGTATTGATGACTACAGTAGGATATATAATTTATAATTTTTACATTGAAAGGATTTTAGTTCACGACCAGACACACCATCTATAGTTATTTCGTTATGTGTAGTATTTATCGAAAGATCTGAAGACATGTCCAAGTTGAATGTTTTTCATAAATGTGCAGAACTCTTTTCCAGCCTCAGAATTTAATTGTAAAGAAAAAATTACGTTTAACCTGAAAACACCAGGTGACTTGAAACCAGATGCGTTTTCGAATTAACGCATTTCCCAGTTTCCGAAAGTTTTTTTGTATCTTAAAACATTAATATTTCTGTTTCTAAACTCCTTAGCTTTCCAACGATATGCTATACGTCCATATTATCCCTTTTATTAGTTTAGAAAATTTACTTGATCACATGTTCATATTTTCCTGGAAAAACTACTGCAATTTTCAGAGGTTTGAAAGTTTTTAGGGCTAATATGAAGCTCTGTGCAAAATTTCATTAAATTTGGTCCAGTAGAAGATAAATTAAGCTAGAATAAATTTCCGTAACACTTCCCCCCACCGAACTTGCTGTAACGGCAAGTCCGGTGGAGTTCACAGGATCACACTGTAACTAACATATACCTATTCATTACTGCTATTACATTAAATCTATGCAATAGATGCCAAGACAGCTAACTGTCTTCTTTTCTGGAAAACTCTTCTAGCAAAATCTCTAAGTAAATTAAAATGTCCAATATTTGACAGCAACAATGTTTCCGTTCCTCTATAAAGCTCAGGCACAACGTTTCTGAGAGCCGTTCTAAACTGTTCATAAATTGAACACTCATACATGCTCCCATGTTTCCAACGCATGACAAGAACAACGAGTATCTGATTCTAAACCTAATTCACATTACGTAGCTCTCAAAGAGCCATGTCCTGTTATCAAGAAAGATGTTTCCATACTAATATGAAACCATTTATTCAATTTATTATTAAAATTGAACTTAACACTAGGTATAAATAACCTGGTCACAGCACCAGTATCACTGCAATTCCAGCGTTCTTGCAAATTCTCAACTAATTTACACATAATTGCTTATTTGCCAATTTTCTATCAATCGTCACATCTCTGGTTAAACCCAAAAATGAAATCTGCATATCTTTTCTAGTAGAATAACTAAAAGCTCTATAAGTAACATATATATCAAGAGGAAGAACCTCGCAATAACTTGCAGGGCGTTCGTAGATACTGTTCAAACACTTAGTACTAGTACGCTTGAGACAGATAGATGCTGGGTAGCTCACAATTGGTAAAAATATTACCTTATAATATAAGTTAAGCACTCTTTTGCCTAGCCCCCATTCCTTTCTGGTAATTCTAAAAATTGAAGCAGTACAGTTTTTAATTTTACTACTTAAGTGTTTGATATAAGCAGCGAATGTGAAATTAGCGTTATTTAAGAAGTGACGTCATTTGCGTAATTTCCGTAACGCTTTTCGCATGACGGTTGTTTTCGTTACAATGAAATGCTCCCTCCCCATTTTGTATATTGTATCGCATGCTCTTATTCTCATTGGCAAAAAAAATCTGTTACCTCCGTATATAATTATTTTCGGGAAAAATGAAAACCTTGAAGTTCCGAGTATTTCATGACGCTTTCCTGGTGACTTTAGCAATAAAATAAATGATAAATGAACAACAACAACAAAAAAAAAGTGTTCAAACTGACGGGCACACAAACCCCTCACTCAATCTGCACCTCTGTTATGTCGTCTCACTACCAGTGCGAAGACTGCAACCCTAAAATATTGTAAACTTCGCACACAAAATTTTCGAAACACCAAAACCTTACATTAATGAATCCAAAAAGAACTGTCTTCGTCTCGTGGTGTACTTTATCAATTAAAAAAGCAAATCAGAAACAAGCCGCTGCTATCGGCACAAAGTGGTGGCTGATTAGAAGGTGAAAAATCCAAATTATCTCCAAGTATGTTAAGACTTCATAGATGGGAGGTCTATGTCTGTAAACACTTTTCCTCTACGAAGTTTATCGATTTTGTTCTATATTTATGTTTCGAGGAGAGGACTGTAAGACAGCTCTCAGAATTAATGGCTAGGCTAGCTATTAGTAGGCTTATTGATCATTCTCACTGCTTTATATCCTTGACATAGTATGCCTGTTTATCCACTAACCTGTTTTTTTTTTTTTTTTTTTAAAGATATTTGTCGCTTAAATTCAAGGTAATTATGGATTGATAGAGTTTTCTTTGGATTGCGGTTTAAATTAAGTTTTATCTTTTATATTTGCACAAAACTATATAATCATTGTAAATGGAAAAAGAAAAGTTTATTTACTGCTGACAAGTTCAGCGTGTAGCCTGTTTACAGAATATATTAATGTATAAAGTGGTTATAACTAAACTGTGCCAATTTGAGCGCTTGTGGTTGGAATACCGCGGACCTCCCAGAGAATTTACTAGAGACAGCGATGGCGAACCTTTACCAGCTTGCGTGCCAAAGATAAATTGAAACAAAAAAAAAAAAAAATACCAATTTTCATGCCACAAAAAAAAAAATTAAATAAAAAATGATAAATAAATAAACGGACTAAAATTAGACAATTATTTTCATTGATATTAAAAAGGTAGAAAGTTTCTAAGGGAGAACTTTCTAGTAGTAGGATTTTAGGAGCATCAGCAACTAAGGCCATATTGCTCCGTGTATACTGTCTGTAAATTGAGTGTTCTGTGGTCCATTTTCCGTTTGCTGGACGAAAAACCCGAATTTAAGGGAGCAAATAAACCATGCTACCGTCGCCTAAGACCGACTAATTCAGCCACGTTGTGAAAAAGGCCCATAAAAATTCCTCACGTCATCGACGGGACTCGAACGTAAGTCTTTTCCACCCGGATGGAGAGGATGGCGTTTCTACTAAAACTGTGCTATCACGACAGCCAGAGAACTTTCGCACAATTACACTTGCAGTTTCACCGCTATAAGTATCAGATGGATCAAAAAATAAAATTGACCTCAAATAAAATAATTATTTTTTCGTTTTAAAGTACAAACTGTTTTTGAGTGTCCAAGTGATAGAATATTTTCCTATGCGTAATAAGCGTGCCATTGGTTCGCCATCGTACCTGACCATGCGGACACGAAAGGCGCAAAAAAATTTTAAAAATTTACTACAGTAGAGTGCTCTTTGCACTGTATCTAATCAATACGCAAAGTAAATACTATGGCATGACCACTGATGTTTACGTCTTAATGCAATAAAAGCAGATACGATCACAGTAACAAGCAAAACCCAACATACTATTTTATGTAAGTGAAATTTCGTGCTTTGTTACAAGTGAAAGATCCGTTTTGGTAAAACTTTTTTGACTGAACAGCGCTGACACCTTGGCTGCGCTCACAGAAAACCATCGTTTAAAAACTTAAGAAGAAGAGATCCCCAAAATGGGTTGTGCAAAATGATGCACAATTTCGAAGGAACAGTTGCTTTGTGCGAAGCTCCAGACAGAAGATGCCGCCCGATTACATGAAAACTGTGGCCATGGACGATCGTACCGCGACAACTAGATATTTCATGGCAACATTGCGCATAATGCTGTGATCCCTCCTGCAATGGTTTCTTTCCAACATTCATGTGGTCCTCAACAACGCACGGAATTCAGTGAATTAACTAAGATGAAGGTAGATAACGTGGGACATTTCAAGTATTAAGGCTGATTTATGGTTAAGCAGCGATGTTAATACAGTGACGAAACTACCAGACCGCCAGATTTGCCACTCTGGGAGAAAGGGGGTTCAGAGAGACCGGATGGTTGGTTGTTAAAGAGCATGGGAAGGGTTCATTCGTGAATCTCGTGAGGCGTCCCACAATTTGTAGTTTGCTAATTAATAGAAAACCATAACTGGACCATTCTTCTACAAGGAGGTACGAGAAAGTGGTCTCGAAACGTGCACCGTTACTGCTGAAAGTTACTATGATTTTCTAAGACGTTATATGATTCCTTCCGTGATGACCAAATAATTTCGAAGTATTTTGCCAGTGCTTGGCTACCTCGCTCTCTGGACCTTATGGATTGAGATCCATGTGAAGTCAGGTTATGGGGATAAGGTTTATCAAGAACAAAAACAAAGTTTATCAAGATAATATTTAGTCATTCGCTGACCTGAAGGAAAGCAACCAAAGGCATATTACCAACATTTTCTGTGGCATGCTTCGAGATAACAGTTAACCATGCTGTATTACATTTTCAGCATATTTGAAGAAACAGATATCTCATCGAGCAATTTATCTTCACCTGCAGCTTCCTCATATCGTACTGTAAACGATAAATAGTTCGATGCTTAGAAGTAGTAATATTTTTGTTAGCAGGCTAGACCCCAATACTAACTCCCAGCAGATGGTTCAGCTGCTATTAGAGCTAGAAATTCAAGGTAGAGCTTTCAAAATAAAAACCAAACAACCCACATACACATTCTTCAGAACTGAGCTATAGAATTGTGACTACAACGATGTCTAAATCCTGATATCTGGCCAAATGGTCTACTCGTCATGCCATTTTATAGAACTATTGGAGGATCTGTCAACTCTAGTGAAAAGTTACCATCTAATTTCAATCTGCTGAACTCTCTGCATAACTAGAGAATAACATTCCTGGTTCTCATCCTAGTCCATCATTTAATCTGCTACCTAATACATCTGTTTGCGAACATCCTTCTAACACATATGTCCATCTTAGCATTTTTCTTCAAAATGTAAGAAGGATAAAAAAGAAAATATTCTTTTGGAAATCACCAAAAGAATATCATCAGTTAAATTCTTTCAGAAAGAAAAGTTTTTGTAGCTATTAAAATATTACCCATGGGAGTCTCTCAAAAAATATTCCTATACAGGACGCCACCTTTCTTCTTATAAAGTGGCTGAATCAACTGAAAACAGTGTCGGCATCCAAACCAAACTTGTTAGACTATCTTTTCATTCCAAACCTTGGTTCAAATCCCACTTGAAACCATACATTAAAAATAAGCAAAAACACTACAGACAGTGGAAGAAATACGGAACTTCATCAGCACACATATAAAATAAAAAAAGAGCAGAGCATTGTTTAAACTCAAAAAAATTCAGTCGTACAAAAGTCATATTATGTCCACGCCAAAGCATAATAAAAGAGCACATTCTACAAAAACAACAGCTACTTTACAGCACGATCTGGTTTTAGAATGGATAAAATGCAATGTGGAAACAAGCAATTTTGATATCTGCACTGAAGATATGCAAAACAGATTTAAAGAATTCAATTCTTATAAACAAGCAGATAACGTGCAATATGACATGCCTCCTGGTCAAGCCCTGCTAATTAACCAACTTGTGAACAAGAATACAGTTCAGCATATAATTAATCAATTACGCCTTGATAGTGGCGAAGGCTCTGACGGCATCCCTAGTTTTATTATTAGCTTTTCGAGCGCATACATCATTGATTCGATAGTGAATATCATTTCCAGGTGCGTTTCTCAGCCATTCCTTCCAAGAAAACGAAACTTTCAGGATTACCCTGATTCCTAAAAAAGCTTGCAGTGATAACCATACAGGCTATCGACCAATTGCTGTTTCGTCAATAATTACTAAAATTATTGAAAAAAATCATGCTCCCGTATCTTCAACATGCAATCTTCGCTAATACACCTGTCAACATGCACTTTGGTCCTAGAGGGCACTCCACAACAACTAGGCTAGCTGACACTATTGTGCGCATCCATACTGCGTTTCAAGGTAAGGCACAATGCAATGTTTTTTACTTAGACATCAAAGGTGCTTTCGACAAAGTAGATCTCAAGGAAGCTTTCGAAATACTAAAAAATCATTTTCTCGTTGACACAATGATTATTTTATATCTTCAGTACAGTCTAAATCGCAGTCCCCACTAGTACTGACAATATTCTCGTCGCAACCTCAACAGGCATTCCTCAAGGAGGATTTCTCTCCAGTACTATACTGTATTTTCAAAATCTCTTGAAAAATCTACTGGCATATGCCGATGATTTAACGCTATTTATTATCTCCAAAGCCAGTGATGATATCCACCAAGTTAGCCATGATGCGAATTTACAGATTTTTGATATCATCAAGTATCTGAAAGATCTCAATCTGACTACAAATGCAAGCAAATCTGCTCAAATTATTTATTCCCTTCATATACAACCAAACCACATAGAAATAAAAATTGCAGATGTCCCAATCCCAAATGTCTATGCTCACAAAGACCTTGGAGTTGTTTTTGATAAAAATCTTTCCTTTAATGTCCACTATTTAAATGTTGCTCAAAAAAATCAAAAAGCAGCAAAGTGACTAATCAAACATGAAACAGCAGCGATTCAAGACAAAAAAAAAAAAAAAAAAAAAAAAAACAGTCATTAAGCAGGTTCAAAGCCGTAACTTTCCCGTTTTGTCTTATGCTTCCGAAATCTGGTCTGGTACTCCTCAAGTAAACGTCAAGAAACTCCTTGCCCTAGAATATTTGGTTCTTAGATCGCTCAGTAGTAAACTTCGTTTTCCCCATACTATACAGCTTTATGAAAACTTAAAAAACAAAGCCTCTGCATCATATGATCAACGAGTCTGGAGTCATGCTTCTTGAAAAGTTAATTACTTCTGCATGCGAATCACCAAATTTAGCCAATATAATAGCTGCTCCCAACAGAGAAAATTCAAATCCAATCTCTGCAGACTCAAACAAATGGAAAGAATGTTCCCTAATGTATTCCTTCACCTCATAAATCATCACAATGTTGATTGAAAAAGGTTACTCAACTCTGAAGCCTACACGAGTCAGATTTCCGATCAAATGAAGAGAAATAAAAACAGCGGCCTGCCTTCAGCCCAGTAATTGCAACTGAAAGCCAAATGTGCTTTCAGTTGCAATTACTGCAAATAATTTTTTTTATTAATTCATAAGTATAATTCCTATTCATTGTTAATGTTTAGTAGGGGGTTGCGCTCGCTTCTTTTGATAAAGTAAAATAAAATACTTAGAGAAGCTTTCGACACTGTGCGAGTCTCTTCCTCTGCTATGAATCCATAAATATGTTACGTATGGAAATCAAACATGGTACCGCGTGGTCATGTTAGATAAAGATAGCGCATGATCACGCTTAAACAGAAGCTTGTTTTACCACAGTAAAACAATCTTCCCGCTTGTGTTACGTAACCCGCATCTCTCCTCTCCTCTCCCATTGGCTGAATATATATCACTAGGAGGAAAATTATTTTAATGTGTAGAAATATATAATTCTGCTATGTATTCGATTATTTTATTTTATTTCCTTTGTACCGTATTATCTGCCCCTAGCCATGTGCTGTATGGGCTTGCTGTATTTGCAATAAATTAATATTTATTTATTTTTTATAAAATAAAGTGTGCTGTTTATCAATTGCATGTAGCGCTAAACGCATCATGGCGTCACATTTTTAGGGCCTTTCTTTTCTTCGTCTTAGACACCAACTGTTCGAAATTTCATCCCTAGTCAATTCATAATTTATCGTCTATAGGGGGATAGAATAAGGTACTTCGTTATAACTACTGTTTATATTCGGAAATATATGCAAGTGGTGGACTTCCACCACTTGCATATACACAGTCTCTATAGCACTTATACGATGTTAAAGACAATATGACAGAAATTGTATCTGTCAGTGTATATTGGACATACGTTCTCTTGTCAACTATTCGCAGTTCGCCGCAACTCCAGCAGTTGTACGGCGACCCTGCCATTCTGCCAATTAAATGATCAGCATGTGTGTGTGTGTGTGTGTGTGTGTGTGTGTGTGTGTGTGTGTGTGTGTGTGTGTGTGTGTGTGTGTTGCCAAAAATATCTGGATATCCCTGGGAATTGTAAAAATAAATTTTACAAGCCATTCAAGTGTTGGGTTCACGATAGAAATAAGCGCATCAATGAAATACAGTAGATGGGGCGAGCCGTTAAGCTTAGCAACTTCCAGAGAGGAGTCATCATAGGATGCCATTTTAGCAACCAATATGTTTGGCACCATGCCCTCGCGATAGCACGGTGGTTATAGTTACCGTACTTCCACAGGAAAAGTTCGAATTCGTGAATGATGAGAAATTTTTAGGTTTTATTTACAGTGTTGCTAAGCTAGAAACAAGGAACAAGTTTCAGGCGACAGTCGTGTGGTTTTTTTTCTCACGGTAACTACGGTTTTCGTGCAGTAAACCGACCGAAGAATGTTGATCTAGGGTGTTGCAGTGGTTGAGCAACACCCTAAATCATCAGTGGTTGATAATCACTAAATTGAAGCATCATGTTGCTTCTACAGTCAGGAAATGGTGGGAGGGGTGGGTGGATCGCAGAGTTGGACAAAAAGAGACTAGAGGGCACTAAGATGAGTGGTACTTAAATCCCGTAAATTCTCATCGAATACGGTCAAACAGAAATTCAGAAGGCCACACAAATTGATATTAGTGAAATGAAGACACATAGGGAATAGTATAGCATTAGATTTTACAGAAAACCTGCAACACGCAAACTAAACATAACATCACGCAATTCACAGCACTGACATGGCTAGTGTACATCCCATCGAAATTGTTCCGGGAACGACATTGGAAAGCGGCGTTATGGATGACAGATGTCTAGAGAGCGTTATTTAGCAGGGTGTCGTTCTAACTTTAAAGTCTGTCAGAGGTACTGTCGCTATCTCGGGAGACGTGTTTCTTGTTTCAGCATGCCAGTGCACCATGTCATACTTCACAGCCTGTACTGCCTTGGTTTGAAGAAATGGGCGTGAAAAGCTTCACTGGCACGCCCAGAGCCCCAACTTTAACTACACTAAACGTCTTTGGAATGAACCGGGTTGTCGGCTTCGGGCCAAGTCAACAGGCCCTTAACCAGAAGATGATTAAGGATATGTTGACTGCTGTGTTGAAGGAATTGGCCAAAATACCGCCATCTTGTTATCAAAAAATGTTTCTACGTCTACCAACGAGGACACGGTAATCAAGGATAAGCCGACACTTCGTTAAACAGAGTATAAATAAAAGGTTTTTTTAAACAGTCTAGTAATATGTTTACTAGAAGGGTGGGCCGGCGAACAAAATAGGGGTGTAAGGAAAAAAAAAAAAAAAGTTGGCAATTAGAACACTTCAGTGATAAGTGAGAAAGCTAGTGGTCATTCGCGTGTATTTGGAACAGAAGGTGATTTGGGCTGTAAGTGTATTCGAAAAAGAGAAATGCCTAAAAGTTGTTTTTGATTCGATTGCACTTTGTCATCATATTAGACAGTACCATAAATGAATCAGTCCTTTATATTCGCTTCACATTTTGAGAAACTCTATTAAAGAACTGCAAATTACAACGTGAAAGTTTAGTATTAAAAATCAATCTTATTCTATGACCCGCACACTTTTGCTTTAATAATTCAGTACACAATATTTACAGTGTTGTCATCATATTAGACAGTACCATAAATGAATCAGTCCTTTATATTCGCTTCACATTTTGAGAAACTCTATTAAAGAACTGCAAATTACAACGTGAAAGTTTAGTATTAAAAATCAATCTTATTCTATGACCCGCACACTTTTGCTTTAATAATTCAGTACACAATATTAACTATTCATTAAGTTACGTTGTGATTTTGCGCAAACTGTGCATGGATCTCTAAATAGCTAGTTAGCTGTTGCTACGGGCTGTAACCAGAATATGAATAAAATATCTTATATTGATGAAAACAATACAATGCCGACTGTAACGGTATAATTGCAAAAAATAAAAGAACAACACATCTGTTGTATACTCACATACATACCAAATCAAATTTTTATAAAAATCGACATAATAAGTAAAATACATAAATAAAAATCCTGGGTGAAAAATAACGAACAATTTAAAGACATATTCCGATAATTTGAAGACTTCTTTTAAAGCGCGAAGAAGACATCTCAGTGATTTCTTTTATGCACCAAAATACATATACGTGAATAAAATTTGTAATTTGTCATTTCGTGTAATCAGTCAAATTCTCTCTCACACAGTATTTATCGCGTGACTCAGTATATAACAACAGACCCCCATTCACTAGTGATAATGACAGGTGACTGACAGAGCCAAGTTAATTACCTGATATATCTGCTGTGTTTATTTACATATAAGGAAACTTGACAACCATATCAGAGCAAGACGTGGATTTATTGATTTTTTTTCTTTGCTAAGGTATAACCAGCTGATAAGATTAGGCTGCTTCAATAAACGATATCAAAACATTTCAGGTCTGATATAATTAATGTGAAGTCGTTTATAATTTAATGTTTGTGTTATTAGCGACAAAAGCATTCTGCAATAAGAAAGAAACAAGTACTGGAATGAAGCTTTGAAAGAAAAACCACAATTAATATGAGTGCGGCCCAAATGTGACGGAAAATTTAAGCAAACAGATCGTGAGAGTATAGAGCAGAGACGACAAAACAATGGCACTCCTGCTCTATACTCTTAACAACAAGAACATGCACTGCATACACTGCTCTACCATCAATATCCGGACATCCCTCATTATTCATGTCCAACCTAAGCACCATGTGTTAGACTCGACTATAAATATGTTCACAGGCTTTCAAAGATGAAGAACTCTTTATTGCATACAAAACGCACATACGTACACAATACCCTTCACGGCTACAAGCAAGGGGTTGCCAGATACAGTAGTATGATAGTGAGTGAAAGATGCTGCGATTGATGGAACTAACAGACTTCCAGAACGGAATGATAATAACATGCTACATACGCACTCAAGTTTGTAACGTGAAATTCCAACGGCATTGGAAGTCCCGACGATTGCTAATGTGATAAAATATCACGAAACGACCATCTGGAAAAGCTCTGAAGCTGACAGAACGTGAAAAGAGAGCCCTGTTCAGAGCAGAAAGAATTTTCTGCTCTGAACGCAAGTCTACGTTGTCGCAGCACACACACACACACACAGTTGGTGGTTTTTTTTAGAAGCATTAGCAACTAAGGCCATATTGCTCCGGGAATATGCGGTGGTCGATCCCTGATCTTTCCGCATCCTCCGTATTTGGTGGTCACGGGCTCGAACCCCGGTCTAATCAAGAAGCGTGTGCTACGCATTGCTGCTCCTTCCCACCTGGCTACGGAGGCGCCTACATACACCCAGTAATTTCTTAAATAAACTCGTATTTGTGTCTGCAAATTGCATGTTTTCTGGTCGATTTGCCTGTTTTGCTGAAAGAAAAAAAAAAAAAAAAAACACAGTTTCTGGGAAAAAACCTTGCAATCTGCGCCTGAGACCGACTAACCCAGCCACGGAATGAAAAAAGACCATTAAAGTTACACACAGGCCCTGTGAGACGATTGGGAGACATGACAGCATTAATATAGTGCGCGCAGAATACTGCATGTTATGGGCTACCACGATCGTGCAGCTGTCCACAAAGCACTAATCACCACGAATAATCTCAGACGCCGTCTCTCTTAGTGCCCGCCGTTCTTGGACCGCAGACTAATGGAACATAATGAAAATTTTCTACCAGTCTGACGGTCAAGCCTAGGTGTGGAGGATGCCCGGAAAGGATACTTGCCGAACTGTATCGTCCCGATAATGAAGTTTGGCAGAAGCAGCGTGATAGTCTGGAACTGTTTTCCATGACTACCTGGGACTACTGGTTATTTTTTTGACAAAACCATTAATGCTAAAGTCTGTCTAGACGTCCTGGACAATAGTGCGTTACCTACGTTGTGGAAGCATGGCGGAAAATGCCAAGACTTGTATCAGAGGGCAACACTCCATATCATACTGTCCATGTTGTGACAGATTGGTTTGAAAACAAGAGAACATGAAAAGTTAGACTAGCCACTCTAGAGGCCTGACCTCAATCCTAACCTCAATCCTACAGAGAACCTCTGGGATGAATTGGATCATCGGGTGCGTGTGAGGAGAGACAGTCCAAAATAATAGAGGTGAAATAGTTGCTATGAAGGCCAAATGATGGAAAATATGGGAGGACATTTCCAAAAAACTAGTAGAGTGTTAACGGAGACTGCTATAAGGAAGCTATTATAATGGCTAAGGTTCCAGCACATGTTATTAGTTTTCTGTAAATAAAGGTTATTTGTAGGTATACAGGTGTCTGGTAGGTATATAAAGCTGGATTTACAAATAAAATAAAAAAACTACAGCTAAGGGCCTCATATTAGGGCGCTCCACCTTAAAATTTATTTTTTTAATATTGTCACAGTGAAGGGCCTCATACATGTTATAGCTTAGAGTTACAATAAGTTGAAATCCAGCTCTGTGTATACTTGCCACATAACAACTACTAATAAATTTTTGTTTATATTCGGAAACAGCTACACACGATGAGAAATTTACAAGTTATATTAGGATTACCCAAAAACAACCTCATCCACCCTTTGGTTTTACGTTCATTAAATGCGTG
The DNA here is from genome assembly GCF_048544385.1 of Mastigoproctus giganteus. Taxonomy (NCBI): domain Eukaryota; kingdom Metazoa; phylum Arthropoda; class Arachnida; order Uropygi; family Thelyphonidae; genus Mastigoproctus; species Mastigoproctus giganteus. Next base: position 153,259,251 of record NC_143582.1, read on the forward strand.
TTTCCTTTGGTCGGTTTGCATGTTTTGCTAGACGAAAAATCCGAGTTTTCAGGAGAAAAAACATTATTATCTTCGCCTGAGGCAGACTAACTCGGCAACGGAGTGAAAACAAGCCAAAAAAAAAAAAAAAAAAAAATTCCTCGGATCATTCACTGGATTCGTAAGTGGCGAGGGGGGGGGGGGGGGAATTCATCCCCAGTTTGCATGTTGTCCGGGATTTTCATCCCGGACAACATGCAAATTATTATTATTATTATTATTATTATTATCTGTTTATTTCCATAAGGAACCACCCCGGGACGGCAAAGTGCCAGGAGGGTGCTAAGTACATATCAGGGTACGAGATACTACGTGCAATTGGTTACATATACTGTACACGTAGTCTCGTCCCAAAATATTTTGTACACATTTTATGTTTAATACATACATTTTATGTTTAATACATACAGTATTTACACATTTATGATTGTGTACAAACATTATACAGCTCATATATTTACAATTCACTAATAATTCCACATATAACTTACCTATTTACATAACTGTTACAGAAGGTGTATTTTTCCGGTCAACAATTATTATTGTTCTTAAAGTAGAAAGTTTCTCTTTTACTCTCAATTCGTTGGTACTTTGCAGCCGATTCATATTTCGGTAAATCTGTACGAATTCTGGAAGATCTCTTTCCGATATGTTGCATCCTCACACAGTTTTTCAGCATCTATGTGTAGTGAGTTAAATATTTTCGCTGTATTTGATGGGAAGAATCTTTGCAGGCTACTAAGATTGTTTAGGACTGGACGGAGTGGATTATTTACTTCCCCGCAACGTCTAGCAGTGGCACGCGGTTTGACTAGAATATTATCCAGGACTGGAGTATCCACTCTGCCTGTGAGCATTTGTGCGAGAGTGTGTATGTTCCTGTTAATTGTCCGCTGCATCCAGGGTACGATGTTAAGGTTTGAGTAGAGAATGGCCCTTGAGATAGTAAAAGGGTGGCCAGCAACTCTGTTAAGCCATCGCAAGAACCAGTACTCAATCCCAAGGACGGACTTATAATGTGAATCTGGAGCTGATGACCAGATTTGCGAGGCATACATTGCAATTGGCAGGACACACATTAAAATGTACTTGGTCGCTAGATGATGATCACTAATTCCTACCAGTTCCTATCTAGTAGCCCATAAAGCGGCGAATATTTTTGTCTTCATATGGGCGAAGTGTTGAGCAAAGGTGAGTCTGTCATCCCACTTAAGACCTAGGTCCAGGTGAGAGTGCACTTTTTCAACGCTAGACCCGTTCACAGAGATCGAGATGTCATTTTTATTCTGCTTGTAAGTTATGGTCATTTGGGCAGACTTCTGTGCATTAATACGGAGCCCGATGCAATCCAGGTAGCTCTCAAATTCTCGGATTGTGCTATTTGCCATCTGGCAAATACTTTCTGCTGATTCATGGTCTTTGGAAGTGATGAAGAATTTTACATCGTCAGCATATGTTATAAAGTCATGGTACTGTGCAAGAAACGGCTCCAGGGCGGCCGCGAAAAGGGTAGCCGAAAGAACTCCCCCTTGTGGCACTCCTCGCGAGATGGTAAAGTATGATTGTAGCTTTTGGTGCTTAACAGTAAGTTTTCTATGTTCTAGCAGGCTGGTTATTATAGCTAACAAGTTTCCTCTTACATTAAAATAATTCCTTAAAATCGCAATGAGCGCTGGAGTTGAGACGTTGTCGTAGGCTGCGGAGATATCCAAAAAAATAATATCAATTTGTTTTTTCTCATTTAGTGCTCTCTGCACGCGAAAAAGGGTTTCCAGTAAGTTTGTTATTGTTGATCTCCCCAAAATGACTGAGTGCAAATGTGGTGGTCTATTGCTAAAGCAGTGTTGATTGATGGTGGGAAGCATTGCTTTTTCGAAAACCTTCTGTAGGGTGCAACTAACAGAAATTGGTCTGTAATCCTTAGCCGATTTTGGGTGTTTAATCTTTGGTATTGGGGTTACAATGTAATTTTTCCGACTTAAATTTTATGCAGTTTTGTGCTAGTCTTATGTCTAAGGAACTATGATACAACAGGTCAAGTTGCTGCATTCCCCTTGTCACTGGTGTCGGAAGTTGCGTTAAGTGCAAAGCACCCAATGTAGTATCCAGCTCTTTCTTGGCCTCCCTGTGTTTCGGAAGAGGCAGATTAAAATCCCCCGCTATTATTGTGTCGACTGATGGCTTTAGATTTGCAGCAAGCCAAGCATAGAGTTCGTTTCTTGTCTCCTTTGTGTGCTCAGGTGGGAGGTATATGATGCATAACTGTATTTTCATATGCTCTTTTGAAAAGGTAACGCAAACCCCTCAAAGTTGTTTGAATTGGTTTTTCTTTCTCTTATAGGCTGGTATTTATTTTGATAGCAAATTATAACTCCTCCTCCTCGCCTATCTATTCTTCCGGTTCCCACACATTTGCAGTTTGCTGCCGCAGTTAGCCGATCTAACTGTTTTCCATTTCCCAACCAGGTTTCTATTAGGCAAATGAAATCCAGGTCCTCGTACATCATCATCGTTTGTAAGGTGTGGAGCTTATTTGAGATGCTCCTCACGTTTTGTGCAAACAAGTGGATGTGACGTTCTGCATCCCCAGCTGGGGGGGGGGAGTTTTTTTGATTGCTATTGAGCCCGATTCCTTGAATCATTTTTAACCAGTGGTCTGGCCCATCTGTCTCTGTAGGGCTTGACTAAGGTACCTACTGGCCAGGCATTTACGTCTTGTAGACAAGTTGCTTTATGTGGTGGACAAGAGATTATAAAGGAGGAGTAAGCTGGGTGTCGTGTTTTCACTTGCTTTACTTCTACAGTTATCCCATGTTCGCTCTCACACATGGCTTTAATGTTTCTGGGCTGTGTTGTGGGCCCCAGTCTTGATACAAAAATTTTCTCTCTGGTTGCAACGGAAGTAATGTTGTACATTTCAGAAAACCGTTTGTTTGTTTCAGGTGTGCTACTGGAAGATACGTTAATACATTCTCTGCGAACTGGATTACGTCGTCGGCCGTCCTCGGCCAGAGTAGGCATGAAATTTTGAGATGGGCGGGTATTTCCACCCTCAAAAGTGTTGTGCTTTTTAGGTAGCTTAGCGATGTGCGCATAGGCGAGTGGGTTTGCAGGAACATGATCTGAGGGGGAAGATGTAACTCTGGCGTTCGTACTCTTGGAATACATGCATGCCCCAATCATTTCAGTGGATTCCTGTTGTCCTAATTTTTCTGAGACTTCTTTATTTTGGTTTCGACTTTTCCTAGTGGAATGTGTGGAGCCATTTTCTTGTGCTGCCCCTAAAGCTTCACTGGGTTTGGTACTATTGCTTGCGAGGTCCTGCTGCAAACAGACAGTTCTCGGCTGGACTTGAAGGTCATATATTATTTGGCTGTCTTGTAGTTTTGCAATTCGTTCTGATATGTTTTCTCCCGAATGCAATTCGTTTCTTGTCGTCTGTTTGTGATTTTCAATGCTTTCAATCCTCTTGTGCAGTCCCTGCATATCACCACTTTTCTTTGGGTAGCTCTGCCTCGCATAGCAAGTTTCGTCGGTTACGGGGGCATCTGAGCCACCTTGTGCAATGAGGACTGATTTAAAGCAATCTAGCTTTTCCTCTAGTCGTTTAAGGGTGTGCAATATTCTACTGTTTTGTTCTTTGAGAAGAAAATTCTCTTCCTGCAATTCCTGTAGCATTTTATGTACAGGGATTAAATTTCTCGCGAGGTTTTCAGCGTATTCCACAGCCTGCATCGAAAAGGGGCTGATGCAGTCTGCAAGGAAATCCTTTAATCCGTACGCGAGACGTATTCTTTACGGTTCTCTTCTTGCCTTTCCTTCAGGCTATGATTGCTCCTCTGTCTAGCGGAAGCCCCTTCAGAGTGCTCGCAGTCTTCCGGGCAAATATCGCATCCCAAGAATTACAAAATTGATCCTTCAGGATGGCCCAAGATGCCATTTCCAAGGTCAGTCTGCGAGAGGCTTACTCTTGTTGCTTGTTCAAGATCGTTAATCTATTCTTCGCAAGAATTTTCACAAATGACTTCATTAGGTAATTCTTTATTATTTTTCCCTGTTTGTTGCCTACAAGCGTCACATTCAAACTTGCGTTTTCTAGTTTTGCTTAATCTCTTAATATCTACCGAAGTACAATCAGGCTTATTGCAATAGCTTTTGTGACAATTAACGCATTTAATTATGAGGTCATCATTGGTCAGACAAATGCAGCAAGTAAGCGGCACGGCTGATGCGTTGAAATCTGTCATTTTGAAATGTAAACGGGAGGCGGAATTTCAGTAATTTCGAGGCAGGTAGTCTATAGTACAACAAGATAGGGCACTTCTATCCTTCGATGACTAGCTGCTGAAGTATGCAGGTGGGAGTGGAGGAGGTTTAATCCCTAACTTTGTCTCTGCTTAACCTTGTTCAAAGCTTAAATGCCGTATTGCCTCAAGCAGAATATTGCTATGTTCCGCTGCACTGAATCACTATAAACCAACAGCTCGTTTCAACTATTACGTGAAGTATGAATGCTTAAAATCAAGATTAGACATATTACCTGTTTAGGATTCCATTAGTAGACAGTTATTTGGATAGTTATTGACCAAACTAAGAAGCAAATTCTATTGGGAACGAGCAATATCATTCAAACCCCAGATTCTTATTTTTAAATTGAAATAGTGAAACCGCTAAGCCTAATTATCAGTCGGGACTGAAGAGTACTTTAGAAATTCCTACAACCGTCGATGGAGATCGAACTCAGACCGCTCCAAACCAGTGGCAGATGAAGATGTGTCGTGTCGATTAGGCTGCCAAGGAAGATGCTGATACGCCACGGAGGGGAAATACCACCTCAGAATATAACGCTGGGCAGTCAAAACCTATTTCTTTTATGATAATGAAACAGGCTCTCCGTGGCTGGAGTAGAAGTCCAAGACATCTGCGAACCTCACCTCACATCATCAACTCCGATTCGTGTTGTGCTAAGATCGTTGAGATTGAATAGTCCGTGAATGTAAAAAGTATGTGCTTGATGAATCGTGTTCATTTTCAAAATGACGACGGCTAAGCAAAGCCTGCAGACAAGAACATAAATATGAGACAATGAACTTGATGCGTCAAAGCAGTGAAGACCTGTTTCTTTAGGTTCATGCCAAGATAACTAAGGCCATAAGGCATTATTATATTGTCTGTAAATTGGGTATTTGGTCGATTTGATCAACTTTTTGGTCAACTATGGTCGATTTGCTTGGGTTTTTTTTTTTTTTTTTTTGGACAAATTTGAGTTTGTGAGGATTAAAAAAACAAAAAAAAAAAAAACATGAAAATGCATCCCTACCCTGAAAGCTACGGTGTGAAAAGAGCTTATAAATGTTAGCGCCGTCTAGATGGAATTGGAACCCAAGCTTTTCAACACGGCGTGGCTGTTTGTTTGTTTGTTATTTGGTTTTTAGGAGCATTAGCAACTAAGGCCATATTGCTCCGGGGATATGCGGTGGTCATTCCCTGACCTGTCCGCATCCTCCGTATTTGTTGGTCACGGGCTCGAACCCCGGTCTAATCAAGAAGCGTGCTCCTGCTCCTGTACTGCTGCCCCTGCCCACCTGGCTACGGAGGCGCTGACGGCGTGGCAAAACGGTGATCGTAATCACTTTGCTAACTGAGGGGATTCTCCGACTTGTGGCGGAAGTGTTGTGTCTAAGATCTCTTCTGTCAGGAGTCTTTGTTGTTCTGAGATACATACAAATTCAACAATATCTGATAGCTAGGACATTGCTTTAAATCAAGTACATCTTTCAGTGTACCCGTTGTTAACTAACAGTGATGATATATTTAAACAGGACAATGAGCATGCCACAGGTGTAAACGGTGTGCCACAGGTGATATGGATCTTAAAAACATTCGGAAGGTTTCGCCCGCCTCCCTTTGACTCATCAACTTCCCAAATTTCATCCCTGCTAGTCATCTGTGGAGTGAGGCTGAACGAGCTGTATAGTATTGTGTGGATCGAATGCCATCTAATATAGGGGAAACTGAAATGCTCTGCAAGTAATGTGGAATGTAATATTTGGAAAGGGTTTTGTAATCTCGTAATATTCATGCCATCACGTGCTCAAGCCGTTATTGGCGCTTATGAGGGTCCAGCATGTTATTAGATAGATGGTTATCAGGATGAACAGATAACATAACACTGCAATGAAAGATAGAAATGAACTGAAGTTAGCAGTAACGAGCATAAAAGTTTACAAGTAATCCAACTGATTGTTACGTTCACATGGAAATTCGATAAATTAAACGACCCCTTTCAGCGAACGTTATCGAAAGCTTCTAACTTGAGTAATATTTGCTTCGTCGTAGTTTCTGTCTTTGGAAATCCAGGTTACTGATAAAGGCGATTTTATAACTATACGATAAGTCATAATTTTTCCAGCTAAGGTGCTATTAGACAACTACCAGAGTTTGATATATATTCTCTGACTTTGAATTAATGGTCAGATTATTTCAATTCTTATGTGTATCCACACCTAAACTTCCTTGAATTCTCTGTGATTACGTTCAAAGAATCACAGTTCAGATTTCAAAATTGACTAATGCGTTTTTTAACGAAAACACTGAATCAAGCGGTAGTGGCATTCCACCAATTTCAGCCTCCGTACCACAACGCTAATGTGGCGAAAACCGATTTGTTACCCTGCACGCAAGAAACTAGTCGAAGTATACCTGGAACACGAAATGTACCCACCCATCATGACGAAAGCAAGAGAGCAAACAAGGACTGGACATTTTTTTTTTGTCTGTTGTAAGTTGGCATCCAATATTACAATGAAAAATGTGCATAACTCCATGCTTTTTTTTTATCCAAGTTTGTTCATCATATTTACTCTCTCATTTCACAAATCTTAATTTTTTTCTGTTTTTTATTTAAATTTTTTTTTTTTTTTTTTTTTTTTGTGCTGGGTAGAATAATTATTGCTGGATGATGTTACACATACATTCATCTTTGAAGCTAAGTTATTAATAAATCGCGGAAAATGCAACTCATTATTACCGTACTCTAAATTATCTTAACTTGCATTATTTTTGCTCAGTATTCAATACAAAGTTATAACGAACAATGCAAATGATATAATGATTCGTTATAAAAGTCGATGAAATAACTAGAAGAGATAATATGTTTCCAGCATATAACAATGGAGAAATAATAGAATTAAATAACTTCAAATTATTAAATATGGACTTTGGCGTCAAAGTTTTGTATCCGCGACAAGCATAGTGGTTACAACAGTCCTTTCCACAGTGGGAAAAATGCCTGCGTTCAAAGGGGAGAAGTAATCGAGTTAGTCTAGCTAAGATTACAGAGCTTTTACTCCCGGAAATTGTTTTTCTTCCAGAAAAAAAACATGAAACTAAGTCTAGAATATATGTAATTTACAGTCATATTCAGACACCTTAATGCTATAGTTTCTTTGGTGCAAAAACAAACATCATAATTTTCAGGTTATTTACTACAAATTTATACTTATATTACAGGGTGATTCAAAAGAAGTAAACACTCTCAGCCGTCCATGTAACGCTAACCACACCACACGCATGACAAAACAAAAACATTTTCCATTTCGGGAAAAATGTTTTTGCTGTATCTGTAAATTGCTTAAGTTCTCTGGTCGGTTTGTCTGTTTGCTGGACGATAAAACCATGGACGACATTACTGGGGTCCATTCAGATAAATAAATAATCATCATATATAGACAAAAATACAGGCATGCCCACCATGGCCTTATGGCTAGAGCAGGAATTAACAGATATTGCAATTGTTAACAGACATTTACAGATTCTATAAAAACAGATTAATAACAAATGGGAAATCTTTGGGCATCCACTACTCAGTTGAACTTGGAGACAATATTAAGGTAACACTTCTCTGGTAGGATTTGGAGTAGTAAAACTTTCAACAGTTTTTGATCAAGTTGGTTATCTCGTTTTTGTAGGATTTGCTAGGTACCAACTTGTGACAGTCGATTCTGTGTTGATTAATTAGCTGAAGTGCAGAGCTGGGGAATAATCTGTCCATTTGTCGGAGCGTATTTAGTTTAGAGTTTGCCTGATCTGTGTGTTGCAGTGACTGTGTTTGTGATATAGGGAGAAACAGCCACTTCGGAGAGTAATTTGCAAGAGAGAGAGAGAGAGAGAGAGAGAGAGAGAGAGCTTGAGGTTCTGGAAGATTTGCTGTCGAGATATTGTAAATGAAAATCCTAATTTCCGGTTTAGCCATCTGAGGAACCAGTATTCAAAAGAAAGAAATTTTCTATATGTGGCTTGTGAGGCTCCTGACCATATTTTTACTTATGTGAGGATGAGATAGATGCAATGCAGCACATGTTTGGTAATAATTGTCCCCATGCACTGGAGATGTGCAAATGTGTCTCCAATTCACAAAGGGGAATCAAAGGATGACATGGGTAATTACAGATTGTTAGTATAACTTATTTTCCAGGAAAAATAATGGAATCACTGGTTAAGGAAGCGATGCAGGATCATCTAGACAAGACTGCAGTTATAGTTCAGATGCAGCATGGGTTTGTTAAGGGAAAGTCTTGTCTGACAAATTTGATTGGATACTATGATGTGGTCACAAAGTAACTGGATAAATTTTGATATCATAATTTTATAAAGCTTTTGATACTGTGGTACATGGAAGACTACTGTACAAATTGGAGCAGTATGGCATTAAGGGCAAGTTACTACAATGGAAAAAAGGATGGTTGAGTGGGAGAAGACAGAGAGTGGTTATCAATGGACACTGCTCTTCACTGACTAATATTATTAGTGAAGTTCCCCAGGGTTTGGTGTTGGGCCCATTGTTGTTTTCGGTATTTATCAATGATACTGATATTGATGAAGGTATATCAGGGTTAATGTCTAAGTTTGTAGACGATACGAAGGTTGGCAGGGTTGTTAATGATAGTAATGATAGTACGCTACTGCAACGGGATCTGGAAAAGTTGAGCAAATGGGCTGAGAGGTGGCAATTGAAGTTTAACATTGACAAATGGAAAGTACTGCATATAGGTAGCAGTAACCCGAGAGTAACGTATCAACTGGTTGGTACTACACTCGGGGTAGTGGAGAATGAAAAGGATCTGTGGGTAATTGTGCAGTCGAATATGAAGTTTTCTGAGCAGTGCAAAAAGGCTGCAAGAGTAGCTCATGGTGTCTTGTCAATGATATACAGGAATTTTGCTAACAGGGATAAGGGGGTGATTGTCCCGTTTTGTATAAGGCAATGGTCAGGCCACACCTTGAGTACTGTATACAGGTCTGGAAGCCTCATTTTAGGAAAGATGTAGAGCTGCTGGAACGAGTACAGAGAAGGGCAACGAGATTGAAACAAAGGGTTGGTGTTACCAAGAAAGGCTTAAGTTCTACAAAAATTACAGCTTCTGGAGACAACATATCTAATTGAGGTCTTGAATGGATTGAGCAATCTCAGTGCTAATGGGATTCCTCCTCTTGCTCAGATTACTAACCTGAGGGGGCATAAATTCAAATTGAGGAAAGACAATTGTGGAATAGATGTGCGGAAATTCGCCTTTAGCCACCAGGTGGTTCATAGTTGGAACAAACTGTTGTAGTGGAGGTCAGTAACTTAAATAAGTTCAAGGCAGAACTGGACAAACATTTGAAGTGAATGGATGGGTAAAATGGGAAGGGTTTTTTTTTTGGCTAATGTTATATCAGCTTGCTTTCTTGCATCATATGCCTTACTAATGCTAATGCTAATATTGTAATTGTTTTTTGGTATATCAGACATTTAGCACTTTGATTTTTTTCTTTTTTTTTTTTTTTTTTGTAATGGGAAAGGTAGCATTTTCTTCATTGCATATGGACACTTAAAATTCTTGACATAGAACTTCCGTTCTGAGGACTGCTCTAAGTACTAACTGCTAAACTCAAACAAATGAGGCTTTTGACATTTCATATATTAATGTAATTTTTGATACTGCTGTTACTTATAAAATAATGTGACACAATCGTTTTCCAGTTATGAAATGCAAATTCATTGAAATTATCTTAAAAAAAGGTTTCGTGCATACTTCGGCACAAACACTAGATCAGAAGGATTTACAATTAATCATTTCAACAACGAATACTATTATTAGCACACAGAACCAAGGAAACAATGCGTTATTAATATATATATATATATATACATTGGTGTTGCATATGCAGGAAGGGGAAGAAGAATGTTAAATATAACTTCAGGAAAGATAAAAGAAATAACACTTAAAAAATAATTACTCACATTTTGCAATACTCTGCAGTTAAAACGTCACCGAATGCAACACGCGACACATACACATGTGACTGCATTATATGCAGAAAGTTCTCAATGCAAACATACCTATTATAGTTTTATTTACACGTACTGAGGAACGATGACAGATGCAAAAGCGTTGCGGATTACGAATCAAACACAGTACGCATATACAGCATTTAGTTTCTCGCGAAGGATAAAATACAATGAAACATAGCCTTAACATTATTAAATATAAAATTAAATATTAAATATTATAATATACCGAAAAACTTTTAAAAAAGTTAAAATGGTTACTGTACCATTTTATGTTTTGAGCATTATGACAGGGCAATAGTCAAAAAATTGGATTGCCACCTCTAGGTTTCTAACCAACAGACTGAAGAGTAAAGAGCTCTCTTTCTTCAGGATCATGAACTCCTTCAACTTGCCCTGGGTTAGTGCAGTTTCGGAAGAAAAAAAAAAAAATCTGGAATAAAGAATAATTCCAGTTGAAATTGTACCTATATTTTAGGTACAATTTCAACAATCCACGCATGGTACTAAATACTACAGGTTCTAATATCTTTCGTGCTTGGGGTTTTCATAAAAAAAAAAAAAAAGAGACTATATTTAGGTAAATTATAACTTTTATAACTTTACAAGATGATTATCATTAATATATTTTTCTTTGCACCTTTCACTAAAACAAATGCCTTTTTATTTATATATTTTTTTCATATTAACTATGTAGGATGGTTTCGATACCAGCATGTGACAATGATTAAGTGAAAAGTTGATTTCATGAAATATATAATTTTTAAATATATCCTCATTATTAGAGACACATGCGCATAGTATGTTTTATTAGTAAAAATTACACTTTTAAATTTTATATTTCCTGTTTTGTGTGTTTCTTTTTAATAAATATAAAGTGTCTTTATGGTAAAGATGCTTTATGCTTGCACCTTCACGATGGTAGGAATGTTACTAATCCTGGGTATAACCACCATGCGCAAGTCCTGAAATACGGCACTTGATATACTGTAGGTAACCACCCAGACGTAAACAAAAAAGCAGGGTTAGAGGTGTGGCGTTCACACCACACAGAGGAATGCTGCTCTTCTGTGTGACCAGGCAATACTAGGTGATAGATGACTCTCAACCGGTGCAATATCATCACTTTGCTTATTGGAGCCTTCAAGTGGTGGAAGACATGTTTTGTCTCCAGAGCGAAGCTCCAGCAACCCTCTTTTCTTCTATCGTGTACTGTGATTGATCTCTTTTAAGATTATGATGGGCATCATGGTGATATCCAGTCTTCCTTACATTTCGAGGATACTGCTCTAAAAGGTGTTCGCAGGCCGGCCACAAGGTAGTCCACTGAACCGAATCTATTGATAACTATCTAGGAGGCATCCGGATCAGTTATATTTATAATCTGGCTGTCTCTACACTGCCAGACAGTAACTGGAAGGAGTCCGAGCAGTGTGTATGCGGAAGGCATTATCGAGCCCACGTTATATCAAGGAGCGGGGTATATTCTTTCCGTGTGTACGCCGTATCCCAAGATATCATTACTTCATACAATATGTCCCTCCCACCTTTTCTTACTACTGAATACATCTATTCATGATGTATATATATACATCATGAATAGATGAACGATCTAAACCTCGAAAACACTTCCACGGTTGGTTGGGATTTAGGAGCATTGGCAACTAAGGCCATGTTGCTCTGTATATATTGTCTGCAAATTGTGTGTGTTCTTAGGTCGATTTTCTGTTTACTGGAAGAAAAATCCGAGTTTCCGGGAGAAAAAACCATGCTATCCCCGCCTGAGACCGACTAATTCAGCCACGTTGTGAAAAATACCCATAAAAATTCCTCCCGTCATCGACGGGATTCGAACTCTGTTCTTTTCCAACTGGTGTGGGGCGGACTGTGATCTACTAACTGTGCTACCCACGAGGGCAACACTTCCACGTTCATTTCACAAATATATGTGCTTCAGTTACAATCCAAATAATGTCCATTTCCACTTGAGTCTGGGAAGCAGCATGTACTCTTTCCTACAGAATCTTAATTATCGGTTGATTCAATCATCGCTCATCTCAGTTTTTCCTAATTATTCGCTGTAAGATTCTTTTGGTTTCAAAGGTGGTATTTGTGCATATGCCCGCTCCGATATTCCCTGTCAAAGATTATTAATTTCGAATCTCTTCTTTTAGATCTTCTCTGGCTTAAAATCTTTCTATTCCATTCTTTCAAATTCATCTTTTGCCTCTGTCGTTCTGACAATTCCACTAATTGCTTGGAACTCTTCGACTTCCTTGGCGATTTTAATGTTCACAACTCCAGCTAGCTTCCGTTTTCTAGTCACACGGATCCAGCTGGTCGATATGCTGAGGCTTATGCAATTACTAATGACCTGGCACAGATAGTTCATTTAACTACCAGAATACGAGAAAATCCTAACGATAGCCAATACGCTTGATCTTTTTCTCATAAACAACCCTTCCAAGTACACGATCGAGGTGAGTGGTCCTTTAGGCACTCAGACCACAATTTGGTGACGGTCTCTTCTCCAATGAGCTTTTCTCTCGTGGCTATTCTGAACTTCGTGTTTTTTTTTTTACATGAATGCAAAATTAATGATCTTGCGAGATTTCTCTCTCTTTTTTTTTTTTTTTTTTTTTTTGCTTTTCCTTGGTTGGATTACTATTTTAAGTCTTCTAATGTCAACGTTTGCTCAGATTGCGTCAGCGAAATTATTCATGTAGGGATGAAATAGTTGATTCCAAAATTCCGCCTTTAGAAAGATCCAATCCTTTATGTAAACCTTGGTTTTCCAATATATATTTTCCAAGGCTATTCAAGATAAGAATCCAAATCTCCTTCATTTTCGGGATACACCAAAGCTCGCAACAATTGTAAAGCAGTTATTAATCAGTCAAAACTAGATTTCAAGCAGGCTAAGATTAGAAACTTGCTTCTTGTCCAAATGGTAGTCAAGCATTCTGATCTCATGCCAAAACTATTGGCCGCAACTTTGTCCATCTCTATTCCCACCTTTGTCAAAACCAGATGGTTCTATTGCCACTTCAGCCAAAGATAAAGGACTTTTGCTAGCAACTTTTCTTCTAACTCATTTATTGATGATCTTGGCATACCACCACCTAACATTTCCGGTACACTCCATTCAATGCCTCCTGTGTTCTTCAGTCCAAAGGATTTCAGAAGGATCTTGAACAATCTTGATACTTAGAAAGCTTCAAGTCCTGATGGTATTTCTCCACTACTTCTTTAAACATGTTCTCCTGAGCTTGCTCCTGTTCTGTGTCGCCTTTTTTCTCTTTCTTATTCCAAAGGTGTTTTCCCTTCTGCTTGGAAATTTGCTCATATCCGGCCAGGTGTTAAAAAGGGTGACAAATCTCTCCCATCCAATTATTGTCCCATTGTACTTACGTCTACTCTTTCTAAAGTAATAGAAAAATCAATTAAGTGCCAACTCTTAAGCTATCTAGACACCTTCCACCTGATCAATGATTGCCAGTATGGATTCCGTCAGTATCGATTCACTCTGTGATTACTGCCTTATGTTACCCATGGACAAATTTAATAGAAAAGTTTGGTGACACTCGAGCAGTTGCTTTTGACAGTTCAAAGGATCGTGTTTAGCATAAAGGTATTCTAAATAACCTTCCATCTTATGGTTTACCAACTGCTTTCTCTCTGAATGCTCATTACAGGTGATGGTAGACGGCTCTCTGTTTTCTGTCTTCTGCACTATTGCTGGTGTTCCCCAAGGTTCAGTTCTTTCTCCCACTCTTTTTCTCTTGTATATTAATGACTTTTTCTATTGACCAGAAATCCTATCCATAGTTTTGCTGATGATAACACATTGCATTCCACCTGCCAGTTTGAGAATCCTTGCCCTGCACAAACAGCTTCAACTTCTCAAATGTCTGACACCAATTCATTAAATGATGATATCCAGGTAATTCTCCAGCGGGGCAAAGATAACTTAGTGACTTCATTCCTTCTAAAACTCAGTCTCATCTTATATCACAAAAAGGATTCTTCTGCTCCTACGCTTATTTTCGATGACACTCTGATTTCTAGGCAAGACCATATATCTCTATTGGGGATTACCCTACCCTGACATCTAATCTCTCTTGGCATAAGCACATTACAAAGATTGTTTCCTCTAGATCTAAAAACTGGGTTTTCTCTTTTGCTTTCGGCGTTACTTTTCTTCCAAACAGCTACTTACTCTGTACAAATCTCAAATTCACCTTATCATGGAACATTATTCCCACATCTGGAACGCTGTCTCCATAACTTTCTGTCAGGCTTCTAGACTCCAATCAGAAGAGTGCAGTTAGGTTAATTAATGACCCATCTCTAACAAAGTCTCTCCAATTATCTGTCTCATAGGTGTTCTGTTTCTGCTGAATGCCTTTTCTATAGATACTTCCATAAGCACTGTTCTTCTGAATTGGTTTCTATAATTCCCGTTCTCTCTTCCAAACAAACCAGAACACGTGTCGCAACCAGTCAGCATCCTTTTACTGTCCAACATGAAACTCACAGAACCAACTTTTCTTCTTCTTCATTTATTCTTTCGACTTCCGTTTTCTGAAATAACCTCCCTCCATAAGTATTTCCTGAAAATACAATCTACAGACATTCAAGGCTAATGTCAACAAGTATCTTCTTTCACCTTCTCAACCTTTTTAATCCACGCACGCTACATCTCTAAAAAGAGAGACTTGATATTTAGGTAAATTATGACTTTTATAACTTTAAAAGAATGATTATCATTAATATATTTTTCTTTGCACCTTTCACTAAAACAAATGCCTTTTTATTTATTTATTTTTTCACATTAATTATTTAGGATGGTTTCGATACCAGCACGTGACAATGATTAAGTGAAAAGTTGATTTCATGAAATATATAATTTTTAAATATATTCTCATAATTAGAGACACATGCGCATAATATATTTTATTACTAAAATTACACTTTTAAAATTCATATTTTCTTTTTTGTGTTTCTTTTTATTATACTCAACTCTTCTCCAAATTTTCTTTTGATCGGCACAGACAGAGTGTAGGGATAATCATAGTAGAAATGGATACTTGTAATTACTGAAATTCATAAAGCAGAATATACAATGAAGCTGATCGCAGAGAACCACATTACATGAAGATTCCAAATAGAAATTCCTAAAATTTCTGATTAAATGTTACAGAAACGAATAAATATGAAAATTATTTTAAAATAACGAAATGTAAAAAAAATAATAAACAATACACAATTATTGCTCAAAATATGATGGTCTTATTTACATTATATCTTAATGTAAGTACGGTAAATGTAAGGTTTTGCACCTAGGGAACAGAAATCTAGACGTTACTTATTACTTACAAGCTACGGCGATTTATGAGTCGTTCATGATGAAAAGACTTGAGATTACGATTCAGTCAGACAAGAAAACTTCCATGCAGTTTAAACAGGAGTCTAGCACATTGTGTCTTGTCTATGATATACAATACCTAAGCAGTAGAGAAAAAGATGTCGTCATGCCTTTGTATAAGACAATGGTGATCAGGTCTGGAAGCCACAGTTTAATGAAAGACGGAACTTTCAGAGAGGATTCACAGAAGGGCAACCAGATCAGAAAGCGGTGTTAATCGACATCGATTTGAAAAACGGCTTAGAAAGTGTGAACTGCAAAGACTGAAAGTTCGGCGAGGGCTTATAAATGTGTATAAGGTCCTGAAAGGACTCAGTAAAGTGCACGGAGGTATATTTTCACGAGCAGAAGAGAGAAGAATCAGGGAAGCAAATACAAAATTTTGAGGAAAAACAAAACCTGGATCGCAAGAAGTTTACTTTCGGGCAGCGTGTTGCAGATCGCTGAAATAAATTATCTGCCACTGTGATAGAGGCGAACAGTTTGGTAAAGTTCGAAATGAAATTCGATTGCCACTTTTTAACAAAGGGAGAAATATGAATGATAAATGTTCTTGAAAATGCAGAAACAGTCTGCTTCCTTGCATCATTTAGTCATCAGATTACTAATACTATTTCAGCCATTTGATAATATCAGAACTTTTTATTTTTGGTATTTACAAGTACTGTACAATGAAAAGTGATAAATGAATTAAATAGAGTGATTTCTAATTAACAATTCAAAGAGAAAGTTAAATTCAGCAGAAGAGTTTACGTCTTCTTTGGAACTATTTATATTACGTTATTCAATAGCATCGGCACAATTTAACTGAGTGTACACTGATGTTCAAAGAAAGTGCATCACCTAGGAATTTCACATTTCTAACCCTTTTTCGCGATGGTATGTTACATTAATGACTAGCATCACAAATAGAAATATAAACAAAAGATATTTATTAATAGTTAAGGCAAAGCTAAGTAATATTTGACAGGTACTCTCAAAATATTCCAAAATGAGCATTTGCAACCTTTATACAACAGTTTTGATAAACACGACAATTGTGGCTGAAATGTTATCAGAAGCCCTCAATTTGCTTCAGTTTATCATTTTAAATGGAAAACAAAATGAAAATTTCACCAGGTGCAAACTAATATTTAGTTGAACCGCCTCTGGCCCTGATGACAGCAGCTCACCTTCGAGGCATTGACAAGATCAATTTCTGAAGATAATCAACTGATAGTTCGTGGTTCCAAACACGAATTATGGCTTCCTGAAGTTCACGACGGGTCTTTGGTTTGTTTCTGGCAACTGCAGATTCTACGCGATCTCAACAGTTTTCAATAGGATTCAGGTCCGGGCTGTTTCCTGGCCAGTTGCAATGTACCGTTCTTCCAACCATTTTTTCACCTGTAACAAATTTAAACACATTACTGTCGAACCTCTAATGCAGAAATGAAGCTAAAGTAACTACAGAAATCTATTCACTACTAATACTTTTCGCCCGATGACAAGGAGTCGTCCTGAAAGATGCAGTTACTTGGCAGGCTGAAATGGTCTCTAATGGTTGGCAGCAATTTGCCTTCCAATATACCAGGTATCCATTGGCATTTACGGAATCTTTTATAAACTGCAGGTAACCTACTCCGATACGAAATGCACCTCCATATCATTTGCTGGTAGGGAATTTCACTGTAGACACTACACAGTCCGGATGGTATTGTTCACCACGTCTACGGCAAATCGTTTGTCTCCCATTAAAGCCAGCAAGTTGCATTTCTTCTCATCCGAGAAAAAAACTGACTTCCACTGCTCGGGGAGACCCATTTGACATGCTCCTTACACCAAATTAATCGGGCCTTTTTCCTTTTTTGTGTAAGGAGGGGCTTCTTCTTAAGGCGACGGCCTACAAGTCCATTTTTGAAGAGGCGTCTTCTGACTGTTACACTTGCTACCACTCCTGTATGTTCTTCCCATTCTCTTTTCAGCACAGGCGAAGCTTTACAGTTTTTAAGGCATAAGCGCTTCAAAACGCGGTCCTGTTTGCTGTTCGGTTCCATTTTTACTATCAGCAGAACCAGTATTCTTGAGTTTGGAAAGAAATCTATTCACTACTAATACTTTTCGCCCGATGACAAGGAGTCGTCCTGAAAGATGCAGTTACTTGGCAGGCTGAAATGGTCTCTAATGGTTGGCAGCAATTTGCCTTCCAATATACCAGGTATCCATTGGCATTTACGGAATCTTTTATAAACTGCAGGTAACCTACTCCGATACGAAATGCACCTCCATATCATTTGCTGGTAGGGAATTTCACTGTAGACACTACACAGTCCGGATGGTATTGTTCACCACGTCTACGGCAAATCGTTTGTCTCCCATTAAAGCCAGCAAGTTGCATTTCTTCTCATCCGAGAAAAAAACTGACTTCCACTGCTCGGGGAGACCCATTTGACATGCTCCTTACACCAAATTAATCGGGCCTTTTTCCTTTTTTGTGTAAGGAGGGGCTTCTTCTTAAGGCGACGGCCTACAAGTCCATTTTTGAAGAGGCGTCTTCTGACTGTTACACTTGCTACCACTCCTGTATGTTCTTCCCATTCTCTTTTCAGCACAGGCGAAGCTTTACAGTTTTTAAGGCATAAGCGCTTCAAAACGCGGTCCTGTTTGCTGTTCGGTTCCATTTTTACTATCAGCAGAACCAGTATTCTTGAGTTTGGAAAGAAATCTATTCACTACTAATACTTTTCGCCCGATGACAAGGAGTCGTCCTGAAAGATGCAGTTACTTGGCAGGCTGAAATGGTCTCTAATGGTTGGCAGCAATTTGCCTTCCAATATACCAGGTATCCATTGGCATTTACGGAATCTTTTATAAACTGCAGGTAACCTACTCCGATACGAAATGCACCTCCATATCATTTGCTGGTAGGGAATTTCACTGTAGACACTACACAGTCCGGATGGTATTGTTCACCACGTCTACGGCAAATCGTTTGTCTCCCATTAAAGCCAGCAAGTTGCATTTCTTCTCATCCGAGAAAAAAACTGACTTCCACTGCTCGGGGAGACCCATTTGACATGCTCCTTACACCAAATTAATCGGGCCTTTTTCCTTTTTTGTGTAAGGAGGGGCTTCTTCTTAAGGCGACGGCCTACAAGTCCATTTTTGAAGAGGCGTCTTCTGACTGTTACACTTGCTACCACTCCTGTATGTTCTTCCCATTCTCTTTTCAGCACAGGCGAAGCTTTACAGTTTTTAAGGCATAAGCGCTTCAAAACGCGGTCCTGTTTGCCGTTCGGTTCCATTTTTACTATCAGCAGAACCAGTATTCTTGAGTTTGGAAAGAAATCTATTCACTGTCGACTGATTAAAGACACTCTATAAGCAATATGACGGGAAGAACATCCTTCCTCACGTAAACAACAATAGCACTCTTTCTTCGTGGCGTCAACTGCACACAGGCAAAGAATGACTGCAACTCTTGCAGAGCGTGCTTATATAGCTGAAAGTAACAGCTGATGCAATATTACGTCATCACCTACGCATGTCAATCTTATCTGATGCAATCTGTAAGAAATATTGCCATACACTTACGTTATTCGGACGACAATTACAATTTTAAGGGGTGATGCTTTTTTTTTTTTTTTTTTTTTTTTTTCGGTAGTTGTTGGCGCATCAGCTTCTGTGGCCATAATGCACCTCCCAAGGTTTTTGCAATACTTTGATCCAAGCCCGAGACCTTTGGGTTGCCGGGCAGGCACTTTACCCACCCGGCTAGCCCGGTCGGCAAGGGGTGATGCACTTTCTTTGAACACGAGTGTACAGTTAAATTGTGCTGAATATACAGCATTAACTGTAGATACTCAGTAGATGTAGATACTGAGTATACAGTTAAATTGTGCTGAATAAACAGTATTAACTGTAGATACTCTGTAGATGTAGATACTGAGTATATAATTAAATTGTATACATATTATTATTATTATTATCTTTATTTTCTCCTAAGAGACATCCGCTTACAGCTATTAACCAAGGGGTGTACATTTATATATATATATATATATATATATATATATACACCGCTGAGCCTAAACATTATGACCATCTACTTAATATGTTGTTGTTGTTGTTGTTATTTGGTTTTTAGGAGCATTAGCAACTAAGGCCATATTGCTCCGGTGCGGTGGTCATTCCCTGACCTTTCCGCATCCTCCGTATTTGGTGGTGACGGGCTCGAACCCCGGTCTAATCAAGAAGCGTGTGCTACGCACTGCTGCTCCTTCCCACCTGGCTACGGAGGCGCCTCTACTTAATATGACGTTGGCCCTCCGGGTACGAGCTGTTTGCAGCCAAAACAGCTCGTACCCGGCGAGGCATGGACGCTACAAGATTTCTAAATATCTGCTGGTTACCAAAGTGTAACCAGCAGATCCTTTAACTCCTGTAAAGTCCGTGATTGAGACGCCGCAGTTCGGAGTTGCTGTTCCAACATAAACCACAGATGCTCGATGGAATTGATGTCTGGGAAATTTGGAGGCCACGGCAATACCTGGAAGTCTTCCTCATGTTCCTCGAACCAGTCTCGAACAATCCGGGTGGTGTAGCATGGCGCATTATCCTGCTGAAAGACGGCACCGCCAGAGGGGAAGACCGTTGCCATGAAAGGGTGTACCTGGTCAGCAATGATGTTTAGGTAGGTGGTAGACGTCAGAATGCCCGGCACATGGATGACTGGACCCAGGATATCCCAGCAGAACATCGCCCAATGCATGACACTGCTGCCAGTGGCTTGCGTTCGTCCCATGGTGCATCCAGGCGCCATCACTTCCCCAGGTAAACGACGCACACGTGCCCGGCCGTCCACATGGTGCAACAGGAAACGTGATTCATAGGACTAGACGACCTTCTTCCAATCACTCAAGGTCCAGTTTCAATGCTCGCGTGCCCATTGTAGGCGCTGTCGCCGATGAACCGTCGTTAACGTGGGCACTCGCAGCGACATACGGCTACGCAGTCCCATTTTCAGCAGGGTTCGATGTATTGTGTGTTGTAACACATTACAGGAATACCTTGCATAGCGTGGTTTCAAACAGAGCTGGTTTCGCTTTAGCGCGGTTTACAAATTGAAAAAAAAAAAAAAAAAATTAACTGCGTTATGCACCAATACATTTGATATGTATGTATGCATTATAATGCCAGCACGTAGGCCAATGCGTTATGGATTCTAGGCCACGCTGACTGTTGTTACAACTCACATTATATACGGACTATGCTAGCTTTGACAGATTAGTACACAGTTTACATTTCGAGCGGTGAGGTCGTTGATTGTGCGTAAGCTGTACAAATATTTTTCGCTGTGTATTTTTATTAAAGATTATTTTTTAAAAACGTTACACCTTTATACATAAATATGAGTGGAAAGAAGAAATGTAATGGCGCCGAGTGTTCTTCTAGATCCAAACCTCGAACGAGGTACGAAAGTAAGGCAGGCGTTGCAAAATGATATTCGATATTATAAAGAGATGTATGCAGATAAAAAGAAGAAAAAACTGTGCAAACTAAGCTGATCAGTTATTTTTCAAAATAAAAATACAGTACATATTTCACTTATATTCTTTTGGTATGTACATACTGCAATAAAAATCATTTGTACTGTATTTACTAGTATTTTTAATTTTTATCATTTTAGTTTATTTTTTTGCAAGAATTTCGTGTGCATGAATTTATAGTAAACAAACACCTATATATTTTTGCAATTCGACCCATATAATCAAATTGTCGGAACGCATTACATTAAAATACATACTAATAATACCTCGATCACCGCGGTTTCGCATAGCGCGGTATTTTTTTGGCACGAATTAACCGCGCTATGCGAGGTATTCCTGTACTCCCATCTGAAGAACAAGAGTAACACTGATTAACTCAGTACAGTATCAGATGTTTTTTATACCGTGTCCCGACCCGCGCCGTAGTTCACCTGCAGTTGCTTCGATTTGCATAACGACTCGCTGGTCATAATGTTTTGGCTCATCGGTATATATATATATCCTTACCTCTTTCTTTTCTCTTGTGACTTAAGTTAGTCTTTTTTCTTGGTTGGATTACTGTATAAACATTCTGAAACAATATTTACTCCAATCGTATCAGTTAAATTAATTCTTGTAGGGAAGAAATCCTTTATTCGGTTCCATCAATAAAATCTCACCCCTTATCGAAACCTTGGTTTTCAATAAATGTGCTAAAACCGTTCGAGAGAAGAACTTAACAAATCGCAATTGGCTTTTAACCAAATCTCCAGCTTTATTTTCTGCCTGCAATAAAGCTCGCAAAAATTGTAAAATAGATATTAATTAAATCAAACTCGATTTTGAACAGACTACGAGTAAACAACTTTCTTCTTGTGCAAATGGTAGTTGACAACTATTGACAAAGTTATTGTCCGCAACTTCTGTAAGATTATGCTCCCGCCTCTGTTACAACCTGATGGTTCTATTGTGTCTGTAGCTAAAGATCAAGCCGACTCACTGGCATCCTAGTTTTCTAACTCTTGGTAACTACCTACTACAATACTCAACACACTCTACTGAATGCCTCCTGTAACCTTCCGACAGAAGGATGTTTGAAAAATTCTGATCAGCCTTGATGCCAAGAACGCTCCAGGTTGTGATGGCAGCCCTCCTGTTCTCAAAATCGATGATCCTGTTCTGAGTACACTTTCTTATTACTTCTTCCTATTATTTCTTCTTACACTTTCTTATTATTTCTTCTTACACTTTCTTATTACTTCTTACACTTTCTTATTAAATTGCGTTTTTAATTCCGCTTAAAAATTTTCTCATACCCCAGTTTCTAAAAAGTATGACAAATCCCTTCGGTGCAATTGGTTTTTCTCCCGGAAATACGGGTTTTTCGTCCAGCAAACAGCAAATCGACTACAGAACACAAGCAATTTACAGAATAAACGGCACATGTGGACAAAGTTGTGAAGCGCCTAAAACGCCACAACAACCATTAAGTATGTGTAGGTGGTAGATGACTTTCATCAACCGGTGAAATACCACCACTTTGCTTATTGGAGGCTTGAAGTGGTGAAACCCATGTTTAGTCTCTAGAGCAAAGTTTCCGGCATCCCCCCCCTCCCCCATACTTCCCCTTCAACCCATGCACGGTACTAAGTACTATAGGTTTTGATACCTTTCGTGTTTGGGGTTTTCATACAAAAAAAAAAAAAAAAAACCTAATAAAGTAGCCACTCACTGTATACTGTTTCCTTTACATTTAAAAGTATCGTACTAGGGACCGCCCAAAAACTAATTCTTCTGCCAATGTGTGTTATGTCCGTAAATTGCGTGTGTCCTCTGGTTCCTTTGCTTGCTTTACTGGACAAAAACACCGAGTTTCCTGGAAAAAAAAAAAAAAAAAATCTCTTAATTCCCGCCTGAACTCACCTTCGGAGTGATAAAAGCCCATAAAAGTTCCTTGCGTCATTAACGGGATTCAAACTCGGGCCTTTTCCACCCGATGTGGGGAGGATGAAGAAAAAAATAATAATAAAATAAAAAACGAGTTTCCTTTTTCACTCTCGGCGTCACTTTCTGACTCTACACAAAGCGCAAATTCGCACCGCCATGGAATGTTGTTTCCACAATGGGAACAAAAAGACTCTCAAGCTCCTCCATTTGATTCAGAAGAGAGCAGTGAGGTTAGCAGACCAGAACAGAGTACAAGTGTTTTTGAATTTTCTCAGGAACGCTGCCTCCTTGAAGAAGCGGTCACAGTGGTTCCCTTATATTTTCTTTTATTCTTGAATTGACGTTTTGCATTCGCTCGTTGGGTTAGGTGCATTGAATGGGGGGGGGGGAAGAGTTCCTCTGGTTTTTTCCAGAAAAATTTGCACCATTCCTTAAGCAGGAGACCGTATTTGCCTGGGAGAGCGTAGGCCCCTGCTTACCTATTGTGTATTTTTAATTTTATATATTTTAGTTTGTATATATTTTTTTCCGCTTTAATGATGGTGGCAGTTGGCCCCTCTTCGGCTTTAAAGAAGTAATGTAGGACCACCTGGACCGAAATGCAGTTATACGGCAGTCATAGCACGGATTTATTAAAATGATATCTTTACTGACAAATCTGACTCGATACTATGACGCACTAACAAAGGAGTTGCATGTCTGCATATACCTAGATTTCAGAAGAGATTTTTACACTGTTCAACATAAAAGATTGTTGTTAAAATTGGAGCAGTGCGGCATTAAGGGCAGGTTACTGCTATAGAAAAAAGGATGATCGAGTGGTAGAAGGCGGACTGCTTCTCAATGGGAGCTGTTCTTCTTGGACTAATGTTATTAGTAAAGTCATCCAGGGTTCAGTGCTGAGCCCATTGTTGTTTTCGATATTCATTAATGATAATGATGAAGGCATATCAAGCATAATATCTAAGGTTGTAGACGATACAAAGGTTGGTATGGCGATTAATGACAGTAAGCTGATTATGCTACTGCAACAAGATCCGGGAAAATTAGGCAGACGGGCTGAGAAGTGACAACTGAAGTTTAATACTGAGAAATGCAGTACTGCATACGGGTAGGAAAAACCACACGATAAGGAGGTGATTATCCCGTTATTTAATACTGAGAAATACAGTACTGCATACGAGTAGAAAAATTACATGATAAGGAGGTGGTTATCCCATTGTTTAATACTGACAAATACAGTACTGTATGCGAGTAAAAACATCCCAGAATAAAATACCCACTCTCACCACACTTGGAGTAGTGGAGAACGAAAAATACCGTGCAGTAAGACATGAAGTTCTCTGAACAGTGCGGACGGGCTGCTAGGGCAGATCATGATATACAGGAATTTTGCTAGCAGGGATAAGAAGGTGATTATCCCGTTGAATAAGGCAATGGTTAGGCCACGTTTTCAGTACTGTGATACTTCAATACTGAATACAGGTCTAGAAGCCTCATATTAGGAAGGATTGGAACCTGTAGGATTATGGGTTGAGAGAAGAGCAACGAGATTAACGGGGGGAGGGAAACAAAAGTGTACTCATATGAAGAAAGGCTTCAGTTCTGCAAATTTCAACAACTAGGCATTGCGGAGATCTAATTGAGGTGCTTAATGCTTTGAATGGATGGAATAAGCTAAATGTTGATGGCATCCTTACTCTTACCCAGACAACACATATAAGGGAGCATAAATTTAAATTGAGGAAGGATGGTAGCAAGATACGTGGGAGGAAATTTGCTTTCGGCCAGCAAGTAGATGATTGTTGGAGCAAACTTCCATCTGGTGATGTGAAAATGGGTAGTTAGAATAAATTTAAGGAAGAACTAGACAAATTATTAGGTTGGATAATGATATGGGAAATGTTTTTTTTTTTTTTGATGTTCTATAAGCTTGCTTCAATGCATCATTTGCTAGTACTAATTACGAGTTGCTGTTTTGCAACAATTCCTTTAACATGGTACAATAATATTTGGTTTTCTAAATCATTAATTTACATAACGTTTAATTTACATTTTATTGAAAATATTTTTTTAAAATAAAAATTTCGCGTACTCTGCTAGCTCGTCAAATAAACATTAATTAGCAAACATTAATTTGTAGTATTTAAAAGTTAAAAAGTAACAATATATGATATATATAGGTACAGGTATTTATTACTTTTATCTACGTTTCTGCATCCCTGATTTTGATGCGCTCGAGGTAAGTGTGTCGCCTAACCTAACCCAGTTACCACTCTACCAAACGAATATATCTAATTTAATTTGGATGTCTGCCTTTGCTGGGAGAACGTACTATATGCTAATTTTACGTGTTAATTTTGATTCTTGATTTACTGTATTAAAGAGGTTTGCAATTAATCGCTATCCCAGGAGGCTATCCGAATATCGCATCAGGTTTAGTAGTAGTATCGAAAATCTTTTAAGTCATTTCGGTATGAAATAATGGTGTTTGTGGTCTGCAGCAACAGTTCAAGTGCTGTTGCAAGGTGATGCTAAATAGCACATCTCTTTCTGAGACTCCACTCACAGCTTGTTACAGTTTGATACCAATGTTAAGGACGCAGGTAAACTTGCATCAATTGCGCCTCTCTACGGGAGTCACTTATTCGTCTACATCCGAGCTGCTGAGGGAATTTTTTGCGTGAAGAAAAAGAAAAAAATAAATAAAGAAACGCAATAAATAACTTTAGTAAGTATGTGACTGGCAAAACTTCAAGTAATTTTAACACAACGTGAAAGCATTTTCTGAACAATACTCACAAGAACCGTTTTTAAAATTTATTGCTATTATTATTAATATCTCAACACATTCTCCTGATGTTCGGCAGAGGAGTTGTGCATCAGCACTATAACATGACGCAACGAACGTTACAGATATAAAAGAGAATTTATTATGGAGTAAAAACAGACCGCTATAAAAAGGGATTCTTATCTAATAATGGCACTAAAATTTCAATATAAACAAGTAACACTTGCTTATTATTTGATTAAAATATCAAGCTATCTGGCATGACGAAACACCCAGTAAAATTTTATGTTTACGGCTGTGAAACTAACGGACCTGAACTTGAATGAAACCTTTTAGTGGTTATTGCATTTACTGTGAGTCAAAGATTAAATTAGATCACTGCATAAAAAAAAAAAAAAAAAAAAAGAGGAAACTGCCAAATATTTATTTAAACACCTTACATGTGATACACCCTATTACAGTCGGGTTTTTTTAAATTTTTTTTTATTTTACATCAAGACAATTACGCTTCGGTATTGTCTATAAATTGCCTGTATTCTATGGTTGGTTTGGCTGCTTTATGGATGAAAAACTTTTCCGGTCGAAAAAGGACCATGCAACTCTCGCCTGAAACCGACTAACTATGACCTGCTCGGCCAAAAAGTCTATAAAAGTTCCTCCAGTCTATATGGAACTTGAATCCAGGATTTTTTCACATGGTGTGGAAGTACAGCGATCATAACTACTGCACTTGCTGTAATTATGATCGCTGTACACAGCTTATTGCAATGTCTAATATCACAATTCAATAATTTATATCATATATTACCGAAAAAAAGCAGGCTTCACAAATATCAACTAGGGATAGTCATCATAACAATTTTTAACAGAATTGCAAGTCTTTGCTTAAATTCTATATATAAAGAAAAGTTTACTTAAACATATAAAATAGCACTGATACAGCGTAAAATCTTGTATCAGGTTAAGATAGTATTAGATTATCAATAATTATTTATAATGTTGGATTACTTATACAGTACAATCTCTATTAACTGGGGAGGTTGGGAAATTAATTTCCCCTGATAATCCGCAAAATAAGAAAAAAAAAAATCAGGATTATGAACAATATTCATGTAATATATATAAAAAATGGTATACAACGAGCACTATCAGCAAATCCGATTAATGCAACTTTTTTCTTTATTAAATTTCGTACGGTTTATTCACCGACATTGTACTTTGTCATTAAAGCTGGCACTTTAACATCGTTTTCATGTTTATTAATGAATTCGTTTTTGATGTACTGAGAGAGCAATTCTTTTTCTTCTTAACAAGATGGGTATCTTTAAAACTTTTGTAATAAAAGAAAACAAAATAAACTTACTACAACTCAGAGTTTTAACGCTCGCTTCACACTCACTACTTGTACGTGCATGCGCCTAAGGATTGAAGGAATCCCAAAGGAACAGGATTGAACAGTAGACTACCAGTGACGGATTAAGAGTTTGTGGAGAGAGACCTAACCGGTATTTTTTTAACAACATTTTTAAATTTAAAAATAAATTATTATGAGTAGGTACTGTAGCAGAATTAAGCGAGTTTGACAAAGGCCAAATTGTAATGGCCAGACGACTGGGTCACAGCATATCCGAAACTGCACGGCTGGTGGGATGCTCACGGTAAGCCGTGATTAGTACCGAAAGTGGTCCGAGGAGGAAAAACCCATGAACCGCCGGCGAGGTGTTGGACGATCACTGCTCATCAATGCTCGAGGTTAACGAAGGCTCTTCCGGATGGTACGTGGCAACAGAAGGGTGACTGTGGCACAACTCACCAGTAATTGGAATTCTGGTGACGGGAGTAGCGGGTCACAGCACACAGTACATCGAACCCTGATGAAAATGGGGTGCGTAGCGGCAGGCCGCTCTGAGTGTCAATGCTAACCACGGTTCACCGGCGACAGCGCCTACAATGAGCACGCGATCATCGAAACTGGACATTGAGTGATTGGAAGAAGGTCGTCTGGTCCGATGAATCACGTTTCCTGTTGCACCATGTGGACGGCCGTAAAGTGTGCGTCGTTTACCTGGGGAAGTGATGGCGCCTGAATGCACCGTGAGACGAAAACAAGCAGTGGGGGCGCTGTCATGCTTTGGGCGATGGTCTGCTTGGATACCCTGGATCCAGTCATCCATGTGCCGGGCACTCTGATGTCCACCACCTACCTAAACATTATTGCTGACCAGGTACACCCTTTCATGACAACGGTCTTCCACTCTGGCAGTGCTGTCTTTCAGCAGGATAATGAAAGACAGCACCATACTTCTCCACCCGGATCGTTCGAGACTGGTTTGGGGAACATGAGGAAGACTTACAGGTATTGCCCTGGCCTCCAAATTCCCCAGACATTAATCCCATCGAGCATCTGTGCTTTGTGTTGGAACAGCAACTCTCCAATCTGCAGCGTCTCAACCACAGACTTTATAGGAGTTAAAGGATCTGCTGGTTACGTGTTGGTATTAGATACCACAAGACACTTTTAGAAATCTTGTAGCGTACATGTCGTCTGCGCTAGTAGCACAGTGGTATCGTAATCGTGCTCCCCACACCAGGTCGAAAAGGCCTGGGTTCGAATCCAGTCAATGACACGAGGAACTTTAGTGGGCTTTTTTCACTCCGTGGCTGAGTTAGTCGGTCTCAGGCGTAGATATCAAGGTTTCCCCCTCAGAAACTGGGGGTTTTTTCGTTCAGCAAACAGACAAATCGACCAGAGAACACATGCAATTTACAGACAAATCGACCAGAGAACACATGCAATTTACAGACAAAATACATATGGGTAGATGTTACCAATTACGGTAACCCTAATATAATAATTTTTTTTTTTTTTTTTTTTTTGTAGAGTCTATGCCTCGCCTGGTACGAGTTGTTTTGGCTGCACGTGGAGGACGAACATCATATTACGTAGGTGGTCATAATGTTTTGGCTCATCGGTGTATACTGTCTGTAAATTGCATGCATTCTGTGGTCGATTTTCTGTTAGCTGGAAGAAAAACCCGAGGTTCGGGGAGAAAACACTATGTTACCTTCGCCTGAAACGGACTAACTCAGTTACCTTGTGAAAAAGGCCCATAAAAATTCCTCACATCATCGATGGGACTCTAACTCAGATCTTTTGCTCCAGGTGTGCGAAGGACGAAGATTTTATCAACTGTGCTACGAGGGCAACTATTAATGAAGGTAATTCTAAAATAATTCATATGGAGAATACGTATAAAATTAACAATATAATAAAATAACTTTGACAGAAAAAGTTACTAAGTACAAATTCATTTGTACGATTTTTTTGGTGCGTTCGCTACGGTGTAAAGTGCCTATTGTCCATCATATCCGTTCGTCCACACGTAACAACTTAACACTACCGGTTTTCATTGAATTTTGTTTCATTAAAATCTGTATAAATTTTTGGGGATAGCATGACAAATGTTTTAGAAGAATTTGTATGAATGTTTGCGTGAATGTTTTTCAGTCCATATTTCTCTGAGAGCTGCAGTTTAAATATCAAATGTCCACACAGACAGCTCTGGAGCTACGGTTTGGACAAATCTGGTATAGAGGTTTTTAACCCAGCAGTATATTATTTGATAATCGAAAGCGCCTGAGATGTAACGCAAAGCATACATTACATGTTCAATACTGAGAAACTTGCCCTCGCGGGTGTAGCAGGTGGATATAATCACCGTCCTTTCCACACCAGCTGTTTGTTTGTTATTTTTTTTAGGAGCATTAGCAACTAAGGCCATATTGCTTCGGGATATGCGGTGGTCATTCCCTGACCATTTCCGCATCCTTCGTATTTGGTGGTGACGGGCTCGAACCGCGGTCTAATCAAGAAGCGTGTGCTACACTCCACACCAGCTAGAAAATGACTGGGTTCTAGTCCGGTAAATGACGAGAGGAATTTTTATGCGCTATTTTCACAACCTGGCTGAGTTAATGGGTCGCAGGTGAGAGATGCATGGTTTTTTTCTCTCGGAAACTCTTAGAGCAATTAGACGAAAATTAACCACAAAAGAATTTTCTGGCAAATTGACACAAAACGCATGCAATCAACAGACATAACATACTGTTGCGTGTATCATAGCCTTTGTTGCCTTGGCAACAAAGGCTATGATACACGCAAATAAACAATATGAAATGTAAAAGCGGGAAAACATAAATGCCAATAACGTAAATACTGCATTAATAATTGATATTAATAACATACTGTTGCGTGCATCATAGCCTTTATTGCCTTAACGCTTAACGCACACACACACTCATAATATATTGAGCAACTTAACGAAATATTTGCATATAGAATAAAGTGATTAATAATTAAGCTCACACTAATTGTTTTCAGGAATATATATTATGTAAATTCACAATAGGGAAAGTTTATTCTGTACAATTATAAAATAAAAAAGTGATAATACCCAATACGCATTGTATCTCATTCTTCCAGAATTCTAAGTTATCAAATAAATAGTTTATACTCACCTTATCTCGAAATAATGGCGTTATCATTCAATAAACTTGACTCTGAAGTAACAGTAAAATGAGATTATACAACCGGAAAGCATTCTAAAATACAGCAAGAAATGCGTCATACTCAAATGACTGAGTAATATGGGTGCGTATGTTGCTCAGTATCCTGACATTTAAAATTTTAGTTTTCTTTATTGTGTTACAAGCCGTTTCGCGTTATAAGCAGCGCTCGAATTGCCCAAACGCACTAGAACGCCGTTCCAGTTGATAAGTTTACTTTTTTAAAATTAAGCTGAACGCGATCCGGTTGGTCATCTTCCAAAAAAATCTTCTCCAAAATGCTAAGATGATCGTTACTGATCACAAGTTTCTGAAAATTTGTAATTAATCACTGTGTATGAATATCAGAACCAATATGTGTATAACTGCTGTTACACTTTTCTTCAGAAATATAGAGTAATCTTATTTTTGTTGGAAAATATTGACGTTTCCATTGTTAATATTTTTGATTCACTGGTTATAAGTGGCGCCTCCGTTGCCAGGTGGGAAGGAGCAGCAGTGCATAGTACACGCTTCTTGATTAGACCGGGGTTTGAGCCCGTGACCACCAAATACAGAGGATGCGGAAAGGTCAGGGAATGACCACCGCATATCCCCGGAGCGATATGGCCTTAGTTGCTAATGCTCCTAAAAACCAAATAACAACAACTGGTTATAAGTGAAATAGAATGGAAGAAGTGTTACAAAATATTAGAGTTTAGGGTAATTTTATCAATATAAAAGAAATTATTATTCATTTAATCAGTTCAGTTCAAAAGTATGGCAGCATCTTTCCATTTATTTTGGGTCGACTTGATTTCCGTACATTGTCACACCACTCCAATCTTAGTCTCTCTCTCTTTCTCTCTCTCTCTCTCACACACACACAAACTGTTTTCTGCACATCCTATCCTTCCGTGAGTGTGCCTATGCCCAGGGTACTTCTGGCATAGTAAATAATATTCGTGGAGGGGAATCCGAATACTTTGGTCACTACTACATGCCTTTAGTAACCTCGGCATAAATTCTGCAAGAAACAGCCGAACAAACTGTAGTAGATAATTAAGTGAGCACAAAGACAAGGACAGTTATCCTTAAACATGTTGTTAAGACAAAAACTGAAAATTTTACTTTCTTCAGGCGATCCACGACAGCTCTCTCTCTCTCTCTCTCTCTCTCTCTCTCTCTCTCTCTCTCTCTCTCTCTCTATCTAAAATGATCTAGTATACGTAATGAGGAAAATAACTTATTAGCATGCCATACAAGATTTTACAAGTTAGGGGTTTATTATTTGTTTTTCTTTTTGCCCTTTTAGCCAAGGGAGGAAAGTAAGTAATTTGGCCATGTTCCAGAAATTCCTCACACCTCTTTTCATTCACTTAAGTAATAATTGCCATTACGTTTGAGTTTTTAATCACATCAGTAGTTCTTTCATTCGATTAATTTATGCTGTTATTTGTTTCCCCATCACAGATTTACTCTTGTTACAATTGTCTCTACAAGAACGTATTCCAAACTTGAGTACTGTAGAAACGAAGTGCCCTCCGTAGCACAGGAGCGGCTACGTCACTTGTTTCCCGATTATAAAATCCTAGGCTCGATTCCCGTCCAAATCAGGCAGGAGAATTTTATTCCCATCGGCCACACCAGGAACTTCTAATGGGCGTTTAAAATAGTGGCCGAGTTAGTTGATCTCGGAGCGAATGTTAGTTTTTATTCCAGGAAAGAGGAGTTTTCATCCCATAGAACATTCAAATTCATCACACAATACAGATGATAGGCATAATTGTATCGAGGCAGTTTCGTCTTGATACATATCCAAAACAACTCGCATTCAAACTCAGGGTAGGTATTTGTACATCACGAAACTTATTAACATGCGCTCACACGTAGCACTGTGGGTATAATACCGCATTCCTACACTGGGTTGAAAAGGCCTGAATCCCAATCCCGTCAATGGTTTTTTCCATAGCGTGGATGAGTTATTTGGACTCCCAGAAACTTGGGTTTTCCTTAGGAAACCGATCGAAGAACACAATCAGTTATAGACACAGTTACTGATGCCTCA
The DNA here is from genome assembly GCF_048544385.1 of Mastigoproctus giganteus. Taxonomy (NCBI): domain Eukaryota; kingdom Metazoa; phylum Arthropoda; class Arachnida; order Uropygi; family Thelyphonidae; genus Mastigoproctus; species Mastigoproctus giganteus. Next base: position 153,291,909 of record NC_143582.1, read on the forward strand.
CCACACCGAGTGAAAAAGACCTCAACTCGAGTCCCGCCGATGCCGACAGGAATTTTTATGGACCTTTTTCATAAGTGCCGGAGTTAGTCGGCTCAGGCAACGTATTTTTTCTCCCGGAGACTGTTTGGTATTACCCCTATGGTTCCATTAATATTAATATTATACCTGTTTCTGTAAAAATGCATCTACGCTACAATAGGCCAGCTATAAAATTACATGATTGTTTAAAAAAATAAATTAAAATAAAAATAATTAAATAATTTTTATTATTTAAGTTATTAAATTAAATATCACCAAAGATTTATCCTCCAAGCTAACCTAGGCACCACTCCCTGGAGACTTATAATCTCAATGCCCTCACACTAGCACGGCTTATCACGGGCTGAAATTATGCTTCAGCTATATCCCCAGAAGGCAAGACCCCCCGACTTCTACTTCCCTCTGCGGCTTACACTTACAAACATCAATTCCCCGAGGGACATGTTTCCAGCCAATTGACTCCATATCTTTAATAATATCTGGAGGCAATTGGTCGGAGAACTTGTTCACGCAGAACTAATCTGGGTGGACATCCACCCAGATTAGTTCTGCGAGAACAAACTCTACAGAAGGGAAATCCTTAAGAACTGCTACCAGCTGTTGACTCTGTGAGGATCACCTGCACCTGGATTTTTCTGCCTGTTGCATTTATGTTTCTTTTACTTTTGCCTTTCTGTTTTTATTCTTACAAACTTTGCTTTTATTTCAAGCTTACATAAGTTTAATTTTGTAAATATCTCAGGTCGAGCACGCATGTACTCTTTTATATTGTACATGTGGTTCCTCGCACCTGTAAATTAAATTCCACAATACCAAATATAAATTCCACACCTAACTGGCGCACTGCCGTTTCCAGGGTGACCCACGGTTTCTTGTGGATAATAAACTGATAATAACAATAATAATGTATCTTGTAAAACATACACTTCCAAAAATATTCGGACACCCTTCTCAATGTGGTAAATGGAGTGAACGAGATGTTTACAAAGCATTAGCAGTTTTAAATGTATGTATACAAATGTCACAAACAAGTAGAATGAGTCGTGGAAATTCCGAGAAACCAAATTTCAGAGAAGCTTAATTGCTGGATGCTATATCAACAGTTTGATACAGCATTCAGCATGGCAATTGTAAGACCACATTTGGAATACTGTGTTCAAGTATGGAGACCTCATCTGAAAAAAAGACATTGGCTTCTTTAAAGGGTGGTCCAAAGACGGGCAACTCGAATGGTGAGATTTGCAAAAGGACGACTGTATGAGGAAAGACTCGTATTATGTGTGCTACAGACCTTGGCAACCAGGCACCTCACAGGTAACCTGATTGAGGTTTATAAGGCTCTGAGATGGATTAGTAAAATGAAAGAAGGTGGAATTCTAACTGGTATAAAGAATTCCAGAACAAGGGGCCATAAATTAAAATTACAGGGGTTGAGGTTTAGATTACATTATAGGAAGTTTTCTTTTAGTCAGCGAGCCGTTGATTGCTGGAACAAGTTGCCCTACTTGAAACTTGGGACTACTTGGAACTCTTCTGATCTGTGATCGTGTCACAGTAAAACAAAACCTACAATGTTTATGTAGTAATTTAGAACTTTTAATGTTTTGTTGTTTTTTTTTTCTTTTGTTGCATCAAATAAATGTGCATACATTCCAAGAAAATTCTCCAGTGCACTTAATAAATTATGAATATCCCGAAGAAGCAAAATGACAATGGAAAGGTTTCTAACACATCGCAGTTTGAACACCCTCTTGGAATAGCTACTCAAATTTGCAATGTTTCGATAAACGAGAAAATTAAATTTTAATGCCAGAACCTGTTCAGTGAACCAGAATTCTGCATTTCCAACAGTTTAAAATGAAGTATCGCATTCCATCAATCGAAACAAGACGGCAGACAAATATAGGAACTGAGGTGGATTTCTGTAGCATACATTTCTAGCCACTTCCGACTAACCATTCGGCATCATAAACCCATCGAGCTATTCTCAGTGACTGGATTTAACTAACATGAACTGACACAGTTTTAAGATCTGATAATAGTTTATATTAACACAATAGCCTTCGCCGGAGTGCATATGCAATGTGCGTGAAAGTGTTTTTTCATCAGCTCATAATCTCGAGGAGGGAGTCTGGAAAGAACAAAAAGAGAGCAATAAATTTACAAACACTGAAAGCCGACAGCCAGTGTAGTAAGCAGGATTACATTTCTCAGGGTGAAAATTAATGACCACACTCTGAATAGAGCACAACCAGAAACAACTGGAAATGAAACCACGTTAAAGTTAGATCAAAGCAATGGAGAACCGCTTGTAACATGGGCGAAAACCGTTGTCAATATTTCTTAGGCACCAAAAGACAAAAAATACACTTTTTGATTACCGGGATGTCTGCAGAAAATAATTCTCTGACACCGAGAAAATTCTCGATATTCACAAGCTTTACACTTCCCTTGGAAAATTTTACAGTCTATTTTTTGTTTGCTGTGAACAATAGTATAAATTTAAAATAATAAGCACAACGATGACAAGAACAGTAATAATAGACTAGTGAACAAAACTTAAGCTGTCGTCTTCTGTAGTTTTCTCAATTACACTTTGTAAATCGAACTAAATAGTACACAAGCACAGATCAAGGATATATAATGAAAATGCAAATGGTCACATGTATTAATTGTTCTGGTTTTAAATAGAGGAATTCTCACTGGTATAAAGAATTCCAGAACAAGGGGCCATAAATTAAAATTACAGGGGTTGAATCCCTAGCATTTTTGTGGTTATGAGTATTGCATCAGGCATCCGTGTAAAATTTACTTATTTTCGCTGATTGCAATAGATATTAGATATTATATAAATAATTCAATGGCATAATGAACTCTTAAAACTAAATAGTACACACGCACAGATCAAGCATATATAATGAAAATGCAAATGGCCACATGTATTAATTGTTCTGATATGTAGATATGGTTGTTTTTAAATAGAGCAGTCTGACTGCATGTAGTTTAATAGTTCAATGGCATAATGAACTCTTAAAACTTTATTATACATCACGTCAGAGTACAATATTGATGCGCAGAACAAAATATCGCAACGGACCACTAGTCGCACTTTGTCGCGAATGGGCTACAACAGCCGACGGCGACATCGTATACTTTTGTTATCAATGAAGAACAAGAGAGCGCGCTTCCTGTGGGCACAGCAACACCAGCACTGGACTATCGAGGATTGGAAAACAGTTGCTTGGTCTGACGAGTCGAAGTTCCTGATGCATCATGTTGATGGAAGGCTCAGAATTTGGCGAAAACAACATGAATCCATGGACCCGTCACGTCTGACAACTACTGTGCAAGGTGGTGGGGGCAGTGTTATGGTGTGGGAAATGATTTCTTGGCACAGGTTGGGTCCATTGATACCCATAGATTCACGTCTGAATGCCATATCGTACCTAAACATCGTTGCTGAACAAGTGAATCCGTTCATGTTGACAGTTTATCCTCAGTCAAATGGTTACTTCCAGCAGGATAATGAACCAGTGCACAAAGCCCGAATCACTATGGAATGGTTTCAAGAATATGACGACTTTTTTTTTTTTGCTGCAGTGGCCCGCTCAGTCTACGGATCTCAATCCTATTGAACATCTTTGGGATGAGCTGGAAAGGGCTATTCGCTGCAGGCCTACACCTCCGTCGAATCTCAAGGAACTGCGTGACACACTCATGTCTGCATGTACTCCGTTCCTGCACAACGTTTTCAGCATCTTGTTCAATCCATGCCTAGACGAATTCAGGCTGTTTTGTAGGCTAAAGGAGGCTCAACACGCTACTAGATAGGTGTCCCTAATAAAGTGACAGCACAGTGTAGGTTCCCCTCCAATAGTTTGATAGTTGTTCCTTGAATTTATATAAACTATCAACTTCCACAACAACAGATGGCATAATGAACTCTTAAAAATTTCAAGCACCAGTTGGCTAAAAGCAAACTTCCACACATCTCTTCTGCTATCGTCTTTTCTCAGTTTGAATTTGTGCCCCCTCATGTGTGTGTGTGTTCTGAGCAACAGGAAGAATCCCATCAGCATTTGAGCTTGCTCAATTCATTCAAAGCCTTAAACACCTCAATCGCAGGTGCATAGTCTCCAAATGCTGCAGTTTGCAGAACTGAAGCCTTTCTTGGTAAGAGCACCAATTTGTTCCTCTAACCAATCTCGTTGCCACTCTCTGTACCCAGAGAAGGGCAATGAGATATACTTCCCAGCGGGATCCATATCCTACCTAAAATAAGGCTTCCAAACCTTTATGCAGTACTCAAGATGTGGCCTGACCATTGCCTTATATACAAGGATAATCACCTCCTTATCCCTGTTAGAAAAATTCCTGTACATCATTGACAAAACCCCATGAGTCCTGGGCAGCCTGTCTGCATTGTCCTGAGAACTTCTTATCTCTCTGCACAATTACCCCCACTTCTTTTTCATTTTCCACTATGCTGAGTGTAGTACCACACAGTTGGCAAGTTAGTCAGGGATTACTGAAACCCATGTGACCCACCTTGCATTTGTCAATACGTGTATTAAACTTCAACTGCCATTTCTCAGCCTAACTGCCTCACGTTTCTAGATCCTGTTGCAGTAGCATACCACCGTTACTGTAATTAAACATCCTGGCAACCTTTGTATCATCTGCAAATTTGAACATTAAGCCTTCATCAATATCCTTGATAAATAAAGAAAACAACAATGGGAGCAACACCGATCCCTGAGGGCCTCCTCTAATAACATTATTCCATGAGTGATGTTCATTGATTACCACTCTCTGTCTTCTCCCATTCAACCATCCCTTAATCCATAGTAGCAACCTTCCCTTAATGACATACTGCTGCAATTTGTACAGTAGTCTTTTATGTGCAACAGTATCAAAACCTTTCCTGAAATCCAAGTACAGTATGTGATATCAGAAATATTTTTTGCATCCTGTTCACTTGTGATCACATCACAGTATACAATAAAATTGGTCAGACAAGATTTCCGCTTAACAAACTCATACTGTGTCTGAACTATAACTGTATTCTTCTCTAGACGATCCTGCATTACTCTTTAGCTAGTAACTCCATTGTTTTCCTCGGAACAGAATTTAAACTGACAGGTCTGTAATTAGTCGTGTCACTCTTTGATTCCCCTTTGTAAGTTGGGGATACATTGGCACTTCTACAGTCCGTGAGGACCTATCCTGAATCCAAGGATGCTCTCATAATTATGGTTAAGGGTTTGTTTATTTCCTTTACTGCCTCCCATAATATAATTGGATAGATTCCATCCACCCCAGGTGACTTTTTATGTCCATCTTCAATAATTTATCTTCCACTTTCCTTTCAGTTATTATAAAATCATTTAGCTTCCTGTTAGAGCTTGATGAACATCTGGCATCTCCTTCCCCTTCAATAATTCGACATGTGTCGCAAAATACTCATTCAATGCAAAATACTCATTCAATTTGTCAGAAACCTGAGCAGGATCATCACCACCAGTCGAACCATCAATATCAGGTGGGACAATTTGATTCATTCCCTTCCTTCTAGAGTTTACATAAGTAAAGAGGTTTTTTTTTTTTTTTGTATGCATACTTTGCCAAAGATTTCTCGTAATCTGCCTTCACTTGTCTGACCTCTGTGGCTTGATTACAGACTAGTTTATATCTACCATAGGCTTCTGTGTCACCCGATAATTCATATCATTCCATGCATTTTACTTCTCTGCCACGAGTTCATCAGTTCATTTGACATCGATTTAGGCTTGAACAGTATTTCTTAGTTGGTATGAAAAGCCAAGTAGCTTCTATGATTAATTCCTTGAATGCTTCCATTTAGAATTTTCTGATGATAACGTCATCAGTTGATATCCCGCTGTATAGAATTTAAAAACTGTCTGAGACCTCTGTAGTCACCTTTTATGAAAGCAAAAACCCCTCCCTCCCTCTACCCTCGATGGTAGTGACATCTTTAAGTAAATCCCAAATTAATACACTGTGATCACTGCCACCTAGTGGTTCTTTTATCTGCAGATTCTTTTATCTGCATGAATAATAACTGTTGATAATCAGATCAAGAATAATGGATGACTGTAGAAAACGGTCATCCAATATATCCACACAATTGCTAGCCTGTAAGTGACTAACCCACAAGTTCCAGTCAATACCTGGAAAGTTAAAATCCCCATTATTAGACATTCTGATTTACTGGCACACTATTTCTCTGTACTGTATAGCTGTTCGTTATACTCATCAGAGTCATTAGGCCTATAGCACACTCCTACTCTCATATTTTCTTTCCCAGTGCTTATATTGCACCAAACTGACTCAATACTGAACTGGCCATCCATATCAACTGGATGCATTGCCTTAGATTTTATGTGCTTCTTAACTAAGAGCATGATCGCTCCTATCCTGTCTGTTCTTTCTGTATACATTGTACTCCACATATTCATATTCTGCCTCCCTTATATCTGAGTAACACCACGTCACTGAAATCCCAACTTATAGGAGTGTAGCGAGCCCAGTTTCTTCTAATAGATGATGATGCCGTCGCTATTAAGCACGACTCAATAGCTCTTTGAAGTGAAGATATTTCCTGGATGGAGCCGGTCCTTGAGCTCTCCATACCTAAACCATAATGTGCATGTATGTGATTATTGAGAGACAGATTTAGAATCGTCAATCACCACACAATCTTACATAAGATAAGAATTCTTCACCTGGAAGAGTTGTGCTGACATGTATAACTTTCTCTGCTGGATATTCATTTTCAGATACACAAGTTAATTTGCATATTCTGAAATTAATGCTCTATCCACCTGTGACTCAACATAACGTTGTTGTTTTTGCACCAAAGCAATTAAGGCCACGAGGCGTCGGCGTATTGTTCTGGGCAATTACGGATCGACCACGGGTGCATCCGTGGTCGATTGTCCTGATTTGTTGAACGGAAAACTGGTGCCTCCAAGGGGAGGGGAAGTACAGCCCGCGCCCGAGAACAATTAATTTAGTCATGCTGAGGGAAAAAAAAATAATAATAAAAAATAATAATAAAAATAAAAAATATATATAACAATAACATTCCTTCCTCTTGATGGAATTCAAACCAAGGCCGGTCACCGCAAAAGCCTCAAAAATGCATGCCATACCCAAGATTTATACGTAGCTGTGGCAAATTACTTGCTACGAATGCATCAATCTTATATTGTAGAAGCACTTCATTAAGAACTGTCCAGTATTGCACTACGCACTTTAAAATAAAAACTACCGTTCCAGTATAGGAATATACTGGTATTCATTTAAAAATGCATGCCATATCCCAGGCCGCGGTTTCGACCCTGATAGGAGTCTCATCAGTGGGTAGGGAGTCACTCCTGATATGAACACCTGATGACCTAGTTACGAGAAATATCCACAATATGTGAGATGCTAGATGACGCGTTTCAAAATCAAATAAATATATAATAATAAATATTTCTAAACTCGTGACTTCATGAATAAATACATATTTAAAAATATGAAACTGCTTCTATTTATATATAATTTTTACTTATAAAAGACAAAGCGCCTTTACTCATTATTATCTCGTTAATGTATACAATAAAGATTATTTATTTATTTGTTTATTTTATATGATGAATTGATGTAGACCCGCTTTGTAAACGTTTGAATCCAGATAAACATGCAATATGCATGGAGCTCAGGGACTAGACTGTCGATATTAGCAATCACTTTAAGTCGGCCTTGATAACTCATCAAGACTCGCCCACCCAGTGCGGCAATCATCCATACTTTAACCGACTTCTCGCCTTCCATTTTTAGCAAGGTTGGAGCGATCTATTTAAGGAAGTAGGGCAGTGATAGGTGACCTGTATCATCAGACAGCAAAGGTAACTCCTCGCATACTAGATGCTGCAGAGATCCAAATTCTTTTTCGTTTAATTAATAAATTTAAACATCACTGCAGATTATCAACATGGTGCGATATGATTACTCCTAAAATATCATAGGAATATGGAATTAAATGCTGGCTCTGAATTAAACTGTATCTAATTCTTCAATGTATTTATTCTTAATGCATGACCCTACCGAAATCCCTTTACTGTTTCTCTTATTCTTTGGATAATATGGTACACCCCGTACTTATTTAGCTGAAACCAAATAGGGTTTTCATAAAGCATCAATATGAAACTGTGTATTTTATATAGACTCATTATTATCAAATTGCAATAAACTCCATGTAATCATTATGACATCGTGTAATTTTTCCCCTATTTGTTTTACTAAATTTTCCTTGTTCAGCGTCAAAAGTCATGTTACTTGATGTCCTGTTAGCACAATGAACTAATGAGGTAATTAGGGTAATTAATTACCAGTTAGTTAATTACGGGTAATTAATTACCATTCTCGTATATTCCGTTATAAGTTTAGTTTATTTATTTACTATTATTTTTTTTAAATTATGAATTAAAGTGTTTCGTAAATATTGCAAAAATGGCAGATCTCCCGAAGCACTGCATTAAAGAGTGAACATGAGACGGCGAACTAGAAATATTTTTTACGCTGGAGTAATTGGACTTTTAAAGCACAGTGTGGTTTTATCTGATTATAACGGAGAATTTAATAAAATGTACAGTAAGTATACAGAAAATAAGAATGTATATGAAGGACATGACTACGTTAAACAAATACAGGGTGATTCACTACCAGTGCGACAAACTTGCAAGAGGTGTAGGGGGCACAAAGACGAATCGGAATCACATAACATTGCAGGGTCCGAAATGCCTTCGTCATGCGGTAGAGGACGTTGAACGGGAGGTCGCATGAACAGCGATCCCGCTGGAAGTCAGCATTTGCGAGCCGGTTCCCGTGGCAGTAGGATGGATAAAGTCCTCCGGAGTGGATAATCCGCAGGCTCCAATGATTGGACGCGTTGCAGATGGTATGAACTCATTTGGTTTGTTGACAGTATCCTCCATACAGTGGATTGGGAAATACCCAATCGTTGGCCTATCGCTCGAGTACTCGTACTCGGATTGCCTTCTGCAAGACGTAGGACATTCTCCTCATTGTCTGGCGTCCCCGTCGTTCACTCTCGATTCATGGTACCTCTCGTGAAATAACCAGTCTCACGTAACCTTCTGTGCACACGTGCGAAAATCGTATGATGAGGAGCACGCCTGTGCGGGAAACGTTCTTGGTACAAGCGCAGAGCGGCGCGCCCGTTACAGTCCGCAGCTCCATACGCGAGGTGCATGTCGGCCAGTTCAACGTTTGAATACTCGTCCATCCTACTGCCTCGGAAACCGGTTCGCAAATGCTGACTTCCAGCGGGATTGCTGTTCACGCGACCTCCCATTCAACGTCCTCTACCGCATGACGAAGGCATTTCGGACCCTGCAATGCTATGTGATTCCGATTCGTCTTTCTGCCCCCTACACCTCCTGGAAGTTTGTCGCACTGGTAGTGAATCACCCTGTATACTGCACTGAGTATAATCACGTCCTTCGATTCTCTTTCAAGCTGTGCGAGCACACACAAAAACAGATTTTGTACAGTGAGCATACGTAATGCTCACTAGATTTAACTGCAAGTAGTCGACAGAATTTAAAATCAAATGTAAGCAATAATGTACTGAACCACTGAGATTAAAGTCTTAACCATATTCGGTGATGCTATTCTCAGAGCAAGAATAAAATCATTACTATGAATTCCGGAACATCAGTTCTAAGGCTTCTCAGTCACTCTCAACCCAGGGACCACATGTCGATAGTACTAAAGCCACTGCGCGGTAGCACCGTCCTCCCCACACCGGGTGGAAAAGGACCGGGTTCGAATCCCGTCAATGACTTGAGGAAATATAATCGGCTTTTTCCACTCCATGATTGAGGTAGTCGGTCTCGGAGTAAATAGCAAGGTTTTTCCCACAAGAAACTGGAATTTTTCCGTCTAGTAAAACAGGCAAATCGACCACAGAACACATGCAATTTACATACAGACAAAATACATATATGGGTATATATTAGAAATAATGGGTTGCCCTAATATAATAGTTTGAGTTTGAGTAGTAAATTCAAGTTCCGGCTTGTACGGAACTTGGCTTTACTACTACAGACATGCTGAAAATGTGATATCGATTGAACTTTTTCTTATTAAGTAATGTCTAAACATCCGATAGAATACTTCCGTTACAAGTTAGGTAAAGCACGTAGTGCGTTACATTTCAGGCGCATTTTATTTTTTTTTTCCTACTTACGAGTAATTAATTATTTTTCTGTAATTAACTGAAGTGAAAAGTAAATACTGTTTATTCTCCAAACAGGATTTCAGAATAATTAACTGTGTAATATTTATTGTTCTTTCCTATATTCCCATATACAGTACTTTTTTTCTCTGTGTACATACACCGATGAGCCAAAACATTATGACCACCTACCTAAAATTTCTAAATGTGTCTTGTGTTATCTAGTACTAACGTAACCAGCAGATCCTTTAGCTCCTGTAAGGTCCGCGGTTGAGACGCCGTAGATCGGAGTTCCTGTTCCAACGCAAACCACAGATGCTCCATGAGATTGATATCTGGGGATTTTTGGAGGCCAGGGCAATACCTGGAAGTTTTCCTCATGATCCGCGAACCAGTCTCGAACAATTCGGGTGGGTGGCATTGCGCATTATCCTGCTGAAAGACGGCACCGTCAGAGGAGAAGACGGTGTACCTGGTCAGCAATGATGTTTAGGTAGGTGATAGACATCAGAGTGCCAGCACATGGATGACTAGACCCAGGGTATGCCAGAAGAACTCGCCCAAAGTATAACACCGCCGCCACCAGCTTTTTTTGAGCTGATTTTTCCAAAGTTCAAAATAAAAGCAAAGAACAGGATGGGAGTAAATTGGACTGTGGAAGTAGCGCCATCTGCTTGGCAAATCTTAAGCACCCAAAACAGAATTTATATAGAATGGAGCAGCCTGAGATACTGGGAACATATACCCATTTCCAAGTGCTTTCACTCTGCAGGTATGGCCACACCACACCACCCATACTTGCACACAATGAGAGCCGACTTGAGTCCACTGCTCTGGCAAAGGGCATGAGTACAATACCTGCCCCAACAAAACCGACACACCAACCTGTGCAAACTGCAAGAGTCTGAAACTGGAGTACTCACACTCCATCCGCGATACTGGGTGTCCGACATAACAAAAAATCAAGAGTTCCTACCAACAGAGAATAGATTATGGGCACACACCATAAACAATTCAACTTCAGCGTTCTCACATTCCACCAGCTCAATGCACAGCGTGCCAGGGCGGTAGCAGAGCAAGTCCGACTAAAACATGACGATGAAAACGCTGACATCCTCATAATTTTGGAACCGTACACGCACCAAAAGCAAGTACGGGGATAGCCTATTAAATACAAAATTGTGCAGCACACAGATGAAACCCCATGGGCAACTGTGATAATCAGGAAAGCACCATATCACGGTCACAAAAATCCCACAATTCTGCACTCCCTGGGCAGCATGTGCCCACCTTGTCACCTCCCTGGGAAGTCTTTATGTAGTTGCTCTATACTGCAGGCCAGGGGCAGAAATCGACTATGCGATAACATACCTGGAGAATCTTCAAACTGCACTAAGCAGGCACAAGACACTAGTGGGGGCAGATGTCAACTGCAGTTCCCCCCCCCCTCTGGCACAGTACCACGCCTGAAAGAAGAGGCTCAACGAATGGGCAAAGGCTCGAGGAGCACATGGCCAACTCCATATTTGTTGTTAAAAACCAACCCTTCTGCCTCCCGACCTTCTGCAACACCTTATGGGAAGCAGAGATTGCCATAACATTAGCCACAAGAAACATAAACACCCACATCACAAATTGGACCGTTAGAAACGCCTGGACGACCACAGACCATCGTACAATAACCTTCACATTAGCAAGGAACCTGACAAGAACAACTGCCGACAGGCACATGCTAAATAGATTCGCCCTCAGCAAGGCAAACTGGGACACCTTCCGAGAGACTACACACAGCAGGCCAGCAATACCTGCACACACTGAGGGAGCAGGAATGCGGGAGCGAAAACCCGGAACGACTCCAGAAGGATTTAACAAAAATAATAACAGAAGCAGCAGAGAAAGTCATGAAGAGAAGATCCCCATTGCAGGGGCCACGCCCTGGTGGACTCCAGAGCTCACACGAATGAGGAAATTAGTACAGCACAGAAGGAAACAATTTCAGAGGGCTAGGAGGAATTGGCAGCAACAAGAATTCACTGAACTCAGGAACCAATATAGAATCGCTATAAATTGTTATACTGAACAGATAAAGAAAAAGAAAAGATAATCATGGGAGAGGTTGGTACAAGGGTCAGGGAACAGCAACCCCTGGGGGGAATATACAAAATTACCACTCACAAACTCCCCAGGGGGAAAGTCGTGACAGCCACCAAAACAGCACAAGGAAATTTAACCATAACCTGGGAGGAGTCGATTGGGAACATCCTGGACAACATCTTTCAGGAGCCGCCAACAACACTCACAGATGAGCAACAGGCTATCTGCCAAGCAAACAATTGCTATAATAATGACCAAATAGACCCCCTCCCTTCACCTCAGAAGAAATTCAGGATGAGCAAGCCGCGCAAAAAATAAGAAATGCCCTGGACTGACCCTAATTGAACCGGAGATGGCAAAAGAAGCAACGGAACATATACCGGAATTACTGCTAAAACTATTCAATTGCTGCCTGGAAGCAGGTAAATTTCCATTACAGTGGAAAAACGCAAATTTAAAACTGCTCCTAAAAAACCCAACAAAGCAACCAGTGACACCTAGTTCTTATAGACCCCATAGCCCTGCTACCAACCCTCAGTAAAATATTCGAAAGGCTGCTACATACCAGAATCACAAGGCATTATAATGAAGTAAATCCTAACATGACAAAGCAATACAGATTTACTCCTGGCAAATCCACTATCGAAGCAATACAGAACCTCCTCTCTAGAGCCACCCATTGTGAAAGCAAAAACTTCCTCATCATCGCAGTGGATTTCGCCGGGGAGTTCGACACCCTCTGGTGGCTGGGCGTCTTGGCGAGACTCAAAGCTGCCAACCTTCCATTGAATCTTTATAATTGCATGAAGGATTACCTGGCTGATAGAGCAGTGCAAGTTACCACACAGGACATGGCCCGTTTAAAGCTAAACTACACCAACTTGGTATCATAAATAACGCGGACTGTCCCTGTGGCAACCCGGAGTCCTGGAGACACTTAATGTTTGAGTGCGATTTGTATGACGACCTGCGACTACAGCTAATAACGTCAATCCAATATATCCCAGACAACCAAGAACCCAGACTGCTAGACACTCAAGAGGACTACAAGGCACTCAGTCAATATGCCCAGGATCTATTTTCTAGAAGGAAAACAATGATAGAAATATACCAAAGGCAACCCAACTAGAAAGAATGCAGGAGGTCAAACAGGTAAAAATAAAAAAATAAAAAATAAAAAAACACAAGTAAAAAACTCACCATACCACAGAAAGACAAGACTTTAGGATGATTTGAATGGCCTACTGTCGACCCAAAACTGCACTCCCTTGTGCGGTTTTTTTTTTTTTTTTTTTTTTTCCGGGGAGGGGGAGGGGGAGGGGGTATTTGCTCTTCTCCTCTCCTCGCCTCCCCATATTTTCACTCTGGTGGGACATGGCCATGCCCCACTGATAATGGGGGGTCACCTCTCTATCCGACCCCTCTTCTTCCTATTTCATCCCCCCAGTCTTCACCCTCCCCTCCCAACACTTTCTCTTGTACAGCGACTGCCCCACATGTCCAAATTTAAATCACATCAAATTTTGCCCGACCTTTTAGAGAGCCTTTTAGGCTCTCTAGAAATAGTTCTTTCAGCGTAAAATCCCACGCAGCGCTTTCTAAATGCAATTTTACTTAAACTGATAACTCCAACTTAGCGATAACTCCAACCTTTATTTTAGGTCCTCGTCACCGAAATCCCAGGAAAGTAAGTGGCAGGACCTGCCAGAGTATAATTAGTCTCTTGGTACATCCGGCCGGCGTCCCCGTTGCTAGGTATGGTAACGCCGGGTCCCACTGGGGGCCCGGCGGCCAACAGGCCGGATGAACAATGGGCACAACAAACTACATACCACATGACCCATACATTAATTTTAAACCTCTGGCATAGACAGGGTACTGTCACTCGATACAAAGAACATACGCGGAGATGGGAGAAATCCCCGGAGCCGTCAGACCCTCAACATACCTATACCTATACCTATACCATATAAATGCCTTTGGAACTGTGTACTTGACGAGTTCCTCTGCAAGGATCTAGGAAACGTCAAATCACTGGCGTTTGCTGATGATCTCTCCCTGGTACTGGCCGCTAACTCTAGGGCTCAGATGGAGGTTATCACAAACGAAGCACTAACCACCCTCCGAGTCTGGGCGGAGGGACATCACCTGACCATTTCGTCAACCAAGACGAAATCCATACTCCTAAAAGGCTTCCTGACCCCAACCAGACCGCCCCAAATTAGAATCGATGATAGAACCATTAAGCTTGTCACTGAACTTAAATACCTTGGAACTATACTAGACAGAAACCGATCGTTTACCCCCCCCCCCCCCACCTCAACTATATACAGCAAAGATTAAAAATTACGTAGCCATGCTTGCCAGGGTCACCCGCCGAGACTGGGGGCTGAAGAGGCGCACCCTCACGATCCGATAAAAGGCAGCCATCATCCCAGCAATTACATATGCCTCCGGAGCCTGGTATCAAAAGGCCTCAACAGCGGTGAATCGTCGACGATTAGAAACAATACACAGACCGATTCTCCTAACCATCACTCGAGCATGCAATAGAGTATCAACACATGCACTGCAAGTTATCACGGGAACCTTGCCTCTCGACTTGGAAGTAATCCGCACAGGAATGCAGCAGCAACTCAGGCGTGGAAAAGCCACAACGTATCTAGACCATACCACAGATCCGATAAATAACAGACAGGCAGAGAAGAAAAGACTGGAAACATACCTACAAACAATCTGGCAGCAACGTTGGACTGATTCAACCAAAGGCGAAATAACTCGAAAGTTTCTACCTAATCTCCAACAGGTGTACCCACAATATCCGGAATGGTTCAACCCCGGACTCTACACTACTTACCTCCTCACAGGACATGGAGCAATCCGCAACAAACTGAACCTCATTGGCATCACAGATAATCCTGTGTGCGCGTGTGGCTCCCTGGAGACATGGGACCACATAATGCATGAATGTGAGCACTATGAAGATCTACGTGGACACCTAATCACACAGATACAGTTCAACCCCAAAAACCAGGAGCATTATCTACTGGAGAATGAAGCAAATTACAAGCTATTCTCTAAATTTCCCCAGAGCCTCTACGCCAGACAGCAAACCCTGAGCAACCAGAACCAACATAACTCATTGCTTGTACCTGTGGAATAACCAGCACAACAAAAACAGGAGTCTCGAATCCCTATTTCCCCATTGTGACTGAATCCAAACATCCCGACTTTCACTCCGGGGCAGGCCATAGGGCCACGGAGAAACCACGACTACCAAAGACGTCCAACCTATAGCGTGCAAATGACTCTACACACCCAGGTTGGGACCAAAGCACAGAAATGAACATGTAAAGACCGCCACTATGACGAGAACACATTCCATAAACAGTGATCGTAAAGATCTGACTCTTTTAACCCATAGGTGGGGCGTTGCCCAATCTATAAAGTCTAACGACCAAGCAGCTGTCGCGCTGCACAGACACCAAATGGACATGATTGAATCTTCAACCCTGATGAAAATCTTTCTCAACTGACACACGGACGGGACTCAGTCCCATGAGCGACTCTCACCAAAAGATGAAGAAGAACCTGCGCAGTCGTTGTAGGGACCTGACAAGAAAGCCTGGACGTCCATTAGCCCTGGATGGTAGGCCACTAGTGATAGACGACCACTTCGCAGCCACAAGCGTTCACGCCCTATTGGCGATCTGGGTCAGCTCCCTTGTCTGGCCCACTATTACTACCCTTCCCCAGTGGGGGAGGGAGACGCTTGCCGTCTCCTGTACCCCCCACCATCCTTCTCTTCTTTCTGGTGGAGCATGGGCATGCCCCACTGCAAACTGGAGCTACCTCCCCTATCGGCTCCTTATTTCTGACTATATCCCCCCCAATCTTCAGTCTCCCTTCCCCCACTCGAACTACTAGCAAGCGAAAGTCCCACACAATCCAAATTTAACCATCAAAATAAATTTCGCCCAAAACTCTCGGCTTCTCATTCTAACGTCTTCACCACGCGAACTAACCTATACCAATCGATGTGTATGTATATGCATTTTTGTATGTATATGCACTTTTTTTTTTTATAGGTCCTAGCCACTGAAATCTCAGGAAATTAGGTGGCAGGACCTGCCAGAGTAAAGAATTATAATACTGGTGTACCTGGTCTGCCTCCACGGGGTGAAAGTGGGGCAACGTTGGGCCTCAGTAGGGGTACAGCGGCTAAATGACCAGATGAACAACGGTACACGACACTACACATGAACAATATCCATACACTTTTAAATCTCTGGCATTTACAGCAAACTCGCACACCCATCATAATGTAAACAACGTGGAGATGGGGGAAATCCCTGGTGCCGTATGACCCTAAATACACTTTACCATATAAATGCCTCAGTCGCCCAGTCCGCAGGGGCTACCCCCAGGGTTCTGTCCTGGGGCCGCTCCTGTGGAACTTTGTCTTAGACGAATTCCTCGCCATGGATCTGAGTGGTGTGGAGGACCAGGCCTATGCAGATGACTTGGTCTTGACCATCAAGGCTGACAGCAAATCCTCCCTAGAAATGCAAGCAAATGATGCCCTGCAAAAGCTGCTAGATTGGATGAAGCTACACTTGCTCAAACTAGCACCCGACAAGACAAAATCGGTGCTGCTAAAAGGTACGCTAGACTTAAGGAGACCACCACAAATTAAGATTGAGAACAAAACAGTTAAGCTGTACGAACAGATTAAATACCTAGGAATAATCCTGGACAGAAAATTAAATTTCAAGCCACACCTAGAATATATTAAACAAAAGATAAGAAGATACGTGGCCCTCGTCGCTAGTCATTCGCAGGGACTGGGGACTCAGACATACTACTCTGTCTCTGTACTACAAAGCTCTCTTCTTCCCTGACATCACATATGGCTCCCCTGTCTGGTACGCGAGGGCGGGACTAGAAGTGAATAAACGGATCCTCGAAACCATTCAGAGGACCATCCTCCTTACCATGTCGAGAGAAACTAGAACGACTAGCACAGCTGCCCTCCAAGTCCTGGATCTCGAAGCTACCCGCTGTGGTCTGCTCTACCATCTTGCCAGAAACACATCAGCTACAACGGATGACCTCACCACTGACATCACTAATGACCGCAACTATGAGAAGAGAAGAATCACCGACCACCTCGTCCAGATTTGGCAGAGGAGTTGGAGCAACACAGAAAAAGGTGCAGTGACCATAAGATTCCTCTCCACTGTCACCAAGCTGTACCGTAAGGCGCCAGCGTGGTTTCACCCTGGTCGAAATACCACCTTCCTCTTTACAGGACACGGCCTGTTTAAAGCTAAACTTCACCAACTTGGCATCATAAATAACGCAGACTGTCCCTGTGGCAACTCCGAGTCCTGGAGACACTTAATGTTTGAGTGCGATATGTATGACGACCTACGACTACGCCTAATAACGGCAATCCAATATATCCCAGACAACCAAGAACCCAGACTGTTAGACACTCAAGACTACAAGGCACTCAGTCAATATGCCCAGGATCTATTTTCTAGAAGGAAAACAATGATAGAAATACACCAAAGGCAACCCGACTAGAAAGAATGCAGGTCAAACAAGTAAAAAAAAAAACAAAACCTCACCATACCACAGAAAGACAAGACTTTAGGATGGCCTCCCAAAACTGCACTCCCTTGTGCGGCTTTCCTTTTTTTTTACCCCGGGAGGGGGGGAGGGAGGTATTTGCTCTTCTCTCCTCGCCTCCCCATATTTTCACTGTCGTGGGGCATGGGCATGCCCCACTGAAAATGGGGGGTCCCTTCCTATCCGACCCCCTCTTCTTCCTATTTCATCCCCACGTCTTCACCCTCCCTCCCATCACTTTCTCTTGTACAGCGACTGCCCCACATGTCCAAATTTAAATCACATCAAATTTTGCCCGACCTTTTAGGCTCTCTAGAAATAGTTCTTTCAGTGTAAAACCCCACGCAGCGCTTTCTAAATGCAATTTTACTTAAATCAACAGCGATAGCTCCAACCTTTATTAAGGTCCTAGTCACCGAAATCCCAGGAAAGTAAGTGGCAGGGCCTGCCAGAGTATAATTAGTCTCTTGGTACATCCGGCCAGCGTCCCCGTCGCTAGGTATGGTAACGCTGGGTCCCACTGGGGGCCAAGCGGCCAACAGGCCGGATGAACAATGGGAACAACAAACTACATACCACATGACCCATATATTATTTTTAAACCTCTGGCATAGACCGGGTCACTCGATACATAGAACATACGCAGAGATGGGAGAAATGCCTGGAGCCGTCAGATCCTCAACATACCTATACCTATATGCTCTAGTTTTCTACTCTTAGCCTGTTAGAAATCTAGTTTGGACTGATTAATGACTGCTTTACAAAGTATAAATAATACTTAATAATTTTTATTATTGCGCAATTTCGCTTATAAAAATGTGGTACTGGAAATATTTTATAATAAAAATTCAGAAATATTATACGATTTCAGAGAATATAGGCTTAGTGGTTCGCATTAAAAATATTACGTTGAAAGGGGTTCGCGAGTCAAAAAAGTTGGGAACCGCTGCTAGGGTCTAAACCGACGTATCCTAGCCCTGTTTAACAAAGCAGTCTTTATTCCAGCCATCTCATATGCTGCAGGGGTCTGGTATCACCAGGCAACTATTAGCCAGTATTCAAAGAAGAAATTAGCCAGTATTCAAAGAGCAATACTACTTACCATCACCAGAGCCTGCTGCCTGGTGAGCACTCCTGCTCTCCAAGTCCTTGCTGGAGTCCTCCCTCTGGACCTTGAAATAATTAGATGCGGCATGTTGTATCATCTGTCCAAAGGAATCTCCACTACCACCATTGGATTCACCACCAACCCAGCAATCAATCGCAAGACAGAGAAAAGGCGCCTTCTCGCACACCTGCAGCAGGCCTGGCATGACAGATGGACGACATCCACTAAGGGAGCAATTACAAAGAAATTCATTCCTGAAGTAACGTTCACGTTCTCAAGAGCCCCAAGCTGGTTTTCCCCTGGCCTGTACATAACGTACCTCCTCACAGGCCATTGGTCAATACAAGAAAAATTAACGTCTCTGGGCATCCACGCTGCCACTGTGGCACTGACGAATCTTGGCACCATATGATGTATGACAGTCCTGACTAGGAAGACTTGATTGAGATCTATTCTGATCACAAAGATTATTAATTTGCCAAAGGACCAAGAATATATACTAATTCATACCCATGACAATTATATATACTTCACCACCTTTTGCACAGGATGTCTTCAATAGACAAAGAACATTAAGGAGCCTGAACCACCAAGATCAATAACTTGAGACAGATTCTGGGCACTCCTCTCCAGTAGCATCAACCGCCAACTCTTCGAAGTTCAATTGAACTGAAATTCACTTCTTTCATCCCAGTTCCATCGGGCTGATATCTGCAACTGAATCTGCAGGCAAGATCTACCAGCACCTGATACCACTCGACTCCAAACCCAGACACTGGAGATACCAGCAGCTTTTCTGCCACAAGCCACATTGGCAATCAAACCGAGCACTCTAGCCTGGTTTTCTTTTACTCTCCTTCCTCGCTGGGGGGAGGAATTGGTTCCTGTCTTCCCCCCCTGCCACCCCCTATTTACGCCTGGTGAGGCATGGGCCTGCCTCACTGAATTTCTAGGGTCGCCTTCTCTATCGTCCCCATACCTCTGTATTTTCCCCCCAGCCTTCAGTCTCCCCCTCTACTCTGTCTAACTCGCAGTGTACACCCCACACAACTTATCAATTAATAACGTCCAAATTTAAACCATGCTTACATAAACCTCTCTTGGCCTTTTATATTCTAGCGTTAATTCCCTTTTTTATTTACATAGGCTTTTCACATAGGCCCTTGCCACTGAAATCTTTGGAAAACTAGGTGGCAGGGCCTGCCAGAGTACAAAAAAATCCATGGGTATCTGACCTGCCTCCCCGGGGCAAGTCAGATACCCATGGATTTAGCCGTTGTTCCCAACAGGGGCCCAACGGCTAAATGGGCAGAAGAACAACAGTACACAACACTACACATCCGTCCACTCCCCACACACTTCTTAAATCTCTGGCCTTCACAGAATTCTGTGCTACAACAAACAGAGTACATAACGCGGAGATGGGGGAAATTCCTGGTGCCGTCAGACAACTAACACACTTTGCACTTACTTTTGCTCTATACAATTTTTCATTGTACCTATCAGACTCATTAGGCCTATAACACACTCCTACTCACATTTTTGCTTTCCCAGTGTTTATGTCACACCAAAGTGATTCAACATTGCATGTCCACCGATGTCAACATTAGAAAGAGGTGCGTGAACATTATTGAGGTATGAAGTAAAGTGAAAACAATTAGTTTTTTTTTTTTTTTGTTCCATCTTATTTTTGGCACGCAGGGCAGAAAAGGTTCACCATCGCCAATCGGGCCGCTTACACTTGTCACGTGACGATGTAGTTGCGTATATTAATACTGCACGATTAACACTCTTTGCCGTATGATTGCTTGTCTCCGAATATATAAAAAAAATATTTAAAGTAACATTTTATTAAGTATTTAGTTTATCATTATGAACATTACATAATATATAACAAACGTACAAGCATTTTTGCTATTTTAATTTTATAAATTGGATATTCATTATACACAATTCTTTTGCATCATTTATGATATCACAAGAAGCCCCCAGTATTTACATCCCACATTCAGGTCAGGTCACATCAG
Organism: Mastigoproctus giganteus; assembly: GCF_048544385.1. Classification (NCBI taxonomy): domain Eukaryota; kingdom Metazoa; phylum Arthropoda; class Arachnida; order Uropygi; family Thelyphonidae; genus Mastigoproctus; species Mastigoproctus giganteus. The sequence goes on from NC_143582.1 coordinate 153,313,081, forward strand.
GCAGCAATGACTTTGCAGTAAATACTGTCCACCAAAGGTGGGCGCTGAGCTCGGTGTTTTACTGACCGATATTACTGAGGGAAAACCCAAAATAAGTGTGCGTGTCATCCTGCTGTTTCTAAAGAGACAGGCAATTTACAGGTCATGTCCGATATCGACACAACCCAAATTTTTGTACTCTTCACACACGTCAGTAAGTTTTCACTCTGTTGATCTGTGGGAGGAATTTTTAATTTTTTTATTTCTTTTTCAGTCATTCCTGCATCGCTTGTGTTGTAAAAATCTGTGTATGTGATATATTATACAGCAGGGTGGCCAAACATAATAAACCTGAGAGCAATACATGATAGTCTTTGCAGGCTCGAGAACCAGACATGATAGTCTTTGAAGGCTCGAAAGCCATGCAAGATAGTTTTTTCGGAAATTTGAGAAACTGAAGCCTTCGAAATGCGCAGGCGACTTTTATTAAATAAAATTCACGTAAGCAGTTGAAAGTTCACTTTTCAGATCGAGCCATTTCAAAATATATTAATAGCCGCGTTTCAACTGCATTTAATATGCTCAGTAATGAATAAAGTAAAATGATACTATCTTATAACCCGTCGTGAACCGATGGAAGAAATACTATTAAAAAACTGGAGTTGAAACCGGTCTGTTTAAAAAGTGAGTTAACAGACGTTTTGGTCCCGAAACTGTCTTTCCCAATAGTGAAGCGGAGTACGAATAAAGGCACAATAATTTTTGTATTTTCCTAACTCAAGACGTAGTTATTAATACTGTATATATTTATAGGAATAAAATAATTTCTTAAAATGCTAACTGGTATTAAAATCATTAGAGATTCGGTTGCTACCGCGAGTATTTTTCTCTCTTTTTAATCAGGGTATTGTTTTCAGATAATTTTTTTTCCCAGTTCATATTTTTATGGGAGCCGCACACGGCTCTTTGACACTTGAAGTTTCGGTCCTCGCGGCGAATGCAGTGATTGCCATTACCGTCCTCCCCACATAGCGTGGAAAAGGCCCGGGTTCGAATTCCGTCAATGAACTTTTTATGTGCTTTTTTAACTCCGTGGCTGAGTTAGTCGTTCACAGGCGAGGATTGCAAGATTTATTTTCCCAGAAAAACACGAGTTTTCTTCCTGCAAAACAGACAAACTGAACCAGAGACCACATGCAATTTATCGACATAATAATCTTATCGATGATTCTTTTAGTATTAGTATTAGTAACGGCCGCATGGTGCAAGAAAACCTATGGCTTATGCTGCACCAGCCAAAAAAAAAAAAAAAAAAAAAAAAAATCCGAACAAAACAATGATAAAAAAAAAATAATAATAAATAAATAAATAATAATAATTAAAAAAAAAAAGGAAATTAAACCTATCATCCTATGCACTTCCCTTACCTGAAAGTACTATCCAGATGACCTTTGAATTTCCCCAAACTGTCGGCTTCTACCACCCATGAAGGCAACTTATTCCAGTAATTTATAACTCGCTGGCTAAAATAAAACTTCCTACAGTCCAATCTAAACATTTCCCCCCTTAACTTGAATTTATGTCCCCTAGTTCTAGCATCATTTATAATCTTGAAAATTTTGTCCTCATTCATTTTGCTGATGCCTCTCAGAGCCTTAAACACCTCAATCAAATCTACTCTAAGGTGTCTAGTTTCCAAACTCTGCAACCCACATATTCGAAGTCTTTCTTCATAAGGATGCCCTTTAGCCGATCTCACCAGGCGAGTTACCCTTCTTTGCACCCTTTCAAGAAGCTCGATGTCTTTCTTTAGGTGCGGTCTCCATACTTGAACACAGTATTCCAAGTGTGGTCTAACATAAGCCTTATATAATGGGATTATCACGTCCCTATCTCTACTTGCAAAAGTTCGATAGATCATCGATAGGACACCATGGGCCTTCCTTGCAACCTGTTTACAATGATCAGAGAATTTCATGTCTGACCGTATCGTAACACCCAAGTCCCTTTCCTCCAGTACTGGGTTTAGTTGAACTCCACCAAGTAAATAAGTTTTTTTGGGATTACCGTTTCCCAGGTGTAATACCTTACACTTTGTCGGATTAAAGCACAGCTGCCATTTTTCTGACCATTCCTGAAGTCTATCTAGGTCTCTCTGAAGAAGATCAGCTTGACAGTGATCATTAACTACTCTACCAATTTTAACATCATCTGCAAATTTAGACATCACGCCCTCTATCCCTTCATCAATGCCGTTTATGAAAATTAAAAACAACAGTGGTCCTAATACTGATCCTTGGGGAACCCCACTTCTTACATCAACCCAATCTGAGGAATAGCCATTTATCACAACCCTCTGCCTCCTTTGATGCCCTGAAGCCATCCTTCTATCCATCTAAGGATTTTCCCAGTGATTCCAACCTGTTCCAGCTTATAAAGCAACCGCTCATGTGGGACTGAGTCAAAAGCTTTGCTGAAATCTAAATAAACAATGTCGAAATTATTCCCTAAATCCAGCTCGTGAGTGACCAGATTTGTTAAACACGATTTTCCCTTTACAAAACCATGCTGAGTATCCTTGAGAATTTCAATTCGATCCAAATGATCCTGAATTCCACACTTGATCATTGCCTCCATGATTTTCCCTACTACTGAAGTCAGACTGACAGGTCGATAATTTCCAACTTCACTTTTAGAGCCACCCTTATGTATGGGAGATACATTTGCACTTTTCCAATTCAAGGGAATCTCCCCAGAGTCTAGTGATGATCGCATAATTAGCCTCAATGGTTCAATGCACTCGCTTGCCGCCTCCCTTAAGATTATAGGGTATATTCCATCAACTCCAGGAGCCTTACTGTTCTGTAGGCTCGAAAGTTTTTTCATTAAATAATCTTGCGAAATTTCAATATCATTAATTACATATTTTTTAACTTCGTTCCCACAATTTCCCATTGCCACAAAAAGCTTTTCATTTGTAAATATCGATGCAAAATAACTGTTGAGTTCATCTGCAACGGCAGCTGGTGTATTTATTACTATCCCCTTTCCCTTACGTAAAGGTCCGATGTGGTTTGTCCTGCTCTTCTTGGCATTTATATATGTGAAGAATTCTTTATCCACCCTCTTTGCTCTGTTTGCTAGTGATTTCTCATAAACTGCCTTTGCCTGTCGAACCTTTTCTGTGGCTCTATTACACATCACCTTGTAGCTGTTATAGTCTTCAGTACTTTTTATTGCTCTATAACCTTTCCATGCCACCTTTTTCTGCTCAAGTAATGTGGCAACTTCACTATTCATCCAACTTGGAACCCTTCTCGTGGAGTATTTTTTTAATGGTATATACGCATTCAAGGCATCTGTGATTAATGTTTTAAAAGCGTACCACACTTCAAATGTATTCATTCTCTGCGCGATATCTACCCAGTTAATAGAGGCCATGTACTACCTTAAGGCATCGTAACTTCCTTTTCTGAAATTAAAACCTATTCCTTTGCCTTTTACTTCTGCTACCTCTCTCGTCATCATCCACCGTAGAACTCCGTGATCACTTCCTGCTACTGGTTCCTCTACTGTCAGCCCTGTTATGTCATCTGATTCATGGGTGATGATGAGGTCTAGGATATTCTTTTCTCTAGTACTTTCCCTGACATGTTGATACAAATATCAGTCATCTAGTTGATTTAAAAATTTTGTTCCCCATTTACTCCAATCAATTAGAGGCAAATTGAAATCACCCATAATAAGGCATTGACGCTTACTTGCCCATTCCATTTGCATGTAGAGGCTTTTGTCATAATCTTCACAATCACCTGGTCTGTAGATTACTCCTACTCGCATTATACCTTTGTTTCCAACTATCTTACACCATACAGACTCTATACTAGCATGTGAAATGTCTGAATCCGGGAAAGCTATCGTCGCACTCAGGCTGCTTCTGATAAGAAGCATTACCCCATCACCCCTTCTATTTAACCTATCCTTCCTAAATACATTATACAAGCCGTAATGAAACTCATCATCCCCAATTTCCGGGTGGCACCACGTCTCTGTAAGTCCTATTATGTCCGCGTTACTTGTTTTAACCAGCAGTTCGAATTCGCTCATTTTATTGACGACACTTCTAACGTTACTGTATAAACAATTAATATTTACTGTTCTTGTATATTTAACAACCCTAACACAACCCTTGAAGTTTTTTAGGCTCTCTTCCCTGATATTAGCTACCCGCTCACGTGAAACGTCTTTGCCCCCAGAACATCTAGATAATACGTCCAGTTGGGGTAACAGATAAGAACTCTTAAGGTATGTGCAAGAGTTACATTGACCAATATTATCAGATAAACGCGTGTCAGTATTACCCACATCCCCCCTAACTAGCAGTTTCCCTGAACCTTTAATGTATCCTCAATAATACTGGCAAAAACATTTGCACCACCTTTGTTTAAGTGAATCCCGTCTCTACAAAACAAATTCCTTCTACCTACAAGTGTGGGCCATGCTGACAGAAATTTACCACAAGGCTCTTAACATATAATCCCTCCTATCGTGTCTGGGCAGAATTGCAGACACATAGACATTATGGCCTAGCTCGCGACATTTCCTCAGCATGGTCCTGTTTTTTTTTTTTTTTTTTTTTTTTTTTTTTGTAAAATCAGATGGCCCTCGCGGGCTGCAGGGTGATCACAATCGTCACACGGTGTGGAAAAGCACTGGGTTTGAATCCCGTCAATGACACGAAGAACTTTTATGGACCTTTTTTCCCCGTGGCCAAGTTAATTTGTCTCAGACGAACACAGCAGAGCTTTGCTTCCCGGAAACTCATGCTTTTCGTCCATCAAAACAGGCAGATTGAACCAGAGAACACACCCAATTTATGGATTTAGTAATATACCCATAATACATATGGGTATATGACTTTTTTTCTCTCGGGTAACCTTGATATGAAATATTTATGAAATCATATCCAATCAGGTGCACAAAAGAATCAAATAACTGGATACCGACCTGTCATTATCTACTAACGCAGCACATAGACTTCACGTGCTTCTTACAGCAAGCTCCTTTGTTGACCCGTCATCATAACTGAATAACAGAGCCATTGAACACCGCCGGTTTGCAGATAGCTTCTGCGCCTCCAGTGTGGATAATCAACCCTCCATGATCTGAGTCTTGGCTTCTGCATCATTTTAATTTCTGAAACCCTGGAAACTTACCCAGATGGGAAGAAAGATTATACTGTTCAACAAAATTACTTTTTTCTTTCATAAAAGATGTAAACATACTTTTATAACCAAATGTTGGGCGCCGATTAGAAATATGGTCTTTTTTTTCCTTTTTTTTTATATCACGTGTAGTTTTCATAATACGACTGCTGATAATATCAAGATAATTAAAATTATTTCATTACAAAACACCTGAGACTAGTTACAATTACATTTTTATAACTTTAGGCACACAATTAAAATACTGTGTTAAGAAAGCTCAATTCAAGTGGACTCTACGCAAGGAAGCCAATGATTTGTATCCCATTAACCCCAAACCACTGCAGAGTTCGTCGAAACTGGTGCCATGAACGTGTGACTTGGAGCCCTGAAAAATTGGGGTAGAGTTCTATTCTCGGATGAGTCCTTTTAGCCTACAAACAGATTCCAGATGTTATTTCATCTGGAGACAACGAGGAATGCGGGACCCTCCATCCAACATAATATAAAGGGACACTTACGGTGGAGGTAGTGTCCTCGTGTGGGGCGAAATAATGATCAATGGCCGCACAGCTCTTCATGTTTTTGACAGGGGGGCCCGTAACTGTGCAGGAGTATCGAGAACAGACTTTTTAGTGGAGCGGTTGGCCCAGATTTTCTTTTCATGTACGACAACGCCAATGCACATAGAGCTCAAGTGGTGGAAGAATATCTTTAAACTGAAGGTATCCAACAACTACCCTGGCAAACACGCTCACCACACCTAGATCCGATTGAACATACAGTGGCGGATAAAAAAACTGCATCACTTGTGAATTTTGCAAATAATGTGTTTGCACTGCGTTGTGGGTTGCAGAAATGTTCGAAATGCATTTGTTACTTGGGATATATATCTGTGTGTATGAAATCCAATAAAAAGAATGCACGTGATATACCTAATTGCCATAAATATTTTCCCAAAGGGTAAATTGTGTAATAAATGGAAATACGAGAAATCATGCAAATGGCAATCATGACAACCAAACACATTTTATTTATTTAATTTTTTTTTTTGTTAGTTGTTGGCACATCGGCTTCTGTTGCCATAGAAGGATTCGGCAACAGAAGCCAACTGGATTCGTACCCGCGACCTTTGGGTTGCCAGGCAGGCACTTGACACACCTGGCTAGCCCAGTCGGCACACATTTTATTGCATTTATGTGTAGAAACCGAAATGACAGGTTAACGTAATAGTATTATGTTCTGTAAATCAGCAAAATAAGTCCTCAATATTTTGGTGTTCCTCCTCGAGCTGCAATTACAGCCCTCCAATGATTTGGCATAGAATTAATCAACTTGGGGATATATACGGTTGCCCAATTTCGTGGTACCACGCTCTTATAATGCTCTCCTGCAGCTGAATCTTACTGATTGGCTTCTTCTGAGCAATTTTAGACGACATTATATACTACCAATTTTCAATAGGGTTCAAATCTGCACTGTTGCCGGACCAGTCCAACACTGTCATGACAGCATTTCTGAAGTATGACCGCACCTTAAGGGAGAAATTAGTGTAAGTATTTTTTAAGCCTTGTGAGACAAGAAGACAAACTCATCCTTAAATCTAAATAGCATAAAACTTACCAATTTTGCTGTGTTGCAAGGTGCTGAGTCCTGTTGAAAAATGCAGTTTTGGACGTCTGTGTGGAAATCTAATAACGGGTTTCAGGCACTCCTCCAAGATAGTAGTGTAGGTTTCTGCATTCAATGTTTCGTTAATAAACTTAATTCTCTCTACCCCTTTCTTTGTTATGCATCCCTAGACCATCTGACCGGCGGAGAACTTTACAGTCGGTGTTGTGCATGCAGGATGGTATGTCTCCGATTTTCGTCTTCTGACATATCGCTTCCTATCCGAGCCATGCAATCCAGGTTATTGCAGGGACTCTCCCGTTAGACCTATATGTAATATTTAGAGGATTATGCTTCAGGCTCAAAAAAGGAATATCTATCTCCATCATGGATATAGACCTATCGCTGAATGGTGATAATAAAAGGGAAAAAGCTCGATGCTTTAAAGAGCTAATAAATGTCTGGCAAACAAGGTGGGATAATTCAACTGTTGGCACTGTAACCAGAAATTTCCTACCGGATGTCTCCTTTGTGATGTCGAAGAAGGTTAGCTCATGGTTTACGATTAGTCTGGAAACATCGTATCTTATTACTGGACATGGGTCCCTTAACAAAAAACTCCACCAGCTAGGCCTGTTAAATACTGACCTCTGTTTCTGTGGAGCAAAAGAAAACTGGCAACATCTTCTCCACGAATGTGCCTAATATGAAGACATTAGGAATGAGCTGCGAAATGAAGTCCCATCCTTCAGCATAAATCAAGTTGACTAACTTGTTCTGACCCCACATCACTTGTCTGCACTCCAGGTTTTTGCAGCTGCTGTCTTTGCCAGAAGAAAATATGTGCTTACAACTAATGCGATAACCCCATAACCTCAAGCACCACTCAAAGAGCAACCTACTGACCTTTTCAGTTATATTATTACTTTATTTATTTTTTTTCCTTTCCTCATCTCTCTTTTTTTTTTTTCCTTTCCTCGTCTTTTTTTTTCCTTTCCTCTCTTTTTCTTTTTTTTCCTCTCGAAACCTGCACCACGGGTGGATTTTTTTGTTGTTGCTGTTGTCCCTCTGGAATTCCCCCCCCCCCCCAGAAGATTCTGGCCGCCAACCTGCTGGCAACACCAGGTGGGTCAGAGTCTCTTTTGAGACGGTACGTGCTATACTGGGACTGGCCTACCTTCCTGTGGTGTGGACAAGTGCCCAGAATCATCTGTCCAGGTGACTGATGCTTTTGCTTCTGGGTAGCCAAGAGGCCAGAACAGAACAACAGAACACACACACACACAAACCTACACCAACACATTTCTAGCCTTTTACAGTTGATTCTGTTCTTCACAGAGTCACGAGGCGGAGTTGAACAGATTTTCCAGGTGCCGCCCTTTACATATACACATGTCCACATGCAGATTGAATTTCGATTTGTCAGAAAAGATGACGGTGTCCCATTGCTCTTTTGTCCACGAAGCATACGTTTTAGCCCAAGCAAGTCGTTTCTTCCTCCTTTGTTAGGTCAACAAAGGCTTCTTCCTGGGCCGATAGGCATGCAGACTACATTCCGAAAGCCGTCTTTGGATAGTTCGTGCACTTGTTGCAACACCAGAGGCCATCTCAAAGTCCAGTTTTAGATCAGGAGCACTAGCATGGCGATTACGAAGGCATAGCCGTTTCAAATATCGATCTTGGGAAGGCGTTGTCACTCTCTTACGGCCTGATCCAGGTCTTCTCTTCACATCACCGGTTTCATGCTTTAATTTCAGCACCCAGGATACGTTGACTGGTAGCAGCCTATTTTATCAGTGATAGCACTCGTAGAAAGCCCTTCCTGGGACAGAGCAACAGCTACACTTTTTTATCTTGGTCAACTGAACATATGGAGCCATGCTTACACCTCCGCAAAACAGGATACTAATGAGCATGTATACCCTACCAACGCCGTATTTATAGAAACGGCTGATGCAATACCTTACAAGTACTGTCTGATGCAATAGAATCATTATCTGACGCAATACCTTTGCTTTGCAACAAACAAAATGTCTGTAATCAAACAATATCTCATACGTTTCACTACAAATGTTACTTTTTTAAGGTGATGCAGTTTTTTTGTCCGCCACTGTATGTGGGATGCCCTAGGGTTTGAGGTTCTTGCCACACTTTCTGCCTACCATCAGTGGAAAACAAAGTGTATCGTGATTCGTCTAACCACATGACCTTATTCCATTGTTCCACTGTCTAATTACCACATTCTCAGCACCACTGCGGGCGAAATTTTCTGTTTTATTCTGAAACAAAAGGCTTCCGAATAGGCAGGAGACTACCAATACCCAATACCTTCAATTCCCGGAAGATGATACGGCTGAAATAAGGAAATAAGGAGACTGCCAATACCCAATATCTTCAATTCCCGGAAGATGATAAGGCTGAAATAAAGAAATTCTTGAACCTTGGTTTGCTACACATTGGATGTTAAATGTTTCGTACAGTCTTCCTTAGAGTACGACGGCTTTGCTCTTCAAATTCTGTTTTTCTGCCACGGTACATTTTCGCCTTTGAGATATGGAAGAACCGTTTGATTTCCGGTCATTATAACCCTTTTAGATGGAAGCTTTTGAGAAACCAGTTATGTCTTTCGTTTCTTGAATCGTGGCTCCTGCTAAACGTGCCCCTACGATAAGAACTTTTTCAAAGTCTGATAGCTCACGCGCTTTCCCCATTCTAGCTTCAGATTACTGCAGTCTTTATACTGAACGAGGCAAACACGTCATCACCCCCACGTCACAGTTTCTTTTGCATCTATTTGCTTTTATTTGCATTTCTTCTATGAGTGTCTTAATTCAAAGGCCCTTATTTATTTATTTTATTTTATTTTATTTTTTTTGGACAGGGCGTGTAAACACACTCTGGCCAAAAAAAAGCAAGCAAATGTCTAAATATTCATCTACTTTCACACGAAAGCCATCTTCAATCTTTTTTTTTTTAATCTTTTCAATCTTTTCTTAAAAAAAAAAGAGATTCAATCTTGAAAATGCAAAAATTTCCGAGGCAAATTCCCGGCAGCACTAAAAAATAATAGCTTCTTCTTCTTCTTTTTCTTCTTCTTTTTTTTTTTTTTTTTTTTCTCATGGTTGTTTTAAAAATGGTTTTTAAAAGCTGATGCCAATTTTACATGTTACTTGTGCGCACGTTTTTCTTTTAGATATACCTTATTTTCTTTATAATTTCCTGGCGTCTCTTTGGTAGTGTGAAAAGAATGTATGCAGCGAAGAGAATAGAGAAATAAGTCAGAACATATGGATGCCTCGTATTATTTTTTAAATGTTTCCTAGACAATAAAAAAAATGGTACACAAAGGAGATACTGCCAGAGTACCACAAGTTTTTTTCACCGAGAATTTTCGCGATAATTACTCCAATCTACGAAAATGACTGATTAGCATTTAAAATCTCAAATTGTTAGCTGTGATCGAAAAAAAAAATCAAAGATATTTCATTTTAAAAGGCGGATAGAAACGACTATGCTAAATTACTAAGTGCAAAGCAGTGTGTTGTCACAGTGGGACAAAGAGTAACTTTGGTTAATAATAACTATTTAGGCTTTGATCAGGCAAGCGTACTATAAAGTTGCACATTAGGTCGGATCGTTTCACGTTAAAGCACTTTTTATCCTTTCTACAGCTAAGCACGTCGATTAAGTTAAACCATGACATTGCTCTCTTTTGAATTCTTTATATCTTTGGTAAACAGAGCGTGTTATTAATTATGTAATATTTACTTAGGTGTGTGTGTGGACCGTATTTTTATTTTATGGGGAAGATTATAGTAAGAGAATTATATTAATAGACATACCTAGATAGAGCTATGGAAAACGCATAGGTGAATTTAATATATATATATATAATAAATTGCGCGCATAACTGAATCGGCTTTATAGTGTGAATACACTATAAAGCCAATTGTTGGAACCGGCTTCCATATGTTGTTGTGGAAGTGGATGGGTTGAATAAATTCAAGGAAGAACTACACAAATTCTTGAAGGGTACGGATGGGTGAATTCTGATTTATTTATTTTATTTTATTATTATTTTATTTATAATGTACAAGAAAGCAAGAATGCTTGCTTTCTTGTATCATTTGCCATTACTACTACTACTACTACACTTTATATATTTTCTGATCGGAAAGCAGGTAGACGTACTCAACAGAATTTCTTTAGAGGATTTTTCATATCAATTAACAAATTACTATGATTGTGTACTTATAAACAAAGCATGAAATCGGTTTAGAATTCTATCATCCAAGTTGCAGTTCGATCGTCCGCATGGTATTCAAAAATCTATTAAAATAATAACAAAGATATAAAATAAAATAAATTTTCTGTTTACGTTCCGGGACGACCACGTCAGAGGAAGTCACAAGACAGAGACAATACAAGAAACAGCACCGTATTCAGTAGCCACCTAGGCTTGAACCATTGAACCACGGTCACCAAGCAGGCGTACTTTGGTATCATCGCGCTGACCACTCGGCTACTATCTGAAATTTCACATCGTTTATTTATTTATTTTTGCAATTATTAGCACTAGATTCGAAATTGTATGTAAATCAATGAAAACAAATTTAACATACAATCTCTTAGGGTGAGTCAATTTTCCATACAGTCTCTTAAGCTGAGTCAATTTTCCATACAGTCTCTTAAGCTGAGTCAATTTTCCATACAGTTTTCCTGAGAATGTACACGTGAACTCTACACAACTGCTTCTCGACAGGATATCCCAGATAGCGAAAATTTTTGAGCAGTACGAAACTGCTGTAAAATACAATGGGCCCTTTATTTACGACGGTTGATTTACGCCGATCTGAAAAATTTCTAGTAATTCCTTAGTTCCCCCTTTAAAAAATTCTGGAAAATTCTATTCAGCGTTACCGCTATTAAAAAAAAAAAAAAAAAAATACTGTGCAGCGCTACTGGGAATACATTCGTATACATATGCTCAGTCTCTACACAATGTTGCGTGGCTCTTTACTTAACGGTGAATTTATTTTTAAAACTTGGTTTGTGAAGTTGAATACTGCGTTTATAATAATATGTGCTACATTATCGAGGTTTATTGTGTACTTTAAAATTGTGCCTTAGAATTTTTTTGTAAATCTGTTCTTTAAAATAAAAGTGGAACCATGTCTGGTCGTAAGAGCGTGCAGCTGCCAGTGAAAATGAACACGCAAATCTATAACATTAAAAAAAAAAAAGTTAAAAGACCACGCAAATCTATAAGACTTAAAAAAAAAAAAAAAAAAAAAGAGATGGAAGTTATTAGAAGAATGGAGGGTGAGCAATCACGTCCTACTGTTTGTAGGCAGCTACATATCGCCCCCTCCACTGTAACAATCATGAAAAATGCTGATAAAATTAAAACGGCAATAGAAACTGCAAGAAAGAAAACTGCTACAACTCTCGGATACTCACGTGGTCCTGTGATTGGAAAAATGGAATAGTTGCTCTCATTGGGGGTGAATGAAAGAAACATTCCTCTCACACACATCGCTTTATTTGTGATAAAGCGACGAGTTTGTTTGATGAGATAAAAGAAAAGGAAGGCGGCGATGAAACTTTCATAGTTTCATCGCTCATTTCAAGCAGAATGGTTCGCTTGAAATGGTTCGCTCATTTCAAGCAGAAAACTCAAATTTACAATATAAAATTAACAGGTGAGGCTGCTAGTCTTGAGCACTTCAAGCGACTCGTAAAGGAAGGTGAATATCCACCTGATCATGTTTTCAAGTGGATAAGACCGACATTTATTGGAAGACGATGCCTCCAAGAACTTTCATCTCACGTGAAGAGAAACGTACCCCGAATTTAAAACTGCCAAGGACGGTTTAACTCTTCTTCTTCTTGATGGAAATGCTTCAGGAACTGTAAAACTGAAGCAACTGTTCGTCTATCACTCTGAAACACGGGGGTTGATGAAGGGACTCATTCAAGAAAATTTACCAATCATTTGGACTTCAAACAGGGGTTTGGGTGACACAAGATGTCTTCACAAACTGGTATACAAATAATTTTTGTCCAACGGTATATCGCTACTGTGATGAAAATAATTATCCAAGGAGGGCGCTGCTGTTCTTAGACAATGTCCCAAGCCATGCACCACACATTGGAGAGAAAACGATGACTGCGGATGTAAAGGCTGAATATCTGATGCCAAATACCACCTCCCTTTTACAACCAACCAGGCGTCATAGCAAATTTTAAAGACTACCTTCTCCCTAAAAAGTAAAAATAAAATCTCCATAAATGTTTACTTTCGGAACACATTTAGGGAGATGTTACGGAAAATGGACAACTGCAACATGTCTTTCAAAGAATATTTGGAGGTCCAATAATATCCCGAAGGACATCAACAACATCAATGATGCTTGGAAAGAGGTCAGATCAGCTTGTATGAATGGAGTGTGGCAGAAAGTGTGGCCTGAGTATGTACTGCATGATTTCAGGGGAAGAGGAAGTGCCACAGATTGCAAATGAAATAACTGCAATTTCTCGGGATGTAGGGCTTGACAACGTTGAGTCTGATGATATGACTGAGTTGTTGGAGAGCCATTCTCAGCCTCTTACAAATGAGGAACTAGAAGATTTGGCTGCACAGGAACAGCAAGAACAAGAAGAGTCCAATATAGTTAGGGAAGGACGCTACGTGGTTGTTTTCCATTAAGGTTATTATTATAAAAAAAAAAAAAAATTGAATGGCAAATACCTAAAAATATTATTATTATATTATTATATTAAAACAACTCTTATACAATGTGAAAATTAATAATGACTTTAATATTATTATTATTAATAATAATAATAATAATGAAGATTAATAATAATAATAATTAATAATTAATAATGGTTATTATTATATTAAAACAACTCTTATACAATGTGAAAATTAATAATGACTGATGATATTTTAAGAAAAATTAAGCTAAGCTATATCTACGATCTAGAAAATTAATAATATAATTTATTAGGCTGTTCGCCTGCATTACTATACAATAGGGTGACGTTTCGTGAATTTAACTGATACCCATCATCAGACCAAGCTGTTGGGGGAACAGAAAATAGAAAGGGTTACAAATTTGAATGATTTAGAATATTACATTTACTACTAATAAAATTACAATTACCAATAATGCAATTACCATTTACCAATAATACAATTGCAATTACCAATTTACAATTACAATAAACTATAAACTCAGGAGAATTTCCTGTAAGTCATGGGTTTTTACAGGAGAATATATTATTTTGTTCTTAATCGGATGAATTTGTTCAAACGTAAGTAATAACTATTAGAAAAGAAGAAAAAAAAAAAAAATTGGAGAGGAGCCTTGGAACTAACGCATGCCGAGTACCGAGAATGTTGAAATCAGTTCGGAAGAAAGTCACATTTGAAAAGTTTCGTTAAATTTAAATAGAAGTATATTAAAAACAAATCTCAAGTCATTCCTTTTAAAGAATCTGGAAAACAGAAATAAAATGCCTCTGTTTCTGTATGCTGACTTCATTGCATTTGTTGTAGTGAATTTTTTTCACATTTGGACTATTAGTTGATAAACATCTTTAAAGCAACTCGGAATTATAAATTTAATCTTTCTGTAATATATTCTGGAACGGCCACATAAGGTCACAGCATTTTGTTGAATTTTGTGCCGTCACATGGATTTGGAAGCTCCACGTGATGGCACAAATTGCATTTTACTGCGATTTGGACTGAGGGTTGAGGCATCTGTAGAAACACATTGTGCGAAACTGTATTTTCACCCTGACCACACACTACATACGCTCTATAACAGAGAGAGAGAGAGAGGAAAAAAAAAAAAAAAACAGATCAAGGTCATCCACTATCCATAACATACAGAGCGGGAAGTTAAGTGAGCGACCTTGAGCTGCCTGTTGTTTTCCCCCTCTCAGCTTCATCAGATATTACTCTAGCTGTAATCAGCTGTTCTGGGAACGTCTGATAAATGTCGAATCATTATTATTGACACACGCACACATTTTTTTATCATTTCTCTGACGTACTGATTTAGTTATTCGTATTTCTTATATAATTTTTCTTATGACGTTGCCAGAGAGATAAACGATCTAAGGTTTATTTTGCTTGCTTCATAGAGAGTTCTGCATGTATTGTGTCGAATCAATACAAACAGTATATCAGCACGTACCTTACTCCTCATAAGCACTAGTCCAGGAATCGTGTTTAAGTTGCCAAATGGCCCTAGTGAAATATGACTATTTCTAGTACTGCATTCTTTGTTCTTAACCAAGAATATTTATCGATGTCAGAGATCGTATCATCAGTTTTCTATTCCATACCGAACTTGCGTTCATGGTCATGGTTCACTGATGATTCTCGAATGACAACACTACGTGTTTATCGGCTGCTGTAGAAACCAACATTTTGCACTTGATAACCAGATAAACAGGACTAGGCTAATCGCAACTGAAACGTTCCGGGTTATCCAGGATGCCCGGAAGGCAGGGTCTTGGCGTGACATAAGTGTGCCACTGTGCCAGCTAAGAACGTTGGATGACTTTCTGATAATCTCCAGCAGAGGTCGTGCTGGGGCTGTTTAACCCGTGTGTTTAAAATTTAAGTACTCTTGGCCCCTTTAAGAATGTTTTGAAAGTACGCTACCCATCCTTCTTCAAGTGAAATCTCCCCATTCTTAAAACATTTTAGCTGCATTTCGTTTCGCTAGAGATGTAGTGTTTCTACTACCGATTTGAAGGATGTACGTAAAGCAGCCGAAGGTCGACAATTACACAAGAGGAAAACTTGTTTAATTTCAAGTCCAGCGGCCTCGAATAAGGTCATTCACCAGTTCACCGCTGCAAGGAGGTCAATGAGAAAGACACCTTTAAGAAACACGCAAAGGCCTTTCCCGGAAGTCTATATTTTGCTGTTGCAGACTGTAAGCTAACTTAGTATTGTATTATCGATTGCATTTTATTGCGATTTGGATTGAGGCATCTGTAGAAACACATTGTTTTTTAAGGTTTTTTAAGATGTAACCTAAAACATTTAAAAGCCTCGCATAAAACTTTTTTTCTCCTTTAATATTCAAATATTGTATCTCGTAAGAAATGAACATTTTGATAACTGTTAAATGAAAATGCATTCATCCGGAAATAGCGCAGAGAAATTAAAACATATTTTGTGTGTGTGTGTGTGTGTGTGAGAGAGAGAGAGAGAGATAGAGAGTTAATAATATTTGCATTTAGCATATCCAGGGCTGAATGAGATCTGACGGAAGGTTCAAACAAAATGATGCGCCTGAATATATTTTATACGTGATATTTTAAAATAGTTTCTTCCCCTAGCTATGAACAACAGATGAAATATGGATTTGGCTTTACGTTAAAAAATGAATTAGATATCACTTTTGTGTGTGTTTCAGGAATAAATCCAATTTATAAATATGAAAAGTCGCCGGCTAACATTATGCATATTTTAAAAGATTTCAATATTCTTTTTCTATATATTTGCCTACAAAGTAATGTTGCATTTTTTTTTTTTTTTTTTTTTTGGGATACAATTTTACTATAGAAAGTGAACACTGCTCAATTAAATCAAGACATAGTTGATTGAATAATAAACGCTCAACTGGGATACAAATACCCACGAGTTAACTTACGTTATGGCCGCTGAACTGCTATAAGATAAAACTGTTTTCATAAGTTTATGCATTTTTACTTTCTACTCTAAAAGGCAATTTTCCAATTTTCTTTAATTACACTTACTTGCCGTAAAGCATGAAAACAAAATGGAAATAATTATTTCGTTTTCGTATTATAATTAATCACTTCTGCTTCCTTACTTGTGGGGGAAGATGAATGATATATTAATTTTCCTTTAACATTTTGCGGAAGATTTAGCGGATCAGTATGAAAAAGGATACCTACTTGTCACTGTGTCAAAAGTTCAGTAATCTAGTTTTGTTGGAAGCTTTATTAAGTAGTAGCACCACTAATCGTGTTTTGATAAAGTGCACTGCCCTATTCTAGGGGTCCCTAACCTCTTCGTTACAGCGAGTAAAAAGTTATCTTCTAGAATATCAGGTGAGCATAACATAGTTTTCAATAACAGGCAAGCACTTTATATTTTACAACTTAATTAAGGAAATTTAACTAAATTTACACAGGACAAAACGCTCCTTAACGTTTTGAATAAACTTTTTCTTTTTGCAAAAACAAGAATAATCAACAGGAAAAAACAATTATTAATTTTATTATATACGAGAATATATATGAGAAGAAAATTAAAATACTGTATAATAAATTCTCCTTATTCAAATTAAAATAACAATATTCAAAAACATTTTCAAAAATTACTCCACGATATAATATCGTAATCATCGCGTAAAAAAAAAAAAAAGTAAAGTGCAGCCATTATCAACCCACTGCAGGATGGAAGCCTCCTCAACAATTCATGCTGAGGGAAATGGACCATAATCTGCCACGCTGGTCCAGTGCGGGTTGGCAGATCATCGCGTATATTGTCTTAATTATCAGTTAACTTTAACGACTCATTTGAAGTAATGACTGAGGATTCAAATGGTTTAAAAAACATATAATTAAAGTTATTAAGGAGAATTTTTCACAAAGAATAGGTTCTACTGACACAGATACCTTTGGTGTCTCAAAATCTGGTGCGCTGTGCCAAGGCTAGGCTCTCAGAAAACCCATCACTGGTCCGCCCTGTTTTAAATCAGGTAAGTTAAGTTTAAGTGCGATGTCCCAAATGCGAGGATTAATAGTTAACTTCAGAGGCAAAAACACATAGTTTGAATGTCAAAATAAAGTTAAAAAAACTAAAAATGATAAGAACAATTGTAAGCATTGCAGATGTACAAAGGCACCGTGTAAACAACAAGTTGAGAACCTCCGTCCTATTTTGAAAATTCAGTGGTGCCATTACTAGTTATGAGCAAGAAATAAACTGGGCTGAAAATGGGGTTCATTTTAAGGTATAATCAGGTTTAATCTAGACCACCCTCGCGAGAAGAGAGGGCAGGAGTATACATATTTACAAACTTCTGAGAAGAATGTCAAGCAGTGCATCTTGTAACATGAAGTTTTAGCATGCACTGGATGAAGAATATCTCAGGATACCTCCCTGAATTCAACACTAGACATAATATTCCGCGCGTGTGTGTGTGTGTGTTTCCTGCACTGTGAAAGTCAGGCCTCACAC
This sequence comes from Mastigoproctus giganteus, assembly GCF_048544385.1. Taxonomy (NCBI): domain Eukaryota; kingdom Metazoa; phylum Arthropoda; class Arachnida; order Uropygi; family Thelyphonidae; genus Mastigoproctus; species Mastigoproctus giganteus. The sequence continues at coordinate 153,331,117 of NC_143582.1, forward strand.
ACCGCCTATATTCATGGCTGCTATAAGTACCTATTGCAAATTGAACCACCGACCAAACCAATGGAATAAAACAAACAAAAATCTAGGGCACAGTCTTTAGCTCTGCATTTCGTGCATAGCGCCACAGTTCCGGTTGTTGTGAAATCTCGTACGGAGAATGCGGAAAGCACAAGCCTGAATGTCAGTGTGTATGGAATTACAACATTCACGGTCACGGCCAGCAAAGCTGTATTTTTATTTTTTTTTTTTATTGTTATTTTTTCATCCAAGAAGCTCTCGAAGTCTTATCAGTAGGTAATTATTTAAGCCTACTAACGGCTTAGTTTGATTCCACTATCTAAACAATGCGCGCTGTAACCTCGTGATTAAAAAAATAATGCATAGCTATATTCTCTTGCTTGAAAAACCTATTTAAATTATATAAATTCGGCCACACAAAGCAAACTTTCTGATTAGGCTCATCGCTTGTTAAGCTTGGTTTCTTTTGACTATTACCAAGAAGCATGCGATGGTGATAATATACGGCATCATCGTATGTATCATTAACCACATATCTGTTTATAGTAACGGGGGGAGGGGCTAACAATTTTATTTTATTTTTTTGTTATGTGTTATTATTATTAAAGAAAACAAATAACATGGAGATTTCGGTAAAATGTCTTCCCCTGGAACTTATCCAAATTAAAACTTGTCACGCCATATTACTAAAATGGCCGACTTACTCAACTCTCGTAAATCGGCCAAAAGCCATCGTATACTTCTCATTCAAGTACATAATTTAGTAATTAAAATTTAATTTACTTAATTTCGGAAATTTAACCGAAATTGGTGAGATAACTCTCCGCTGCTATACTAACAATGGAGAGTTTGTCGCCAATTTCATGACGTCAGGCAAGGGTGTAACTTTTTTTGTTTTTAATTCAGATAAAGTAAAAGTTACATTCACCCCCAGACAGCAATCAATCAAATGCTAGGAGAGTTTATGCAAATAACATTTGCACTTGTTATGATTAAGAAAGTTGTCGAAAGGATTTCCTTAGCAAATATAGAAACTCGGGCGTTATTATTTGCTTAACACTTTATTTCCTTTTATCACTAAGATATAGACAACTTTTTATTTATTAAGTTGAACTTATTCGCTTAAATTAAAAACAGTAGTACAAGTATATAGCTGGAAATATTCAATCGTAAAACACTATCCCAGCAAATATGCTTAAAGAATTAATCCAGGTCAGCCACTTAATTGCTTCTCATTTCACTCGGTGCATTTATTGATGTATGCTTTTGTAAGAATATTAAAATAAATAAATAAATAAATACAGATATAAAAGTACCCAAAACACTGTCCACAGCGATCGTGAATTTCCGAAAGCTGACTGCATCATAAAAAATGAGGCTAGAGCATCACTTGGCTTACGTGGCCCACTATCACTGTATTAAAATCGCATACACTACAAGATATTGCATTTTAAACAGAGAGAAACTATGGCACAAAAAAAAAAAAAAAAAAAAAAAACACTGAACTATTCCAGAGTCAACACGTAGTTTGTTAGCAGATAGAAGAAACAAGCTGGCTTCTAAGTTTGGTTTTGAAAACGGAGAAGTTGTCAAAATCAGATCCGAAATATCGGCATTAGTGCAATATTATTTAGTATATTAAACTTGCCTGTGGTAGAAAACACGCTTTAATAATTTATTGCCGAAGATACGCATACAGTGAAATATATATAAGTAGGCAAAGCTCCCTCCACGGCAAAGCTATGAGGTTATAGGGAGTAGCGTAGCCAGCATTAGGCAATTGACGCAATTTTTTTTTGTGAATGTACCTGCTGACAAAAATTCCTGGCTACACTACTGAACTGAAGACTCAATGAACCATTTAAAATTTTATTTTATTTTCATTACTAAGATTCTTTATTGTTGATTTTGCACAAAAACGTGATATAAGAAACACAAACCAACAGCTGATTTGGAATAAGCATCACCAATTAACAAGTTTTTCAAGATCAAGCCATAATATTTTCAATAGAACAGCAACCTCTCTTTTTTCATGCGTATACTCATGTTATTTATTTTATTATATATATAAACAATTGTTTTAATTTCATAAAATATGCCTGAAAAAAATTAGAAAACAAACTGAAAAAATGATCTAATCATTTTTTCAGTCTATATACTGCATAAAAATAAATTTTAAAATTATCATAATCCTTTAAAAATACATTCAGCGAAATCACGTTATTTAATATTTCATTTAGAAATACACTGGGTAGACAGAGTATTCAATATTCGGTTAGCTAATAATTTTACATTATGGAATCCAAAATATTGATAGGAAAAAAAAAAAAAAAAACTATGAACAGCTGGATGAAATCAGGGTTCACTAAATAATTTTAAAGAGAATTTATTTTATTTTATTTATTTATTTATCTTTTTGAAAACTTTTATATATATGATCTGAAGATTCTTAAGCAATACTTAATCGTGAGCATACTTAATAATTAAGTAAAAACGCAAGTTATCTAAGTTATCGAATAAATCTTAGGGTATATTTTTGTTGTAAGTAGTGGCCAAATCCATGTTTCTTATGCAGCTTTGAGCATGTTTGCTACTTAGTGCTCTGATCTCATATTGTGGCGGTACCTTAATCACTAATTACTTTGGTATTGCGCTACTCTAAATAAAACTCACTACTCCAGTGGAGAAGTATATTGCTGTTTCATTCAAAGTTTTTGCCACTGCTCAGACTCGAGTTTCGGCTCTGTAATACTTGGTAGTGCAATGTTAAGGCAACTCGTGGCGAAGAAGCCTCCACAATATGAGATTAGTGCACTAAGTAGCAAACGTAATTTGCTCAACGCTACGTAAGAAACATGGCTTTGGCCACCACTTACAATAATGTTTTTTTACAGCACCCGTAGAACTGGCTTCGCCAATCCCTTAACTTAAGTATCTTCTTGTATGCCGTGAACCTTTTAATGGAAAGTGTGGTTGTGCATGGTAATGATAATGAATTTTAAAGTGGCTTACCTAGCACATTATGAGTTGAAATAAGTACTTTCTCCATCGCTACAAGGACTGCCGCCATTTCTTAAAAAAAGATACTGCTCGTAGATCACAAAGCCATAACTACGTCACAGAATGCCATCGGGTGCCTTGATATGGCTTAGCTAGAGATAAAAAAAAAAAAAAAACGAGTGAACATTATGTACAATAACTATATAAGAAGCCTCAAATGAAGAAGTTTTCAACTGTCTAATTTTTGCAATTGTGAAATTAAATTAAAAATTGTACTAATCACAAAACAAAACTGTTTTGTTTCGTGATTAGTTCAGTTTTTTTTATTTAATTTTAAAGAAAAAATCTATTTTGAAACTTAACCGAAATAAAATGCCGAAGCATTTGATTTAAAAAAAAAATCAAAAGCAAGAATAACTTATGAAACATTCCAGTCTAATAATGGCGTGTGAAAAGATTATCGACCTGTGTTTCTATGGAATTGAAATAGTACCATAATGAACTTTATATATCTTAATTTATGCTATAAACATTTTTTATGAAATTGTTACACACAACTGTTTCTTTCTTCTTTTTTTTTTTTTTTTTGCAGCCTCTACTCTATTTCTCTTTCAAAGCAGTCGTCATTTACACAGTTGAAGAGGGGCGTTTTGGCTGAACCTTGATTTGGTGTTCCAGCTCACCCTAAAGATTCCATGAAACCCAAGTCAGAACTTACTAGCTAAGCCAATTCCGCAAATTAATTCTCAAATTCCTTGACATTGTGTAAAATGTTCAGCACAACTACATAGGTCAGGAGCTTACATCTCATCATTTTGACAATGAATACAATCATTAACTGTATTTAGCAATCACACTAACTCGAACCACGGTCAATTCAAACGAGTGTGCTACTGAAATCCAGCTCTAACCACTCAGTTATATTAGGCCTAACTACGTCTCGGAGTATAATCATATTGCTACATGCAAGATTCATTGGGTAGTACGTAACCGTCTCAATATTAATGTATAACATGACGTGAAATTTCTAGCCATTGCCACCCCAGTCCATAGCAGGAAACCAATCCTCTTTAGAGGAGCGAAAGTATAAAATCTGGCCTCACGTGATCTTTATTAATCATACCAAACCAGTCGCCTAACTCCTCGGACTTCCCTGTGCTGGCGGAATGGTACTGCACAAAGATAACATTACACGAAGACCCTAAACACACTATATGCCTCCTTACATATAGTGTGTTTAGGGTCTAACGGCACCAGGGATTTCCCCAATCTCCGCGTAGTATACATTGTGGTGTGATACAGAACACTGTTGAGGCCAGACGTTTAAAAGTGTACGGATATTGTGGGGTGTAATGTTTTGTACCGTTGTTCATCTGGTCTTTTAGCCGTTGGGTCTCAAATGAGACCCACCGTTGCCCACACTATACCTCGTGGAGGCAGACCAGGTACACCAGTATTTTAGAGATTTACTATTTACTTTGGCAGGTCCTGCCACCTAATTTCCTGAGATTTCAGTGGCAAGGACCTAAAAAAAAAAAAAAAAACAAAAGTGTGGGGGAGAAACACTAGAAATTGGGTCAGGCCGAAAGAAATATAAGTTATGCAGGGTAGAGTTAAAATTTTTTTTTTTTTTTTTTCTTTTTAATGGGGGGCTTGTGTAGTTTTGTCAAGGGTCAAACGCTAATCGCAAGATAGCTAGAGAGGGAAGGGAGACTAGGGGTTGAAAGACAGAAATATGGGGTCAATAGTGAAGATAACCCCAAAAGTCGGTGGGGCAGGCCCATGCCTCACCAAGTGAAGATAGGGGATGGCAGGGGGAAGGGTACAGAGTAATCATCCCCCTGCCAAGGGAAGGGATGGAAAGTGAACCGAGTGAGGGTACCCGGTTCAGATCGCCTAATGATGTTTCGGCAGCAAACTGCACAATGTCTTTGTCGGGTCTTCGTATGCCATTCCTGGGACATGTTGTCCAGTCCGTGTGAGTGGTCAAGTCCAAATAATGACTCCAGTTTAAGCTAGTGGTCAGATCTAGGTTAAGTTAATGATTAGTTGTTCTTCAGATTGTAGCTGTTACGTTTTTGTTTGGTTGACACATCTAAGGATCTTTATTCTGGATGACGAGTGGCTGGTTTTTAGGAAAATTCCTGCTAAGGTTGTGGGTATGTTCTTCTTCTAGTAAAAAGATCCTGAGCAAACTGCGTTAAGGCTTTATAATTGTCCTCGCTCTCCAGGAGATATTGTTCTTGGTTTATTGGCGAGAAACGTATTCTGGTTATTAAGAGGCAGCGGAGGTCTTCGTATAGTTGGCAGTGGTGCATGAGGTGCTCCCACGTCTCTGGCTGCTACATAAGGATACTATACATGTGTACTACACTATCAGAAGAACATAATATTATTTTAGTGTATTACTAGGGGTTCCGCTCCCTGCTCGCCAACCCACGCCCACGCTTTTCTACATAATATGTAGCGGTATGACGGAGTAAGTCAAACCTTTTCTACGTAAAAGACGCCTGTCGAAACGCACTGATCAACATTAATCAGGAAGTGACCTATGCTATCATTTACCTGTGCATTTGTAGTGCGCAGCATTCTCAAGGTCGAATAAATATCACTATGTAATTACTGTATTTACCTGCGTTTACATAGGTCACTAGGAAAAGGCCTGGTAAAAATTCAGATCTTGGGTACCACTCCATACTTCGACTAAAAGTCAGGAAGAAGGCAGTGACTGGCAGGTGCCACTCACTATTTATCCTCGCCCCCTTTCCTCCTAGGTTGACATGCCTAGGGTGTTACACCCCTACTTGCCGCTGTTTTAAAATCGGGACCTCGTTTTCCGATTTTAAAGCAGCGGCAAGTGGGGAGTAAATACCCTACTTAACCTAAGAAGCACCCTTCCTCGACGACACAAAACAATCAGAAATAAAACGCATTCACAAAATCACCCAAACGCAGAACTCGACCGTACAATCACTCTGTTCTACGACCACGCCCACTGCGCAGCGACAAGTGGTACCCAAATAATAGATTTTAGCCAAAGGCCTTTTTCTTCAGGTTCCATAATGCATGAGGAATATTGTTGCATCCGAAAAGCAGGACTAAAATATTTAAGTGAAATATTTACAAACTATACAAATATTTAAAATATTTACAAAATACCAAGCTATTTACAAATATACAAAATTCCTTAATATACAAAAAACGTTACAATGGAACATCAAATGTTAGACAGTGAAGCACGTGCACGAGGTTGGTGAAAGTTATGGTAGTTGTCAATAATTAATCGCATTTTAGGGACGTAATTGTCTGGCCCGCTTCTCTCATTGGCTCGAATAAATATCACTAGGAGGAAAACTTTTTTTAATGTATAGAGAGGTAATGAATTATTGTTGTATTATCATAATGAATTATTGCACACATTCATATGATGTGCTATGTCAGAACTATAACTGTTAAAGACTTTAAAATAAAGATCGTTAGGTATTGCCATTTTTTGTTAACTACCGTATCATTACGTCAATCTGCATTTCCTTATAAATAATCTTAAATATTCTCATTCAATAACCAATTTCCATAGACCTTCAGCAATGTAGCTATTATGAAACAACAACAACAAAAAAAAACAATAATTCTTAGTCAAGAATAGCATAAAGATAGTTGGCTGCAGAATTGCCCTTATTTATTTTTATATTTCGTCAGAACCCGTAATTGTGTCACTACCGTTTCTGAGAAGAAAAGTAAAGGAAAAATACGCTTCCACTTAATTTTTCCCATTTATTTTTTTTACGGAAGTTTTTCTACGAAGAAAAAAAAGTCAGCGGTGCTTGGCATCTGTTATGTCCTCTTCAACAGTTAAGGTAAAGGAGCCTCCGGTACGTTATTCACTCTTCGTCCTCTCCAGTAAATAAAGAACGAAATCAACGTGTTGTTGCGGTTAGGTAAATACGTCATCATGCCCGCTATAGCTTGCGCTTCCATCTATGATTCGGATTCTATGATAAAAACAGCTAGCAACTGTAATGCTTTTTGTTTGGGTTTTAGGCCATCAGCGACTTATCCATACGCATACAACACAGCAAGTGGCAAGTTCAATTTTCTCGCTAGGAGTGAATTCTAATTCTTCGTCCACTAAATGTATTTAGACTTATTCCTGATGTTCACGCATCCTACCATTGGGCACCGACTAATATTGTGGTTGGTGCCGGTGTACCCATGTTTATAATTAAACTATTCATTTCTAGTCTGAATAACAGATATGCTTAAATAAATAAACCAATAATTGAAAGCTACTAAACTAAAATTCAATATACGATGTAAGAAACACTCTCTCACAAAAGAAATCAAGAAACACTCTCTCACAAAAGAAATCAAGAAACACTTGTTTCGTATTAAAATAACCATTACACTTATTATTATTATTATTATTATTATTAGCCATATGTTGCAAGGAAGCCTGAGGCTTATGCTGCACCAGCCAAAAAAAAAATTTCTGAATTACCCTGAGAGAGAGAGAGAGAGAGAGAGAGAGAGAGAGAGAGAGAGAGAGTAGAAGGGAATCACCAAGAAAAAGAAGAACGATGATATCGTTCTTCTTTTTCTTCTTTTGGGTGTGCCAAGCTCATACATGAAAAGATCTAAATAACCGTCCAAATCCCTCAGTAATAAATGTCCCTTTATTACTGAGGAATGAACGAGACATCTCTCAAGAACATATGTATATGCGAAATATGTGTAAAAAAATGAGTGCTTTTAATTTCCATATCGAACCCCCCCCCCCCCCCACACACACACACAATTTCTCGATTAGCCACTAACTTGCACTATTTCTCACTGGTAAGCTGCATTATTTAATAATGTGATAACAAAAAAAAAAAAAAGTTCGCCAACGCCATTACACCAAATGTGGTATTGTTGACCTTACCACAAACAATTAAAAAAAAAAGTTCGCCAACCCCATTCCACGAAAAATGTGGTATTGCTATCTCCTAATAAAGTGCCAGATTTTTATTCAAAATGTTTTCCAGAAACAGAAATGCATCTTAAATCGGTTTAAAAAAAAATAATAGCAACAGTTTGGCATAAGCGACACATAATTTTTCACCCCTAAAAACGAGACATCTCTGGAAAAGATACACTTGCCACTACATAATATGTATATATATGATACGGTGTGGGTCGGTAACAATAGCCCTGAAAGGTAAGGGCTATGTGTTTAACGCATGCACATAACTTTTACCATCTATATTCATTATTGAAAATGCGAATTCGGTCCAGTACCTAAAGTTTCGTTTCTGTTTTCATGGCACATTACTTTTTCATGAAATGGTTTATTAACGGAAGTTACTTTATCATAATGCTTGCACTGATATGTTGAAAGTATTCAAGTTTGGCGTCGTAATTCGTGCATCTATCAATACTTTGCCGCTTATATGCGCTATGTGCACTGATTGCTCTATGTTTCTTTGGAAATCAATGGTACCTGGTCACGGAAGCCTCGCGGAGAAACTAAAGTCAAAGAAGGGCAAAGAGATGTTAGCAAAACGTACTCAGATTATTCCCAGCACGTTCCCTCACTTGGATAGTGAATTTAAGTGCCAGCCAGTCTGTCTGAATGAATGACTAGTTTCTCTAGGTCACACGAGTTGTTCGCGGACAAAAATAGTCTTGGCTGCGGTGTTTTGTCTAATAACTCCCTATCCTGACACAGAAAAGGGTTAACGACTGAAACGTTTCTCTAAGCTTATACATAATGCAAATAACTAATTCGATACCATAAACAGATAAAAAAAAAAAAAAAAGGTTACATTTGTCGCCTACGTTCATTTTACTGACAAATCAAGTTTAATACGAACGAAAATATTTTATCAAAAAGAACTTTTATAACTTTAACAATTGTAATCTTTGTCGTGGTGAGAAGTAATGACCTACACATGGTTTGCCGGTCAAGGGAAGAGTTCGTTGAACGAATAATGCCAAGAGCACGCTTACAAACGCCCTTATGGATATAGAAGTAACCCAGTCTTACGAAGTGACTTCACCAGCAAAAGAAGTTTCAAAAACGACATATGGAGGATGTGGATATGTTGGGGGGTGGGGATATTAAGCTGAAAATATTGTGCTTGTTCAAGAAAAATGCGCATTTCGACATAACTCTATTTATCTTCATGCAAACAACTATCTTTCTTCAATTCATCATCAGAACCGTATAAGCTACGTGTGTTGCCCAGCAAGTTTCCCTTATTTCTGTAATTTTTATACATCAGAACGAAGTGGGAGGGATATGTTTTCTTCCCACAAGGCGCAACGGGATTTGGTTTTTTTGTTTTCTTTTCGTTTTTGCCTGATGCTGCATAAGCTTGCTTCCTTGAACCAACTAATATTAATACTAATTTCTATGCACTGAGCGGCCACTTTGCTAGGTACGCCTACCGGAAAGCAGGTGCACTTCCCCTTTTATCCATCAGAACAGCCCGGATTTATCGTAGCATGCACACAACTAGGTATCGAAAGCATGCCACAGGGATTTTGGTCTGTTGACTCAAATGCTTCCCACAGTTTTTGCAAATAGGATGGTTGTGGATCTTTATTCCGAAGCGCTCGTCCGCTTCATCCCACTGGTGCGCAATCGTACTATCTGGTGGCTTGGAAGGCCACAGCAGTAGGCTGAATTAACTTTCGCATTTCTCCGACCAGTTCTGTACAATTCTTGCACTGTGACACGGTATATAATCCTGTTGGAATACATGTTCACGGGTGAAGTCATGGAGAGATGCATCTGATCAGAAAAAGTTTCCAAATAACCTCTCGAATCCAGTTGTTGCTACATGGGTACTAAGGGGACAATGTACACCACGAAAACATTCCAAACACTGCTGTCCTTCCCCCCCCCCCCCAGCCTATATTGTTGACACCTGGCAGGATGATTCTACGGATTCGTGCCTTGGGCCCGCAGTGAAATAAAATTTGTGTATTTGTGTGTACGAATTTCAACTTTTTGGGATCCCTAAAGTGCGAGCCTATGCGTAAACGCGTCACTGTACATGTGCCAGCCAGTAAAAGGGCTGATCCGTGGAGGACGGGGAAAGATATGGAAAATTATGTACTATTGCCATTTTTAATAATAAAATATTAAATTGTAATTGCAATATAATTAAAATTAATTAACTGTAATAATATTTAAAGGCATTTGTGCAGATATTTTCGAATATTTTATTTTCCCATATTCTTATCCCCCCCCCCCCAACCACGACGGCTGAATTCGCTCTTGGGAATACTATACTAGAGGTCCACCGTGCACAATAAAGCAGTATGTCTGCTCTGAGCACAAAGCTCCAATAACAGTTGCAAAAATTACTTTTCATTTCCCTCGGGCAGTTGGTTAATTAATGAATCATTTCTTGGACTTTCAATGACATAAATGAGCGATTCAGTTAAATTCCTCACTCACTGACCATTGCTTCTATAAGCAATGGAAATGACTCGATGATTTGAGTCAATTTTCTATTATGCCTCGACTAAGTCGAATCAGTCGAAATGATTAGTTTTGCCTATTATTACTACGCAGTGTTCAGGAATAAAAGAGGAGGGAATCAGCGGAGACTCTGCGATCTCTCGGCTTTTTGACAATCGCATAAAGGTCGATTTCGAGTCAATGGACTAACTGCTTTTAAATGAACTCATCTGTGAGATGCAGCCGATGACTTCTGCGTTACAGGAAGAGGGGGTTTGTTTATTTATCTCTTGGGCAACGGAGAGATAAACGAATGGTGATTGTGAAGAGGGGGATAGTAATAATAAGTTTGCCAGTTGTTATCCTAAAATCTTGAGGTTTTAGTCTTGAGTCTAAGTCTTTCGAAATATATGATTCGATCGGTTGGTGATAAATCAAGTTTTCGTCATGATTCCCAGTGCCACAGTATGTTTCCCACAGAAGATTAAAAGAAAAAAAAAAACTTCTATTATAAATTTTTAACTGAATTGTTATGCTACATACTTTTATTATAAAGATACTCTGGATATTCAATCAGCCTTCGATGCAGTATCAGTACTTTAGCTCATTTTCTCTTCTAGAGCATCATTATCACAATCATAGAGAAGTGCTTTGGTGTTTTACTGCAATTCTTTCTAGATAATAATATTACCAAGTCAGCTACATAAATGATTCTGAAATCATGGTGCGGATTAGGGAAATTGGTAAATGCGCTATTGATAGAAAATGAAAGGCTTAAGGTTAAAGTGGATACAACAAGCCCGTATTGAAATATTAAAAGGAACTGACACTCGGATCCCGCTTGCTGCTCCCTGTTTTGCTTCCACTCACACAGAGAGTAAAAAAGAAGTGGCGAAACTGGACGCCTACTTAGACGGGCGGGGGGGGGAATCCTTCAGCACCCCCGTTCGTATGAGTCGGTACAACCGGCAGAGCAAAAATCAGACATGCTACAGCGCACTTGTTCTTATGCCCAAGCGCTGAGGAAAGAATCACCAATCAGCCAATCTCAAAATAATGGACAAAAAACGCACCAGAAAAAGAAATCCAACATTGTCGTCCTACAAGTCGTCATTTTCAAGTAGACGCAGGTCTACTTGAAAATTCTCCAACCACAACCAGCGAAGCCATCAAGCAAGCAATGACTAAGCATATAAAAACAAATATAAAGAATCTAAAAGTAAATGCCATTCGGAAAACGAGAAACACAGGAATTATAGTAGAAACAGCCGCACTTGCCGAAGCAAATGCCCTACTCCAATCTGCCTCGATGACAAATCTTGGAGCGCCTCCGTAGCCAGGTGGGAAGGAGCAGCAGTGCGTAGCACACGCTTCTTAATTAGACCGGGGTTCGAGCCCGTCACCACTAAATACAGAGGATGCGGAAAGGTCAGGGAATGACCACCGCATATCCTAGAGCAATATGGCCTTAGTTGCTAATGCTCCCAAAAAACCAAAATAACAAACAACAAATCTTGGCCTACGAGCAGAACCCCCAAACCCAAAGGTCCATCTGTCATCATCTTTGATGCCCTCAGCGATATCTCTCAAGAATAGCTTCTTGATGAGGAGCATGAACGCGACTTCTGCGACTACATCACCAAAGGGGACCTGGAAAAAGGCTTTCTAACTAAATACGTCTGCGTGGGTAGCACAGTGGTATCGTCACCGTCCTTCCCACACCGGGTGAAAAAGGCCCGGGTTCGAATCCCGTCGATGACGTGAGGAACTTTAGTGGGCTTTTTTCACTCCGTGGCTGAGTTAGTCGGTCTCAGGCGTAGATAGCAAGGTTTTTTCCCTCAGAAACTGAGGTTTTTTCGTCCAGCAAAACAGGCAAATCGACCAGAGAACACAACAATTTACAGACACGAATACGGGTTAATGTAATCATTTACGGGTAACCCTAATATAGTAATTTGATTTTTTTTTCTACCTAAATACATCGCAACAACCAAATCCAAGCAAAATGTAAATTGGATCGTCGAACTTGCTCCCAATATATGGAATATTATCATAAAGCAAGAGAAAATGTACATTGGTTGGAAGTCCCATAGATACAGAAAGTTCGTTTCGGTGCCAAAACGTTACAGATGGCACAAATTCGAGCATACAATACGTACCTGTACTGCCACAGTGTCAACTTGTGGGCATTGTGCAGAAAAGGGTACACATATAAAGTGTCAGAAGAGAGAGAGATGGCTCCTGACATGTGTAAACTGCAAGACAAACAAAATTAATCATGACCATTCAATCTGAGATCCCAGTTGTCCTACATATAAAAAAGTAAAATAAGATTATACCAGGAAAAAATCGATTATGGATCTACGTCCTAAACACTTCAATAAAGAGTTAAAGTTCTTGCAAATTAATGTCCAGCGAGCACGCGCGGTAGTGGACCAACTCAAAAAGAAAATCGATGAGCAACGCATTGACATCTACCTCATCCAAGAACTCTATGTCCATTCGAAAAAGATTCAAGGAGACTGAATATCCTACAAAATTGTTGAGTCGGAAGGTGATACGCCTAAAGCAGCCATTATAGTACGGAACTCAAACATCACCGTCACTACTGTACAACCTTTGCTGCCTGTGCTCACATCATATCTGCACTGGAAACCTTCCACTTGATCTCCATATATTCCAGAACGGGAGAAAACATCACCCCCATAATTTATTATCTATAAGCAGCCTTGACTTCTCTAAACAGCCAAAAAAGCATTGTGGACATGGATACAAAATCGCACTCCACCCTCTGGCACAGCAAGGCGATGCGGCTCGTCCCAGTGTAGTAAATGATACAAGGCTCGAAGACTCTTGCAACCTCCACCTATGAAATACTAAACAAACCTGATCAACTATGTGCCTTCTCCACAACACAGCATGAAACTAATATTGATGTGACCCCAGCTACAAGGTCTGTGTCTAGAAAAATATAGCATTTGCAAGGTAATGAATCTTGGATCACCGGGCAATCTCCTTCTCCTTGGTCCGATTGGTAGATCCTGTTCCACCCAGATCCAACAACATAAAGAGATACTCCCTCAAAAGGGCGAACTGGGAGTGCACGGTGATCCGAGGTGATCCAAGATTCATTAACTTGCAAATGCTATATTTTTCTAGACACAGATCTTGTAGCCGGGGTCTCCTTCTCCCTGCCCCGGACGAGCACGCCACAGGTATCACAACAGTTCCCCAGACAGCTTATGATATCTCGATACCAAGGAAGAAACCTCAGAAAAACTCATTACCATGGTGGCGTACAGAGCTGACAACGCTAAAAGACAAGTTCACTCGGCGCGGAAAAACTTTCAGCAAACCTGCAGATCCCGACCACAATCGGAAGTAGAAGCCCTGTGAAACACTAACCGTAATATAAGAAACCAATAAACAAATGAGATCAGACAAAAGAAAAGAGAATCCTGGAAAAACCTAGTCTCCAGTACTGGCAATACGCACCCTTGGGGCGTAGTTTATAAAATCGTCACTAGCAAACTACCTTGTGGAGAGGTCACAAATGCAATAATCATATCAAATGGAATTCTGACCAATACTTTGGAAGACTCAGTGGCAAACATACCTGTTTGTTTCCAGAAGATGGCCGACAAGAAAATGAAACACAAAGACGTATTTGTGGAGAAAACATCAATTATAATTACGACCTGACTGAACCGCCTTTCCAGCTTGAAGAACTTACAGCTGCTCTTGCAAAAACAAATCCAATAAGGCTCCGGGCCACGATCTCCTGGAAGTGGAGATCAGACACAAATTTACAAGCACTTACCAGAACACCTATTAGCCCTTTACAACAACTGCCTTGAATAATCTACCTTCCTATCCACATGGAAGCTAGCTTGCCTTCGCTTAATCCTGAAGAAACCGGGCAAACTACCAAAAAAAAGCCAAACTCTTCTTAGGAAAGTATTGGAACGATTACTGATTACCAGAGCAACCAACTACTACAATCAGGCAAATTTGCAAGCCCCACACCAACATGGCTTCAAGAAAGGCAGCTGCACTGAGGATGCTCTATCGACACTCACCACTACTCCATCCACAACTGACCACAAATATCAGCTTGTTGTCTCAATGGATTTTGCGGGAGCCTTCGCCCTCTGGCTGCCTAGCATCATAAGGCATCTGAGGCTTGCCGCCCTCCCAAAAAATCTCTACTCCTGCCTACAGAATTATCTGACGAGTCGCACGGTCATGGTCCACACAAAACACAAAGAATCCTCCAGAGCTGTCACCAAAGATTTCCCCCCGGGGTCTGTGTTCGGGCCAATGTTCTGGTCAATTACTAGATGAGCGTCTGAATACCAACACAGAGTATACAAGACTTCTAGCCTTTACGGACGACCTGATTATCATAACAGGTGCAAACACGTGTCCAGCTTGAGGAAAGGACATATTCGGCCTTAAAAACTATCCACAATTCGACTAACACACATAAACTAAAAATATCAACAGAAAAGACTCAAGCAATTCTAATCAAGGGCAGCCTCAGTGCCAATAGATCACCAACAATCAGGATTGATGGCAGACCAGTAAAACTTGTAAACAAATTCAAATATCTACGACTTATAACTGATAGTAAACTTACCTTCCATCAGCATCTCCAACATCATGCAGAAAAGATTAGGAAATATACACGCATGATTTCCTCCAGAATTACAGGATGTGACTGGAGTCTAAAAAGAAGAAAATTAACAATCATCGACAAGGCTGTTCTGCTCCCTGCTACCTGTTATGGTGCAGGTGCCACAGAGTAATCCTCGAAAGAAAGAAGAAAACCGAATACAATTCAAAGGCATATCTAACTCACCATCACCAAGGCATGCTGCACCGTCAGCACACCTGCACTTCAGGTCCTGGTGGGTGCGCTCCCCTTGCAATAAAATAAATAAAAGAAAAGGAAATAGACAACCTATGCGTTTACCTCCTCCCGTAGGTAACTATCCAGCTGACCTTTGAATTTCCCCAAACTGTCAGCCTCTACCACCCATGTAGGTAACTTATTCCAGTAATTTATAATTCGCTGGCTAAAATACATATTCGAAGTCATTCTTCCCTTTTGCCGATCTCACCAGGCGAATTACCCATCTTTGGACCCTTTCAAGAAGCTCGATGTCTTTTTTTTTTTTAGGTGCGGTCTCCATACTTGAGTACAGTACTCCAAGTGTATTCTAACAATAGCCTGGTATAATGGGATTATGATGTCCTTAAAGCTACTAGCAAATGTTCGATAAATCATCGATGGTACACCATGGGCCATCCTTGCAACCTGTGTGATTGTGAACTTCATGTGGTGTGACCGTGTCGTAACTCCCAGTTCCCTTTCTTCCATTACTGACTTTAGTTCAACTCAACCAAGTGTATAAGTTATTTTGGGGTTACTGTTCCCAGGCGTAAGACTTTGCACTTTTCTGGATTAAAACTAAGCTGTTACTTTTCTGACCATCCCTGAAGTATATCTAGGTCACTTTGAAGAAGCTCTGCTTGGTGGAGATCTTAACTACTCTGCCAATCTTTACATCATCTTCAAATTTAGACATCACGTCCTCTATACTTTCATCGATGTCATTTAAGAAAATCAAAACCAAAAGTTGTCCCATTACTGATCCGTGGGGAACCCCACTTCTTACATTCACCAAATCTGAGGAATAACCATTTATTACAACCCTCTGCCCCTCTGCCCCCCTTCCTTGAATCCATCCTGCCATCCATCTAAGGATTTTCCCTGTGATTCCAACTTATAAAGTAATAGCTCATGTTCATACTTGTAAAGTAACAGCTCATGTGGGACTGAGTCAAATGCTTTGCAGAAATGCAACTAACCGATTTCGAAATTATTCCCTAAATTCAGCTCATGAGTAACCCTGTCAAAATAGCTAACTAGATTTGTTAAACATGATTTTCCCATTACAAAACCATGATGCGTATCCTTCAGAATTCCATTTCTATCTAAATGATTCTGAATTTCATCCTTGATCATTGGCCTCCATGATTTCCCTACTACTGAAGTTTAACAGTCAGTAATTTCCCACTGCACTTTTACAATCACCTCAATGTCTTGGAGATACACTCAAAAACCTCAAACGGTTATATTATGGCCACTCGTAATTTCTTATATATGTATTATGTCTGTAAATTGCGTGTGTTCTCTGGTCGATTTGCCTGTTTTGTTGGACGAAAAAATCGTACGCCTGGACCGACTAACTCAGCCACGGAGTGAAAAAAGCCCAATTAAAGTTCATCGCGTCATTGACGGGATTCGAATCCGAGCCTTTTCAACCAGGTATGGGGAGGACGGTGACGATACCACTGTGCTACCGCGCAGACATTGGAGATGTACTGGCACTTTTCCAGTCCAACGGAATCTCTTGAGTCCAGTAATGCTCTCATAATTAGCCTCAATGGTTCAATGGACTCACTTGCGATCTCTCTCTCTTAAAATTATAGGGTATATGCCATCAACACCAGGAGCCTTACTCGCTTCTTCGAAAGTTTTTCATTAAATAATCATGTGGAATTTCAACATCATTAATTAAATATTTTTCATCTTCACTCCCATAATTTCTTATTGACATAACGGGTTTTTCTTTCTGTAAATATCGATGCAAAGTAACTGTTGAGTTCATCTGCAACATTAACTAGAGGTATCTAATACTGTCCTACATACAGTATATGAGTTCATCTGCAACATTAACTAGAGGTATCTAATATTGTCCTACATACAGTATATGAGTTCATCTGCAACATTAACTAGAGGTATCTAATACTGTCCTACCTACATAAAGGTCCGATCTGGTTTCTCCTTCTCTTCTTTGCATTTATACATTTGAAGAATTCCTTATCCCAATTCTATGCCAGCGATTTCTCATAATCTGCCTTTGCTAGCCTAATCTGTTCTGTGGCACTATTACAAATCAATTTGCAGCTGTTATAGGATTAGGTAATTTTTATTGCTCTGTAACTTTTCCATGCTGTCTTTTTCTGCTAAAGTAATTTGGCAACTTCATTATTCATCCAACTCGGAATCCTCCTCGTGGAGTATTTTTTAATGGTATATACGCATTCCTATGGAAGTGATTGCGAGAGGGCTCTTAGCATTCGCATACAGAGGCATATGATGCAAGAAAGCAAACTTATATAGCAGCATCAGCCAGGAAAAAAAAAAAAAAAAAACCCTTCCCATTTCACCCATCCATTCGTTCCAAATATTTGTATAGTTCTGCCTTGAATTTATTTAAACTGTCGACTTCTACAACGACAGATGAAAGTTTATTCCAGCAATCAACCACCCGCTGGCTAAAGGCAATATTCCGCACATTTATTCTGCAATTGTCTTTCCTCAATTTGAATTTATGTCCCCTCAGGCAATTAATCTGGAGAAGAGGAAGAATCCCATCAGCATTGAGCATGCTCAAAAAATTCAAAGCCTTATGCACTTCAATCAGATCACCTCGCAGGTGCCTGGTGTCCAGACACCGTAATTTGCAACATTTAAGCCTTGCTTCGTAAGAACAACCCTTTTTTCCCATTCGCTAATCTTGTTGCCCTTCTCTGTATTCTTTCCAGCAGCTGTACATCCTTTCTAAAATTAGGCCCCCAGACCGGTATACAGTACTCAAGGTGTGGCTTGTCCATTGCCTTATAGTACAAGCGGTTAATCACATCCTTTTGTTCCCCGCTAGAAAAATTGCTGTATATTATTGACAAGACACCATGACCTACTCTTTCTTGCAGATCGTCTGCACTGCTCAGAAAATTTCATATCTGACTGCACAATTACTCCCAGCCCTTTTCATTCTCTACCACCCTCAGTGTAGTACCACACAGTTGATACGTTACTCTGGGTTACTGCTACCCATATGAAGTACTTTACATTTATCAACGTTAAACTTCAGTTGCTACCTCTCAGCACATATTCTCAACTTTTCTAGATACTACTGCAGTAGCGTACTGTCATTAGCTTCATTAACAACCCTGCCTATCTTCGTATCAACTGCAAACTTAGACATTAAGCCTGATATACCTTCGTAAATATCATTAATAAATACAGAAAACAACAATGAACCCAACACTGAACTCTGGGGAACTCCACTAATAACATTACTCCACGAAGAGCAGTGTCCATTGATTACCACTCTCTGTCTTCTTCCACTCAACCATCCCTTTATCAATAGCAACAATTTGCTTCCAATGCCACACTGCTTCAATTTGTGCAGCTGTCTTCTATGTGCAACAGTATCAAAAGACTTCCTAAGATCTAAGTATTTGATATCAAAATTATTTTTTGTATCCAGTTCCTTTGTGACCACATCATAGTATCCAATCAAATTTGTCAGACAAGACCTCCCTTTGACAAACCTATGCTGTGTCTTAACTATAACTGAAGTCTTGTCTAGATGATCCTGCAGTTCTTCTTTAACCAGTGCCTCCATTAATTTCTCCGGAATATAAGTGAAACTAACAAGTCTGTAATTACTTATGTCACCCTTTGATCCTCCTGTATGAATTAGGAGTCGCATTAGCACATCTCCACTCCATGGGCACTTCCTCCGAGTCCAAGGAAGTTCTCATGATTATGGCTAAGGGTTTGCTTACTTCCTTTGCTGCCTCCTTTATTATAACTAGATCTTATACCACCATAGGAAAATTCTGCCAATGACAATCATGGAGTATGTTCCCAACCTCGCCAACAACCGGAAAGAGGAAAGGAAAAACATTGTATCCCACCTCCTCCATAGATGGCAGTCGGACTGGATTGCCTCGACCAAAGGACGAGTCACTCACAGATGTCTTGTACCAGATGTCTTGATGACCTACCAAACCCACCACCAAGTTCGGATCCTGAACTGCACCTTGCATATTTGTATATTAACCGGCCATGGTTCCTTGAAAGCCAATTTGACCGAACTAGGAATTCATGATAACCCTCTGTGTGTTTGCGGAGAAGACGAAAATTGGGAGCACATGCTACTCGACTGCTACCTTCACCATGCCCCTAGAAGCAGCATCTACTGTCACCTCTCTACTGTCTCTTCCTCGTGGTGAGGAGCGCCACTTCCTTGCTAACGAAGACTGCACCTACAAACAGCTCTCAGGCTTTGCACAAACTAATTTTGAGATAAGGAGAATAATTCTATCAGAGCTCAGTCGGTGGCAAGGCCAGTAAACTAACCATTAAAGGAAACTCGCTTGGATGAATCATTCAAAACAGCTGCCAAATGGCGACCCTCTGTATGAAGGCACTCTGGCCTTGCAACTCTATCAACTTTTCCCTGTCTACTGGGAGGGTCCCCAGAACAGAGAGTAACCTACTCTTCATCCCTCACCTAACTACGTCAACCGAAGGACACCTTCCTTCCCCGTCCTTCTATCTTCCTCCCGACTATGAATCCCGTCTGATCCTCCCCCTCCTTTTTTTTACTTGGTCTCTCTCCAAAAAACCCAGGCGACCCTGGAAGAGACCAACCAGAGTGTAATGGACATTCTGGGTCACCTCTCAATGGTGGTGGCGGGAAATGTAGGGTCCCAGTAGGGGTCCTGCGGCCAAGCAGCCAGACACAACAACAGAACAAAACGCGATACTACAAAAATCAGACACTACACTTTTCCTGGCTTTTGCGGCAGTTTGCATTTCATCACACAGTACATACGGCGCAGATCTGGGAAACCACCGGTGGCGCGTGATTACAAATACTATGTCACTATGCTCGTCTTTCTAATAACGATTGGCTAGTTCTGTCCATGTTATTGTAGTTTTCACAAAACGTATTGGACAGTGCATTTTGATCATACAATTATCAATTTTTTATCAAAAAAATTAATTATGTATTAATGTGTACATAATTAATTATTTAATTTCGATGTGAGCGCTTGGCCCTCGGCCGTGATGGGACAGTTGTAACTTTACTTATTTATCTACATTGTATTCATCTAGTTGCAATAAAGATTTTCTCTCTCTTTCTCTCTCAAAGAACTTCAATCTACATCACCTAAGAAATGTAGATAGTCTTGTGGTAAAATTTTTCAGACTTTCATAAAACCACAAAACAAAATTTTAGAAAATAACAGTAGTAAAAGTAAATAACAGTAGGTAAAAGAAGGAAAATGAAAAACAAAAAATTGCAGTGAAAAGATGAGGGACAAAGTAATAAGGAAAGAAATAGAATTCAATAAATTAATAATCAACGAAAGAGTCTAAAAACGATTTGATTATGTGGTTGAATGGATCACGATTATCTCCCGAACAGGAACATAGATGAGAGAGAGAGAGAGAGAGAGAGAGAGAGAGAGAGAGAGAGAGAGAGAGAGAGAGAGAGATGAGAGGAAAGGAAATGCTATACTGTATAGAAAATATAAAGACTTCATCCGCGATATGCACCTGCAGGGAGTATGTAACAAAGCGCATGCAGCAGGAACCTGACTTTAACTAGGACGGATGAGAGACAAATTAAGATAATGAATAAAAGTGGAGGAAGAAAGTGTCTCTCTTTTAAGGTAGATTTTTGTACCAGCAAGTCTCAGCTCAATAAAAATGAAATAATCTCAGATCTTAGCATTCTTTTTAGTAGCGCAAAACTGCATCCTGTTTATGTCCTGTTTGAAGAAAAGAAAGGCAAAGCTAATTTCCTCAAAAATACCTTGATATTTTAAGCCACTCTGATTATGAAAGAAGGCCTGGATTATAAAAAGTTTTGTAAAAAGGAAGAATAAACTTTCCCCTTCAGGCATTAAACTCTAATACAATGAACCCCCAATGTGACAAATCTATTCTGGGGATGTCTAGAGATAAGTAACGCAAAACTCAGAACCACAAATACTGCAATCTTCGTGAACTTCCTCAAGTAGCTCATAACGGCCACGCCAGTCATTTAAAAGGTGAGTAGTAAAGGCCATTAAACCAGGTGCTTTGGACTTTGAACCTGTGGCATTTCCTTAAAAAGTAAACAAACAGAGAACTGGAGTATGTTGAACCTTGCAAACGTTTCTGGACAGGAAATTTACGTGTTATTTAGGTTATAGAGAGTTTACAGATGTTTAAGGCGTTTCAGCTTCCAAGTTATTAAACAGACAGGATTAAATTCTCTAGAAACAATATGCCGTTTATAATTTTACAAGCCTTATTACGCTTTAGCTCTTTAATAAATGATTCAAATCTGAAAATTTTTCTCAAGAAACTGAAAAATCTAGCACTTCTTAATGGAAATTGGGAGATTTACATAAAGAATTGTAAAATATTGTTTTCCGTTGCTTAAAGGTGTATGTTTTCCCTGTCCTAGTTTTCTAGAGTTACTAAAGAACAGCATAGCGTAATTGCCAATTCGAATCTGGAGAAAATGAATTTTGTGGCGTTTTTCACATCGTAGTGAGTTAATCGGTCTTGGGGTGAGGGATGTATTATTTTTTTTTTCCTCCTGAAAAATCCCCTTTTATTCCAGGAGGAAAAAAATTCATGCAACCCTAGTCATCAATTCAGTCTAAACTGTCCAGGTTCTGTGAATAATTACCATAAATATTAAATAACTGTGTGAATGAACACTACATGCAAATTTTGTTTCGGTTCCAGCAGCGTTAGATTTTTTGGGTCGGCGAGGTTAGATACTAAACCATACATCTCTTTCCCATTGAGCAATGCGTGACCTGATCTCTTCGAGAAGATTTAATGCGACGGATCCTGAAAGCTGCATTTTGAAAGGCATTTCAGCAACCGCGAAACAACTAAACTAAGACTATCGTCAGTCATTGACTTGGAACAGTTTGTTTGATTGTTTGTTGTAGGGTTTAGGCCATCAGCGACAAAAGTCATATTGTACCGTATATATACAAAGGGTACTAGGAAAGTTTTGCAATACAGCTTTGTTTATTTAATTTTTTCAAAGTAATTTCCTCTACATTCAATACACCTCTCCATCCTCCGAAACCAATCTTTAAACCAGTTCTGCCAAGTTTCACTAGGGAGTAAAGCACACTCGTTGTCCCAAGCCCGTAGAAGGTCCTCATCATTGGAAAACCGCCTCCCTTTTAGCTTCATTTTCACATGCGGGAACAGTGCAAAGTCGCAGGGAGCAAGGTCTGGGCTGTAGGGAGGGTGCTCCAGAAGTTTCAGTCCTGTCATGGTCAAATATTCGGTGCAGGCTTTGGCGCGGTGAGCTGGAGCATTATCGTGATGGAGGTACCAGGTGTCCATTGTTGACTTTGGCCGCAGGTTCTTCATAGATCCAATGACTTTAGGCAGGCATTGTTCAGTATACCACTTAGCTGTGACTATCTTCTGCGTGTCCAAAACGACACGTTCCACAATTCCACTCGATTTGAAAAATACAGCTATCATTTTCTTCTTTACAGATCGGGATTTTCTGACAATTACGGGTGTGTCGTCATCATCAAAGACCCAAACTTTGTTTTGAGCCTTGGTCGGCAGATCGTAATAGCACAGCCAAGTCTCGTCACCTGTCACGATGTTGTTCACATACCGAGATTGTCCCTTATCAAACTTTTTTAACATCTCCCGGCACCAAGTCACACGTCGTGTCATCTGCTCTTCAGTCAGTTGATGCGGCACCCAGAGAGAACAAAGTTTCTTCACGTGCAAATGATCTTGCAGAATCGAACGAATCGCTGGTGCATTTAGGCCCAAAGTATCCTCTATCTGTTGGTAGGTCACTCGCCTGTTTTCGTCAAGCATTTTCCTCACAGCAGTAACGTTTTCCTCCGTAACTGACGTTCGTGGCCTTCCCGGCCTCTCAGAATCCTCCAGAGTGAAATTTCCCCTTAGGAATTCTCTATACCACCTAAATATCGTTGTACGATGTGGACAATCATCATCTAGTGCAAAAGTCATTTCTTCTAAGCACTGGTCTATGGTTAAACCACGCACGAAATTATACCGCAAAACTGTCCTTATCTCATTTCGTGACCACGATGCCATCGCAAGCACTTTACACTCTCACTACTAATGAATAACTGAGCCCATTGACTTGGCGCGGCGGCTACTATGCACGTATGAACATGTCTCAACGTGCAGCAACAAGCAGCTTCCTGTGATTCATTGTTGCGTCATATTGCAAAACTTTCCTAGTACCCTTTGTATTGTCTGTAAATTGCGTGTGTTCAGTGGTTGATTATCTGTTTGCTGGAATTTCTTTCAGGGAGGAAAACCATGCTACCCTCACCAGAGACCGACTAACTCAGCCACTGTGGGAAAAAGGCCTATAAAAATTCCTCGTGTCATCGACAGGATTCGAACTGAGGTCTTTTCCACCCAGTGTGGGGAAGTCGGAAACTTGGAATATAATACTTTGGCAACAGGAACAACCGTATGGCGTAACCATTTAGAAAGTGCTACGTTCTGATAAAATATGCGATTTATTAAGAGCGTGAATCGCTAATGAAGTTGTTGTTGAAGGGTTTTAGGCCCATCAGCAACCTAGGACATATTGCATCGTATATAATATGTCTGTAAATTACGTGTGTTCTGTGGTCGATTTGTTGTTTTCTGGACGAAAAACTCGAGTTTCCGGAAGGAAAAGAAAAAAAAAAACGTGCTACCCTTGCCTGAAACCGACTGACTCAGCCAGTGAAAAAGTTGTGAAAAAGACCCATAAAAATGTCTCGTATCTTTGAAGGGATTCGAATTCAGGTCTTACTACCCGCTGGGGGGGGGGACGGTGATTAAAGCAACTGTCTACCCACCACAAGCGCATTAATGAAATAAGATGCAGTTTATAGGCTGAAGGAAGTGAAAGATAAAGAGAAGCTTGTCACGACCTATCTCTTGATTCAATTAGCCTTCGTTGCAATATCGGTCCTTTAGCTCCTTTCCCTTCTAAAGCAGCATTACTACATTCATAGGGGACGTTCTGTGGTTATTTACTGCCCGTCTTTCTAAGCATGCCTTGATCTTCACTGATGATAGCCATTCTCTATAACGTGCTGTTTCTGCAGATGTGCCCCAAAGGAGGCCGTTTGTCTTCCCCAGTACTCTTTACAGCTGCCACAGACTATTTTAAGATAAACGAAGGAACTATACAACCCATACTGATGAATTCAAGATATTAGCAAAGATTTCTTCAACAGACTCAGCCATGATGATCTTCAGCAAAATGGAATCAGAATTTCAGGTCTTGTCTCCATATTCAACCTTCATATAAATCCAGCCAAATCTGCTGGATTTATATGGAGTCTGAATATGATCTCTAACAAGATTTCCTCTTCAGACCACACTGAAAGTGTAACAAGAAAATTTTGTTCCCTCAGATAGGTCAGAAAATATCTCCACATGAGGATAAAGCCCTCTTACAAAATATATGACATCGCATATCATCCAGTCATCCTTCATGGAGCTGAAGCCGGGGCATTAACACTCCGAACTGAACACTCTACTGAAGAATTCTGGTATCTGGAATGGATAACCCACAAATTTCATCTCCGACTGTTTACGTTGGACCAGACAATCGGAGTGATTCATCTCCGCAGTTTGCAGTATCTCCAACTGCCGTCCACATGGTATAGAAGGAAAAGTGATTGATCAGGAAGGGCAACTTTTTTTTAGTAGCAGTTTTTAGTAGCAGTTGGAACAATGATGCCATTCAGATGCAAACTCTGGGTGGCTGTAAGCATGGGTACCTTGACCGGGCGCCTATTCCGGCGGCCCATACGGAGGAGGATTCTTTGGATCGTGGTCTTGAAAACACTGCCGGTCGCTCCGTGGTTAAAGTTCATGGTCTTTTTTTTTTTTTTTTTATTATTATATTATATTAGGGTTACCCGTAAATGATTACATTAACCCGTATTGGTGTCTGTAAATTGCGTGTGTTCTCTGGTCGATTTTCCTGTTTTGCTGGACGAAAAAACCCCCAGTTTCTGGAGAAAAAAACCTTGCTATCTACGCCTGAGACCGACTAACTCAGCCACGGAGTCAAAAAGTTCATGGTCTACCATTCCACTATTTTCCGTCTCTCAGGTCGCACAAGGCGGGACAGACTACATTCTATGATTTTTAGTGTTTCTCACCAACCATGGAATAAAACGGAAGACGAAAAACCCAAATTTTTAAAATATTTAATATTTAAAATAAATTTATTTACAAACAAAATACCATATTACTGATAGTAATTTTAAAATAAGACAACTGTGATATACAGGATAACAAAATACCGAATTTAAAATGCAATAAAATATACTAGGTTAAAAGCGCTATTTTGTTATCCTGTATATCACAGTTGTCTTATTTTAAAATTACTATCAGTAATATGGTATTTTGTTTGTAAATAAATTTATTTTAAATATTAAATATTTTAAAAATTTGGGTTTTTCGTCTTCCGTTTTATTCCATGGTTGGTGAGAAACACTAAAAATCATAGTATGAGTATACCCAACCCCAGAGGCCTATTTGAAGAACAGACTACATTCACCACGATCTTCTATGAGGCGTAGGGGCCGCCGTTGGCTCGGTGACTGCTGCTTTGTCCACTATCCATCCACTCTTGAAATACCAGAACTACAGCACTCCGCGAACAGCTCACAAGATTCACCATTTCCGTAATATTGCCACCATTTCAACCGGTACCCGATAATCATCCATTTTCGAAGTCCCTCAGATCATGTCCCTTGCCCATGTCGATCAAGTCTATTGTATAGACCATATAATAATAATAAAAAATTAAATTACAATAAACTCTTAAATGATATAAAAAGCGGAAAGCAAAAATCGATTTAATGTGATATAGAAAAACAGTATGGATGTATAATGGATGTAAGAGTTTTATATAAAACATGGGATATGGAAATTACATCCATAGGAGCAAATCAGTTTAAAAAGAATGTAAAGTAAAATATGTATTAATGTATAAATATAGTGCAAACGCATCAGAAATACATAGCTATATCTGAATAAATCAGAATATTAGTAAAACGGCATCGTTTTAAGTTATATCTCATATTGTGAATACCTTCACAACGAGTTGCCATGATATTGCACTACTTCGAATAAGTAACGCTTCACCTAAGGAGAAGACTAATGTTACTTATTCTCAGATGGATACCACCACCCAGACGGCACCGTTTCAGGGCTATTTGGCCCTTCTTCAGTGGGTGGGTAGGTACCCAAGTGATGCAATGATGGCAAAACAGTTATGAAGTATAACTCCACAATATGAGAGATGCCTGATGGTGTATCATGTATTTAGACTCAAGCGTTTAGGGCATAAGCCTCCTTCATAGCTTGAGGCTTATGCCCTAAACGCTTGAATATGTATTAATTTAAGAATGTGTTCAGTACGTAGGTCGCCAGCCTAGAAGGTACTAGAAAAGTAGCAATGTTGAAAAGAAGGAAATAAAAGAGTACAGAATAACAAAATCATTTCTTATTCTGTACTTATTATAATAATAATAAATTACACTTGTCAACACGTAAAATGTTACGAAAACGAAAATACCCAATCTTGACTAATTTCATGCTGCTGAACGCGAAAATCTCATTAAAATTTGTCGATTGGCTATTGTTTTCGAATTACAGTTGGGATATCATATTAGCGAGTTACTCTACATTATCAACTATGGCTCTCGGCAAAATACATAGCAACACCGCAGTTTCAGTACCAACACGCTCTTATCAACTGACGTGATCGGCAACTGTCGCCTCGCTCTGTAATCACGTGAGTTGTTGTCGCCTCAGATGCATCTTCAACTCTGCTGTAGTAATCTTCGAATACGGCTAGGTTCTGGATGATTAGTTCTCAATTAACGGTTGTTATCTGTGAGATTATTACTTTTTGCGCAGTATTTGTGTCGTGCAAGATTAATATGTCCCATATGAATAGTCTGGATGACTATTCATACGGGGCATATCTGTTATGTATGTGGAGAAGACAGATTAGCTTCAAGAAAGCGTCCCTTAACTCGAGCTATAAAAAAGGCCTACTTGTACTTTGGGTGCAAAGTAGGCAACCAGGACAGGAACTGGGCCCCACACATATGTTGCACTACCTGTTCATCAAAACTCAATGCGTTGTTAAATCGAAAGGGACGCTTTATGCCTTTCGCAGTGCCAATGATATGGGGGGAGCCAACAAATCACGTCAAAGACTCTTACTTCTTGTATGGTGTCTCCTATTAGAAAAGGGCTAACAATGAAAAAAAAAAAAAAAGTGGACAGTGACGTACCCAAATATACCATCTGCAATTCGTCCCGTACCTCACGGTGAAGTACTACCTATTCCTGAACCATCCGACCGTTTTTCTGTACACTCTGATGAAGATCTTCATCTTCATCAGAGTGTACAGAATGAATTAATGAACATCAAATTGATATATAAGAAGTACAGCAGCCGTCTAAGTCAAGAGAGACACTATTTTGTCCAAACCTTTATCCTTCTGAACCACATAAGATCACAGGAAGTGAGCTTAATGACCTCATCAGGGATATCGAACTTCCGAAGAATAAGGCAGAGCTTTTGGCCTCGAGGCTACAACAGTGGAATCTTCTAGATCATTCTGTGAAAGTGACAACATTTCGTACTCGAAATAAAGACTATGCTAAATTCAATCAAACAGAAGGTGAACTCACTGTTTGTAAGGATGTTGATGGTAGCAATAAACACGAGGTACGTTCCAGAAGAATGGCCACTATTTATAGATGCTTCTAACGTTAGTTTAGGCTGTGTTATTACACAATGGGAATATGCTGCCTTCAATAAGTCTTGCGTATGCCTCCACAAAAAAGAAACATACGCAAACAAGGAGAACATCCACTTAGGTGTGCACTATCAGAAGTACGAGTGGCAGATTTAAATGGCAGAGTGATGAGTTAAAGGTAATCGCCATTTTATTAGGACTACAAAAGGGGTGCACTAAGTACAGTATTGTTGTTTTCTTTGCGAGTGGGACAGTCCTGCCAAGGATATGCACTATGAGAAGAGGAGTTGGCCTCAACGAAAATCATTAACACCTGGAATGAGGAACGTAGCATTTGAACCTCTGGTAGATCCAAATAAAGTTTTTCTTCCACCACTCCACATCAAACTGGGACTCATTAAAAATTTCGTGAAGACTTTGGAATTTAACGGTACTGCATTCACATACTTCCAAGAGAAATTCCCAAGACTTATTACAGAGAAGATTAAGGTAGGCGTTTTCATTGGTCCACAAATAAGGCAACTTTTCAAAAACGAACAGTTCGAATGTGCCCTTAGTGATAGCGAGAAATCAGTGTGGAAAGCCTTTCGAAATGTTTCGAAACTGGTTTTCTAGGAAATGTTAAAGCCAGCAACTACAGGCAGCTTGTGGAAGATCTCATTACTTCTTACGAAAAACTGGGGTGCAACATATCATTGAAGATGCATTTCTTGCACTCACACCTGGATTTCTTCCCGCCAAACTGTGGTTCCGTCAGCAACGAACATGGTGAGCGCTTCCCTCAAGACATCGCAGCGATGGAAAAAATATACAAAAGCAAATAGAGTGCCACCATGTTAGCCGATTGTTGTTGGATGGTGAATAGGATGCTCCCGAAGCTGAATACAAGCGAAAGGCGAAAAGGTTCCGTGTTTGATACAGGTATGTTTATAGCTACATCTTACTGCCATATAAATAAAAAATACCTTGTATAAATATAAAAAAATACTTTTTTCCAAAACAAGAGAATCTGCCATTTTAAGCACTATATCTGTTTAGCACCCCAAAATCGATAAAGTAAACTTACTTTCATGCCTGTAACAAGATATGACTGATAATTTGTTGTTCAGTGTTATAGGTAAACTGCACATCACATTAATGGTTGTACCTGCATTAATGTACAAAAGGAGGATTAAGATTTAAGTAAGAAGGCCAAAAATATAAAAAAATAAAGATTAACAGTTCTAAAGGATAGAGTTTTATTAAAATGTATTGATTAATAAAAATGTAGAATAATGTTAGAAAATCGTCCCGAAGCTACGTAAACAATAGTAAATTTTATTTTATTAGATAATGATTAAAATGTACCTGAAAAATAACCGAATAAATTGAAATGTATAATAATATGTCTTTACAATTGAAGTAATATATAAGACGAATCAAATAGTACACCTATTGTATGGAAGTGTGGGAAAAGTGGAGAGAGAACTAGGAAAGGTAAAATAAGGCGAAGATAAAGGTATCGTAAACTATACAAAAAGTTGCTGAAAAATGGCAAAAAACTGCTAAAGAAAGATTACTATATTTAATACCACTCTTATACCACGTGAAATTAATAATATAGTTTAAGCTAATAGCTAAACCACTATACATTAAGGTGACGTTTCAGCCATCTTACCGATACACGCACCATCAGACCATGCTGTTGAGGGCATCGGCAAGATGCCTGAAACATCACTTTAATATATAGTGGTTTAGGCGATTAGCTTAATAAATTATATCATTAATTTCACATGGTATAAGACTAGTATTAAATATTGTAATAATATTAATAGAAAAAACCATGTAACGTCGTTCACTAACTATATATTAAATGCTAAAGAAAGTGTGTGTGTGTGTGTGTGTGTGTGTGTGTGTGTGTGTGTGTGTGTGTGTGTGTGTGTGTGTGTGTGTGATGGCAATATACACCGATGAGCCAAAACATTATGACCATCTACCTAATATGAAGTTGGTCCTCCATGTGCAGCCAAAACAGCTCGTACCCAGCAAGGCATGGACGCTACAAGAGTTCTAAATGTGTCTTGTGGTATCTGGTACCAACTCGTAACCAGCAGATCCTTTAACTCCCGAATACAGGTCCATAGTTGAGACGCCGCAGATCGGAGTTGCGGTTCCAACACAAACAACAGATGCTCGATGAGATTGATGTCTGGGGAATTTGGAGGCCAGGACAATAACTGGAAGTCTTCCTCATGTTCCACGAATCAGTCTCGAACAATCCCGGCGGTGTGACATGGTGCATTATCCTGCTGAAAGACGGCAACGTCAGAGGGGGAAGACCGTTGCCATGAAAGGGTGCAACTGGTCAGCAATGATGTTTAAGTAAAGTGCATCTAGGGTCAAACGGCACCAGGGGTTTCCCCCATCTCTGCGTAGTTTACTTTGTGTGCTGATACAGTTCACTGTAAAGGCCAGAGATTTAAAAGTGTATGGATCTTGAAATGTGTGGTGTCATGTACCGTTGTTCTTCTGGCCATTTAGCCGCCAGGCCCCTGCTGAGGCCCAACGTTGCCCCAATTTCGCCCCATGGAGGCAGACCAGGTACCTAGTGATTCGCATTTACTCTGGCAGGTCCTGCCACCTATTTTCCTGAGATTTCAATGGCAAGAACCTAAAAAAAATAATAATAACATATTATAAAAAAATAAATAAAAAAAAATAAAATAATAAAATAAAATAATTTTTGCACGTTGTATGTTGATCACATACATGTTTCCCGGTTTGAAGGGGTTGCGTTTGAGAATTGAGGTAAAGTGTAAAGTGTATCTAGGGTCAAACGGCACCAGGGGGTTTCCCCCATCTCCGCGTAGTTTACTTTGTGTGGTAATACAGTTCACTGTAAAGGCCAGAGATTTAAAAGTGTATGGATCTTGAAATGTGTGGTGTCATGTACCGTTGTTCTTCTGGCCATTTAGCCGCCAGGCCCCTGCTGAGGCCCGACGTTGCCCCACTTTCGCCCCGTGGAGGCAGACCAGGTACCTAGTAATTTTCATTTAATCTGGCAGGTCCTGCCACCTATTTTCCTGAGATTTCAATGGCAAGGACCTAAAAAAAATATAATAAATAAATAATAATAATAAAAAATAAAAATAAAATAAAAATAAAAATAAATAAAATAAAAAAAATTTTTTTGCATGTTGTATGTTGATTACTTACATGTTTCCTGGTTTGAAGGGGTTGCGTTTGAAAATTTAATGGCCGAGGAGAGGGCGAAATAATTTGAAGAAGCTAGAATTTTGGTGTGGGTCTTGCGCTGGCATAGAGATAGAGAGGGGAGGAGACTGAAGGCTAGGGGGGAATAGCTAGGAAAGACTGGGTCAATAGAGTAGAGGACTCCAGCATGTGGGGCATGGGCATGCCCCAGTGGCACATGCTGGAGTCCTCTACTCTATTGACCCAGTCTTTCCTAGCTATTCCCCCCTAGCCTTCAGTCTCCTCCCCTCTCTATCTCTATGCCAGCGCAAGACCCACACCAAAATTCTAGCTTCTTCAAATTATTTCGAAAGATGTGGGATGGCAGGGGGGGGAGGTAACAAGAAGGTTGTCGCCTCCCCCTCTGCCAGGGGAGGGAGGAAAGTGTGCCCGGCAAGGGAGCCGGCACATGTCGCCGTATGACCTGGCGGCTGCATGTCTGCTTGAGTCAGGTCCTTAGTTGGGTTCTAATTGTCCAATCCGGGTGTAGGTTCCTGTCTGTGGTTGTCACTTGGCAGCAGGACAGGTGCCTTAATCAGGTCCGTAGTTGTGGGTATTCAGTACAGTCTGTGGTTACTTATGTCTCTGTCTGGAGTCATGGATCCTGGGTCCATTTGTTGGATCCGAGTTTGTCGAGTCCGGGTGTAGGATCCTGTCCGTAGTTGTCACTTAGCACCAGGAAAGGTCCATTAGTCAGGTATGTGGTTGCGGGTGTTTGGTTCAGTATGTGATTTCTTCAGTTTATGCTGTTTCTTCCTGGGATGCAATCTCTTTGTGGATTGTCTTGATGGTGACTGTCCGTGCACCTTATATGGTTGTTTGCAAAGTCATATATTGTGGGCCTGAGAGTCGCTATTGTGGCTGTGGGGGCGAAAGAGTATGCCTTCTGTCAAAAAGATCTTGTGCGAAGTTTGCCAGTGCTTTGTAGCTGTGCTCCTCCTCCAGTAAGCGTTCCTCTTGATTATCTGGTACATAATGTAATTCTGTAATTAGTCGGCATCGGAGGTCTTCATAAAGCTTGCAGTGGTACATTAAATGCTCCCACGTTTCCACTAAGCCACAATGACAGAGGGCAGTGTTGCTCAGTCCAAAGGTCATCAGTTTGAATCTGATGGCGGCATGGCCAGTTAGGAGGTACGTGGCCAGCAACCCTGGGGAGAGCAGCTTGGGTATTTTGGGTATATGGCCGAGACAGTTGGGAGGAATTTGCGCGTTATTTGCCCTTTTGTTGAGTTTTGCCACCGTGTTTGCCAGGTTTGCTGGAGATGTACAATTAGTCTTCTTTTCTCTATTTTCGGTTCACTGGCTACATTTAATGTGAAATTTAGGCAGGCATCCGGTATGCCTCTGGAAAGCCTGTAGAGGAGTCCACTGCGTATCACTTCCAGGTCCAAGGGGAGGGCACCCGTGAGCACCTGAAGTGCGTGTGTACTCACTGTGTTGCAAGCTCGTGAGATAGTCAGCAAGATGTACCTCTGTATGGTTTCTAGTTTTCTTTTATTAGTTGCAGTGGTTGCTTTCTTGTACCAGACACCCGAGGCATAGAGGATGACTGGCAGGAACACAATTTTGTGAAAAAGAGCAAGAGTTTTCTTCTTTATGCCCCCGTCCTTGCGGGTGATTCTTGCAAATAGTGACGAGTAATTTCTGATTTTATTTCTGAGATAGTTAAGGTGGGGAGTGAAGGATAGGTTTCTATCAAGGAGCTAGAATTGATGACTTCTCTGACGTCTACCACCTACCTCAATGAGAATTGAGGTAGGTGGTAGAAGTCAGAGAGCCCGGCACGTGGATGACTAGGCCCAGGGTGTCCCAATAGAACATCACCCAAAGCATGACACTGACGCCATCGGCTTGGTTTCGTTCTCTTGGTGCGTCCAGGCCATCACTTCCCCAGGTAAACGATGCACACGTACCCGGCGGTCCACATGGTGCAACAGGAAACATGATTCATCGGACCAGATGACCTTCTTCCAATCATTCAAGGCCCACTTTCGATGCTCACATGCCCATTGTTGGCACCAATGGGGAATCAAATATTGATGTGACACTAACCTCTTACAGGATGGTTGATGGAATCAAGGATTGGGATGTATGGCCAGAAATGATAAACAGTGATCACAGGGCCATAACCTTCATTATCAGTACGAGCACTACTGATCCGGTTCCTCTTGTAAATGACCTGAGACGTTTTAGCATGAACAAGATTAACTGGAGAAATTTTAATGATTACTTGCAGAGCGTATTCAGTGGCAATGACGCAGAGGCTTTGAACAAACTCACAGCAATAGAATATGTCAATTACATGCAACAACACCTCCACTCTGCTTTGATTTGTTCCACCAGGCGGAAACAAATAAAAAGGAATTCTGTGCAGTGGTGATCTCTTGAGCTTACACAACTGCAGGCTCAGGTTCAACGTGCAAGGAAAATATTCCAGAGAAATCGACATTTATCTGATGAAAATAGTGAAATCTTCAAGGAAGAATATAAAAAAAACGGAGACAATATCACTCTGCAATTAGCAAAAGCAAATTTAACAGCTGGCAGAACTTTGTCAGGGAAGAGGCTAACACTGACCCATGGGGTATAATTTATAAAATTACCAGAAATAAATTGCTCTGTAGCGAAATATACCAAACAGTTATAAGCGAAGGACAAGCGACTGATGACTGGTTTCCTCTGTGCGCACAATTGTAAACTCTCTCTTCCCTGAAGATGATCCAAATTCGGATAATGCAGAACAAAAAGTAATTCGCAAAGAAAATAATGAACATCTGGGCGTCACCGATGTAAATCTATTCACTTTGGTGGATCTGTGCTTAGCTGTTTCAAAATTAAATAACAAAAAAAGTCCGGGGATAGATCTTATAGAAAATCGGACTATAATTAAACTTTTTGATTTTTATCCTAAGGTTCTTCTCAATATGTTTAATAAATGCTATTTGTAAGGGCTGTTTCCTGATTGCTGGAAACTGGCACTACTTAAACTCCTGTACAAACCAAATAAGAAAGGAACTGATCCGAGAGCGTTCAGGCCAATTTCGCTTCTGGCAAACTTGGGGAAAATTCTTTGAGAGGTTAATTTCTCCGAGAATATTGGATGTGTTTCTAAATAAAAATTTATGCTCCGATTGTCAACACGGCTTCAAAAAATATCACTCTACAGAAGATGCCATCAGGTCCTTGATATCCAGAACTCTGCCAGCAAGTATGTGTTAATGGTCTTTGTGGATTTTGAGGGCGCCTTTGATTCAATTTGGTGGGAAAGCGCCCTCAAATCCTTGCGTATGGCTCAAAGTGATAACTATACTTTTCAGGTCCTAAGGTCGTATTTCACAAGCAGGCGTATCAGAGTATGTGCTAAACCTCTAACGTATAACGCGACTGTTTCCAGAGGATGTCCTCAGGGTTCTGTCTTGGGGCCTCTCCTCTGGAACGCAGTCCTGGATCAATGGCTGACCAGAGAGAGTGATGAATATGTGAAGTAGCATATGCCGACGATTTAGTTTTTGGTGTAATGGGTAGTTCGAGAGCCACACTAGAACAAAAGATTCAAACGGTTCTGGATGATCTTCTGCAAGGGCACAGGTTAATAAATTAAAAATATCGGTCACAAAAACAAACTTTATGGTATTCAAAAATCACTTTGATTATTGAAGGCCTCCTAGAGTGATCTTGTATGGAAAACAATTGACTCGGATTTCTTGAGCATATCTGCAACATTGCTTAAAATTAAAAATTTTACAGCTACTTTGATTCGTATTTCACGGAAAGAAAGTGGGCTTAATAAAAAGAGTATGTTTTTATACTATAAGACCATTTTATCCCCGTAATTTCATATGCAGCGGGTGTATGGTTTAGAGCTGCTATAAAATCTAATGTCAAGACGAAATTAAATATCATTACAGC
Organism: Mastigoproctus giganteus; assembly: GCF_048544385.1. Taxonomy (NCBI): domain Eukaryota; kingdom Metazoa; phylum Arthropoda; class Arachnida; order Uropygi; family Thelyphonidae; genus Mastigoproctus; species Mastigoproctus giganteus. The sequence goes on from NC_143582.1 coordinate 153,366,410, forward strand.
GTTCAGTTTTGCTTACTTTTATGCATGCCCCTAGGACAATTTCAAATAATGCCCTACAGGTTCTGGCTGGTTCGATTCCTATCGATCTTGTCATCATTTACAGAGATATCTGCTATGAGCTAAAAAAAAGGAAACTCAACGAGCATTTTAAATGTAGTTTCTGATCCAACAAATAACAGTAAACAAGAAAGATTACGAATTTGGGATAAGCTAACTGAGTGTGTTGGCAGGAGAGGTGGAACCAAAGCATTCACGGGGAAGTTACTAGGATATATTTACCACAGGCTCACTTTGGCTACCCGTACTGTTGTTGGTTGGCTTAATCCTTGTATGTCGACAACGTATCTCTTAACTGGACATGGCTCGCTCAGGGCAAAACTCTTTGACAGGGGATTGGAACCGGACCAATATTGTAGTTGCAGACAGAATGAGACTTGGGAACACGTCTTTTTTAACTGTGAAATTTATAATCAAGAAAGACAACGTGTTCATCGACGGAGGAAAATGTATCGATCCTGGTAGGGAGTCCCAAGAATTTTGCAGCTTTCCAGAACTTCTCTGTGACTGTGTTTCAAAAGCGACTACAGGTGAGGGCTTTGCTTTTAGGGCAAAGGTAGAATCAAGTTGGAACTGAATAGTTCCTTATCGATTTGAGACTATGGAGATTCTTAGTAAACAGATCTGTTATATGATTATGTTGATTGTTGAAAATGTTGATCTACCCAGGCTGTTAGTGTTGGATTTGTTTTAATCTTCTTGGGAGTTCCTACATGGATATTCAAATTGTAGCTCCACACCTACGTAAAAGGAAGCGAAAATGTGAAAATATCCTAATTTCATCAGAATTTGATGACTAGATATAGCTGGATAGAATGGTTTCCCTTCCTGAAGAAACATTTTATAACCTGAATGTGTTTACTTACGCCTAGTCTATACGGTGATTGAGAGACAAACACCAAATGGCTGGCCACTTAGTAGGATTCATAATAAAGGACACTGAAAGCACCTTCCACTGGTAGTAATGTTGAAAAAGTAAATAGAAGCTAAGCTGTTTCATAGTATATTTAACTGAATGTTCCACTGAGTGTCATCTAAATGGTTCCCATAGTGTGAAATCAAAAGGGATGCTTTACTAGTGGAGTCATCTACTTATTTCAGTTAGTGGTTTACACATAAGATGAATGTCGATAAGATTAATATTTATTTCTTGGAAAATATTTATTTGTGAATGATGATACAAAATGGACACTACCTTGGGATATACAAAAATGGAGGCCTTCACTTTAGCGTCACCTAAATGACAAATTCAGAATATCGTTTAAATAAAAGAAAAGGTGCACTAGTTGTTGTAGTTTGCGAAAATTTGGTGTTTATTGCATAATTTGGCTTCAAGATATGAAAGTTGCAAATTTGAGCTTTTGGCAGTAAAGATGACCTAACTATCTCCGCTCCCACTGGTGCTACAGGCTCATTCATTGGTATACGGGTTGACGAATCAAATACTTCTTTCAGTAATTTTTGCAGCGCCCCTGCCTATTAGAACAGAAGATATAAAAATTCAATATTGAAAAATCGTAAATTTGCCTTCAACTTTTCATCCCGTGAGATACACAGACCCAGATGTATAAAAGTGAGGAAAATTGACCTTTTAATGATTTTGTTGCCTGTTTTTCACATGAATTGGCTACCTAAAGCAGAAATTTACTAATACAGCAAGAGACATAATTTTGGGTTTTTAATTGCATTTCCCAGTATGCTGTTAAACTTATTTGACTTGGTGGCATTATGTCACCAAGTCACATGAGTTAAATTCAAATAGAATAATTATTAGTGCAGTTCATTGGTCTACTTAATTTGCTAAATGCAGATATATGGGGTCTGGACTAAGGACGATTCAAGCAGTGGAAATGTTCTCATTGTAAGCATCCATTGATTTTATCAATGATGACCATTATGAAGGAAAAATAGATTGATGTTGACAGAAGATTGGTAGCCTTTGTTGAAAAAAGGGACAAGTTCTATCGTTTTCCTATTTTAGGGGACAGCCCTAAAATAGGAAATGGTGGCTGTCGCTCCCTTAATTCCTGGGACAAAATCAAATTTCTTTTATGGATGAAATTCTTCTTCACGCAAAAAATCTTAATAAATAATTAAGTTTATAAGTGATTTAACGTGCAGTTAGTGTGAAGAGCAAATTAAAGTAGAGAAATTGAAGTTAGGCGGTGGCAATGTTCTCATGGTGAAAATCAATTGCAAACTTATAGAAGACAAAGAAGACTAGGTTTTCTTCCTTTGGTTGCTGTTGAAGTGAAGAAGGTTCAACATTTACGACAGAGAGACGACGGTCTCATCATGACTGGTCGTTTCCTTGTGTCCTTGAAGTTAACATTAAGAAAAATTAAATTATATCATTATCATAATTTGTAAGCAGGAGTATTAGAGTATTAATGTGGGGAACTTTAGGGAATACAATTGTACATAATGTAAATAAATAATAAAAATATAATATGCAAATTAATAATTGCTTATAAGATATAAATAGCATTGTGTAAATTCAATAGCTATCACGGGAGGTGATAAGTAAAAGTTAAAATTAAGTTGTCTGGAAAATGTTTAAAGTTAACTATTAAATATCAATTTTAATTAAATTTAATTGTAAATACTAAGTCGTCCACTACCGGTTTTTTTTTTTTTTTTTTTTTTGCTGGCTCCTCGGTTTGGGCAACCATGGAGAGGGATTGCTGGCACCCACCGGTATTGCCCTACTTCCGGTGTGTGCGGGATTTGTGCCTAATAGCACGACAGATGGTTGTAGGCCCTGGTCCGGTCCTTCGTATTTTGGGACGAACACCAAGCAGCAGCTGCTCCCTGGTAGGGAAGAGGCTTGCCGCTTTGTAGAGACGCTACACATTCACAAGTTTTCAAGGTGGAGTCGGGCTTATGCCAGGGAGCCACCCCCCTCTACAGAACACATTTACACGCAAACACACGATAATGATAAGTACAGAGTTTCTGAATATATGTCAATATATTTATATATATAAAATCATGTGTATACTTTGATGTACAGAGCTTTAAATATATGTAAATATATAAAATCATGTGTATACTTTGATGTACATAATCTTGAGACTGTTTATTGTGTGTAATTGATAAATGAAATGAATGATTGAATGCCCATTGTAGGCGCTGTCGCCGGTGAACCGTGGTTAGATGGGCACTCGGAGCGGCCTGCGGCTACGCAGCCCCACTTTCAGCAGGGTTGGTGTACTGTGTGTTGTGACACATTACTCCCTTCACAAGCATTCCAATTAAAGGCGAGTTGCGCCACAGTCGCCCTTCTTTTGCCACGTACCACCAAGGAGAGCCTTCGCACACCTCGAGCATCGATGAGCCGTGGTCGTCCAACACCTCGCCAGCGGTTCGTGGGTATTCCCTCCTCGAACCACTTTCGGTCGGGACTAACCACGGCTGACGCTGAGCATCCCACCAGCCGTGCCGTTTTGGATATGCTCTGATCCAGCTGTCTGACCATTACAATTTGGCCTTTATCAAACTCGATTAAGTCCGCTGCTTTTCCCATCTAAAGAACAAGAGTATCACTGATTAACGGAGCTCAGTATCGGGTGTTTTTTATATCGTTTCCCGACACGCGCACGCGCCGTAGTTCACCTGCAGTTGGCAGTTGCTTCGATTTGCATAAAGACTAGCTGGTTATAATGTTTTAGCTCATCGGTGTATTAGCAATGGCAAGAAAGCAAGGTTTATACAGCACTAGTAAAAAAAAAAAAAAAAAAAAATATATATATATATATATATATATGATTTGCCCATTCTTTCCATTAACTTGTCCAAATCTTTCTTAAATTTGTTCAACCTACACAGCACACTAGGTGGAAGTTTATTCCCCAAATTGGTTGAATGCAAATTTTCTGCGGCCATTCTTTTCCAATTTAAATTTATGCTTTCCGCACCCCCTTATGTTTCATCTCAGAAAGAATGAAGATGCCATCATCATTTAGTTTACATTTCGACTAGGTCACGATGCAGATACCTAGTTTCCAGAGATTGCAATTTACAGAACCCAAGCCTTTCTTGGGAAGGATATTCTTTTCTGCCTGCCCTTAACGAATATTATTGTTCTTCTCCTCACCCTTCCAACAGATCAATGTCCTTCCCAAATTAGGTTTCCAATCCAGTTATGAAGTATTACGGATGTAGCCTAAATCATACAACATGATAATCATTTCTTTGTCCCCGCTGGAAGAACATGAGTGAAACAGTGGAGCTTTTTTCAGCCTGAAATACGACTCTTGAGATGGCTAAATAGAATCACAGCTAATCGTTTTGCCATATCAAGGGCTATTCTTTACAGCAAACTGGAAGTTACACCTTGGATACAAATAATGATAACGAAAAAACATGTTAACGATTGCCCAGTTTCTGACTGGAAGATTGGACAGACCAAAAGTAGAATAATGAATGAGAACACCGAGAACGGAATGAAGGTACAATTCAGACGTGCAATAACTCAAGGAGACAGCTTACAAATAATAAAAACTTTTCTTTTTACATTCCGAGAAGACCACACCAAATCAGGCTAGTTTACAAGATAGAGAGAATACAAGAACATCACCTTATTCAGTAGGAACGTGGGCTTGAACCACAGTGACCAAAACGAGCAACCTCATGCTTAACCGCTCAGCTAAGGTTTTTCCTCGACCATCAAAATGATGTTTAATAACCTTAACACTGATCTTGAAAAACACTGCACAAGCAAATCATATAAGAAAGGAATATTTTAAAATACATATTTAATAGAGGGACCAAAATTAGACCATATCCAGAATGAAGATACTATAATGAAAATACTATAAAAACAGAGAGAAATTATTGAATAAAATACTACGTTTTATACATTTTTAAATCAAAAACATGGTTCTTTTAATCATAATCAATGTTTTTAACGTTAAATTATAATCTCCGCTATTAAAAACTACACGCTAAAAAATTATTGCTTTGAATAGAAGCCTCATTACGTAAAAACACCCTCCAGTCATGGAGGTAAATAAAAAATTTTAAAAAATCATTCATATTGAATTATAATTTTATTTTATTCAATATGAATAAAACAAAAAAAAAAATAAAATAAAATAATAATAATTAAATTACAGTAAATAGTTCAATGACCGATTAAGTTCCCTGACTACAGCACCAATGATACACCCTAGCATATTCGGGGAGGAGGGGCCTTCGCACGGACAGAACGACTATGTGGTTAGGGACTACCATGTCTCCTGAAGAGACGACTGGCAGTATTTCGGAAATAAACTAGCATCACTACCAAAGGGGAAGGTCCAACGCCATACGAGATAACGTTCGTATTATTGCAAATATAACAGTGTTATATGATAGGCATACAGTTTGGGCAATACAGTGATCCAGTTTTATTTATGTTATGAAACAGTTCTTTTTAAAAACACAATATATGTACTGTAGTACTTTATTTATAGTAGGCCGTCCTAAAGCCGGCACCACTCATTTTCCGGCTGTTTAGGACAATACGTGAATTTGGTAAACTACACAAGCATTGGCAATTTACTTTTCAGATTGTGCAATCGACAAAACAGAGCGCCACAGCTGATTTTGTAGGGTGAAAATTTCACTTAAGAGCTATAAGTTTTCACTGCCCTCCAACATCGAAAAATCTGTTGGGTCATGGGTGTACTACTGCCATTCTTGAATAAAATTACCAACTCTGATAATAAGCAATGCATTATTTAGAGATTTTGAGTTTAACGATTCGTACAAGAAGTATTAAACTGAGGTAGATTCACGAAACACGATTACCGTTTAGTGAATGTTTTTATAACTTTTAAACTGTCATTCAACATTGACCGGCGCCTCCGTAGCCAGGTGGGAAGGAGCAGCAGTGCATAGCACAAACTTCTTGATTAGACAGGGGTTCGAGCCCATCACCACCAAATACGGAGGATGCGGAAAGGTCAGGGAATGACCACCGCATATCCCGGAGCAATATGGCCTTAGTTGCTAATGCTCCTAAAAACCAAATAACAAACAAACATTTAACATCGACACAACAACTTTCATCTATTTGTATGCTCATGTGTCGCTTAAAAGAAAATCGGCTCAGAGATCAATGATCGATCAAAACACACACAGGACTGGCAGTTAAAACGAAACATGGGAAATGTTTTTTGAATCCTGAACTTTTTATTCACTACAGCTATTTCTCACTGATCGTGGGGAGTTAGGGGGTAGTAAACCTTCGCGATTGACAAAACAGCAAATACTTAAAGAATGGAGGCATACAATTATATGCATAAAATTAAGTAAGTGCTCAGTTACTTACTAGTATTCCATGAAAGATCATACGCAAGGCCTTACACGTCGAAAAATGAGTTGTTGATGGAAGGGCTAGATGCAGAGGGCGTACAAGTAATGGAGCTTGATGCAGTAAATTAAAATTTCTTTTAAAATTATTTTATTTAAAGCAATACAGCAGATTTGGATTAATTAGTGCCCGAAATATGCAAAACGGCCTTATGGACATAAGATACAATAAACTATGTGAACCAGCATGACTAAATCAGTCGATGCAACAAAAATTCTCCCCCCCACTCCCAGCCCAAATAAACCTATAATAAATTTATATCTTGTTACTAGCTTTATTTTTAAGAATGACGTAAGATACAAAATTCTAATTTTATGCAATTCAATAAGTCCTGCTGCTCAGAGAACAGGGGGAGAAGCCACAGAGACATTTCCTGGTATCCCTGTAGCCTAATCCGTTCCTGACGGCCGGCCCATGGCTCAGGTTGAACTTTTCGCCTTTTCCTTTCCAAAACATGCTGTATGATCTTTTGGTAGGATAAAACGAAGAGTTCTGTCATATTAATCGAGCGCCAAATCAATTTGTAAGAAGTAAACAGTGTCCAGAATACTTGAATATACTTAAGTTGGTCAAAGAAAGAGCACAGCAATTTGATAACGTTAATGGCAGATATTGATAACCACTTATTTCTTAATCAGTACAATGTAAAATCGAATGGCAACCTACGTATACTACAGGTTAATGCTCAGAGATCAAGACCGGTGGCTGATGAAGTTAGACTAGTGTGCAGCAGAGAGAATATTGATATAGCCTGCATAAAGGAACCATACTCAGTAAAAAGCCGGCCTACAGGATATCCACTTTCAGCACGCTTACTCTGTGCAGATGAACCAGACTTACGAGCTGCAATTGTTATCACTGTTATAAATTCGTTGTGCTCTTCACAGATGGTGCGCATAGGGGTGGAGTCAGATCTTGCATCATTCTATCTATGTTGTATGTATTGTCATCACTCAACAGACATCAATATCTACATCACGTACATGGAACTGGTTCAAAATCGCTTGGGTAGTAATTCAGTAATATGGGCGAGGGATTCTAACGCAAGATCAGCATCGTGGTTTGATAGAATTACAAATGATCGTGGTCGTCAACTAGATGAATTCTTGGCTTGTTGTGGATTGCTTATACAAAATCTACCAAGTTCAGATAGTACTTTCTTCACTGTTAATGGAGAATCAAATATTGACTTGACAATCTGTAACGAAGGGCAGCTGGTATGTGGACCATTAGCGATTAAGAGCAGATTAGGTCTGCTCTGATCATCGGGCCATTGTATTTTCTGTCAGGGACATGACAAAACTAGCTCCGTCTCTGGAACAGTTACGGCGATTTACTATCAAAAATGCAAAGTGGAATAGATTTGACGAACATATTCATGTCCGACTTGGGAAACTGGGCATTGGGGCATTCAGTCAGATGTCTGGAGAGAATGCAGTGGAATTACTTCAGCGCTCTCTCTGAGGCTTCCAGCACATCTATGAAGCAAAAGAACTGTAATAGGATTCCAGATAAATGGTGGTCTGGTGAGTTAAGCCAACTTCGGAAGCAGGTTAATAAAGCAAGCGGGGAAAAGGTACCAAAGAAGTCGGCGTAACAATGGGGAGGAAGTTAATGTACTTAAAGTAGAGTATCAGAGGATACGGGGTGTATACGTGCGTATGATATCTAAATCAAAATTAACTGCCTGGAGAACGTTGGTTAGAACAGTGGGCAATGAGAACCCATGGGGAATTGTATATAAGCTATGTACTGGCAAGATTAAATGGAGGAGAAATTGTTGAAGTTAAACATAAGAAAGGCACCTGGGGTGGATGGGATCTATCCAGTTATTTTAAAGGAGGCGGCAAAGCAACTAAGCAAACCCTTAGCCATAATTATGAGAGCATCCTTGGACTCAGGGGAGGTTTCCACGGACTGGAGATGTGCAAATGTGTCCCCAATTCAAAAAGGTGGATCGAAGGGTGACACGAGTAATTACAGACCAGTTAGTTTAACTTCTGTTCCGGGTAAAATAATGGAGTCACTGGTTAAAGATGCATTGCAGGATCATCTAGACAAGACTGCAGCAATAATTCAAACACAGCATGGGTTTGTTAAGGGAAAGTCTTGTCTGACAAACTTGATTAGTTATTATGATGTGGTCACAAAGGAACTGGATGCAAAAAATAATTTTGATATCATATACTTGGATTTCAGGAAAGCTTTTGACACTGTTGCGCATGGAAGACTACTGTACAAATTGGAGCAGAATGGTATTAAGGGTAAGTTGCTACAATGGATAAAAGGATGGTTAAGTGGGAGAAGACAGAGGGTGGTAATCAATGGGTGCTGCTCTTCGTGGACTAATGTTATTAGTGGAGTCCCACAGGGTTCGGTGTTGGGTCCACTGTTGTTTTGTGTATTTATCAATGATATTGATGAAGGTATATCAGGCTTAATGTCGAAGTTTGCAGATGACACAAAGGTTGGCAGGGTTGTTAATGACAGTAATGGCAGTGTGCTACTGCAACAGGATCTAGATAATTTGGGCAGATGGGCTAAGAAGTGGCAACTGAAGTTCAACCTTGACAAATGCAAAGTACTGCATATGGGTAGAAGTAACCCCAGAGAAACGTACCAACTGTGTGGTACTACACTTAAGGTGGTAGAAAATGAAAAAGACCTGGGAGTAATTGTGCAGTCAGATATGAAGTTTTCTGAGCAATGTAGACAGGCTGCTAGGGCAGGTCATGGGGTTTTGTCAATGATATATAGGAATTTTGCTAGCAGGGAAAAGGAGGTGATTGTCCCTCTGTATAAGGCAATGGTCAGGCCACGCCTTGAGTACTGCGTACAGGTCTGGAGGCCTCATTTTAGGAAGGATGTAGATTTGCTTGAGCGTGTACAGAGAAGAGCAACACGATTGGTGAGGGGAATGAAGGGATTCTCTTACCAAGAGAGGCTTAAGTTCTGCAAATTGCAGTGGCTGGAGACTAGGCACCTGCGCGGTGATCTGATTGAGGTCTATAAGGCCTTGAATGGTTTGAGCACGCTGAATTCTGATGGGATCCTTCCACTTGTTCAGATTACGAACCTACGGGGACATAAGTTCAAATTAAGAAAGGACAGATGTAGAATAGATGTGCGGAAATTTGCCTTTAGCCAGCGGGTGGTTAATTGCTGGAACAAACTTTCATCTGTCGTTGTGGAAGTTGATAGGTTAAATAAATTTAAGGAGGAACTGGACAGGCATTTGGAGGGAATGGTGTGATTTTTTTTTTTTTTTTTTTTTTGGCTGATGCTGCATAAGCTCCTACACTTGCTTTCTTGCATCATGTGCCACTACTACTACTACTACTACTACATACAATGGAGATGCGGCATACTCTATTCAGGTGTTGACGAGGAAAGTACGAGTTGGAGAGAAAGTATGTCTGCTGCAATTCTGGATCATCTGATTGGCTCTCTGAGCAAGATGATGAGGAACAGACGTTTTTTTTTTTTTTTTTTTATGTGAACCCCAAACACGAGAGGTACTAGAACCTATAGTACTTAGTACCGTGCTTGGGTTGAAGGTTGAGAAGACGAAAGAAGATATTTGTTGACATTGGACTTGAACTTCTGTAGATTGAATTTTCAGGAAATACATATGAAGGAAGGTTGTTCCAGAAAATGGCAGTTGAATGAATAAATGAGGAAGATGAAAAGTTGGTTCTGTGGGTTGGACGTTGGACAGTAAATGGATGTTGGCTGGTGGCGGCACGTGTTCGGACTGTTTTAAAAGAGAGAGCGGGAATTATAGAAGCCAATTCAGAAGAACAGTGCCCATGGAAGTATCTGTAGAAGAGGCATGCAGCAGAAACAGTGCGTCTATGCGAAAGCGAGTGGAGAAACTCTGTTAGAGATGAATCATTAATTAACCTAACTGCCCTCTTCTGAATGGAATCAAGAAGCCTGAGAGAGGTTTTGGGGGCACCACCCCAGATGTGGGAACAATATTCCACAGCAGGGAGGATTTGAGATTTATACAGAGTGAGCAGCTGTTTGGAAGAAAAATAACGCCGAGAGCGAAAGAGAAAATCAAGTTTTTTAGATGCAGAAGAAGCAATATTTGTAATGTGCTTGTGCCAAGAGAGATTAAAAGTCAGGGTAATCGCCAAAAGAGATATATCATTTTGCCTAGAAATCGGAGTGTCACTAAACATAAGCACAGGAGCAGAAGAATCCTTTTTTGCGAGATATAAGACAAGACTGAGTTTTAGAAGGGTTGAAATCAACTAAGTTGTCTTTGCCGCACTGGAGAATTACCTGAAGATCGGCATTTAAGGAATTGGTAGCAGATTTTCGAGAAGTTAAAGCTGATTGAGCAGGACAAGGTTTCTCAAAATGGAAAGTTGAATGCAATGTGCTATCATCGGCAAAACTATGGATAGGATTTCCAGTCAATGGAAGGTCATTAATATACAAGAGGAAAAGAGTGGGGGAAAGAACTGAACCTTGGAGGACACCGGCATTAGTGGAGAAGTTAGAAGACAGAGAGCCATCTACAATCACCCTCAGTGAGCGATCAGTGAGAAAACTGGATAACCAATTACTAAAAACAGTTAGCAAACCATAAGATGGAAGCTTGTTTAGAAGACCTTAATGCCAAACACGATCAAAAGCCTTTGAGATGTCAAGAGCAACTACTTGTGTTTTACCGAACCTTTCCATTGAATTAGTCCATAAATGGGTAACATAAGCCAGAATATCACCAGTGGATCGACACTGACGGAATCCATACTGGCGATCGTTGATCATACGGAAGGTTTCTAGGTGGTTTAAGAGTTGGCGGTTAATTGATTCCTCCATTACTTTAGAAAGAGTAGAAGTAATTGCAATGGGACGATAATTGGATGGGAGGGATTTGTCACCCTTTTTAGGAACTGGCTGGATATGAGCAAATTTCCAAGCGGAAGGAAAAACACCTTTGGAATAAGAAAGTGAAAAAGGGCGGCAAAGAATAGGAGTAAGTTCAGGAGCACAGATTTTGAGAACAAGTGGAGAAATACCATCGGGACCTGGAGCTTTCTTAGCATCAAGATTCATCAAAATCCTTCTAATATCCTTTTGACGGAAGACCACAGGAGGCATTGAATTGAACGTGTTAGGAATGGTGGGAGGTGTTTTACCAAGATCATTAATACATGAGTTGGAAGAAAAATGGGATGCTAGCAGGTCAGCTTTATCCTTGGCTGAAGTCACAACAGAACCATCTGGTTTGGACAGAGGTGGGAGCAGAGATGGGCAAAAGTTGCGGCCAATAGCTTTGGTAAGAGACCAGAATGCTCGGCTACCATTAGGGCAAGAAGCAAGTTTTCTACTCTTAGCCTGTCCTGTTCAAACTCTAGTTTGGACTGATTAATAACTGCTTTACAATAGTTGCGAGCTTTGGTGTAGGCAGAAAATGAATCTGAAGAATTAGAAACAAGCCAATTACGATATGTAACGTTCTTCTCTTGGACAGCCTTAGCACATTTATTGGAAAACCAAGGTTTAGATAAAGGGCGAGATTTTAAAGTGGAGTGTGGGATAAAGGATTCCATTCCTTCAAGAATAATTTCACTGAAACGATCTGAGCAAACGTTGATATCAGAAGTTTTGAAACAGTAATCCGACCAAGGAAAAGAAGAAAAGAAGTCTCGCAGGTCATCCCATTTTGCATTCTTGTAATGCCAAACAACAAGAGGTTGGGAATAGCCATGAGATAAAGGTTCCATTGGAGAAGAGACAATCACCAAGTTGTGATCTGAAGTGCCTAAAGGACCTCTCAATCCGACCCTGTACATAGAAGGGTTGTTTGTGAGAAAAAGATCAAGCGTATTGGCTGTATTTTTTTTTTATTGGCTGTATGATTAGGATTGTCCGGTATTCTTGTAGGTAAATAAACAATCTGTGCTAGGTCATTAGTAATTGCAAAAACCTCAGCATCTCGACCTGCTGGGTCCGTGTAACTAGAAAACGGAAGCCAGCTGGAGTTGTGAACATTAAAATCACCAAGGAAAATTACCTCACTGTTAGGAAAGTTGGACTGGAGAAAGTCAAGTTGCAAAGAGAGGAAGTCAAAGAGCTCCAAGTGATTAGTGGTGTTGGGAGAACGGTAGAGACAACAGATGAATTTGACACAATGAGGTAGAGAGATTTTAAACCAGAGAAGATCAAAGAGAGGAGATTCCAAATTGCCAAGTTTCTGACAGGGAATATCAGAACGGACATATGCACAAGTACCACCTTTGAGGCGAAAGAAATCATACAGCGAATAATTTGGGCATCTGAGATGAGCAGTAGTTGAATCAACTGATAACTGAGATTCTGTCAGAAAAAGTACACGGGGTTTGGCAGACTGCAAGTGGAAATGGACATCGTTGAGATTAGAATTGAGACCACGTATATTTGTGAAATGAATTTGGAAGTCCTTGGGAGGTTTAGATCTTTTCGCAGATAAGCTTGCTCTATTAGTTTGACAATTCATTGTGTATTCAATAATAAGAAAAAGTGGGTGGGACATGCTGTATGAAGTAATGAAATTTTTGGATATGGCATACATGTGGTAAGAATATACCCAGATCCTTGACATAACGTGGCCTCGACAATGCTCCCGGCATACACACTCTACTCGGACTCCCTCCAGTCACTATCTGGCAGAGTAGAGGTAGCAAGATTATATACTAGCTGATCCGGAAGCCTCCTAGAGAGTTACCAATAGGTTCGGTCCGTATACTAACTAGCGGCCGGCCTGCGAACACCGTTTTAGAGCTGTACCCTCGAAATGTAAGGAATATTGGATCTCGCCACGACGTTCATCATAACCTCAAAAGTCATCAATCATACTGCATGATGGAAGAGATAGGGAAGGGTTGACCGGAACTTAGCTCTAGAGACTAAACATGGGTTCCACCACTTCAAGCCTCCAATAAGCAAAGTGGTGGTATTTCACCGGTTAATGAGAGTCATCTACCACCTAGTAAATCTACCACGTTGATGAAAAGGCTTAATCATGCTTACTCTGGGGTACATAATGGGGATCCCTTTAGCCTGATTGAACTCAGTGCATAAGGAACAATAAATGCCCAGGACCTCATTGAAGGAGAGGTCATTAAACAGGCTCATCGACTGATTTCAGGGATCCTTCTTGAAGTCTTTAATAGCTGCCTGAATGACGGGGTCTTTCCATCACCATGGAAGGATGCCCTATGAAAGCTGACACTGAAGGCACCATCTAGGCCAAAGAATGATCCATGCTCATATCGACCTATTGCCCTCCTCACTGGATTAGGAAAGGTGTTTGAAAGAATGCTGGCAAGATGGATTACTGATTATACTGAAAAAAACTTACATTAGTCTGGCAGACAATATGGATATGTACAGTAATTAAGCTCGAACAGTAAGTACGTCCTTGGAATCTTTATTGACTTTGAGGGAGCTTTTGACTCCATTCAATGGGGCAGCGTTCTTATAATGTTGCGACTTGCAGGCTGTTCAACTAAAATCTTCACGATGGTAAAGGACTAGTTCACGCAACGTAAAGTGACTGCTAAATCGTCGGTTGGTTCTATTGTACGAGAGGTGACCAGGGGATGCCCACAAGGATCAGTTTTTGGACCACTAATGTGAAACCTAGTTTTGGAGGACTGGTTGCCTAGATGGTGGCATATGCCGATGATCTTGTGCTGCCTATTGAGGGATATTCACGGATGCAACTAGAAACCATGTCACAGCAGGTTTTGCTTGAACTTAATAACTGGTACAGGTTACATAAACTAGTTCCTCTAGGCATTATGTTTGACGGATCTTTGACTTTCAACTTACATGTTATATATCTATTAGAAAAGGTGATGAATTTATTGGGATGATTACTCGAATCACTAGGGTTGGCTGGGGAATGAAAGGTAAGGCGCTGAACTTGCTATATGAATATGAATTTATCCTCGTGGTATCGTATGGTGCACCAATTTGGTTTGAGCGTGTAAGTGGAAAAGTATTTACTAGAAAGCTCAGTTCCATTCAAAGAGTAATGCTCCTTAGGATGTGCATGGCATGCAGAACTGTGTTGACCCCAGCTTTGCAGGTTGTGACTGGAAAATTGCCTATTGATCTGCATTTGGTGTATTGTATTGTGCGTTGGCTTACTTCGTCCGCCGTGGCATTCCCTGTTATTTTCTGAATACAAATTTGTATAGAGGTGGATATCTTGGCAGATCCCAGATAGGAAAGGGCAAGAATCTGGGACGCTTTGGTAAAAGTCTGGCAAGACCGTTGGAGTGTTTGTGATAAAGGGCAGATTACACAAAACTTTTTCCCAGATTTAAGAAATGCAGCCTCGATAAATTTCAAATAGTTTGCACCAAAATTACAAGCTATGTTCTTATTGACTGATCATGGTTCGATTAATGCAAAGTTGCATGATTTAAGAATCACTGAAATATCTAGTTGCCATTGTGGCGAAAGAGAATTATGGGAACATATTATGTACAACTGTGAGGAGTACAGCAATCTACGAATTGAATTGGTATTTCGGGTGAGTAATCTCAATCTTATGGCAGAAGGCTGCGAGACAATTTTAGTTGATAAACAGAACTTCTTGGCTTTCCAAGCCTTTGCAACTGCAATATTTCTTAGGCGGAAGACTTCTGCATCTGCATCTGGAAGCCTTGGATTTGTAATGCAGTATGGTGTAGTGACGAATTACCTAAAGTTCTGTGAAATCGTTCTGAAAGGCTTTGCTTTGGTGGAGGCATGAGTCTGCTATATCCATTGCAACTCCAGCTCCTTGTGCTGGCATTTCTGTTCTCGGTAGCTCATTGTGCTGGCATTTCTGTTCTCGGCAGCTCCTTGTGCTACAGATGTAGCTCTTTCCAAAGAAGTTTAGACTTTGTCTGAAATTTAATTATATATATATTTATTTTTTGTGTAATTTGATTATTCTCAGTTTGTTCATATCAATCTTTTTTGATCATGGGAGTTTTTCCTTCTCTGTACTTGGGCAAACAGAAGAGGGAGTAAATCTTCAAATAGGCTTCTGCGGTTGGGATTATTCATATTCACAATAACTGTACAATCCTACACCAACCGTTATTAAATAAATTAGAGTTGTGTTGTATTAAGATAATAATGATAAAAAAATGAAATGAAATAAATAGAATGAATAATATAATTACACCGGATAAAACTGATGAAACAAGATCTGTACAATAAAAAT
This sequence comes from Mastigoproctus giganteus, assembly GCF_048544385.1. Classification (NCBI taxonomy): domain Eukaryota; kingdom Metazoa; phylum Arthropoda; class Arachnida; order Uropygi; family Thelyphonidae; genus Mastigoproctus; species Mastigoproctus giganteus. The sequence goes on from NC_143582.1 coordinate 153,382,045, forward strand.
ATAAAATTTTAAAATACAATAAAATAAAATAAAACAATGTAGATAAAAGCAATAAAACACCAATAAAATACCGAAGCTTTCAGAGGCGTTGGCCTCCTTTTTCAACAGTGAAGGCTTATTGTACAGTACATCCTTAAATATCAGCAGGCTCATAGTTCACAGCACGTATTTCTACAGGAGCATGGGCAGTATTCTCCCCATTTGCACTGGAACCGGAAATGGCTCGGGAGCGTGCCAGGCGGAACCGTTCATCGCTTCCAAGAACTACAGCTTCGAAGAGTGGATGAATGCGGATTCCCCTGGTTCTATTAATAGTGTTGCTCCCAGAGGAGCAAATCCGCAAGCTCTCGAGTCACTTGCGGTCCCAAAATCTGTGTGCCCGGTCGATAACAGCTTCGTCGGGAGAGATTTGATGGTGCCCCTCCCAAAAATGCTCCGCTACAGCAGACCTCCCATAATCCGCAGTCTTTATCGGGCTGATATGCTCCCCCATTCGATCTTTAAACCGACGCTTTGTTTCACCAACATGATATTCCCCGCAATCCGGGCATCTTATTTCATATACGACCCCACTTACACATTCCATAGATATGACGTCCTTAACTTGTGACACAATTGTGTGCAACCTCTGCCCTGGTAGCTGCACACAGCTTGTCTGGCATTTGTGCAACACCCGAGTTATACGCTCAGTTAGGCCCGGATAGTAGGGAATGAATGCGGTGGCAACGGGTGTAAACGGCTCTCTACTCCGTGCCCCGCTTCTGGATACATTTATCTATGATCCTCTGGGGGGTAGACGCATTTTCTGAGATCTGCTGACACGTTTAATTTCTTCTTTTCTATCCTCGGAGCTGCTGCAATGGGATCCAACCCTATCCAATAATGCCGGAATGACGCTGTTCTTGTGATGGTTGGCTTGTGCTGTATTGTAATGTGTGTATTGGCTCCGGGCACATTGGTTTTTTATACACTCTGGTTTTCACTCTAGGGCCTTCCCTATGTACCAACATATCACGAAAAGGGAGGGTATCCTCTACTTCCACCTCCGAGGTGAACTGAACAAACGGGGAGAAGCTATTGAGGAAACCAAGCACCTCATCCTCTCTCTCCCCTCCGAATAATTGTAAACGTATCGCGAACGTATCATTTCCATGTGCGCATGGGGAGAACCGACCCATCAAAAATCCTGGATTCGAGCTCCTCCATAGCTAAATTTGCTATGACAGTACCAATATGGGAGCCCATTGCTGTGCAGTGAACCTGCTTATATATTGTGGTTTGAAATACCATGGTGGTACTCGAGAGACACAGCTCCACCCCACTACAAATATACTCCACACTTAATGGAGTCCTATTCCTTAGGGTGTCATCTTTTTCCAATGCCACACATGAATATTTCACCCCATGGTCGATAGGAATGCACGTAAACAAGGTACCGTCAACATCAAACGTAAACATCAAATGGTACCATCGTCTCGCCCTCTATCCAATCTCAGCGCTATTCAATGGGACCCATTGGATATCGCTGTACATTTTCTATTCTAGGAGGTGCTGCAATGGAACCCAGCCCTATCCAATAGGGCTGAGTCCCATTGCAGCAGCACCGAGGATAGAAAAGAATAAATTAAACGTATCACAGCAGATCTCAGAAAATGCGGCTGCCCCCCAGAGGATCATAGATAAATGTATCCGAGAAGCGGGGCACGGACGTAGAGAGTCGTTTACACCCGTTTCCACCGCATACATTTCCTACTATCCGGGCCTAACTGAGCGTATAACTCGGGTGTTGCGCAATTGCCAGACACGCTGTGTGCAGCTACCAGGGTGGAGATTGCACACAAATGTGTCACAGGTTTAGGGCTGCATACCTATGGAATGCGTAAGTGGGGTCGTATATGAGATAAGATGTGGGGGAGGTTATGTTGGTGAAACAAAGCGTCGGTATGGGGGATCATATGAGCCCGATAAAGACCGCGGATTATGCGAGGTCTGCTGTGGCGGTGCATTTTTGGGAGGAGCCATCAAAACTCTTCCAACGAAGCTGTTATCGTCGACCGGGCACACAGATTTTGGGACCGCAAGTGGCTCGAGAGCTTGCGGATTTGCTCCTCTGGGAGCAACACTATTAATAGAGCCAGAGGATCCGCATTCATCCCCTCTTCGAAGCTGTGGGTCTTGGACGGGATGAACGGTTCCGCCTGGCACGCTCCCAAGTCATTTCCGGTTCCAGTGCACATGGGGAGAATACTGCCCATGCTCCTGTAGAAACACGTGCTGTGAACCGTGAGCCTGCTGATATTTAAGGATGTTCTGTACGATAAGACTTCACTGTTGAAAAGGGAGGGGGACGCCTCTGAAAGCTTCGGTATTTTATCGCTTTTATCCCGTGTTTTATCTACATTGTTTTATTTTATTGTATTTTAAAATTTTATATTTTTATTGTACAGATCTGGTTTTATCAGTTTTATCCGGTGTAGTTATATTATTCATTTCATTTCATTTAATTTTTATCATTATTATCTTAATACAACACAAGTCGAATTTATTTAATAACGGTTGGTGTAGGACTGTAGAGTTATTGTGAATAGGAGAGGGAGTATATCAGAGTACTGCTAAATTATGTGTAACTGACAGCGGGTTTGCCATTGGTTGGCTGGGACCGCTTTAATTAATAAATAAAATATACAGAGTGTTTCAAAAGTGATGGTCAATAATTTAAAAGTGAACTGTAAAGACTACAGTATGCAAAAAATGAAAACAGGCTGTTTTCATTTTTTGGATAAATCAATCATTGTTTAAACATAAACTAATTAGTTAACTAATTTCATTGTTGAGAACATAACCCCTGTTTTAACATTATGTCTCTGGGAAATAAATTCCTGCTTTACGAGTTTTCGCTTTACGAGCATGCACTACGAACGAATTAACTTGTAAAGTCGGGAACTCCCTATATATATATATATATATACAGGGTGTTTCAAAAGTGATGGTCAATAATTTAAAGGCGAACTATACAGACTAAAATATGCAAAAAAAGCCTAGTAAACATAGGTCTTAAAGTGAATCGTTTTCGAGTTATTGTTTTCTAGTTTGGATCCCCCGCTGACAAGGTAAACTGTACAGATTTGGGATCCACCACTGACTTGTTTGTTTAGGTTAGGTTATGCTGATTTTCTCCCTTTCCCCTTTCTCAATGCTTTGAGTTGTAGTAAGCATACTAGTACTTGTCAAAGGATAGTCAACGTGGAAAGAGGTTACAGCAACGAAGTGTATGCGGACATGCACTTCGTGTATGGTAAAGCCAACTGCAGTGCACTCGAGGCTGCACGTTTTTAACAAGAATGTGCAGCCCAACAGGCACACATTCATCAGGGTACATCAACGCCTTAGAGAACATGGGCGCTTCGCACATGGAGTAGGAGAAGGTAGGCCCAGAAGCATAACACCTGATATTGAGGAAAGGGTGTTAGAAAGAACATCCTGTAACATGTAACATTTGTAAAATCCTGTGGTTTTGAAACCAAAAATTAAAAATGTATTATCTTTTATGTTTAATTAAACCACCCTTAGCGAAGGATTCGCAGCTTTTTGCTAAACTAGTGCTCCCATAGTCAGTGGCGGATCTTATCAGAAAACGTGCATTATCTCGAAAATGGTTCATTTGCGGCCCAATGTTCACTGGAACTAATATATTAATTTTAATGTACCAATCTAATATATCAATTCTAATGTATCAATCCAGTTGTTTTCCTTGAATATTTCCTCAAGGAAAATTTTTAAAAAATAAGAAAGTGAATTTTACTGATTTGCCTTTAAGTAATCCCACTTACATTCTTTCATCACCTATTTTGATGTAATATCATAAATTATAGAGAGCGAGATTACTGTCTTCTTTTCCAACTATGACGTTATCGGAAATGGCAATGATAAATGGTAACAGTTAACTTGTCTCGTTGTTGGCGCCCTCTTCGATTCAACGTCTGATGAAATGTCATTGCAGTCTAGTTGTAGACCGAGCATTTATTGATCTGAAAGAGCCATTAGTCTTGCCAGGTAAAAAGCTAGTCAAATTTGGAAAATTTGATTAGAAAAAGATATATGAATTCGGGATGGAAGGGGGACATTTCAGACATTTTGGTAGTTACAGTCTCTCTCTCTTTCTCTGTAGGTGATTGGTGGAGTGAGGAGTGACTAAGGCGATAATTTTTAATTTTTAGGTTACTGTATAGATACTATTACGTGCATGTGTTAATCAAAGCTGGTATAGTCCTCATACAAAATAATGATTATAATAAAAAAGCAAGGTTCAGGTATGATAAATAAAGGTGAACTGAGGGTCTCCTAAACATACTTAGCAGATCCAAGTGACTTTTGTCTAAAACGTTTAGAAAAGGTTTATAGATCTCTACTCTAATGGGATGACGAAAAACATATTTGATATTGGTCTGATTTATTATTATGTTTTTCACCCTCCCCCCCTCTCGAGAAGTAACACCATCATCCGCTGTGGTGATATAAGAAAACCTGAGTTTCGATTTTCGAAACTTTTTTTTTTAAGTTTCAAAATCTTTGTATCATACTAGTATAGATATTGTTTTTAAATTTTAAACTAAACTATGTTCATAAAATTCTGCGCTTTTTTCTGCAAAAAACACGCGACGTCCATAACAAACACTGACCGAGCTACTGAGTTGCAGATGTTCATGCACACCAAGCAAGCAAGCTATCCGTTCTGATGGCGCCGAATCAATGGACATCTGCGAGCGCATGGAAATGCCATCGAACATTGATTTTCATGCTTTCAAGGAATTAATCTTGGAATTGGAAGCTACTAGGCTTTTCATACCAACTAAGAAATGAAGTTCAAGATTTAGACCTAAATGGATGTCAGGTGAACTAATGAGGCTCGTGGCAGAGAAGAAAAATGCATGGGATACGTATAAATTATCAGGTGACACAGAAGCCAATGGCAGATATAAACTAGTCTGTAATCAAGTCACAAAGGAGGTTAGGCAAGCGAAGGCTGATTACGAGAAATCCTTGGCAAAGGATCCAAGAAAAACAACAAAGATTCCTTTACTTATGTAAACTCTAGAAGGAAGGGGATGAATCAAATTGGTCCACTTGATATTGATGGTTCGACTGTTGATGATTCTGCTCAGATAGCTGACAAACTGAATAAGTATTTTGCATCTATATTCACACATGAGGAATTCTGTAAGGAAGGGGAGGACAGAAGTATACAAACTCTAACAAAGAGCTAAATGATTTTGTAATAACAGAGAGCAAAGTGGAGAAATTGTTATAGTTATAGTTAAACATAAAAAAAAAAGGCACCAGTGGTGGATGGAATCTATCCAGTTATATTGAAGGAGGCAGCGAGTGATGTAAGCCATAACTTTTAAGAGCATCCTTAGATTCAGGAGAGGTCCCCATGGACTGGAGATGTGCAAATGTATCTCCAATTCACAAAGGGGGGGGGTTCGAAGGGTGACACAAATAATTACAGATCTGTTAGTTTAACTTATATTCCGGGGAAAATAATGGAGTCACTGGTCAAAGAGGTGATACAGGATCACCTAGACAAGACTGCAGTAATAGTTCAGACACAGCATGGGTTTTTAAAGGGAGGTTTTGTCTGACAAATTTGATTGGATGCAAAAAATAATTTTGATATCATATACTCGGATTTCAGGAAAGTTTATGATACTGTTGCACATGGAGGGCTTCTGTACAAATTGGAGCGGTATGGCATTAAGCGCAAGTTGCAACAATGGATAAAGGGATGGTTGAGTGGGAGACAGCAGAGAGTGGTAATCAATGGACAACTGCTCTACATGGACTGAAAGATACTGTCGTCCTTCCAGCAGACAAGGGACGTCGGTTGTATTGGATCGTTTGGAATATTTGAACAAGGCTCTCGCCCGCCTGCTCGATCCTAATGTATACGAACCTGTATGTGACCCTCCTGTCAAGGTCTTGGATAAAAGTCTAGAGTCAAAGGATAATAAGTTGGTTTACGAGTTGTTCAAATCGGGGAAGATCTCCAGGTCGAAATGTTGGCAGTTGCATGCCAGCTCCCACAATTTTATTTTATGCCCTGCCAAAGATGCATAAACCAGGCATCCCTCTTCGGCCCATCGTCTCCTGTTGCAATTCACCAACTTATGAGCTGTCAAAACACGTTGCCTGTCTCCTAACACCCCTAGTTGAAAATACTGTCCACACTGTCTCCAACAGCGAGGAGTTCTGTCGCCTCATCAAACGCCATACAGTTCCTGACGACGAGATCACAGCGTCCTTTGACGTTGTCTCTCTATTTACCTCCATTCCAGTCCAACAGGCCGTCGTATGTGCCAGACAGCTTTTAGAGAATTACCCCAGCCTATCGGATAGAACATCACTATCTACGGAAGATATATGTGCCACCTGTGTTTCTCGGGCAGTGTCATCACATTTGGCGACTCTCTCTACAAACAGACACATGGTACATCTACGGGCGCCCCCGTCAGCTCTGTCGTTGCCAACATCGCAATGGGGGAATTAGAGGAAGGCATATTCCTGAACCTACCAGTACAAATCACCATGCGGTGCAGGTATGTGGATGATATTTTGACCATTATCCCTGGGGGTTCGGATGCGCCGCTATTAGAGTATCTCATCCAGTTCACTTTAGAATTGGAAGCGAACGGAACCCTCCCTTTCCTAGATGTCCTAGTGAGGTGGGTGGGCACTCGTCTGGAAACCTCAGTATACCGGAAACCAATGCGCTGCGGGCAATTCACAAACTACAGGTCAGCCCATCCCCTTGTAACCTGAACAGCGCTGCACGCACGCTACTCTCTCTAGCTTGGAGTCATTCCAGCTCAGAGGAAGCCAGACGCACCGAGGTTTCTAGAGTAAACGCTGATCTTACCAATTGTGGATACCGAGCCCGTGCGTTAGAGAGATGCTTACTACAGGCACAAGAGCTTGCCACTCACCCAAGGCCCTCACCCCCTCGCGACAGTGACACGGTACCTACTGCTATTATCCGGGAGCCTCAGACTAGATTTCTAAGATCTTACGCGAGTACCGCATGAAATGCATACAAATTCCTGGTAGGAGTTTACGATCTCTGTCTCGAGAGTAAAAACGCCCATCGCCCCTCTCTTACGCAGCGGCATTGTATACCGGATCAGTTGCCACGATTTTGGCAGCTGCTATATAGGGGAAAGCTCCAGATGTCTTCAGCACCGCCTCGCGGAAAATGACAGGTCCATCCTCCTAGGTGACTCTGAGCACTCTGCAATCGCTGAGCATTTTGGTCAACTCAGCATGACCTCAACCCCAGGCGCGATAGTGAAGCGATCGACCAATCTCGACACTACTATCACCGCCTATGGTTAGAGTCCCTAAATATATCCAGCTGTCACAAAGTTTTAAATTGCAGTACAGGTTCAAGGCTACACACAATTTTGGAGTCAGTAGTTTTTAAGCACGACAAACGCTGGCAGCAATCCCATATGCGCGCCGCGTACCAACAACCATCACTGATTTGGCCTAGTAAGTCACAGAACACTCTCGCGTTTATGTACACGCCTCCCGCATGCACAGCCTATTTAGTTTAGTTTATTCCATTACTAACGTTTTATGTTATGTTTGCATTTCTGTATGTATGTACCTTTCTTGCTGAGGAAAGGGTTCGTTGCCCCGAAAGCTTCTTTGTCGTATTAAAACTTATTAAATTTATTTTAGTTATCGATTTCACTGGCTCTACTGTATTTTGTTCTTATAAACCATGGAAACCAGTATCACAGGCCATTCTCTTTTATACATCGACTAATGTTATTAGTGGAGTCCCCGAGGTTTCGGTGCTGGGCCCATTGTTGTTTTGTGTATTTATCAATGATATCGATGAAGGTATATCAGGCTTAATGTCCAAGTTTGAAGATGATACAAGGTTGTTAATGACAGTATGCTATTGCAACAGGATCTAGAAAAGTTAGGCAGATGGGCTGAGAAGTGGCAGCTGAAGTTTAACATTGACAAATGCAAAGTACCAACGTACCAACTGTTTGGTATTACTCTACTACTCTCCACTTCCTTGAGTGTAGTACCAACTGTGTGGTATTACTCTCCACTTCCTTGAGTGTAGTACCAACTGTGTGGTACTACTCTCCACTTGCTTGAGTGTCATACCAATTGTGTGGTATAACTCAAGGAAGTGGAGAATGAAAGAGACCTGGGGGTAATTGTGCAGTAAGATATGAAATTCTCTGAGTAGTGCAGCCGGGCTGCCAGAGCAGATTGTAGAGTCTTGTCAATGATATAGCAGACTGTCGAAATAACCGCACCTCAAACAACTGCATATTCGAAATAACGGCACGTTGAGATCGGATGTATACATACAGCACAGGTGTCTTGCAATGCCGAAAAAAGAAAACGGAAAGTCACACGATTACGTATTTGTTTACGTTAACCATTTTCAAAATGAATTCTGTACTGATATCACGGATTGTACCACTGTTTTACATTTATTTTAAATTAAAAATCCGTCACTATGACTTCGAAAGTTAATAAACTTCATACAGAAAAGAAAAGCACACAAAAATTAAAGCTTAGTGACAAACTTGATATTATCTAAACTATTACATTAGGGTCACCCAGAATATTAATTCATATTGCGTATGTTCTCTGCTCGATTTGCTGTTTTTCTGGATGAAAAAGCCCAGTTTCTGGGGAAAAAACCTTGCTATCTACGCCTGAGACCCACTAACTCAGCCACGGAGTGAAAAAAGCCTATAAAAGTTCCTCGCGTCGTCGACGGAATTCGAACCTGGGCCTTTTACACCAGATGTGAGGAGGACGGTGACAATACCATTGTGTTCACGCGCAGACTAATCTGGACATAATAAAGAAAATAGAACGGGGCGTAAGCAAAAGTGTATTAATGGAAGAAAATAACATTGGATCGTCAACATGTTTATGATTTTTTATATGCAGTTAATAAAATTGCATTCTTAATCTCTCTACTTCTTATTTTGCCTCATTATTTCCGCATTAAACACATTAAAAATTAAACTTTGTAGATAATGAAAAAATCGAAATAATGGCACCTTGAGTCCCCGAAGGTGCCGTTATTTCGAAAGTCTACTGCATATAGGAATTTTGCTAGCAGGGATAAGGAGGTAATTATCCCCTTGTATAAGGCAATGGTCAGGCCACACCATGAGTACTACATACAGGTCTAGGCCTCATTTTAGGAAGGATTTAGAGGTGATGGAACGAGTACAGAGAAGGGCAACAAGATTAGTGAATGGAACAAAGGGTTGTCCGAAGAAAGGCCTAAGTTTTTAAGCCTTTCTTCACCAGACTAGCACCTGCCATCCAAACTTCCTGGTATGGCATGGGCATGCCACACCGCTTAGCAGTGGTCATCTCTTCTATCGACCCCTTACGTCTACTTCTATCCCCCAGTCTTCAGCCTCTCCTCCCTCCCACTATTATCTTTCATCTAACGCAGGGTTGGCCAACGGGTCGATCGCGGATTTAATTTCGATCGATCACGACGAATTTTAAATATACAGTCATCCCTCGATTTGTGCACCTTGTGCAATGAAATTTTTGAGATGGTAGATCACGGCACATTTTGAAGGAAAAAAGGAGATCGCATCACAAATTAAGTTGGCCACTCCTGATCTAGCATATAGCCTCACACGTCTAAATTTAAAAACATCAAAATTTTGTTCGACCTATTAGGCCTTTTAACACATTTCTCTAGCGTTCAACCCCAAGCAGCGATTTCCTAGCATTTACGTCAAACGTGCGAAATTTTTTATTTCATTTTTTAGGCCCTAGCCACTGAAATCCCAGGAAACTAGGTGGCAGGACCTGCCAGAGCAACTTGTGATACTGGACACACCCGGCTAGCCTCCACGTGGCGAGGTATGACAACGTCGGGCTCCACTAGGGTCCTGGCGGCCAATAAACCGGCCAAACAATAGGCACAACAAACCACACTACACAGGCACGACCCCATACACTTTCAAATCTCTGGCTTGACAGTGTCTGTCCTCGATACAGCGAACACACGCGGAGATGTGAGAAATCCCAGGTGCCGTCTGACACGAACATACCTTATACCTTATACCATTCGCTGTCGACGATGATCAGCGGTGGGGCGAAGACGCGCAGAGGCAGACCTGTGTCTACTATAATACAGTATAGTAGACGTAGGTCCGCCTCTGCGTGCCTGGGGACGGGTACCAGGTGGCAGTTATCCTGGTGGTGGCTGCTCCCTGGTGACGCCTTGTCCTGACACTAGCAACACAACACAGTACAACAACACACCAGAAACTATACTAGCACTCATACAGTAACACTTTTTCAGGCCCGCTTCGTAGAGGTTCTGCGTAAATACAGGATATACAGGTGGAGATAGACGAAAATGTAGGTGCCACCCTACACCTGAATACATATATATATTCCCTATAATGTGGCTCAGTCTGCGCGGTAGCACAGTGGTATCGTCACCGTTCTCCCCATACCGGGTGAAAATGGCCCGGATTCGAATCCCGTCGATGACGCGAGGAACTTTAATGGGTTTTTGCACTCCGTGGCTGAGTTAGTCAGTCTCAGGTGTAGATAGTAAGGTTCCCCCCCCAGCAACTCGGGTTTTTCGTCCAGCAAAACAAGCAAATCGACCGTAGTACACAGAAAATTTACAGACATAATACACAATGCACGACGGAAGATGACTAATTATTCGAGTGGCCTAAAAATAATATTTTTTTTATAATGGGACTCAGCGGTACAGAATTCACATGTTAAAAGAAAGCTGATATCGGCTCAGCGATTTGCTCTACTGGCCCTGTCAAAGGCTAGCAAATTGTATCCAATGATGAATCGCAGGTGATTACGGGTCGAGAACCTGTAGATCTGGTTATAGCTACGAAAAGCCTACAATATGCAACAGAATGAAATCATTCAAAAATGATTCTAGGAATAAACTCGTGTCCTCTTATTACGAAGGAATATACAAAGATGGACATTAAGGAGGAAAGGAAGAGGTTTAAAAGGAGATTAAAAGATGTAGCAAGATCGGTGGGATGGATCAGACCTTGGTAGAATTATCTATAGATTTATTACAAAAGCGGATAATATGAAAGGAATAACAAAAAGGTCAGAATGAAGCCTGGAGCAGACGAAGATAGTCAGTGAGCATGATATGAGCCTGCGCCTGGTTGAACTAGGTATAAAAGAAGAGGAAAGGTGTGTATGTGGAGAATTGGGGGACAGCCTTCATGTTCTCCTGCACTGTGTCTAATATCTGCACTATGAAGAGAGTCCTTCCTTGGAGCACTAATCAGAAATTTTTGTAAATAAAGAATTTTATATGGAGTTTATATGGTATGTATATAGTTTTTATACGTCGAGGTCATAGATTTTATGTGTAAATATGGTTTTATGATATACCTGTACATGTAAATCATGTAAAAAAAGCCTTTCAAAATCAATACCAAGCATCCGTCTTATGCTTCCTTTAGGATTCAGATTGATGGGCCTAATTACCAACAATACCTCAATGCAGAATACTGGCCCAGAGGTCTATTGGTAATGCCATACTATGGGACACCAAAGAACAAGAACTTATCAAGCCCGAACCCCATTCCACAACAATGTATAACTACACCAGCATAGCTACCTGTCCTCTCTAGCGGAGTCTCCCAAATTATATCCGAGAGCGGGTGCAACTTATGGATGTCTAACGTGGAGATGTCGAGCGAACATCGGACCGATCGCATTCCAGTTAGAATATCCAGAATGAGAGCACATCGAACGCGACATCGATCCCGGGACGAGATTTCAGATCATTATGTGAAAAGCAAATGACTGTTCCAAGAGTAATCTCATCATAGTACAACCTTCTGTCGAAGTAAAAATTCGATGTTTCCTACAAAACATCAGGAGTGTCAAAAACAAGCTAGATGGTCTACTTGATTTGCTTTCCTGCTCAGAGTACGACTTCGTCATTCTGATTGAAACCTGGCTCAGAGATGAAATGGAAATTGCTGCCTTCACCTCAAATCTTGGCTATCACACGCTGGCTGCTAATAGAATTGGGAGACGAGGTGGCGGTGTAGCAATCTGTCAAAGGAGTTCACTACCCCTGATTAAGGCATCCACTTATCCAGGAGGTGATATAGAAGCTGTTCTTGGAATCTACCGAATTGCTGGTTTGTCGATCTCTGTGTGTGCCGTTTATTTACCTCCACCAGTTTCTGAGGATTCTGTCCTTAATCTGACAGCATGGCTGTCATCCACAATCAATCATCGGCAAAAGCTAATCATCCTCGGAGACTTTAACCTTCCACTGCCAGCCACAAAGAAGCTCCTAGATACTCTATCATTGAACATGTCGGAAATGGGCATTGGTCTTATTCATGTTCCTCCCTCACACGGCAATGCCACCCTGCAGCGCATCTTCTCAAACTGTTTAGTAGAGGAAACCCTGACCATAACTGAGAACTTCCACCCGTCCGATCATGTTCCGATTGCTGCGATGATATCTCTGCAGGCACCTAAGGATGAACGTACACAAGTACAAACTACGAACACCGTCAGGAGAGTATACAATCCAAAATACATCAACATTGGAAAAGATACTACCCTTTTGCAACTTTACCCATGGAACATACTGGCTGAGCCTAACATAAATGAGGCTGCCTACTGGCTTTCGAGATGGATGGAATTCATTGCAAGGTCTGCAATGTCCAAAACTTGCATCCTTAGTCCCCACTCAAAGCCATGGTGGAATGACCTCCTGACCAAGGCCTTTAGGGAAAAACAGGCAGCCCATGCTCTTACAAGAAGTCGCCTTCACAAGAGTCATACGCCAGATTTTCCAAAGCAAGGATGGATTTCCAGAAGAGGAAACAATTTTCTATTGACAATTTCATGAACGGTCGTCTATCCAGGGGAAAACGTGTGTGGTCCACAAGTCATACTTGCACCCCTCTGCCTTTAGATGTCCAGGAATGGTGTGAGCATGTGCTGCGTTTTAAGCGAGATCACCGTGTGTCCGAAGCATATCCTTGGAACGAAGCGCTTAACATTTCTTCACCTACTAGTAATATAGAAATTTCCGAGGAACAACTAATAAAAATAATAAATTCACTACCTGACAAGTCCACCATAGGAATTGACGCAATACCTCTATTTAGTCTAAAAATTGCTTCTCATTTCATCAGCAAAGGGCTCACTCAACTCTACAACAAAGTACTCAAATTTGCACAGGTGCCTTCAAGCTGGTTATCATACAGAGTCGTGGCAGTTCCGAAAAAGTCTCATGCGAAAAGACCGGCTGACTTCAGGCCAATATCAATTGCCTCTCCCTTCCTGAAATGCCTCGAGAAGTGCATCTATAATGATGTAGCACTCGCAATCTTTGCGCATAGGCCAGAACACATCCATTATGCCATGCCTAATAGATCTACGGTAACCTGCCTACAGTCATTATCACAGAAAATACTTCAGGCCTGGAATGACAACGAAGATCTTCACACCATTTTTCTCGACATGAAATCTGCTTTCGACTCAGTCCAAATAACACCCCTTCTTGCCTTACTTGAGAGATTCTACGGGATATCCGGAAAGATGCTCGAGATCCTCAATAGTTTGCTATCTAGGAGAATGCTTCACTTCGAAGGCGATGGCGTTAAAGTCACTAAAAGCGTTGAAGTAGGGATCCCACAAGATAGTTGTCTCTCAGCCTTGTTATTTGCAGCAATATTCGTTCCACTAATGGATCAAATTCCAGCGTTCCTATCTTATGCTGATGATACTGTTTGCTATTTGCCATGCAAACGCCATGTTGGTCCTTCACAAGAAAGACAAACCGCCTCTGAATCTGTAAACAGCTACCTAAATACATTCTATAAGTATGCTAAATTTTTTGGCCTGTCAGTCAATCCAGAGAAGTCAAACTATCTTATCTTTACGCCAAGTCGGATGACTTCTACTGATACTGCATCTTCTCTACTTCCGGTATTGGCAGGAAATGTCCTGACTCCCACAGACAGTGTCAAATTCCTAGGAGTAATCCTTGATGCCAACCTCACATATAAAAAACAAATGCAAGCTCAGTATTCCAAAGCCCTGAGAGCGTTCTGGGGAATGAAAATTGATCTGTGCAAAACGCACAATAAGAAAATAATCAAGAAGTACCTCGCAACTTATTTCTGTAGTGTACTCTCCTATGCCGTGGAAGTTTGGTCGGCGGCACCACCCACCAGCCTCAGGAAACTGTGGGGCCTCGAATTCTGGGTGCTGAAGTGGGCCAACTTGTGGTCGCACCAGATCTACACAACATCTAAATCTACTCTCTGCTGCAACCTGCAATATACGCCCACAGTCCACAGAGCCCATGTGCTAAAAATAAAGTCATTCCTTCATCTGTGCTCAGCTAAGCAGGATCACATCAACATCTGGAACACGGTTGGTTGGCGTTTGCCAGGCAGACATCTCCGTAGTACACCCTCCTTATGCTCAAGGCTCCAGCGGTTACAGAATTTCAAAGGACACTTCCCTAATGTGACTCTGGACACTCTCAACTCGCTCGACATCGACCTGTGGACGATAGACAAGGCATATCGAGATGGCATCTTGTCCCATCTTGCTGTTTGTAAAGGACATTTATGTAAGTGCCGATCTTAGTTAGCCGATGTAATTTCATGTTCAGCTCAACTTGTAGTCCTTTTTCGCTGTAATTACTACTTCATTCATTTTTACATTTTGACTATTATCTTTGCTTTGATCTATTAATTATTATTTAGTTATTATTATTATTTTATTTATTTATTTATTTATTATTATTTTTTATAAATCAAAATCACTTGTATAAACAACTAATTGTAAGATTCCTCTGGCTTTCTGTGTAAGGAATCACTAGTGTATAAAATTTATGTTAATAAAGAATCTTATTATTATTAAATATGACATTGTAAAATTTGTAAATACACTGGTGTGCAAAATTTAAGGACCAGTCAGGTTTTCACCTGTAGCTTCTCATAGGAGTGGCCTGGATATGGGGAAACGCATACCAAAGCAACCTAGTGACGTACAGAATGATGAAGGAAACAACAACGGAAACAAAACGGTACAGAGGGACTTTATTCAAAAATGGCAACATAGCACTGGCTGCCATGATACAGATGCACAACTGCCAAAGATGGAACAAAGGGAAGAGGTGGTCCTCAGTAGGAGATATGGCCACCTCTAATGTCGATGCAGGCTCTGCACCGCCTGTCCATACTTAGAACAATATTGTTGATAAGTTCTTGAGGTAACATCGTCCATTCCTCTGTCAGCGCCATCTTCAGCTGGTGAACATTTTCTCGTGGGTGTGGATGTGCCGCTAGGCATCTCCCCATAGCATCCCATATGTGTTCGGTGGGATTTAGATCGACGGAATCGGGCAGGACAATCCATATGAACAATGTCCTCACTTTCCAAAAGCATATCAACAGCTGTAGTGCGATAGGGTGTGGCGTTATCATCCATAAACACGAACTCGGCGCCAATGGAACCTCGGAACAGATGCACATGGGGAAGGATTACCTCAGTACAGTAGCGTGCACCAGTTACAGTACCGCCTTCCAGTATCTGAAGTTGTGTACGTCCATTCAAGATAATGCCTCCCCAGACGAGAACGCCTTGACCGCCATATCGATCCCTTTCAGTGATGTTTGCGGGGTGATACCGTGTGCCAACCTCTCGCCAGATTAGCTGATGTCCATAATCGCTGCCGAGACTGAATCTACTCTCATTAGTAAAGAGTACCTTAAGTAAAGATTTTGTGGTTGTAACATTTAGAAATAGTGTTGGTCCTTAGGTTTTGCACACCAGTGTAGTTCTTCGCTAAAGAGCTTTAGATTAATAGCACAATCATCATGAGACTTTATTCTAGATAGTTGAAACCAAGCTCCTCGTGGCAGGGGCAGTAACGCTGCTGTTATGCCTGACTGCTTCAGGTGGCAGCCGGAGCCAAATGGTTGAATAAATTTTAAGTTTTATCAACATCAATGAGCTTCATATAATGACTCCCTATAATGTATTGTGATATCAACTGTCGCACACTGACCAGTTCATTGTCGTCGTACAACGCGCTACACCGAAGCTCGAACCTCACAACGAACCTCCACCTTTCGTAATCCTTTAGTTTTCTTTCGGCAGGAGGTGGTTTGACCAGTTCGACACCATTTTTCGTACACCTTAACCACAGTGGGCTGTGAGCAACCTACAAGACTGGCCGTTACCGATATGGAAGCACCCGAAGTTCTCACAGACATGCCATTTGAAACTCCCTGATACCTTTACTACGTCCCATAACTGCTACTTTATCACTTTGATAAAGAGCAGATGTAATTTACCACTGCTCTGAACCTGTTCAGCTTTTTAAACAGCGAACTATATGAATAGCTGCTGGAACGAGTACAGAGAAGGGCAACGAGATCGGTGAATGGAACAAAGGGTTGCTCATACCAAGCAAGGTTCTGCAAATTGCAATATCTGGAGACTAGAGACCTGCGAGGTGATCTGATTGAGGTGTATAAGGCCTTGAATGGTTTGAGCAAGCTCAGTGCTGATGGGATTCTTCCTCTTGCTCAGATTACGCAATTGAGGGGGCATAAATTCAAATCGAGGAAAACGGTTGTAGAATAATTATGCGGAAATTTGGCTTTAGCCAGCGGGTGATTGATTGCTGGAACAAACTTCCATCTGTCGTTGTGGAAGTTGACAGCTTAAATAAATTCAAGGCAGAATTAAACAAACTTTTGGAGTGAATGGATGGGTGAAATGGGAAGGTTTTTTGTTGTTATTGTCTGATGCTGTATAAGCTTGCTTTCTTGCATAAAATGCCTATACTAATGCTAATGCTATGCGATATAGTCCATTATAATGGGATGGTCAGAATTCTGTGATCAGTGTGTGTGTGGATTAAAGTAATTAAACGAAACAGAGCTAAGAGATGAAAGTGTAAAGAACACAAGGTGCCAAAACTAGTAAGGAAAGGATAGAAAAAAAAAGTATTAAAGGAAGTCCCAACGCAGTGTTCGTGATCAATTAAGGTAATTAAATAAGCAATAAGATTAATGAAATTAAGGTAAATAAATCAATGTGTGCGGAAAAAGTTGAATCTGATGTAAGAGTAGGACGATGTAATAGTAATGGAGGCATGTGATGCAAGAAAGCAAGTGAATGAGCTTATGTAGCATCAGCCAAAAAAAAATAAAAAAAATAATAATAATAAATAAATAAAATAAACAATTTCACACATACATTCCCTCTAAAAGTTTGTTCAGTTCCTCCTTGAATTTATTTAAGCTATCAACTTCCATAACAAGAGATGGAAGTTTGTTTCAGCAATTAACCACCCGCTGGCTAAAGGCAAATTTCCGCGCATCTCCTCTACAACTGTCTTTCTCAATTTGAATTCATACCCGCTCAGGTTCGTAATCTGAGCAAGCGGAAGAATCTCATCAGAATTCAGCGTGCTCAACCCATTCAAGGCCTTATACACCTCAATTAGATCACTTCGCAGGTGCCTAGTCTCCAGCAGCTGCAATTTGCAGAAATTAAGCCTGCCTTGGTAAAAGGACCGGACCCCTTTGTTCCCCTCACCAATCTTGTTGCCCTTCTCTGTACACACTCAAGCAACTCTACATCCTTCCTAAAATGAGGCCTCCACACCTGTGCGCAGTACTCGAGGCGTGGCCTGACCATTGCCTTGTAAAAGAGATAATCACCTCCTTTTCCCTACTAGAAAAATTCCTGTTTACCATTGACAATACCCCATGACCTGCTCTAGCCGCCTGTCTGCATTGCTCAGAAAACTTCATATCTGACTGCACAATTACTCCCAAGTCTTTTTCATTTTCTACCACCCTAAGTGTAGTACCACACAGTTGGTACGTTTCTCTGAGGTTACTTCTACCCATATACAGTATTTTGCATTTATCAATATTAAACTTCAGCCCATCTGCCCAAATTTTCTAGATCCTGTTGCAGTAGCATACTGTCTTTACTGTCATTAACAACCCTGCCAACCTTTGCATTATCTGAAAACGTCGGCATTAAGCAACTCTACATCAATGCTTTCATCAATATCATTGATAAATATACAAAATAACAGTGGGCCCAACACCGAACCCTGGGGGACTCCACTAATAACATTAGTCCACGAAGAGCAGTGTCCATTGATTACCACTCTCTGTCTTCCCCAACTCAACCATCTCTTTATCCATTGTAGAAACTTACCCTTAATACCACACTGCTCCAATTTGTACAGTAGTCTTTCATGAGCAACAGTGTCAAAAGCTTTCCTGAAATCTATGTATATGATATCAAAATCATTATTTGCATCCAGTTCCTTTGTAACCACATCATAATATCCAATCAAATTTATCAGACAAGACTTTCCATTAACATATCTATACTGTGTGTGAATTATTACTCTAGTCTTGTCTAGATGATCCTGCAATGCATCTTTAACCAGTGACCAAGGGCGGTTCTGTAGGCATGCATGCACGCAGGCGGCCAAATCCCTGTGGCTACCGATAATGTACTTTAAAGAATAAAATTAAAATGTAATTTAATATTATTTTAATATAGTGGTCTGCGATGAAATAGCAAACGTGGCATTGTTAATAAATAATAATGTATTCTCTAAATTATGTCTAATTTTCATTGTGAATGAAAATTAAACATAAAAATAACGTAACAAACGTTACCGTAAAATTCAGAAGTCATACCAACATTCACAATGGGAACATAAACATGACCGTAAACATATTTGGTAGCCATGGAAACACAACATGCTCTTCTTTCAGACTTCAAAAAATTGATGTTTGCATGATACAGCTGTGCACTATGCTTCTTGATTAGACCGGGGTTCGAGCCCGTGTCCACCAAATACGGAGGATGCGGACATGACCACCGCATATCCCGGAGCAATATGGCCTTAGTTGCTAATGCTCCTAAAAACCAAATCACAACAACAAATAACATAGGTACAAGGTTTTATGCTTATGTTATGTTTAATTTTCATTGTAAATGGGCCTTTATTTCCGTACCGTTAATCTTAAAGCGACACTTACATCATTGTTTTAATTGTTGACGGAACCGAAAGGAAATTTAAATAAAGAGAGAAATGCGAACGAACGTTATTAATTTAAATATTCACCCAACAATCAATTCTCTTGTCGACCATTTTCAACATTTTCTCAGCAAAAAATGCGTTACTACCGAGTGAGCATTGATAGGGGCGGCCAAATATCTCAAGCACGCAGGCGACTAACAGCCCAAAACCGGCCCTGCCAGTGATTACATTATTTTCCCAAGAACAGAAGTTAAAGTAACTGGTCTCTAATTACTTGTGTCACCCTTAGATCCCCCTTTGTGAATTGGGGATACATTTGCACATCTCCAGTCAGTGGAGACTTCCCCTGAGTCCAAGGATGCTCTCATAATTATGGCTAACGGTTTGCTTACTTTCCATATTGCCCTCGTGCTACACTAATAGTCCAATGGATGGAAAAACGAAGGGCAGATAGCAGAAAAATACAAAGCAAAGAGAAGAGTTTTAAAGAATACTTGGGCAAGCTAGGGGCGTAACATCCTAACTACTTATTGAGTATCCTGACTAAGTAAACGTCAGTAGAAAAAGAAGCTAATATCATGTCTATTATATATTAAGAAGTACAAAGGTGTTAAAAAAAATTGAAATAGAAATACCGAAAATATAAAAACGGGGAACTCAATCTATGCAAACTTTATATATAGATATGTATTATTTTTTTCCTTTCTAATCTCCCTATTTCTTACTACACTTCAACTTTGAAGACGACGTTTTTGCCAACGCAGTACTTTTCAGGAACACATCACCTATGGTTCGCGAAAGTTTATTGTATATGAAGGCAATATGCCTCTAATACAGGCCTGGCCAACCCGCGGCCCACATTATTTTTTGCGGCCCGCCAGATGATTTTTATACTGTACTACTGCATTAGGCACGATAAATAACAAGAATTTTAATACTAGACCAGCTGTACTTCCCAGAATCCCACCACTCCTTCCCTTTTTCGAACCGGAAACTCTACAGATGGAAGTAATTGATTTACACTCCAACAATGAATTAAAACGCATTCACGCCACGACATCAAAAATCAAATTTTATAACACGTATGTGACAGTGGAAAAGTATCCCAGATTAAGATTTTTTTGCACGAAAAAGTGTGGGCCTTCGGATCTACATACGTTTGTGAAACTTTCTTTTCAAAAATGAAATTTATTAAAAGTAAATCTCGAGCTTCAATAACAGATGAAAACCAATTAAGATGTGCAACTACCAATATTGAAGTAGATTTTAAAAAAATTGAGTGATCGCAAAGAAAAGCAAATGTCTCATTGATGTAGATATACAGGGTGTCTCAAAAATACACGGCATAACTTCATGAATGAGTTCCTCATATGTAGACAATAAAAATATTTTATATCAACATAGTTCCGGAAATGCTTGGTTTCCGAGTTTTGAAGGTCTATCTATGACACTTAACTGCTCACATCACCTTATAGTAATTGTTCAAAATGTCCATCTTCTGTCTGAATACAGGCCTCACATCGACGTCTCATGGACTCGCGAAGACGATGCCAAATTCCTGGCATGTTTCGTATTGTCTCACAACCTGCCATAATTCGATTGCGGAGAGTTTCCACATCAGCTACCGGAGTCAAATACACCAATGACTTTAAATGGCCCCACAAGAAGAAATCTAGTGGGTTTAAATCAGTGAGCGTGGAGACCAGGCAGTTGGTTCACCCCTCTACTTCAGGAGTCGTACATCTTGGTCGTCCTCTGTCGGCAGCACGAGGTGTAAAGGTACCATGTTCACAAAGGCGGCGATGGATACCTTCAAACGTTTTCCTGTCTGGACATCTTCGTTCTGGGAACCTTTCGTGGTACAAACGACGAGCCTCCAGAGCATTGCCGTCCGCCAAACCGTACATAAAGTGCATATCCATTTGCTCCTGATTTGAGTACATGGTCGGAATGGAAAACCACCAGATTCTGTCAGTACAGTACCTTGTTATGAAGGAAATCACCTGCTGGAGATAAAACATTCCGGTTAATAACTCGGGAACCAAGCATTTCCGGAACTATGTTGATACAAAATATTTTTATTGTCTACGTATGTGGACCTCATTCCTGAAGTGATTCCTCATCCCTCATGCCGTGTATTTTTGAGACACCGTGTATAATAAAAATGAATGAATAAAATAAATTTTATGGCATTGATTTTTTATTTTTAAAAGATTGTTTTATTTTGTGTGGCCTGCAGAAAATTCTAGTTCGTCAAGGTGGGTCGCAGAACGATTTGGGTTGGCTAAGCCTGCTCTAATACATTACTGTTAAATTGTGGCACTTCCAAAAGCCAATGTTATGGAGAAATCTGCAATTCGTAGTTGAGTATTCCTTGGTCCATATCAATGCTAAATCTAAGGAAAGGACGAACAACAAAGGGATAATTCCTCAGAACTAGTAAGACTCTTCGACCTGCGGGATAAATTAGTGCATTTATATAAACAATATTCATATCAGCGAAGAAAATCATTACTGTAATTCCTCTCATCTTCAAAATGGTGCCTCCTGAACACTTCGTTTAGGCAATTCGTAACCCCCCCCCCCTTTTTGACAATCATTCGCGGCCAGAAGAAGTTGTCATTTAGCTGTTTTAGTCATCCAATATACCAAGCACCACAGTTAAAAATGACCTGATTTTTTTTTTTTTTTTTTTTATTGTGGATTCGATCTCACAGTTTACATATCAGTCACTATGTACGCTGCTGCAGAATCACAGTTAGACTTTGAGTCGATATTGTGAAACCTAATTTTTTTTTATTAAACTAATGATACAAATATAAACTAATTTTAGGAAACTGAGAGCCATGTGGAAGGCTGAGTATTATTCGTAATGAAATAAAAGAAGTCCTCTACCCACTACCCAAATAAATTATTCATAATTTCTATTACTTATAAAAATTTAAACATATTAGCAGAAGCAGATTTCCTAGATATAGCACGGCCGACCAAAGATAATTCCAAAAGGTCAATGCCTCGTGGGCGTAGTCTTTCATTGCAGCTCTTGATATACCGTTTATCTCTGACACAAGGGCATCATTTATTAAGGTAGAGAATTGCGCATGTGAGATGCTAGACATTCGATAGGAAAATTTGATTAACACTTCCGACAACTAATATAAGATGCTTCAAAGATACAATAACCCTAAAAAGCTTCCAACTAAAAAAAAAAATTATACAACTATCGTAAAAAAGTGCAAATGCATCCTTTTGTAAGCAGCTATAATGGCACATAAAAGTATCAAAAAAAAAAACCATTTTGTAGATTGTAAGCGAATCTCAACGAATTACCTGACTCTTGAGCTCTGAATACGTAGCACAGCTCCATAAAGAGAAGTCCACTGCACGGTCAATTTATTAAGATCATGGAGGCTAAATGCAACAACGTATGTAAAAATGAATAAATAAATAATAATAATAATAATAATAATAATAATAATAATAAATAAAATAAAATAAAAATAAATGTAAATCTAAGAAGTTACTTGGTGTGTGACGTAAGGAGAAAAGCGATATAAAGCCGTGTTACCAAATGGCTGAAGTAGCCTTGTGCCGTTAAAACTAAAATATAACAACAACCAGTGTCCAAACGAATCCTTGAAGTGTTAATAGTAACCGGCAATAAGAAATGGCAGGATTTCACGGAGTTCAAAGCAGCACGATTACACTGCACTGTTCTGCATATTTGTGTTGAAATTTATGGTATTTTTAGGTGTACTTATAGCGTTAATTCTAAAAATCCAAACCATTTTTACTTATCACGTAAGCTTTAGTTACTTTCCATAAGATTTTTTTCTTTGTTACCCATTTCATGTAGACGCGATATGCGTACTACTTCGTGACCGAAAGGTATAGAAGTGTCCAGATGTGTTCAGATATGTCTTGACCTGAAAGTCGGCTATCTATATAAAGTGTTTCTTCCACATTCAGTTGTTTTATGATTTCATATTTTGTTTTCGACAATGGCAAGTTGTTGTTGTGTTAAAAATCCAAATATATTTTGTTACTTTTGAGGCACCTACTATGTTTGTGGAGAAATAAAAGCATGATATATTATTTGTGAAAAATGTAAAGGCTGCATAATTTTTTTCCCGGAAATTAGATGACTATGATAAAAGTTAGAATTCTCCCACACAGCTGTACATGGCTTGGCTTGGGATTACAGAAATATGGTAAAAAGAAAGCCATGACATCTGCCATTCCAATGATGTAGAAGAGAGGGCCAAGGGATAATATTAATGTAAAGTGACCAGATCCTAAATATTCTAATGCGGGAAATATGGGGGATTTTGAACCCCCCCCCCCCTAGAAACAATATACAGATATTTCTTTAAAATTTTTATATAAAACTATTCAAATACAAAATATAAATTAAATACATATACTTCTTTGAATTAAACATAAAATAAAATATCACACTTCTTAAAAAAAAATATATATAGCCTATACTTGTTTTTTTCTTTCACAGAAAGGTTGAAATTCCGCATACGGTACCACTCGTGGTACGCTATGTAACGAACAGAAGGTTGCGTGAAGGGCGAACTAAGAAAAATAATTGTAATTAGAAAGAAAAAAAAATCATTTATTGGACGGGTCATGTTTTTAATCTATTTTCATTTTTGTTTAGTGAAAAAATTTTTGTTTTTTTCCTGTGAAATAATAAAAATACAGTACATACTTCTTTTAACAATAAAAACAAGACAATTAAATATATTTTCCCGCCGAGTGAATTTTTCTTAATAATTCTTCATTATTTGCTATTTCTTCTTAAAATTCTTCACAAGAATTAGCAAACTTGCACTATTGCTTTCGGTGTTTCTACTCAGTTTTGTTTTCGTTGACATCCACAGCTTATTTACTACCGAGAAAACTCTTTCCGTTGTACCATTGGTTCCTGGAAAACATAATGCAAATTATTTGCATTGTTTGCCATTAAATATGGAGGCTACAGGTCAAATCCAGGGCATTTCCCGGGATGTCTGGTCACTTTATATTAATGGCTTACTTTTGTTCCATAAATATAGCAGCTTTTATAACTCGAAGAATAAGCAGCACATTGTGTACTTCAACAGTAGTATCAGAGGGGGATATGAACACATTGACCTTTATCCCAGGAGGGGATAAATTTAACCCCCAGGTGGAGCTGCATACTTCCAGTGCGTTTATATTTTGTTCCTGGGTGGCGTTGTTTGCTTCTGCCAGTGCTATTTTATTTTCTTGTTTTTTCTCCCTAGATGGTGTTAGTGGTATTTTAAGAATTTAAATTTTACCTTGAGCTGGTTTTGAACTTGGGTTGGCATGCTTGCTTGCTTGCTGCTGACATATCCTCTCAGCTGACGGGTGCCCTGGTAGCAGAAAGTTAGATAATGCCTTTGAATGCATCGGTTGTGATGTCAAAAGCAGAACTTGGAATGTTTTGAAAGTTAATTTTGTTGTTTGTTTGTTTGTTATTTGGTTTTTAGGAGCATTAGCAACTAAGGCCATATTGCTCCGGGGATATGCGGTGGTCATTCCTGACCTTTCCGCATCCTCCATATTTGATGGTCACGGGCTCGAACCCCGGTCTAATCAAGAAGCGTGTGCTACGCACTGCTGCTCCTGCCCACATGCCTACGGAGGTGCCGTTAATTTTGTGCCAATGCATTCTGGGGTTGAAAATGGGAGTGTATGCAGGCTGAAATTTCAAGCCCGGTTCCCAAAGAATTGTGGGTATTTTTGAAATATGATTTGGATGTTGTGGTGAGGGGACCTGCCCGCCACGATGTTTGTTTTCCTGAAAGTCGTTATGCAGGATGAAAGGCTGAAAAAGACTTGTGAGAATTACACTTAGAATTTCCATTCAAACAAATGAAAAGGCAGCACCACCATGATGTTTGTTGATATTTTCCCAAAAGTCGTTATGCGGGATGAAAAGCTGAAAAATCTGTTTGTACTAATTAATGATGTTCGTTGACATTTTCCCAAAAGTTGTTATGCGGGATAAAAAGCTGAAAAAGACTTGTGTGCTCGGAACTTACAATTTCTACCCAAGCAATTAAGTGTTGACAGAGTCTTAAAAGCTGACATGTCCCAAATCCTTCTTAGGTGTATATTTTGACCAGCAGATAAAAGTATTTTTCTTAAAGTTTCCAAATTAGACAAAGTTTTATTCAGCAGTTAAGTTCTTTTAAACAAGTTAATTTTTCTTTGCATTTACCTCTTTAGTAGTTAAAGTTTATTTCCACCTTAGCATTTAAATTTAAAGTGCATATCAGCAAATAAGAGTTTTTCTGAAAACTACTTAAAAATTACAATATTTGAAAATCAGACTTAGTTGATTTTGTGAACCTCATTTAAACAGTTAAGTTTATTTTTAGTTTTCATCAGCATTAATCTCAGTTAAATTTAAGTTTAATTTCTGAATAGTACTTATACTAAGTAACCACAGACATAGCTAAAAGTTTACAAATGGATAATTTATTGTTCGTAAGAAGCATACAAAAATTATTTTCCAAGCTAACAAGCAGAATGCAAATTCATGTCACAATAGTGTTTCTATTGTGACATGAATTTCCTTTGTGACTATGATGTAGTCACAAAGGAACTGGATGCAAAGAATAACTTTGATATCATATATTTGGATCTTAGAAAAGCCTTTGATACTGTTGCACATGGAAGACTGCTGCACAAATTGGAGCATTGTGGCATTGGA
Source organism: Mastigoproctus giganteus (assembly GCF_048544385.1). Lineage (NCBI taxonomy): Eukaryota > Metazoa > Arthropoda > Arachnida > Uropygi > Thelyphonidae > Mastigoproctus > Mastigoproctus giganteus. The sequence continues at coordinate 153,407,916 of NC_143582.1, forward strand.
GGCATATTGCTGCTATGGATAAAGGGATGGTTGAGTGGGAGAAGACAGAACGTGGTAATCAATGGACACTGCTCTTCGCGGACTAATGTTATTAGTAGAGTTCCTGAGGGTTCAGTGTTGGGTCCATTGTTGTTTTCTGTATTTATAAATGATGTTGATAACGGTAAATCAGGCTTAATGTAGTTTGCAGACGATACGAAGGTTGGCAGGGTTGGTAATGAGACTAATGACAGTACACTGCTGCAACAGGATCTAGAAAAGTTGAGCAGATGGGCTCAGAGGTGGTAATTGAAGTTTAACATTGACAAATGTTAAACTTCAATTGCCACCTCTCTTCAATTGACAAAAGTAGTACATATGGGAAGCAGTAATCCCAGAGTAACGTATCAACTCGGTGGTACCACACTGACAGTGGTAGAGAATGAAAAGAACCTGGGGGTAATTGTGCAGGCAGATATGAAGTTTTCTAAGCAGTGCAGACGGTCTGCAAGAGTAGCTCATGGTGTCTTGTCAATGATATACTGGAATTTTTCTAGTAGGGATAAGGAGGTGATTATCCCCTTGTATAAGACAATGGTCAGACCACACCTTGAGTACTGTATACAGGTCTGAAGGCCTCATTTTAAGAAGGGTGTAGAGCTGTTGGAAGGAGTACAGAGAGGGCAACAAGATTAGTGAATGGAACAAAGGGTTTCGCGGACTAATGTTATTAGTGGAGTTCCTGAGGGTTCAGTGTTGGGTCCATTGTTGTTTTCTGTATTTATAAATGATGTTGATAACGGTAAATCAGGCTTAAGTTTTGCAAATTACAGTGTCTGGAGACTAGGCACTTGGGAGGTGATCTGATTGAGATGTATAAAGCATTGAATGGTTTGAGCATGCTCAATGCTGATGGGATCCTTCCTCTTGCTTAGAATAATCGCCTGAGAGAGCATAAATTGAAATTGAGGAAAGACGGTTGTAGGATAGATGTGTGGAAGTTTGCCTTTAGCCAGCGGGTGGTTGATTGCTGGAACAAATTTCCATCTTTCGTTGTAGAAGTTGATAGTTTAAATAGATTCAAGGCAGAACTTGACAAACATTTGGAGTGATGGGTGAAATAAGGGTTTTTTTTTTTTTTTTTTGGCTGATGCTATATAAGCTTGCTTTCTTGTATCGTGTGCCTTTGCTAATGCTAATGCTAAGAAGAACATACACATTTTCTGCCCTTTTTTCACTCAGTTGAAAGGAAAGAACTTGTGTTTGAGAGATTCTAACTCTCAAATCACGGAACCAACTGTTTGGTAGATACCATACTTATTAATTAGACCTTATTAATCGGATACACAAGTGGGTGCTTTTCTAGAATGCTCATGTGGGCAAGTTGAATCTGTGGGTTCCGTTTAACTTTGTGGACAAAAAAAACATGCTTCTCTGATGTGTATTTTTGCCATGGAGTCTAGAGACAGCAGGAAAATTTCCAGTGAACTACAAACCATTTTCAGGTGGAGTGACACGTTTTTAACGATATATTTGGCCCGATGGCACAAGTCTAGTCTGAGACGACCCAGTAGCTCTAGACTTAAATTAAAAACACTCACATTTTTTTTAGGTCTTTACCGCCGCTCTGGCTGAGCTGTACTTTGAGACACAAATAAGTTTTTCCTAAGTCTAGATATTCTTCCAACGTTCACGGGATGAAAAATTCTACCGGTCCTGTAGAATTTTTCTATAGGACCGGTAGAAAAAATTTGGTGGACCTGTAGAAAAAATTCTACAGGTCCACCAAAGCAATAGGAAGGAATATAATGTAGGAAGAGTGCTCAATGCAAAAATTAGTTCCAGATTGAGCAAAGAGATCCGGTTCTAACCTCATGAGCTCCATTACTGAAAAATATTGTTGTGTTTCTGGCGTCTACCTCCTTTTTTGACTGCGGAATTTTTGCTTAATGGCTTGTCCCACTTCAGACGCATGATTTATAAATGCTTGCTACACTGGCACCCCAGAAATGACATTGTCAACCATATTACGCCCTGCCAACAGAACTTGGCAACCAATGAACATTGCTGTGGGTTTCAGAAGGGGAAAAAACGTGTATGCCAAACAGAAAAGACTGCCTAGTCTATGGCCTCTATGGGGGACCCCGCGGAGTAATGGTTCCCTCCCACCTACACGGAGTAGTAATGAACAAAGGGATTGGAAATGCAATTTAATTAAGATGTTTCTTCCTCTGAACTGAAAAAGCTGACCGCTGTCTGTGCGTATTTGAATTGATATGAAGTGGAAAGTTGAAAGTAACACTCGGGAATAACATAAATGCAAGGATCCACCTCTCCCTGAATGGCATAACTTGCAAAAGAAGAGACTTGGTATTGCCTACAATCTGGTCTTCGATCACACCTCTGTATACAAAGTAGGAGTTGATGCCCCATTTATACCGCTTGGATATTTAGAATGCATAGTTCCTTCCAATTTGGCACCCAAGTTGTCAAAGCCTAACAACTCGCCTAGTCTTGTCTCAGGGAAGCGAAGATACACATTTTCGATTTCAAGAGTATCAAAACCATGGGTATTTACACTTGCCTTGATTTCGGGAACAACATTCATTATAGCCTGTAGGATTTCAGAACCACGACTGTAATTACCGTGGGGAATTTTACAATCACGTCGGGCTCTACTTGATGGCCCATCAAGCGTGATTCTCCTTTCATCAATGTTCGATGAAAGAATTTTATCTTTAGGTATCCATTTTTCGACGTATACTCCTTTGAAAGTTCTGAATTTGGCGTCGATCTCGTTCTTGATTTGCAGTTCAAATCTATGACTTTGGCCGTTTGGAAAGGAATCCCCAAATCAGCTTCACTCTTGATGTAAAATGTAAATCTTTGTCTTAACTCGGTCTGAACAACTTTCAACTCTTGTGTTGTTGTTCAGTCAGTTTCGAAGAATTTTCATACTTTGGTTTCAAAACAAAGTTCTGTATGACGGGATGAAAGGTTTTTCAGGAAAACTATAAACTCTGCCCATCCTTAGGAAATGTTATTTCAAGAACTAGGAATGTGGATTTCTGCTAAAGCAACTTCCCACTTGCTGGTGAGCGAGATAGCACTGACAAAACAACAGTAAAATTCGATTGCATGTTTTCAGGATGTAAATCCATGCACGCATTACCTGGGAAGTTTATGAAGAACATCGTTGGCATCAATCCAAGAATTAAATGAGGCCAGATATCCAATCCACTTGATGAGTCGTTTTCTCTTTGCTTTTTCAATTAGGAAAATGTCTGATGACAGTTCGTCTTTAAGTTTAACCTTCTGGATTGCTCTTCATAGAATGTTCCTTTGTTTAGCAGGCACGATCTTTTACTCTGTAGACTGGTGGCTGTCTTATTTTTAAAACTTTAGACATTGTAAACACTTCTCAATTTAAGTAGCCCCAGAATCCTTTGCGGAAAGGATGACAACCACTGCTTAACACAACACGATCGCCGACTTTAAATTTAGGAATCCATTCTTTGGGTATTTTCAAGTACAGCTTTCGATAAGCATCCTCTTCGTTAAACAAGGTGACATCAGCAGGCACCATTCCAATGGTGTGGTGAATTGTTAGGTTGTGTCAACAATGTTGGGGAGAACGTAAACATATTTCTTAATTTGAGAATAAGTTATCCATTTAAAGATTTTTTCTTTCAGGGTTCTGATGAAGCATTCAGCTATGGTTGCCTTTTTTTCTGATCTAGTTGTAGAAATTAATGTTGAGACAAATAGTGCACATACAGCTTTATTTGTAAACTCCTTTTCCTGGTCAGTGTTGACAGTAAACAGTTTCTTCTTTAAAAATAGACTTGAATGCCTTTACCAACTTTTATTTTGAATTGGTCGGACCCACGCTATATCGAAAAGCAATCTATACGAACCAGAAGAAAACATGCCATCATTCTCATTGGACACTTCGGCGGTCACACTGAAAAGTGTGATGAAGTCCCGGAAATATTATTTTGTTCCTCGGAAAATTAAAAATTAACTCGTTGCTGCCTATATGCAGAACATAAGTTGGTTGACTGACTTAAGTAATCTTTCACGATATGTTGGGGTAACTTTGTATGTTTTTGCAATGCATTAATACCACTGAAACTGTCCACTACAGTAGGGTTATTGTAACCTAACATTCTTTTCAGATAACAGAACAA